>NC_091768.1:55693663-57088246 GCF_029378745.1 Bos indicus | reverse complement strand
CTACAGTCCATGGGGTTGCAAAGAGTCAGACATGACTGAGCAACTGAGCACTTAGATGAAAATCTCATAACACTCAAGAACAATGTTAAGAGGAATGTGGAAGCAGTAAAGGACAGAGACTAGTACCTATCTCCCTCAGTAATCTAGGTTCCAGGGGACACTACGCCCATTTTACCACAGAATCCCCAGCGCTCAGCAAAAATACCTGACATACAGTAAATTCTCAATGAATATTTGTTCCACAAACGAGTAAAAATACAACCCAAATCACAACACAACATTGCCAAGACATTCAGTGTAATTTAAACAGGTATAAGAAATGATTTTAAATGAATTTAACATGAGTATTAAATGTTTAATGAATAGCACAGCTAGAACTTCCTTAGAAGAAAGACTGACTAGCATGTGCTCTAAAACCATCATATGTGATGATTTTCTGTAATTCACTGGATAGTATAAGCAGAAGCAAGTAAAAAAAAGCAATTTTTAAAACCAAGATATCATTTGTTCCTTGAATTTTTAGTGTGAGATTATACTTCCTCTTCCCTTTTCAGTTTTAGGGAGTTTCCTACTAATGCAGAATATACACAGAGCTGGAACCTCATCAAGGTACATCACAGTTTTGGACTAAAATTCTTCAGACAATCTACTTCAGAAACAGGGATCTTCCCTTCATTGCTCACTACCTGATCTCTAGTGGTCAGCGGTGTTTGACACACCATAGCATTTAATATTTAATGAATAAATGAATGAATAGGATGAAACAACAAAAAGACAAATTATAAACTAAATATAAGAAAAACATTTTCTTAGATACAAAGATTCATAGTTTTTGAATATTACCATGGTATCATCCTCTGTTTTCTCCAAGTTAGTCAAATCCATTTTTTTGAGTCATATTCATATTACAGGCTTGTGAGCTGCATCATATCTAGACACAATACACTCGGTTGGAGGTGGCTAGTGTAGAGTAAAGCAGAATGTCAGCCAGCCACCCTTAGACGATAGATTAGTGCAATCGAAGACATATGAGATGTTCTGATGGCCACTAGACTCATGCTGAGTTGATTATATCCAAAGTTCAGTTCTCACTGCTCACCTTGCAGGGCTATTAACATTTGACACAGATCACTGCCTTCTCCTTGAAACACTTTCTTTGCTTTCAGAGCATTAAACTCTGAATTTTCCTCCTAACCTCACTGGCCACTCATTCTCTGTCATTTCTGACTGTTCCTCATCACCCACTGCCCTGGCACTTAGATCTGAACCCTCTTTGTGATTTTAGCTATATTCATTCCATTTATTATCCTATTTAGTTTCATTACTTTAAATTTCACATTTTGCTGATAATTCCAGATTTATATCACTAACACAGACCTCAGATATGAACTCCAGATTTGTAATATCCAATCACAGGCATTTTAAGCTTAGCATATCCAAAACCGAGTTCCTAATTTTCTCCTTTATACCTGTCCCTCTCATAATCTCCTGCATCTGAATTACTAGCAATTTCATCTTTCCAGTTGCTTAGGTAAAAATGCTCAGAATCACCCTTTCCATATGCTTAGTCCCTAAGCTTAGTCATGTCCAACTCTTTGTGACCACGTGGACTTGAGCTCGTCAGGCTCCTCTGTCCATGGGGATTCTTCAGGCACAAATACTGGAGTGGGTTGCCATGCCCTTCTCTAGGGGATCTTTTCAACCCAGGGATTGACCCCAGATCTCCTGCACTGCAGATTCTTTATCCTCTTGAGCCACCAGGGAAGCAAAGAAACCACCCTTAGTCTTTCTCTTTTTCTCATAGGCCACCTTCTAACAGTTCATCTGTGGATTCTATATTCAAAATGTATCCAGACTCTGACCACCAGTCCTTACCATTCCATTTCTAATAGTCAAACACAAGCCAATGCCATCTCCTTTCTAGATTACTGCAATAGCCTCCAGAACCTCCTGCTTCCACACTTTAGCCCTTCTTATCCATTCGTAACATTACACTGTTAAAGTGCAAGTAGGCTGACATCACTCTATTGTTGGAATTCTCCAATGGTATTCCATCTCCATCTAAAGCCAGTGGTTTAAATGATCTGTAAGGACCAATACAATATCCTCTAATCCCATTAAAGTTCTGGCATCCACTCTACTCTCTTCTATTCATCCACATCTTCTATTACTCTCCTCCCCAGTTGAACATGCCCAGCCTACTCTTCCCTCAGGGCCTCACACAGATGGTTCTGACTGAAACATTCTTCTTGCCTCTGATTTTGCTTCTATACTTTACTCAGACTTTTACTCAAATATCATCTCTTAAGAAGCTTTTTCAGTTAACCCCTCTGAAATTCTGTTCATGCCTTTCCTACACTAATTGGATGTGCATGCTCAGTTACTAAGTCATGTCCGACTCTTTGTGACCCCATGGACTGTAACCCACCAGGCTCCTCTGTCCAGGGGGATTTTTCAGGCAAGAATACTGGAGTGGATTGCCATTTCCTCCTCCTGGAGATCTTCCTGACCCAGTGATTGAACCCATGTCTTCTGCATTGACAGGTGGTTCTTTACCACTGAGCCACTGACACTAATTGGACAGGATCATTTAATTTTTAAATATGGCACACATTTAATTGATTTCTGTTTCACTCTTCATCTCACTCTTACGAGAAGTTTCTAACAGCAGATTTTTTTTTTGTCTATTTCTTTCTCCTAGTACCTAGAAATATGTGTTAAATTTATGTTGTTCGTCTGCTAAGTCACGTGTGACTCTTTGCAGCCCCATGGACTTCAGCATGCAAGGCTCCTCTCTCCTTCACTATCTCCCAGAGTTTGCTCAGATTCATGTCCTTTGAGTCAGTGATACCATCTAACCATGTTATCTTCTGTTGTCCCCTTCTCCTTTTGCCTTCAATCTTTTCCAGCATCAGGGTCTTTTCCACTGAGTCGGTTTTTCCCATCAGGCGCAATTTATGATATTCTGAATATGTGATATGGTGAATATAGACTTTTGCATACTAAAAGAATAAATGAAAGGGTTTTCTCTGGCCACATCATATGGTTGCAGGATCTTAGTTCCTCAACCAGGGATTAAACCCGGCCATGGCAGCGAAAGTACTGAGTCGTAACCATTGGACCACCAGGGAATTCCATGAATGAATGTTTTAAGTGAAAGTATGTCACCAGTGAATTTTCAACAATCAGCCAACTGAGAAGAGTTCTGGTGTGATAGAATCCTCACCTTCCTAGAAGTGTACCATACATCACACTACTGACTTTTTCTAACTCAAAATAGAGATAAGCTGTTCTTACCTGACTTTATTATCTTTGGATGCCAAGATTTCTCCTAGGACATTGGTTTCTGAGTTATAGCAAATGAAGCAGATTATAGGATCACTATTCACTCTGGGTATTAATTCATTCTCATTAACTCCCATGAAAGCTCCACATAATCAATGTGTCCCTCAAAGCACAAAACTTAAATAACAGGAGAAAGATTCACTGGAGGATTTAGGGAGAAAGACGGTGTGGTCTCCCTAAGCAAACTACATACACATCATGAACAAAACAATACTCTGACTTAACAATAAAGAATCTGTCTGCCAAAGAAGGAGATGTGGATTTGATATCTGGGTCAAAAGATCCCTGAGAGTAGGAAATGGCAACCTACTCCAGTATTCTTGCCTGAAAATTCCCATGGACAGAGGAGCCTGGAGCGCTATAGTCCATGGGGTCACAAAGTCAGACATGGCTGAGTGATTGAGCAGGAGTATGTAACAAAATAGACAAAGTTATAGGTTCCTAATTTAAAGATAAAATTAAAAAAGGAAAATAAAGGAAATATTTTGGAAAGCAAGTCACTGAAGCTGCATTATAAAATCCATGTTCAAAACCATCTTTCATGATCAAAATTAACTTGTAATCATGAAATTGCTCAGTCATACCTGACTCTTTGCGACCTATATACAAAGGACTCTGTACAGTTCATGGAATTCTCCAGGCTAGAAATTTGGAGTGGGTAGACGTTCCCTTCTCGAGGGGATCTTCCCAATCCAGGGATCGCACCCAGGTCTCCTGCATTACAGGCGGATTCTTTACCATCCGAGTCACTGGGGAAGCCCCAGTGATGATGCTACAACAGTGGAAGTCTCATCATTTTACTGCATGCAGGTAAGTAACTCCTCATGAAAACAGGATTAATGAAGTTAGGTAGTTTATTTTTATTACCATGAACTTGCAACATTTGTCTTCCATCAGAAATTTCATATTTTAGTGTCAGATTGAACAAATATCTTTCTTCAAATCTATATTGTAATGATATAACTTAAATATGCTTAATTATGCCTAAGATAAATAACTATAGAGCTTGTCCCTCAAGTTCTGAAGGAGATATTGGTCAATAAACAATTACCATTTATCTTTTAAGCAGGAATAACTGTAATTTTTAATAGCCAATTATCAGTAGTTTTAATTTTAGACAGAAAAGTTTGAAAGGTTTTGTCAATTAACATCCAAGCTAGACCATAAGCAATAGTAACATAACTATGGAATTAAATTGTCATTTTTAGACACTGACTTTTAACACTGACTCAATGGACACGAGTTTGAGCAAGCTCAGGGAGTTGCTGATGGGCAGGGAAGCCTGGCATGCTGCAGTCCAGGAGGTAGCAGAGTCAGACATGACTGAGCAACTGAACTGATCTGAACTGAACACAGCAACAGCATATGGTCCAAGAGCTCTTGCAAGAATTTTACTCTACACCTAATAAAGAATGTGAGCACTGAATTATTAATTATGAATCCTGATATATTTGATTTTTCAAGTACTTTTGCAATATACTTGTTCTTTGTAAACTTTTGAAAATAAGCAGACATTTCCCAACATGTACATTCCATACTCTAGAAAGCATGACTGAGGTTAAATAAACTTAGGACTTCTTGGATTTTCTCAAATATTTTTTAGTAATTTTCTCAAGAACTTTTGATAATGTTATATATGAAATAATCTTGCTCTATGCATTATCTACTTCACACAATAGTAATGTGTCAGAACTGGAAAGTAAAATCATGTCTCTCTTCCTTGAGGGCTCCATCTTGTTTTTTCCCACTACACTCCACAGTTGAAGTGAAATCAAAAACAAAGATCTCATCTTGTAATGATATAAGCAATTTATATTGTTGAATTAAGTCATCGGTAATGTAAACTCTCTCATTTTACAATGGCCAAAAGAAAAGCTATATTTTGGAGGGGATGGAGAAGAATGTCACAATCAGTGGGATAAGGGGATGTGATTGCTAAGGGAAGCTTGAATAATCATTATATACAATGCTAAACACAGTAATTAAATTATTTTCCAAATAATGCATAAGCTGGTAATCATGGATAAACTGTTTATCCAAGGCAATCAACAGTATGTTCTTCAGGGGCAAAAAAAAAAAAAAAGATATATATATATATATATATATATAATTCTCTCTCTTCTTCATTAGCTTGGGTATTAAGTGTCAAACATTTATTGACTTCTCATCCTGGAAGTGATCTTAGGACTTTTCTTTATGAACAAAAACACTTAACCACAATGTTGAACATTTCTTAAATGGTTTTACCTTAGAAGATTTCTCTGAACATATTCACATTTAAGAGTGGGCATAAAGATCAAACATTTCAATAAAGCATGGCTATTTGAAGAAAAGCCTGTAATATTGAAAAGTAAATAGCAACACAGGTATGCAGTAAAACTATAACATCTTCAGTTCAGTTCAATTTAGTCGCTCAGTCATATCCGACTCTGAGACCCCATGAATTGCAGCATGCCAGGCGTCCCTGTCCATCACCAACTCCCAGAGTTCACTCAAACTCATGTCCATCAAGTCCATGATGCCATCCAGCCACCTCATCCTCTGTCATCCCCTTCTCCTACTGCCCCCAATCCCTCCCAAAATCAGAGTCTTTCCCAATGAGTCAACTCTTCACATGAGGTGGCCAAAGTATTGTAGTTTCAGCTTTAGCATCAGTCCTTCCAAAGAACACCCAGGACTGATCTCCTTTAGAATGCACTGGTTGGATCTCCTTGCAGTCCCAGGGACTCTCAAGAGTCTTCTCCAACACCACAGTTAAGAATATATATCTTTTGGCAAAGAATGAATAAATCAGAATACTACAAATAAGGAATTTCACTGTACTTTAGGAGAAGTAAACAGAGATGGCCTAGTAATTTTTCCTCTAGTTTTATTTCTCATGCAGCACAGTCACATCACTATAATAAAACCATGCTATCTAAGATTTCCATGGATATCCATCTAGCTATTGGGTTGGCCAAAAAGTTCATCTAGCCAACCCAATAAGTCCAAATGACTTACTTAGTTTCCTCCACCCATAAACACGTTCTGAATTCTGCAACTCTTTAATATGTTCCTTCCTGAAATATAAAGATTACATCTTTTGCTAAAAATGAATATAAAATGCATGCCCTGGAACTCCTTCAAATCATAGACGTAAGTCTCTTTCTTTTAGAACTTACTTTGAAAAAGAATTTCCTTCTGGAATGTATATGAGATTCGTTTATGTTTGCACATAAACATTTTTCAAAGAAATGATCATGAAGAGCTAAAGAAATAATCTGTATAACTAAGAAAAAATTATTTTTTCATTTGAAATATACAAACAATTGAGTCAACTGTGCTTTTTCACCCAATAAATTTCTCAATATAATTTGTATATCTGTGACAAATATCAGCAACTTCTTTATATACTTGTTTAGTTTGTAGATTAATGATTTCTGCACAGGTATATATTTTCCACTTTTCAGCTGCTACTGTAAACCACTACGTCTTTTGTTGGTTCCAAAGTATCCGCAAGTGGCTACTGAATAAAGAGGATTTCATTAAATCAGCTCTCTGTTTTAAGGGAAACATAGACAGCTCTAAGTCATATTTATTCACACAGTTCAATTAAATAGAAATAATGTATTAAAATCTAATTAGTGATATCTATTTTAATATACAAATAAAATAGAAAAATCTATCAGGTTGGCCAAAATGTTCAGATTTTTCCATAACATCTTCAGGAAAAATCAATGAGTTTTTACCCAACCCAATATTTTATCAGTGAAAAATGAGGGAAATTAAGAGGTACAAACTTCCAATTACAAAATGAATGAGTCACAGAAATGAAATGCACAGGGTGGAGAACATAGTAAAAAATAACATGGTATCTTTGTATGGTGAGGAAGGTGGTTGGTTCAATGATGCAAACTTTTGGTTACAAGATAAATAAG
Source organism: Bos indicus (assembly GCF_029378745.1). Lineage (NCBI taxonomy): Eukaryota > Metazoa > Chordata > Mammalia > Artiodactyla > Bovidae > Bos > Bos indicus. Next base: position 57,080,984 of record NC_091768.1, on the reverse strand, counting down.
CACTACAAGATAAATAAGCATGTACAACATGATAAGTATAGTTAACACAGCTGTATGTTATATATAAAAGTAAAGAGTAAATCTTAATAGTTCTCATTATAGAGAAAATTTTCTTTTTATTTTGTATCTTTATTATGTATCTAAAGAATTGTTTTCTTTTGACTTTGTATCTATAGTGAATAATCACTAAACTTACTGTGGCAATCATTTTATGATGTATATAAGTCAAATCATTAAGCTGCCGTATACCCTAAAATCATACAGTTCTGCATGCCAATTATATCTCAATAAAACTGGAAGAAAGTAAATCTGCTTTCTCAAGAAGTATGTGTTTTTCATTTACTACATGCCTTACACTTTTAGATGCATGACCATAGAAAATGTGTTGAATAAGAGTTCTTAAGAATATTCTCACAGAACTAGACTCACAGAATCTTTACAGTGAAGTTCAGTGGACGTGGTGGGAGCTGAGGAGTGAAAACAAATAAAGCAAAAACTAAAAATTAATTAATAAAAATCTCCTTGGAAAATTAATAAATTAGTGATAATGTTCATAAAATATATACTTAACTAGATATTATGACTCCTCTTACCCTCATTGGCAAGTTCCATTTCTGCTAACTGGCTCTGACTATAAAGAGAATGAATGAATGGCTATTTACAGGGGAGCCTTGGCAATCTTTTGTCTGATATGAACTTTTATAAATACTGCAAATTCCATTTCTTTCTTTATAATATAAGCTAAGTGGCTTATATTTTTATTATATGCAGTGTTTACACAGAAATTCAATTATACTGTAACTTTGATGAAGTTAAATTTTTGTGCTACAGTGTAATATTCTTGTTCATGGCAAAAAGTAAGCACGTTCATAAATACATTAGTATTGTTTATGTGCACATTCTATTAATACACTTCCTGAAGGCAAAAGAGATGTTCCAGAAAAATGCCTTAAATTTTCAATACACTTAAGTAAAAAAAATTATTTACATTATTTTTGAATTTCAAACAAACAGATGCGATCAACAATGTGATCTGGCAAAGATTTAAAGCAATCAAACTATGTAAAGTTTTAATTTAAACATAAAATATCCTAGTTTAAGATTATCAAAATAACAGAAACAAATTTTATATTTCTACTTATATAAATTTTATATTTCTAGAGATAAGTCTTTGACCTGCATACATAACAGCTACAATTTGAAACGCAGGAGACCTGGGCTAGGTTCCTGGGTCAGGAAGATCCCCTGGAGAAGGCAATGGCAAACCACTCCAGTATTCTTGCCTGGAGAATCCCTGGACAGAAGAGCCTGGCGGGCTACAGTCCATGGGATCACAGAGTAGGACACGACTGAGCCACTAACACACACACAATTTGAAACACTTTCCAATTACTAGAGAGCAAATTTAACACATAATGTTGGAAAAAATGTCCAAAGAAGTATGTTAAATGTTACTGTGGCTATTACTCTGGGTAGAAATCTGTATCCTTGTGGGTTTTCCATGCATTATAACTAGGATATTCTGAATCAAATTCACAAATATTAAGGTTAAAAGTGTAACGCAAATCCATTTCAGTCCCTGGATTCCATGAATGTATTTGCATGTTATATACCTTTACAATTAATCTAAAAGTAGCATACATATTGTGATGTGTAAACTCTATTTAGAAAATTTCCAGTGTGTCTATGCATCATGTTTATTAGGATGGACTTTTTCTCTAGAAATAAAGCAACACAACCTCAAAACTCAAGAACAGGAAGGAATAATATAACCTAGGAGGTAAGAGGATGGGCCATAGTCTGACCTCAGTGGTCATCTCATTCAAACACATCATCTGGGGCCTTATTACCTGGGGCAATTTGCTTAATTTTCCCCGGCATTCTGAATAATAACACATTCCTCAGAAAACTAGGGAGTCAATAAAATGTTAGCAGGCAGGACTGAATCCCTAAATACCTTTCACGTAACTCCAGTCTTACTTTTTCTATGTCTCAAAATATAAGGGGGGGGGGGGTACTCAAGCAATATTATAAAAATTCTGTCCACGTCTGTTTTTAGTATTAGAATGAAGTGAGGCTTTTCATCCAAAGTAAAGGATAATCATTTACATGTGTGATATATTATCTGTCTAGGATTGTAATATAAGCTTTTTGGTCTCACCAAACCTGGAACATGAATTCTATTTAAGATTTTACAATTTCATTGGTATTTACATTCCAATTTCAAAGGATTAGTTAAGGTTCTGGGTGTCATTAGGAACATAAGGAATTACTTAAACAAAAGCAATGAAATAATTACACTTAAAAACGCACCTGTGTTTTGTGACGGAGCCCACCAGAAAAGATACAGAGTACTAAGAAAAAGGGGGGAAAAGGAACAAAAAATTGTTGGACCCATAAGTTCACCCATAATTTAGTGATCTTATGATAATCATCCACAGTTTTTATTTTTTAGGAGAGGTGGAAACTAGTTATAGTTTCTCAATTCATATTACAATAATTTCTTACTGAAATATGAGTCACTATAAATTACGTAATTTTCCTTTGCATTTGGTGAAAACTTAGAAACTATTTAGCCATCTAATAATTTAAAAGAGATTATTAAGATTCGAAGCACTCTTGGGAAAACCCTCTTAGTCATCTCTTCATAGTCTACAGATTTGGTAGTATGGAGATCTGAACATTATCTATTCAGGACATGAAAGATGAATGATGCAGCTTTTTCTCTATAACCTAGAAAAGAGGCACTGTATTATCTTTGCTACCCAATATGAACTGAATAAAGTCTAATTGTGATTTATCTATTTAAAAAAGTGGACTTAAAGTAGTAACAAATAAAGGAAAAAACTTAAAAAGTTTATGTAGTGTACTGAGTACCAAAACACTCAAGCCTTTCAACCACTATAAGCCTTTTAACATAAGAGAGAAAACTACAGCCACTGCATAACTTCATTTACAGCACTGCTCTTGATTCTTAAGATGGCTCAGAGAATACTCCTTGCACTCCCCTCCATGATTTTAGCTTCAGTAAACCATGCAAGTGCAAACAAACCTGAAAGTTTCAGATCCTACTCATATGCTGCACATTACAAACTATCTGATACAGTGTTCCTACCACTTTGAAAGCCTAGTGGCGAGTCAAATGGACAGATATACAAAACCTTTTACACCTTGTAAGAACAGGAAAAACAGTTTCCCTCGTCACCAGCTCCAATAGCAACTATCCATCAAGCAGCCAAGACTAATCTCTTGCTTTGCATTGCATCATTCTTCCAATTTAAAAATTTTACCATAAATCTGAAGGGTGCTTAGAGTTATATAAATTAAATCCCCTTTAAAAAACATTATAGAAAAGGAAGGGGAAAAAAAAAGAGAAGCTTCTATCAGCTAACTTGTTCCTTTGGTAGGCATCCATAGGGCTAGGAGTGGTTATGAAAAAGGTATGAGTGAACTAACTTTAAAGGAGTAATTAAAAGTGGCTGATGATGTGGTTTTGCTGTATTTGACTGAAGGCACATTAGCTACAGTGAGAATCTTCACAGAAAAGTACATTACACAACAGAAGAGTGTACTGCTGCTTTGCTTTCAAATCTACAATGTCAAATCTCCCTTTTCTCCCCTGGAAGACTGACCCAGAACATTTAAGAAAGATCCTCAAGGATAAGATTGCTTAATAATGTCAAAGATTACTCGTGATCAAAAGCAAGGTTCCAGTGACTGCACACCATTTCCAAAAGGTCAGAATCACAAGATCTTATACTGAGTGTATTTACACATTGGCTGAATAAGGCTGTAACAAAAGACTATTTTTATTCTTTAGAATATAGATTAGAAATGAGACCTACTTTTCTGTGTGTAGTTCTCTGACCAATTCCCCCCTTAGAAAAAGTTACTCTTAAAATATAAAATCAGTCTGGACGTACTGATGCTTTTTATTTAAGAGAATTTTGAAGTAGCGGAAGGAAAGAAAATCTTGCCTTGAAAAGTCTCAAACACCTACTTTTAAAAACCATTCATGCATATTTGTATAAATGTAGTCAGTCGATAATTGAAAAATTTCTGTCACGGATAGCTAGCAGGAAAAGAAAATATCCCAATATTTTTCCATATCAAACAGGACAGTATCACAGACAAGTCTGTTGTTTTCCTCACCACTGATCTCAGACCTGCAGCTCTCAAGTCAGATGTACGTAAGAAAGAGAAGTAAATATCACAGGATGGGAAAAAAACAGCAGCATCCTGGAGGCAAAGAAATGAATTCTCAGGGAACAACCTGTTCTTTGTTCACCATTTATATGACTCTTGTGACATTGGGATCGCGGTTTCATATCGTAGCCTTTTTTTTCTTTCTTCTGTACCTAGCTACTACTGCTCACCACCAAATCAAACAGTAGCTGGAAAGACAGGAAGGAGAGAGAAAAAGGCAAGAGGACAGGGTGTATGGAAAAGAGAAAAAAGAAAAAAAGAGATGCCATGTCAAACAGTATAAAACTCCAGGCCAGGAAGCCCAAGAATATTGTCATGTTGCTGGAAATACCCATCAACAGCCCCTGGAGGTAGAAATATAAAAGGTAGACAAGGACTTTCTGGGGTAAAGGTCAGCCTGGAACTTCTGTCATATAATTCCTAAGTTAGAATGCATGTGCAAAGTCATGTCCTCCTTCCTCTTTCTTTTTTTCTCTTGTATTTTACATTTTTTTTAGCTTTCTCATTCTTTCATTGCCCCCCGCCCAGGTAGTCTTCAGTAATCTAATCGAGGGGTGTGCACAAGAATGTGTATTCAGGGGCTCATGGTTTAGCCAAAAGAGAAGGAACCACTGGAAAAATAGAAATCGATCAAATATAGCAAATAGAACTATTTTCAGGTACTTAGAAATTCTATACCATATCTGAAGCACTGAAATTCAGCTTTCTCTCTAAGTGATATTTCTCCTATTCCAGTTTGCCATAAATGAGCTTAAACTTCAAATACAGATGTGCCCAGGTATTTAAAATTTCTTCAAAGCTTTCAACCATATCTGAATATTAAATAATCAAAACAAAAATAAGTCATTTTAATTCTCCTATCATTTTATGAAGATGGATACTAATATCTTTAAAAAATATAACTAAGATTATTGATCTTTCGAATACTTTCAATTTGTTTCTATAAAATCATTCTCTTCTAGCTTTATATTATCTTACCCTCAAAATACAATATAAATTGAGCCTAAAAGTAGAAATCTCTATATTCTGATGGAGTAGTAAATTATATATAGTTATAATATCTCTATACATCCAGAAAATTAAATTCCATAAACATATTCAATTTTAACACTGAAGCTGCTGCTGCTAGGTCACTTTAGTCAGTCTGACTGTGACCCTATTGACCGTATCCCTCCAAGCTCCTCTGTCCATGGTATTCTCCAGGCAAGAATACTGGAGTGGGTTGCCATCCTCTCTTCCAGGGGATCTTCCTGACCCAGGGATCGAACTTGCACGTCCAGAGGCTCCTGGCTCCTGCATTGCAGGCAGATTCTTTACCACTGAGCCACTAGGGAAGACTTTTAACACTGATACCGAACATCATGTTCTAAAAGTAAAATAATATGAAAACTCACAATAAAAATAGGTTTTTAATTTTTTGTGAGACAATATATTGTAAATTCAAAGCTCATTTTATGAAATCGATTATATCTAATACACCTCTTATTAATTCCTTGAATTTTCTGAACTATGATGATTTTTCCCATAAACAGGTTTTTAAAATCTTTTCTTTTGTAGGTCTGACTACTGAGAGGACTATATATTGGGAGAATAAAGTCAACATTAATTTGTATTATAATCAGCATTATTTTGCTAATTTTTTATAAGACTGTGCTTTGCTACAGTTAAATTTACTGCACAGTGTTCCATTCTAGTATATCAAAAGCACCAAATGACAACTGCAGTGTTTTAATTTTATAAAACTTTTTCACATAATGCTTCACATAATACTTGTTTAACTAATAAGATAAAGAGATTGCATTAATTGCACAAAGTCAAAAAGCAACTTGTATAGTATGGAGTTAAACATTCAGATTCTAAATCTATCATTTTAAATCAAACTAATCTGATGTCTTTTAAGTGTATCTCTACATGCACTATTATATAGAAACTCATTTTACTTTGATATCTTTATTGACTCTGTAAACAGCCTAAGCAATAAATATTTTTGGCAAATCAATATACTGAAAAAGATCAACATCTAAGACTACACAGAAGAAAAGCAAATAACTCTGATAGAATGATTCAGTTAATAAATTATTCCTAAATTCTAAGCCAGATTCTATTGATTTACTATATGATGCTATATAAGCAGTCTTTCTCATTTAAGTCTCACTTCCTTTATCTATGAGTATTAATTATGTTTGTTATATTCTAGTTCAAAATACTGCTACATGGAACAATAATAATTACTGAAAAATAAAATAGTGAAGAATCCACCTGCAACTCAGTAGACCTGGGTTTGATCCTTGGGTTGGGAAGATCCCCTGGAGGAGGGCATGGTAACCCACTCCAGTATTCCTCTCTGGAGAATCTCCATGGACAGAGTCCATGGACAGAGACTAGTGGGCTAGAGTCCATGGGGTCACAAAAAGTCAGACACAGCTGAGCATCTAAGCACATGCACACACACAAACCATCTTGAATCAAAAATGCCAAAAAGAAAATAAATGTAAGGAGAGATGTTAAAAAGCCATGAGCTCTTTGGTTAGCTGTTAATATTTAAGAGGAAATATAACTACTAAGGGACACTATATACCTAATTATCAGGGTCATATATGTTAATAGTATATTCATAAAGGGCATAATTTCTTTTAAAATGTCTAATATGAATTCATACATATTCATATTACATATTATGTACATATATGGGTATGCATGTGTGTGTGTGTGTGTGTATATATATATATATATATATAGATGTGCACACACACATACATACTCTACTGAGGAACTCACAATAGTGAACCATTCAGTAGCAAATATCCCTGCCAATTTAAATTCTGAGTTAAGCTCTCTTGTATCTTATAAGCATAATTATGAACATCAGATCAGATCAGATCAGTCGCTCAGTCGTGTCCGACTCTTTGCGACCCCATGAATTATGAACATATATAACTGAAATAGATTAAACTGAATTATTTGGTAAAATGGTAAAATGTTTTGGTAAAATGTTACTATATGGTAAATGATAAAATGTTTCTATATACTCTTACAATTGAAACAAATAGAAGGCATTTCTAGATGACAAGGGCAACTGATACTTGGATAAAAAAATACTATGCGATTCTTACAAAGTGATGTTAAATGCTTTAGAAATCCATTATGATATGTATTCCATTAAAATGTGTTCAACTATCTGTCTCAAGAACAAAGGGTCAGATTAAAGTTACGCATTAAGAATAGTTACATATTAAAAATAGGCTTCTTTTCTGTGGAGTTTGGCTTGATGGCAAAATACTTACAAATTCAGCCATAACTATAGTCTTGAGATACATGGTATGAATTTGTGAGAGGGGTCAGGGTAAGTGGCAGAGGTGTATACAATTAACCATATAGAGGTGACAGTAGAAGTTGGAGAGGTACTCATCCTTTTTCCCCCCTATCATCAGTCTATAGTTTCAAAATATCTCACTGTGTAAATATTATAACCTATTTAGTCTACAAAAGATTGAACAGCCTTCTCTTCTACTAATCAGGCAATCTAAGAAAAAATTGTCAGATATTTACATCAGTTTCAAATAGGCAGCTGATCTATTTACACTATATTTTAATTTGATTTTCAAGAAGCTCCCAGTGTTTTTTGTAATGTCTTCAGAGGAGAGAAGCAAAAAGCTGTATTTCCTATAAACATAATTTCCAAATTAGAAAATCATAAAGCACATTGAAAAATTTTGCACTAGATTTAAAATAAGACTATAACTGAAAGGCAAATAATATATTTCAGAATTATTACACATATGTATATAGCTAACTTGGTAAAATCATTGAACTCTGGCATTAACTGATATAAGTAATTAAGGAATGAAGCTCATCAAAATCAAAAGATAGGGAAAACATAAAAGATGAGTTATTTTTTAATTCAAAATAAAGAAAACTGTTGAAAAGTATATGACTAAAATAAAGCAGGGTAATTGTGATTCTAATTTTGATTTAATCATCTTTTAACTAAATATTCACCTAAATTCATATAAACCGTAAATTCAGAACTAAAAGAACACCTTAAGTTTAGGTGGTAACTGTGGCAAATTTATATCAGCAGATTGATACAGATGTTAGCTATAGTTAACAGTTTAGTACAGCTCCACCACATACAAAATGACATGCAGATTGGCTACACCTAAAAGTGAAGGCTTTCATGATTATAGTAATCTATAGGCCTCATTAAATATGGAAGTGTACTTTTGATGTCAAATATAATTTAATCACAATATCTAAGGGAAAAAAAAAAAAAAAAAAAACACCTTTCTGAGACACGGTTCCAGGATTTGGAAGGCTCCAGATCTCTTTCAGGGTCTGCCTGGTTAAAAAGACCCAAGACCCATTCAAGCACACATAATTCAAGAGGCCTGCCTGCCAGCAATAAAGGCCGAAATTGGATACTTGGTGAGATTAATTACCTAGATAGGGCTTGATAATGCAAGTCAAATGGGAATGTAATTAAAGTGCACCTTCCATGAAAATTATTCATTGCTGATGGATCAGGTGACAGATAAATCAAAAGGCATTTTAAAAAAGCCTACAGGTTAACTTGAAGCAAGTCTTTCCTCTTTATAAAACTGTAATCACAGGTGTGGAATTCATTCTTGCTGGCCTATCCTCATCATGATACCATAAGACAAAAAGGGAGATTGTAGTGCAACCTATTAGAAACAGAAGCCAATAGAAAAACCATTAGGATTATAGTTACAAACAAAAGGTCAGCTAGATTGGAGCTGGTTGGCTGGCAGCTTTCAGAAGAGAGTATTATTCTATGTTCCTACTATAATGGGGATGCAACCATAAAAGAACAAGCGATGAATGAATAAGCTGACTAGTCCCCAGGGTGCAATTCCTACAGATGAAAGGCATGCTGGGGTAATCAAACAGAGTTATAAATTAGATAAATAGAATGGCATAAGATGTATTTTACATCATCATTATTAAATAAAGTCTTTCTGGATGTGTTGTTAATGCTTTACTGTCGATACATTTATTAACAGTCTAAGAACAATAAAAAAAAAAAAAAGACTGTTTTATAACAACAATCAGGGTAATTTCAGTTACATAGAGGGATTATTAAATCTAATTTCTACTTTGACTTCTTTTAGGTATGTTTATTACATACCTAAAAGAAGATAGGTGAAGCAAAATGTCAATTAAATGATAGTTACTGAAAAATATGGTTTTACATGTTACTCATTTGTTTAACTAATGAACACATTTTGCATTTATTGACCTGTATAAAGAAACTGCATGATAGTTTTCTTGTCTACAACAACAAACATAAAGCTGAACAAGAAACCATGTTATCTAGTAGAATGCACATGCAATTTACAAAAACAATCAATTGCTCTCAGAAAAAAGAACAGCATAAATGTTGAAAGACTTTGGTGTATGAAATCTTTAAATAACAATGTAAATATTGATTTACTATTATAAATCCTGAAATAATTGTGTAGCTTCCCCCAAATTTTCACTTTCTATTTTATTTGAACTTGAAAAAAGACAGAATTTGAATTCAAATTCTCCTCAAAAATCCATCCATTCCATTATCACATAAAAATATCTGTCAAATTAAAAGACAGTTAAAATTAAAAAAAAAAAAGATTTTTTTTTTTTAATGATTTTGTACTATTACCTTCAGGAAATTAAAAGACTCCTCATAAATACTTTAACCTAATTCTAAGAAAGTACTATATCTAAAGTTGCTTTAAATAAAAACAAATATTACATAGTAGCTCTTTCTACATGGTGAAAAATTGGAAGGAAGAAAATTCATAGGCAAAGACACAATAAGATTTTAGATATGTAAATCTGATACACAGGGCCTGTTTTTGTTTGAAGTGCTATAAGTGAATGTATAAAAATACATCTGTTGGAGAATTATCTGTTTATAGTTCTCCATTCCTAAAGGTTACTGATTAAAATTGAAAACAGGCATGGCAAACATCCAAAGCGTTTTATCAGGAGACACTGTTCTTTTATGTTCCCTGCAGGTTCCAGTTAGTAACTTAATCCCAACCACACTATAAAGTAAACTGTTCATGATTTGTCAGATTAGCTGATGCTTGTCCAGAAAAATGATCTGAAAAAAGAGTCACCAGGACACTATAATTAAGATCCATTCATCCATTTCATCCCCGGATAGAAGAAAATAATGAAACATCAAAGTAGTCACAAGACAGTGTAAAAGAGGTCAGTTGCTATCTTTTCAAACCTAACACCAGTATTTAATGCAGCAGATGCAGAAGAAGATACTTACAAATTATAATACCCAAAGTTTGGTGAAAGAGCATCATGGATTTCTGTTTGTTGCCTATGTAATTTTTAAAGATAAAGGAAATGTGACTCAAAATAAAAGGTGAGAGATTCGTATTATCTTACAGAAAAATAGAAAAATAAAGTTTCCAAAATTTTTAGGTGGTTTTCTCACATTTTTATAGATGAGCCACACTCAGGTCTGCTGCACCCAGAGCCCCACCCCTGTGGCCAGCCACTGCAGCAGACTTGGGTGGGGCATAAGCCTTTTTGGAAGAGGTCACCATTAACCCCACTATGGAGCCACCAGAACTTACACGGGACTGGAGAAACAGACCCTTGGAGGGCACAAAAAAAACTTTGTGCACACCAGGACCCAGGGGAAAGGAGCAGTGACCCCACAAGAGACTAAGCCAGACTTGCCTGTGAGTGTCCAGGACTCTGGCGGAGGCCTGGGTAGGCAGGGGAGGGGCCCTGAAGGCAGCAGTGAGTCCACATCACCTTCACTGCCTCCACCATAGTTTGGTCTCAGGTCAAACAACAGGGAGAGAACACAGTCCCACCCATCAACAGAAAACTGGATTAAAGATTTACTGAGCAATGGCCCCACCCATCAGAACAAGTCCCAGTTTCACCCTGTCAGTCTCTCCCATCAGGAAGCTTCCATAAGCCTCTTATCTTTATCCTTCAAAGGGCAGAATGAAAACCACAATCACAGAAAATGAATCAGACTGATCACATGGACCACAGCCTTCTCTAACTCAATGAAACTATGAACTATGACCTATAGGGCCACCCAAGATAGACAGGTCATGGTGGAGACTTCAGACAAAACATGGTCCACTGGAAAAAGGAATGGCAAACCACTTCAGTATTCTTGCCTTGAGAACCCCATGAACAGCATGAAAGGCAAAAAGATAAGACACTGAAAGATGAACTCCTCAGGTCGGTAGGTGCCCAATATGCTACTGGAGAAGAGTGGAGAATTAACACCAGAAAGAATGAATACACACAGCCAAAGTAAAAACAACACCCAGTTGTATATGTGACAGGTGATGGAAGTCAATTCCAATGCTATTAAAAAAATATTGCATGGAAGCTGGAATGTTAGGTCCATGAATCAGGGTACATTGGAAGAGGTCAAAAAGGAGATGGCAAGAGTGAAAATCATCATTTTAAGAATCAGTGAACTAAAATGGATGGGAATGGGAGAATTTAATTTAAGTAACTATTATATCTACTACTGTGGGCAACAATCCTTTAGAAGAAATGGAATAGCACTCATAGTCAACAAAAGAGTCTGAAATGCAGTACTTGGGAGCAATTTCAAAAATGACAGAAGGATCTCTGTTCATTTCCAAACCATTCAATATGGTTTGGAAGGCAAACCATTCAATATCACACTAATCCAAGTCTATGCCCCAATCAGTAATGCTGAAGAAATTGAAGTTGAATCGTTCTATGAAGACCCACAAGACCTTCTAGAACTAACACCAAAAAAAGATGTCCTTTTCATTATAGGGGACTGGAATGCAAAAGAAGGAAGTCAAGAGGTACCTGGAGTAACAGGCAAATTTGGTCTTGAGTACAAAATGAAGTCGGGCAAAGGCTAACAGAGTTTTGCTAAGAGAATGCATTGGTCATGGCAAACACCCGCTTCCAACAACACAAGAGAAGACTCGACACATGAACATCCCCAGATGTTCAATACTGAAATCACACTGATTATATTCTTTGCAGCCAAAGATGGAAAAGCTCTATACTGTCAGCAAAAACAAGACTGGGAGCTGATTGTGGCTCAGATCATGAACTCCTTATTGCGAAATTCAGAGTTAAATTGAAGAAAGTAGGGAAAACCACTAGACTATTCAGGTATGACCTAAATCAAATCCTTTATGAATATACAGTGGAAGTGACAAATAGATTCAAGGAATTAGATCTGATAGAGTGCCTGAAGAACTAGGAAGAGAAGTTCGTGATGTTGTATAGGAGGCAGGGATCAAGACCAGCCCCAAGAAAAAGAAATGCAAAAAGGCAAAATGGTTGTCTGATGAGGTCTTACAAATAGCTGAGAAAAGAAGAGAAGCTGATGGCGAAGGAGAAAAGGAAAGATATACTCATCTGAATGCAGAGTTCCAAAGAATAGCAAGGAGAGATAAGAAAGCCTTCCTCAGTGATCAGTGCAAAGAAATAGAGGAAAACAACTGAATGGGAAAGACTAGAGATCTCTTCAAGAAAATCAGAGATACCAAGGGAACATTTCATGCGAAGATGGGCACACTAAAGGACAGAAATGATACGGACCTAATAGAAGCAGAAGATATTAAGAAGAGGTGACAAGAATACACAGAAGAACTATACAGAAAAGATTTTTATGACCCAGATAATTACTATGGTATGGTCACTCAACTAGACCCAAACATCCTGGAATGTGAAGTCAAGTGGGCCATAAGAAGTATCATTACGAACAAAGCTAGTGGAGGTGATGTAATTCCAGTTGAGCTATTTCAAATCCTAAAAGATGATGCTGTGAAAGTGCTGCACTAAATATGTCAGTAAATTTGGAAAACACAGCCATGGCCACAAGACTGGAAAAGGTCAGTTTTCATTCCAATCCCAAAGAAAGGGAGTGCCAAACAATGCTCAAACTACCATAGAATTGCACTCATCTCACACACTAGCAAAGTAATGCTCAAAATTCTCCAAGCCAAGCTTCAACAGTATGTGACCCATGACTTCCAGATGTTCAAGCTGGATTTAGAAAAGGCAGAGGAACCAGAGATCAAATTGCCAACATCCACTGGATTATCAAAAAAGCAATAGAATTCCAGAAAAACATCTACTGCTTTATTGACTACGCCAAATCCTTTGACTGTGTGGATCACAACACACTGTGGAAAATTCTTTAAGAGATGAGAATACCAAACTACTAACCTGCCTCCTATATACAGAGAAATCTGTATGCAGGTCAAGAAGCAACAGTTAGAACCAGACCTGGAACAACAGACCAGTTCAAAATCGAGAAAGGAGTTACATCAAGGCTGTATATTGTCATTCTGCTTATTTAACTTATATTCAGAGTACATCATGTGAAATGCCTGGCTGGATGAAGCATAAGCTGGAATCAAGATTGCCAGGAGAAATATCAATAACCTCAGATACGCAGATGACACCACCCTTATGACAGATAGTAAGAACGAAAGAGCTTCTTAATGAAAGTGAAAAAGGAGAGTGAAAAAGTTGGCTTAAAACTCAACATTCAGAAAACTAAGATCATGACATCTGGTCCCTTCACTTCACAACAAATAGATGGGAAAACAATGGAAATAGTGAGAGACTTTATTATTGTGGGTTCCAAAATGACTGCAGATGCTGACTGCAGCCATGAAATTAAAAGACATTTGCTCCTTGGAAGAAAAGTTATGACCAACCTAGACCACATATTAAAAAGCATAGACATTACTTTGCCAACAAAAGTCCATCTAGTCACATCTAGTATGGACGTGAGAGTTGGACTATAAAGAAACCTTAGCATTGAAGAATGATGCTTTTGAACTGTGGTGTTGGAGAAGATTCTTGAGAGTCCCTTGGACTGCAAAGAGATTAAAGCAGTCAATCCTAAAGGAAATCAGCCCTGAATATGCATTGGAAGGACTGATGCTGAAGCTGAAGCTCCAATACTTTGCCCACCTGATGTGAAGAACTAATTCACTGAAAAAGACTCTGATGCTAGGAAAGATTGAAGGCAGGAAGAGAAGAGGACAATAGAAGATGAGGTGGCTGGGTGGCATCACCAACTCGATGGACATGAGTTTGAGCAAGCACTGGGAGGTGAAGATGGACAGGGAAGACTGGCATGTTGTATTCCAAAGGGTCTCAAACAGTCGGACACAACTGGGCGACTGAACTAAACTATAGATGAGCACATGATATGGAACATGATTTTAAATCTCTGAGGAAAGCGAAGAAACTAGGGAGAAAAAGAACTACAAAAACCAAAACATAAAATATAGCTATACATACACAGTTATATATACTTTATGCAAAGGAAACATAGAAAGTGAAATTGTTAGTTGCTCAGTTGTGTCCAACTCTTTGCGACCCCCTGGACTGTAGCCTGCCAGGCTCTTCTGTCCATGTAATTCTCCAGGCACCAATACTGGAATAGGTAGTCATTCCCTTCTCCAGGGGATCTTCTACACCCAGGGACCGAACCTGGGTCTCCTGCATTGCAGGCAGATTCTTTATCATCTGAGCCACCAAGGAAGCCCCCAAATAAAAAAATATATTAGATTTATAATTAAGAATTATTCTCTATTAAGAATGATAATAAATACATGAGAAAGTGAAATTGTCAGTTGCTTAGTCAGTCTGACTCTTTGCAACCCCATAGTCTGTCCATGGAATTTTTTAAGCAAGAACACTGAAGTGGGTTGCCATTCCCTTCTCCAGATGATCTTCTGACCCAGGTATTGAACCAGGGTCTCCTGCATTGCAGGCTAATTTTTTTTTTTTTTTTTTTTACTATCTGAGCTGTTAGGAAAGCCCAACAAATATATAGTGAAGTCGCTCAGTCGTGTCCGACTCTGCGACCTGTGGACTATAGCCCACCAAGCTCCTCTGTCCATGGGATTCTCCAGGCAAGAATACTGGAGTGGGTTGCCATTTCCTTCTCCAGGGGATCTTCCCGACCCAGGGATTGAACGAAGGTCTCCCACATTGCAGGCAGATGCTTTAACCTCTGCGCCACCAGGGAAGCCCTTAAATACAAGAATATAGTCTCTCAGAAAACCTCCTATAGAGACACAGAACTTCAGATCTAAGTACTAAAATCAAAGATTTCAAGGGAGGAAAGGAAGCCAGGTTGAAAGAAGAAGGGGGAGGAGGCGGTAGAGGGGGGCGAAAGGGGTGGCCTTACAGACGTCTCCTGCCACCTGCAGATACCCAGGGGTTATGGGACTTTACCCTGGGCCTCCAGAGAAGGGAGGACTGGAACTCGGCCCTACCAGAAATCAGACCAGACCAGAACCAGAATTCGAGTTCTCTGCCAAGAGGAGGTGATCAGTCTCCAATCCTCAGCTCAGGCTGAGGCCCTTCGACCAGATTCCTGCGTCCAGGACCGGGGGACTAGAAAAACGGGGAAGGATAGGAAGCGTTAAGGAGAGGAAAGAGAGAGGGAAAGGGAGACAGGCCAGTAAAGTCTCTTGTTCCTTACTGGCCGGGGCACTCTGGCCAGTTGTCCATGTCAGGAGGAGACCAGGGACAAAAGGGTCCCAGTTGTGGCCGCTGGGTCTGGTCCACTAGCAGGCAATCTGGCCCCTCAGTACCCCGAGTGGTCAGGATGTTAGTCTCAGCGAAGAAGAGTCCCCGCCAGAGTCGCCATTTGTTGCAGGAAGGCGGACCCCTTCCAGGGCCCGAAACTGGGCTATTGTCTAACACTCAGAAATGAATTGTCCAAGGAGACACATGTGCTGACAAAGCAAGAGATTTTATTGGGAAAGGGCACCCAGGTGGAGAGCAGTAGGGTAAGGGAACCCAGGAGAACAAATATATGAGAGACCCATAAATGCATAGTTTATCTTAACAGAATTAACACCTTTTCTTTTATGACCTCTGTTTTTGAGATTATCAGGTTCTCAAAGATGAAATTTATGTGAGGCTATATTTGGGTTCTTAGTGATGTCAGGGATGTGTGAAAATAGGATGAAGTGACAAAACAAGGACAAAACAAGGTTATTATAATGTATTAGAAGAGAACAAAGGCAGTCCTTTTCTCCAACAAAATTCAGAGTCATAATCTATTTTAGAGTTTTTACCAGTCTGATAAATGTTGTATGAAATCAGCATAAAAAGTAATCTATTACATTTCAATTCAGCCAGCGCTGAGCACTTACATCACATATGTCATAGTGTAAGGCTTTGTTCTGAACCATGACAAATACGATTATGACATTCTCTACCCCAAGTTGTCTATCAGAATTGTGTCTCACGGCTTGAAATTGTTAAATCCTTGGACTTTATTCTTGCCTCCATTCTGTTGACCTCCTGTGACATTTAATTCTATGATCAACTGACTCAGGAAATTTTCCTTCTTTGGTTACTGTGACAGCCTCCTATTCAACTGGCCTAGGTACTCTTTTTTGATTTTCATCATGTGTTTTTGATATTGAACCAGTTCTCTCCCAAACTTTTAAATTCTAGCTCTACCCCCACTTTCCCACCAAAGGCCATTCATTAACTCATCAACTATAGGTTTACGACTCCCAAATCTATAACATTTTTCACCGACATTTGAACATCCATTTGCTTAGGAATGTATATGTGCTCACAAAATGTATTAAATTAAAACATACATATAGTTATAACTTCATATACATGGCTATAAATACAGTAGATCACATGTGACATAGCCTGATGTAACAGGAGCTAAGGGTGTTGTGTTTAAGAGTATTAGCAGCATTTGAATAAACTATGCAATAGGGATATGGCTTAATCAGCATCTTTGCATTTGTCATCATGCATATTCACCATTATGAATGCTATACTCAGACAATGTTCTACATCTTTTTTTTTTAATTTTTTATTATTTTTAATATAAATTTATTTATTTTAATTGGAGGTTAATTACTTTACAATATTGTATTGGTTTTGCCATACATCAACATGAATCTGCCACAGGTATACACTTCATCTTTCTATATGCTGAAGTTAACGATCAAATATTATTAAAATTCAGGACACTAATTATCTGATATCAACATGCTATGGATAATTAAGAACTGCCTGTGTTAAAGCTAAGCTAATTGTTTTTCACAGATCTCCTCTGGTCCTTGTGTCATTAAAAGGCAAGCAACCACAGGACTGCATGCACATCTCTATACAGTACTTTGTCTCAGAAGGTATATCATCCATCCTGCCTTCTCCCTGATTAATTTTTGTTAAGTTGCATTACCTCTCCCTTTGTGACTGACTCCTTTGTAAATGGAGTGCAAGAAATTTGGATAATTTTTTCTGGGTTTTTACCTCTTAATTATTTCTTGCTTACAAGAGCATTTGCTAAGTTGTTTGAGTCATGTCTGACTCTTTGAGACCCTGTGGACTGTAGCCTGCCAGGCTCCTCTGCCCATGGGAATCTCCAGGCAAGAAAATAGGAGAAGGTTCCCATGTCCTCCTCCAGGGGATATTTCTGACCCAGGGATTGACCCTGGGTCTCTTCTCCTGCATTGGCAGGCAGGTTCATTACCACTAGAGCCTGCTGCTGCTGCTGCGTCGCTTCAGCTGTATCCGACTCTGTGCGACCCCATAGACGGCAGCCCATCAGGCTCCCCTGTCCCTGGGATTCTCCAGGCAAGAATACTGGAGTGGGTTGCCATTTCCTTCTCCAATGCATGAAAGTGAAAAGTGAAAGTGAAGTCGCTCATTCGTGTCCGACCCTTAGCGACCCCATGGACTGCAGCTCACCAGGCTCCTCCGCTCATGGGATTTTCCAGGCAAGAGTACTGGAGTGGGGTGCCATTGCCTTCTCCACTAGTGCCACCTAGGAGGAGGCCCTTTACAACAGCATAAAGGAAACCAAAGTCATAAAACAGTTTGAATTGAAACAAGCAGCAACCAGGCTTTCATAGTACTAATTGACAGATCTGAAAAGCAAGATCTCCATAGTGTTCTCTCCTTTACCTTATAACTTAGGTCAGTTGGTTAATGATCCTCTTGGATCAATGTCTTTTCTATATAGCTCTAATTTACCACATTGCTTGATTAGTACAGATGTTTTTGTGGATGGTTCTGCATCATTCCACCAGGTAGCTTGTTTGAATCAAATCTGCTTCAATTCATCATCACCAATGAAGCAAAGAATAAAATAATCAACATTTACTCTCTTAAAACCGATACTGAAAACAGAACAACCAAATGCTATTTGCAAAGCAGAAACAGAGACACAGACAACAGAACTAGAGAACAAACATATTGATAACAAATGGAAAAAGGCGGGGATGGGATGAATTGGGAGATTGGGATACATCTATGCTACTATGTATAAAATAGATAACTAATGAGAACCTACTCTATAGCAGAGAGAATTCTACTCTGTGTTCTGTGGTGATTATATGGGAAGGAAATGAAAAAACAAGGGGATATATGTATACATATGGCAGATTCACTTTGCTGTACAGCAAAAACTGACACAGTATGTAAAGCAAGTATACACCAATAATTTTTTAAACAAATAATTAAATAAAAAATAAAAACTATCTCTTACCTGTCTCATGTCCCTCAGCTCATCCAGGGCTTAAAATGATGTGTGTGGTGGGGTGTAGCAGTGCAGGAAATGAAACTGGGGAGAAAACCTAAATATGTACTTCAAGTTTATAGGTAGAAGTTTTTGCTTTTTTAATTGAGGTATAATTGACATATAACATTATATTAGTTTCTTCAGATGTTCATCATCAACATCGTCATCATCATCACCATTACCAATTAACATTATATGTACTTGTCTATATATGAATAATGTATGAAATTACCATCCATTGGCTTTTCATTCTCTGAAATGCAGCCTATTGATTTCCTGCTCTTAAATGAAGTTTTTCTGAAGCTGTGTCTGTCTTCATTATGCTATTCCTTTGGGATAATGGTTATGATAGTTTGCCCTATAACAACTAAGCAAACAACTCACAGATCAAAGCCTTTTTGTACTGTGGAACAATACCAAGTAAATTAGGTAACTGGTTTTGGTCAACTAAGGATCAACCAAAAATCACTTCTTGGTTCAATTTATATTGAAAATCTTTTACCAATATGTTAGTTTATATTCTCAGCAGAACAATCTTATTACGTTACATATATTTTTCTATTTATTATTTATGATTATATAATACCTCCAAAAAAAGAGACTGAATTCAATATATATTGACTCAGGATTGTAACCTGAAAAAAATTTGCACATTTTACATTACTCCCTGCTGTAACTTGTTTTATCATCTTTTTCTCCCTAAAAGTAAAGAGTAGGTGGTTTGGTTAGTCATATTTCAGTTAAAATAGATTTTTTATATCTCACTTGAACACTTTTGACTTTTAAAGAAAAGTAGCTGTTTCTTTATAAATAATATTCTAGTGGATATATTTTCAATTTTCTATAATCACTAATCTACAAACTGACAGTAGCAAAATGAAGGATTTTCTATTAAAGACAATGCATACAATAAGAATTACTTTACATAATTCCATCATTATGGAGTATTCCAGGATAATGATCCTAACGGGCAGTCATATTTTTTGCAGAGTCTGTTTAGAGGAAGCTCAAATTTAACAAGTTACAAATTTAAATATCCAAAACATAGAGTTATAATTTTTTTTTTCCACTAGAGAATCCTGAAATAGCACTCACTTCTTAATCATGTAGAAATTGCTAGTTTAAAATTGCCAAGAATATGACAAACTTGCTCAAGCTTGAAAATCAGGGACAAAATTCATAAGTTATTTCATATTGAAAGTTCTGCTACCATCAATGTAGCACTTTCTATAATTTATGAGATAATGAATTTGCTCTGTTAAAAAAAAACTATCTTGAATGTTAAAAGGAAAATATTACTATTGGTCCTTCCAGTACTTACTTTAATGCATCACACTAAATTAATTTAGTACTTTTTGATGAGGAGAAATCACAGAAATGCATAAAATGTCTACAACTCCCACTCCTTGACCTAGCCACAAAATTGTGTTCACACCTTAACTGTTGTCATTCATATGGAAAATAAATTCAGTTCAGTTCAGTTACTCAGTTGTGTCCGACTCTTTGCAACCCCATGGACTGCAGCACACCAGGCCTCCCTGTCCATCACCAACTCCCAGAGTTTACCCAAACTCATATCCATTGAGTCAGAGATGCCATCCAATCATCTCATCCTCTGTCGTCCCCTTCTCCTTCTGCCTTCAATCTTTCCTAGCACCAGGGCTTTTCAAATGAGTCAGCTCTTTGCATCAGGTGGCCAAAGTATTGGAGTTTCAGCTTCAACATCAGTCCTTCCAATGAACACTCAGGACTGCTCTCCTTTAGGATGGACTGCTTGGATCTCCTTGCAGTCCAGTAATTTTCTTCAAATGATAGGCTGGAACTATATTATCTCAGGAATGGGTATTTGTATTAGTCTACTCAGTCTACCATCAATTTGCTATCTTAAAAAAGCAAATTAATTTTCCCAAAGTTCTGGAAGCTGGAAGTCCCAGATTAAGGTCCAGTAGGGTTCAGGTTTGCATGAGGCTTCTCTTTCTGGCTTGTAGATCAAGCCAGATGTTGTGGTGATGTACTCATTGACCTTTCCTCATTGCAAGTGTATGGAGAGAGAGCCAGTTCTCTTGTGCTGTTTATGGTAAGGACACTAATCTTATGGGATTAGGGCCCCAACCTTTTGACCTCATTTAACCTTAATTACCTCCTTTCAGTCCCTGCCTTCAAATATACTGTGGTCATGTTGAGGATAATGCTTCAACATAAAAATTTGGGGAAAGACATAACTCAGTCCACAGCAGTATTATATCTGAGTTATTGCACATATAAAGTTCTTTCCTCAGATACATAAACATTATTATCACAAAACAACAATTTTGAGATTAAAGAATTTAAGAAAAGATCAAGATGTATTGAAATAAAAACATGACTCTTAAAACATACTAGGTTTCTTTCAAATGTTAACAGAGTTCTTTCATTCAATAGTACATAGATCAACTTACAGTCCTAACAATATAAGTGTAAATAGTTCATTACAAATATTTATAAAATCAGAAAAAGGTGGATTTGACAATTTACAAAGATACTGAGACTAGAAGGTGGGACTACGATGAAGGTATGGGGTGTGAACACAGGTGCTTATAGACATTTCCTTACACATATTTTAATTAAGAAATATCATAGACCTGCTATGTGCTACAGTCTTAAACAGTTATAAAACTACACAAATGAAAAAATATTAAAAATAAGTTATAAAAAGTTGATAACATGTGCTTAAAATAGTAGTCTTAAGCACTGATGAAAAATCTCCAATGTTGGTCTCTGTTCATGCTTTTACTACATTTGATATCATTTAAAAAGAAATCAACTCCATTTTCAGTAAGTTTTCAAAATATGGAGCAGTATGTATGTGTGCTAAATCACTTCAGTCATGTCTGACTCTTTGCAACCCTGTAGACTGTAGACTTCCAGGCTCTTGTGTCCATGGGATTCTCTAGCCAAGAATATTGTAGTGGGTTGCCATGCCCTCCTCTAGTGAATATTCCTGACCCAGGGATCGAATTCACATCTCTTATGTCTCCTGCATTGGCAGGCAGGTTCTTTACCACTAGAGCTCCATGGGAAGCCCATGGAGAAGTAAGTATACAAGATTTCAAAGTTAAATGGGACTTGTATCTTAATATTTCATAATAAGGTTCCTTCAAGCTTTTGTTCTCAATCTCTACTAAATACTAACATATGGATGAAAACTCATTTTAAGATTTTAAATATATTTATAGCTTCAAGACCAAATCACGAAAATTTTATACTTCAAATCATTATCTTAGTCACTGCATAATTTAAATAAAAATTTATTAAATTTGAACTAAGCTAACCCTTTATATATTAATCTTGATAATCTTAGAAAGTCTCTTTACATGAAAATAGATAACTAATTTACGGATTTAATTCAACAAGTTTACTAAGCATGTACTTTGGGCCCTATACATAGTAGAGGCTAGAGAATAATACCAAAGATGGCACTGTTTCTTTACACTATGAATTCTAACAGGAAAGACAAATATTTCACAGATATTATGAGAAAATGCATGAGATACTTACTGTAAGATCATATCACAAAAAGACATAACTGTTTCCCAAATTTTTGTTGTGAATTTGGGATGTGAAGATGCTATGTAGGCATATGGGTCTTTACGTTTAAAGTGATTAGCACACACTAAGTACTCAGTAGTGTTCAGTTCAATCACTCAGTCGTGTCCGACTCTTTGCGACCCCATGGACTGCAGCCGGCCAAGCTTCCCTGTCCATCACCAACTCCCGGAGCTTGCTCAAACTATAGTTGTCAGTATTAATACCACATGGCCGTATTTCTTATAATGAAAATTTTACTAAAATAGTATTCAAAAAATCTTCTTTTATACAGATGTCTTAATTACTGATATATATTGATGAAAAACTGTAAATGGATCTAAATGTATACTTTTAAATCAAAGATGTCACAAAAATACTCAAAATAAAGCATTAAATTTCTCTAACATAGTCTAAATCTCCTACTTGTTAAGCAAAGCATATAAATTTCTGAAATGTCATGCCCTCCAGTAAAAATTAGCATGACTGAATCCTGCTATGCCATTCAGATACATCAGGTTTATAAAATAACTAGAAACAGAAATGCACATTTTGAATGGGTTACTGTTAAAGGAATCTCACTCAGTTGATTCTTCTGCTGCAGACTGCATAAGCATGTATATTTTATAAGCGTGTATATTCTTCTGCTGCAGACTGCATAAGTAATGTATATTTTAACAACATTAACACTATTTCTAAAAAAATTTTTGTTGTCACTGTTTTTTTTTTTTTTTTTTTCATTTATATCCTGTTTCACCTTATGGCAATTGCGGCATTTAATAATATTCAGTAAATCTCTCAAACAAGAAACTATATTTTCTTAACATTATGTTCCCTTAAAATATAAGTTAAGCTTATAGATTTCTAAGAAATCTCAACATACATAAACTTATATGGAATTAGTTGCTTTTACTTAAAGGATATATAACTTGATGGCCTACTTTTTAAAATCATTGAAAAGAGATGATCTGAATTAATTTATCAATATGAGAAAAATCATCACAGTTGAGTTACATTAATGAATGGGAGTGAAGATATTTCTGACAAATACAGAAAATGATTTTTGGTTCTCTTTTTTTTTTGTAGAATTTTACTCACCTGTAATGTTATATAATATAACTCTATGGTTATATTTCATTTGGAACATTATGTAAAGTTCAAAAATCTAAGTAAAGGGAATACTGAAGCAAAGCTTAATTTTAACAGAGAAATAGATCTGGGCATTTGAAAACACAAGGGAAATTAGTCAAGATATGAAGGGATGTCTCTGAAGTTTCTTAAAGGGGGGTAATAAAATCATAGCTGTTGCTATTCAATCACTAATTCATTTCTGACTCTGTGACCCCATGGACTTTAACCCACTAGGCTCCTCCGTCCATGGAATTTCCCAGGCAAGAATACTGGAGTGGGTTGTCACCTCCTTCTCTGAGGGATCTCCCCAGGGGAGATCTAGGGATCAATCCACCTCTATTTCTTAGCAGGCGGATTCTTTACCACTGAGCCAGATGGGAAGCGCATAAAATCATAGATAGGAGGCAAATAATACAGTTACCAATACTTCCTTCTCAGAGACTATATGTGTTATTAATATTTTCAGGAAACAAAACTTCATAGGAGTCACCCTTTCATTGAGGAGTACTCTATCACCAAACCATTGAATCACTCTCCAAATTCCCATGTAAAGGATTGTAGAGCTAAATTCTTTAAGGTAGTAGCCCATGACAAGATTACATAATATAATAATTTTGAGGTAAGCAGTATACTTGATTACAATACTCTGGGTCACCACTTTATAATTGCCATGTGACATTACTATGTCTAAGTTGCAACATTTTACCTGTAATTGGTATTGATACCTGTCTTACTAACTTTACAAATTTACTTCAAATTTTAATGATACAGTATGTATATAAGTGCCATAAAAATCATTCATTCATATACAACAAAACTGAAGATGAGAAAAAGAAAATAGTTATTTTTTTGATAGAGATTCTCTGAGATAGCTTTGTAGAGAAATTACGGGTCTCTACCTTGACATGTCAGCTTTGCCAATACTTTCTCATACTTTCTGAAAATGTTTTCTACATATCTGCTTTCCAAAGGAATGCAATGGCACCCACTCCAGTACTCTTGCCTGGAAAACCCATGGACGGAGGAGCCTGGTAGGCTGCAGTCCATGGGGTCGCGAAGAGTCGGACATGACTGAGTGACTTCACTTTCACTTTTCACTTTCATGCATTGGAGAAGGAAATGGCAACCCACTTCAGTGCCTGGAGAATCCCAGGGATGGGGGAGCCTGGTGGGCTGCTGTCTGTGGGGTCACACAGAGTCGGACACGACTGAAGCGACTTAGCAGCAACAGCAGCAGCAAAGGAATTAAGGCTAAGCAGGGTATTTAAAAACCATAAAAACTGCTATATGGAATACATCAAATGTTCTGTGAAGATACACAAAATATAAACCAGGGTTAGTTATGTAACTTGCCTATTCAAAACATCCTGTTCCCACTATTCCCTCCTCCAATTAGAAAGGTCTTCTTTCTTAAAAATAAACTTTCCCATTAGTTCTTCCCAAAAAGCTCTATTCATCCAGTTTATACCACTTATTCTCTAAACGCACTCTAAACTTTGCCCCTTGTATTCTTTGACATGATTTAGTTATATGTAATGTATGTTATGAGAGATGGCCCCATTCCCTTTGGTGAAGGAATGAAAAAAGAATTTGCTAGCTGCTGAGACAGCTGCTCGAAAACAGACCTCAGTTCCCTGTCCCCTTTTAGAATTTCCTTGTCTCAAAAATGACACCTTCCTAGAGGAGCCTGCAGTCAATGCCTGTGTGACAAAGAGGTATAAAAGCTTGCTACTCTCTTTTCAAATTGGTATAATCTGATGATCCCTTACAGGTGGAGAATTCCCATGGAGTTGACAGAGGATTCAAATGAGACTGTATCATGGCTCAGCTTCTCTTCTGCTCAGTTCCACTCCCTTCTTTCTCTTCAGATACTGCTGATTCCAATTACAAACCCTAACACAATTCCTGCAAGAATCTCTGTCACACTGTCTGCTTCCTAGAGAGCCCAATTTGGGAAATTAATCCTCTTTTAAGAGGTTATAGCTTTCATCCTTAATTAAGCATTGTAAGTCATAGATCTCATTAAAAATGATAGTATCTGTACACATATTACTCAGCTATCAATAATCAGCAGTCAACCTTGCACTGTGCAATGTATAGTTTGTACTCTATTATGATTGTCCATTTAATTATGGACACAAGATGAGCTCTTTGAGGTATTCTGTCTCAGACCTCTCTCCTTTACTATGGAGGACTACACGAGTCCAAAGACATTAAGTGATGCAACTTGATACTCTTTTTGTGTACCTTTTACATTTAAAAAGTACCAAAAAATATATTGTGTTTACTCACTAGTAATTCTTATCATTCAGTTCAGTTCAGTTGCTCATGTCTGATTCTTTGCAATCCCATGGACTGCAGCACGCCAGGCTTCCCTGTTCATCGCCAACTCCCAGAGCTTGCTCAAACTCATGTCCATTGAGTTAGTGATGCCATCCAATCATCTCATCCTCTGTCATCCCCTTCTCCTCCTTCCTTCAATCTTTCCCAGCATCAGGGTCTTTTCCAATGAGTAAGTTCTTCCCAATTATTATAATTGTTGTAGTGCAATAACACATTCATTTTACTCTAATAAATGTTACAGGTATTAAGTTAAAAGCTAATTTTTCTAATAATATGAGGAGTTAAGTAGCATGATCCCATCTATTTAGGAGAAAATTCAAGTTAAAGAGGTAAAATATCTTATCTAATGTGAAGTAATCATGTCATCAAATATCAAATCCTATGCCTTTTCCATTCATGTCTGAATGTTTTCACTCATAAAATCACTTAACTTTTCTTGCATGTGACTAGCTTCCTCATTGGAATTAACTGCACAACATGAGTAATACAGAAAGAACTGTGCTAGATGGTAAAGACCCAAACATAACATAATTATTGACCTGAAGAATAATTGCTAAGTCTCTTACATCTCTTGGCAGGAAACCACATATTATAATTTTATGTTTTCTAACAAAGCTAAAAATTATCTGATTGTCTAAGGGATCCCACAGTGAATCAAGGTATTACAGACAGAGACAGTAATTTTAGGGTGAGCTGTTTTTACTAACTTTTCTGCAGCCCATTTTGGTGTGTTAATGCAGTTGATCTGTGTGAGGAAGGTAGTAGTGATTATTGTTTTCATGGGGCAAGTCCTCCTGACAGCTCAGAAAATGAATTACTCATCCTCTTTCTGGCAAAATCATATTCATTCTAAAGTTCTAGATTGATTGGCATCTTTTCTGCGATGACTCCCTTTCTTTCCACAGAAGAAAATGATTCCTTCTTTGAGGTTCTAGATTTTGTTCCTAATCTTGTTCTACAGCATGTATCACATTATATTCAGGTACCCTCTCGTTAGTTGTATAAGTTAATATACATTGGCTACAGTAATGGCTCCTCATAAGGACAGGACCATTCTTTGCTCTCCTGTTCTCAGGATCCCACACAGTGCTAGACATAAATTGACTTATATTGACAATACTACTCAGAACAGTTGTCTGAATTAATGTTCTGAAAAGTAGCAATTAAATAGTTACCTCTTCAGAACACTTATGCAATTATCAAGGCCATATCTGTTCCAGAGAGTCTTCCACTGTAAGGAAGAATGAGAATCATAACATCATAAATCAAATGCATGTGCTTTCCCCCTTACACACACACACATACACATCTCCAATGTACAAGTTTGATCTGTGTGACTTCACCCTAATATATCAATATCCTCTGAACAAAACAACAACAAAAAAGAATACATTTTAGCCAGCTTGTGTAGGTCATATGTTCCTGATAAGCAAACACAAAAACTCTCTAAATATAAAATCATATATTATGTTTCTCTGAACTTCCTGATGTTCAAGCTGGTTTTAGAAAAGGCAGAGGAACCAGATATCAAATTGCCAACATCCACTGGATCATGGAAAAAGCAAGAGAGTTCCAGAAAAACATCTATTTCTGCTTTATTGACTATGCCAAAGCCTTTGACTGTGTGGATCACAATAAACTGTGGAAAATTCTGAAAGAGATGGGAATACCAGACCACCTGATCTGCCTCTTGAGAAATCTGTATGCAGGTCAGGAAGCAACAGTTAGAACTGGACATGGAACAACAGACTGGTTCCAACAGACTGGAAAAGGAGTTCGTCAAGGCTGTATACTGTCACCCTGTTTATTTAACTTATATGCAGAGTACATCATGAGAAAAGCTGGACTGGAAGAAACACAAGCTGGAATCAAGATTGCTGGGAGAAATATCAATAACCTCAGATATGCAGCTGGCACCACCCTTATGGCAGAAAGTGAAGAGGAACTCAAAAGCCTCTTGATGAAAGTGAAAGTGGAGAGTGAAAAAGTTGGCTTAAAGCTCAACATTCAGAAAACAAAGATCATGGCATCCGGTCCCATCACTTCAAGGGAAATAGATGGGGAAACAGTGGAAACAGTGTCAGACTTTATTTTTCAGGGCGCCAAAATCACTGCAGATGGTGACTGCAGCCATGAAATTAAAAGACGCTTACTCCTTGGAAGAAAAGTTATGACCAACCTAGATAGCATATTCAAAAGCAGAGACATTACTTTGCCAAAAAAGGTTCATCTAGTTAAGGCTATGGTTTTTCCTGTGGTCATGTATGGATGTGAGAGTTGGACTGTGAAGAAGGCTGAGCGCCGAAGAATTGATGCTTTTGAACTGTGGTGTTGGAGAAGACTCTTGAGAGTCCTTTGGACTACAAGGAGATCCAACCAGTCCATTCTAAAGGAGATCAGCCCTGGGATTCCTTTCAAAGGAATGATGCTAAAGCTGAAACTCCAGTACTTTGGCCACCTCATGCGAAGAGTTGACTCATTGGAAAAGACCCTGATGCTGGGAGGGATTGGGGGCAAGAGAAGGGGATGACAGAGGATGAGATGGCTGGATGGCATCACTGACTCGATGGACATGAGTCTGAGTGAACTCCAGGAGGTGGTGATGGACAGGGAGGCCTGCCGTGCTGCAATTCATGGGGTCGCAAAGAGTCGGACACGACTGAGCGACTAATCTGATCTGATACATGTCTCATCTTAAAGTTAATTATTTTTTTAAATAAGAATCTGTCTTAAGATAATCTGTGACTGAAAAAAATTTATTTCTCCCTCCTGCCATGCTATAACACACAGTTGCCAATTCTGGGCCTCGATTATATGCCCCACCTCAGACACATGACAGTAGATAACGATTATAGTCTGCTTTGCCTTGGCAGGTCCACAAAGTGTTGCATAAAAGAGGATTAATCATCAATCATTATGCTCCTCACTGAAATAACACTTTTATGACAATAAAGAGTTTAAAATTTTCTCCAGCATCTCATTAACAGGATAATACAGGAACACACACACCATTTTATCTCCATTTTACTCATGTAGAACCTCTGTGGTCCACCCAAAAGTATTTACCTCGTAAGTGGCAACAGGGGCTAGTATACAGGTCCTTAAAGACCTATAACCCTACTACTATCCTGAGGAAAGGACAAAGGGTCTTCAGTGCACTTCCATTTCCACAAATGCTGCTATGGAGGGTCCTGAGCTTCAGACTTCAAATTTAATAGAAAAAGAACTACAAAGTATACACACAGTCTTTCAAACACTGCCTGATGATTTTCCATTCTTACTCTCTCATCTTGCCCAAACACATGCAGATTCTTTTTGTCCCAGTGGGTTGCTGATGAGTGTAATAACTGACCAGAGACCCTTAAATTCATTATTGAAGTGACTGCAGCATAAACTAGGTGGGAGGTAATGCAGTTTGGTTAATGTAGAATGAGAATTTTAAGGATCATTGTAGGTTTCCATGGATGATCATAAATATGGGCAAAGTTTCAAATCATTCTCCTCTTAGAAAAAGGAAAAATATTGATGATGTGGGGAGGAGGGAGTGGGTATCAATTTAACTGAACAATAATCACTAATATATTTTATATTTTATGCTAAAATATATATAATAACTTTAAAAATTACCACAGCTTGCTGCCTTATTAATGTACTTCTTTTTGAAAGCAGAAAAAGCTAAAAGTATATATTCGTGGGTTTTTAGCATTTGAGATGTATGTAGTTGGGACTAGGCAATTGTGAAATAATATTTTAACATAAAAGTACAAACCTAGTTTTTTTTTAAACTGTATTGTATTTATTCTTTTTAAAATGTTAATAGCTTTTTTGAGATATAATTTTCATTCCATAAAATTTATGCATTTTAAGTACAAAATTCAACATTTTTAAGTATATTTACAGAGCTGTATAACCACAGCAATCTAATTTTTATACATTTAAATTACTCCCCAAAGCAAACAAACCCAGTTTACTCTTAACCAGGGTAAACACGGGATAAAGCCATTTTACTTAACTACTATAAGGTAGTTGATTCAGGAATTTATGGAAAATCTACGACCTATTTAGGCTGTGAATTGTTAGCTTGAAAAATTAAATAATAGTCATTTAAAGAGCAAGAAAACAGATTCCCAAAGTGGTCTCTCTGACAAACTCAACTTGTGGTATCAGTTCACTATCTTTAGGTTGAATTCAAAAATAAATAAAAACATCCCTTCTTATACTTGTTATCAGCAGGAATAGAGCAGTTTTTCTAGCTCAGCAGACCTAAGAGTTTTTTTAATGATTCCAAAGATAGCTTTAGGGTCACAAACAAGAACCCAAAATGTTTCAGAATCACTTACTGTAATATTATGATGACAAATTTCAATATAAAGCAACACAAGTAAAAATATCTAGCGACAACAGCATTTTAAAAGAATGGTAAATGAAGTGAGGCTAAATAAAATGAGTCAATACAAGTATTAGTTAAATCAGTTACTTCTTTTGTCCAATTTTTGAAGATTTAAAAGTTTCTATGCTGTTTTACCTCCAGATGTCAGCTTTTACATTAAGAAATCTGATTTGCAATAGCCTTTTAAACAAACATCAAAACGAAGCCTTTAAAATAGGAACTCATTAATCTGTTCAAAATGGTAAGCATAAGACTTATGTATAGGTTTCATTGTACAGATATGATTTAAATAGATAACATTTTATTAAAATTGGTATAGATATGAAGAATAGATTAGTTTATGTCCAGGAATCTGTAATAATAATGTCTGTTGACAGCTAGCCAAAGAGTAAGAATACCTTGTTATAACCTTATTATGATGCTTACACAACTCAGTACTCCGGTACAGGTCTAATTTTATTAATGACAATGACATAGCACTTGGCTACATTGACTGCATAGCATCATCTTTCAGCAGCAAGAATTTTCAAAAGTTTGAAAAAGCCCTCAATTTCTGGAACTTCCCTCAGTCATAAGATTTTTCTGAAGGTTTAGAAAATCCCCAATTTCTGAAGCTACCTTCCCAATTTATATTTTCTAAAACCAACTTAAACACAGCAAAGAATGAACAAGTAGGGCATCTTAAATGCCAGTAAGAAGACAAGCCAAAACTGCTTTTAGGCTAAGCTACCAGTTCACAACCATCATATTTATTATATTTCTTCATTCATTTATTTTTAAATCTTCAGTAGATCTTGTAAATACTTTTTCCAATATTATAGACATTAACATGACATGATCACAAATCTAGGGAGGAATGTAAATTCCTTCAAGCAATTTTTAAGGCAGATTTGCCATCTATTACAAATACCATATTTTATGTGGTTGTCACTACTTGAGACGTTGAAGCCAACTCCTTCATTATTCCTAGTTATGTAAATTTTGATCACGAGCACTTAACACATAGCACACCAAAAGATAAAAGATGCAAGAAATATCCCACATCTTATTTTGTCCATTTTCCCTGTCCTCCCCTTAAGCTTAACAGAATTGCTTCTCTTAGAGCAACTTTAACTGGTTTACAATTTATCCCCTTTTATTTCTCCTGCCAGATCTCTGCAGGAGATGTTAATGAGTCTAGTAATGATTTAACAGACAACAGAAGAAATAACAAAGAAAAGCTAACAGTGTGAATACTCAACAAGCTGGAGTAATCAAGTTCTGTACGGCTGAGTTAAGGAAATATTCAAGCGCGAGATTTCACTTACTTTTCACTCAGTGAAGACAAACAGGAAAACATACCTGCTTGACCTGTGGTGACACTGACAGCCGCAAAGAGCCTCTGGGATCGACTTAAGTCAGAAACTCCATTTACAGCTTCAACTTCAAAAGTATAATTAGCGTGGGCCAGCAGGTCCATGACAGTGACATAGTTATCCTCTAATCCAGTCTGCTGGGGCATGTAGCCAATGTTACTCCCACAGGGAACGCATTCGCCCTGCTCCCAGCTGCATCGCTTACACAGTATTCTATAGGTCACATCATTTCTTCCCCCATTGTCTGCAGGGGGACTCCATTCCAAGCTCACTGTGGTTTGGTTGATATTGAAAATGAGGTTCTGTGGTGCAGATGGAGGCCCTTAGGAAACCAAAAATAAGTAAATGAATAAATAAAAATAGCCAAAAACAAACAAACAAACAAATGAAAGGATCCACGAGGGGCATTAAGCTAGTGGCCCAATTACCACACAGAAAACTGGTTGAAATGCTTTCTTTCACATAAACATTTCATTACCTTTCCTAGAGAAACCTTATAAAAGCCTTCCTGAATTCACTTGGCAAGAGGCTTTATTTATTTTCCATTTAATATGTCAAAATGAAAACAGGATAACGACTGTCTTTGTAGTTTTGCCACGGTCTTTAGCTATTTTTCTTCCGAGCAATTAAAAAAGAATAGTTAATGCACCTAAAAAAACAGTTGTGCAGTTGTTTAAAATTAGTTTTCCTTTTAACCATATAAGAGAGAATACATCTATTCATTCTTAATGTGCTCAAGAATGATTTATAGTAATGTCTGGAATTGGCTTTGGATTTGAGTCTCTCAAACATTCATTCATTGAAGCATCAAGATGTGAGATTTGCTCTATTTAGTGGTGGAATTTTAATTCAGAAACTATTACTTTTTAATTACATTTAAAGCCATGCAAGACACAAATAACTTTTACATTTTATTTGTTATTCCTATTGGATACATGTGTAAAATATGTTTAAAATGCAAGATCTGGGAGACATGAAAACTACACTGTTCATGATGTAAGGCATATCTATTTTATATTATTGTTTAGCCTTATTGGTTTATGGAAAGTTTTTAAGTATTTAATAATAATTAAGAATGTATTCAGAAATTTCAGGCTTATCTCAATGATGTCACAATTCTACAAACAAATGGAAGGGATCTGAAAGTCTTTATTTTACAATTATGAACTTACTTGTGCATGCCACATACGGTGGGTCAGATGGAGCCCTGTAGTACCCATCCTCACAGTCACACCTTGAGGAGCCTTCTTTATCAGAAAAACTGTGAGTTGGACAACGAGAGCACTGAAGATCTTGAGAGGAAGATTTGTAGAACCCACGGCCACAGGCTGAGAATACAAAAGTAAAAATAGAAACATGAGAACAAGCAGACCCTTTCTGAATTTTAGTAATTTTTAGCAAACAATAAAATATGAAATCTGATTTCCAAATGTGCTATCATAAACTCAATAGAAACCCAGGTTTCTATTTCTAATAAGAAATTTCTAACATTCTTTTTATATCTGTAGCCATGTTTCCTGACAACTATCACTAACTATAAGCTGTAAGTCTCTAAGTAAACAGGAAAAAAAAAAAGGGAAGAACATGCCCTTTATGGTATAAGTCTATAATTCTATTTAGTGTATATCAGTAAACCTATTTTACAATACTACATTTTAAAATAAAATAATAAAATCCAAATGATACAGCAAACTTGGACCTGTAGTTGGCATCAGTCCAAAATCTAGAGCCCAAAACTAAACACAAACATAATTTATTTAGACAAAATCTCAGCATGGTTAATTCAGGGGAACTTTGATTTCAGTAATAATTAACTTGCTTGTTGATTTGCATTAACACACTTCAAAGTTCTGTTTTCTTAATCTAATACAGCTGTAAATTAAGTCTTTATGTGTGAATATGGTTCTTAGTGAAAAATATTAAAATCATTTTATGACCTGACTAGAAATAACAGTGATGCAAAAATTTTTATCTTAAAATGATAGAAATGTATTCCCCCTACCAATTTTCAGAAAACTTCAAGATATAATTTCAACCAATTTAAGTTCTAAGGCAGTCTGTTTTCCACTAAGCAAACTTCCCTGTTACTAAAAATAATGAAATCCTATGGATAGGAGAAACCTATTCTATCAGAAATAAGGAGAAAGCCATTAACTACAAACAGGTGATGACTCTTTCTCCTCTACTGGGAAAAGTTAGGATAGTCAGGGTAACACAGCTCAGCAATGAACAGACAGGCACCCAAGACACCTATCACCTTCCAGTGAGTTTCCCTTACTCACTTAGACTACATGTTGTAAAATCAGGTAACCTGGAAGCATTTCCTATCCCCAGACATTTTACATATTTATCTTCAATTAAAATTTAGCAAATTCAATTTTCATTATTTCAACATTTTTAAATTAATTGATGGTACCATACATTGAATATATTAAAGAGATTCAATTTGCCCTCCATATTTATTAAATGAATATCTCTTTAAGTTTCAGTGACCTTCAAATTTAGTGGAAATTAATAAATCATATCTATAAAGAAAAATTACTGAATATTTAACATGAATTCAATTATAACTTGTATGTATTAGATTCAAGTTTATTTAATATTCTCAACTTGGGCATTATTCAGCAGCATAATCACATTTTCACTCATGGGTGGGAAAAACAATCCTATCTTATTAAGAAAATCCTATCTTATTCTCCAGAAAAAAAAAGTTAAGTCATTCTATACTTTTGCTCACAAGCTGAATATTTAATACATAATTTGGTGCAATTAAGAAATCCAAATTATGTTTTAAGCTTAAAGAAAAAACAAGGCTGTTTTATATGAACAAGATAGGTATTTTAGATAACCTAAAAACTTAAAGATAGATTATATTGTGATAGACAAGTTAAAGATTTGTGAACAGAACTACCATCATCTCTATGTAAAGATATGATCCACTTTTGCTCTCAGAAGCCAGTCTGCCTTTAGTTGGCCTCCTCAATTCCTACAAAAGGGAAACACTGGCAAACATATTAGGCCAGTAGATGAATGCATCTTCACATGTTCTTGTAGCAATTACAACAAATCTAAGACACAGAACAGTGAGATCATTATGAAATAATATCAAAAAACACTTTAAAATGTTTCTAAAGATATGACCTTGCCACATAAAAGAAAGGTTAACTGGTAGGATAAAGGATTTAGCATGGATTTCCCAGGCTGGAAATTCCTGTAAGTATGCACTGTATCTTGCTCCATGTATTATCTGTAATTCAGTGATTAGATAGAACATCCATAATATAGAGACTGCAATGCTTTATTCACAACCTGCAGCTTGATAACACAAAGTCCCAGAGAATTAAAAAAGAAAAAAAGATAAAGACAGAGAGAAGAGGTGTATGCTGATAGTCTTTGATGATATTATGTGTATTTATTTACTTTTTACAGGGATAGGAACTTAGGGAACAAGGAAATGGACACAATGGCAACACGATTTAATATCTACTAGGTAAGATCAACATTTAACATCTACTGGGTAAGCTTTTTTCTTTTCTTTTCGTTTAAATTTTGTTTCTATTCCCAGGTCGTGCTAGTGGTAAAGAACCTACCTGCCAATGTGGGAGACTTGAGAGCCTCTGGTCAGGAAGATCCCCTGGTCAAGGAAATGGCAACCCACTCCAGTATTCTTACCTGGAGAATCCCATGGACAAAGGAGCCCATAGGGTCACAGAGAGTTGGACACAACTGATGCGACTTAGTATGCAGGTAAGATCAAACAAGATTCTACTAGGTAGCCTGCTATCTATCAATTCTGGAAGCCTTACCTTGTTGTTGTTGTTTAGTCACTAAGTCGTGTCTGACCCTTTGCAACCCCATGGCTATAGCCCACTAGGCTCCCCTGTCCATGGAATTCTCCAGGCAAGAATACTGGAGTGGGTAGCCATTCCTTTCTCCAGAGGATCTTCCCAACCCAGGGATCGAACCCAGGTCTCCTGCATTACAGGCATATTCTTTACTGTCTGAGCCACCAGGGAAACCCAAGATCAAACCAGTCAATCCTAAACAAAATCAATCCTGAATATTCATTGGAAGGACTGAAGCTGAAGTTCCAATACTTTGGCCACCTGACGCAAACAGCCGACTCATTGGAAAAGACCCTGATGCTTGGAAAGATTGAAGGCAAAAAGAGAAGAGGGCAGCAGAGGATAAGATCGTTAGATAGCATCACTAACTCAAAGGACGTGAATCTGAGCAAACACCAGGAGACAGTGAAGGACAGGGAAGGCTGGCAGGCTGCAGTCCACAGGGTCACAAAGCGTCAGAGTTGACTGAGCAACTGAACAACGACAACCAGGTAACACTTCCAGAACTGGTAGGCAGCAAACTACCTAGTGGGATCTCTTGCAATTCTCATCCTTCTGTTGCAAATAAAGGCTTCTAACTAAAGGCTTACTCCCACTTTTCTCACAAATAGGGAGGACCATTTCTTGCTCCACTTCCATGATTTGTAGAATACCTATGGTACCTAATGTAGAGAAATTTAAAACCCTTATCACTCAACTTTCAAATTACATTAAATTCTGTTACCATTTTAGCAGATGGGAAAACAGATTTGAAGCAAAGTTAACATGAGTTCCTCAAATAATTCCATTGTCTAGGTTAAAACTGGATTTAAAACACAGGACTGCTGATACTTAACCATATGCTATTGCTTCAGCCTTGACTGCTGAATGAGCCAAAGTCTGGCATCTATTCAATGTGTCTTGAAGCTTTAGCATCCCCCAAATGAATTTTCAGTGGGTACCTACTGTATTTTAGTATACCCTTTGACTATTTAAAGCTATTACTTTAATTTAGAAAATGGTGAAATAATATCCTAGCTAGCACACCTTACAGAAGAGGTGTATTAAATAGATCTCTTCAATTTCACTATGAATTTTGGCACTGAGGATGCCTGCAAAATGATGGAGTACATGCATGGCCATCATTAAATAGATAATGAGAGAAGCAATCCCAGAAAAACGTGCTCATAAAAGTCTTAACACTTTTTTTTTGAAGTACTATTCTGTTTCAGTTCAGTTAATATTGAAAATAATAAGTTGTAACAAGACGGTTTTCACTCATCCTCTAAGGAAGCCATTAATTTAAATTTATTAAAAATAAGTATAAAATCTTGGGAGCTGCAGTATGAAGAGGAAAGCCAAGAACACAAGAAGACATAAGCTGTATCTCTTAGGATAGTAGTTTGAGCAATTGGGTGGTAAAAGTTTAGGAAAGAAGAAACAGATGCTCATAAAAGTAAAATTTAGATAAGATATCTAGATGAAATAGCTTGAGTAAAATACTCAGGAAGAGAAACTGGGGTGAAGTGATATACCTGAGATTTAACCACTTAAGGAAGACTTAAATGAGCTCTCCAACTGCTCCCAAAAGCCTACATAGAAATAAAGGCAATTTATCCTTTCTTATAAATGCAGCTTGTTTTCCAAAAAGGTACTAGTAAAAAAGTTTTTCATGGTAAATGCCTTCTGAAGCCTCAAAGATAAATTCCCTTCATACATAATGGTGAAGTATATAAGAATAACTTTCTAGGAATTGTGATACAGTGGTTTTACAGCTTTTTTCTTATTGTGCTTCAATTCTCAATTTGTTCAACAGCATTTGAACTCAAAGCAGACTAATTAATATAGTGTATGCACTATTGTAAAATTATTTACAGTAAGAAACATACCATTTTAATTTCCTGCCTTTCAATAAGTTTGCTTTTTAACTGAACATTGTTTTAAGGTAATGTTTCACTGTATTGATGAAGACTAGAAATATGTATAAAATTTGTTTTCAATATTCAATTACTTTTTTAAAAGTAATACTTCACCAATTATTTTAGTTACAGTATTTTTCCATGTCACCACAAATACCTGCCTGGGACTGATTCTTTGCACTGTTTTTTCCCAAGCAGTAATGAATGCGCCTTAGTGAATAAAATAACATAAGTTCATTAATCCTAGAGCTAAGAACCATAATCTTGTCAGATTTCATACACTAAGCAAGTTTTCGCTTAGCCAGTTGTTTAAATGGAAAACCACCAAAGAAAATCTAAGAAGTACATGAAACTTCTGTTTACTAGACAGTAACAAGATTATCTACTGCAATATATATATATATATATATATATATATTAAATTACATTACAGAATATACTATATTTCAAGATCTGCTTTATTGTTTCCAGTAATGAAATAACTGTAACATTATACTTAACTTCAATTATTTTTAATATGAGAATTATTTTTATATTTAAATGAGAATATCATCTTATATAACACAATTGGTTCAAATATTATTTGGGATTTAAATTCTTAAAAAAACACACAAACTTTATAAGTAAATTACTTAAGAGCAATAAAATTCTGAACACAAAGATATAAGAGAGTTTATACAAAAGACTTGTATTCTGATACTTAAACTCTCCTAACAACAGCACACTACATAGTTGTCTTCAATGGATTGCAACTGTTTAAGCAATGGGGTGCCAGGCCTTTGAATATACACTTACATGAGGCAGTTTGTGCAACAATCAGGGCACTGGTATAAACAACTGTTTGTTCTCAATGAACCATCCTAAAGACCATTGTAAAAGCCACAAACAAAATCCCGCTCTTTAGGTGGAATTAGGTGAAGTAGAATACTTTTTTTTTTTTTCTGATCAAGGGTGCAGATACTCAGACTTGCCCTGGTGCATGACCTACAAGCATAAGTTTGGGGGATATCCTAAATGATTATACTTCTAAGGACATTCTCCCACAAAATGATTATTCTAGAAAATCTACATACTTTTAGATTTCTACAGCCAAGAATGATTCCCTTGACCTTAATGGGCACATTTTTTGGAAATCTTAAACTCCACCTTTAATTTCAGACATAGCTGACCCCATCCTAAACCTTAAGGCACTGAAAGTCTATGCCTTAGTAGGCTGTCTTCTATGACTGAGCATGAGGTGTGCTTTGAAAAGAAACTAGTCTTGGCATTATTAAAAATAACTGAATCATTATTAAGGCTTAGATATTTCTATATTATAAAAACTTTCCAGGTGCTTAGAATCATCATGCTGGAGGTTCTATGTCTTTTCAAAGACTATCAAAGTCTGGAAAGAATGTATGTTAATAAGATATTCCCACCATAAAATTGATGAGGGAAATAAGATTAGATATTATTGAAAGTATAATAAATTGAAATTTTAAAATAATTAAAACTTGACATTCATTAATAAGCCAATCAAAAATTAGGTAAAGAATCTGAACAGATATTTCTCTATGGAACATATATAAGTGGTCAATAAACACACAAAGTGATCCTCAAGATTATTAGTCATCAGGGAAAAGGAAATCAAAACTATACTGATAAACCACTTATACCCAATAGGAAGACTATAATCAATAAGGCAGCTAAAGGAAGTCTAGTAAGGATATGGAGGAATTAGAACTCCTATATACTGCTATTGGGAATCTAAAACGGTACAGCCACTTTGAAGAAACTGGCAAGTCCTCAACAGTTTAAACATACTTATCATGTTACTCAACAACTCCACTCCTAGGTATGTACCCAAGAGAAATGAAAACATTTACTGACACAAAAACTTGAATATAATTAAATGTTTATAGCAGAATTATTCATCATAGCCCAAAATGTGGAAACAATCCAAATGTTCATCAACTAGTAAATGAATACACACAATGGAATACTATTCAGCAATCAAAAGAAGTTAAATTTTGATATATTCTGGTATGACTGAACTTTGAAAACATTATGCCATGTGGAAGAATTCCGTCACATAGATCCAGTCACAGCAGCAATGTGTGTGTGTTCAGTCCTGTCCGACTCTTTGTGACTCCATGGACTGCAACCTGCTAAGCTCCTCTGTCCATGGAATTTTCCAGGCAAGAATACTGGAGTGGGTTGCCGTTTCCTCCTCCAGTGGATCTTCCTGACACAGGGCCTGAACCCGCATCTCCTGCATCTCCAGGATTGTCAAGTGGATTCTTTACTGCTGAGCCACCTGGGAATCCCAGTCACAAAAGACCATATACTATGTAATTCTGTTTACATGAAATATCCAGAATAGGCAAGTCTATAGAGACAGAAAGTAGATTAGTGGTTGCTAAAAGCTGGGACATTGAGAGGAATAGAAAGTGACTGTTACTGGGTGCAGGGTTTCTTTCTGGGACGATGAAAATGTTCAAAAATTGATTTGTAGCAATGGCTGCACAACTCTGTAATTATACTAGGACTTCCCTGGTGGTCAGAAGGTAAAGGATCCGCCTACAGTGTGGGAGACCTGGGTTCAATCCTTGGGTTGGGAAGCTCCCCTGGAGGAGGACATGGCAACCCACTCCAGTATTCTTGCCTGGAGAATCCCATGGACAGAAGAGCCTGGTGGGCTGCCACGGGTCGCAAAGAGTTGGACATGCTGAGCGACTAAGCACACCCATAACTATATTAACAACTGTTAACTGCAACGGGTGAGTTGTATGGTATGTACATTTTATCTAGTAAAGTTGTTTTGCATAATAAAATCCATTGATAATGCAATTTTAAACTGAACATTTAAGTAAGCCAACATTAAGAAAAAATACCAAATTTTATCTGTCAAAAATATGTTAGTTTGCCTTTCTAACACATATGTTCTGTATTCATCTATTTTTATACAGCTATATTTGGGTGTAAAAAATTAAGCCAAAAATTCAAAAAGATGGAAAATATATAATCAATATATTTTACCCATTTGCTAACTTTAGGGTTTTATAAAAATTTATCTTTTATCTGAAGACTAGCAATTTTATCTGAATAATTTTATAATTTCGATACCTATCAATATGAAGTTATATGTAGGGGGATTATATACAAAGTTAGTTTTGAGTGAATATATGAATAGATTTAAACATTCTTATTTTTTACCCACATTCACTGCGCCAGACAAGGGCTGGTTTCCTTTTCACTTCCCATCTCCTTCTCCCAAGAGCTAACTGAACACAACTAGACTCAGCTTCCTCAGTTCTTACTCTGTTTCCAGACCTATGATTTTAAGCACAATTAAACTTTTTCTGAAGGAATTATATGTATGTGTCTGTGTGTAAAATATGAGGCTTTGCAGATGTTTCCGGCCACAGTTATACAGCTGCAAAGAGTTTATTAATTATGAACTATAAGTGGATTGTTCTGTAATTGAAACTTTCTGGTTCTTAATATTATTGTAGAGTCTACATATGTACATAGGGATTCTAATGAATGCTGTTATTTTATTTATTGCAGATGGACATTTAATTTAGGAAAAGCTAGCCTGTTTCCATAGGAGCTTTCAAATATTTGTGTCATATTCATGTCTATGCTTCTCCATGCAGAGGAGTGCACAGCTTGCAGAAATAGTACTCCCACTGCTCAAAGTGCTGACCTC
The DNA here is from genome assembly GCF_029378745.1 of Bos indicus. Classification (NCBI taxonomy): domain Eukaryota; kingdom Metazoa; phylum Chordata; class Mammalia; order Artiodactyla; family Bovidae; genus Bos; species Bos indicus. The sequence goes on along the minus strand of NC_091768.1, from coordinate 57,039,989 downwards.
ATCCAGGATGGACAGATCCAGAATTTGTATTTTAATCCTATTGACAGTGCCTCAGTGGGAATAATTACAAAAGTCTGTCTGAAAGCCAGACCGCCTGTCATTGACATGCTATGATTTTTCACATTGAGAATGAACAGTGGGCAGGGAGTATAAAAGCAACATGATGTAACAAGTATATTACAGTTTGTGAATCACCATCCATATCACCTCACAACTAACTTGTAAGAATTTAGAAAAGACATGATGTAGAAAAATAAAGTTTGATATTAAGTGCTCAAGTGCTGAAAATAATTTTGGGGTTTTTTAAAACTAATTTGGGGAAATTATAAATATATATGTTATTTATTTGTATTATTTGAGTAATTAATGTTTTATTGATTCAATATAGTAAAAAGGAAATATAAAATAAAAACCATTTAAAGATTTTATTTTAAGATTTAGACTGTAAGAGAAATAAAATTAAACACTATGTAAATAGCTTTTTCCTTTATTAAATTTTCAGTTTGAAATATGCTAGGAATTTTGCTGAAGTCTTGTATTAAAATACTCTCTACTACACCAGAATCTCACCCTAATTCTGACCTCATTACCAAATGATTTTTAAAAAGAGCAAAAAAAAAATGTCAAGTTAGAATATTAAAAATGTTTTTTCTTAATCCCTATTCTCAAAAGAGAAATGGATTTTAACTTAAAGAACTTATGTTCAAATCCACTCCACCATTTACTGGCATGTGATTTAGACAAAGCCATTTTACATTCTCAGCTTCGATGTCCTCGTTTCCTTATTCTTAATTATTAACAGCTATAGACAATAGTTTCTTTTTGTTTTTTTCCAATTTTCAAAAGGTTGTTTTAACAACACACTATTTGGTTATCTAGCTGTTAAACGCTAGTGCAAGTGTTTTCATTGAAATGCTATCTGTAAAAACACATATATTTCTACCACCCCAAAACCACACGTGCTAAATCACACCCACTTAGTCTTTCAGGGGTGCCTCAGCAAGAGAGTGAAAGTTGGGTCCTAGAAGGGCTGTCATGCCTCTGCATGCATCCCAGACAGGCAGCAGCAGGCACTGTGTCAAGGATTTCTCCTCTCAGCCATTCACCTCCAGTTCTCCCTGTGCCATTGCTGCCAAACCCTGTGTGTGCTCCCAGAGACATGCACATTCATTTTGGTTCCTGCCAGTAAGGATCCAGCAGTGGAATTTTTAATTATGTAAATTACTTAATAGTCAACTCCCATAAAAAGAAAGATTCAAAATGAAATCAGATCCTTCTGGATCTCACTCAGTATTGTCCTCAAAGGTCCACTGAGAGATCCACCTACAGACAAAAAGCACAAATTAATTGTGAAGTCTCAGGATTTAGTAACCCCACTGGAAATGAAGTAAAATAATCCTAACCTTAATTCACATCTAAAGCAAAACAGTGTAATTATGGAATTCCCATGGGGGAAAAACACTTAAATTAGGGGAGGCCAGCTACCCAAACATTATATTAGTTATTTGTAGTAACTAAAAAATATATAGCCTATTTATGACACAGTTATTACTGTATTCTACTAAAAGATTTCCTTGAGGGCATGTCATTAAGAACAAGAGGCTGCAATAAGTTCTCAAACAGCAATTGGTGTTAGGAAGATTCAGACAGGGGATACAATTTACTCTAGCATTTATGCCACTGTAAAGCTTATTTTCAAATATTTCTCTTATAGTTATTATGATATCATACTTTTTATAATTTGTTTTTATTATTCATTCCTTTTATGCTAAATTACTCCTCACAGTTTTGAAAATAGCAAGAAAAGTCAGGTAATGTAAGTTCTCTACGTGAAACATAATGTAAAGTATATAAGCAAGAATTCCTCTTTTGAAAGATCAGTTTTAACACACGAATGCAGGATAAGTCACTTCAGTCATGTCCAACTCCTTGAGACCTTATGGACCATAACCTGCCAGGCATCTCTGTCCATGGGATTCCCCAGGCAAGAATCCTGGATTGGGTTGCCATGCCCTCCACCAAGGGCTCTTCCTGATCCAGGGATCAAACCAGCATTTCTTAAGTCTCCTGCATTGGCAGGCAGGTACTTTATCACTAGTGTCACCTGGGAAGCCCTGTTTTAGCACAATCATATTAAAAAAAAAAAAACATTGTTTAAAAGATAAAGTTAATATTCTGAAAGGCACTGTTAATTTCATCATATAAGTCTCATTCCAACAGTCTTGAAAAAGCAATACTACTTGTTCTTTATATAAATTATGAATCTGACTTCCTTCTAGCATGTACTAGCTGTGTGACCTTTTTCAATTTGCTTAAGTTCTCTGAACCTAGATTTTCCATATCTAAAACAACAAATCTAATAAGACTACTTCCAAAGATTGTTGTGAATTAAAGTTCAAGATTCATGTGAAGAACTTAGCACAATGTCTGGTAGAGAATAAGCACTCAATAAATAGTAAACTATTATAGTTATTTCACAATGTCAATTTCCATGTGAAGTTTTTTTTTCCCCAAAAACAGACTGTTTGTATTTCATGTGAAGTTTTGATCCCACTCTGGTTTCTACCACTGATAAACACTGAGCTACTTCCCCATGACCAGATGTATATGCAAGTAAGAAACACGAATTAATTGTTAGGCAAATATAGCCCTAGTATGCATTTATTCTCTAACAAAATAATTATTGTTTGCCTACTCTTTGCATTGTGTCAGGTAATGGACAAAAGTTATATATGCTAAAAGACAAATATGATGATCTCTCAATACAATATTCCTTTTTGAACTAGCATCAAATGGCATGAATAATTATGTTAATTATGTGTTTAAGCTAATTACATTTCTGATTTTTCATAGGAAATTACCTATGTAAACTATAAATATTGTACCTTAATTTTTATCTTTGACAATGTACTTAATTATCTTCTATTTCCATGCTGAACACAGACTCAAAAGTCACCTTTCCTGCCAGAGCTGTACCATTTCATCAATGTGAAGGGAAAAAACTACTCAGTGTATGTAGACATGCAGGAAATGTGTGTAAGTACATATTATTGACCAATTATATTTAAACTGGAGAGCTATTTGTGGCAGTTATTGGCTTTTTTTTCAATGAGGCTAATAGCGATCTGGCAATATAAGAATACTCTGTAAGGACAGGTTATTTCACGTTAAAAAAACTTCAGGTGGACAAGAAATATGTATATACATACAAATGTTTGTGATTAATTATATTTAACAAAATGAACATTTTTACTTTAATTCAAAGAATTAAAATTAGATTATTTTGTGAGCAATTCATCAATAATTGATCTTTCTCCTACAATCTATTTAAAACTACAAATATGTAGAAACAGTTTGCAAGATCCATAGACAAAATGAAAAGAATTAATTTCATCTTGACTTCTAAAAATAAAGAACAGACCTTCCATTTCAAGCAGCCTAAGATATGGGCTTTGAACCATCCGTTTTCTGCAATAATTTCAATCATGATTAAAACAAAATCATCAGTTAAGGCAATCTTTCTAGCTATTTCACGGAGACTCTTTTTTTTCTTATTTAGTCATTTATAAAATGTGGATCAATACTAAGTCTTGTGAAACAAATTACCCTAAAGCAGTTTAAGGCAATTTAAACATGTGGGGAAATAAATAATTTCTATTATGTCAGTGGAAAATTTTCTGAAGATCATAAAGAAATCAGTTAACCCTGAAGCAGGACATTTTAAAAAGATGCATCAGGACATGAGGAGATTCAGTCAATTCTTAATTCTCAGAAATAAAATAATAGCAGAATAAGTCCTTACAACAAATAATGTTGAGCTCAATCCTTTTCTCAAAACAGGAGCTAGCTATACATACACACAAAAAGCAAATAGACACATACATATACATGTATATGAGATACACAGAATTGTCAGATAAACAGAATGGTTAGAAAGAAACAAAACAGTAAGAATTTTCTAACTGGATCCCCTTAAAACTTCTTAATAATAGAAAACTAGTTGCTAATTTTTATATCCACACCAAGCAAAGAATCTAACGTAGTTCTCTAGTGTCCTATCTACTTTGCATCCACAGTATTTTGCAAAAAGATAATGTTGATACTACTAGAACATTACTTAATGTTTCTTAATAAAGTCTTTAGAAAAAGCTGTGTTAGATGTGTAAAAATACATTCTAACTACTTCAGTTCCTTTTTGAAGAATAAGTAACTCATCTTTTATGAATCAATTAAAAGCTTTACTTCCTCCCTATTTCCTGACCTCCTAAAGCTATGTAGCAGGCAGTACAAACTGGTCACAATTGTGGTATTAACACTGCCATAATTATTTCTTTCTGTGTGTCTCCTCCAGCCCACTGTGAGCATCTCAAGGACAGAGATTATATTATCCATGGATCCCAAAACCACAGCACATTGCCTAACACATAGCAGGAGGTTAACCTACATTCATTGAAAGAAAGAATCTTTATTCATCCTATAGCAGTATGCATCTGGTAATAGTCATCCCACTTACCAAAGGTTAATTCACAGACACCAGTTAGTAAATTTTTCATAGCAATCAGACCACTGGAAATGACATGATACATTCTTAGTTGAATGTGGTACAGTCTTGACTATATCAGTTAAAGGAGACATTTCATGGACTTGCACTCCTAAGTTCCCTATTATACTGTACAGGGAAACAATTGCACATGTTTAGATTAACGCAGTAGATGACTTCTAAAATGATTCTATGAGCATCCTTAACATAGTAATATGAGTAAATGTATGAATTAGGTGCAACATATTTATTTATTTTTTATTTTTTGGCGGCTCTGGGTCTTCATTGCTGCTTGCAGGCTTTCTCTAGTTGCGGTGAGCAGGAGCTACTCCTCATTGCAATGCACATCCTTATTGTGGCGGCTTATCTTGTGGTGGAGCAAAGGCTCTAGGTGCAGGGCTTTATTAGTTGCAGCACGCAGGTTCACCAGTTGTGGCTCACAGGCCCGAAAATGTTCAGGTTTCAGGAGTTGTGACACACTGGCTTAGTTACCCACGGCATGTGGAATCTTCCTGGACCAGGGACTGAACCCAAGTACCCTGCACTGGCAGGAAGATTCTTATCACACTGTACCACGAAGGAAGTCCAAGATGTAATATATTTCATAAGAGTATAATCAAAAGCATTTTCTTTGAATATGGGAGAGGGAAAGTCCAAGGAAGAGAAACTACTAAGTACTAAATTATAAATCATGACAAAACTTTCAATGTAGGGCAATTTTCCAAGACCAAACTCTAAAGAAAATAGTCCCCTTCATATTCTTAAAGAATAACACTTTTCTTTAAATATATGATCTATTCAAAATCAAAACCAAGAATATTCTTGTTTTAGATAATCTAGAATTGCCATGTTCTAAAGAGTACACAAATGTGTTCACTTCTGCAAGTAACTTTGAATTAGACAGGCCATCTTTAAAATAAATTCTTGTAATTAACGTTTTTATTGGAAAACAAGAAATACCACTGATGCCTTACATTATGAAAAATGATTTCAATTTGTTTCCAACTGGCTCTTTTAAATTTAAAAAACAATTACTGTAGAGTAAACAAAAAGCTAATTTAAATACAATGGGATATTATATTTTTTGTTTTATTATGAGTGCAAACACATATATACATTCACCTAACCTTCTATACATTTGTGTTATTCCATTTAATTTCATATATCTCAGATTAACTGTTTTGCTTATGACCTATGAGAAGAGTGGCATGATAAAACTAAGGGTTAAAGCCTATTTACATGTACATATAATATCTCACTTTTTTCAAGTCTAAATTTAATCCTAACAGAAAAACTGGATAAAATCATAAAGTACCTTAACATTAAAGTGATTTCAGGGAATGTAATGTCAATACTACAAAGGATCAAACAACATATATATGCCTGCACATGTCAACCTGAAATAACTAAGAACTTTAGAAGTGAAATACTGTTTTCTCATAGAAAAGGATAATATTGTAAATGAAATATCTGTGGAAAGTTCTTACAAAGAAAAGAATAAAAAAGAATATAATGATTGATTCTACTGCTATACTAATGGCACTATGATATTACATGCATGTGTGTGCTCAGGGTGTTCAAGTCCTTGTGACCCCATGGACTGCAGTTCACCAGGCTCCTCTGTCCATGGGACTTGTCAGGCAAGAATACTGGAGCGGGATGCCATACTACTCCAGGGGATCCTCCCAACCCAGGAATCGAATCTCCATCTCTTGCATTTCCTGCATTGGCAGATGGATTTCTTCACCACTGTGTCACCTGGGAAGCCTATATATAATATTATATACTGAGAGCTAATAATACATTAAATCTTCTTAATTAATTAGAATCAAATCATCTCAAAACCTACATACAGGTGTGGAAATATCAATCTATACTCATCTTAATTCAGATAATAAGGAAGGAAAAAAAATCAGTTCAAAGATTATATCCAAGTCAAATGGTAAAGAACATACAAAATAAAAGCAAGTGACAGACTGTGAAAATATACTGTCAGAGATGGAAACCAGGTGGACTAGGTCAGACAATATTTTTAGAATAATTGTTTTCAATATTTAAGTTGAATTATCTTTTGAGTAAGTGTTTAACAAAAGGCTGATAAGAATAGTAGTTGTATGTATGTTTAAATTAAACAAAATATCTAAAAGCTAAGGTGTGACTGACTCAGTCCTATGTAATTTAGGGATAATTAAAGGTATGACTTTAATTGCAGGTGGTTAAGAATCAGCCTGCAATGAGGGAGACACGGGTTCAATCCCTGGGTTGGGAATATCCCCAGAGAAGGGCATGGCAACCCACTGCAGTATTCTTGCCTGGAGAATCCCCATGAACAGAGGAGCCTGGCAGGCTACAGTCCATGGGGTCCCACAGAGTCGGACACAACTGAAGTGACTAAGCAACAGAAGCAGCAGCAGCAAAGTTATGACTTAAACACCTTTGTGAGTAGATGTATGCCAATGGGAAAATGATGGCTACAAATTTTCATGTGTTTCTATTTCCTGTCACTGTAATTAACATACAACCTATAACATGAATAGGGGACTTCCCTGGTGTCTCAGTGATAAGGAATCCTCTTGCCAATGCAGGAACAGGGGTTCCATCCCTAGAAGATCCCATGGTGAAGAAAATGCCAACCGACTCCAGTATTCTTACCCAGGAAATCCCATGGACAGAGGAGCCTGGCAGGCTACAGCCCATGTCATAAAAGAGTCAGATATAACTTAGTGACTAAATAAAAACAATATGACATGACTGGATCAAAGGTGATCCTTGCCAAATGTAAACAATTACAAAAGGAGAGAGTCCAAACCCAGTAAGGAATAATCCTTTTGCTATTTTTGAAAAAGGTTATTTTGTAGTTTAACTTAGTAGTCTTTTAAGAGTCTAAAAGGTGAAGTTTTTCAAGCTACAGATGTTGAAGGATATTCTAGCTCACAGTGTCAGTAATGTTCTAGGATTTTCCCAAAATGAAATTCTTCTCTTATCAATTGTCTCTTATGAATTTGGTATAACACTGATTTCTCAGCTGTTTATCAACACATATTATTCCACAGTATTACTTTATAGAGATAGTTTAATTAGTGAGCTTGAATGACAGTATCAAAATTAGAGTTATGCTTAGCTCTCAGGATTCACCAATGTCTCCAAAGTCATTTCTCTAGAAACACAAAGTTTTAAGCTATATCTGTTACTCTCCCTGTTCTTTTGGTGCAGTCCTTTCTGAAGGATCACGAGTTTAGCATAAGCACACCATTTATTAATGGATTAATATACTGTTGCATGTGGATTTGTGAAAGGTTAAAAAAAATTACTCCAAATTTCATTTTATATATTAGACTAACATATGAAGGAATAAATCCTTTACAGTACACCTTGGTGTTTTATTAGTACTCCCACTATTAACTTCTAAAGAGAAACAGCATAACTATTAGTAAAGAAAACCGTATCAAATGTCAGAAGAAATAATAAGATGGTAGACTATTGGATTCCTAATAGAAAGAAAGCACATGAAGTCTCACAGAAGTATTAAAATAGAACATTACTTTTTTTTTTAAGATTCATGCTCAAATTTAGAGATAGTTATATCATGGAGTAAGGTATGTGGTGCTGAACTTCTGAAAGGACATTCATTACAAATATATTTGCTAAATTTTCAAACCACACCTGCTTCAGATCAGATCAGATCAGATCAGTCACTCAGTCATGTCCAACTCTTTGCGACCCCATGAATCGCAGCACGCCAGGCCTCCCTGTCCATCACCAACTCCCAGAGTTCACTGAGACTCACGTCCATCGAGTCAGTGATGCCATCCAGCCATCTCATCCTCTGTCGTTCCCTTCTCCTCCTGCCCCCAATCCCTCCCAGCATCAGAGTCTTTTCCAATGAGTCAACTCTTTGCATGAGGTGGCCAAAGTACTGGAGTTTCAGCTTTAGCATCATTCCTTCCAAAGAAATCCCAGGGCTGATCTCCTTCAGAATGGACTGGTTGGATCTCCTTGCAGTCCAAGGGACTCTCAAGAGTCTTCTCCAACACCACAGTTCAAAAGCATCAATTCTTCGGCGCTCAGCCTTCTTCACAGTCCAACTCTCACATACATACATGACCACAGGAAAAACTATAGCCTTGACTAGACGAACCTTTGTTGGCAAAGTAATGTCTCTGCTTTTGAACACCTGCTTAGTGATACCATATTTGACCTCTGGTTACTGGGCTTCCTGGTGGCTCAGACAGTAAAGAATCTGCCTGCAATGTTGGGAGACCCGAGTTCAATCTCTGGGTTGGGAAGAACCGCTAGAGAAGAAAATGGCTACACACCCCAGTATTCTTGCTTGAGAAATCCCATGGGCAGAGGAGCCTGGTGGGCTACAGGCCACGGGGTCACAAATAGTCAGACACGACCAAGCAACTGACACTTAGGCAACTAAGTCCCTCTTCTCTTTTCCCCTTCCTGTAATTAAGCACTTACAGATTCAAGATCTCCATCTTTATATCTATCCCTATCTGTCCATTTACCTATTTTTCTCATCTATCTACACATCTAATTCATTTTAGGTACATTATACTGTCACCACAATCTTACAAGATGGTTATCAAATTCTTCCTAGTAAATGTAACAATGTTAACTTCATTTCCTTTATATTTCACAGGAATTTGGTCCTTTGAAGCTTTCTTTCCTAGTGTCATGAAATACTAAGCAAGTTTTTATTACCACCCAAGATATGTTGCTGTTTTAAGTATATTTATATAGGTTGCAATTTTATTGCCAAAATAGAAAATATTTGTATATGTGGATATGTACTGATGGCTAAGGAAAAGTTTATAGAACAGTAGAAGATAGCCTTTAAAACTGCATGCTATGGAGCCAAACACCTTGAATTCAAACCCTAGGTTCAAATGCCAGAGCTATCAATAGACCACTGGACCAAAGTGCCTAGAAATAATAAAAAAAATTTTTCCTAATATGATTGCTGTGTTGGTTAAACTAAAGAACTTATGACAGTATTTAACACATAGTTGGTACTTTGCAAACATCAGTTAATTTAATTATCATTATGCTAACATAGTAAAGACAACTATCTTTTTTAAATTAAGATAATTTTGCTTCCACTAAAACATACAAAAACTTTTGGAATATTCTCCAACATTTTTGCAAACAATCTATTTAAATGCATCACTTTATAAATCCCATAGCTTAATGTGTAAAAGTTTCAACTTAGTAATTTCTTTAACAGTTTCAACAACTAAAGAAAACATGTATATCAGATTCTTTAAAATAACATTATTCTACAAAAGATCTTCATCTGAAAATTAACGTATTTCCCCTTCTGCTCTTTTGGTCTGGATAAACTTACTTGGTTTAATATGCTATTTAGGTGGAGACAGATCTCTGCCATATATTTGACAATGAAAGGAAATATACCAAACACACATTTCAATCTGTATAACCTTCCATGTAATAAAATAAAACAACATAAAACCGTCTGATAAAAACTGAGATTTGAAGTCAAGAAACGTTCTGATATCTTACAGGAAGATATTGTAGATGAAATATCCATTGAGAAAAAAGGGGGGTAGTAATGAAAAAAGAATAGATTTCTATAATCATATAACATATTTTTTCAGGTCAGGTTAAGCTTTTTATTTTCTACCTTTAACAGGGATGTAAGCATCCATATACAATTTGATATCAAACAGCTTTCCGTCCGCATCTTCCAAGCCTGCCAATGTTTTTTAAAGACAACAAAGAAAAATGAAAGCTAGCATTTTCTTCCTTCATGACTCCAAAACAAAACAAACAAACATAAAAAAAAGAACAGTATTTTAGAATTTCTGTTGCTTTATTTCTTAGCCACTATGCCTAATAGAACTTTCATCGTAAGAGATTCACGATCTATGGATATAGGGCAAGTTGGACAGAAAGAGGTGCAGCTTTCTCCTAATTAACAAGTCTGAAGATAACAAGAGAAAAGAGAAAGAGAGAGCACACAGTGCAGAAGCATGCTTTACTGTCATGAAGTAATCAAGTGACAAACTGTGGTGTCATTTTCACATAATGACACAATATCGGTAGTCTGCAGCCAAACAACTGACATGATATCTTTGAGAAAACACAACTGATCAATGATGTATGAGAACAGAAGGCTGGAGATGCTCCTCCCACCTATAGGAACATATGTGGCTGATTTTTGGAAAAATCATGTCCTTCCGTTATAAGATAAATATTCACTGTCTTCCATACCCATGCCTTTGAATAAACAAAGACTTATTTACATAAGTGTACATACACCCTGGTAACCCAATGCTTGCTATGGGCCCCAAGTCAAAGACTCAGGCAGACATACATTCTCTCCTTCCACCTTCGAGGAAGATCCTCAAAATGTAAATTAATTTCCTTCCCCTTCTTACATTCCCATTCTTATTCTACTCCTTTGGTGTCTTTGCTCTCTGAGATAAGTAGCTACAGTCCTCACCACTCGACGTTACTAGCAATATCTGGGAGTAGTGACCTTGGTCCTTTGCATTTTGCTAATAATCACCAAATAAAGATCTAGAAATAATTTACCAGGGAATTACAAGACTCCAATATATTACAAGGTTTTCCTATCTATGGCATACGGAAATAATTTTTAATTCTCCAGTGAAATACTTCTCAAGTGGGGGTGATTATGATCCTGGGGAACATTATGCAATGTGTGCAGGTATGTTTTTATTACGATAACTATAAAGGGGTGGTGCTGTTACCAGCACATAGTAAACAGACATCAGAGATGCTCCTAAACCTCCTACAGGGCTTTCCAAAACAAAAGATTATCTGGCATGAAACTAAAATAATGTTGCTGTTGAGAAACCTTGCATTACTACAAACAGCTATCTGTCAGTTTCACTCTAAGTCCTAGGCATCTCCTCATTAATGAAGCTTAGTCCTAACTAGGCAAAATGAAAAAGGACCATGGGTAGAGTTTTTCATATTTATACAAAAAGAAAACAATTGTGTTACAAAAGTTAGGTTTATCTGGTTTATGTTTCATAAATTTAATTTTTCTTCAAAGTTCTCCAGCTAAAGTTCTAGATGATTTGCTTAGAAATTAACCTCATTTGAAATTTCTATAAAAAAAGTTAGAAAACTCAAAAAAAAGTGCCATATGGATTGAGGTTGACAGAACTATTGTTATTACCACTATCTCTCTGCTCACAGGGTGCCCCCTATTTCAAATTTCCAGCTACATAATAGTGTCTTTACTTATAAAGCCTACCCAAACCTAAAATTCAAAAGGGAAAAACAGAGCAAAACAAACCCTGAACTTGTCATTCCATCAACAGCAGGAAGTTTGGCAGTTTCTACTTTCCACTACTTCTCATATCAAGTTAATTCCTGTCCATATTCTTTTGATACTCTGAACACAGCAAGCCTGTGTCAAATGTTTATCACAGTTCATCTTGTTTACTGCACTATCTTCCTATAATAGCCATTCACTTATTCATTCATTCAACAAATATTTTCACTTTTCTATATATACTTAATGTAAAGAACTGTAGGCATTGTGGGAAGAAAGACAGACAAATCCCTCCCCTCACAGAGCTCTCGTCCAGCAGACCAATAATTAAACAAGCAATTATCATAAAGCATGATGTGTTCAGAAAGAGTATTGCTGTTAAGAACAAAGATAAATGACAGCTCTTCTGTTATAAGTGAAACCTGCAGAATCAGGAAGAAATATTCAGAGAAGAGTAGAAAGAAATTATTCAAAAGAAAGAAAGAGCAGAAAGGAAAAGGATGATGGACAGAATGTCAAAGGGCTGAAATGTAGAATAGAAGTGGAAGCAAGTAATGAAACTGGAAAAAAGAAGCAGGGGCAGGAGTTAATAATTATTATTATTTTATTCTAAGAGGAATAGAAAGCCATTGAAGGATTTTAAGAAGAGTGTTCTGCTAAGGCCTGCACTTAGAAAGATCACCCTGGCTACAATGGATTTAGAGGGTACAGAAAAAGAGAACAGAGAAACGGCTGCTACAGTAATACAGGTGAAAGAAGATGGCCTGGAAGAGGATACGTGAGTTTGCTTATAGAGACTTGGACATTCAGTAGATACTTGGGAGGTAGAATCAGGAGATTTTTTTTTTTCACCAGATATTCCCCAGTCTCTACATTTACACTTTCCAATTACCTAGCTCATGCCAGCAGAGTTGATATTAAAATATTGGAAATTAAAATGCAGTTTGATTTAGAATAAGTAAGAGGTTCCTCACGACATCATATAAGTAGGCAAGCAAATCTCCTTCATAGGACATGAGATGCAAAGTTCAGAGAGATTAAGCAACATAGGAACATCCTAATTTATAATATTGCTGCTGCTGCTGCTGCTAAGTCACTTCAGTCGTGTCCGACTCTGTGCAACCCCATAGACGGCAACCCACCAGGCTCCCCTGTCCCTGGGATTCTCCAGGCAAGAACACTGGAGTGGGTTGCCATTTCCTTCTCCAATGCATGAAAGTGAAAGTGAAGTCACTCAGTCATGTTCGACCCTCAGCGACCCCATGGACTGCAGCCTTCCAGGCTCCTCCGTCCATGGGATATTACCAAAGAGTAAAAGTGGGCTTAGAACACAGCCATCAGTTTCTGAATCCAGTTCTGTTTCTAGTAGAGTGTTTTTCCTGGATCTAGATTTCTGTCAAAGTTCTGTGCTCTTTTGTATATACTATTCATTCTGGCATATGATTACTGCCAAGTATTTTCTAATAATTTAATTTGTGTATAGGTATATTCATTAACCATTATACATATAAATGAAAATAAGAGCAAAAACCCTTATTATATGGAGTATAACAAGATGAATAAAATCATAAATGAACATTTATATTAATATGAATCATAAGAGAAGAAGAGACCTATTATCATTATCTAGAGTAAACTTATGTTTCACATGGGTTAGGTAGCATGATCAGAACATAAATATTTAATGAATTTCAAAAATCAAATTTACCCTCATGCAAGTTCACTTAAAACACACATTGATTGCAGAGAAGCAAAAAAAAAAAAAAAAAAAAAACTTGAACTGCCTTTTTCTCCAAAACAATTTTTCTTTCCATTTAGTTGCTTTTCACAAGTAATCCTATAAGATGCTCCACATTTTCAGCTCTAAATTTGACTCCAAAAACTATAATTAGTCAGTTTATATCATGAAATATGAAGACTTGAGTCATAATTTAATAACTTAATGTTAGGGCATTATAATTACTTTTCTTAGTGGATATAACTACCAGTTATACATATATAAATTTTATTTTGGATATAGTAGGCACTAAGAACTTTATGTTTTTAAAAGCTAAAACATACAAAAATATATTTTTAAATGTGATTATTTTAGAAACACATAAAATGTATGAAAAGGATGAAGCTAAAAACTTTATATGGAAGGTGACTATATAATTTATCCTCCAAACCAGGGCCTTTTCAAGAGTGAAAAAGGAGCTATTAATAATAACAACAGAATGAGTGTCACCTTAATCACTAGAATGAGATGACAACAAAGGAAAATGGATTTTCTAAGAGTTCCTAAAATTACAGTGATGAGCTCCTCAGTAAAATTCACTTTCACATACAAATAAAATAATTAAATAACCTAGACATACATCAAGGTTCGGAAATCTGGAAAGTTTGGAAATTATACCAATATTTTTAGAAGTAAGTTAGGATCAATATATTTCACAGTAACAACTTGCTTAACATTGAATTGGAAACTGTAAAATCTTTTGTTGCTGTTTAACATTCCTGCACAGTAAAGTATCTTTTTTAGTGCTAAGAACCTGAATACTTTGCCATAGTTACCAAACAGATTTCAATCTCCATAACATTTTACAAATCTATAATTATTTCCACTTAAATCTTTTCAATCTATAGGAACAATACCCAATTAACTTTGAAAAGTCAAGCTTCAATGCCAAACTAATCAAACCCTATTATACCTTTGCATACCTTGCACTTCAGTTCCAAACTGTCACAGGACAAAGCAAATATTTTGGTAGGAGCCAAAAAAAAAAAAACCTTTAACTCAAACCATTAAGGTGTGAGCTGTGAACAATAACTACTTACAATATATAATACAAAAGCAATTGCTACTACAAAAGCGTTCTTCCACGGATACCAGACATTTTAATCCAGCTCTGCAGAGAACTGGGGGTATTAAAGAGTTGAAACAGAAACAGAATTTTTTAAGATGCCTGGAGAAAGAAATATCCATTAGTAAGCAGCATTCTCACTGGGATTGCATTTCTTGAATATTCTCCATCAAGGGGATGAGAATATCAGTTTTTACACTTTAGCCCAGGAAAGTGATAGTCTGAAATTAGAGCTGCTAAAAACAGGCAGGTACTGTGAAATTCAAGGAAATGCTGCATCAAGAAGCTAAAGGAATGAAAAAAGGATAAAATTCTCTTTATCCTTACAAAATTGGCACATTATTCCAAGTGAGGTAAAAGGCAGAACCTCACAGCAGATTAAAAGGAATTTGAGGACAAATGTTTCATTCAGTAAGCCTTTTTCTATATAGCAGATAACTTTCCACCCAGTAAAGAAAAACCCTGTCTTTTATTAACTCCATTTGAAGGTTTGTGTTACTATATAAAACCCCTCTTTTTTCACTTATTCATGAACGTATTGGCAAATACTGCTGCATCATTCATACTTATAAAATTCAACATGGCAGGTGGTCCTTAATTTTTCACTGTAACTATTAAAAGCTCTGCAGAAGGTGACTGCCTTGTTTCCATTTGCTTTTCATGTGTTTCAGTTAACATTAAGCATTGCCTCCTGAACATTTTTCAGAGTATTCTCTTAAATATAATGAAATCCTTTTCAGCAAAAAAAATATAGCCATTTTTTTCCTGGATTATTTAGTGTTTTACTCATGACTATATTCATTTCAAAGGATCATACTTTTTATTTACAAATTCATCTCCTTACAGTGCTTCATGCACAACTGTCCTTGAACACAATTACAAACTGAGAAAATTCTAAGGTGATAAATTTTCATTGAAAAGGAAAATAAGCAATAAAAGTAAATTATTACATTAAGTTATTAGATAGGTAAGTGATACATTTCTTTTCCACAAATCAAGAACTGAACAGAAGTGGTGGCGAACACTAGTAAGATCAGATGTAAAAAAAAAAAAAAAAAAGATCAGATGTAATATGTCTTTAAAAGATCATAAGTTTTCCTACTTTCTCTGAAACAAACTAAAGATTTCTATTTTAGAAAATCCTTTTTATTGCAAAATATGTCTTTAAAAGGTAGGACCTTTCAGTTTGATTTATAGGGCAAAAAAAGCAGCTTCCTTTGGTATTGTGAATATTAACACATGTATTTAGTAATTCTAACAACTGGTTAACAAACATTAGCAAATTAATTACCAATTAAATTAATCACAAGTTAAATCACAAATTAAAAAGCTTAGAAACTTTATATCAAAGGTCATTAGAACCAATGAGCTAATAAGTCAGGAGAAAAGATTATTACATTCTGAAATTCCAAGACAGAGTTCTGCATCCCTTCCCCACCCCGACCACCACCGCACCACACCGCACCCTCGCCTCTGTCCTTTTATTCTTATACCCTGTGATCCTCTCTTTCCAATTCTGCTCCAGCTTTTGGAGGGATAAACTTATAGAATCTCTCCTTCTGTCAACAAGCACAGTCATGCTTAAGTTATCATCATCAATCAAATGTTTTTCATTTCCCAGTCACAAACTCGGAAATTCCCCACTTTGATCTCAGCTTTGAATCTCCTTCCTTTCTTCATTCTCTGCCCTTCTCCTTCAAGGACTATAGATAATCTTCCACTGCATTTGGAAATGCTGCTCCAAATATTACTATGAATTATTACTACACAAAAAGGATTTATCTTAAAGTCAACTTTGCACATTCTATCAAATAATTTTAGGAAACTTTGAATAAAATGTCTTGAATACCAACTCCTTAAAGCTTTTGTCTACCATCATTAACTCTCCAACACAGAATAAGAACCCCTTTTAATGTGGACCATCCAAATAACTAAATAGATAAACTTTTATCCATCCTGCTAACAAGTTTACTTTGTCTTAGTTTTCTTTTCTTCATGACAAGCACCATTTTCTCACTTGACCATTCATTTCTTGGCTCACTTGAATATGGTTTTTGCCCTTACCACTATCGAGATGATAGACTGAGACGCTACTTACCCCTGTATGATTCATCCTGAGAAACTATGCCAGCTAGATTAAATCTAACTTGTCTTCCCACCTTTTGCTACAACTACTATCATTTTCACAAATATCTCTGACAAGGTCTTAGATTATTCAAGTTATGTGTATGGGGTATGGCTAACACTGTATGCAGCGACCATGTATAGCCACATCCATTTTAAAGGAGAAGCCCATATTGCCAGGTTTTCTGACCTGAACAAGGATGTTGTTGCTGTTATTCACTAGCTAAGTCTTGACCAAGGATGAGATTTTAGCAAAACTGGGTATTGGAAACTATCCTTTCTTCTTGTCCATTGCACTTAATCAAAGTCTTTCTCTGATTTTAAGAGCCTCACATTAAGAGTGCTCAATCTGATTGGCCCAACATTTTATGGGAGACCTTTATTCCCTACTGCTTTAAAGCTTTTAGGCAGTTCCCATCAATTCACACACCATCTATAGCTAAACCAAATTTCAGTTCAGTTCAGTCGTTCAGTCGTGTCCGACTCTTCGCAACCCCATGAACCACAGCACGCCAGGCCTTCCTGTCCATCACGACCTGCCAGAGTCCACCCAAACCCATGTCCATTGAGTCAGTGATGCCATCCAACTATCTCATCCTCTGTTGTCCCCTTCTCCTCCAGCCTGCAATCTTTCCCACCATCAAGGTCTTTTCAAAGGAGTCAGCTCTTCACATCAGGTGCCCAAAGTATTGGAGTTTCAGCTTCAACATCAGTCCTTCCAATGAACACTCAGGACTGATCTCCTTTAGGATGGACTGGTTGGATCTCCTTGCAGTCCAAGGGGACTCTCAAGAGTCTTCTCCAACACCATAGTTCAAAAGCATCAATTCTTCAGCGCTCAGCTTTCTTTATAGTCCAACTCTCACATTCATACATAACCACTGGAAAAACCATAGCCTTGACTAGACAGACCTTTGTTGACAAATGTTTCTGCTTTTTAATATGTTGTCTAGGTTAATCATAACTTTCCTTCCAAGGAGTAAGCGTCTTTTAATTTCATGGCTGCAATCACCATCTGCAGTGATTTTGGAGCCCAGAAAAACAAAGCCATCCACTGTTTCCATGGTTTCCCCATTTATTTGCACTTAAGTCATGGGACCAGATGCCATGATCTTCAGTTTCTGAATGTTGAGCTTTAAGTCAACTTTTTCACTCTCCTGTTTCACTTTCATCAAGAGGCTCTTTAGTTCTTCTTCACTTTCTGCCATAACAGTGGTGTCATCTACATATCTGAGGATATTGATATTTCTCCCAGCAATCTTGATTCCAGCTTGTGCTTCCTCCAGTCCAGCATTTCTCATGATGTACTCTGCATATAAGTTAAATAAGCAGGATGACAATATACAGACTTGAGGTACTCCTTTTCCTATTTGGAACCAGTCTGTTGTTCCATGTCCAGTTCTAACTGTTGCTTCCTGACCTGCATACAGGTTTCTCAACAGACAGTTCAGGTGGTCTGGTATTCCCATCTCTTTCAGAATTTTCCACAGTTTATTGTGATCCATGCAGTCAAAGGCTTTGGCATAGTCAATAAAGCAGAAATAGATGTTTTTCCGGAACTCTCTTGCTTTTTCCATGATCCAGCAGATGTTGGCAATTTGATCTCTGGTTCTTCTGCCTCTTCTAAAACCAGTTTGAACATCTGGAAGTTCACAGTTCACGTATTGCTGAAGTCTGGCTTGGAGAATTTTGAGTATTACTTTGCTAGTGTGTGAGACGAATGCAACTGTGAGGTAGTTTGAGCATTCTTGGGCATTGCCGTTCTTTGAGATTGGAATGAAAACTGACCTTTTCCAGTCCTGTGGCCACTGCTGAGTTTTCCAAATTTGCTGGCATATTGAGTGCACAGCATCATCTTTCAGGATTTGAAATAGCTCAACTGGAATTCCATCACCTCCACTAGCTTTGTTCGTAGTGATGCTTTCTAAGGCCTACTTGACTTCACATTCCAGGATGTCTGGCTCTAGGTCAGTGATCACACCATCGTGATTATCTGGATCGAGGAGATCTTTTTTGTACAGTTCTTCTGTGTAGTCTTGCCATCTCTTCTTAATATCTTCTGCTTCTGTTAGGTCCATACCATTTCTGTCCTTTATCAAGCCCATCCTTGCATGAAATGTTCCTCTGGTATCTCTGATTTTCTTGAAGAGATCCCTAGTCTTTCCCATTCTGTTGTTTTCCTCTATTTCTTTGCATTGATCGCTGAGGAAGGCTTTCTTATCTCTTCTTGCTATTCTTTGGAACTCTGCATTCAGATGTTTATATCTTTCCTTTTCTCCTTTGCTTTTCACTTCTCTTCTTTTCACATCTATTTGTAAGGCCTCCTCAGACAGCCTTTTTCCTTTTTTGAAGTTCTTTTTCTTGGGGATGGTCTTGATTCCTGTCTCCTGTACAGTGTCACAAACCTCTGTCCATAGTTCATCAGGCACTCTATCAGATCTAGTCCCTTAAATCTGTTTCTCATTTCTACTGTATAGTCATAAGGGATTTGATTTAGGTCATACCTGAATGTTCTAGTGGTTTTCTCCACTTTCTTCAATTTCAGTCTGAATTTGGCAATAAGGAGTTCACGATCTGAGCCACAGTCAGCTCCCAGTCTTGTTTTTGCTGACTGTATAGAGCTTCTCCATACTAAATTTGCCAAACATTTATTTTGTTCCTGGTATGTCATTCAGTAATATATATACACCATACAATTTATTCTTAATAATAATATCAGATATCACTTGGATTCCATGGATTCGACCATGAATCCATAATTTATGATGAGGAAACATTATGTGAGATTAAGTAATTTGCACAAAGTTAAGACTAGTGAAGCAGTAGAATAAGAATTTGACTTCAAAGCTCTTGCTCTTTACCAGTGAAATGTGTTATCTTAGACAGTAATATATTTTTCATAAAAATACAAAAATAAAATATCCTGGGACTTCAGGAGGCAAGAAATTTGTTTAGCCCATGAAAATCACAGAGGGCTGCTGGGGGTAGTTAAACTTGAGTGTTTGAACGGCATACAATATATGCATGTTTCATGTGGAATGGAGGAAAAGGAGTATCAGGAATCTGAAACAAGCATGACAGAAAACACTGAAACCAAAAATTAAGGACTACATTTAGGAAATATTGACAAATAAAGTTAGACTGAAGCTAAGTGTGCTTAAATAGGACAGTAATAAAAGATAAGCTCAAAACTCTAATGTCATATGTCACCCTTAACAGCTTGCTGTTTTTCTGAGCATTAGTTTTGTCTCTTATGTGTCCCAACACGCCTCTCCCTTCCCATTCTCAGTAACAGGGTCTTCCTTCAGAGATTTTTTTTCTAGTCACTCAAATAGGTGTTACTTTCAGTTTCTCTCATCTCTAATCCAGTCTCCAACCTCCCTTCGAGTTATCACTACAGCACAACTTCTGATTATATACCCTACTTAACAAATTTGTGATGGTTTCTTCATAAATACAAAAGTACAATTTCCTTACTACAACATAGAAAGCCCCTTGAGACCCAATACAAGTTATCTTCTGTTTTCCTAACTTTCTCACTATATTCCTTTCCACACTCACCCCAGCAATCTGATTAACAAACATGACCTGTAACTTCATACATACACCATCTTTGTTCATCATTCTCACCAGGCCTGGAAGTGTCTTTATATGATTTCACATCCATCTGTTCCTTGGTGGCTGAGATGGTAAAGAATCTGCCTGCAATGCAGGAGACCTGGGTTCAAACCCTAGGTCAGGAAGATCCCCTGGAGAAGGAAATGGCAACCCATTCCAGTATTTTTCCCTAGAGAATTCCATGGGCTGAGAAGACTGCAGGCTACATTCCACAAGGTAGCAAAGAGTCGGACACAACTAAGTGACTAACATTTTCGATACACATACCATCACCTAAAAGCCTTTTTTCTCTAGTTGAAATTTCTTTCAACCCTTAATTAGAATTTATATACAATTTACCATTTTCTGATCCCTCAGAAGAAATGGAGTGGCCATCATAGTCAACAAGAGTCTGAAATGCAGTACTTGGATAAAATCTCAAAAACGACAGAATGATCTCTGTTCGTTCCAAGGCAAACCATTCACTATCACAGTAATCCAAGTCTATGCCCCAACAAGTAATGCTGAAGAAGCTGAAGTTGAACGGTTCTATGAAGCCCTACAAGACCTTTTAGAACTAACACCCAAAAAAGATGTCCTTTTCATTATAGGGGACTGGAATGCAAAAGTAGGAAGTCAAGAAACACCTGGAGTAACAGGCAAATTTGGCCTTGGAATATGGAATGAAGCAGGGCAAAGACTAATAGAGTTTTGCCAAGAAAATGCACTGGTCATAACAAACACCTTCTTCCAACAACACAAGAGAAGACTCTATACATGGACATCACCAGATGGTCAAAACCGAAATCAGATTGATTATATTCTTTGCAGCCAAAGATGGAGAAGCTCTATACTGTCAGCAAAAACAAGACCAGGGGCTGACTGGCTCAGACCATGAACTCCTTATTACCAAATTCAGAATGAAATTGAAGAAAGTAGGGAAAACCACTAGACCATTCAGGTATGACCTAAATCAAATCCCTTATGATTATACAGTGGAAGTGAAAAATAGATTTAAGAGCCTAGATCTGATAGATAGAGTGCCTGATGAACTACAGAATGAGGTTCGTGACATTGTACAGGAGACAGGGATCAAGATCATCCCCATGGAAAAGAAATGCAAAAAAGCAAAATGGCTGTCTGGGGAGGCCTTACAAATAGCTGTGAAAAGAAGAGAAGTGAAAAGCAAAGGAGAAAAGGAAACATATAAACATCTGAATGCAGAGTTCCAAAGAATAGCAAGAAGAGATAAGAAAGCCTTCCTTAGCGATCAATGCAAAGAAATAGAGGAAAACAACAGAATGGGAAAGACTAGGGATCTCTTCAAGAAAATCAGAGATACCAGAGGAACATTTCATGCAAGGATGGGCTTGATAAAGGACAGAAATGGTATGGACCTAACAGAAGCAGAAGATATTAAGAAGAGGTAGCAAGAATACATAGAAGAACTGTACAAAAAAGATCTTCATGACCCAGATAATCACGATGGTGTGATCACTGACCTAGAGCCAGACATCCTGGAATGTGAAGTCAAGTGGGCCTTAGAAAGCATCACTACGAACAAAGCTAGTGGAGGTGATGGAATTCCAGTTGAGCTATTCCAAATCCTGAAAGATGATGCTGTGAAAGTGCTGCACTCAATATGCCAGCAAATTTGGAAAATTCAGCAGTGGCCACAGGACTGGAAAAGGTAAGTTTTCATTCCAATCCCAAAGAAAGGCAATGCCAAAGAATGCTCAAACTACCGCACAATTGCACTCATCTCACACGCTAGTAAAGTAATGCTCAAAATTCTCCAAGCCAGGCTTTGCAATATGTGAACCGTGAACTTCCTGATGTTCAAGCTGGTTTTAGAAAAGGCAGAGGAACCAGAGATCAAATTGCCAACATCCGCTGGATCATGGAAAAAGCAAGAGGGTTCCAGAAAAACATCTATTTCTGCTTTCTTGACTATGCCAAAGCCTTTGACTGTGTGGAACACAATCAACTGTGGAAAATTGTGAAAGAGATGGGAATACCAGACGACCTGATCTGCCTCTTGAGAAATTTGTATGCAGGTCAGGAAGCAACAGTTAGAACTGGACATGGAACAACAGACTGGTTCCAAAGAGGAAAAGGAGTTCGTCAAGGCTGTATATTGTCACCCTGTTTATTTAACTTATATGCAGAGTACATCATGAGAAACTCTGGACTGGAAGAAACACAAGCTGGAATGCAGATGACACCACCCTTATGGCAGAAAGTGAAGAGGAACTCAAAAGCCTCTTGATGAAAGTGAAAATGGAGAGTGAAAAAGTTGGCTTAAAGCTCAACATTCAGAGAACGAAGATCATGGCATCCGGTCCCATCACTTCATGGGAAATAGATGGGGAAACAGTGGAAACAGTGGCAGACTTTATTTTTCTGGGCTCCAAAATCACTGCAGATGGTGACTGCAGCCATGAAATTAAAAGACGCTTACTCCTTGGAAGGAAAGTTATGACCAACCTAGATGGCATATTCAAAAGCAGAGACGTTACTTTGCCAACAAAGGTTTGTCTAGTCAAGGCTATGGTTTTTCCTGTGGTCATGTATGGATGTGAGAGTTGGACTGTGAAGAAGGCTGAGCGCCGAAGAATTGATGCTTTGGAACTGTGGTGTTGGAGACAACTCGAGAGTCCCTTGGACTGCAAAGAGATCCAACCAGTCCATTCTGAAGGACATCAGCCCTGGGATTTCTTTGGAATGAATGATGCTAAAGCTGAAACTCCAGTACTTTGGCCACCTCATGCGAAGAGTTGACTCATTGGAAAAGACTCTGATGCTGGGAGGGATTGGGGGCAGGAGGAGAAGACGACAGAGGATGAGATGGCTGGATTGCATCACTGACTCGATGGACGTGAATCTCAGTGAACTCCAGGAGTTGGTGATGGACAGGGAGGCCTGGCGTGCTGCGATTCATGGGGTCACAAAGAGTCGGACATGACTGAGAGACTGATCTGATCTGATCTGATCTGATTTAAATATTTATCTTTTGATGAAAACAGAAAGTTTACCTACAATGTACAGAATAGATTTTCAGTACAGTTTTTTGCTTTGTTTGTCTGGTTTGTTTTTTCAACTAATGACAGGGAGATAATTTGGTAGGAAGCTGTCATCAGGGGCAGAAGTGTTCGTGATCCAAGTTTTGAGCTAGGCAACAGTTTTTGTGGCAGGAAAACAAAAGTTGTGGGTAGCCTTTTCCATCTATTTTCCATCTACTAATCACAAGTTTCCTGGTGCTGCAGAAGCTTCTAAGATTGGGATTCTGATATGTTATTTTACTCCTAAATGTCTGAGTAGAAAAGGTTGATCTAGCCAAAATTATATAAGACTAAGCAGATCTAGAGGCCACAAGTTTACATACATCTTTAAAACACTCTTACAAATTATACTCTTGTCATGATTCCCAGAAGATTTATCACCCTAAAATATTGTCTGTAGTCTAATATGAAAATTAAAGTGGAGTCTTTAAAACAGACATACTGAATAGCACGAAAATTAAAAACTGTAGTTTCATTCAAACTAAGAAACCCAGAGTTTGAATATGCCATATCAGACAATCAAAAATCAGTTGCAGTACAAATATTAATGTATGTGTAGTATACAGAACATGGCAAGATTCAATATGTTATTGAAGGTGATTGTTACTGTGTATTTACTTCCTTTTAGCACTTAAGTTTATAACTAATTTGGTTTCATTTTTTGTAATTAAATTGCAATTACATACCAATTTCTTCCTCACACAAAAAGACACATTTACTTTTGGGGAATTAATAAAATCTACTAGAACTATACTACCCATTTGTAGCTTATTCTATAAGTAATATCCAATGCCATAGAAGAATGCAAATGACTGCAAGTGTATAATACCTTCTTAATAACAGCTACAGCTCAAGGGCTAGTAATCGATAAGACTAAAATATATGTGTACATATCATGTATATGTATGTAATATATATTACATATATATGTGTGTGTATGTGTGTGTGAGACAGAGAGAAAGGAAGAGATACATACAGTGTGCTTAAATAATCTACTTCTCTGTGTCATCTAGTAATCAGAAAGAAATCATAAAAGTTAAAGACCATAACTTTTTAAATCCTCAAAAGTTCATTTTCCATATACACTTAACAGTGGTTCATTTACTAAATTGGTTTAGATAATTTATTTTATTTTACTTTTTTGGCCTTGCCATGTGGCTTGTGAGATCTTGGCTCCCCAACTAGGAGTCAAATTTGGGGAATTCTTTAATACTAAAATATTCTTGAAAATAAAGAAAAAAGTGAAAGTCGCTTAGTCGTGCTCAACTCTTTTCAACCCCATGGACTACACAGTCCATGGAATTCTCTAGGACTGGAGAGGGTAGCCTTTCCCTTCTCCAAGGTATCTTCCTGACCCAGGAATCAAACCGGGTCCCCTGCATTGCAGGGAGATTCTTTACCAACTGAGCTACCAGAGAAGCCCACCTATTAACTAGAATGGTGCCCCATAATATCAAACAGCAATAAAAAAAAAAAAAAAAAAAAAGCATTTGGAATGCAAGTGCTAAGAGTAAAAATCAAGGCAAGGATGAATTAATTTTGTCATTTGCAGCTCCCATGTTCCTTTTTTTCTTTGTAACATTACATATAGAGAGGTGAGATAGATTGATATATGTGTGTGAGCATGTTCTGTGGCTTCAGTTGTACCCAATTCTTTGTGACCCTATGGACTGTAGCCCACCAGGCTCCTTTGTCCATGGAATTCTCCAGGCAAGAATACTGGAGTGGGTTGCCATGCCCTCCTCCAGGGAATCTTCCTGACCCAGGGATTGAACCCACATCTCTTGTGTCTTCCATACTACAGGTGGATTCTTTACCCACTGAGCCACCTGGGAAGCCCCCAATAGATGCATATATAGACACATACATACATATTGTACATACATCCATGCAAAGTAACACATGATCAAGGAAGAAAACATAAAGAACATAGACTAATTCAAAGAAAACCAAATATAGCCTATATCCCCACTGGTCACAGATGATCCATGTTAGCAACTTTATGTATACTTTTCCAGTCTCTCCTAAAAATGATATTGTAAATACTACTCTGCATACTACTCTTAACCTAATATTGTAAACACTTCCCCATGTAAACTTTATAATTCAATGATATGATTTGAGACTCTACTTGACATCTTAAAGGGCTTCCCTGCTGGCTCAGTGGTAAAGAACCTGCCTGCCAATACAGGAGACATAGAGACACGGGTTGTATCTCTGGGTCAGGAAACTACCCTGGGGGAGGGCATGGCAATCCACTCCAGTATTCTTGCTGGGAGAATCAGATGGACAGAGGAACCTGGTGGGCTACAGTCCATGGGGTCAAAAAGAGTCGGACACAACTCAAGAGATTTTGCATGCATGCATGACATCTTAAATTAGGGATATTTCATAGTAGTTTTTGTCTCCTATTCTTGGACCTTTAAGGTTGTCATTTCCCTTTTAAGAGTCAAAATTCTTTGTTTGTCTAGGAAGAGAATCTCTATTATCATCATAATCATCATCACCGAAATTATTTGTTGACACAACTGAATATTGGGTATGATATGTAATCTTTATGCCCTGCTATCCAAAAACAAGTTAATTAAACAATCATTTTATGTTTGATTCTTTAGGTAGGGTGCTAGTTGTGAAGAACATAAGGAAAAGCCATTACTTTGTAGTAACCTATAATCCCATGAGGTGCATACAGCAAAGCTGATGTACATTGAATGCCTGCCTGGCCAGTATGTCTATGCACTTGTGAAGAAGGAGGAAGAGAGGCGAGTGGAAGAAGATTAGAAAAGTCTTCAAAAAGAGATGGCCATCTAGGTAGAAAATTACAATATATGAAAATCAGAAGGAGAAGTCAAGTATTTAGGATACCTCAAATTATTCAGCATAGTAGTGAAGTTGCTCAGTCGTGTGGGATTCTTTGCAATCCCATGGATTGTAGCTTACCAGGCTGCTCCGTCCAAGGAATTTTCCAGGCAAGAGTACTGGAGTGGGTTGCCGTTTCCTTCTACAGGGGAACTTTCTGACCCGGGGATCGCACCCGGGTCTCCCACATGGCAGGCAGACGCTTTACCCACTAAGCCAACAGGGAAGTGAGCAATGGGTAAACAGATATGTACAGTCAAGTTAAAAGGATTTTGAATAGGGTGTTAAAAAATAACTTGGAAATTATGTGAAGCAATTATACATTTTGAAGAAAGTTTTGAAATGACTGAATCTGCATTTTAAAAAAGCTCTTGAGGGTGAGTAGAAAATACGGAAGGCGAGTAAGAGCAAATACAAACAAATTAAAAGGCTACTGATATTCTCTGAGTTAAACATGAAAAGACTTAAACTAAGATAGTGGCATTAGGATGGAGGAGTGTCCCTTGGAGAGATTTTACAGAGGTAGAATCAGTAAGACTCCTCGATCATTCCCAGGCACATTAACCAAAACAGAAACACAGATAGCAATTCTTGGAATAATAATAATTGTAGCTAAACATCTATGGGTTGCTTATCACGTGTTAGTGTGCTAAATGCTTTACAAGAATCACCCCATTTTTATGCACATTTATTGTCCACTTTCCTTGTGCAAGTGTTTTCTGTTTATTAGATCATTTGGTCTACAACACAACCTCTTGAAATAGACAGTATTTCCCTCTTTATATGTTAGAGACCAAGGTCTTAAAGAGATTAAGTAACTTGCCCATTTATACAGATAATTGGTGTTGGTTTCTGGACAGGCATCTCTGTGTATCTTTAGTATAGATGGGATATTTTTAAGCATTATTTAATTACTTTAATAGGGTTATGCTGCCAATCTGAAAGATGTATCAAAAAGTCTCTGAAAATAAAATATTTATTCATTCTGTCACAAAGGATGCACAACAAAAAAGATGCATTAAACTTCTCCTCTGAGGGAAAATATGTAAAAAAATAATAGAATAAAAACTGGAAGACATGGGTAGAATTTAAATCCTAAAAAATATGAAGTCATTAATTTAAATATTATTAATATTCAATTTATTTCTTCATTTAATAGAACTCATTCTTCTTCAAGTAGATACTCTCTTTAAAGAAGTATTTTATTAGATTCTATGAGTTCATAGCATTATTCAAAAAATAAAATTTGGGCCGAAGGAAGTAAAACTCTTTCTTATGGAATAAAACAAACTACCAAACATAAAAGAAATGAAAAAAATTATGTAATTGACATTTTACAACTACCAATGTAATAAGTGATTTCGTGTGACAGTGGATGATTCCATGTGACAATAGATGATAAAACATGGGTGAAATATTGTCAAGGAATTAGAAAATCATAGCGTCTCCAAGTAGCCCTGCATAGATGACTGATTAATTTCAAAGAGAAGACAGTCTATTACAACAGAAGGATCTGAAATATATAACTTGAAACAAGTCATCAAACAGCATCACAAATAAGAGGAAAATGTGACATGATTTGATGCAGTGAAAAATAAACTGTATCAACTACACTATATACCTACCAAAAGTTTTAACTTGAAATAACTTTGGAAAGCTTTCTTACCACTCCTTGCTATTCTTTGGAACTCTGCATTTTCAGATGAATATATCTTTCCTTTTCTCCTTTGCCTTTTGCTTTTCTTCTTTTCTCAGCTATTCGTAAGGCCTCCTCAGACACCCATTTTGCCTTTTTGCATTTCTTTTTCTTGGAGATGGTTTTGATCACTGCCTCCTACACAATGCTACGAACCTCTGTCCACAGTTCTTTAGGCATTCTGTCTATCAAATCTAATCCCTTGAACATATTTGTCACTTCCATTGTATAATCGTAAGGGGTTTGATTTAGGTCATACTTGAATGGACTAGTGGTTTTCCCTACCTTGTTCAATTTAAGTCTGAATTTTGCAATAAGGAGGTCATGATCTGAGCCACAATTATCTTCTGGTTTTGATTTTGCTGACTGCACAGAGCTTCTCCAACTTCAGCAGCAAATACAATCAACCTGATTTAAGTATTGACCATTTGGTGATGTACATGTGTAGAGTCATCTCTTGTGTTGTTGGAAGAGGGTGTTCACTATGACCAGTGCGTTCTCTTGGCAAAACTCTGTTAGCTTTTGCCCTGCTTCATTTTGTACTCCAAGGCCAAACTTGCCTGCTATTCCAGATACCTTTTGACTTTCTACTTTTGCATTCCATTCCCCTATGATGAAAAAGACATCTTTATTGGTGTTAGTTCTACAAGATCTTGTAGGTCATCGTAGAACAACACAAATTCAGCTTCTTTGGCATTAGTGGTTGGGGCATAGACTTTTATTACTGTGATATTGAATGGCTTGTCTTGGAAACAAACAGAGATCATTCTATGATTTCTCTGATCTCAAAATGATATTTGCAGATTGCACTCAAGTACTGCATTTTGGAATCTTTTGTTGACCATGGGGGCTACTCCATTTCTTCCAAGGGATTCTTGCCCACAGTAGTGTAGTATGTGTGTGTATATATATATGTATGTGTGTGTGTGTGTGTGTGTGTATAAAACAGTCATCTGAACAAAATTCGCCCATTCCAGTCCATTTTAGTTCACTGATTCCAAAATGTTGATGGTCATTCTTGCCATCTCCTGCTTAACCATTTCAAATTTACCTTGATTCATGGACCTAACATTCCAGGTTCCTAAGCAATATTATTTTTTACAACATTGGACCTTACTTTCATCACCAGTCACATACACAACTGACTGTTTTCTTTTTGGCTCTGACTCTTCATTCTTTCTGGAGCTATTTCTCCACTCTTCTCCAGTAGCATATTGAGCACCTACCGACTTAGGGAGTTCATCTTTCAATGTCATATCTCTTTGCCTTTTAATACTGTTCATGCTGTTCTCAAGGCAAGAATACTGAAGTGATTTGCCATTCCGATCTCCAGTGGACCACGTTTTTCCACAACTTTCCATCATTACCCATCCATCTTGGGTGGCCATACACAGCATGGCTCATAGCTACATGGAGTTAGACAAGGATGATACCAAAGTGATCAGTTTGGCTAGTTTTCTGTAATCGTGGTTTCCATTCTGTCTGCACTCTGATGGATAAGGATTAGAGGCATATGGAAGCTTCCTCAGGGGAGGGACTGGCTATGGGGGCAGGGCCATGCTCAGTATAGTTCAGTTCAGTTGCTCAGTCCTGTCCCACTCTTTGCAATCCCATGGACTGCAGCACACCAGGCTTCCCTGTCTGTCATCAACTCCCAGAGCATGATCAAACTCATGTCTATCAAGTCAGTGATGCCATTCAACCATCTCATCCTCTGTTGTCCCCTTCTCCTCCTACCCTCAATCTTCCCAGCATCAGGGTCTTTTCCAAGGAGTTAGTTCTTCACATCAGGTGGTCAAAGTATTGGAGTTTCAGCTTCAGCAGGAGTCCTTCCAAAGAACATTCAGGACTGATTTTCTTTAAGATTGACTGGTTGGGTCTACTTGAAACCCAAGGGACTCTCAAGAGTTTTTTTCCAACACCACAGTTCAAAAGCATCAATTCTTCTGCACTCAGCTTTCTTTATAGTTCAACTCTCACATGCATACATGACTACTGGAAAAACCATAGCTTTGACTAGATGGATCTTTTTCATCAAAGTAATGTAATGCAAAAGCTTTCATCAAAGCTTTTTAATATATTGTCTAATGTTGGTCATAACTTTTCTTCCAAGGAGCAATCATCTTTTAATTTTATGGCTGCAGTCACCATCTGCAAGGATTTTGGAGCCCAAAATAATAATCTCTCACTGTTTCCACTGTTTCCCCATCAATTTGCCATGAAGTGATGGGACCAGATGCCTTGATCTTCATTTTATGAATGTTGAGCTTTAAGCCAGCTTTCTTACTCTCCTCTTTTACTTTCATCAAGTGGCTCTTTAGTTCTCCTTCACTTTCTGCCATAAGGGTGGTGTCATCTGCGTATCTGAGGTTATTGATATTTCTCCCAGCAATCTGAATTCCAGCTTGTGCTTCATCCAGCCTGGCATTTCGCATGATGTACTCTGCATACAAATTAAACAAACAGGGTGACAATATACAGCCTTGACGTACTCCTTTCCCAATTTGGAACCAGCCTGTTCTATGTCCAATTCTAATTATTGTTTCTTGACCTGCTTAAGATTTCTCAGGAGGCAGATAATGCAGTCTGGTATTCCCATCTTTTGATGAATTTTCCACAGTTTGTTGTGATCCACACAGTCAAAGGCTTTGGCATAATCAATAAAGCAGAAGTAGATGTTTTTCTGGTATTCTCTTGCTTTTTTGATGATCAAACAGATGTTGGCAATTTGACATCTGGTTCCTCTGCCTTTTCTAAAACTAGCTTGAACATCTGGAAGTTCATGGTTCACGTACTGCGGATGCCTGGCTTGGAGAATGTTGAGCATTACTTTGCTAGCATGTGCGATGAGTGCAATTGTGCAGTAGTTTGAGCATTCTTTGGCGTTGCCTTTCTTTGGGATTGGAATGAAAACTGACCTTTTCTAGTCCTGTAGCCACTGCTGAATTTTCCAAATTTGTTGGTATATTGAGTGCAGCACTTTCACAGCATCATCTTTCAGGATTTGAAATAGCTCAGCTGAAATTCCATCACCTACACTAACTTTGCAGTGATGCTGCCTAAGGTCCACTTGTCTTCACACTCTAGGACATCTGGCTCTAGGTGAGTGATTACACCATCATGGTTATTTGGGTCATGAAGATCTTTTTTGTACAGTTCCTCTGTGTATTCTTGCCATCTCTGCTTACTATGTTCTGTTTCAGTTAGGTCCACACCATTTCTGTCCTTTATTTTGCCCATGTTTGCAAGAAATGTTCTCTTCCTAATTTTCTAGAAGAGATCACTAGTCTTTCCCATTCTATTTTTTTCCTCTATTTGTTTTCATTGATCAGTGAGGAAGGCTTTCTTATATCTCCTTGCTATTCTTTGGAACTCTGCATTCAAATGGGTATATCTTTCCTTTTCTCCTTTGCCTTTAGCTTCTCTTCTTTTCTCAGCTACTTGTAAAGCCTCCTCAGACAACCATGCTCAGTAAATCTTTATTACAGTTTTCTATTGATGGGTGGGGCTGTGTTCCCTCCCTGTAGTTTGGCCTAAAGACAAATGATGCTAGGGTTAATGGTGGTAATTGCAATCTCCTTCAAAAGGACTTATGCCAGCACTGTTGTATTCAGTGCCCCTGACTCCATGGCTGGCCACTGTCCACCCAAGCCTCTGCTAGAGCCTCCTGGACATTCACAGGCAAGTCTGCCTCAGTCTTTTGTGGTTCTTCTGGGTCCTGGTGTGCACAAAGTTTTGCTTGTGCCCTCCAAGTGTCTGTTTCCCCAGCCCTGTGGAAGTTCTATAATCAAAACCCACTGGCCTTCAAAGTCAAATTCCCTGGGGGGTTCTCAGTCCCTTTGCCAAATCCCTGGGTTAGGAAATCTGTTGTGGTCCCTAGAACTTTCACAACAGTGCAAGCACTTCTTTTGTATAATTGTTCTCCAGTTTGTGGGTTGTTTGTTCGGTGACTCTATGGTAGGGCTCACATGCCATGCTTCCCAGGTCTGCTGCACCCAGAGCCCCTGTCCCCCATGGCAGGCTACAGGTGACCCCCGCCTCCACAGAAGACACTCAAACACTAAAGGCAGGTCTCGCTCAGTCTCTTGTGGGGTCCTGGTGCACACAAGATTTTGTGCATCTCTGAGCCCTCTGAGCATCTCTGGCGGGTATAGTGTTTGATTCTAAATGTGATTTTTCCCTCCCACCATCTTGTTGGAGTTTTTTCTTTGCCCTTGGATGTGGGGTAACTTTTTGGTGGGATCCAACATTCTCCTGTTAATGGTTTTTCAGAGGTTAGTTGCAATTTTGGAGTTCTCATAGGAGAAAATGAGCACACGTCCTTTTACTCCACCATCTGGTGAATATTGAGTATTTTTGGCAATCTATAAACTCATGTAAGTTTATCTCTATAAGCTTATCATAGTTATCTATAAGTGAAAAGCATCCAAGAAATATTTATTGAACTCAACTGAATTGATTTTATATTCCAAACATTTTTCTCCAGCAGTCCTTTTCCCAGTGAATTCCTGTTAAGGCCAATATTTTTGTTTTGTTTGATCTTCTACTCTCCATGTACTGCTGAAGAATCCTTACTTCCCCTTTCTATTATATTCCTGTCAGTTTCATAAATTTCCCGCAATAAAAATGCATTAAATTGCAGCAATAATATAAATTGTCAATACATATTTAAATATAGCCTACTAGTCCTTGCTGGAGAAGGCAATGGCACCCCACTCCAGTACTCTTGCCTGGAAAATCCCATGGATGGGGGAGCCTGGTGGGCTGCAGTCT
Source organism: Bos indicus (assembly GCF_029378745.1). Lineage (NCBI taxonomy): Eukaryota > Metazoa > Chordata > Mammalia > Artiodactyla > Bovidae > Bos > Bos indicus. Next base: position 57,007,219 of record NC_091768.1, on the reverse strand, counting down.
ATGGGGTCTCTAAGAACAGGACACGACTGAGCAACTTCACTTTCACTTTTTCACTTTCATGCATTGGAGAAGGAAATGGCAACCCACTCCAGTGTTCTTGCCTGGAGAATCCCAGGGGCAGGAGAGCCTGGTGGGCTGCCGTCTATGGGGTCACACAGAGTCGGACACGAAGTCCGACTGCAGCTGGACTGCAGTAGCAGTCCTTGCAGCCTTGTGCATGTGTGCATTCTCAGTTGCTTCAGTTGTGTCTGATTCTTTCTGACCCTGTGCACTGTAGCCCACCAGTTTCCTCTGTCCATGCAGATTCTCCATGCAAGAATATTCCAGTGGGTTGCCATGCACTCCTCCAGGGGATTTTCCCCACCCAGGGATCAAGCCTGTGTCTCCCATGTCTCCTGCATTGGTAGGCAGGCTCTTTACCACTAGTACCACATGGGTATATTCTAATGAAATCAATCCCTCTGGAATTTTATGCTGCACACTAGCCCTTCATGGGTTCAAACAGATGTAGAAATAAGCAACTTTACTTTGAGAGCAAGAAAGGTCATTACAGGTATAAAAATGTGAATGAAATCTTCAGTGTCATCTTCACTCAATAAACTCCCAACATGATATCACTGTCCAAGAAACAAACAGAAACAGAAAACTGATAATGGAGGAAAAGAAAATCAGAAAAAAATTTAAACTACTTAGTGCAATAATTATATTGTGTTGCTAAGATAAAAATATAGCACCTTGATCTTCTATGTTAATGTTCATGTCTTGGTAGAAAAGGTCAGAAGAGGGCCTAAAGGAAGTAGCATGAATAGGGAAAAACTCAAGTAATAATTTCTCCATCACAAAGGAAAAGATGTACATAAGAGGATTTACTGCAAGGCCTATTGACCTGGGAAATCTATCTGTATATTTATGAATATATTTATGTCATTATAAACTACTTATAGTATATTAATGATTACAAATAAATAACAGAAGGAAAGGGGAAAGCAGGATGGGAGAAGTGGAGGAAGAAGATGATTGGTTATTTAGTTAACTAGCTAAAAGATAAGGACAACAGAATAAAACAATCTATTTTTTTAACCTATTACTTATTCATTCAACTTTCAGCTACCTAAAAACAGAATAAAAGTTAAACTCTTCATGGTTTAGGAGCAGAAAATCTAAAACAAACAAACAAACAAAAAAAAAACACTAAGAACTAAATTGTAGTTGGATTTCAACTCATTATAATATTTGTACTTTGGAGCATATCAGTCAGAATTAAAAAGAATTTTCTTAACTATAAAATGGCATACTGTAAAATTTTGTTAAAGGTATATGGTCCAATCTAAATTTCTATAAATTATTTAGAAGTCTCCTGCTCTACAAAAGAAAGCAATTTTTACACTCAGCTCTTTCCATCTCAGGATTCTTTTACAACTGTCAAAAAAAGCCACAGCTATGCTGACAAAGCAGTGTAGAATAAACTCCAATCTACACATAACTTCAGAGACTTGCAGGTATAGAGAGTGAAAATCACCCACTTTTCCTGACAGCAAACATAGGTCAAGCTTCTCAAGAAATCCTTCACCCCTACAGCACCTTAAGAATCAGAAGGAAAATCAACCATGCCCTCAAAGGGATAGTTACCTTTTCAGTCACCATGTGTGCTTTTGCCCGGCTGCCTCCACAAGAAAAGATGGGAAATGTCAGACCAGGCATTGGAACTGCCAGTTTATTTTTCCCTCCAGATTGACACAAAGGAAAAAACACCTTCCATAGCTCTAAGTCAGAGATGTCACTATTCACCTGATGAGTCTCCAACCTATTAAACTACAAATCACCAGTCCCATTTTTTCCTTCACTTTTTGAATAGAAAAAATAAATAGTATTTGAAACTGAATACTATCCATTTACCTGATTACTCCATAAATTGTTCCTTGAAGATAAGCAACGATTAAGATATCTTAACACAGCATATAAAGTCTTACCATGGAAAAGACTGACTTCAGAGGAGAGGGGGTTTTGAATCTAGACCAATTTCATTCATATTTAAAAATATAAGCATATCAAGCCTGTCTTTTACACAATACAGCACCATTTATTATTTTTAAAACAATAATGTCTCTCTCTGTATATACATATTTCCTAGGTAAAGTCTTAAAGTATAAAATGTAAAATTAAGAACGAATTTACTTGAAATATGTTTCCATTTTTCTTTGAAAATAAATAGAAACAAAAATTTTCTTGGGAATTAGTTTAAGATTTAAGTAAAAATACTTATTAAATGAATTATGGCAATCCTTACTTTAGAGAAAATCATGAAACCAGTACTAATTGGACAAAATATCTCATTTCATTTAATACTAATATATGACAATGACTATAAGCAACTCTGGAAAAGGTTGCTTAGATTCTACAGTTTGATTGAATGCAAAGATCTTTGAAACTCATCTTAAGATCTGCTCTAGCAAATTATAACTCATACTAAAGAAGCATGATTTATTTAGGCATTTTTAATAACCCTCTATGGCATCTTTTCTCAAACCACAACAGTCAGCTATTACAGCTTTCTCACCAGAAACCAGGAATCACAATTATTTCAGGCATTCTTTGGATTCTAAAAATCTGAAATATAAATCAGTATTGTAATAAGTGAATTTGCTACATAGTATAATGCTGAATGATATAGCTCCATCAGTGACTGTTAAATTAGTATATGAAAGATGTTTAGGTACTTTCAATGTTCCCAAGTTTCCAATTCAAACAATGGCTGTGAGAAGAAGCCTAGCAGTCCTATGATATGATACCACCACGAGTTCACATGATTCAACAAGGAATCATTTTGGAAAGTTACCAGAAGTCTTTATGATACCATAATACACTGACCCACATGTTAAAAAATCTCTACTGAGCCAGCAGGATGGAACTGAGTGGAACTTTGTAAACTCTCAGGGCAAAAGAGCTGAGACTTACTTCGTAGCACAAAATGACACTTTGGTTTCTAAACTTCAGTGTTACTAATCCAATCTGACTTCTGCAAATCATAAAGTACAATTGGTCTTTTCAATGTAGATTCAAACACCTGGCTAAATCCATTAACGTGTGATTCCATGAAGCAAAATATACTTCCTTTTAATAAGTTTGCCCCTATTTCCTTCTATTATGAAAACCCTTCAAATGACATTTCTGAAGAAATCAATAAAATCTATGACAAAATAATGTAAAAAGTCTAAGCAAAATTATATCTGTACTTGCAGAGAGCTTTTCACAAATTTCTATCAATTGCTATCAATAAATTTATATCCAGAATAGTAGGCTCCTGTCAATTCTGGAGTAAATGTGCATATATTTATCTTAAAGACCCTTTGTACAAACAAATGCAATTCAAAATATATGAAAATCAGCTCAATTTAGTCTACTTCCTTTTCCTAACCCTAATTCTAACCCCTAACTCGCCCTCCCAGCCCTTAACACCACTAACAGCAAAGCTTATGAAGCTATTCTTTGTCAGAGCACTGCTTTGAAAATAATTGATTCACTGACCTAATTTACTAACCATATATGCAGATCCTATCACATATAATTCATAAACAAGCTGCAACTCTAATACTTTTGTTTTATATGGACATCATTGTTAAATCCTGTAGAAGATAAACAGCTGATGACAGACAAAGAGTTGTCCTTATTCAGTGAAGTTACTATCAACATGGATAATTTCTCTCTGGTTTTTGAGCATCATTTTTCTTAGAAGGGTGCTTATATTCACAGAAATGTGAGGGAAAAGAAATAAGAATTGACTAAACACATGTTTAGTGTCTTTATGTGATTAGATTCAGGAACACTGCCAGGACAAAACTTTGTGTTTGATCTCATCTGATTTTAGTTACTTGTCAAAAAAGAAGAAAAAAATATCTTACGGATCAGATGCTGTCTTTTTAAGTTTGGTAGGAAAAAACATGTTCATTCATTTAATAAGTACAAATAAACAAGACTGATGAGGTGAACAAAAATCAATACACAGATCCCAAATATTTTACAACTGTTTATTTTCAGTTAAAAAATGATTGATGTCAATTAGATGCAGATCTGTCCTGGTGAGTCTCATGAAATCCACCATGTCAGATAAATCACCTTCCATAGAACTCTCTGAAAATTCAACCCCATGCTTTAACTCATCTTTCCCTTAAATCTTTGCATTCTTCACATTCTTTAGAATTTTTTCTTTATATTTAGTATGGCTATTTTTTCCATTTTTTTTTTAGTGGTACTGTTTTACTTACAAAGCACACTGGCTACAAAGTATTGTTGATGTAATGGATATTTATGACTGGCGGTATATTTTAACACTCACTTTTGTGAGCATCTTTTTTAAGTACCATGAAAAACCTTGGTGAATGAGAAATTCACAAAATGCAATTTAACATATAATCCTTAGTAAGCATAATATATGAATATCTTGATTTAGAGACTAAGAAAGACTATTATATTGTAACAGGCATTACTAACTCGAAAGAGGTTTTAGACAATGCTTTAAAATGATAAACAAAACAGTCAAATTCTGTCTTGCTATACTATAATGAGACAAATACATTTTTCATAATCAGAAAGACATATATTCTAATTTATCATGTTTTGGATGTGAACTAGTAACTCAATTCTCTTTGAAAATTTTTTTATGAGCGAAACTGAGTCTTCTCTTTCTGTGACTAGGTATTGTATCAGATCTAAAGGAAGCCAAATGAGACTTTGTTCTGCAACACAGTGAATCCCTGCATGTAAAATTTCATGACATGAAGGTGAAAATAAAACAAAAGGTAAATCAGTGTCAATATGGTAAATCTGTGGCTATTGTGAAAATCAATTAAAAATACAGAGTGCTTAAGGAATACATATCTGTTGACTTGATCCACAAAAACAGACAGACATACACACACACAAAAACACATATACACACTGTCCATCACTCACTTTTTGAAGTGTCAGATAACATTATTTCTTAAGTGACACACAGAGCTTCATTTGCTATGCATAAGGTCAGTGAATATTAGCTTCATTTACACTTGGCTGAGAATTGGTTGGTGTCAACAGTAGAGGCTTAATTCCTGTACAGAACAGGGTTAGACTCTGACAGAGAGCTGCCACTGCAGAAGATGGATGATCTTCCTCGCTGACCCTGCTCCCCTAAACTGTCATAGTTTGGGTCTCTTTCTAGCTCTACAACAAAAGACCCTCTCTGAGCTTCCCAGTGGCCTTCAGCTTTATTGGTGCTAACAGGTCCAGACATTTTCATCGATTGGATTCTCTACCTTTTAAACACAAGAGCTTGCCCTTTTTGGCTAGCTAAACCTTGGCACAGATGTCTTTTTTTGTAATTCCATCTCTGCTGTCTATTGGAAAGGATGCAATCGGACAGGCAAACATCATGTCAGCACAGAGAGCACTGAACTACTTATCTCCATTTCCCAAAGTAATTTTAATGAAAGAGATATGGCATTTGTCTGTAGAAATTAACCCTTAGATAATCTTAGTATATATCTAAATAGAAAATCAAAATCTTTTGTCATTTTGATGACTAACTAGTATGTAACATATGTTACACAGAACTATTCAGTCAGTAGGGGAAAAAAAGGTTCCCAGTCATTTTATATAAGCAGTTTTGACAACCATATTTTAGAACAAATGTACCTGAAAATATTCTACATAATTTTCAGAACTCTATTGTGACCTCTACCAGTGGTTGACACTGTGAAATATGGCCTTCTCTGACTAACAAATACATAAAAATATTTAATGCCTAACAAAGATGCTATTGATATAATAAATTACATGTTTCTTTGAGATCCTGACTGTGAGCTATTTTAATATGTTGGAGATTTGTTATTGATATTTGAATAATTTGATAGAAATTATCTAAATTCAAATTCAAATGTTTAAAACACATATGATAAAATGATGACAAGTTTTTACAAAGAGATTTACATGCAACACATTTTACAAAAAAATAACTATTTTGATTATGTATGTATTTATAACTCAAAGACTCCAAAATATTATTATACATAACTATCAACATTATTTATTCCATGCAAAATATAATTTAATATATTTGCATATCTGGAATTGCAGAGTTAGCTAGTAAATATATATATGTATATATTATTTCAATCTCAGTACTAAAAAAAAGAACTAAAAATAAAAATAAATTTCACAAAAATAAATGTGATGTCCCAATTTTAACTTATTAATCCTTTTATTAAGTTGCAGACAAAATACAATATGATGATTTTCCCGTAGTTTGAAATAAAAACCATGAATTCTGCATATTATTTTTAGTGCTGGTGCTTTCACTCAAATTGAGAAAATAAATTATGATTAAAAACAATCATCACTTAAAATCTTTGGAGCCAAACATTTTGTTCTAAATATATTAACAACTCTCTCTAAAGGAAGTGTACTTATCAGTGAGAGGAGTTCATTTAAAAATGTACAGTGCTGACAGATATTCAAGGAGAAATTTAAGAACACAGTTCTCTTTTATTTTATATATGGTACCTCAATGACTCTTAATTTTTACTCTCTTAAGAAAACAGTATCTCCCCAAAGAATTTCAATTATTTCAGGTATGCATATGTAAAACAGCTATCAATTTTTAAAATTTATTTTATTGATTTTTCTTTCTATAAGACAGCATGAACAAAATTAAAATTCTTGCTCCAAAATGTGAGCCAGAAGAAGCACCAGCAGCCTGAATTATTTTTAAAATCAAATCAGTTAGTAGTCTTATTTTATAATTGTGGTACTAAAAACCTAGAACTAATCTTGAAAATCAAATGAATTCTGGATACGCTTTAAAAAAAAAAAAAAAAAAGATGCCTCATATCCAGTCTGGGTTTTATGTTGAACTGATCTAAAAAGTCTGTCCATACAGATTCTCAGGATCATGTCTATCAATCAATGTCAGCATTCTATCAGATTCCACTCTGACAGCAAGTGACAGTCAGTTATCTGTTGACATTAATGAATAATAAATAACCATGCCCTTTAGGTTTACATGAATAAAATGTACATTATTTTTCAGTGCAGATTAGCCAATATGCAAAAGCAGACTTGGTTTTTGCATTTGTTTGCTGTGTTTTTTTTTTTTTTTTAAATCATGTATTAGGAAATGGTTTTTAAAAAGTAGCTGCAATAAAAGATGTGCTTAATGTGGTCTCTGGTATACATCAGTGTTTTGCTTTTCAAGAAATCAACCTTGTCTTAGCTTGTATCATATGAGCTTAAGTGAGCTGTATTCACAGCCTCCTGAATGTGTATGCTGTCTTTTACAGACCTAACACGTAGTTTGTTGTCTCTGTAATAGAGTATATAAGACAGAAGATCCTTAAAAAACTAAAGATCAGAAGAAGTTGTGTCAGTATCCTAATCTTGCTCCTCTTCTGTTATGTACCCTTAATCTGCCTTCCTGGCAGGAAAACTTTTTAGATTATTACTACACTCTTAGTGTCTCCATCTCTCTTTCTCAGATTCAAGCATACCATAACAGTCATTGTTACAACTTTTTTAAAATATCAGGGTTGAGAACTTTTAACTGATTAAGCATTCATATACACATCTTGACTGTTCCTTTGTGGTACTGACAATGGTAATTCTAGAGTTAGATACAGTATAAATGTTACAAAAGGGACAATAACCTTCAACATTGATCAAAAGTGTGGTTTATTTTCTTAGCTCAAAAAAAAAAAACAAAGTTAGAATACAAATTACGCCACATACTGTGATTTGTGGTTTTAATTTTTAATTTACCACTATACCTTTCCATTATAAAACATCTTTCTCTGATCAATAGTAAAAGCTTAATTTTATGTACGTTTGCAAAGAATTAACACTATCAATGATGGAAGAGATAAAAACTAGATTTCCTGTTACACATACTTAAGAATTCAACCAGAAACGTGAAAGGATAGATAATAGCTCAAAACAGAAAGATATACCATCATGAGACCAAAACTTTGCAATGAAAATGAGCAATAGTTATAAGGTCTAAATTTCTTTATTTATTGACCTTTAATATGAATGATGCTGAATTATAATGTATAGAATTACTGTCATGTTAGAAAGGTAAAAGGGCAAAATGTTTCAAGCTATATCTCATCAATAAAAACACAGAGGAGGGAAGGAAGATGTACTTTCAATACCTTCTAAAAAGTTTTAAACCCAGGAAGAGTGGAGAACCTTCTCAATGGTAAATGAAAAGCTATTTTCAAAGTCTATGCCACTATAGGAAAAGATGCGGGGAAAATAAAAGGGAAATCAGAGGGAGCTGGAATGGGAAAGAACATTCACTTTGCCACCTTGAATGATGACTGAAGAATATTAGAAAGAAGAGTGACTACACATACAGTGATGACCTGGTGAATAATCTTGAAAATCAATGGAGAGCTCTCTGAATTTGGAATAAGTAGCAATGTCTTCTTATGGGAAAGATTTACAAAGGGGTAAAATGAACAAACCATTATGTTCTGCTTTGAAACACACAGTGCTCAAGTACATAATGTTTGTGCAGAATAAACATTAGACACAGCAAGAAACATGGTCGAAAAAGCAAATTTAAATTTTCCTGTCAGGTTTTCTTTGCAAACTCAAATACTGTCTCTATATACTAAACCTGGAGCCACGTGTTTTCCTAGCTTCAGATCACAAGCTGAATGTCTAAGGTTAGCATGTGCTAATTTTAGAGGTCAGTTTGAGAAACAGATTTTCATGAAGCCTGACTGTCCCCTGTCCTTGAAAAGACTGAGCGGTGGCTAAAGTCTATAGGTTTCTCAGAGGGAAATCTAGACAGAAACCACAAGGTTATACAGCAGAGTTTCTGCTGCATCCCAAATTCTAGATTTCTGGTAATATAAGAGGTGTTCGCTGTTCTCATTTTAAAATATATTTACCCACAACAGTCACAATATCTGAAACACATTATTTGCAAAAATCCTCCTTCTTAGGATCTGGTAAAATACTACATGAATTAAGTAAGTTAAAAAAAAAAAAAAGTGAAATTTACTTTCACTCATAGTAGAGGAAATATAATCTACATGAAAATAAAGAAACAAAAATTTGTTTATAAATTGTTTACTTTGTGAAGCAAAATTTAAAGACATTACTGAGGCAGCTTTACTTTAGTTTTTTCTTTTTAAAATATGCAATAATCCAAGAATATCCTATATGAGTATTCAGCCTCTTTGTAACTGTCACCTGAGATTTCCACAGAGAAAAGAATCTTAATTATTCAGTACTTATAAATTAAGAGATTAGTGCACAGCAATTCAGAAATCTAAAAATGGGTCAAAGAGAACAATAATCTTATTTTTTTGTTTCATTATGTTCACTTGCATGTTTTCTTCTTGGTAGGGGACGAGGTGGGCAATGTTTCTGTATATGCGTGTGTATGTATATATGTATTGTGTGTTTGTGATACTGAAGTGGAAAGAAGACTGGAAACAGTAAGTTCTGATTTTACCTTGAGACCTGTCATAAATAAACTGTTATAACTATAAATGAGGTTTTTAGTTGTCCCATTTATTACAATCCTCTCAAAAAAAAAAAAAAACCTCTTCAATTTATCTTTGATAAATCTTTAAGGTACACTCAACCTTCAAGAATTTGTGATTCTAATTGTCTTGGAGGAGAGTATACCCTCAAGGAGTACAAGAATGTCCACAGAACATTTGTGCTATAATGAATTTATACATTTGAGTGGGTAAGATACATATCTCACATCTCTTTTCAAGGATAAAACTACTTTACAGCAAAATGTCAATTAAAATAAGAACACTATGTAGTATACTTTATTTCACCTTTTAAGACAGAAGATATAAAAAAACATTTTTGAAATCACTTAGGTTTATTTAGATCATCTACTAGTTAAATTAAGGTCATTAATTAATATCTTTTACGTAAGTTAATACCATTAAGTGTCTTCTATATGGGAACTGTTTAGCTAAAATAATGAACTATTATTAAAATGAACATATATATGTTTATATATATCATTGGAACATATATATATATCATTGGAAAACATAGATTAATATAGTGATTTAATAATTTATTTTTCTCAGAAAAAAACTTTTATTATATCTAGTGATTTTTAGATTTATTCGCATCTTTACACTCCCACCCTTAATTTCTCTTTTAAAAGAATGATCTTCTTAAAAAGTATAACAGGTAATATTAACATGACAAATTGTTAAGCAACTCTGAAAAGTGACAAAGATAAGATATGTAAATTATGTGATCAATATTGTATTTTATTAATAAAAGCATTGCAATGTTAATATCCTTCCTTGGATCTAGGTTTTCTTTGAAAGGCTCTTTCAGTGCTAATAGCTTCAGTGCAGGTCCGAGGCTGACACCAGCATAGTTAAGAGGTTAAATGAGATGTTAACTAGATGACACATGAAACAAAAAATAAACCACGGTTACGTGTCCTTTCAAAGCCTCTTAATTTTCTAATATATTGGAAGCAAGAGATAATATAATTATCAACAGTAAATAAGTGAATGAACTAAATTTAAAAATTCAAAATACATAATACACAAAATGGAACTATTAAAAATTTTCAAACTATTATGCCCCAAACTGTATTTTCCCCTGTTTTCTACGTTACTGATTGACCCTAGACTAAACAAAAAACACTAAATAATAAACCTTCCTTACTTCTTAATAAGACCACAAAAGTTAAGAAAAATAATGTAAACTTATTTCAATTGATGTATTATTCTGGGTTCCTGTGAAATGCTATTATTACAGATTAATATATATCATGTGTACCCACAGATTTGGACTTCCCTGTTGGCTCAGTGGTAAAGAATCTGCCTGCCAATGCAGGAGCTGTGAGTTCTATCCCAGCGTCAGGAAGATCTGTGAAGAAGGAAATGGCAATCCACTCCAGTATTCTTGTCTTGTAAATCCCATTGAGAGAGGGGGTTGCAAAAGAGCTGGACACACCTTGGCAACTAAACAAAAACACAGGGATTCTAAACTTTTAATGAGATTGATATTATAGGCAGAAAACAAAAACTAACGACTTTATCTCATTAATCTGACCTAAACTTAAGGGTGAATTGTTTTTGTTATTGGATTTGTTGCCAATCCTCATATTACATGTGAATGTACTCTTCTACTTCCCACATATTATTACTATATGAATTAACATGTATTAGTACTATGTGAGGAGAAACCCCACTCCAGTACTCTTGCCTGGAAGATTCCATGGATGGAGGAGCCTGGTAGGTTGCAGTCCATGGGGTCGCTAAGAGTCGGACACGACTGAGTGACTTCACTTTCACTTTTCACTTTCATGCATTGGAGAAGGAAATGGCAACCCACTCCAGTGTTCTTGCCTGGAGAATCCCAGGGACAGGGAAGCCTCATGGGCTGCCGTCTATGGGATAGTACAGAGTTGGACATGACTGAAGCGACTTAACAGCAGCAGTACTATGTGACTATCCTAGTGAAGACATGCTTTCATAAAAATGAATTTGTGTGATATTTTGCATAGGATGAGATAAATTAACTCTGAGGAAAATTTGGATAAAGGATTGTCTGAAGTTTTCCTCTCTGAATCCTGCATCAGATTTTTATGCTCATAGAGAAAAATAGTAAATAATGGCTAGGTTAAATTTATCCCATTAAAATAATAGCATTATTTGCACAAAATAACTATATTATACATAATATTATTATGAATAAAATCTATTGTAGATTAGTGATAATTATCTTACAGAAAACAACTCAAGGTTCAATAAAAAAATCAAACTAATTGCAACATTTTAAGGTAACAATAATTTAAATTTTAACATTAGCTTCTAGAAACTGATGCCAATTTAAACTTCTACTAGAAATATAAAGGGGTATATGAAGATAGGATAATTAGAAATCATTTGATATCATATTCTGAGTTTCTAAATCATATGAAATTAAACTGCATATATTAATTTCATATTTCTTTCCTCTGATTAATTTTCCTCACTTTCATCAGATCTTCTTTCTTTCTGTCCTTCTTTATTTTTTGAATAGTTACCATTTCAATGAACTCTGGGTACATACAAAGATGACTAGAGATGAGTAAAAAACAGTATAATTTTAAATGAAGTCTACAGTGTTCTATAAGGAAATTGTACTATGATTCTTATTAAGTATCACAATGATCCTTCTCCATATTTTTAAAGAAATTGTTAACAAATATCTCTGCAAAGGACAGAAGAAACTGATTAACAGTAGTTGCTCCTGGGAAAAGCAAAATTTGGGACCGGAGCACACATGGATGGCACTTGTTCCAGATCTTGCAAATTACCTATTCAAAAAGCCTTTTAAAAAAGTACTACAAGGTTCTGAAAATTAATAATTTTAAGAAGAGTATAAAAATTATAACACAATATAGTTATGACTCAAATAGCAGAAATACATTTGGACATGAAACTGAATGTATGTTAACTTCCAATATATAGAGTGAAATGTTAGTTTAGGAATTGACTTCTTGTGTTTTGTTTCTTTGTATTATTTTTCATTTCTTTTGCAAATCAAGATAATATTTACAATATATAATTTGGAAGAAAACCAATATAATCTTAAAACAAACGCCACTTTGCCATGTAAGATAAACTTCAAGATCTTATTTTGGAAAATCTATCAGGCTTTTTTCTTAAGACATAGATAGTATGTTAGTATAAAGGGAGAAATGGCTTTCCTTTCATTAAAAGAGGGAGATGGAGAAGTTAAAAAGAAAAACATAAAGATAATGGACAAATAGAAAATAGCAATATCACAATGAATACATATAAGTAGTTACATTATCCTCATAGAAATAAATTCCTCATGTCTGGAGCAGACTCCTGTTCATGTTTGCTTATTCTTTGCATGTCAACTTGCTGTGTGCTATGAGCAAAATGAAATAGAATATATTTGCCTTTGGAGTAGGTAGCATATTTACCAAATTTCTCAAAGTCTTTAAGAAATCTGATAAACATTTACTGGAAGATTTGGGTGGTGCAAGGAACTGTGTCAGCTACTGTGAAATATAGGTAGCATACTATAAGTAGATTTTGGTTGTTAAGTTTTAGAATTTGTAAAAAGAAATTACAATGATAAAAATCAGACCATATATGATGATCTCCAGAGGTAAAGGGCAAAGCACTTATAGGAATCCACAAAGTGGGATCATCTAACAAGGTATGCTGCTGCTGCTGCTAAGTCACTTCAGCCATGTCCGACTCTGTGTGACCCCATAGACGGCAGCCCACCAGCTCCCCCGTCCCTGGGATTCTCCAGGCAAGAACACTGGAGTGGGTTGCCATTTCCTTCTCCAATGCAGGAAAGCGAAAAGTGAAAGTGAAGTCGCTCAGTCCTGTCCGACTTTTAGCGACCCCATGGACTGCAGCCCACCAGGCTCCTCCATTCATGGGATTTTCCAGCAAGAGTACTGGAGTGGGGTGCCATTGCCTGCTCTGCTAACAAGGTATAAATGTCATTTAATTTGAAATTGTAAGAAAGGGCATAATTTCAACAGTCTGATACAGGGCAGGTGGCATTGTGGGTTAGAAAAAAGGCAAGGTAAAAACCAGGGGAAGTACAGCCAGTTTCTAACACCAGAATTTGGAAGAGAGGTTGCTGAAACCGGGGATATGTGAGATTAAGATATAATAGGTAATTGTGAGAGGTCATGATGGTTTATTTGCATTTCTGTTTATTGGGGACCAAATGTTAAAAACATCTATAGATGTCTTCAGGTAGAACAAGAGACCAGTATCAAGCAGATGGAACACAGCTCTCAAGGATGATAAATTATGTGACTGAAAGAAAAGAATAAAATGCCACTGTAAAAAATGGGGAATTTTTATTGGTTATTAGAAACCTGAAGCTTTCTGAGTAATACTGTAACAATGTCTCTGTCGCATTTTACAAAGTGCATTCTTACTGTTCCATAAAAGAACTGGAATAGAAAATGGCAAAGCAGATGAAATATTTAGAATGTTTGGGAAAGACAGAGATACAAGTATTTTAAAATTATTATAAATTGAAGAAAATTTGTATCACCTTTTAAGACATCCTGAAAAAAATCTTATCTTTTTAAAAAAATTTTCTGATAGATAAATGCTCATCTATAAAGATATGATCCACTGTATTAGTTATGGGCAGGGATTCTGGAGTCAGATTACCTTGATTAAACGGCAGTTGGCCAGTCTATGTGCTGTGTGATTTTAGGTAGATAACCCACCCCTCGCTGTGCTTTGGTTTTCTTACATAAAAATGTGTATAAATATAATTTATGTAAATCTAATTTAATATACAGAATGTATAACTTTTACATTTTAAAGACTTCTAAGTATGTTTTTCTCCTTAAAACTAGGTAATAGAAGTGCCTACCCACCAGATTGAGTTAGGAATGCCTCTCTATAAGACTAAATGAATTAATAAAATGAAACACTTAAAACAGCTCTTGCCAGCTTTTTATAATTTAAAAACCAACAAAATCTATGACCTGCATTTACTAAATGCCTTTTGGTGAATCTCCCCTCTTTTAAATAATTTAAAAGATTTACTGCTGTTCTATTGCCTGAGCGATTTTATACAGATGTTAATTTAAAAACCCATATTTTGGAGATACATTTCAAGTTGTGTTTGAATAAGCTACCAGGTTACCTAAAACTTACATTGCTAGAAAATTTTAATCTCAAGATACTTTAAAAACACAGAGAAAAAAGATCACCCACCATTTCAGCAATCTGACACATTCACTGTGATATTTATGTTCTTATCTATTCTTTTTCATATGCATATTTTTCATAATTCTAAATATCAGTATATATAACATATTTTTCTTTGTTTTCCATTTAAAATTATTAATAAATGACAAAATTCCTACATCACACTGCTGATACTTTAAGTTCAATCAAGAGGATGCACTTAACTTTGGACAATTAGATTATTTTTAATATTTCAAATTATAAACAAGGCTGGTGGGAAGAAAGGTTACATAAAAAGTTATTTTCTTTCATTGATATATCTTCCTCAGCAAATGACCAGGGATGAGATTACTGACCTAAAGGATATTTAACTATCTGTGTCTTTGGAAACATGTTCATTTACCCAGTGCCATAAAATTTCTTTACTTAGACAACTCCTTGTTGCATTATTAATAATGAGACAACAGCAAGCATTCATTGATTATTTGCTATGTCCCAGATAGGGTTTCTACACGTATTATTTCTTTCACTTCTGACAAGAATTCTATGGAAACAGGTACTATTTTTATTAGCACCATTTTATACTTAAGGAAACTAAGGCTTAGAAGATTGTCCTAGTTTTTGCACCTGGTATGATGTTGAGCCAGAATTTAAAAGCTATGACTTCAGCATCTGAGCTATTAACTCTGTAGTGTACCTTATATTTCTGTTTATATACTATAAATACTATATATCATAAAGATATATTTGTTACTGTCAAATGTAAATGTCAAAGTAATGGTACAAATTGCTACTTTTCTGTGGAAAATACAGTTTTCAAAATCAACAACCAGATTTCAACTATTATTAATGCCATTAAATTGAATGAGTGTTTTAATTAATGAATGTTTTAATTCTTCAAGTAACATATAACATTTGTTCTATATCCATAAGTTATATGTTAATAAAATAATGGTATATAGAAAATATTAAGAAGCAACTATTAGGGAAATACTTTATAATAAAAACTAGAAAACCTATGATTATTTGAATTTTCCTTTATATGAAATCATCAAAAACTATTAAATCTTCATTTTAATTCAGGAAATTAAAATTAAGCAATATAAATAATGCAAGTAGTGCCAATGTATGTGCATGTAAACTGCATCACATCCTTGGATTTTTTACAATTAGGTTGACCATATATTTTATCAGCCAAATCAGAACATTTTTAAAAGCAAAAAGACACAGTGTAAAAAGTAAAACAATTATTTCCAGAAAAACTAGGTTTAGGGTCACCCTACCTAGAATAAAATTTCATTACTTCTTCAGTAACTAAAATCCAATGGTTGAAGTTCAGTATAAATTTTAGGAAGCGTTGTGATATATTAGGGAAATAAAGGACTTGAACTGATAAACAGGATCCTGGATTCTCAGCCAATTTTGTTATTTATTAATATCCCTAAGCTTCAGTTTCTTCCTAAATTGAAAGAGAAAAAAAATACTTTCCACCTCTTAGCAGTGCAATACGGATTAAATGAGAAAAATGACCATGATTTTTCAGTGTGAGCTGCAAATTACTTATACAAATTTAAGTTATAATAACAAGTTCTACACTTTGAGAATACTTTTTAAATGAAATAAAATTGTAAAAAAACTTCTAAAAATTTCAAGCTATGTTTCAGAATACAATTTTACTAGTCTTCAAGAGATATTTGTATATGTAAAATAAAATCTGCTCTCATTCTTTTAAATTAATACACTTCTATCCAAATATACTGGCTAGTTTACACAGTAGTTGTGATGGAACTGATATGCTAAATATTTTCAAAAGGACTTTTTGATAATCAACATGCTATCTAGAATTATGTTTTTAAATGAGTGTAAAGATATTTTCATAAAAATACTATATAAAAATATTAGAAGTTCTCCATATACTAGTAGATTTGAGAAACATGTGGTTTTCAAAATTGAATTATGTTTTCCAAAATCACAAAGAAATAAAAGCTTTTACATCAACTGATGAAAACTGTAATCAGTTTTCATAATTGTCCATATTTCAAACTACACTGTTAACATACATCACAACAGGCTGCCATTCTAGAAAGTGCCCAGATAAACTTGCCTTTAAGTGACTAACTACCGTTATTTGGCTAGGGACTCACTACCATCCTCTCCCAAACTCTTTAGTTTTCCTCAATATGGGACTGAAATTTGTTTTCAAACTCTTAACAGGATCACTGAAAGGAAACAGGAGAAATACTTATAAAGGCAGGCCTGGATTGATTCCAGAGGCAAGTACTCTCACAGCAATGCGTTGGAATTATGCCAAGGAGGGAAATGTTTTTGCAAATGAACATAGTGCCATGGTTAAGTATAAGGTATTTAATTCCTTTGTCAACATCACTAAGGTTAAAAATTAAGAAAGTTACGTGGTAGACAAAACAGTGCACACATCCTCTTTTAGCTTGAACCATAAGAAGGAATCTTGAGTCCTTGAATCACATGTTTTTAACGAACTCTCACTATTAATGGGAGAAGGCAATGGCACCCCACTCCAGTACTCTTGCCTGGAAAATCCCATGGACAGAGGAGCCTGGTAGGCTGCAGTCCATGAGGTCGCTAAGAGTCGGACACGACTGAGCGACTTCACTTTCACTTTTCACTTTCATGCATTGGAGGAGGAAATGGCAACCCACTCCAGTGTTCTTGCCTGGAGAATCCCAGGGACGGCCGGGCCTGGTGGGCTGTCGTCTATGGGGTCGCACAGAGTCGGACACGACTGAAGCGACTTAGCAGCAGCGGTAGCAGCAACAGCACTATTAATACCTAATTTCACCTATTCCAATGCAGAATTAATGCAGAAGACAGTGAACTAATTTTACTTTATTTTTAAGCACCTTGGCACAGTTTGCAGGCGACAATAATTTGATACTCAAATGTGGTTCCAATGCTTGAAACCAAAATAAATGAATGTAAATAATCTTAATAGTACCACATTTAATGAGATGATTTTCGTCATTTCGAAGAAACTGGAGACTTCTCGGAAAATATATCTCTTCACTGCATTTAAAGACTGCTTTTCATACTAAATTCTATACTTAGAAGTACAGAAGTCAAACAATTCCTGGTTGATTTTCTTAGTAAGTAAATGTAGAGATCATTTGAGTTAAATTACACAAAATAAAACAAAAAAGATTATAATTTGCTTTAAAATTCTTTAAACCTTAAAAGAACAAGATCTTTAATGTTATTTCCCAGTTTCTTTTTAGACAAATTTAATTGTGCACTTTTATATGAATTTTTATGTGTTCCATTTTTAATTGTGCAAACATTTTAAATTCCAATTTCACATCAATCAAAATCTGCATACTACTGAAACCGGCTGCTTTCACAGCTGAAGTGTAACAGTGTGTCATTAAAATGTTCTTATAATAGTTATTGTTGAATCCTCCATCATTTTCAAGTACCTGTTGTTAATCTCAAGTCAATAAGAACATTCCATTTCACTGAATTGATGAATTCACTAAGAATATTTCTATACTTACCAGTGGAATAGCATTCTGCCTATTAGTAGTGATAAATCTCCATCAGTTTTTGATTTCCATACATATGCATCCTGCAGGATGTTCTACTTAATAAAAAATACTACTAGCGAGGGAAAGGAAAAGATGACAGTGGGTAGACAGGTTTGACTCCTTCACGGAATGGCCAGGGAGGCTGCTAAACTGGTCTAGGGGACAGGAATACATCATCTCTGTTTAGCTCAGAGCTCACTTTACAATGTCAGCTATGGCAGGAATGATAATTGAGTGCTGGGTCAGAGGCATTTTATATGCTAGCGACCATTCACATGAAGTATTTAACACTTCAATCAGGACAGAAAAAACATATTTATTCAGTTATTCCATCTAAATAGTGCATTTAGTAGAAATATAACACAAGCCACATATGCAATTTTTACATTTTTAGTAGCCACATTAAAAAAAGTAAAAAGAAATAACTGAAATACTTTTAATGTTATATTGATTTAACCCAATATTCCTAATGTATGAGTTTTTCAAAATCAAAGTAACATAAAAAATTACTGATGTTTGCCACATTTTTTTTTGTACCAAGACTTTGAAATTCAGTGTGTAAGTCATACTTACAGTATATCTTAACTTAGAATTGCCATTTTTTAAAACCTCAGATTCACATGTGGCCACCGGCTACCTTCCTAGACAACACAGATCTAAATATTTGCTAATTTCTTGAAACATTCTATGAGAATGAGAATTTTATAAGAAAGTAATGTGATTTACATATCAAACTAGAACCAAGGCATTTAAGTTCAGCAATGAAACAATAATACTTGCTATGATTCTTCCTGCTTTCTGATGGAAGCCAGAGCAACACTGTCGCTAAAAGTCCAGGCTCTGGAATCAGAACATTCTGAGTTCGAATCTAAGCTAGGACAATTACTTACTAAAGTAACTGCAAGCAATCTTTTACCCTTGACAGCCTCATTTTTTTTTCTGTAAAATAGAGGTGATAATGTTATCTATCTCATTAAATGAACTCTTTTGTGTAAAGCACATGGAAGAGTATCTGCACATGGTAAATTAGCAAAAAACATTTAGTTACAATAATTATTTTTCACTAAAATTCCCTCTAAATTAACTGGGAAGTACGAATATTAAAATTATACAGCTGCCTTAGGGGTACAAAGAATATATAAAAGTTATTTCGGGTAATGTATTATGTTTTCTAGTTTATAAGAGACATAATATAACCTGATTATATTTTCAGGATATTCACAAACAGAAAAAATATCTATTGATTTTGAATATCCCTGGACATAGTTTTAAATGGGAAAAAAACTGGCCAATTATTATGACTACATAAAGCTATGTGAGAGAAAATTCAGTTTTATTACACAAAGGAAAAGGTCACAAATTCATATGCTATTATTATTTCAAAACAGAAAATGTCCAGCTGATATATTCTGATAACTAAAACTTTACTTTGGCCCACTTCCACAAAAATGTAGTCTACCTAAAACTTGACTTATCAGAGGAACACTCCTTTTTTTATTTAGTCCTGGAAAGAAATACAGCTTTGGCAGAAGCAACCTCAGAGATTTAGCAAGTGAAATCTGATGATTTTTGCATAGAAATTTTAGTACTTATAAAAAATAATTCTAAGTGTGTAACTCTATTTGTATGTATCTTGTCTGTTAGAAGAACTCTTGTTAGCAGCCCCCTCAATGCCCTTTTCCTGCTACCCATGAGTTCAGACAATATGGGTTTCAAAACAAGAGGAATCACACATCATTCAATCCTAATTAATGTCACCTCACTCTGCCCAATCTCCTTTCTTAAATCTCATAGCCCAAAGTGCAACTGTTGTCTTCCACGTCAAGCACAGGGTTAGTTAAATCTTAGGAAGGAATACCACTATCATCAATATTTACTGCAATACCTATTGCACACTTAGTGCAGAAATCACTGTAGCGAATCATCAATAAGTTCAATAGTGACTTTGCTTAAAATCCACCAAATTGGATTGCTGGTACAAACTGACTCACCTGTTCAAATAATCATTATTACTTGAAATCTTTGACACTGAAACAGAAAAAAAGTGCAAAGAGAAATTTTAATAGCACATATTACTTACGTTCACAAGTGTCCCCTTTCTGCTGGAAGCCTGCTTTGCAGATACATTTTCCAATGGGCACTAACCATTCTCCTTCTGCGCTGCAGTGCATCCTGGGAGAGTTTTCCGCTTCTTCCTCTGCACTGCTGACACATGTCCCTCGGACCTCGACTAAAGAGGAAAATTCTGAACCAGTCACTGTATCTGGAAAGATAGCTAAGTTCTCAATAATGGACCAGCACTTCTTGTAGTACACTTTGACTGAAACCAAAGCTATGCAAGCCCCTACATCCTGAAAGGCAAGATAGAATCCCTTTTTGGACAAAGGTCCAATCTCTCTCACCTCAGTGTTAAGCTTCATCTTTCTTTCACCAAGGTCACCTTGGGTAAAACTTTCATCTGCAGCAATGGTGTCTATTTTGACATAGAGATTTTCTCTTATATTCCTGCCAGTGTCGTAGTCTGTTTCATAATAGTACAAATTAAAGGTTTCCTTGCAAGTTCCCAGGACTCCAGGAAGACTGTTACAATCCCTCAGGGTGAATTTCAATTCTACAAAAATCCGTTGTGCATTGCCTTTCGAAATCCAGTTAGTCCGCAGCCAGTTGTTTTGGTTGGGCTCCATGACCTGGCAAACCTGGTATGTTCGGATTGGGGTATAGTTCTCGTCCAAACCACTAATTTCTTCCCACTGTAAAATTTAGAAAAGGTCATCAGTCATTCATCAAATAATAAAATTAGGGTTTTGCAAGTGCCTGAGGACTCTTCAGTGTGGCACAAATGCATATCTTTGAAAAAGTGAGGTGAACTCCTACGGTGACAAACAATGTAACCTTTAGAATGAGTCTCTGTTCAGCTTCATCCTGGTGGCAGAACATCATTTAGGTTGCTTATATTGTTTATGCATACAATAAATCTTTCATTTTGCTTAGTATCTGTTTGCTGGTGTATTAGTGTTGCTTTTTACATGTTTGCTTATGCCAATGTCTCCACTGAGCTTATGATTTTTATAGACTAAAGCACATAACGAAATGACTTAAATTACCATTTAATGCATATACATACAGCTACATGGCGGAATTTTTGATCACTCCGTTGACATTTTAAGTGTTGATGTTATATTTAAATTAAGAGAGTACCTAAAAACACAGGGAAGAAAATGCCAAGAGTACTCTGAAATGCAAGAGCATTTCACAACATGTTGATATTCATAATGGGGAATCTTTCACAATCTTTGCAAAATGAGATATAAAGGAGTAATGTTTTATAGAGCTATTTATTTACTGCAGTGTTGTATATAATATGGTCCATAATGCCACATAACTATAAATACTTATAAAAGTATGATTCAATGGACAATAAAATGTCCATGGCAAACCAGAACGTTGAATCACATTTAGGTAACAAGCTTTCTGACAGGAAAAATATCTGATGTTTAAAAATACCCATTCATATGCTGATATAATATATACTACAGCAAACTCATTTATTTTCACAAAAAAGGAAAATAATAAGCTCAGCTAAATTTGCAACAATTTAAAGCTTATTAAACCTTGCTAAATATTATTTATATTGCTCATTGGTTAATAAATTCATTTCACCTAAAAGCCTAAGGCAATTGTTGTTTATGTCCTTTCTTACCATTATTACAAAATTTCCAACTTTGTATTTATGATACCTTAATAGTGAAATTGTCACCTACTTGTATTCATTTCCCTAATAGGAAATGCCAAATATAAAATCCTATTAGTCTTCTAATCCAAAGTCACATAGCATGCAATATTTAAACTACTGCTTCAAGAAAAGCAAATGGGAAAAAATAAGCATGTGGTAATGAGTTTTATTTATAAAACTTGATCAGAAACATTGGTTTCCTTACATATTTTGTAAAATACTAATATCTACTTTTAAAAGTAGCTCTGAGAAAACTAACAAGACAAAGTAGCAATATCCTGAAATTCAGAAATTTCTTGTGATGACATATATTTGCTACAATTTTATTATACACACCATCAAAGGTCCTCAAAAGTAGCAAACAGCCCATTATCATGTTTAGCTTTTTACTCAGCACAACTTAAGTGTGTGACTAGTTAATGCAGTGCATAGTTTTCCATTTTAGTTAGCTGCTTATAATCTTCTTGAATGGCTCTTAGCCAAATATAACCAAATTCATCCATTTGGATGAGCAGATTTTAGTCTCTTAATTAGGTTGAAATTATTAAAAGAAGTGAAACTAGTAATAGCATCTACCAAAAAGTGAAAAGCTCCAAGGATAAATGTGCTCTTTTTAACAATTCCCTAGTTAGAAGAAGCCAAGGCTAATTATTAGAAAGGAATACATCTGCAGAACTCTTTTTTCTAGCTCTAAGAACAATTATTTTGTTCAATGCATGAAAAATCAATTTTACTACCAATGAAACTCAGTTAACTTTAATGCTTACTTAAAAATTTATTCCTGAAGGGAAACTTTAGATGGATTGAGACAAAATGAATGCATTTAATGCAACTTTTGGTTTACTATCTTACTAAGAGACTGCAGTGATTTCTACACTGGGAAAGAAGTCTTAGTTTGGCTAGTGTGCTTTTATAGTATGCTTATAAAATTATTTCTAGACACTTATATCAATAATATTTTATTTCCAGTTAGATATTTAACCACATGTAAGCCAACCCATTTTATACATGAAATACACTGTCAATCATCATTGTCTAATATTATCTGCTGATTCATAAGATATGTAGGGTTAAGTTCACTCAAGATATTTTGCACTGATAAAATGTCCATTTCAGTCCAAGATAACACAGAAAGTCATGGTTTATCATGTTAGGGATTGCATGGATGACATATTAGAAACATATATCAGTTTACTTCTCCTTACGAGATAAAAACCATCCTCTATCTCTATTTGTTTTAACTGATGAAGGGTGGAAAATGGGCCACATCTATCATTGGCAAGAAAGGTGCTCAATTTTTTTGTGAATGCCTTCCTATAATGTATATTATTTTACTCACAGAAACCATTCAACTTTCAAGGTTAAGTATGACATTCATACTTCAAACTCAGCCTACTTTTTATATTTAATCTGTAAAATACTTGTCATTTTTTTCATAGCTCTTTCTGACCAATACAGATAACTGCAATATGATCTTAAGCATCTCAAATATTCATTTTAAAAACCTAATCTACTTTAAACAGATTTGCATTGTTCACATTTTACGTTTTTTAAACTAACTTCCAGCTTATGACATGTTCATTTCATGATGTTCTTAAACTCAAAAATCTCTTTCAGACTTTCATTCTTTGCAAACTTTTTATATCCTCACTTATACTTAGGGCTCTTTGACTCCAAACTTTTCATTGTACCAAAGATTAACTTAAGTAACAATGGGGATTACAATTCCCTTTCTTGGAGCCTTTTTACTTAGTAAGGGATGAAGTATGTACCCTCTTTCACAATTAAAATAATACCCAAAGACATTGACATCAAACTAAATTTAAGTAAATGATGTATCTTTCTGGATACATGACACTTAACAGAAGTTTTTTAGAATCTACTTATATTCTCATAAACTTTTATTGGACAGCTTTCACTCATTTATTATAACAGATTTTTACTCTGATATGTGCTTGCTCTGCCATCACTTCTGATTAATAAGAACAGGTAGCACATAGTACAAATTTTGGAGAATCCAAATCATATTTCATAGCAAATTTTATGTTAAAATGTTGAGCATATTAGACTTTTAGTTATCCTTTCATGTATATTTTGAATAATGCTAAAACGTTTTTCAAAAGAGGAAAACAGATTACCTACTGTTTTTAAAGAACTACACACAACCTACCTGGTGATTATACTAAAGAAGTATAAAGTAACTAAAGAGATATGAGTTCATGAAAGGCATATTCTCTGTAATTAGTTAACATTTATAGCCTGGAAACTGACATATGGTCCCACTCACAGAAGAACTCAAAAGATAATGGTTAAAGAGATTTTTTTTTTTAATCTATTTTTCAGAGTTCTAAGTATACCATCTCTACTCCAAGAATTCAATGTCTCATTATAAACCCAACAAAATATTGAACAAGATATGTGAAATCAAAACAATTTAAATGTGAAGAATCTGAATAACTCCACTGGGGAAGGGAAAGAGGTTTTATTTCTTACTTTAAAAAACAGAGGTTGGTATTTTATGAGGAGAAGCACTTACCCCATTGGGTGGAGAGGAAATCCATTCCAACTCTGTTTGTTGTGCTTTAGAATCCAGCAGTAGTACTGAAAAAGAAAGTTGCATTTCTAAATGTTAGATGAAAAGGGAAAATATGTTTGTAAAAGTTATTAAAGTCAATCTAATTTTTAAAACAATTATCACTTTATGATTTAAAATGTATAAACAGTTATTTATATTAGTGAATGATGAAATATAGACCCACCTGACAAAAATATTCCACTTTCTTAAGGGAAGAAAGACATTGAAAAACCAACTTACATTTTTTAATTGAAATGTTAAAATTAATTAGAAACTTGAAAGTATGAAAGCAAAAGTAAAAAAATGATATGTGATGCATACTGATTCAGTAGTAATTATATATTATAAAGAATTCTGTAAACCACTGAGTGCTCTAAATTTTGTCAAATAAAATAGCATTAACATAATAAAGCATAATTCCATATTACTCCTCAGTCACTGACTTGTACTATTCTTCAAAAACTATTTCCTTGTGCCTTTTGAGAATTGGAGTTTATTTTTTTAACTTTCCACACACAATGTCTTCTCTTAAGCCAAAATGACTATAATTAAAAATCATATTAAGCAGTGTTATTATGAGAAAAGTAAATTGCCTATCACTTACAAGATACATTTCTGGGTTATTCAAACATCTGTTTTTAATATTTCTACTTTTTAAATTTACAAATATTTCAAAGCATTAGCTAATTCTCAAAATGGGATATTCAAACTTTGACTTAACTTTTAAAAACAGTTATATTATGCTTTTACGCTACCATAAAGTATAATGCAATTAATATTTATATAAATGTAATAAATGCTCCGGATGCATTTACAATACAATATAATGCAAGGTAATGCATTCAAATGTCACACATTAATATATACCATGCTTCCAATTTGATATATTTTACTGCTTTTTAGGACAATTAATCTCCTAAAGCATTCACTCTTTGCTCAAACTAGTTTCAGAATTATGAGTTTGTATTCTTCAAAAATATTTCCATGATTCCATAGCATTTTAACAAATGAATCAATCTTTCCAGAAATAATGGTGAATATATTTTCAGGCATGTAAATATGCTTGCCATCAACCTCAACAAAATGTTAAAATTTGAACTTAAATGAAATACATGCTTAAATAAACTTTTCAATAACTATGAATAGAGTAAAACACTGTGGTGTTAAAGGTAATGAAAATTGTTTACTCTAAGAAAAGAGAGAAACAGTTGATAATGTGTTCGACTCCTTCACACTAGTCAAGGTTATTCCCTATAACTGAATATAGATATACAAACACTTTTTTCTCAAAATGTTTTATACTTAAGACTCTCAGGGAGACCATGATAGCACTCACCCTTTCGAATAATAATAATAATTTTAAAAGCCACGCTTTTAAAATACTAAGTTGTACTTCGAACTAGGAACATCAATAAATGTTTGGACTACTGAATTTATAGTAAATGATTTTTAAAGTTTATTTTGTTTTTGTCCTCAAATGCACAAACAATGTGGGTTCTATGTA
Organism: Bos indicus; assembly: GCF_029378745.1. NCBI lineage: Eukaryota > Metazoa > Chordata > Mammalia > Artiodactyla > Bovidae > Bos > Bos indicus. The sequence goes on along the minus strand of NC_091768.1, from coordinate 56,981,130 downwards.
CTTTTCTTTAGAGATGATTTATTTTATTATTATTATTATTATTTCCGTCTTTCATAGTGACAAGTGAATTTTAAACCCAGGAGACTTTCTTGGGTCATTTTTGAAGGTGAAATAAGCACAGTGATGATTTACTGCTTTTCCGTTACCCCTCGGTACAGCCTGGGGTGAGAGCCAGGGACCCAGGTGGGGCGGTGATGGCAAACAAGTTAAGAGAGAAACACACGAGCAAATAAAAACAAAAGGGAAACCGGCCCCTGAGCGTTTAACTAGCTCTTAAAGATTCAGCCCGTCTCCCTTCCGCTGTCTGCTCTCTGGACCAGCCGGTAACTGCGCGCTTTTGCCTTCCCGCTCGGAGCACCAGCCTCTCTTCCCTCCCGCGGAGGCGTAGCCTGGCGGTCAATCGGGAACGCGGCGTGCGGTCCCGGGTTCCGGGACTCTGAGCCCTCGCCGCGCGGGCTGGGGTGGGGGATGCGGGGGGTGCGGGTGAGGAGCGAGATGCCGGGCGCGCCGGTGGAGCCGGCACTCGGCCGCGCGGGCAGCAGCGAGAGCCGGGGCGGGGCCGTCGGCGGGGCGGGGCGGGGGCTGCCAGACGGGCGCGCCTGCCGCGCGGAGCATCCATTACGCCTCCGCCAGACCTGGGCACTCCAGGGAACCGGTGGCGCCCTAGCTCCAGAGGGAGCCAGGAGGAGGAGAGAGGCTATCGGGAAGCGTCTCCTGAGAGGGGGCAGCGGCAGCGGCATTAATGGAGAGGAAATATAGCGTCTGCACTTCGCCTCCAAGCGTTAGACTGACTTATATGCGCGCTCCCAGTAGCGGGAACCGACCTCCCCGAGAGAACATGTGCGGGAAAAGTGGAGAAAGGAGGTCTCTCATCTTTCTCTAATCATTCCCATCCGCTCCAGAGAGCTAGGCACCTGCTCCAGGCACTTCCTGGCGCTCGCCCCTGGGTGCCCCGGCGTCGCCTCGGGGCTCGCTCGCTCCCAGAACGGCAGCCCTTGACCGCCGCGACTCGCCGGGTGAGTCGCCACCGAGAAGCGGAGCGCCTTCGCCACCCCCGCCCACCTTTTAAACAGCTCACTTCTGCATGTAAAGAATTCGGCCTCCTAGAATCAGAATCCTCTCCACGTATTTCGCACCCAGAAGAGAAACGCGGGCGAGCAAGCCATTCTGACTGCAGGAACCTCTCCCCCTAGTGATGCAGTTATTTATAGCTCAAACTCCAGCCGGGGTTTGCGCTAGCTCGCACGCGGGGTTTCGCCCCGGCGGTGCAAACTTTTCCTCGGGTCCCGAGATTCCTAAGCAATCAATATAAGTTTGCAGGATTCAATGTCCCTATTCTCTGATGTCACGCGAGTAGAAATGTGGATTTTGGTGTGTATGGCTGTGTGTTTCTAGCAGATGTCTGTTCATCTGCAAGAGCGAAACCGACAGCTGGAAGTTAAGGTTTGCTCTGAATGGGTTCAGCATCAACACAGGTTGCAGATGTGGAAACTGGGGTCAGAAGGTCAGGCTGGATCAAAGAGTAGGTGGTGGCGTTTGGTTGCGGGGGTGGGGAGAGAGGTTTCAGTGACCAAAGAAGGCCCCATGAAGAGAATCGTAAAAAGCAGCACTAAATCAGGAAGTTTTCAGACATAGATGAAGCGAGTACCGATGCCTATCAACTCCCGACCCCAAGACCTATATCTGGTAACAGACCTATATCTGGTAACAGATTTCCTCCATCCTCCACACTTTAGGGACAAGTAATTATTAGTATTCGGCTTTTCAATATCGGGAAATCAGCTTTAGACGTACAGCCTGCACGATAAGGAGGGGAGTGGGTAGACTGTGACACTGCTCAGAAGACGTTTCCATTGACAGGATTTATTTTTCCCCAGCTCCAACTACAGGCACCAAAAGGTATTTTTACCTTCTGTCAATGGTTCAAAGGAGAAGACGAGAGGAAAAAGCCATATACAGGCGTATCTAGCTGCCCCAAAGAATCTTGCTCTCATGAACCAGAACTAGCCCCGGGGTCCATGTCTTTTGCAAGGTTCGATCACTCGTATTCCTTAACTGCAGAACTGTGGGGGCAGAGGTTTGAGGACTTCTGGTCGCCCAGGCGGCATCTTTTTATCAACTGCACAGTCCCAGCCCTCCCTTTATCCCCCTCCCCTTGACCCCCACTCCCACCGCCCGCCCTTGGCCGGGCCGAGCCCGCTGGTCTGCCACTGTCCCCGCGGCCGCCGGGACCTGCGCGGCGCGCGCTGAATGGAGATGTCTCAGGCCGGCGGGGCGCGGGGAGCGCGCCGTCCGCTGCTTCACCTCCGCGGCGTTATTGTTCCGCGCCGGCGTCCGAGCGCCAACCGCAGGCCCGCGCCTGCTCCTCCGACGCAGTGAGCACTTCATTAGTAACCCGAGCGTTCGGAGCTCACACAAGTCACGGCCCCTCAGGGAAGGATCCAGCCGTTCGCCGGCGGGCTGGCCAGGGTTCTAGAGGCTGCACTCCCCGGTCTCCGACCAACTCTGGCCACAGCTTACTCCCAGTGAGACGAACGGCGAGACGAGGAAGAGCAGAGGGCTAGAGGAAGAGATCTGACCTGCCCCGGGTCCGGGAGAACGAGCTCGTCGGCGGTTCCCACACCCCCGAGCTCCCGCCCCCCCAACCCCCCCACCTCCGCCTTCCTTTGATGCTCACGCCCTCTGGACAGTCTGCGCCAGAAATCCCACTCTCGTCGGGCTAACGGCCCTGGGCGCGGGGCTGCAGGCGGCTCAGAGAGCCCGGCTAGCCACCGGCCAGCCTGGAGCGGCCGGAGCGGTGAGGGGGCGGGGAGCCGGCAGGGGAGGGTCGCCGGGCACCAGAGGCGCGGCCGGCAGCCCCGCGGACCAGCCGGCTCTTGCAGGTAGACAGCTAAATAAATAAGTCAGAACAAACTTTGCTTTCCCATCACCTTACCTTCCTTTGCAGCCTGCGCTTCTCCGGTGTGTGCAAAGTGGAGCAGCCAGATGTAGCATAAAATAATCCATGAAGGGTGCCGAGTTTGAAAAACCATGGTGCATGAGCAGGTTTTATCTTAGGTTTCAGTTGAGCCGTAGCTTTTTAAATGCTGTTTGCTCCGAAGTATATGGGCTTTTTATTTTTTATTGCGCTCCACGCATTGATTCCCCTTCTCGATCTCCGGCTGGCTGCTCCACGTTTAGCTTTTAAAAAAATTTTCCCCCCTCCTTTCGTTCACACTGTGTTTGCTGCCTGCAAGTCTCCGACTGCAGACCGGCCGCTTGCTCCACACTCCAATAATATCAATTAGGGGGGAGGGGGCGGGGCTCCGAGCCGAGAGCCTCCGCCACTCGGGTTGAGTGGCAGGCGTAGCCGGCCTCCCAGGCGGCGATTCCCAGAGCTTAGGGGCGGGTCCCAGCGAAACGGCCGCCCCAACCTTGGGGGTTGGGTTAGGGGCGCGGGCCAATCGGCGGCAAGCGGAGTCAGGTTGCGGATCCAGGATTCCCTCCAGGTTCTGAGCTCTCGGCTGGCTCTGGATGCTCCGAGGAGGACGTGGATGGCAGCCGAGGTGCGTGCTGCTGTGGGCGCTTGGCTTTTAGCAATCGCAGCTTTCGCGGAGCAAAATCAATCTTAAAATAACCCTCCTAATTTACAGTCGTGTTTATAGTAGTGCTCCTCGCGCTCATTTAGAAACCAGAGCGATGCAAGCTCTCTCAGCTACCAAGCACGGAGCCGGGACAGTGAAATGAGCTGTGCCTTTAAGTAAAGTGCCTTTCACTTTTTTGTTGTTGTTACTCACAACCTCCGCGGGTCGGGTAACTTTGTTCTTTTTCTTTCTTGAAGGCTTACTACAAGACTCCAAAGACAGTTTTAGGCACCACCCAGCACAATCTCTGATAGAATAAAAGTAATCAAATGTATTATATTCAAACAATGTTTCCAAGAGTTTGCAACAAGCTCTGGCAAGAGAGCCAGACGAAAAGGGAGTGGAGAAAGGAAGTCTTTTGTTTTATGTACCCCCCTCACCCCCGCCCTATCGTTTACCGATAGTTGGTAGGACTAAATAGAACACTGCAAGAGAAACTTCTGAAAGTTCCGAAACGTTTTTCTTACATGCGTATCATTTTCCGAGATTTTCCTGGAATTCCCCCCACTTTGATCGTTTTCCACTTCGCTGCATAAATTACATTTAATTTTAAAGAATGTTACCATGCATTCAATTAATTTAAATTAAGATCAAGACCTCTTTCGCACATATTGAGTACTTTTCAATAATTAGTCAATAATTACCTTTCAAAGGCAAACTAAGAATAAAAAATGTCACCAACAACGCCGGTTGATTTCGTCTAACTAAAATATTGAGGACGACTACCTAGAGGAATCCCATTCCCGTTAGGTAGTTTCAGACACTTTGCAATTCAAAAGATGGGTAATACAATAAGATGAAGAACTTAAAAACCTTAATTGCCAAATCATCAAATCCGAAGGTCAAGCCTAGTAACTTGATCACATGTCTAAGAGGAGCTTCATTTTCTTCCTGTCCTATATATATATTTCCTCCCTTTAAAAAAAAAAAAAAAATTCTGTCATTCATGATTTGCCTCTGTTTAAGAGAGGCAAAAAGTTTGACCTCGTCTAAGACTCCAAACTTTTCCTATCTTTTCAATCTGGATATGTAAAGTAAATTGAATTGTTTCTGGTATTTATAGCAAAGACTTTTCAGAGATGACAGATCCCTAGATTTTAAAATTGTATTTTATGAAAAATTGTCTCCTGTAGTTTTTACTTGCCTAATGCAATTACGAAGAAAAGAGAAATGAGATTTCCTCCCCTCTAACCTATCTTTGGGTCTCTATTTTATTTCTTAAATATTACTTCTTCCTAGCCATTACCCCTATTAAACATTTTAAAAATTATAACTAAAAGCATCTTTAGTGCCCTTTAGAAGATGCATGGAAAATGTAAATCACTTAATAGAGTAACCTTGAAACTAGACAAAAAGATGTAGAGTGCACTTGTTACAGAGATTAAGCAGTGTTTACACAAACGGGTGCTTTAAGGAGTAAAAATTGTAAGGTAAAACACTAGAACTAAGAATGTAGATCCCCACATGTAGGCAATAAAACTGTTAATCTCATATACTCACAGATATTAAACCACTTCTAATAGTTAAAATAATTCTCCAGAATTTCAACACTTTCCCCAGGGTCTCATCCCCACTTCTTAGAATGACACCAAGGTAGCCTTTAAAGTTTAAAATATTCCTTTCATCTATTGAATGACTAATACTCAGTGATGTGAATACAAATACCTTTCCATTAGACCAGGAAACCAAAGAAGTAACATCCTTCACTCTGATGAGTGTAGGTGGTGTAAGGAATCTCCTTATTGTGTCCCTTCTATCAGACATAGAGGCATGTTCAGCCTCGCTTTCATTTTTAGAAACAAGAGACTTTGCATTAAATGCACACGTGCCAGACTGCTAACAGTTTTGCCTGCAGAGTTGCACAATGATACTCATTTTCAGGTTTACCAACCTTCTTTCTTTTGTATCTAGGTAAGTGATGAAAAAGTCATGGAATTTAACTTAAAGTAAATGACTTAGTCAAGGAAAGGATGATTGTTATACTGTTTTATACAGTATATATTTTAATATATAAAAACTGTATAAATTAGCAATAGACTCATTGACTAACAGCAAAGTCTATAAACCTCTTTGTACATGAAGCCATTGAAATAAAAAATAATTAGTTCACAAAACTGTCCTATTTTATAATAACTTAAAATAGTTAATTCCTTTATATCACTTTTAAAATGGTTTATTTTAGCATCTTATCTATTTGTGCATATTATTGCTAAGGCAAATTTTAGAAAAGCAAATGTATGTATGTTTGTAACATGTATTAGAAATCATTTTCCTGAACTATACCAAATGGCATATATATAACCAACACATGTGAGCCAAAGCAGAAATTCCAGAAAAATTGTTTTTTAATTTTTATATATTTGTTGGGAAATGCAGTTAATAGAATACCCTGCTTATATTTAGATAACTTTGGAAAAAAGAGACCAAAACTTTAATATTACATTTATAAACCCTCTTTCGAAACATCTGTCTTAACTGTATAGCAGAAAGATGACAAATGCATGTTTTCAGATTCAAAGAAAATATGCCCAATAGTTATGTGCTGTTATTTTTATCTATCTGATTACTGATAATCACACATAACTGTACATATATGGAAATAAATGTACAAATTCAGGAAACATTCCAAATGAGGGTACAGCTATTAACTTCATTTAACTTGCTTCAACACTAATATTTATTTTACCTCACTGTTAATCTCTGGGAGATATTTTCCAATTTTAAGAGAGGAATAGTTACTTAGGAGTACATTCTAATGACTTCAGGGAATAAGTTCCATAAATTTTCAAATAAAAGCCTTTGTGTGTGTGTGTGTGTGTGTGTGTGTGTGTGTGTGTGTGTGTAGTAAACAGGCCTTCAGAGGGGAAAGGAGAAACCTGAGACTTTAGTTACAAACCCAAGGCTGCCAAACTAAATAGTTAACAGTGACAACAAAATCAAAGGTCTGTTTCTGAACCTAGTAGTTTTGCACTTACTCTCTAAATGCATTCACAGCTGGTAAATGTGGAAATGCAAGTTCATCACAGAAAAGGGGTAATTTAAACTGAATTAGAAAAGGTCCTGTACAGAAGAAACTGATTATAAATAGAAAAAAAAAATTATGTCTCAGTTAATAGATATTACAGAAAATTGGGTTCTCTATTTGTGATTTCAGTCTAAATGTAAACAAATCTTTCCACTGTGCAGGAAAATCACTTACATGTTTACATTAGCATGATTTATGTAGTATATATAAAATATTTACTTGTAGTCCAGTGTAAAAAATGTACATAGGCAAAGCTCATAAATAGCAATGATTTTACTTATTCTTCAGATTTTCAGATTTATCTAGTAGTATAGGAAGTTAGAAGTCAGATATCAGAAGTCAAGGCTATATTTTGTGCCTTTATAAAAGTTCATTCACTTTTGCATGGTTGGATAAATTGGTAACACTTAGAAGATTAAAATTATAATTCTTTAACTGCAATTACTGAGTTAATTCAAGAGAGCTTAACAAAAATAGTTTATCAAAATTATAAGTCCAATTGAATATTGCCGAGGTGTCACTCTGAAATTTTCTGATCACTTAAAATGTGTTAAATAAAATAGTGTTAAATAAAATAACTTTAATTATTTGATTATTATTAAAAGAATTAGTAAACATAGCAGAGAAATGTGACACATTATATTCAAATTCATTAACACATGCCCACTTGTGCTTAAGAATTTATTTTCCAAATTTGGTTTGCTGGAGGAGGCTCGTCCATTACTTATAGTTCTCTATTCCATAAATCACCAGCACTGAGAGGAAGAACTAGCTTAAATTATGCAAATTACTTCTACATGCTACATGGTTTTTCATCTTGCAACTTTTTAGTTCTTCAAACCCAGTGGATTTTCAGATGTCAAGGAGATCTGTGATAATTCAGTGACCACCAGGGGGCATCAGGATCTCTGGGTGTCCTGAGTAACCAAGCCCACAGTGAATAAGGATGAGGTAATTATAAAATTATTTACATACATAATTATGTGTATATACATATATGTGTGTGTGTGTATAACTTTATATATGTGTATATATATAATAAATACATACTTGTTCCTTTGACACTTTTAAGTTTCTTATACTCTGTACCTATACCAGTGTACTAAACGCCTTTGTAAAAAATTGTGAGATGCTATATAACCTATTTCAAACTGTTCAGGCCATATTTAACTGAATAGATTCTGAAGGCACCTTAGAAGGTGAATTATATTGCAGAAAAGCTCTCTCCGATTCTTTTAAACCAAGCATCTGAGGAACTCTGTCTCCAGGTAGACCTCAGATACTCTCTTGCTTTCCACCCACTTTACTCCTAAAGTCTTTCACCCTCGAAACATGGCCAGGCTGGGATTGAGTGTTCCCTCAGACTTGATAGTACAGTTTTTAAGGATCCTGTGATATGCCCAGGACTCTCTTGCTTGAGGAACATTTTATAGGCCACTTCTACCCATGGTCTTCTGCCATGGTTAATACTAAAAATGAAATTTTGTCAAAATTTGCCTGCTTGATCTCAAGGAGGTCTAAGAAAAGGTCTGAACAATAGTAATCTTATGCATCAAAGTAATTTAGAAATAATATTTCTATGTTACAGGGAAAAGAATTTAGAAATAGTGTGCCCTAGCTATAAAATTATAAAGTTGAGGGTACTTTTTCCACTAAGTCTGCTCCCCTGCTAGTTCAGACAGTAAAGACTTCTGTAATACTAGGAGAACTGGGTTCAATCCCTGGATGGGGAAGATCCCCTGGAGAAGGAAATAGCAACCCACTCCAGTGTTCTTGCCTGGAGAATTCCATGGAGAGGAGCCTAGTGGGCAAAAAGTCACATACGACTGAGCGACTAACACTTTCACTTTCAAGTGTGGAATTCTGTACACTGCCAAAGGTGTTGCCTTCTGCTGCTGCTGCTGCTGCTAAGTCGCTTCAGTCGTGTCCGGCTCTGCGCGACCCCATAGACGGCAGCCCACCAGGCTCCCCTGTCCCTGGGATTCTCTAGGCAAGAACACTGGAGTGGGTTGCCATTTCCTTTTCCAATGCACGAAAGTGAAAAGTGAAAGGGAATTCTCTCAGTCATGTCCGACTCTTCGCGACCATGGACAGCAGCCTACCAGGCTCCTCCATCCATGGGATTTTCCAGGCAAGAGTACCGGAGTGGGGTGCCATCGCCTTCTCCGGTTGCCTTCTACTACCCCTTAACTAGGCCCACAGCGTATTCTCTGTGGAGAAAGTGGGCAAATTTCTGGGAGGAAAAGTGTGTTAAGTCCCTAATGCAGTCCCATTTGAATTTCAACAATATTAGAAGCTCTAAATACTAGAATGGCTCTGACCGAGACGTAAATACACCTAAAGACCTCAAAGAAGTCCTCATTGAGAGGGGAATGAAAATTCTGGGCTTAAAATTTGCTGGGTGAACCTACATGCCTGAGGCTCAGAAGCGCTCTGAACCCAGCCACCCAGGTATGATGTTTGTCCTAATTATCTAAGTCTGGACTAAAAGAGACATACCATTAGACCTCAAATGTTGAGTGACGGAGCAAGGTTTCACTGCAGTAATTCTGTGTAAAGCTAGGTTTCAAATGTTATACAGTGTGGCAGTAAGGAAAATGAAGACATTAGCGGACTGAACAAATGAATCGTTGAGAAGAAATATGATCCCTTTGAACAGACTGTACTTCTAGAAGTTCTTAGACAATTGTGGAGAAAAGAAAACCTCAAGAAGGAGATGCTAGATTTCCCTTTCAGTTGAACTGAGCCAATTAAAATAGACAAATGACTATATACTTTTCCTTGATGATGCGGATCAAATAGATTACAGATTCACAATCTAAAACACATAATATTTCAGTAAAAGAATATTGACATAAACCTTGATTAAAATAGTATTTTCAAGTATTAAATATTTAGAAAGGCACAGGGGTCATATTCAGATGAACAAAGCATAGCCCAATACTCTCAAGACCTAACGCCATCAGGATTCCTTTGTGATTCATGTTTCCTTTTAGAAACAGGAAGATCATATGTTTAGAGAAATAGGTAACTAGCCAATTTTACTCAGTGTTGATTTCAGCCATGAGAACAATGATGATATTTAACATAGTCACACTTTTAACCATAAATTGCAGTGATTCAATGCTACAATAAGGATCATCATCCGCCTTGTCCAAAGGTCTTTTCTTCTCCCCTCTCTGCACTCAGATCAGATAAAAAAAAAAAAAAAATCATGAACATTCATACTCCATCTCAAGATTCTGTGAGTATATTATTATCATTGCTTGGTTATGTAGATGCATTTGCTTTAGCTAAAGCTACAAAGTTAAGCTGATACATTCTCTAGTTGATTTTAGATTGATGAAATGACTGAGGTCAATCTCAGTTTAATTAAGTATTTTAATATCTGATAGTCACTCTCTCGGCAGTCTTTTATGCAACAAGCTCTGGTGGCAAATTGTGTAAAACTAAAGATGTAAAAAACACTACAGAAATTTGCCTCATTTAAGGTAGATGATAATCAGAAAAGGCAAAACCAACTTTATCTACCTCACAAGTACAGGGAAAGGAAATTTAATCTGCATTCCAATAAAGAAGGACAAGACCCCTTATGAGAGTTCTTTCAAATCTCAACATGGATTTAATGTTTCTATGCAATCACATCTGTCTTTATTTTAACAATTTATCATATATTTACATGGTAACTTTGAATTAAATTTTGAGGAACAATCACCTTCTAAGTTTGAATAAAGGTATACTATAATAAGTACAATATGGGAAACTGTCCAGTAGAGCATCACGTTTTAAATGGTAGTTATGTCCATTTTAGAGGATAACAGCTGTTATTCAATCTATTACACTTGTTCCCAAGGCTACACAACAGGATGGTGAAAGATACTAAATAAAAAAGTGTGGGGGGAAGCAGTCACAAATTTAGGATGAATATTATAGTTCTATGTGTTCAAATATTTCAGAATATAATATTTTTAAAATTTGCTCTACAGTCACCCCTTTGATATTTCATTGTATTTGCCCTGTTTTTATTTTCTGTTTATCTTTCCTCTCTTCAGCTCTGATTAATCTGCTACTTATTCCATCCAATAGAATTCTTATTTCCATGGCTTGTTTTTTATTTAGTTTTAGAAATTGTTTTTTATCTTGTTTTGTTTTTCTAATTTCCAGTTATTTTTTCACAGTATCTTATTCATTTAGGGTTACAGTATGAATCTTTTATGTCTTTAACCAATTTACAGGGATTTCTTTTATCAGTTATAGTTTTATTAAATTGTCTATTTCATGTAGGTCTTGATGTAATCCACCCATTTGTAGTATCTGCTGACTGTTGTTCATGGTGAGATCAGGGCATATTTTGGTGATGGTGGATCCTTTCTAACTTTGGGGTTTTGAGATATATACACACTTATATATATACATACACATACACACACATTTTTATATATATATATATATATACATATATATATATATATACTTGTATATACAAATATATATATATGCTCTTTTGGTTATGTTAAGGACATATTTACCTGTTGTCATTTTTGTTAAATGTGATTTTGGTTTTTAATCACAAAAGAATATTGATTTTTCACAAATACATTTTCAGGCCCTGTGGAGATGAACATGTAGTGTTCTTTTTAGATATCATTTCCTTAATGTTACTCCTGACTCAAACTTCACTTATCATCCTAGTTAAAACAAAATGTCCCCCTTTCCCAGCCTCCACCCCTTCCTCTATTTTATTATACCCTTAACACTTATAATCAGACACTGGCTGGCTGAATCCCAGGCTGTCTTATTTTGGACTGCTATAACAAGTACCATAGCCTCAATGGCATATAAACAACAGAAATTTGTTTCTCAGTTTTAGATGCTGAGAAGTCAAGATCAAGGTACATGCAGACTTGGTGTCTAATGAGGGCCTACTTTCTGGTTAATAGATAGTCATCTATTTGCTGTGTTCTCACACATCAGAAGGGGCAAAGGGGCTCTCTTAGGCCACTTTTACAAGCGCACTCGTTCACAAGGGCTCTGCCTTCATGACCTAATCACTGCCCAAAGGTCCCACCTCCTAATAGCATCACCTTGCTGCTGCTGCTAAGTCACTTCAGTCGTGTCTGACTCTGTGTGACCCCATAGATGGAAGCCCACCAGGCTCCCCCGTCCCTGGGATTCTCCAGGCAAGAACACTGGAGTGGGTTGCCATTTCCTTTTCCAATGCATGAAAGTGGAAAGTGAAAGTGAAGTCGCTCAGTCATGTCCGACTCTTAGCGACCCCATGGACTGCAGCCTACCAGGCTCCTCCATCCATGGGATTTTCCAGGCAAGAGTACTGGAGCGGGGTGCCATTGCCTTCTCCGAATAGCATCACCTTAGAGGTTATGATTTCAACACATGAATTTGGGGAGGCACAAATATTCAGTTCCTGTGCATATGCATACTCACTCAGTTGTTTCCAACTCTTTGAGACCACATGGACTGCAATCCACCAGGCTTTTCTGTCCATAGGATTTTCCAGGTAGGAATACTGGAGTGGGTTTCCATTTCCTCTTCCAAGGGATCTTCCCCACCCAGGGATCGAACCCAAGTTTCCTGTGTCTCCTGCATCGGCAGGCAGATTCTTTACTTCTGTGCCACCTGGGATTCCTTCAGAGAAGTCATTTTCTTTCTCATCCAGAGCCCAGACTATAAAGTTTCCTTAATGATTAGAATGTTTTCTAGTCCAGGGGTCCTCAATCTCTGGGATCTAATACCTGATTGTATTGCTGATCCTGCTCACAGAATCAGTTTTCTCTCTGTGTCTCACTGTGTGCATGGTTTGCTGAACCCATGGTAGGCAAGGCATGAGCTAAGAGACTGGAAGAAAATGAAAGGAGCCAAAGGAACTGCAGACATGTTTATTGTCTCCTGGCTGGCACAGCAGCTGTAGCAGCAGACATAACACAACGTAATTGCACACAATCCTGACAGGCTCTTCCAGGTGAAGCTTATATATACTTACAGAACAAAAGTAGCCTGTGGCCAAGTGGGTACCTCATGACATGCATGTGCAATGCTATAAGTGATCTCAGCTATTACATAACCATGTAAAGTCATTGTTTACAGAACATGAGGTGAGACGACATGAGAGCATGGGGCAAGGAAGCTCAACTGGCACCATCTTATTAATTTTCCCACACTGATGATCTGAAGTGGAGCTGATATAATAACAATAGAAATAAAGTACACAATAAATCTAATGCGCTTGAATCATCCCCAAAATAACCCCCCTACCTGTCTGTGGAAAATTGTCTTCCATGAAACTGGCCCCTGGTGCCAAAAAGGTTGGGGACTGCTGTATCTAGTCAACCTTCTATTAGGGGCACAATCCACCATCAGACGTGTGTGTGTGTGTGTGTGTGTGTCTCCACTGCAGATCTCTGCCTCCTCTCCCAGCAAAAGACAACTCATTCAGGCACCTGTCTCAATAGACCAATAAGAGAACCCCTACCCTGGCAGCTGAAATATTGGATGACAGCTTGCCCCTGGGTTTCCCTTCCCTCTTCACTCCCAGAGCCTTTCTCTCTCTTTCTTCTGAGCAAGGCCTGGCCATCACATGGCTGGACGTTTGCAGCACAAGGGCATTTGGACTATCTAGTCAACGTCTTGTCTGGACCAGGAGCTGTCACATCCCTACCAGTTGTAGTCTCCCTTGCTAACAATGAGAACATATCTAAGCCTCCAGCAAACAGTCATCTTGTAGATGGTTTTTTTTTTCTTTCTATAAATAAAAAATAAATCTGATTCTCCATTTTTTTTTCCTTTAAAGTTTCTTTTAAAAATAAATTGTTTAAGAATTATGGGAAGATGGCAGCGATTGTGGAAGCATAATTTGTGTCTTCCATGATTCCCACATAACACAGGGCCATTGAGATATTAAAATCAAAATCCACTAACAATATTTCAACAAGAGCAGGTGGTGCTAGTGGTAAGGAATCCAATTGCCAATGCAGGAGATGCCTGAGAAAAGGGTTGGATCCCTGGGTTGGGAAGATCCCCTGGAGGAGGGCATAGCAACCCACTCCAGTATCCCCCTGTATTCACAAAATACAAACCGGTGGACAATATCCACTTGACCTGCCTAGTTTCACCCTAAAAGTGGGGAAAGCAGAAAGAAGCAAGTGTCACCGGACACCAGAAGGCTGGGCACATTTTCATTAAAGCAGCACAGTGAGCCCAGCCCTACCCCTTTCCAGAAGAGCCCCACACATGCTCTGTGCAGGCAATATGTAGGGCCCCACACCAGAGCTCAGAGCTTGAGTGGTGAAGGAGTCCAGCAAGGAGGTGCAGTTGAAGGCAGAGGATCTTGGCTAAACTCCACCAGTGAATGAGGCAGACATCTAAACTAACGCATGAAAGTCTTTATATCCTCACACTGAACTGTCAGGGTTCCACTGGGACTAGACTGCACAATGGACATCAACAATAAGGAGTGGAATCAAAATGAAGTTGGATGGGAACAGTAAAGACGAACGCCAGGGAAGCTTGAATTCAGGTCAGGAACCAGGAAAAGCAAAAAAGGCACTGGTGTCTGACATGAAACTCGAGGGGCTCCAAACAACTCAGAAATCAAAGTAAATGAAAATTTTAAGGCAATAATTCTTCAAAAAGGGAATTTAATGCCAAAAATCCTTGACGAGCAAAATCTCAAACTTTTAAAGATAGAATCATTAACAGTTTGATGCGGAGCCATTCTGGAGCCTAGAGGCAAAAGGAAAAATCAGTAGTGCTGATCCTGATTATACGACAGTGTTTCATGAAAATGTTCCAGGCACCCTCCTTGAGAAGTTTACGAAAGAACCTGCTTCAGAAATAAAAATAACTGAAGAGTCATTGCAGTAAAGATTAGTGTGAAGATTAAAGGAAGGTTTAAAAAAAAATAGTATGTAATTGATACAGATTTGGGTCCTCAGACTCTATTTAATCAATTGAAATCTGCTGAGGAATTCAGACAGGGCTTTATTGGGACTCCTGTTGCACCAAGGGAGTGAAAGCAAGTAACAAGTGCCCTTGCTTGCTGTTGAAGGTGGGGAGGGGATTGTTTCCTTAAAGAGGTGAGGGTATGGGTGTATCATTGGATGCTGGAGGGGTGGCTTTGGTGGTCTGCCCACCCCTTTGGTGCTGCTGTGTGCAGTGATCACGCACAGTACCCTCCATTGATCCTAGCACTTCAGAAGTGGCAGTGGGTTTGTGGCCTTTTGGTATCTTATTGTTTGTAATTAACCAGACTTTGGGTGCCTGTGGTTAATTTTGGTCCTATATATTCTGCTGCTGGAGGAGACTTTTCTCCAGGTGCAAGCATTCAGGTAAAGGGGCCCAGGTTCCAGCCTATGTCATAATAGCTTTATATTCTGAAAATGCAGGTATGATACAAAAAATTGGGAAAGGGGAGGAGAGAATTGAAATCTGGTGTGAATGTCTATTTTCAGAAGTCACAACTAGTTCTTATATTTTTCCTAGCTTATCATAGTTTATGATTCTGAGGTATAGTTAACAATCAAACATTATGTTAATTTCAAATGTATAACATGATTCAACATTTCTGCATATAGTAAAATATCAACACACAAAAAATATTAATTTTAGTATGTGACAAATTCCCATCATTAATGTAAGTAACAGGTGGAGCTTTTTAAATGAGGTAGGTGCCCTGATGTATTCAGAGCAATAAGTCAGACTGGGGTGAACATCCTTGAAGCAACTGGCATTTCAGATTGGTTTTGGGTTTCAGGAATAGCTGGTCACATACAGCTGATGATTAACATTTCAGAGAGAAGAGATAGTATATAAAGAGCACAGCAGGGTATGCCCATGTTATAGAAGAACAGACACTTCCAAACATTTGAAGAAATGTAATTGGAATGATCTTGAAAGTAGATATTATGAAGACTAACCACAGGTGTGAGTTAGGAAGCAGAACCTCTGAGTTGATCCTTGAGATGAATATAATCCAGGTGGGCACCTGGACTGCTGCCTGTGGAAGACAAGACGCCGGCCCAGAGGGTCCAACCACGTTTACACGGAATTCTTAACCCACAGGAACTGGGAAAATAAACGGTGGTGGTTATGTTAAGCTGCTGACTTGGAGGCTAATTTATTGTGCAATTGTCCGAAACTAATACAGGAAGTTTCACAAACTTTTGTGGGTGTCTAATTTCCAAATTAATTTTCTCCAGCTTAAAATGCCTCTAAGTAGTCTTTTTCCTCATACATCAGAGCACTGAAGTATGGGGGTTCAGTTGCTCCATATATTTATTATTTTCCATATTTTTTTTACCATTCTGTGTGGTGATATATTGTGGTTTTAGTATTTATCTGATGAGTAATGAACTTGAATACATTTTTATACATTTATTGGCTATGTGAATATCATTTATAAGCATCTGATAAAAATTTTTCTCTTTGAGTTGTCTATTATAGATTATAGTGGTGGTTCATATATCTAGATATGCATCCTTTATCAGGTGTACTTTGTGTTTTGCCTTTTTACTCTGTTAATATAATCTTTGATACAAAGAAATTCTTGATTTTCTTCTGGGATTAGTAATGTTAATATCTTGTTCAAGCAATCTTTGCCTGATTTGGTGCCACAAAGATATTTCTTTGTGTTTTCCTCTGTCATCTGTATTGTTTTCCCTTTCATACTGGAATTTGCAATCCACCTAGAATTGTTTTTCGTTTATGATGGAAGGTAGAGATCAAGATGCAATTTTTCCCCCATGAAGTATATAATAGACCCAGCATCATTTCTTCAAAAGACCTACTTTTCTGCATTGTACTATAACAGAGCTTTGATCATAATCTGGTGGATGACTATGTGTGTGAAAGATTCTTCTAAGTGTTTGTGATATTCAGTTGTCGAAAAAGCCATACTAGTCAGAAAACCGGCATATTTACCTATTTATTTTTGAGTAAGGGGGGAATGTGCTATTTAAAATTCTGTGCCATTGCATGGCTTCACAGAGATCTCATTCTTGTTGATAGGACTTCAAAAACCTTTTGTTATAATTTGAGACAATGTCTAGTTATTGTTCATTTGAAGTTTATCCTGATCTTTGGAAAAATATATTGCTTACTTAAGACAAACCTACAGATGTTTCATCTGCCTTAATTCTTCCTGTTTCACTGGACAGGAAGCAGCATTCAGTGCCACAAGTGATGTTATGAATTATGGCAAGAATAAAGAAGCTTTTAAAGACATGTCCATCAATTTTTTCTGAGAGAGATAAGAGCCTTGAAGCCATGCGTTCCTACTGCTTCCTGTTCTTTGCCTTCCTCCCTTATCCCACATGGGACATAATACAGACTGAGAGTGATTATAAACAAAATGATTATAGAAATTTAGAACCTTAGGTAAAAATACAACATTTAAGTTTCAAACATATCACCTGTTCCCTAGCATTTAAATGATTCTGTTAACCTGGGCTCTCTGCTTCCAGGATTGCGCATACTCTCAGTTCATTCTCAATAGTCTGCTAGAGCCAGGGTCCCCAGCCTTTTTGGCACCAGGGACCAGTTGGCTTTGGAAGACAATTTTTCCACCAACTGGGGTGGGGGATGATTTCAGGATGATTCAAGGACATTTTTGTGAACTTTATTTCTATTATTAGATCAGCTTCACGTCACATCATCAAGCATTAGATGCCAGAGGCTGGGGACCCCTGCGCTGGAGGGTTCTGTTTTCAACACAGAATACTTCACTCCTCCACTGGAAAGTCTCTAATGGTTGCCATCTCACTTTGTGGTGTGAATCAAGTTCATTAATGACCCAAGAAAGCCCACCAAACTGTGACCCCGTGACTGCCACCTCTCTTGTCTCTTTCCCCCTTTGTTTTTTCTATCACACTGATTTCTTGCTCTCCTAACAGGCCAGGGGAGCTTCTTCATCAAGTCATTCAGATTCCCTCTTCCTGGAATATAATGCCTCTAGACGTTTATATTTATGATTCCTTCACCTCCTTTAAGTTTACTCACTTGTCTCTTCTTACAAAGGTTTTCCTTGGATTTCTCTATCCCTTATTTTTTTCTTTCTCTACAGTTCTTATCACCATTCAATATGTGACGTCATTACTTAAGTTTATTATCTTTTCTTTCCAAACTAGAATGTAAGATGCATGAGAATGGGGAATATTTTCTTTCTTTGGTGCCTTGAACAGTGGTTACACACATACTACATACTTGATAGTTGAATATGTGAATGAATAGTTTTCAGTTAGTTTGACCATGTGTTTTATAATCAGCTGTGTGAAGTTATTTGTAGAGATGTGTTTCACAAGGACATTTCTTGTAGCCTAGATTTTCTGAAAGTGAGATTTTTGGCAGTGCCATTAATGACAAAAATTCAAATTTTTGAAAAGCATTAGAGTGACTCATATATAAAATTGAAAAGAGGGAACAATATGTCAGAGGATGTATATTCATTTTTAAAGAGAGCTATACATAATAAAATATAGCAGATAATTATTGGGGAAATAAGACAGAATTAAGCAGGATATGTTCTCATTATACATGCTTAGTAAATTACAAAAATTATCTCTGAGCTCAAGATGGACAGCTCATCCTCAATCCAGTTTACCTGCTTAGAAACAGAATATGCTGATAAATGTCTAGCTCTAAGGACATAAATTATCATTATCTAAAACTCCTTTCTTTTTTTTAGTGGGGGGACCCCTCAAGTTTCTTAAAAACAAACCATATAAAATCCCTAAAGCGGGAATTCTTTATATGATTCCTAGAAATGTCTTGAAAATATATGTAAATTGTGTGTGAATGTGTATTTTCTGGGGGAAGTTTCTTAAATCTAATTTTTGAAAGAATCCAAGCAGAAAAAATTCAGAACCCAGCTTTAGATCAGTGATTCTTCTACCTGGCAACACATTAAAATCATCCAGGAAGCTTTTTAAAATTGTCAACCCCAGCTCTGCATTGCCAGAGTTTGATTTATATAGATCAGTCTGGGGTGGTGGGGTATCGGTACTAGATATATTTATTTTTTGAGCTCTTTGATTGATGCCATTGTATACACATAGCTGAGAATAATTGCTACCAATTGGATAGTACAAAATTACCTAGACGTTTTGTTAAAACCCAACTTTGCTTGTTTTCTGAGCTAGTAGCTCTAGGGTGTGGCCTGATGATGTGCATGACTAACAAGTTACCAGATCATTTTTTGCTTCTCGTTTTGGGATCACACTATGAAAAACCTACTTTGGCACACTGGTTTTTAATGCTGGCTGCTCATTGGGATTACCTGGGATGTTTTTACATGCCGTTGTTTGACATTGCTGCTGCTGCTGCTGCTAAGTCGCTTCAGTTGTGTCCAACTCTGTGTGACCCCAGAGATGGCAGCCCACCAGGCTCCCCTGTCCCTGGGATTCTCTAGGCAAGAACACTGGAGTGGGTTGCCATTTCCTTCCCAATGCATGAAAGTGAAAAGTGAAAGTGAAGTCGCTCAGTTGTTTCTGACTCCTAGCGACCCCATGGACTGCAGCCTACCAGGCTCCTCTGTCCATGGGATTTGCCGGGCAAGAGTACTGGAGTGAGTTGCCATTGCCTTCTCCGTTGTTTGATACTACCTGGCTTAATTAGAGATGCTGATTTAACTGGTCTGAGATGAAATCTGGGCTTGGGTTTTTTAAATAGACTCTCAGTTAATTTTGTAACTTTTCTCAAAGAATTATTGATCAGAATCAGAGTACACAGAGGGACTGTATACCATTCACCCAGTTTCCTTCAGTGTTAACATCTTTGTAAAACTATTGTATAATATTAAAACCATGACATTGATGCTGGTACAATCCACAGCATGTTCAGATGTCATCAGTTTTACAGTCACTCGAGTCACTCGTGGATATGGGGGGTGTGTGTGTGTGGTTCTCTCAATTTTGTCCTGTGTGTAAAGGCATATAGCCACCAATATAATCCAGATGTAGAATTGTTACATTATCACAAAGATCTTACATCCTTTATTTGCTCCTCTTTTGCAGTTACAGTCAACTCTTCTCCCCACCATTCCTAACCCTAGGCAATCACTGATATCTTCTCCATCTCTATCATTCTGTTATTTCAGAAATGTTTACACAAATAGAATCATCCAGTACATGAGCTTTTGAGATTGGCTGTTTTCAGTCAATGTAATATCCATGCAATATCCAAGTTTTTGAGCATATCAGTAGTTTATGCTATTTATTGATCAGATCAGATCAAATCAGTCGCTCAGTCATGTCCGACTCTTTTCGACCCCATGAATCGCAGCACGCCAGGCCTCCCTGTCCATCACCAACTCCCAGAGTTCACTGAGACTCACATCCATCAAGTCAGTGATGCCATGCAGCCATCTCATCCTCTGTCGTCCCCTTCTCCTCCTGCCCCCAATCCCTCCCAGCATCACAGTCTTTTCCAATGAGTCAACTCTTCGCATGAGGTGGCCAAAGTACTGGAGTTTCAGCTTTAGCATCATTCCTTCCAAAGAAATCCCAGGGCTGATGTCCTTCAGAATGGACTGGTTGGATCTCCTTGCAGTCCAAGGGACTCTCAAGAGTCTTCTCCAACACCACAGTTCAAAAGCGTCAATTCTTCGGTGCTCAGCCTTCTTCACAGTCCAACTCTCACATCCATACATGATCACAGGAAAAACCATAGCCTTGACTAGACAAACCTTTGTTGGCAAAGTAATGTCTCTGCTTTTGAATATGCTATCTAGGTTGGTCATAACTTTCCTTCCAAGGAGTAAGCGTCTTTTCATTTCATGGCTGTAGTCACCATCTGTAGTAATTTTGGAGCCCAGAAAAATAAAGTCTGACACTGTTTCCCCATCTATTTCCCATGAAGTGGTGGGCCCGGATGCCATGATAGTAGCATTTTATTGTCTGAATATACCATAGTTTATTTACCCATTCATCCACTGAAGGACATTTGGATTATTTCCAGATTTTGACCTTTACAAATAAAACTATGAACGTTCACGCACAGGTTTTTATATGACAATAAGTTTCCATTTCTCTGGCATAAATGCCCAAGAGTACCACTACTGGATCATATGGTAAGCACAAGTTTAGTTTTGTGAGGAACTGAAACTGCTACCATTTTAACATTTTACCTTCTGACTACTAAAGTACCATTTTACTTTCTAGTCAGTAAAGTATGAGTGGTCTCATTTTTATGCATCCTTGCCAGCATTTGGTGTTCTCACAGTTTTTTGAAAAATTAGCCACTAATTTAGGGCTTCCCTGGTAGCTCATCTGGTAAAGAATCATTCTGCAATACAGGAGACCACGGTTTGATTCCTGGGTCACAAAGATCCCCTGGAGAAGGAAATGACAACCCACTCCAGTAATCTTGGGCTTTCCTGGTGGCTCAGTCCATAATGAATCCACCTGCAATGTGGGAGACCTGGGTTTGATCCCTGGGATGAGAAGATCCCCTGGAAGAGAGGATGGCAACCCAACCCAATATCCTTGCCTAGAGAATTCCCATGGACAGAGGAGCCTGGCGGGCTAAAGTCCATGGGGGTCACAAAGAGTCAGACGTGACTGAGTGACTAAGCACAGCACAGACACTAATTTAGGTATGTAGTGATATCTCCTGTGGGTATAATTTAAACTTTTCTTATACCTAAAGATATTGAATATTTTCCCATATGCTTATTTGCCATCTGTATATCTTCTCTGGTTAAATGACTCTTCATATCTTTTTCATATTTGTCAAATATACTGATTTGTTTTTGTAGTGTTGAGGTTTGAGAGTTTGTTATATATTCTAGGTGTAAGACCTTCTATTGAAGAAGGAAATGGCAACCCACTCTGATATTCTTGCCTGGAGAATTCCATGGAGAGAGGAGCCTGGCTGGCTACAGTCCATGGGGTCACAAAGAGTCGGACATAACTGAGCAACTAACGTGCACACATATACATACACACAAGACCTTTTATAAATATATGTGATTTATAAATATTACCTTTCAGTCTGTAGCTTGGTTTTTCATCTTCTTCACAAGATATTCCACAAGGAAGAGGTTTTTAATTTTTCTGTGGTTCATTTTTTTTTCTTTTATGAGCTGTGTGCTTTTGTTGTCAAGTCTAAAATCTCTTTGCTTGCTCTAGAGACTTAGGACTTTTCTATATGCTTTTAACAGTTTAATACTTCTACATTTTACTTTTAAGTTTGTGAATCTTTTGAGTTAATGCTTTCTTGTAAGGTATGAGATTTAGGTAAAGGTTTATTTTAGGGGGCCTATGCTCCAGTTGCTCCAGAACCATTTGTTAAAAACATTTGTGCAACAACATTATAAAAGAGGCCATAGGGATCCCAATATATAGGGGCTGTCAAGGAGCAGAAGACCCAGTGAGGAAGGAGAGTGTGGTGTCCCAGAATGCAATAGGGCAATGTGTTTCAAGAAGTGGTCTGCTGCTGCTGCTGCTAAGTCTCTTCAGTCATGTCTGACTTGTGCGACCCCATAGATGGCAGCCCACCAGGCTCCACCGTCCCTGGGATTCTCCAGGCAAGAACACTGGAGTGGGTTGCCATTTCCTTCTCCAGTTCATGAAAGTGAAAAGAGAAAGTGAAGTTGCTCAGTCATGTCCAACTCTTAGCGACCCCATGGACTGCAGCCTACCAGGCTCCTCTGTCCATGGGATTTTCCAGGCAAGAGTACTGGAGTGGGGTGCCATTGCCTTCTCTGTCAAGAAGTGGTCAGCTCTGCCAAATACTGACAAGAGGCCAAGCAGAATGAGAGTTCGAATAAGATAGAAAAGAGGGACTGGGCTTTATACACAGAAACTTTATGCTGATAGAAATATGAGGACAGGATTTTCTTATATCTTATTGTAGCATATGAAAGAAGAATAGAAGCAGATGAGAAGTTGACTTCATGATAAGTTTTGCAGTATTGTGGCATCTGTAGGGCTGGGAGTGACAGCAGCGTAACTTAAATAGCTAAAAACCTATGACTCATATAAGGAATTGAGTGGGACTCTTTTAGGACTAACTGGAGCCAGGGTATCTATCATCCCCAAGGTTTTATTTCTGCCTCTGTCTTTAGCTTTCCCCCTTCTTTGTGGATGGAACTCGTTTCTGAGAGAGGAACATCATCTGGAGGTTGTAGGATTTAGATGGGGAGAGCGTGCTGCAGGGAATTAGGAGTAGATGGGGGGTCTGTAGGAAAAGATGGAGACAATAACCAGGACAATAGGGGTACAAGTAATTCAACAAACATTTTCACCTACAGTTCACTCTTGAACAACACACGTTTGAACTGCATGGGTCCATTTACAGACAGATTTTTTTTTTCCTCAAGAAATAAGGTACTATACCATCTGCAATTTGTTGAGTCCAGGAACACAGAACCACAGATAAAGAGGGGGACTGTAAAGGTATACTCAGATTTTTTACCTCTGGAAATGTCAGCACCCTTAATCACTGTTCAAAGGTCAATTTTATTTCCCTCATCCATCCACAGAAAAGATTACTGGGGAGCTGAGTGTATTTTCATCACGTACATAGAAGTGTTCAGTTTAGTCAGTTCAGTGGCTCAGTCGCGTCCGACTCTGTGACCCCATGGACTGAAGCACACCAGACCTCCCTGTCCATCACCAACTCCCGAAGTTTACTCAAACTCATGTCCATTGAGTTGGTGATGCCAACCAACCATCTCATCCTCTGTCATCCCCTTCTCCTCCTGCCTTCAATCTTTCCCAGCATCAGGGTCTTTTCAAATGTCAGCTCTTCGCATCAGGTGGCCAAAGTATTGGAGTTTCAGCTTTGACATCAGTCCTTCCAATGAATATTTAGGACTGATTTTCTTCTACGATTATGAATGTAGAAGTGTTCATATGTACTCAAACCTTATTTATTGCATATGAATATATATGTGTGTTCATATGCACAGAATAGATGTCTTATAATAGGATTTTCATTTAATTTTTTTGATCTAAATATAGAATATTTCAGAAAAACAGTTTTGTTGTTCTAGTAGGTGCCTGAACACCATCTGAAAAAGACTAGGCAATAGTTTTTTAATTTTTTGAAACATTTTTATTGGTTGTTTTACCATGTTTTATTATATAGTTGCTTTACCATATATAGTACAGTTGCTTTATGATATTAGCTTCTACTGAACAGCAAGATGAATCAGCTATATGTTACACATAGCCCCTCCCTTTTGAACTTCCTTCCGATTAATGTCAACATAGTGCATTAAGTACAGTTCTCTGTCCTATACAGTATGTTCTCATTAGTTAGCCAATTTATACACAGTATCAGTAGTATATATGTGTCAATCTCAATCCCTCCCACCCTCCTCCTTTCCCCCTTGGCATCCATACATTTGTTCTCTACATCTATGTTTCAACTTCTGTTTTGCAAATAGGATTATCTGTGACATTTTTTTCTAGATTCCACATGTATGCATTAATATATGATATTTGTTTTCATCTTTCTGATTTGCTCTATTCTGTATGACTGTCTTTAAGCTCATCTACATCTCTACAAATGACCTAGTTTCATTCCTTTTTATGGCTGAGTAGTAGTCCATTGTGTATATGTACCATATCTTCTTTATCCACTCCTCTGTTGATGGATATTTAGGTTGCTTCTATGTCCTGACTGTTGTAAATAGTGCTAGTATGAGCATTACAGCACATGTATCTTGTTGAATTATGATTTTCTCTGTGTATATGCCCAGGAGTGAGTTTGCTAGATCATATGGTAATTCTATTTCTAGTTTTGTAAGGAAAACTCCATACTGTTTGGGTTGTTTGTTTTGAATATATTGAGCTGCATGAGCTCTTTGTATTTTGGAGATTAATCCTTTGTCAGTTGCTTTATTTGCAAAAGTTTCCCCCTATTCTGAGGGCTTTTATATCCTTTGCCATGCAAAAGATCCTATTTGTTTGTTTTTATTTTCATTACTCTAAGAGGTAGATCATAAAAGATCTTACTGTAATTTATGTCAAAGAGTGTTCTGCATATGTTTTTCTCTAAGAGTTTTATAATGTGTGGCCTTAAATTCACATCTTTAATCTATTTTGAATTTATTTTTGTGTATCATGTTAGAAAGTGTTCTAATATCATTCTTTTACATATAGCTGTCCAGTTTTCCCAGCACCACTTATTGAACAGGCTGTCTTTTTTCCATTGTATATTCTTACCTCTTTTGTCATCAATTTTGGTGGACATGAGTTTGACAAAACTCCAGGAGATAGTGAAGGACAAGGAAGCCAGGTGTGCTGCAGTCCATGGGGTCGCAAAGAGTTGGACGTGACTGAGTGACTGAACAATGAAAAGGAGAGTGTAGGTGTATAGGTTTGAAAAAGGGGCTTCCCAGGTGGTGCTAGTGATAAAGAACCCACACGCCAATACAGGAGATGTAAGAGACAAGGATTTCATCCCTGGGTTGGGAAGATCCCCTAGAGAAGGGCATGGCAACCCACTCCAGTCTTCTTACCTGGAAAATCCCATAAACAGAGGAGCCTGATCTCTGGGCCCTTTGTCTTGGTCCATAGATCTATATTTCTGTTTCTGTGCTAGTGCCATACTGTCTTGATAACAGTAGCTTTATAGTATAATCTGACATAGTATGAAGCAATCACAGGAACACATTCAAGGCCCAGATTTGGGACCTGTTTAAGGAGACTCCAGTACTCTTGCCTGGCAAATCCCATGGATGGAGGAGCCTGGTGGGCTGCAGTTCATGGGGTCGCTAAGAGTTGGACATGACTGAGGGACTTCATTTTCACTTTCATGCATTGGAGAAGGAAATGGCAACCCACTCCAGTGTTCTTGCCTGGAGAATCCCAGGGATGGGGGAGCCTGATGGGCTGCCATCTATGGGGTTGCACAGAGTCGGACACAACTGAAGTGACTTAGCAGCAGCAGGAGACTGCATATCTTTATGATATAAATCTAGCTTTACCCCTTAATGCTCAGTTACTCTCATAATAAACTGTATTACACATGTATGTATTGATCACTATTCTCAACATATAGTAGAATAAATCAAAAAGGAAAGAAGCTGAAAGATGGCCCACTGAATAATGTAGGTTATAGAAGTTAAAACACATTATTGTTCCAAATTGCATTAAATTCAAGCCTAGGTCCTTACCAAGCCATTTTTGAGTTGTAAAATGGTCATATCCCACTAAACAAGTCCTTTTGCATCTGCCATGAATAAGCTGAAGTTTCTTGCAAGGAAAATATCTCAAAAGGAAGGATTTGAAGTGGAAGTTCCTAAAAGGGTTTCCTTTCATAGCTTGATGGAGAAAAATCCTTTCACCTTATCAGAGATTTATGTCTTGGGAAAAGCCATCTCTGTTTACCCCATCTCCATTCTATCAGCAGTCGATTAGAGAAACACACTCCATGTGACTGTAACGAGGTTTCCTGTTCTTTACATCCAGGAAAGTGAAGTCGCTCAGTCATGTCTGACTCTTAGCGACCCCATGGACTGCAGCCTACCAGGCTCCTCCATCCATGGGAGTTTCCAGGTAAGAGTACTGGAAGCCACCCATAAACAACTCTCTTACTGCTGCAGATCCCATAGCTTCTGTGTCATTTTTAATAACCTTGTCTGAGCTCAGCTGGGCAAGTGAATATAGATTCAGAATACTGTAAATGTATCCTTGTCTATCAAATACTCTCACCTTTGATAAAAAGAATGATTAAATCAACTCATAATCAGCCATGTGTGCTATCTGGACAATCTGGGGAAATAAGTATGTTTTAATTTCATGTTCCCAGCAGAGGGTCTTTTCTGGTTTATGGTTTTTGGTGTAAATTTCTTAGGACTATGTTTGTTTGATAGTTATTTCAATTCAAAGAATGTTTCCATATAACCCTCTATTTTTGTCTCTTCCTCATATATGTTGTATCAGCACATAACCTCAAACAACACTTATTAAATTCTGTAAGCACTTGCTCTATTCCCCCTGTTTGCATCATGTATAAATTGATAATAAATTTTCTATTCCATCTCACCATTTGCAATAATCCATTTTCTCAAGAAGTAGCTTCAATAACTATAATAATAATATATGATAACTATAGCATCAGTAACTCAGGCCTAACTAAGTTCTAAGGCTGCACTGTTAGAAAAATTGTATGAATGGAAAAGAATTAATGGTGCCTGTTCACTAATTGAATGTGATCTTTGTAGTTAGTTCAACTCTTAGTGCCAGGCATATGTCTTGAAAATAAATATTATTCAGGAAAACCATCAAAACCATTCCTACGGTCTTATTCTGGGCTACATTGTTGAATAATGATGTATGCATGCATCACTATTGTTGTTCAGTTGCTGAGTCATGTCCCATTGCTTGCAACTCCGTGGACTATAGCACACTAGGCTCCTCTGTCCTCCACTATCTCCCAGAGTTTGCACAAATTCGTGTCCATTAAATCGGTGATTCTAACAATCTCATCCTTGTCCTTTTCCCTTCAGTCTTTCCCAGCATCAGTGTCTTTTCCAGTGAGTTGGCCTTTCACATCAAATGGCCAAAGTATTGGAGTTTCAGCTTCAGCCCTTCCAATGAATATTCAGGGTTGATTTCCTTTAGGATTGCCTGGTTTGATCTCCTTGAAGTCCAAGGGATTTTCAAGAGTCTTCTCTAACACCACAATTAAAAAGCGTCAATTTTTCCACACTCATCCTTCTTTATGACCCAACTCTCTCCTCCATACATGACTACTAGAAAAAACATAGCTTTGACTATACAGACCTTTGTTGGCAAAGTGATGTCTCTACTTTTTAATATGCTGTCTAGGTTTGTCATAGCTTTCCCTCCAAGGAGAAAGCTTCTTTTAATTTCATGGCTGCAGTCACCGTCAGCAGTGATATTGGAACCCATGAAAATAAAATCTGTCACTGCTTCCACATTTCCCCATCTATTTGCCAGTGATGGAACTGGATGCTGTAATCTTAGTTTTTTGAATGTTGAGTTTCAGTGCAACATTTTTACTCTTGTCTTTCACCCTCAGCAGGAGGTTCTTTAGATCCTCTTCACCTTCTGCCATCGGTGGTGGTTTAGTTGCTAAGTTGTATCTGACTCTTGCGACCACATGGACCAGGCTCCTCTGTCCATGGGATTCTCCAGGCAAGAACACAGGAGTGGCTTGCTATTTCCTTTTCCAGGGGATCTTCCTGACTCAGGAATTGAACCCAGGTCTGCTGCATTGCAGGCAAATTCTTTCTGCCATTAGAGTGGTATTATCTGCACATCTGAGATTGTTGATATTTCTATAATTTTGATTCCAGCTTGTGACTTATCCAGCCAAGTATTTCACATGAGGTACTCTGCATATAAATTAAATAAGCAGGGTGACAAAATATAGCCTTAACATACTCCTTTCCCAACTCTGAACCAGTGCATTGTTCCATGTCTGGTTCTGAGTGTTGCTTCTTGACCTGTGTACAGGTTTCTCAGGGGGTAGATAAGATAGTCTGGTATTGCTGTCTCTAAACATTTTCCACAGTTTGTTGTGATCCACATAGTCAAAGGCTTTAGCATAGTTAATGAACCAGAAGTAGATGCTTTTCTGGAACTTCCTTGCTTTCTCCATGACCTAACAAATATTAGCATTTTGGTCTCTGGTTCCCTGACTCTTTGAAACCCAGCTTGTACATCTGGAAGTTCTCAGTTCATGTACTAAAACCTAGCTTGAAGGATTTTGAGCATAATCTTATAAGCATGTTAAATGAGCACAATTGTATAGTAATTTGAACATTCTTTGGCATTGCTCTTCTTTGGGATTGGGACAGAAAGTGACCTTTTCCAGTCCTGTGGCCACTGCTGTGTTTTGTATAATTCTGTGTTTTCTTGCCACCTCTTTTTAATCTCTTCTGCTTCTGTTAGGTCCTTAAGATTTCTGTCCTTTATCATGCCCATCTTTGTATGAAATATTCTCTTGGTGTCTCCAGTTTTCTTGAAGAGATCTCTAGTTTTTCCCACTCTATCATTTTCCTCTATTCTTTGCATTATTTCAGTGCATGTGCATCTGAAATAGGCCAAATCCCAGGCCCTATTCTTATTCTTTTTGTGATTTAGGGCAGGTGTCTTCCAGCTGTTTAGTATCAGTTTCCCCATCTGTCTAATAGGGATAAAAATGTATCTCCCAGAGTGATTGTAACAGTTTGAAGTTTGAACATAACTGGCCATGGTGTCTTACAGTCAAATTTTAAAATAGTTGTTTTTCAGCAAAAGAACTCAATCAGTAGTCATTTAACAAATTGTATTATTGCTGATCATTTACCCGCCTAGTTGACTTGGAGAACAATTTGCTACATGGACCCAGCTTCCTTTGCCCTGGCTTTGACTCCATCTCATCCATGTCTCATGAATGCCTTATCTTCTCCCATTTCCCCGGCTTCTTCACTGGGACTAGTTACAGATCTCTGCCATGCTGGACTGCTCATGCATCTGTGGTAGGTTTGAGGAACTCCAGTCCCTGAACGCTTCTATGGAATGGACACTACCCCAGTGTCCTGGGAACCCGTTACCACAAACTTATCTAAGTGATTTTGGTGGCTAAGAGTGTTGAGAATGCTTTGCGTTCCAGGTCCTTTATATAGGTACTTTACTTTAAAAAGAAAAATGCTAATTGTATTTTGTAATCTTAAATAATTGTGACTGGAACTTTTATTTTGCAGCCTTTTTTTTCTAACTTGTTATTGGGAATTATTTATGGAACTTGGCATGTTTTTTTGGATATTCTCCCCAGCTTACTGAATTCTATTTTAATTCTGAAAGTTTGATATCTTTAGGATTTTTCTGGGCATGTATCATTTGTTTTGTAAATAGATATATTTTTATTCCTTCAGTATTTAAAAAATTTCCCGTCTTTAAGTCCAATTGCATTAACCAAACTGTCCACAATAATTTTCACAATTGCAATAGTTGACACATGTCTTAATTCTTAACTTTTGTGTTATTATATTAACATTTCACTCTTCAGTATAATATTAAGTTTTTGTTAAATATCTGTTGCTAGTATTTATCATTGTATTTTTTCCTTCTATTTCTATTAGAGTTTTTTTTTGTTGTTGTTATTATTGGCTCTTTCAACTTTATTGATCTTCATATAATTATATACATTTTTTACTTAAGTAGAGATCCTCATTTTGGTCATTTTTTCTGGAGTAAACACTATTTAGCCATTGTTTATTATGATTTTATCTATTTCCTGATTTGTTTTTAATAATGAAGTGAAATTCACATAACATAAAATTGAGGGTTTTAAATGTTAATTCAGTGGTATTTAGTACATTCATAATATGTGCAACTGTGAACTTTATCTGATTCTAAAGCATTTTTACCACCCAAAAGGAAACCTACTAACCAGTTACTCCTCATTCTCATTCTTCTCTACTCTCACCAGCTGACAGTTGCCAGTCAGCTCTCTCTCTCTCTGGGTTTTTCCTATCCTATATATTTCACACAAATGATATCATACCATCAATATGTGGTGGTTTATGACTGACTGCTTTCACTCAGAATGTTTTCAAGTTTCCTCCAAATTGTAGCATTCATCAATACTTCATTTACTTTTCCTGCCAAATAACAATACATTGTAATAATTGTGTCTATCCATCCTTTGATGGGTGAGTTCAGTTCAGTTCAGTTCAGTCACTCAGTCCTGTCTGACTCTTTGCAACCCCATGAACTGTAGCACGCCAGGCCTCCCTGTCCATCACCAACTCCCGGAGTTCACTCAAACTCATATCCATCAAGTCAGTGATGCCATCCAGCCATCTCATCATCTGTTGTCCCCTTCTCCTCCCGCCCTCAATCTTTCCCAGCATCATGGTCTTTTCAAATGAGTCAGCTCTTCACATCAGGTGGCCAAAGTATTGGAGTTTCAGCTTCAGCATTAGTCCTTCTAATGAACACCCAGGACTGATCTCCTTCAGAATGGACTGGTTGGATCTCCTTTTCCAAGGGACTCTTAAGAGTCTTCTCCAACACCACAGTTCAAAAGCATCAATTCTTTGGCACTCAGCTTTCTTCACAGTCCAACTCTCACATCCATACATGACCACAGGAAAAACCATAGCCTTGACTAGACGGACCTTTGTTGGCAAAGGACCTTTTAGCTACTGTGAACAGTGCTGCTGTGAGTGCGGGTGAATATGTATTCAAGTACCTCTTTTCATTTCTGCTGGGTATGTACTGAGTGGATTGCTCAGTTGTATACTTTTTTTTTTTAACTTGTTCATTTTATGTCTTTACAGCTTAATCATCTTCACTGTACTTTTTCCACAAAGGTTCCATTTCACTGTTTTTCTATTTTCCCTAAAAAAATTTTTTTGAGTATAGTTGCTTTACAATGTTGTGTTAGTTTCTAATGTAAAGGAAAATGAATAAACTATATGTTTACATATATCTCCTATTTTTTGGATTTCCTTCTCATTTAGGCTACCACAGAGCATTGAACAGAGCTCCCTATGCAGTAGATTCTCATTCTCAATCCCTATGCCATGGGATTCTCCAGGCAAGAGTACTGGAGTGGGTTGCGATTTCCTTCTCCTGGGGATCTTCCCAACCCAGGGATCGAACCCAGGTCTCCCACATTCCAGGCAGACGCTTTAACCTCTAAGCCACCAGGGAAGCACAGATTCTCATTAGTTATCTATTTTATACATAGTATCAATAGTGTGTATATGCCAGTTCCTATCTCCCAATTTATTCCACCCCACTTTTCTTCTTTGGTATCCACACCTTTGTTCTATCCATCTGTGTGTCTATTTCTTCTTTTAAATAAGATCATAAACAACAGAATGGGAAAGACTAGAGATCTCTTCAAGAAAATCAGAGATACCAAAGGAACATTTCATGCAAAGATGAGCTCAATAAAGGACAGAAATGGTATGGACCTAACAGAAGCAGAAGATATTAAGAAGAGATGGCAAGAATACACAGAACTGTACAAAAAAGATCTTCACGACCCAGATAATCACAATGACGTGATCACTGACCTAGAGCCAGACATCCTGGAATGTGAAGTCAAGTGGGCCTTAGAAAGCATCACTACGAACAAAGCTAGTGGAGGTGATGGAATTCCAGTTGAGCTATTCCAAATCCTGAAAGATGATGCTGTAAAAGTGCTGCACTCAATATGCCAGCAAATTTGGAAAACTCAGCAGTGGCCACAGGACTGGAAAAGGTCAGTTTTCATTCCAATCCCAAATAAAGGCAATGCCAAAGAATGCTCAAACTACCGCACAATTGCACTCATCTCACATGCTAGTAAAGTAATGCTCAAAATTCTCCAAGCCAGGCTTCAGCAATATGTGAACCATGAACTTCCTGATGTTCAAGCTGGTTTTAGAAAAGGCAGAGGAACCAGAGATCAAATTGCCAACATCCGCTGGATCATGGAAAAAGCAAGAGAGTTCCAGAAAAACATCTATTTCTGCTTTCTTGACTATGCCAAAGCCTTTGACTGTGTGGATCACAATCAACTGTGGAAAATTGTGAAAGAGATGGGAATACCAGACCACCTGATCTGCCTCTTGAGAAATTTGTATGCAGGTCAGGAAGCAACAGTTAGAACTGGACATGGAACAACAGACTGGTTCCAAAAAGAAAAGGAGTACATCAAGGCTGTATATTGTCACCCTGTTTATTTAACTTATATGCAGAGTACATCATGAGAAACTCTGGACTGGAAGAAACACAAGCTGGAATCAAGATTGCCAGGAGAAATATCAATAACCTCAGATATGCAGATGACACCACCCTTATGGCAGAAAGTGAAGAGGAACTCAAAAGCCTCTTAATGAAAGTGAAAGTGGAGAGTGAAAAAGTTGGCTTAAAGCTCAACATTCAGAAAATGAAGATCATGGCATCCGGTCCCACCACTTACTTCATGGGAAATAGATGGGGAAACAGTGGAAACAGTGTCAGACTTTATTTTTCTGGGCTCCAAAATCACTACAGATGGTGGCTGCAGCCATGAGATTAAAAGACGCTTACTCCTTGGAAGGAAAGTTATGTCCAACCTAGATAGCATATTCAAAAGCAGAGACATTACTTTGCCAACAAAGGTTCATCTAGTCAAGGCTATGGTTTTTCCTGCGGTCATGTATGGATGTGAGAGTTGGACTGTGAAGAAGGCTGAGTGCCGAAGAATTGATGCTTTTGAACTGTGGTGTTGAAGAAGACTCTTGAGAGTCCCTTGGACTGCAAAGAGATCCAACCAGACCATTCTGAAGGAGATCATCCCTGGGATTTCTTTGGAAAGAATGATGCTAAAGCTGAAACTCCAGTACTTTGGCCACCTCATGCGAAGAGTTGATTCATTGGAAAAGACCCTCATGCTGGGAGGGATTGGGGGGCAGGAGGAGAAGGGAACGACAGAGGATGAGATAGCTGGATTGCATCAGTGACTCGATGGACGTGAGTCTCAGTGAACTTTGGGAGTTGGTGATGGACAGGGAGGCCTGACGTGCTGCGATTCATGGGATCTCAAGGAGTTGGACACGACTGAGAGACTCAACTGATCTGATCTGATACCATTTTTTTTCTCATTTCACATATACACATTAATAAACTATTTGTTTTTCTCTGATTTCCCTTTGTATGACACTCTCTAGGTCCATCCACATCTTTGCAAATGACCCAGTTTGTTCCTTTTTATGGCTTAGTAATGTTCCATTTTATATGTATGTACCATATCTTTTCTATCCTTTCTTCTGTTGATGGACATCTAGGTTGCTTCCACATCCTGGCTACTGCAAATGGCACTGCTATGAATATTAGGGTGCATGTATCTTTCTGAATTGTGGTTTTATCTTCCCAGTAGAAGGATTGCTGGGTCACATGGTAGTTCTATTTTTAGTTTTTTAAGGAATCTCCATACTGTTCTCCATAGTGACAGTATCAGTTTACATTCCCACCAGCATTGCAAGAGGGTCCCCCTTTTCTCCATACCCTCTTCAGCATTTATTTTTTGTGGACTTTGGAAAGATGGCCATTCTGACCAGTGTGAGGTCAGAATCATTGCAGTTTTGAGATCATACATTTCTCATTGTAGTTTTGATTTGCATTTCTCTGTTAGTAATGTTGAGCATCCTTTCCTGTGTGTTGGCCATCTCTGTGTCTTCTCTTGAGAACTGTCTATTTAGGTCTTCTGCCCATTTTCTTTTTTTTTAATTGGGTTGGTTGTTTTTTGAAATTGAACTGCCTGAGCTGTTTGTATAACTTTGTAAATTAATTCTTTCTCCATTGCTTCATTTGCAAATATTTTCTCTCATTCTGAGGGTTGTCTTTCCATCTTGTTTATGGTTTCCTTTGCTTTTCAGAACCTTTAAATTTAATTAGGTCCAATTTGTTTATTTTATTTAAGTTTATTTTAATTGGAGGATAATTGCTTTAAACATTGTGTCAGTTTCTGCCATACATCAACATGGTACAGGTATACATATGTCTCCTTCCTCTTGAACCTCCCTCCCACCTTCTGCTCCACCCCACTCCTCTAGGTTGTCACAGAGCACAGGTTTGAGCTCCTTGTGTCATACAGCTAATTATACATGTTTCAACTCTACTCTCTCAACTTGCCTTACCCTCTCCTTCCTCCACTGTGTCCACAAGTCAGTTCTTTATGTCTGTGTTTCCAATGTATCCAGCAGATAGGTTCGTCAGTACCATCTTTCTAAATTCCATATATATGCATTAATATACAAGATTTGCCTTTCTCTAACTTACGCACTCTGTATAATAGGCTCTAGACTCATCTATCTTGTTAGAATTGAGTCAAATGTGTTCCTTTTATGGCGGAGTCATATTCCATTGTGTATATGTACCATAACTTCTTTATCCATCTGTCAATGGACATCTAGGTTACTTCCATGTCCTAGCTATTATAAATAGAACTTATTATTCTCATTATTCTAGGAGGTGAGCCAAAAAAGATCTTGCTGTGATTTATATCAAAGAATGTTCTGTGTTTACCTCTAAGAGTTTTAGGTCTTTAATCCATCTTGAGTTTATTTTTGTGTATGGTGTTAGGGAGTGTCGTAGTACCATTCTTTTACATGTAGCTGTCCAGTTTTCCCAGCAAAACTTATTTAAAGAGGCTGTCTTTTCTCCATTTTATATTCTGGCCTTTTTCATAGATTAGGTGATCATATCTCTGGGTTTTCTATCCTTTTCCATTGACCTATATTTCTGTTTTTGTGCCAGTACTGTACAATCTTGACCACTGTAACCCTATAGTATAGTCTGAAGTCAGGGAGCCTGATTCCTCCAACTTGTTTTTCTTTTTATCCTCAAGATTGCTTTTGTTATTTGAGGTCTTTTGAGTTTCCAAACAAATTGTAAAAAAAAGTTTTGTTCTAGTTCTGTGAAAAATGCCATTGGTAATTTGATAGGGATTGCATTGTATCTGTAGATTGCTTTGGGTAGTATAGTCATTTTCACAATATTGATTCTTCCAATCCAAGAATATGGTATATCTCTCCATCTATTTATGTTGCCTTTGATTTCTTTCATCAGTATCTTATAGTTTCTGTGTACAGGTTTTTTGCCTTTTTGGTAAGTTTATTCCTAGGTAATTTATTCTTTTTGTAGCAATGGTAAATGAGATTGTTTCCTTAATATCTCTTTCTGATCTTCCATTGTTATTCTATAGAAATACAAGAGATTTCTGTGTATTATTTTTGTATCCTGCAACTTTTGTAAATTCAATGATTAGTTCTAGTAGTTTACTTGGGCACCTTTAAGATTTTCTATTTATATTATCATGTCATCTGCAAACAGTGACAGTTTTCCTTCTTTGCCATTTTGAATTCTACTTATTTCTTTTTCTTCTTTGGCAGTTTGGATGCCTTTTATTTGCATTTCTGCTCTGATTGCCATGGCTAGGACTTCCAAAACTATACTGAATAATAGTGCTGAGAAGGGAAACAACCCTTGTCTTGTTCCTAGAGGAAATACTTTTAATTTCTCACCTTTGAGAATAATGTTTGCTGTCGCTCTGTCATATGTGGTCTTTATTTTGCTGAGATAGGTTCACTCCATGCCCACTTTCTGGAGAGTTTATTTTTTTGTTTATTTTTATCATGTGTGGTGAATTTTGTTGAAAGCTTTTTCTGCATTTGTTGATATGATCATATGGTTTTTCTTCAATTTGTTAATGTGGTATATCACATTTATTTGCATATATTAAAGAATTCTTGCAACCCTCAGATAAATCCTACTTGATCATGGTGTATGATCCTTTTAATGTGTTGTTGGGTTCAGTTTGCCTGTATTTTGTTGAGGACTTTTGCATCTGTGATATTGGCCTGAATTTTCTTTCTTGTGATATTTTTGTCTGATTTTGGTCTCAGGGTGATGGTGGTCTTGTAGAATGAGTTTGGGAGTGTTTCTATCTCTGCAATTTTTTGGAAAAGTTTCAGAAGTTTAGGTGTTAGCTCTTCTCTAAATGTTTGATAGAATTCGCCTGTGAAGCTATCTGGCCCTGGACTTTTGTTTGTTGGAAGCTTTTTAATCACAGTTACATTTAATTTTTTTGAGAAACTGTCAAACTTTTTTTGACAGTACCTGAAACATTTTCACATCCCTCTTAATGATGTATGATGACTTCAGTTTCTCCAGCCATTGCAGGCTACACTTTCCAGTCTTAGTATTGAAGCTTTTAACACCCTCCTTTGGAAATTTGTATGTAGAAAAAGCACTAAGTTACCTTCTGCCTATGTATAAGTAGTTCTCCCTCTACTTACCTGCTTCTTTTACATGAAAGAAAAAGCTTTCTGTTCTACCAGCTAGACTCAAGATACAAGAAGAGAGGGTATCTACAACAGTAAGTGGACACAGGAATCAGTGTCAACCCTTGGGGTTTTGAAAAATTCTGATTTAGGCTTTCTCATCAGGAGAGAATAATTTTATCACTAAATTATTTCCATTCTGAGCAGAAAGTTAGTGCAACAATTTATTTTGCTTCAAATTCTTATCCTTTGACTTTTCACACTTCTTGTCCACTCTTTATCCTGTGACTTAAAGGGATTTATGCCTTTCTTTCAGGATCCACTTCTTAAAATACAGTTCAGCAGTATGTGACCTGTACATACACATACACACAACATATATACATGTGCTTTATATACATATATAGGCATAATCATTTCTTGTCTTAAATAATGTAAGAAAAGCCTTGGTATCTTATGCTTCTAATTATTTTTAATACAATATTGCAATTCTAACTTAGTGACTCAGATTTGGAATGTCCTCCCCACAAAAGTGATAACAAAGTAGCATATGGCGATAAGTGGAGACAACAGAAGGGACATGTATTATAATTAACATATGCCACCAGGTGGTGCTCATATTTGAACACCTCTCTGATACCGAAGTTAAAAATGGAGCTAGAATTAAAGACATATTTCAAATGATTCTCAAATATTGTACAATGTTAATTTTGTGTGTGCATATGACTAATAACTTTTCTTTCCCATCAGATTTTGGTTATATTTATCATAAAGCATATGCATTTGTGTCTTTCTCCTTTGAGTTAACTCAATTTGTCAAATAGAATTCTGCATAGTTAAAACCAGGTTTGGAAAAATAGTGCCTCATTCAATAGTGCCTCATCGAGCTGGAACAGGAGCTCTTCTCAACATCATAATTTAATTAGTTGATATCAAAATTACACTACTTTCAGTGTTAGGTAAAAACTAATATATAATAATAAGAGTTGGATCAATGTAAACTTGCAAACAGTATAAGATATGAGCTTTAGATGAACTATTTAATGCAGTCCAGAAAAGCAAATCCCACCCCATTATCAGACATGAAGAGAAGTAAATGAAGGAAAACTGAATGATTAAATGCTTTCATCTGGAAATTTGATTTCAATATTCAGAAACTCTACAATTCTCCTAATTCATCATGGTCTTTGTTTATTACTAATAAATTAGTGTGCTGATGGAAAGAATTCATTACCCTTTCTGCACACTTCACTAGTTACCGGTCATTTATTAATCTGTGTTATCTGGTGAGACTAAAACAGCTGTAATTACATTGTTAAACATTGATTAATAAGCAACTCTCATCACTAATAAAAGAAACATGTAAAATGTGTATTCTTTCAAGTATTTAGCTTAAAGTTTTACTTTTCTCTTGGGAATGAGGAATTTCAGAATGCTATTAATATTCTTTCTGAGAAAACTTGATTTGCTTTTGCAGCTGCTTCCAGTCACACCTATGAAACTTGATTACCAAAAAGAATTCAATTACGCTAACCTCATCATGGTCACAAAATAATATTAATTCCCTAAAATTAAAATTCAAAATTGAAGGGTCCTTTTATGATTTTCAGTTATTTTTCTTCAATTTCAGGTTAAAAGGCTACTCAATCAAAACTGTGTTTTTTATTTCCTTCCCTTTGATTATACAATTGAATACACATCCATTTGCGGTTAGGAATTCAAATATTTTACAGATTGGCAGTGCTTCCACAGCCAGAAGCATATAAAAAAAAATTCTAGTTATTGTTTATTAGGTTTCCAATATAATCAGGTTGATTTAAGTGTTACCAGAACATTACTACATGTCAGATATTTTGACCAGCATTAACAGTAAACAATCTCTGACACGTGAGCAAATTATACAGTTTCCTTTCCATCAATACCATAGAAAATAAAATGGTAATTTAAGAAATGGTTTTCTAGTAGATGTTCTAAGCATAACCCAATCAAATTCATGACTTCTTCATAAAATGTCTCTAATGCTGTCAAAAATTCATCTTGAAACATAAGATCCCATATAGTCTCTTATACTTTTGTCACTGAACTGACTGCTGCCACTAATTTCCTCACACTTGGAATGTCAGAATCTTTAAAGAAGTAGCTGTGATTTTTAGGCATAGTGGTAGTATGGCAGGAGCTGAGGAAAGAGTTACATGTTCAAATCCCAGTTCTGTGTCTAAAGAGCAGTTATTTTGGGAAATTTCCTAAACTTTTAAATTGTGAGAATGAAAAAAGATAATGTCATCTGAAAGTGTCTAGCTCACTGTGGTTAATCTGCAGGAGACAAGTATAAAATGCTGTTTTTCCTCTTTCTTTTAGTATTCAGATTTTTTTTTTTTAATGTTTCTTTATCTATTTGGCTGCACCAAGTCTCAGTCACAGCACACGGGATCCTGGGGCTTTGCTGCTGCATGCAGGATCTTTAGTTGCCACATGTGAGATCTATTTCCCTGACTAGGGATCAAACTCAGGTCCCCACCAAAAGATGAGTCCCAGCCACTGGACCAGCAGGGAAGTTCCACATTCAGATTTTTAAGCAGGGTAATCAGTCATCTCACTGCTGAGATTTTTTAAGACTGCCAGAATAGTCTTCTTGTTCCCCAGATAGCTCAACTTACAGCTGAACTCTGACGCCTGAAAATCTACTGTTTGTCTAATCAAGCTTCTATTAGTTACACACCAGTCATGTCCAACTCTTTGCAACCCCATGGACGGTGGCCTGCCAAGCTCCTCTGTCCATGGGATTCTCTAGTGAAGAATACTGGAGTGGATTGCCATGCTCTTCTCCAGGGGATCTTCCTGAGGGACCAAAGCTGTGTCTCTTATGCCTCCTGCATTGGCAGGTGGGTTCTTTGCCACTAGCACCACCTGGGAAGCCTGTACACACATCTAAATGAATTCCAGTACTGAACTTTTCTACAGGCAAGTATTGAGATTAAAAAATTAGTACTATTACTCAGCCATTAAAAAGAATACATTTGAATGAGTTCTAATGAGGTGGATGAAACTGGAGCCTATTATACAGAATGAAGTAAGCCAGAAAGAAAAACACCAATACAGTATACTAATGCATATATATGGAATTTATATAGAAAGATGGTAACAATAACCCTGTGTATGAGACAGCAAAAGAGACACTGATGTATAGAACAGTCTTATGGACTCTGTGGGAGAGGGAGAGGGTGGGAAGATTTGGGAGAATGGCATTGAAACATGTATAATATCATGTATGAAACAAGTTGCCAGTCCAGGTTCGATGCACGATACTGGATGCTTGGGGCTGGTGCACTGGGACAACTCAGAGGGATGGTATGGGGAGGGAGGAGGGAGGAGGGTTCAGGATGGGGAACACATGTATACCTGTGGCGGATTCATTTTGATATTTGGCAAAACTAATACAATTTTGTAAAGTTTAAAAATAAAATAAAATAAAAAAAATTAGTACTAATTTTAAAAGATAGGTAGATAAGGTAAGAGAAATGATGCAGTTGAGGACAGGGTCAAGACAAAGCAAGGACTATATCAGTAACCGAGGTCAAGAGAGTGGCTGGGTAAGGAGTATAGGACAAATTGGGATAGGCTCACATCAGCAAGGGTCTTTCCTTCAAGCATTCATAGTCTAAGGCAGAAGCACCTTTTCCCTACCTCTTCGTGGAGACAGTCAACAGTGACACATTCTCTCAACATAAGAAAAGGCATTAGATGCTATAAATAAATGAACAAACAACAAAAATACCACTACACTAACCATAATGCTGCCTTATGTGCCAGTCTTCCCAACAGTGAGAGAAAATGACACATCCCTGTTGTTGCAAAAGGGGACCGTCTTGTTGGTTGAAGAAAATGCTGTAATGTAGAGTCTAGACAACTCCCCTAGAGAAAACTATTTACTGTCTGGAGGATATGCTGGAGATACCTTTTTATAACCCTTCTCTTCTTCTGCTACTGGGAAGACTGGTGTTAATGGCCACTCAACTGGTCTCCCTTATGCTCTGAGTTTAGAAAATGGGAGATAATGACTGGAAATTGGAAAACTGGATGACAGTGGGTTTGAGATATTTATTCCCTCAGCTCCCTTGCTGTCAGGCATCATTCAGATTGTTTGCAGCTATTGCTCTCTTGAAGCTCCTGTTCATTATTTTTTCCATCTACAGTTACAAGTTTACTTGAGTGGATTCTAGTAAATATTCCCTCTTCTAACTGAGGCCTGGGGCTGGCTGCCTTTCCACTGTCATGAGTATTTGGATGGGATACCATTCTTTACAGTTGTCTTTAACTGTGTGGAAGCCTTTGTAAAGTGGTCCCTTCCATAAATTCTCTTCACAGACTCCTAGTAGGATATGTTTTTGGTTTTCTGCCATAACATACAGATCATTGGCTGTGAATGAATTTATTACTGTTCCACAAATGTACTTATTATTATTTGAGTGAGAGGATAATCTATGTAAATCTTGGGCATAATACATGCTTTCACTAATATTTTTTCATTCCTCTAAAATA
Organism: Bos indicus; assembly: GCF_029378745.1. Classification (NCBI taxonomy): domain Eukaryota; kingdom Metazoa; phylum Chordata; class Mammalia; order Artiodactyla; family Bovidae; genus Bos; species Bos indicus. Next base: position 56,940,206 of record NC_091768.1, on the reverse strand, counting down.
GGAGTCAGTATCAAGGTTGAATAGAAAAAAAAAAAAAACAGCTTTGTCATGAAGTTGGGTTACTTCAAGACGTCATCGATCCTCATATTCAAACACTGTTCTAGAATTCAGTATGAGTCATTGCTCTTTACCAATAATGCCTTTTCTCTGGTGATACATATATCTTGAAAATAAAATTTATTTAAATTAAACTTTAAGAAAGTTTTTATAATTTAGGATAGTAATTTCTCATCTGTTTTGCAAACCTTTAAATATAAAATAACTCAAAAATCATTTTAGAATGCACTCTCTCCTATGGATCAAACCGTTCAAAGCACATACAAAAAATAATTTACTGAAAGGATGTTTTGGGCTGCTTATCTCTCTTCTCTCTTTCCACTTCCCCAAATGTGTTGCAGTCAGACTTCTGTTGAAACCAAAATTCCCACAATTCCAAATTCATTGGAATTGACCTTTTGACCACATGGGACTTTGTGTTTCTTTGTTGGAGATCTCTCCTCACTTGGCTGTCATAACAGCACAATCTTAATTTTCTTACTAACTTGACCATCCTTGTGATCCTTTTCTGGCAAGTCTTTCTCCAAATGTTCAACTCTTTCTCAGAGAAAATGTTCTCTTTCCCTCTTCTCACTTTCCCTTTCATTGTCTCTCTTCTCATCTCTTCTCCTTTCTATTTCCCTCTCCTGTTAGTGATTTCATTAACTATAAAAGCTTCAGCTTTCACCTACACCAAAAACAGCAAGTACAAACATCATGGAAGTCTCACAAGTAACACTGGACATGAGTGAGGCAGATGGGGTGAGTGTACGTGCCTTCTTGATGAGAGATGCAGTAGAGGAGGATGCAGACATCTTCAAAAAGGGGCAGCCTTTACTTAGTAACTGGAAGATGTGTCATGGGTTAATTTGGTCCAGGGTTCCCTGAACTTGATGTATTTCGAGAATAGTTTAAATCAGTTTCCTACAGCCATGAAATTAAAAGATGCTTACTCCTTGGAAGAAAAGTTATGACCAACCTAGACAGCATATTAAAAAGCAGAGACATTACTTTGTCAAAAAAGGTCCATCTAGTCAAGACTATGGTTTTTCCAGTAGTCATGTATGGATGTGAGAGTTGGGCTATAAAGAAAGCTGAGCACCGAAGAATTGATGCTTTTGAACTGTGGTGTTGGAGAAGACTCTTGAGGGTCCCTTGGACTGCAAGGAGATCCAACCAGTCCATCCTAAAGGAGTTCAGTTCTGGGTGTTCATTAGAAGGACTGATGCTGAAGCTGAAACTCCAATACTTTGGCCACCTGATGCGAAGAGTTGACTGATTTGAAAAGACCTTGATGCTGGGAAAGATTGAGGACAGGAGGAGAAGGGGATGACAGAGGATGAGATGGTTGGATGGCATCAGTGACTCAATGGACCTGGGTTTGGGTGGACTCCGGCTGTTGGTGATGGACAGGGAGGCCTGGTGTGCTGCGGTTCATGGGGTCGCAAAGAGTCAGACACGACTGAGTGACTGAACTGAACTGAATGTTTAAATGTTAGTTGAAAAACATATTTTCACACTTTGAACATCAAACACAACACTTGTATAGAAGGGATTTGGTTGCAGGGTGGTTAATTTTTGATGTTTATTCCCAACCTCCATTTTTAGAACTCTAGACCTGATTTTCTCTCTTTTTATATCTATTTATCTATCTATATAGGTAGATAAATATATATAACTCTGTGTGTGTGTGTGGCTCAGTGGTAAGAATCCACCTGCCAGTGCAGGAAATGTGGGTTCAATCCCTGGGTCAGGAAGATACCCTGGAGAAAGAAGTGGCAATCCACTCACTCCAGTGTTCTTGCTTGGTAAATCCCATGGACAAAGGAGCCTGGTGGGCTACAGTCTATGGGGTTGCAAAAGAGTTGGACACAGTGACTAAACAACACCAATATGTATTTATGTATATGTGCTGTTTAAAAAACTCCATTGCCTCTTTATTGCCTCATGAGATTTTTCAAACCTGCTTTTCAAACTTCCTGGAGAGGGTGTTTTCTTAGCTTATTCCTCGGAGTATTAGAAGCACCAAACTAATTATGACTGAGCTTAATGTGGTATCCACTTTACTCATTTATAAGTGGGTCAAAATATCTGTTTCATGTTATTACAAACAAAAGAGTAGAATGCAAAATTCACACTAGCTTTCACAGTAAGGTTTAAGACTTTAAAAACGTCTTTGCTTGAAGTAGAAACTGCTGCATATGTTGCTGGCAGACCTATGGGTGTATAAGTTCAGTATTCTTTGTTATTTTTATGGTGAAAAGTTTGAAAAACATTATCCTAGGATGAAACTTGTGCTCTTTTCATGGTGAACAGGGCATTAATAATTTGGTCCTAAGTCATCTTTTCTGCCTTATCTGCATCGCACATCCTCACTTGCACCGTTTACCATCATTCTGAATTTTTTTGTGACTTCCCATACATATCAGACCCTCTCACTCCATGCTTTTGTTCAAGCTTTATCCCCTGCCTAGAGTAATTATTTCTTCAAGTCTCAATCGTTAGCTCTTTATGAAGGCTTCCCTATTCTAAGGTCTTTAACCACTTTTTACTTCTATTGTCTTCTAATTACTTGCTAAAATTGTCTTTTTTACTACACTGTGAATTTTTGTAGAGCAGAGATCTTTTTTAATCTCTGGTGCCTAGCAGAGTACATGTTAATGATTGAACGATCGAATGATGAACCTAGCTGTTGCATATATTAATTTTTGTGTGTGTGTGTGTGTGTCTCCTCTAATTATGATCTATCGACAAGATTTGTGTTAGGCCAGATTATAAACTCAGTCTAGTAATGGTAATAGAAATTATAAATATTCAACCATATGCTTCTTGATTGTAATTACTAATAATATTTAATAATTATAATTTACATACCTTATATTAGTTTAGGAGAAGAGTCTTTTTCTATGGTTTATATTTTTGACTTTGACAGTGTTGTTTCATTCCTCTGGATTTTCTGTTCTCTCTTCTCTTCCCTGTTTTCTGCCCAAGGAAAAGGAACAACTTGCCTGGTGCCACAGGGGTCTTGTGCCCAGAGGCTTTAGGTTGGGTCTGGTCACAGGGGAGGGAAAAGGATACTCTCAGGTATTGATTTCCTTAGCTCTCTCTTCAGTGGTCCAATATCTTCTCCCTCCCTTCTCCCTTGGGTCAGGGTGCCTCAGCTCCACAGTTACAACTAGGCCCACATTGCAGCATCATACTCTGTGGTTCCCTTATAATGTCATCTCTGTAAATAGCTCTATATTCAGGTAGTCTGTTGAATTATCCTAATTTGAGTGTGACATCTGTGTCTTATTGGGAACATAACAGATAGAATTCTTTTCTACTTCCATGATTTCTTATTTTATAGATAAAACTCAAAGTGAGTAATGACTTTTTCCATACTCCACTACATGGTACGGTCATAAGTTTGTTCACTCTTAAGTAAGTGTGTGTGTCTATGTGTACAAGACTAACCTAAAAATTAACAGAAAGTTGAGCATGGCATGTTTTTGCAAAATGTTTCTTTATTACAGAGCAATAGTTTAAAAGTATGTATATTGAAACTGAATAGCATCTATATTTTATTTTATTTATTTTTTTTAACTTTTTTTAAATTTTTAAACTTTACATAATTGTATTAGTTTTGCCAAATATCAAAATGAATCCATCACAGGTATACATGTGCTCCCCATCCTGAACCCTCCTCCCTCCTCCCTCCCCATACCATCCCTCTGGGTCATCCCAGTGCACTAGCCTCAAGCATCCAGTATCGTGCATTGAACCTGGACTGGCATCTCGTTTCATACATGATATTTTACATGTTTCAATGCCATTCTCCCAAATCTTCCCACCCTCTCCCTCTCCCACAGAGTCCATAAGACTGTTCCATACATCAGTGTCTCTTTTGCTGTCTCGTACACAGGGTTATTGTTATCATCTTTCTAAATTCCATATATATGCATTAGTATACTGTATTGGTGTTTTTCCTTCTGGCTTACTTCACTCTGTATAATAGGCTCCAGTTTCATCCACCTCATTAGAACTGATTCAAATAAATTCTTTTTAATGGCTGAGTAATACTCCATTGTGTATATGTACCACAGCTTTCTTATCCATTTATCTGCTGATGGACATCTAGGTTACTTCATAGCATCTATATTTTTTAAAAAAAATTCTCTGTTAAGTGGAAGTAAGTATTTAAGACCAGAAATCAAGTTAAGATACATTAGAATATCTTCAGGGTAAATAAGGTTAAGAAAAACTTTCATGAAGTTTTGTGCTTTAAATATAGAAAACCTAAGTTTAAAATTACTGTGGGTTAACAATTAAAATCAACAGTAAGGAAGATATTAAAAACTTTGAATACTTTTCAAAAGTTTTATGTAAATTTTTAAAAAGTGAAGATCAAAGAGATTGGTAATGATATAAAGTACTAATTTTTAGGAAAATAAAGATTTTCTTAGCATTCTCATCATAGATTCTTAGAGTACTATGTTTTTTCTTTTTTTAATTGAGGTTAGTTGATTTTGGGGCTTCCCTTTTGGCTTAGCTGGTAAAGAATCTGCCTGCAATGTGGGAGACCTGGGTTCAATCCCTGGGTTGGGAAGATCCCCTGGAGGAGGGAAAGGCTACACACTTCAGAATTCTGGCCTGGAAAATTCTATAGACTGTATAGTCCATGCGGTTGCGAAGAGTCAGATACGGCCGAGCGACTTTCACTTTCGTAGTTGATCTTGGAGGATGGAATGGCAACCCACTCCAGTATTCTTGCCTGGAGAATTCCCATGGACAGAGAAGACTGGCAGGCTACAGTCCATGGAGTCACAAAGAGTTGGTCACAACTAAAGAGAAGGCAATGGCACTCCACTCCAGTACTCTTGCCTGGAAATTCCCATGGACGGAGGAGCCTGGTAGGCTCCAGTCCATGGGGTCGCTAAGAGTCGGGCCGACTGAGCTACTTCACTTTCACTTTTCACTTTCATGCATTGGAGAAGGAAATGGAAACCCACTCCAGTGTTCTTGCCTGGAGAATCCCAGGGACAGGGGAGCCTGGTGGGCTGCCCTTTATGGGGTCGCACAGACTCCGACACGACTGAAGTGACTTAGCAGCAGCAGCAGCAGCAGCATAGTTGACTTACAATGTTTCAGGTGTGTAGCAAAGTGTTATATTCTTTTTCAGATTTTTTCCATTATAGGTTGTTATAAACTACTGAATATAGTTCTCTGAGCTGTACACACAGTACATATAGTTTCTTCCCTACGCGCTTACCCCTTTGTTATCCATAAGGTTGAGGAGGCCATGGCAACCTTCTCCAGTATTCCTGCTAGGAAAATCCCCATGGACAGAGGAGCCTGGAGGGCTATAGTCCATGGGGTCGCAAAGAGTCAGACATGACTGAGCGACTAAACACATCTACAAGGTTACTTTTTGTGCCTGTGAGTCTATTTCTGTTTTTTCTTAGCATATCATGTTTCACTTTTTAAATTTTGTCTCAGTTGGTAAAGACTGCAATACGGGAGACCCAGGTTCCATCCCTGGGTTGGAAAGATCCCTTGGAACCCACTCCAGTATTCTTTCCTGGAAAATCCCATGGACAGAGGTGCCTGGTAGACTGTTCATGGGGTTGCAAAGAATCAGACATGCCTTAGTGACTAAACCAGCAATTTATTTTTAATTGGAGGATAATTTCTTTACAGTGTTATGTTGGTTTCTCCTGTAAAATAGCTTGAATCAGCTCTAAGTATACCTATATCCCCTCCCTTTTGGGACTCCCTCCCACCACCTCCTCCTGATTCCACCCCTTTAGGTCATCACACAATGTGGAACTGAGCTCCCTGTGCTGTACAGGCGCTTCCCACTAGCTATCTGTTTTACACATGGCAATCTATATATGTCAAGGCTACTCTCTCAGTTTGCCCCACCCTCTCCTTTATGCGCTGTGTCCACAAGTATAGTTTTAACATATGCATCTCTCTTCCTGCCCTGCCAATAGGTGCGTCAGTGCCATTTTCTTTTATATTCCATGAATATGCTTTGATAGGCAATATTTTTTCTCTTTCTGACTTGCTTCACTCTGTAAAACAAGATCTAGGTTCATCCACGTCACTTCAACTGACTACAATAGCCAGGATGTTAAAGCAACCTAGATGTCCATGGATAGATGAATGAATAAAGAAGTTATGGTATGCAAAGCAATTATCTTCCAATTAAAAACAAATAAATTAAAAAAAAGAAGTCATGGTACATATATACAATGGAATATTGCTGCTAAGTCGCTTCAGTCATGTCCGTCTCTGTGTGACCCCATGGACTGCAGCCTACCAGGCTCCTCTGTCCATGGGATTTTCCAGGCAAGAGTACTGGAGTGGGTTGCCATTGCCTTCTCCTAATGGAATATTACTCAGCCATAAAAAATGGAGTACTGTTTTAATTCCTAAACAAATTATTCTAGTTTTTATTCCAAAGGATTAAAATAGAAATATGTACTGGAACTTTGCTAAAACACTACTCTATACTTAAGGTTCCTGTTTTGAGATTGTCTTTAGTGAAATAATTTTAAGATCCTCTGAGTATCTTATTGAATACTTGTTCTCCAGATGATACCCAAATTAACTTGCTTCTATAATGAAGAGTTCCCAAGTGAAGAGCTACACAGTAAAGTTTCTATAGATAGTTCTTTTAGGTTCAGTCTTTTACATTTAAAGTAACTTTAACATATTTTAACAAAGAAAATTTTCTGGAGTGAAAATAATACATTTTACCTTTTTATTTTATATGAGTATTTGTTTCTACATTTCTTTAACCTTATTTCTTTCATTTTTCACATCAAATTGTCTTGACAAGTATTACTGCTCTCTGCCCACATCTCTCTTTTTACCCTTTCCAAATGATTGACCACATTCCAATCTCAAGGTTGGTGATTCTGGCTTGTCATTTTTCTGTTAAGCGTGACTTATGGGTGAAACTGAATTTTTTGTGTCGTCAGGTGTGTTGTATGTATGTATTTGGTACTTTCATATACTTCAGAAGTTTTGACAGTACTGATGCTCATGTGTTTTGGGCAACACTCAGGCTTTCCAAGAGTTTCCTCAGTGGCTTAGTGATAAAGAATCCACCTGCAATGCAGGAGCTGCAGGAGATATGGGTTTGATCCCTGGGTCAGGAAGATACTCTGAAGGAGCACATGGCAACCCACTCCAGTATTCTTGCCTGGAGAATCCCATGGACAGAGGAGTCTGACAGGCTACAGTCCATAGGGTGGAAAAAAGTTGCCCATGGCTGAAGTGACTTAGCATGCACATATACAGGCTTTGCAAGACTAACATAAGTATTTGAAAACACTAACCCATGTGTTGACATTCTGATGCTTGTAATCTTGAAGTCAATCTATAAGAACAAACACAGGTGACTGTAAATCATTTGGTACAATTTTGGTACAGATATGAACAGATAGGAAAGCTGAAGACCACCAACATATTGAATTAATTATACCTAGAGAAATCTCATTGGCTTCTGGACTCAGATTCTTCCAGTCTCCTAGTGTGTGCATGCATGCTAAGCAGGTTCAGTCCTGTCTGACGCTTTGTGACTTTATGGAATGTAGTCCCCCAGGCTCCTCTGCCCTTGGGATTCTTCAGGCAAGAATACTGGAGTGGGTTGCCTTGCCCTCTTCCAGGGGATCTTCCCTACCCAGGGACTGAATCCACATCTCTTACCTCTCCTCATTGGCAGGTGGGTTCTCTACCCCTAGCACCACTCCTAGACCTGATGCTAATCCTTTTTTTTTTTTTTTTTAAACCATGCTGACTTTGACAATATACAACTCAGTTCTCTTTAAAAAAATTATTGAAATATTGTTGATTTAAAATGTTGTGTTAGTTTCAGGTATAAAGTGATTCAGTTGTACATCAGTTCAGTTCAGTCACTCAGTCGTGTCTGACTCTGCAACCACATGACTGCAGCACGCCAGGCCTCCCTGTCCATCACTATCTCCTGGAGTTTACCCAAACTCATGTCCATTGAGTTGGTGATGCCATCCAACCATCTTGTCCTCTGTAGTCCCCTTCTCCTCCTGCCTGCCATCTTCCAGCATCAGGGACTTTTTCAGTGAGTCAGTTCTTTGCATCAGGTGGCCAAAGCATTGGAGTTTTAGCTTCAATATCAGTCCTTCCAATGAATATTCAGGACTGATTTCTTTAGGATGAACTGGTTGGATCTCCTTGCAGTCCAAGGGACTCTCAAGAGTCTTTTTCAACACCACAGTTGAAAAGCATCAATTCTTTGGTGGTCAACTTTCTTTATAGTTCAACTGTCATATATATACATGACTATTGGAGAAACCCTAGCCTTGACTAGATGGACCTTTGTTGGCAGAGTAATGTCTCTCCTTTTCAGTATGGTGTCTAGATTGGTCATAACTTTTCTTCTAAGGAGTAAATGTCTTTTAATTTCAGGGCTGCAGTCACCATCTGCAGTGATTTTAGAGCCCTAAAAAATAAAGTCTGTCACTGTTTCCAGTCTTTCCCCATCTATCTGCCATGAAGTGATGGGATCAAATGCCATGATCTTAGTTTTCTGAATGTTGAGCTTTAAGCCAACTTTTTCACTCTCCTGTTTCTCTTTCATCAAGCGGCTCTTTAGTTCTTCTTCACTTTTTGCTATAAGGGTGGTGTCATCTGGTGGTCTTATCTGAGGTTATTGATATTTTTCCCAGCAATCTTGATTCCAGCTTGTGCTTTCTCCAGTCTAGTGTTTCTCATGATGTACTCTGCATATAAATTAAATAAGTAGGGTGACAATATACAGCCTTGACATAATCCTTTCCCTATTTGGAACCAGTTTGTTGTTCCATGTCCAGTTCTAACTGTTGCTTCCTGACCTGCATACAGATTTCTCAGGAGGCAGGTCAGGTGGTTTGTTATTCCCATTTCTTTAAGAATTTTCCATAGTTTGTCGTGATCCACACAGTCAAAGGCTTTGGCATAGTCAATAAAGCAGAAATAGATGTTTTTCTGGAACTCTCTTGCTTTTTTGATGATCCAGTGGATTTTGGCTATTTGATCACTGGTTCCTCTGCCTTTTCTAAAACCAGCTTGAACATCTGGAAGTTCATGGTTCATATACTGTTGCAGTCTGGCTTAGAGAATTTTGAGCATTACTTTATTAGAGTGTGAGATGAGTGCGATTGTGTAATAGTTTGAGCATTCTTTGGCATTGCCTTTCTTTGGGATTGGAATGAAAACTGACCTTTTCCAGATTTGCTGGCATATTGAGTGCAGCAGTTTCACAGCATCATGCACAAATCTGTTCTTTTTAGATTCTTTGCCATTATGAGTCATCACAAGTTATTGAGTATAGTTCCCTGTGCTATACAGTAGGTCCCTGTTGGTTATCTATTTCATAAATAATAGTTTGTATATTTTAACCCCCAAAACTCCTAATTAATCCCTCCACCTTATTTCTCCTGATTCTACTATTCTAAGTTTCACTGATGGAACTGTGTCCACTTGTACACATAAAGTACACCTTTCTTTCTCCCTATTTCCAAAACCAACTGAACATAAAAGAACTACTGAACAGCTGAAGACATCAATGTCAAAGGCATTTAACCTTCATCATTCTTCTGGCCAAAGTCTCTGACGCATAGACTTCAGAGTCACATTTACCTTTATCCCTAGGGCTCCAGTTCCCAGAACATGGCTAATTAGTAATGTAGTTTTTTTCAGCCTGTCTCCTTTCTACCCCCTTCTAGAAGTACAAAAGTATTGCTTCTAAACACCCACCTACTAAATGGGGCTTTATTTTTCCACCTACAGACCTGTTTCTGAATAGTGACTTTTTTTTGCTTCCTAAATTTCCTGGACCATCAACCAGATTATAGCTGTGCTCTGCCTTCCTGCTGGGATCTAACACCTGCTCTCGAAACTCCCTTTTGACTTTTGTCTGAATCCAAATTGAGTTTATTACATTCTTTGTACATGGCTCACAACCTCCTACACCCCTTCCCCTTTCAACTGCACTTTCTAGTTAGACTCAAAGTAAATCTTAACTGTTAAATCTTAAGGATAATCTTCACACCTATTCTACTCCAGTAGGGTCAGATTAAGGTCCAAATGGCTTCATCCTTTCCACTCTTGTGTTTGCCTGATCAGAGCTCCGTGTCTCATACCCCAGTCCAATGCATGACATGTCCCAACACCCTATGTCTCCTTGCTTCCTCAGTCAATTCCATAGCACACTATGTATGGTTCTAAGCTCTCTGCACTCTGTTCTTCTGCAGCCAGCTTGCTTATCATTGCAAAAAAATTTAAAAAAAAGTCACGAGGCTGCCAATATAATCAACTGCAGATTTCTTGTTACCCCTCAGATAGGCTTCAGGGGTAATGTTTGTATTCATTACAGGCTGTTTCATACTTTTTCATTTCCTTCCAGCTTCTAAGAACAATTCTTCCCCATCTCTACCTCTTCCACTTCTCTATGCCTCCCTTACCACCTCTTGCCCTTACTCTCTTGCAAAATAAGGAAAAAAACTCTTGCTAAGAAAACCATGAGCCTTCAAGAGGAACTTCGGGAACTGCCTTTACTTGTTCCTAATTTTTCTCACAGTAAACTTTTTTTTTTTTTTTTTCTTTTCTTTTGTCAACAGAAGAAAGTGCTTGCCACCATTCTGAAGCACAACTTTTACATTGTCCAATTTTCTTAACTATATTTATTGATGTGATCCTCTTTCATTTTCAGTCTGTGTCTTATTGGTCAGCAGAAAAGAAGAAATACTTTATTTCTTCCCCCCAAAATCCCCTTGAACTCCTATAGAAACTCCTTTCTTTTCTTCCCGTTAGAGGTAGCTTAGTTTTCACTCATTCTCTTTTTCTTTAGTCCTCAGTTGATGGAAAGTGTTTTTTTTTTTTTTTTTTTTCTGGCTATAATGTAGCCCGTGTACAAATGAGCATATATTATTACTTAGAATAGTCACTTAGAATGACTGCACATGTACCCATCAAGTTTATTTTTATTTTTTTTAATTTAATTTTTAAACTTTACAAATTGTATTAGTTTTGCCAAATATCAAAATGAATCTGCCAGAGGTATACATGTGTTCCCCATCCTGAACCCTCCTCCCTCCTCCCTCCCCATACATAGATCATGACCAGTATCAGTTGAACGGACTCCTGGTAATGGCTTCATTTTACTTCATCCTTGAAATAATTGCTATCCTTAATTTTATGATAATTATTTTCTTTTTATTCCTTTTTTTAATGTTTCTACTATGTTGTTTGTAGTAATGCAATACTTGTCACAACTCTTTTCCATCCCACCAGTCACCCCTCTAGTGTGGTTTGAGAGTTGCTGTGTTTACAACTGTCATAGCATTTATTACATTTTCTGTCAGTTCCTGAGACTATGAGCTCTTTTTATTTATATTTTATTTGTTTACTCTCAAAACTTAATGCCCTAAACCTGTAGAAATTCAATAAATATTAGTTAAAACAATTGATGAAAGGAATTAGAGACACATATCTTTGTAGGTTCAGAGTTCCCATACTTAAAATATTAAAACATTTAAGCAGATGAACACATTCTTAAGTGGAAAACTTTTCAATCACAAGGACTGAAACAAAAGCATGTTCTAGTTAAGTTTCTCTTATAATCCCAGTACTGTCATTAATTGACTGCCACCTTGGGCCATTTATTTAACCTCTTGGTCTTCTGTTACCTAATCTATAAAATGAGGTTGGACTAAATGATCTCCAAGGTCCTGTGACATTCTATGATTGTCATCAATGATTGTATAAATAAAAAATTCAATTAACAAGAACATCTTAATCCCCAAGCATTATCACTAAATTGAGATTTTACTTTTTCAAAGAGCAATTATTTTTATACACAGTAGGAAATGAAAGTGTTCACGTATCTTCCTTTGCAGTCACAATCCAACTTCATCAACAGTCATTTTTACATAATGTGAAGTGTTCTTCCTAGTCATATATGTAGACTTCTCTTCCTTTGAAGTGACATCATTGAGAGATCTCTTCTTTATTTAACTGGTGAATTCATTACCTAGCAGAGAATAGATGTCACTTGTCTTACCTGAGTCCCGTGAAATATGCTAGGCTCTCCCCACAAATCTAATTAGACTCTCTAGACTGTACCTGTTAGGTGACCAGCCTGGGCAAATTTTTTAGATCTTCAGCCATTGACCTTGGCCTTAGTGTGCTCCCGGACATTTCTAAACACATTTCCTCCTACTAGCTTATGTTCATCTTTCTTTATCCTCCGTCCTGACCTCCCTCCTGCTTCTCTGTTTTCCCTCCTATGCCATAGAGAGACATCTGCATAACATTTCCAGACTGGCCCATGTAGGACTTCCTTCTATAAACCTTTCCCCTGAGAGAAACTCTTCAACCACTAAGTTACTGCTACAAGATCAGAATCTGAACACGAAATAATGTACTCACAATCATAAAATAATTTAAATATGAAAAATAGCACATGGTCTCTGTAAATTCTTATCAGCTTTATTGTGGTATATATGACATACACTAACGTTTATATATGTGAAATATACATTTTGGAAAGTTTCATTCTATAATCTCATAACCTTTTGTAATTTCAGTTTTATACCCTTTCCACACTCTTCTTGCTGTTTCCCTCCTGTTTTCATGTGCTACTCATTTGATTTCTCTATAGATTATATTGCATTTTCTAGAGTTTTATGTGGGGCTTCTCTGGTGGCTCAGTGTTAGAGTCCTCTTGCAAAGCAGGAGACTCAGGTTCAATCCCTGGGTTGGGAAGATCCCATGAAGGAGGAAAAGGCAGCCCACTCCATTATTCTTGCCTGGGAAATACCATGAACAGAGGGGCCTGTCGGGCTACAGTCCCATGTTGTTACAAAGAGTCAAACACGACTTAGGGACTAAACAGCAACAAGAACAAATGAATTACATAAATAGATTCATAGAATATACATGAATGACTTGTTTTTGCCTGGTTTCTTTCACTTCATATTATTCTGAGATTCATCCATATTGTTGTATGTATCACTAAGTTGTTCATTCCTGTTTTCTGATGAGTAGTATTCATTTGTATGGAATCACCACAATTTATTTATATATTGGGCTATTGATGGATATTTAACTTGCTTCCAGTTTGGGGCTATTAGAAATAAAGTTTCTGGGAACATTTATATTGAGATTTTTGTATCGACGTATACTTCTGTTTCTTTTGAGGAGATACCAGGAGTAGTATGTATGGATCATAGAGTAAATATTTTAAGAAACTATCAAACTGCTTTTCAAAGTGGATGTACCACCTTACCAGCAGAAATGTATGAGAATTCCAGTTCTTTCACATCCTGCCAATACCCAGTATAGTCAGTTTCTTTTAATTATAACTTTTAATGGATGTGGAATAGTACTTCACTGCTGCTGCTGCTGCTGCTAAGTCGCTTCAGTTGTGTCCAAGTCCGTGCAACCCCATAGACGGCAGCCCACCAGGCTCCCCCATCCCTGGGATTCTCCAGGCAAGAACACTGGAGTGGGTTGCCATTTCCTTCTCCAAGGCATGAAAGTGAAAAGTGAAAGTGAAGTCGCTCAGTCATGTCTGACTCTAGCGACCCCATGGACTTCAGCCCACCAGGCTCCTCCATTCATGGGATTTTCCAGCAAGAGTACTGGAGTGGGGTGCCATTGCCTTCTCCGAGTACTTCACTATATACCTGTTATTTGGAGTATATATAAAACACTCTAACTTCAGTAATAAAAAGGCAAATAATCCAAAAGTGCAAAAAATGATGTTCAGCATTATTAGGTCTTCGTGGTAGTGGTGGTGGTTTAGCTGCTAAATCATGTCTGAATCTTGCAACCCTATGGACTGTAGCCTGCCAGGTTCCTCTGTCCATGGGATTTTAGGAAATACAAATTATTTTAGATATTTTTATTCACATCAAGAGTCCTATCCTGGAGCATCTTTGTCACTCCACTTTATCTCTATAATTACCACAAGAAAGAAAATTACAGATGAATATCGGTTAAACACAGATGTAAAACCCCTCAACAAAATATTAGCAATTGAGTTAAAAAAAAAACCAAAAAACATCAAAAGGATCATATACCAATGTCAAGTGAGATTTACTCCATGTATATGAGGATGGTTCAGTATCTGAAAATCAGTGTGATATACCACATTAACAAATTGAAGAATAAAACTCCAATGATCATCTCAGTAGATGCAGAAAAAGCTGTTAGCAAAATTCGACAATCATTTATAAGTTGTCCATACAGGGAGTATAGAGGGAATATACCTCAAAATAATGGACATATGTGACAAACCTACAGCTAATATCATACTCAACAATTAAAAGCTTAAAACATTTCCTGTAAGACCAGAAATAAGATGGTAATGACCATTCCCACAACTTTTATTCAACATAGTATGGAAGTCCTAGCAACAGAAAACAACGAGAAAGGGAAGCCAAACTAGAAAAAAGGAAGAAATAAAACTGTCACTACCTGCAGATGACATGATATTATATACAGACAATCTTAAAGACACCACCAAGAAGTGATTAGAACTAATAATTCAATAAAGTGGTAGGATGTAAAATTAAAATTCAGAAATCTTTTGCATTCCTATATATTAGCAACAAACTGTTAAAGAAGTTAAGAAAATAATCCCATTTATAATTGCATCAAAAATAATAAAATACCTAGCAGTAAATCTAAGGTGGTAAAAGATCTGTAAAAGGGAAACTATAAGACACTCATGAAAAAAATTGAAGAGGACACAAACAAGAAGATACACTGTGCTCATGGGCTAAAAGAATTAGTAGAATCTGCCTGCCAAGCAGGAAATGCAGGTTCAATCTCTGGGTCAGGAATATTCCCTGGAGAAAAAATGGCAGCCCAATGCAGTATTCTTGCCTGGGGTATCCCGTGGACAGAGGAGCCTGGTGGGCTACAGCCCATGGAGTCAAGAGAGTCAGACACAACTTAGCAACTAAACAACAATGACCATAGTACTCAAGGCAATCTACAAATTCAGTGCAATCCCTATCAAAGTATCCATGACATTTTTCACAGAACTATAACAAATCTAAAGTTTATATGGAAACACAAAAGACCCTGATTAAATTAAGCAATCTTGAGGAAGAAAACAAAGCTGAAGGTATCATACTAACTGATTTTAAACTACACTACAAAACTAGATTAATCAAAACAGTGTGATAGTGGCACAAAAACAGACATAGATCAACACAGCAGAATAGAGAGACCAGAAGTAAACCCACACTTACATGGGCAATTAATCTATGATAAAGAAAGCAAGACTATATTATTGGGGAGAAAGACAGCCTCTTCAATTAATGCTGTTGGGAAAAGTGGACAGCTGTATATAAAAAAAATCAATATAAACTGCTTTCTCCAACTGTATATAAAAGTAAAATGGATTAAAGATTTGAACGTAAGACCTGAAACCATAAAACTTCTAGAAGAAAAACATAGGCCATATGCTCTTTAAGAGCAATATTTTCTTCTAATGTATCCTCAGGCAAGGGAAAAAATGCAAAAACAATTGAGACTATAACAATCTAAAAACCTTCTCACAACAAAGGAAACTATCAATAAAACATAAAAGCAACCTGCCAAATGGGAGAAGATATTTGCAAGTGCTATGTTCAATAATGGACTAATATCCAAAATATGCAAAGAACTGATATAACTCAGTGTCAAAGAATTAAACTAAATAATGGAAAAATGTGACAGAGGACCTGAATAGACACTTTTTTAAAGAAGACATACAGATGGCCAACAGACATATGCAAAGATGCTCAGGAGGATGCAAACTGAAAGAAGCCAGAATGAGATACTACTTTACTCCTCTTAGAAGGGCTGTTATCAGATAGACAGCAAATAACAAGTGTTGCTGGGATATGAAAAAAAGGGAACCTTTGTGCACTGTTGGTGGGAATGTAAATTGGTGCTACCCCTGTGGAAAACAGTAGGGAGAGTTCTCAAAAAATTAAAGCTAGAACTTCCATAAGATGCAGAAATTTTACTCTTGAGGATTTTTCTGAGATCAGCAAAAACACTAATTCAAATAGGTATGTGAAACCCTGTATTCATTGCAGCATTATTTACATTTGCCTTAGTATAGGAACAACTTAAGTGTCCTTCAGTAGATTAAAAGATATACTGTGCCATGCACACACCCACATACACTCACAATGGAATATTATATTGCTGAACTGTTAAAACAAAAAAAGAAAAAGCATGGATGTTTGCAACAACATGGATGAACCTAGACGGTATTATCCTAAGTGAAGCACACACACACACACACACACAAATGAAGAAACATAAAACAGAAACAGAGTCATCAACACAGAGAACAAACAAGTGGTTGCTTGAGGAAAGGGGTACAGTCATCGATTGAAACAGGTGATAGAGATCAAGAGGTACAAACTTAAAATTAACAAATAGATGTGTCAATAAAATGTACACACTGGGAAATATAGTCAATAATGTAATAGTTTTGTATTGATGACATATGGACTTGAGACATGATATTGATCATTTTGTGATGTATAGAAACACTGAAAAACTGTGTTGTGTACCAGAAACTTACATGGTTTTGCAGATCAATCATGCTTTAAAAAAAATCCTGGCTTATTTTTTTTTTCTCTGATCTTTTATTTTTAGTGTATAGGAATGCAAGATATTTCTGTGTATTAATTTTGTATCCTGTGACTTTACTAAATTCATTGAGAGCTCTAGTAGTTTTCTGGTGGCATCTTTAGGATTTTCTGTGTGTAGTGTCATGTCATCTGCAAATAGTGACGGTTTTATTTCTTCTTTGACATTTTGGATTCATTTTATTTCTTTTTCTTCTCTGATTACTGTGGCTAGGACTTATAAAACTATGTTGAATAAGAGTGGCAAGAGTGGGCACCTTTGTCTTATTCATGATTTTGGAGAAAATGCTTTCAGTTTTTTACCATTCAGAATAATGTTTGCTGTGGGTTTGTCATATATGGCCTTTATTATGTTGAGAGAGATTCCCTCTATGCTCACTTTCTGGAGAGTTTTTTATCATAAGTATGTGTTGAATTTTATCAAAAGCTTTTTCTGCATCTATTGAGATGATCATATGGTTTTTATTCTTGTTTGTTAATATAGTATATCACATTGATTGATTTGCATGCACTGAAGAATCCTTGCATCCCTGGGATAAATTCTACTTCATCATGGTGTATGATCCTTTTAATGTGCTGTCAGATTCACTTTGCTAGTATTTTGTTGAGGTTTTTTATATCTATATTCATTAATGATACTGGCCTGTAATGTTCCTTTTTTGTGATATCTTTGTCTGGTTTCAGTGTCAGGGTGATGGTGGTCTCACAGATTGAGTTTGGGGAGTGTTCCTTCCTCTGCAAATTTTTTGAAGAGTTTGAGAAGGCTAGGTGATAGCTTTTCTCTAATGTTTTATAGAATTTGCCTGTGAAGCCATCTGGTCCTGGACTTTTTTGTTGTTGGAAGATTTTTAATCACAGTTCCAATTTCATTACTTGTGATTGGTCTGTTCATATTTTATTTTTCTTCCTGGTTCAATTTTGGAAGGTTGGACTACAGACTGTCATATGGAGTGAAATAAGTCAGAAAGAGGAAAACAAATATTGCATATTAACACATATATGTGGAATGTGAAAAAATTGGTATAGACAATCTTATTTAAAAGCAGAAATAGAGACACAGACATAGAGAAGAAGCATATGGATATGGGGGGTGGGGAAGCAGTGGCTGCGAAAAATTGGGAGGTGAAGATTCACATATAGACATATACATACACTATTGATACTATGTGTAAAATAGATAACTAATGAGAACCTAATGTATAGCACAGAAAACTCTATTCATTGCTCTGTGGTGACCTAAATGGGAAGGATATTCAAAAAGAGGGCACATATGTATAAATGTAGCTGATTCACTTTATTCACTTTGCTGTACAGTAGAAACTAACACACTGTAAAACAGCTATACTGTAATAGAAATAAAAAAAAAAAAAACAGGCACCCAGACACATTCACATAAAAAGAAATCAAATTTGTGGTTACTAGAAGTAAGGTTGAGGGAGGGCAACGGAGGAGCCTGGTAGGCTGCAGTCCATGGGATCGTGAAGAGTTGGACACGACTGAGCGACTTCACTTTCACTTTTCACTTTCGTGCATTGGAAAAGGAAATGGCAACCCACTCCAGTGTTCTTGCCTGGAGAATCCCAGGGACCGAAGAGCCTGGTAGGCTGCCATCTCTGGGGTCGCACAGAGTCAGACACGACTGAAGTGACTTAGCAGCAGCAGCAGCAGAGATATGTACAACATGATTAATATAATTTATGCTGCTGTATGTTATATATAATAGCTAATAAGAGAGGAAATTCTGAGTTTTCATCACAAGGAAATTCTTTTGCTCTTTAATTTTGTATCTATATGAGATCAGTTCAGTTCAGTCGCTCAGTGGTGTCCGACTCTTTGCGACCCCATGAATCGCAGCACGCCAGGCCTCCCTGTCCATCACCAATTCCTGGAGTTCACTCAGACTCATGTCCATCCAGTCAGTGATGCCATCCAGCCATCTGTCATCTGTTGTCCCCCTCTCCTCCTGCCACCAATCCCTCTCAGCATCAGAGTCTTTTCCAATGAGTCAACTCTTCGCATGAGGTGGCCAAAGTACTGAAGTTTCAGCTTTAGCATTATTCCTTCCAAAGAAATCCTAGGGCTGATCTCCTTCAGAATGGACTGGTTGGATCTCCTTGCAGTCCAAGGGACTCTCAAGAGTCTTCTCCAACACCACAGTTCAAAAGCATCAATTCTTCAGTGCTCAGCCTTCTTCACAATCCAACTGTCACATCCATACATGACCACAGGAAAAACCATAGCCTCGACTAGATGGACCTTTGCTGGCAAAGTAATGTCTCTGCTTTTGAATATGCTATCTAGGTTGGTCATAACTTTCCTTCCAAGGAGTAAGCATCTTTTAATTTCATGGCTGCAGTCGCCATCTGCTGTGATTTTGGAGCCCAAAAAAATAAAGTCTGGCACTGTTTCCACTGTTTCCCCATGTATTTCCCATGAAGTGATGGGATCAGATGCCATGATCTTCATTTTCTGAATGTTGAGATTTAAGCCAACTTTTTCACTCTCCTCTTTCACTTTCATCAAGAGGCTTTTTAGTTCCTCTTCACTTTCTGCCATAAGGGTGGTGTCATCTGCATATCTCAAGTTATTGATATTTCTCCAAGCATTATTGACTCCAGCTTGTGTTTCTTCCAGTCCAGCACTTCTCATGATGTACTCTGCATATAAGTTAAATAAGTAGGGTGACAATATACAACCTTGACATACTCCTTTTCCTATTTGGAACCAGTCTGTTGTTCCATGTCCAGTTCTAACTGTTGCTTCCTGACCTGCATACAGATTTCTCAAGAGGCAGGTCAGGTGGTCTGGTATTCCCATCTCTTTCAGAATTTCCCACAGTTTGTTGTGATCCACACAGTCAAAGGCTTTGGCATAGTCAATAAAGCAGAAATAGATGTTTTTCTGGAACTCTCTTGCTTTTTCCATGATCCAGTGGATGTTGGCAATTTGATCTCTGGATCCTCTGCCTTTTCTAAAACCAGCTTGAACATCAGGAAGTTCACGGTTCACATATTGCTGAAGCCTGGCTTGGAGAATTTTGAGCATTACTTTACTAGCGTGTGAGATGAGTGCAATTGTGTGGTAGTTTGAGCATTCTCTGGCATTGCCTTTCTTTGGGATTGGAATGAAAACTGATCTTTTCCAGTCCTGCGGCCACTGCTGAGTTTTCCAAATTTGTTGGTATATTGAGTGCAGCACTTTCACGGCATCATCTTTCAGGATTTGAAATAGCTCAACTGGAATTCCGTCACCTCCTCTAGCTTTGTTCGTAGTGATGCTTTCTTTTTTTTTTTTTTTTTCGTAGTGATGCTTTCTAAGGCCCACTTGACTTCACATTCCAGGATGTCTGGCTCTAGATGAGTGATCACACCATCATAATTATCTGGGTCATGAAGATCTTTTTTGTACAGTTCGTCTGTGTATTTCTTGACACCTCTTCTTAATATCTTCTGCTTCTGTTAGGTCCGTACCATTTCTGTCCTTTATTGTGCTCATCTTTACATGAAATGTTCCCTTGGTATCTCTAATTTTCTTGAAGAGATCTCTAGTCTTTCCCATTCTGTTGTTTTCCTCTATTTCTTTGCATTGATCGCTGAGGAAGGCTTTCTTATCTCTTCTTGCTATTATTTGGAACTCTGCATTCAGATGCTTATATCTTTCCTTTTCTCCTTTGCTTTTTGCTTTTCTTCTTTTCACAGCTATTTGTAAGGCCTCCCCAGACAGCCATTTTGTTTTTTGCATTTCTTTTCTATGTGGATGGTTTTGATCCCTGTCTCCTGTACAATGTCACGAACCTCATTCCATAGTTCATCAGGCACTCTATCTATCAGATCTAGGCCCTTAAATCTATTTCTCACTTCCACTGTATAATCATAAGGGATTTGATTTAGGTCATACCTGAATGGTCTAGTGGTTTTCCCTACTTTCTTCAATTTAAGTCTGAATTTGGTAATAAGGAGTTCATGATCTGAGCCACAGTCAGCTCCTGGTCTTGTTTTTGTTGACTGTATAGAGCTTCTCCATCTTTGGCTGCAAAGAATGTAATCAGTCTGATTTTGGTGATG
Organism: Bos indicus; assembly: GCF_029378745.1. NCBI lineage: Eukaryota > Metazoa > Chordata > Mammalia > Artiodactyla > Bovidae > Bos > Bos indicus. Next base: position 56,919,436 of record NC_091768.1, on the reverse strand, counting down.
TCCATATGTAGAGTCTTCTTTTGTGTTGTTGGAAGAGGGTGTTTGTTATGACCAGTGCATTTTCTTGCCAAAACTCTATTAGTCTTTGCCCTGTTTCATTCCATATTCCAAGGCCAAATTTGCCTGTTACTCCAGGTGTTTCTTGACTTTCTACTTTTGCATTCCAGTCCCCTATAATGAAAAGGACATCTTTTTTGGGTGTTAGTTCTAAAAGCTCTTGTAGGTCTTCATAGAACCATTCAACTTAGGCTTCTTCAGCATTATTGGTTGGGGCATAGACTTGGATTACTGTGATATTGAATGGTTTGCCTTGGAAACGAACAGAGATCATTCTGTCATTTTTGAGATTGCATCCAAGTACTGCATTTCGGACTCTTTTGTTGACCACAATGGCTGTCCATTTCTTCTGAGGGATTCCTGCCCACAGTAGTAGATATAATGGTCATCTGAGTTAAATTCACCCATTCCAGTCCATTTTAGTTCACTTATTCCTAGAATGTCGACATTCATTCTTGCCATCTCCTGTTTGACCACTTCCAATTTGCCTTGATTCATGGACCTGCCATTCCAGGTTCCTATGCAATATTGCTCTTTACAGCATCGGACCTTGCTTCTATCACCAGTCACATCCACAGCTGAGTATTGTTTTTGCTTTGGCACCATCCCTTCATTCTTTCCAGAGTTATTTCTCCACTGATCTCCAGTAGCATATTGGGCCCCTACTGACCTGGGGAGTTCCTCTTTCAGTATCCTATCATTTTGCCTTTTCATACTGTTCATGGGGTTCTCAAGGCAAGAATACTAAAGTGGATTGCCATTGCCTTCTCCAGTGGACCACATTGTGTCAGACCTCTCCACCATGACCCGCCTGTCTTGGGTGGCCCCACAGGGCGTGGCTTAGTTTCCTTGAGTTAGACAAGGCTGTGGTCCTAGTGTGATTAGATTGACTAGTGTTCTGTGAGTATGGTTTCAATGTATCTGCCTTCTGATGCCCTCTTGCAACACCTACTGTCTTACTTGGCTTTCTCTTATCTTGGGTGTGGGGTATCTCTTCACGGCTGCTCCAGCAAAGCACAGCCGCTGCTCCTTACCTTGGACGAGGGATATCTCCTCACTGCCGCCCTTCCTGACCTTCAACGGTGGTTAGCTCCTCTAGGCCCTCCTGCACCTGGCAGCCACTGCTCTTTGGATGTGGGGTTGCTCTTCCGGGCCACAGCCCCTGGCCTCAGGCGTGGACGTGTGGGGTTGCTCCACAACCACATATAATGTTAACTGTTAAAAAAAATTTGCAAATCAATTTGTTGAAAAATTGATGTTTATTTTAAGTAAGATATCTTTCATTATTTTTGACATTCAGCCTTTTTAAAGTATATTTATTACATAAAATTTCCTTTTCATGAATTCTCTCATATTCTTTATTAATTTATTTATTGTCTGAAAATTTTCCTTAATTGCCTGACTGAACTCGATTAAATTCACTAACCCTTTCTCTATTGCAAACATTTTTTTCCATTTATCTTTTAATAAAATTTATGATACTTTTAACATTCAGTTTTATATTTTTATTTTGTCCATATATTAACTGAATCTTCATAATTTCTTCAATGACTTTAAAAGTAGAAAGTTTTAATCATATTTTCTATTTCTTATGACTTGATATTTTATATTTAAAATTATTAATCTATACTGTAATTTGGTATGTATTACAAAGAAAAACTCTTAGTTGATACTTTTAAATTAGCTTACCATTTGTTCAAAATAATTGGTCAATTAATCTATTCTTTCTTCATTATTTCCATATTTTCTTTATCATATATTCCTTCTGTAAACTAATTCCTGTATGTAAGTTCCCCCCATAATTGTTTGATTTCTGCTTGTATGTTCATGAACAGTATAATTTATTTTTAATTAGGATAAGATCTCTTTAGGGATTTTATTAAAATTGTAAGTTTACTATAGTTTGGAAACAATTATACATCTATACACTTTGTATTTTGTTTAAAAATAGTGGGTAACTTTTAATATATACAAATATTATGGCTTTCAGAAAGTTTGTAGATTTCATGTGGATCTCGTTTGTTCATTTTCCTTCTGACTACCTTATATTTGAGTACTAGTATACATGTTTTTAAATTATATTTCTAATTATTTAACACCAGTGTACAAGAAAACTCTCATTTTTAAAATTTTATTTCTAGCCTCCTTTCTATATTTTCTTGTCAATTTAGTAGTGTTTCTCATTCTTTTGCTATTACCAGCTATATAATCATATTATCCCCAAATTGATAATTTTGTTTTTTTCCCCATGGTTTGTCTTCTGTTACTTAACTTCTATTTTTGATTAATTGTATTTGTTAGAACTTTCAAGGGCATGAAAATTGTAACATTTTTACTGGAAAATTCTTGCATCTATTAGTGCTTTATATTTAGTATGAAGTTAGCTATGCTTTAGCTATCATTTTATTTTGCATTTTAAAGTCACTAACAAGGTTTACTCAAAATTGCCTAAAATATCAGAATTATTTACTTGATCATATAGTGATTCTCTAAATATATGTGAGGATAATAAGAATTACAACATTTCAAAATGTCAAATATGTTCCCCAGATTACCATTTCCTTCAGAAACTGAGTCATTATTTCTAATCAAATCTATAAGATGGTCAGACAAATCAATTGATGGATGATTTCTATTAGCGATAATATATCAATTTCCTCTCTATAAGGCAGAGTTATGAGCACCTACTCTGCCCCACAGCTATAATTTTGTAACATTTGCTTGAGAATAAGAAACAATTATACATTTCAACCTTTAAGAATATGTCTCAACCTTTGAGAATACACCTTTGGGAAGTCATTTCACCTCTCTACATCAGTATGTCATTGAATATCATGTATCTCTTTATCTAAGGAATGTGTAGTATTCTTGGCTGGCAGTCAGTACCTTTGTGAATTTGAGCAAATTATTTCCCCCAGTTTTCTTACCTCATTTGTTTATAAAGATTTTAAGATAGGCTATCTGTACTATCTTTTTCACTCAAGTGTCCTGTCATTTTGTAGCAAACTTTGTTTAGAAATCAGATATACATATGTGGAAATATATAATAATAAACTCAAGAGAAAATGCAGTATGGTGGAAATACCAGAAGTTTGGCCTCAGATAATTCTATATTAAAATCTTAGTGTTGCCTTACTGTGAGACATTAGGTAAATTATTTGAACTATACAAGCCCAAGTTACATCAATGTCAATAGGAAATACTAAAATTCATCATCTGTCATGGCTGTGATGAGAACTCAGTAACAAAGTCTTATGCTATGTGAATTTATATCTTTTAGACAGCCAGCAGGAAACAGATGGCACACGTGAACTAGATTAATTCTAGAATGATTTATTTATAGTGATACTAATTATAAAGGTGTAGGTATATGGTAATCACAAAGATTGTTGCAGTTATCTTAGATATATTAGCAGACAAACTATTACCATGCTTAGGTCCAAGAGAAACAGGGGAAGAAGTTTGGGGAGCATTAGGGATACTGTCATATATCATCTTGTTTGAGAGAGAATCAGTGACCATTTGTGGAGGGACACAGCCTAAGACAGAAATAACCTCATTTAAAAAGTATACCGTTGTTTAACTGACTACTCTGATCTGGTCTCCAGAGTGAAGTGTGTGAAAGTTGCTCAGTCGTGTCTGGCTCTTTGTGACCTCAGGAATTCTCCAGGCCAGAATTCTGGAGTGGGTAGCCTTTCCCTTCTCCAGGAGATCTTCCCAACCCAGGGATTGAACCCAGGTCTCCTGAATTGCAGGCAGAGTCTTTACCAACTGAGCTATCAGGGAAGCCCTAATAGCTCTCCTAGGCTGTATACTGTCACCCTACATCACAAGAAACACTGGGCTGGAAGAACCACAAGCTGGAATCAAGATTGTCGGGAGAAATATCAATAACCTCAGATATGCAGATGACACCACCCTTATGGCAGAAAGTGAAGAGGAACTAAAAAGCCTCTTGATGAAAGTGAAAGTGGACAGTGAAAAAGTTGGCTTAAAGCTCAACATTCAGAAAACTAAGATCTGGTCCCATCACTTCATGGGAAATAGATGAGGAAACACTGGAAACAGTGTCAGAGTTTATCTTTTTGGGCTCCAAAATCACTGCAGATGGTGATTGCAGCCATGAAATTAAAAGATGCTGACTCCTTGGAAGGAAAGTTATGACCAACCTAGATAGCATATTAAAAAGCAGAAACATTACTTTGCCAACAAAGGTCTGTCTAGTCAAGGCTATGTTTTTTCCAGTGGTCATGTATGGATGTGAGAGTTGGACTGTAAAGAAAGCTGAGCGCCGAAGAATTGATGCTTTTGAACTGTGGTGTTGGAGAAGATTCTTGAGAGTCCCTTGGACTGCAAGGAGATCCAACTGCTCCATTCTAAAGATCAGTCCTGGGTGTTCTTTGGAAGGACTGATGTTGAAGCTGAAACTCCAATACTTTGGCCACCTCATGCGAAGAGTTGACTCATTGGAAAAGACTCGGATGTTGGAAGGGATTGGGGGAGGAGGAGAAGGAGACGACAGAGGATGAGATGGCTGGATGGCATCACCTACTCAATGGACACGAGTTTGAGTGAACTCCAGGAGTTGGTGATGGACAGGGAGGCCTGGCGTGCTGCAGTTCACGGGGTCGCAAAGAGTCGGACACGACTGAGCAACTGAAGTGAACTGAATAGGTCTCCAGAGATTTAACTCTAAAAGGAGCTGCATTGGATTTTCATATAAACATATACAGATAAGTCTTTTCATATTGAAACTTAATGCAGTTAGCAACTTTCCTGGAGTAACTGAGCCCATTAGCCAAAGAGTTTTGTTGTACAAAAGTTTTGTACAATTTACAGTGTAGTCTGCTAAGATCTATACTAGGCATTACAGAAGTTCTGATATTTCCAAAGTTTCCTCACAGAAGACTTGTAATATTCTTTCAGCCATGTGACATGGTCCAATCTGGGTTCTGATCTTTCTGCCTCAAGTTTCTCTTGCCCAAATCTGCCTGACCTAGCTTCAGGGTCCTTAATATAACAGTCATTTGTCTTTTTCTGTTTTTCTTCTTCAGTGTATAATCTTTAAGTACTGGATTTTTATCAGTTAACTTCTTTAGAAAGCTGTGCTTCCCCTTAATATATTTTGAAAACTGCTCTCTAGGAGTAGTTTCCAGCTGTTCTCTGCCCTTCTATTCTGATACTTCTGTGTCTCTGCCCTGCTATTCTGAGAACTCTGTGTCTACTGGCATCTGCTTTCTCTTTGTAGAATTAGTGTTTTTGGTGATGCAAGAAGGGTTTTTAAGCCCCTTGTTTTTAAGAGTTACTTCCTGCTTGGAAGCAGAACTGATTCTCCTGTTGCAGGGAAATGCGGATTTCGTGACGCTTCCTTGGATAGCAATAGCTGAAAACACTTTTCTTTAATTACTTCCTGTCCTACCTGTCAATAAATTAACAGGGGTGGATGGTATGATGAAAAGTGTGCTGAAACAGAAATTTCAAACCTGGGCTCTTATTGGTTAGTCCACATTCTAGCCATGCAATTTGGAAAAATTACTTAATTTTTTTGATTCTCATCTTTCTTTACTCTCATTTATAAAAATGAAATAATACACCATTATACTTATCTCAAATGATTTTTATCAGGCTCGAATGTAATAATGTATGTGGTGTGATTTACAAGCTATAAAGTGGAAGGGATTATTACTATTTGGAAAAATGCATATTCTGGAGCCTTTCGAAAACAACACAACATGTTATGTAAATTAGTATCTGTTGTGTATTCATATTTTCCCACCTGGCTAGCCAAATGAAAAAGACATTTATTTCTCATGGAAATCTCAAGAGATATTAACTAATCTTCCTTCAGTATATTCAATATAATTCTAAGAATTAATAACATTTGGAGTAATCACAGATACAAATCTGCAGAAATCAAATCATAATCATGTTCATTTTATACAGATAAAGTTTCCAGGAGTAAAGTGTGTACCCTTGCTATTCATGACTTGCTTGAATAGTTTTCAAGCCTTCATATAATTTTTCCTTGAGTTATAAAGCTTCAGAATTACTATGTTGACTTGAAGAAGGAAATTGTATGACCTTCATTAAAGGCAATGACTATTATTAATTTATTAATGCTGGAATTACTTTATACTGCTCATATGAATCAGCTTACTGTATAGTTGTTTCGATCTTTAAATGTTTATGTGATTTAAAATTTTATTAGGGCATATTATTTTGGTTATATTTCTTCTGTTATAACCCAAGTCATAATAATTATATTATTATTGCTTAATATTATATCTTTATTATTACTAATTAGATTCTGTACTATTTTTCAATGTGTGGCAAAGAGGATTTTAGAAAGGAAAATAAGGATATTAAATCAATACTTCAAAATGCTGACATTTCTTCCACTGTTTTAGAATTTTGAAGTAATTGTCTCACTTTATTTTCTCTATTTTAGTCAGAGCACTTAAATATATTTGTGACTATTTGCACATTTTCCCTTAATCATCACATTTTTTGTTGTTTTATTGCTGCTATCTGCTTTTTTGAATATTTGATGGCATTCACTGAGTACTTACTATATGTCTGGTAGTTGACTCCATGAAGTTATTGTAAGAAGTCCAGAAAGGTGATTTCTCTTAAGGAGATCACCTTGCAATATAGAGAGCAGATAAAACACATACTCAAATACCAAATAATTAAACAAGACACATTCATATGATAAGTGCTATAATAATAAAACTGAATTTGGGATCAGGATTGTCTGGGGTAGAAACAGAAAGGAGGGCTGCTTTAAATGAAATGGGTAAGAAAGATCTCATACAAGAGGTAATATTTGAGCTGGGATCTTAATTATTAGAAAGGACTAAGTTTTGAAGTTGAGAAAGGAAATTTTATGTAGAATATGTAAAGGTTCTGATGAGAGAATGAGCTTAGCAAGGGAGGTCTATTTAGTTGGAGGATGGTGAATGGTTAGATAGGCACAGAGAAGTCAAATAAAGGCAGTAAATTGTGGGCTTAAGACATAGAGTTTAGATTGTATTGTAATTGTGACAGGAAGACACTGGAGAGATCTAAGCATAGGATTGGCATGATTTCATTTACATTTTTGAAAATTTGCCTGACCATCATGTAGAAAATGAGCCATGTGAAAAACCATGATGGAAACAGGGAAATTGGTTTGGAAGCTATTATAGTAATCCTGGTGAGAGAAGATGGTAATGATCAAAGTTGTCAGGGTTCAATGGAAATGGTCAGATTTGGCATATATGTGAGAAGTATAGCCACTGGATCTTTCTGGTGGATTGTATGTGAGAAGTGATGAAAGAGACAAATTAATTTTACCTTTTATAACTTTATATTGCCTAGGTGTGATCATCTAGGAATCATTGACCATGACTCAGGAAATCTAAAAGAAATGGTTTGGGGATAGGGTAAGTTTGAGGCTGAGCTTGCATCAAGAGTCCTGTTTTGAACTCATTAATTTTGAGATGCCTATAGGGCACCCAGGTAGAGTTACTGAGTAGCCATACATTATTCAAGAATATACATTATCCATCCTAGTGATAGAGATCAAGTTTGTTCAGTAATCATTAGATATAGAATTAATATTCAGAATAGTCAAATTTATTCTTCTGTGGGAAGATAACTTTTTTTAACTTTAAAATTTATTTTATTGAAATATAGGTAATTTACAATGCTGTTTTAATTTCTGCTGTACAGCAAAGTGATGCATATATGTATTTGAACTAGAGAAAGGACATTTTATGTATAATATATGAAGGTCATGATGAGACCTTCAGTTATACATATACACATTCTTTTTCCTATTTTTTCCATTATGGCTTATTACAGGATATTGAATATAGTCCCCTGTACTATAGAAAGATCTTGTTGTTTATCCATTCTATATGTAATAGTTTATATCTGTTAACCCCAAACTTCCAATCCATCCATCTCCAACCTTCTCCCTTGGCAACCACAAGTCTGTCCTCTATATCTGTTAGTCTGTTTCTGTTTCACAGATAAGTTCATTTATGTCATAGTTTAGATTCCACATTTGTGATATCATATGCTGCTTGTCTTTGCTTTCTGACTTGATTCACTTAGTATGATACTCTCTAGGTCCATCTATGTTGGTGCAAATGGCATTTTATTCTTTTCTATGGCTGATTTCCATTGCGTGTGTGTGTATATATATATACACATCTTCTTTATCCATCTGTCAATGGACATTTGGTTGTTTCCATCTCTTGGCTACTGTAAAAAGTGCTGTTATGAACATAGGGGGCAATGAGTCTTTTTGAATTATAGTTTTCATCTGAATATATACGTAGGAGGGGATTGCTGGATCATATGACAAGTATATTTTTGGTTAGTTTTTTTATTTTTTCTTTTTTTTAGGAACCTCCAACGTGTTTTCGATAGTGTTTGCACCAATTTACATTCCTACCAACAGTGTAGGAGGGTTCCTTTTTTTCCACACCCTCTCCAGCATTTGTTATTTGTAGACTTTTTAATGATAGCTATTCTGACCAGTGTAAAAAGAAACCTCATTGTAGTTTTGATTCGCATTTCTCTAAAAATTAGTGATAATGAGAATGTTTTCTTGTGCCTTTTGGGCATCTGTATGTTTTCTTGGGAGATATGTCTGTTTAACCCAATCTTTTCTGTTTCGATTGGATTGTTGTTTTTGTTGTTGTTATTGAGTTGTATGAGATGTTCATATGTTTTGGGAATTAAGCCCTTGTCAGTCACATCATTTGCAAATACTTTTTTCCCAGCCTATAGGTTGTCTTTTCATTTTATTTATGGTTTCCTTTGTTATACAAAGGCTTATAAGTTTGGTTTATAAGACCTAAGAAAATATTGGTATGATTTACGTCAGAGAACTTTTTCCCTATATTCTCTTCTAGAAGTTTTATGATGTTATGTCTTATATGTAAGTCTTTCAGTCATTTTGAGTTTATTTTTGTGCATGGTGTGAGGGTGTATTCTAACTTCATTTATTTATTTACAGGCAGCTGTCAACATTCCCAGCACTAGTTTCTAAAAAGATCTTTTCCCCATTGTATATTCTTGTCTCTTTTGTTGAAGATTATTTGAGTGTAGGTGTGTGGATTTTTTAACTTTTTCTTTGTATTGGGGTATAGCCAATTAACAACTGGCTATAGTTATGATAGTCTCAAAGGAATAGCAAAGAGACTCAGTCATACATGTACAGGAATCCATTCTCCCCTAAACTCCCCTCCCATACAGCCTGCCACATAACATTGAGCAGAGTTCCTTGTACTATACTGTAGGTCCTTGTTTGTTATGCATTTTATATACAGCAGTGTGTATACATCCATGCCAAACTTCCTAACTATCCTTACTCCATGGCAGCCATAATTTCGGTCTCTAAGTTTATGAGTCTCTTTCTGTTCTGATAGTGAGTTCATTTGTATCATTACTTTTTAGATTACACATATAAGGGATGTCTTACTATATTTATCCCTCTCTGACTTACTTCACTCAGTGTGACAATCTCTGTGTCCATCCATGTTGCTGCAAATGGTATTATTTCATTCTTTTTGATGGCTGAATAATATTCCATTGTGTATATGTACCACATTTTCTTTATCTTTTCATCTGTCAATGGACATTTAGGTTGCTTCCATGTCTTGACTATTGTAAACAGTACTGCGTTGAACACTGGGGTGCACGTATCCTTTCAGATCATGTTTTTCTGCAGATATATGCTGAGGAGTGGGATTGTAGGGTCATATGGTAATTCTGTTTTTAGTTTATTAAGGAACCTCTATACTGTTCTCCAATGTAGTTGTACCAATGTATTAATACATTTCTACTAACAGTAAAGGAAGGTTCCCTTTTCTCCACACCCTCTCCAGCATTTATTGTTTGTGAATTTTTTGATGATAGCCATTCTGGCTGGTGTGAAGTGATAATCTTCTTGTAGTTTTGATTTGCATTTCTCTAATAATTAGAGATATTGGACATTTTTAAATGTGCCTCTTGGCCGTCTGTATGTTGTCTTTGGAGAAAGCCTTTGACTGTGTGGATCACAATAAACTGTGGACAATTCTGAAAGAGATGGGAATACCAGACCACCTGACCTGCCTCTTGAGAAATCTGTATGCAGGTCAGGAAGCAACAGTTAGAACTGGACATGGAACAACAGACTGGTTCCAAATAGGAAAAGGAGTTCGTCAAGGCTGTATATTGTCACCCTGTTTATTTAACTTATATGCACAGTACATCATAAGAAATGCTGGACTGGAAGAAACACAAGCTGGAATCAAGATTGCCAGGAGAAATATCAATAACCTCAGATATGCATATGGCACCACCCTTATGGCAGAAAGTGAAGAGGAACTCAAAAGCCTCTTGATGAAAGTGAAAGTGGACAGTGAAAAAGTTGGCTTAAAGCTCAACATTCAGAAAACGAAGATCATGGCATCCGATCCCACCACTTCATGGGAAATAGATGGGGAAACAGTGGAAACAGTGCCAGACTTTATTTTTCTGGGCTCCAAAATCACTACAGATGGTGACTGCAGCCATGAAATTAAAAGACGCTTACTCCTTGGAAGGAAAGTTATGACCAACCTAGATAGCATATTCAAAAGCAGAGACATTACTTTGCCAACAAAGTTTCATCTAGTTAAGGCTATGGTTTTTCCTGTGGTCATGTATGGATGTGAGAGTTGGACTGTGAAGAAGGCTGAGTGCCGAAGAATTGATGCTTTTGAACTGTGGTATTGGAGAAGACTCTTGAGAGTCCCTTGGACTGCAAGGAGATCCAACCAGTCCATTCTGAAGGAGATCAGCCCTGGGATTTCTTTGGAAGGAATGATGCTAAAGCTGAAACTCCAGTACTTTGGCCACCTCATGAGAAGAGTTGACTCTTTGGAAAAGACTCTGATGCTGGGAGGGATTGAGGGCAAGAGGAGAAGGGGACGACAGAGGATGAGATGGCTGGATGGCATCACTGACTCGATGGGCGTGAGTCTGAGTAAACTCTGGGAGTTGGTGATGGACAGGGAGGCCTGGCGTGCTGCAATTCATGGGGTCGCAAAGAGTTGGACACGACTGAGTGACTGATCTGATCTAATCTACTTAGGTCTTCTACCTATTTGTTGATTGGCTTATTTGTTTTGATTCTGTTAAAGATCAAGAGCTGCATGTAAATTTTGGAGACTAACACCATGTGGGTCATTTGCAAATATTTTCTCCCAATCTGTGGGTAGTCTTTAAGCTTCATTTATTGTTTACTTTGCTGTACAAAATTTTTTGAGTTTAAGTTGGTCCCATTTGTTTATTTTTGTTTTTATTTCCATTACTCTGGGACATGGATTGAAAAAGATATTGCTGCTATTTATGTCAGAGTGTTCAGCCTATGTTTTCCTCTAAGAGTTTTACAGTATCTGGTCTCACATTTAGGTCTTTAATCTGTTTTGAGCTTATCCTTTTGTGTGGTGTTAAAGAATGATCTTTAACAAACAAATTTTTTTTTAACAAATGATCTTTAACAAACAAAACACATTTCATTTTTTTTTCCATGTAGCTGTCCAGTTTTCCCAGCACCATTTGTTGAAGAGACTAGTCTTTCCAACATTGTGTAGTCTTGTCTCCTTTGTCATACATTAATTGACCATAGGTGCATGGGTTTATTTCTGGGTTTTGTAGCCTGTTCCATTGATCTATATTTCTATTTTTGTGCTGGTACCATACTGTTTTAATGGTAGTAGCTTTGTAGTATAGTCTGAAGTCTGTACTATATATAGTCTTGTTCCTCTAACTCTGTTTTTGTTTCTCAAAATTGCTTTGGCTATTTGGGGTCTTTTGTGTCTCCACACAAATTTTGAGACATTTTGTTCTAGTTCTGTGAAAAGTGCCATTGGTAACTTGATAGGGATTGCAATGAATCAGTAGATTGCCTTGGGTAGTATAGTCTTTTTGACAATATTGATTCTTCTAATCCAAGAACATGGTATATATTTCCATATGTTTGTATCTTCTTCAATTTCTTTCATCAGCATCTTATAGTTTTCAGTGTAAGGCCTTTTGTCTTCTTAGGTAGGTTTATTCTTAGGTATTTTATTCTTTTTGATGTGATGGTAAATGGAATTGTTTCTTGAGTTTCTCTTTCTGATCTTTTGTTGTTAATGTATAAAAATGCAACAGCTTTCTGTGTATTAATTTTGTAACCTACAACTTTACCAAATTCATTGATAAGTTTTAGTAGTTTTCTTGTAATATCTTTAGTATTTCTAAAGATGTATGTATAGTATCATGTTATCTGCAAATAGTGACAGTTTAACTTTTTTTTTTCCAATCTAGATTCCCTATACTTCTTTTTCTTTTCTGATTGCTTTAGCTAGGTTTTCCAAAACTCTATTAAATAAAAGTGGTGAGAGTAGATGTCTTTGTCTTGTTCCTGATCTTAGAGGAAGTTCTTTCAACTTCTCTCCATTGAGTAAGATGCTAGCTATAGGTTTCTTATATATTACCTGTATTATGTTGAGGTATATTCCCTTTATGCCTGCTTTCTGGAATTTTTATCATAAATTGGTGCTGAATTTTGTCAGAAGATTTTTCTGCATGCATTGAGATGATCACATGATTTATATTATTCAGTTTATTGATGTGGTGTATCACATTGATTCGCAGATATTTAAAAATACTTGTATCCCTGAGATGAATCCTGCATGATCATGGTGTATGATCTTTTTAGTGTACTGTTGATTTCAGATTGGTAGAATTTTGTTGAGGATTTTTGAATCTATGTTCATTAGTGATATTGGCTTATAATTAACTGTTTTTGTGACATCTTTGTCTGGTTTTGGCATCAGGGTGATGGTGGCCTAAGAATGAGTTTGCAAGTTTTCCTTCCTCTACAGTTTTTTGGAAGTTTCAGAAGGATAGGTGTTTACTCTTCTCTAATGTTTGATAGAATTTAACTGAGAATATATCATGTCCTGGATGCATGTTTGTCAGGAGTTTTTAAATTACAGTTTCAATGTCAGTGCTTGTGATTGATCTGTTCATATTTTCAGTTTCTTCTTAGTTTAGTCTTGGAAGATTTTACCACTCCAAAATTTCATCCATTTCTTTCAGGTTGTGCATTTTATCACCTATAGTTGCTCACGGTGGTCTCTTATGGTCCTCTGTATTTCTGTGGACTTAGTTTTAACTTCTCATTTTTTATTTCTAATTTTATTGATTTGAGACTTCTCCCCTCCCCCCTTTTTTTCTTAATGAGTCTGGCTGAACATTTATCAATTTTATTTATCTTTCCAAAGAATCAACTTTAGTTTCATTGATCTTGTGATCATTTTCCTTGTTTCTATTTCATTTATTTCTGCACTGATCTTTATGATTTCTTTCCTTCTACCAACTTTAAGTTTCATTTGTTCTTTCTCTAATTGTTTTAGGTATAAGGTTAGGTTGTTTATTTGAGATTTTTCTTGTTTCTTGAGGTAAGATTGTATTGCTCTAAGCTTCCCTTTTAGAACTGCTTTTGCTACATCCCATAGGTTTTGGACCATTGTGCTTTTGTTTTCATTTGTCTCTAGGTATTTTTTTTTTATTCTTTGATTTCTCCAGTGATCCATCGGTTGTTTAGTAGAATATAATTTTGCCACCATGTCTTTGGTTTTTTTATAGTTCTTTTCTGGTAGTTTATTTCTAGTTTAAAAGTTTTGTGATCAGAAAATATACTTGATGTGATTTCAGATTTCTTTTTTTTTAAATATAAATTTATTTATTTTAATTGGAGGTTAATTACTTTACAATATTGTATTGGTTTTGCCATACATCAACATGAATCTGCCACAGGTATACACGTGTTCTCCATCCTGAACCCTCCCTCCCTCCTCCCTCTCCGTACCATCACTCTGGGTCATCCCAGTGCACCAGCCCCAAGCATCCTGTATCAAGCATTGAACCTGGACTGGCAATTCATTTCATACATGATATTATACATGTTTCAATGCCATTCTCCCAAATTATCCCACCCTCACCCTCTCCCACAGAGTCCAAAAGACTGTTCTATACATCTGTGTCTCTTTTGCTGTCTTTCATACAAGGTTATCGTTACCATCTTTCTAAATTCCACATATATGCATTAGTATACTGTATTGGTGTTTTTCTTTCTGGCTTACTTTACTCTGTATAATAGGCTCCAGTTTCATCCACATCACTAGAACTGATTCAAATGTGTTCTTTTTAATGGCTGAGTAATACTCCATTGTGTATATGTACCACAGCTTTCTTATCCATTCATCTGCTGATGGACATCTAGGTTGCTTCCATGTCCTGGCTATTATAAACAGTGCTACGATGAACATTGGGGTACACGTGTCTCTTTCAGTTCTGGTTTCCTCGGTGTGTATGCCCAGCAGTGAGATTGCTGAGTCATAAGGCAGTTCTATTTCCAGTTTTTAAGGAATCTCCACACTATTCTCCATAGTGGCTGTACCAGTTTGCATTCCCACCAACAGTGTAAGAGGGTTCCCTTTTCTCTACACCCTCTCCAGCATTTGTTGCTTGTAGACTTTTGGATAGCAGCCTTAAATTTACCAAGATTCACCCTGTGGCCCAGCATATGGTCAGTATGGGAGAATGTTCCATGTGCACTGGAGGAGAATGTGTAGTCTGCTGTTTTGGGATGGGATGCTCTATAAATATCAATTAAGTCTAACTGGTGTAAAGTTTCATTTAAGGCCTGTTTTTCCTTATTAATGTTCTATTTGGAAGATCTGTTCATTGATGAAATTGGGGTGATCAATTCCTCCACTATTACTGTGTTACTGTTGATTTCTCCCTTTATGTTTGCTAGTATTTACCTTAGATATTGAGGTATTGCTATGTTAGGTGCATGTGTATTTATAATTGTTATAACTTCTTTTTGGATTAAAACTTTGCTCATTATGTAGTGTCCTTCTTTGTATTTTATAACTTTCTTTTTTACAAAGTCTGTTCTTTCTGATATGAGTGTTGCTACTCCAATTTCTTTTTTATTTCCATTTACGTGGAATACCTTCTCCCAACTCCCTACTTTCAGTCTGTCAGTGTCCCTACATCAGAGGTGGGTCTGTTTCTTGTAGATAGCATATATATGAGCCTTGCTTTTGGATCCATTCAGGCAGTCTATGACTTTTGATTGGTGCATTTAATCCATTCAAATTTAATATAATTACTGATATATATGAAACTTTGGCTGCCTGAAGTGAAGAGCTGACTCATTGAAAAAGACCCTGATGCTGGGAAAGATTGAAGGCAAAAGGAGTAAGAGGGTGACAGAGGATGAGACAGTTAGATAGCATCACCAACTCAATGGACATAAATTTTAGCAAACTTCTGGAGATAGTGAAGGACAAGGAAGTCTGGCATGCTGCAGTCCATGGGGTCACAAACTCAGACATGACTTAGCAACTGAACACACACAGTACTGTTTTCTTAATTGTTTTGGATTTATTTTTTGTAGGTCTTTTCCCTCTCTTGTTTTTCCTTCTTAGGGAAGTTCTTTTTTTTCTTTTTTCTTTTTTTTCTGGGTAACTATTTTTTTTTAAATTTTATTTTATTTTTAAACTTTACAATATTGTATCCTCTTTTGTTTGGTTTGGTGGGCATTTATCCTGTTCCTTTATCTGCTGGGTATTCCTCTGTCTCTTCATCTTGTTTAAATTGCTGAGTTTGGGGTGTCCTTTCTGTATTCTGGCAATTTGTGGAGTTCTCTTTATTGTGGCGTTTCCTCACTCTGTGTGAATTTGTACAGGTGGCTTGTCAAGGTTTCTTGGTTAGGGAAGCTTGTGTCAGTGTTCTGGTGGGTGGTGCTGTATTTCTTCTCTCTCCTTTCGAAGACTTGGGTTGTTTTTCTGGGTGCCTGATGTCCTCTGCCGGCATTCAGAAGTTGTTTTGTGGAATTTACTCGGCGTTTAAATGTTCTTTTGATGAATTTGTGGGAGAGAAAGTGTTCTTCCCGTCCTACTCCTCAGTCATCTTCAGGGAAGTTCTTTTAACATTTGTTTTAAAGCTACTTTGGTAGTGCTTTAGCTTTTGCTTATCTGTAAAGCTTTTCATTTCTCCATCAAAGCTGAATGAGTGTCTTTCTGGGTAGACTGTTCTTGACTGTAGGTTCTCCCCTTTCACTTTAAATATATCATGCAGTTACCTTCTGACTTGTAGAGTTGCTATTGGGAAATTAGCTAGTAACTTTATAGGAGTTCCCTTTTATGTTATTTGTCATTGTTCCCTTGTTGTTTTTAATATTGTGTCTTTGTCTTTAATTTATGCCAGTGTTTGTGTCTCAATGTGTTCCTCCTTGGTTTTATCCTGTCTTGCGACTGCATTTCTTAGATTTGGTTGACTATTTCCTTTCCTATATTAAGGAAGTTTTCAGCTTTATCTTTTCAAATATATTCTTGGGTGCTTTGTCCATCTCTTCTCCTTCAGGGACCCCTATAATGTGCATGTTGGTGCATTTAATCCATTTGTTTGTTCTTTAGCTCTTCTAGGTCTTCAGGAAACATTTCTTGCATCTTGTCTATTTTCCAAGATCCTGGATCATCTTCACTATCATTATTCTGAATTTTTTTCTGGAAGTTGGCCTGAACTTCATTCAGTTACTTTTCTGAGATTTTATCTTCTTCCTTCATCTGAGAATTTTGTCTTTTAATTTTGATTAACTTTCTGTGACTATGGTTTTCCTTCTGGAGGCTTTGGGATTTTAGTTTTGCTTCCTTCTTCTTTCTGCCCTCTGTTGCATAAGACTAAAGGGCTTGTGCAAGCTTCCTGATGGGAGGGAATGGTGTGGGGGTGGGGGGGCGGCGGGAATGTGGTCTTGTTCTGGTGGGCAGGGCCATTCTCAGTAAAATTTCATTGTGGATTTATTGCTGGGCTCTCTATTCTGTTTTGTTGATCCATACATCTGCTTTTTCAATACCATGCTGTTTGGATCACTGTAGCTTTGTAGTATTCTCTGCAGTTTGGGAGAGTTTAGTCTCCTTCTTTGATCTTTTTTGTTAGGATTACTTTGGCAACTCTGGGTCTTTTATTGTTCTACATAAATTTTAGTACTAATTTTTTCTAGTTCTCTAAAAAAGGTCATGGGTAATTTGATAGGGATAGCATTAAATCTTTATTACTTTGGATAGTTTGGCCATTATAACAATGTTGTTCTTCAAATGCAAGAGAATGAGATATCTTCCCATTTCTTTTAATCATTTTCAGTTTCTTTTATTAATGTTTTATAATTCTCAGCATATAACTCCTAACCTCCTTGGTTAGGTTTACTCCCAAGTATTTACTTTTTTGTGGCAATTTACAAAGGGCTTCTTTTCTTGCATATCCTCTGATATTTCATGGATTGTGTAAAGAAATGCAACTGATTTCTTTATGTTAATATTATATCCTGCTACCTTGCTGAATTCATTTCACAGTTCTAGTAGGTTTTGTTTTCAATATATAAATAGTATCATGTTATTTGTGTAGAATATCAATATTACCTCTTCTCTATGAATTTTGATTCACTTTATTGCTATTTTCTTCCCTGACTGCTGTTGCTAGGACTTACACTATGTTGAATAGAAGTGAAAGAAGGCATCCTTGTCATGTTCCAGATTTTAGTGAGAAGGCTTTCAACTTTTCACTGTTGAGTATTACATTGGCTGTGGTTTTGTGATTTGTCATTTTTAGTCTATAAATCATGTCTGACTCTTTTTGACCCCATGGACTGTACAACACCAGGCTTTGTCCTCCATTATCTCCTGGAGTTCTTTCAAATTCATATCCATTGAGTAGGTGATGCCATTTAAACATCTCATCCTCTGCTTCCCCTTTCTCCTTTTGCCTTCAATCTTTCCCAGCATCAGTGGCTTTTCCAATGAGTCAGTTCTTTGCATCAGGTGGCCAAAGAGCTTTAGCATAAGTCCTTCCAATGAATATTCAGGGTTGATTTCCTTTAGGATTGACTGATTTGATCTCCTTGCAGTCCAAGGGATTCTCAAGAGTCTTCTTTAGCACCACAATTTGAAAGCCTCAATTCTTTGGCTTTCCACCTTAAATATGGTCTGGCTTTCAATGGATAAACCATAGCTTTGTCTATATGGACTTTTGTGGGCAAAGTGATGTCTCGCCTGGTTTTTAATATGCTGTCTAGGTTTGTCATAGCTTTCCTTCCTAGGAGCAAGTGTTTTTTAATTTCATGACTCCAGTCACCAATCACAGTGATTTTGAAGCCCAGGAAAATAAAAATCTATCACTGGTTCTACTTTTCACTTCTACTTGCCTTAAAGTGATGGTACCAGATGCCGTGATCTTACTTTTTTCATATTGAGTTTTTAAAAAATTTATATATTGTTAATTGAAGGATAATTTCTTTATAGAATTTTGCTGTTTTTTGTCAAATCTCCACATGAATCAGCCATAAGTATACATCTGTCCCCTCCCTCTTAAACTTCCCTCCTATATCCCTCCCCATCCCACCCCTCTAACTTGATACAGAGCCCCTGTTTGAATTCCCTAAGACATATAGCAAATTCCCATTGTCTATCTGTTTTACATATGGTAGTGTAAGTTTCCATGTTACTTTCTCCATACATCTCACCCTTTCCTCCCCTCTCCCCATGTCCATGTTTCTCCATTGCTGCCCTGCAAATGAATTCTTTGGTACTATCTTTCTAGACTCTGTATATATGCATTAGTATGTGAGATTTCTCTTTCTCTTTCTGACTTACTTCACTCTGTATAATAGGATCTAGGTTCATCCACCTCATTAGAACTGACTCAAATGCATTCCTTTTTATGTCTGAGTAATATTCATTGTCTATATGTAAAACAACTTCTTTATCCACTCATCTGTCAGTGGACATCTAGGTTTCTTCCATGTTCTAGCTTTTGTAAATAGTGCTGCAGTAAATATTGGGTTACATGTGTCTTTTTTAATTTTGGTTACCTCAGGGTATATGCCTAGGAGTGGGGTTACTGGCTTATATGGTGGTTTTATTTCTAGTTTTTTAAAGAATCTCATACTGTCTTGCATAGTGACTGTATCCATTTACATTCCCATCAACAATGGAAGAGGTTTCCCTTTTATCCATCCACACCCTCTGCAACATTTATTGTTTGTAGACTTTTTTGATCTTGGCCATTCTGACCACTATAAGGTGATATCTCATGGTGGTTTTGATCGGCATTTCTCTAATAATGAGTGATGTTGTGCATCTTTTAATATGTTTATTAGCCATCTGTGTGTATTCTTTGGAGAAATGTATGTTTAGGTCTTTTCCCCACTTTTTGATTGGTTGTTTCTGGTATTGAGTTGTATGAGCTGCTTTTATATTTTTGAAATTAATCCTTTGTCAGTTGTTTCATTTGCTATTATTTCCTTCTAAGCTGAGGGTTGTCTTTTCACCTTGTTTATAGTTTCCTTTGCTGTGCAAAAGCTTTTAAGTTTAATTGGGTCCCACTTGTTTTTGTTTTTATTTCCATTACTCTAGGAGGTGGGTCATAGAGGATCTTGCTTTGATTTATGTCATCTAGTGTTCTGCCTATGTTTTCCTCTAAGAGTTTTATAGTTCCTGGTCTTACATTTAGGTCTTTAATCAATTTTGAGTTTATCTTTGTATATGGTATTAGGAAATGTTCTAATTTCATTCTTTTACATGTAGCTGTCCAGCTTTCCCAGCACCATTTGTTGAAGAGGCTGTCTTTGCCCCAATGTATATTCTTGCCTCCTTTCTCAAAAATAAGGTACCCATAGGTGCCTGGGCTTCTTTCTGTGCTTTCTATCTTGTTCCATTGGTTAATATTTCTGTTTTTGTGTCAGTACCATACTGTCTTGATGACTGTAGCTTTGTAGTATAATCTGAAGTCAGGAAGGTTGATTCTTCCAGCTCCATTCTTCTTTCTCAATACTGCTTTGGCTATTTGGGGTCTTTTGTGTTTCCATATGAATTGTGATTTTTTTTTTTTTGTTCTAGTTCTATGGAAAATGCCATTGGAAATTTGATAGGGGTTGCACTGAATCTGTAGGTTGCATTTGGTAGTATAGTCATTTTCACAGTGTTGATTCTTCCTACCCAGGAACTTGGAATATCTCTTCATCTGCTTATGTCATTTTTGATTTTTTCCATTAGTGTCTTATAATTTTCTGTGTACAGTTTTTTTTTTGTCTCCTTAGGTAGGTTTATTCCTAGATATTTTATTTTTTTGTTGCAATGGTGAATGGGTTGATTCCTTAATTTCTTTTTCTGATTTTTCATAGTTAGTAATATAGGAATACAAGTGGTTTCTGTGTATTGATTTTGTATCCTGTAACTTTGCTAAATTCACTGATTAGTAATTTTCTGATACTATCTTTAGGGTTTTCTGTGTATAGTATCATGTCATCTGCAAACAGTGAGAGCTTTACTTCTTTTCTGGTCTGGATACATTTTTTTCTTTTTTCTTCTATTATTGCTGTAGCTAGGCCATCCAAAACTATGTTGAATAATAGTGGTGACAGTGGACACACTTGTCTTGTTCCTGATCTTAGGGGGAATGCTTTCAGTTTTTTACTATTGAGAATAATGTTTGCTGTGGGCTTATCCTATATGGCTTTTACTATGTTGAGGTAGGTGCCTTTTATGCCCATTTTTTTAAAGAGTTTTCATCATAAATGGGAAATAGATGGGGAAACAGGAAACAGTGGCTGACTTTATTTTTATGGGCTCCAAAATCACTGCAGATGGTGACTGCAGCCATGAAATTAAAAGACGCTTACTCCTTGGAAGGAAAGTTATGACCAACCTAGATAGCATATTCAAAAGCAGAGACATTACTTTGCCAACAAAGGTCCGTCTAGTCAAGGCTATGGTTTTTCCAGTGGTCATGTATGGATGTGAGAGTTGGACTGTGAAGAAAGCTGAGTGCCGAAGAATTGATGCTTTTAAACTGTGGTGTTGGAGAAGACTCTTGAGGGTCCCTTGGACTGCAAGGAGATGCAACTGGTCCATTCTAAAGGAAATGAATCCTGGGTGTTCTTTAGAAGGACTGATGCTAAAGCTGAAACTCCAGTACTTTGGCCACCTCATGCGAAGAGTTGACTCACTGGAAAAGACTCTGATGCTGGAAGGGATTGGGGGCAGGAGGAGAAGGGGACGACAGAGGATGAAATGGCTGGATGGCATCACCAACTCAATGGACATGAGTTTGAGTGAACTCCAGGAGTTGGTGATGGACAGGGAGGCCTAGCGTGCTGCAATTCATGTGGTCGCCAAGAGTTGGACATGACTGAGTGACTGAACTGAACTGAATCATAAATGGGTGCCTTTGTCAAAGGCTTTTTCTGCATCTATTGAGATTATCATATGTTTTTTATGTTTCAATTTGTTAATATGGTGTATTGCACTGATTGATTTGTGTATATTGAGGAATACTTGCATAAATGGAATAAACCCAAATTGATCACAGTGTATGAACTTTTTAATGTGTTAGCTTTTTAATGTGTTCTTGAATTCTGTTTGGTAGAATTTTGCTGAGAATTTTTGAATCTATGTTCATCAGTGATATTGGCCTGTAGTTTTCTTTTTTTGTGTTGTCTTTGGTTTTGGTATCAGGGTGATGGTGGCCTTGTAGACTGAGTTTGGAAGTGTTCCTTTGTCTGCAACTTTTTGAGAGAGCTTTAGAAGGATATGCATTACCTCTCCCACAATTGTTTAATAGAATTCACTGGTGAAGCCATCTGGTCCAGGGCTTTTGTGTTTTGGGAGATTTTTGATCACAGTTTCAATGTCAGTGCTTGTAATTGGGTTGTTCGTAATTTCTTCCTGGTTTGGTATTGAACTTTTCTAATAATCTGTCCATTTCTTTCAGGTCCATCTGTCCATTTTTTCCATTTCTTCCAGGCATAAAGGCACTCAGCCTTCTTTATGGTCCAACTGTCACATCCATACATGACTATTGGAAAAATCATAGCTTTGACTATACAGACAATTGTTGGCAAAGTAACGTCTCTGCTTTTTATCATGCTGTCTAGGTTTGTCATAGCTTTTCTTCCAAGGAGCAAGTACCTTTTAATTTAATGGCTGCAGTCACCATCCAAAGTGATTTTGGAGCCCAAGAAGATAAAGTCTGCACTGTTTCTATTTTTCCCCCATCTTTTTGCCTTGAAGTGATGGAACTGGATGCCATGGTCTTAGTTTTTTGAATGTTGAGTTTTAAGCCAGCTTTTTCACTCTCCTCTTTCACCTTCATCAAGAGGTTCTTACAGCTTAAGATAAATATCTTTGGGACTTTTCTTTGTTTATCTTCGAGAGGAGACTATAGGAGACATTAAAACACTCTTTGTATGGTATTTTTACTGTTTCTGTGCTTTTTTTCATTGACACTTGGAAATAATATAGATTAATTGTTGTTATCCTCTTCTTGAGACAAAGATACTAATTTGTTAGTATTAGTCACTGTTCTTGGTCATTTGTTCAAGGTAACAACACCAATAAGAATAATGAAGACAGGCTTAGAATCCAAATCTTTCCAGCCTTGAAAACCTTTTTTCAGACTACCATGCATGACTAACATCTCAAATTGGATGACTTAAAGCAATATAAACACATTCACTTCCAAATCTGGAGGCCCACAATGTAAAATTAATGTGCCACACTCCTTCAGAAGGCTGTATGTGAGAACCAAGCCTTCTTTGCCTCTTCCAGCTTTTAGTAGTTTCATATATTCTTTGGTTAATGGCTACATAACTTGCAACTCTAATTCTGTCTCTATATGGCCACCTTCTCTTCTCTTTGTGTCTTTTAGGTGTGTTTCTTATAAGAATACTAACAATGAGATTTAGGGCCCACTTGGACAATCCAGATGATCTTGTCTTGAGCCTTAGTTAACATCTACAAAGACCACTTTTCAAGTCAGGTCACATGCAAAGGTTTCCAGTATTAGGAAGCAGATGGATCTTTTAGGGGACCCACTAGTGTCATTTACACAACACATTTATTGAGTATTTAAAGAATAATGTGCAGATAGTGGGCCACTAAGTAGAAACCTGACAGAATCAATATACAATTTTATAATTTTCTTTATTAATTCAGCAATTACTTATTGAGAACCTCTAATATGCCAAGAATTCTGATAGTACAAGGGTTCTGTTTGAACTGACGTAAGAAAAAACAAAACAGTGTCCTGGTGTTCATACATGAATATTTTCAAATTTTCTTACATTATCTCCAGCTTTGTATTTCAGTGCAATTGTATAACATGATAACTTGTATGGCTTCTATTCATGCAAAATAGAGCTAGCTTATGAACATTTGTTTGAATTATAGAATATAATGTTGAACGTGACCTTAGTAGGTATTTTTTCCCTTCACCTGTTTAATAATTTGTTCTATAGTATTATTGAACCATGAGAAAGTATGACACCCTGCCATTTGTGACAACGTGGGGGGACCTTGAGCATATTATGCTAAGTGAGATAAGTCAGAAATAGAAGGAAGAGTATTATGCAGTATCATTTATATTTGGAATCTGAAAAAAGCCAGACTCATAAAAACAGAAAGTATCATGGTGATTTCCAGGAATCAGGGGTAGGGGAATAGGACAGATGTTTAAGAGTATAAACTTTCAACAAGTAATAAATAAGCCTAGAGATATAGATCACAGTACTGTATTATAATAATCAAATTGCTAAAAGATTAAGACTTAATGATTTCAAACACTTAAAACAGAGATCATTATATAATATGACAGAGGTGCTAATTATTCCCACTTGGTAATCACATTACAGTATATGAACTTACCAAATTAGCCTGTACATCATATATTTGCACAATGTTATACGTCAGACATCTTTCAATTTAAAAAATAATTTATTCTGTGGTATTTTTGACAAGTAAAAAGGAACTGACAGTTGGGAAAAAATGAGGACTTTGGATTACATATTTGTAAGATTTATTTTTAATCCTTGAGTTTATTTGCTTAATCATTAAACAGCAAAATTTATTGTAATGACTTCTTCACAGCTCAAATCACAATTTTAATTTATCAGTGATACATTTAATATCTGTTTTTGTTACTAATGTAGAGGAAGGAAGAGAGGTGGCAAAGAGGAGGAAGGGAGGGAAGAGAAGATATCTGAAGAAAATACAGCAAACTGAAAACTGCTACATATAGGTGCTGAGTTCTTGGACTTATTTTTTAATAGTCTTTAAAATAGTTTTTCATATCATTAAAATATTTTATGATAAATTTAATACAGTAACATTAGAATATATTACCCTTTGGTTTAAATATTTTTTACTAAAATACTGTATATTATGTTATTACATTAAAGGCCAAAACAGTATTAGAAATTGTCCTTAAAATGACTCTAATTCCATAAATAAATTTGTCACTGCTGCTGCTAAGCCTCTTCAGTCGTGTCCTACTCTGTACAACCCCTAGACAGCAGCCCACCAGGCTCCGCTGTCCCTGGGATTCTCTAGGCAAGAACACTGGAGTGGGTTGCCATTTCCTTCTCCAATGCATGAAAGTGAAAAGTGAAAGTGAAGTCGCTCAGTCATGTCTGATTCCTAGCGACCCCATGAACTGCAGCCCACCAGGCTCCTCCGTCCATGGGATTTTCCAGGCAAGAGTATTGGAGTGGGTTGCCATTGCCTTCTCTGAAATAAATTTGTTACTTTTAGTATTTTTAGAGTATATCTACCTTCTTTCAATTCTTAGTAAATGTGATTACTCTTGTATTTTGCCTGCTACCTAACAGGGAAGGTTTTGGAGTCTAAGCATTTTATTTATTACTGTATTTTAAAGAAGGATAGGTTCAGAAAGGGAGAGGACAGATCTGCTGGTTTATACTTTTCATTAGTCTGGAAATAATACTATTCTTTCACCTACTGGGATGGTCTTAGGATTTGGTTGAACTGGTGGATATAATGTGACAATGTAAGCAGTAGTATTTCTGAAATGCAATAAATTTTGAAAAGATCAAACGTACTTATAATTCAAATGTAAGTATTGGATTTTGTTCCAAAGTCTATGTTGTTGATATTGGTAATGGTGTTCTATGTATAATACAGCACATTCCTCTTATTTTGATATTCTTTAATATGGGTATGTGGCTGGAGTTACATTGTGAGATTTGATTAGTTCTACTAACAATCCTTGCTTCATTTCCTCTCCCTCCATTACTCTAATTTGGTTTCTTTCCATAGGTGAATTACATTTGGGTCAATATACATCTGCATTTAGGATACTGTTTTTTTTACAAATGTTATAAAGTAATCCCAAATAATTTGAAAGCAACATAGTATCTATTTAAATTTTATAAAATATGGTTACCAAAACAGTCCATAAAAGTAGTTCAACTTTGTTGTAATTGTCCGTCAGTAGAGCCGAGCACACTTCTTTAGTAGAGAGTTATCATATATCCTGTTTAGGTTAACTTGCATATTTTCTGCCATACATGCTGCCCTAGGAGGAGGCAGTAAGGAAGGGAAAGTATAGTGCTGCAAAAGAAAGGGACTCTTTCTACTTGCATTGTGTGCGTTTTTTTTTTTTTTTTTTTTTAATGAATACAGAACTGCATGGATCATTCTGATACTTTTACTTGGAAACTGAAGTGTAAACTTATTCTGCTCCTATTAAACCATTCAAAGATTAAAACATGTTCAGTCTACTTTTTAAGGTTTATATTGGGAGTATATAAATATAATACTGAAGTTACAATTAAAAAAAAAAAAAAAACATGATGCTCATTATTTTCTTGTTGCTGCTGCTGGGTCACTTCAGTAGTGTCCGACTCTGCATGACCCCATAGATGGCAGCCCACCAGGCTCCCCCGTCCCTGGGATTCTCCAGGCAAGAACAATGGAGTGGGTTGCCATTTCCTTCTCCAGTGCATGAAAGTGAAAAGTGAAAGTGAAGTTGCTCAGTCATATCTGACTCAGAGACCCCATGGACTGCAGCCCACCAGGCTCCTCTGTCTATTGGATTTTCCAGGCAAGAGTACTGGAGTGGGTTGCCATTGCTATTTTATGCAATTATGAATTCATTCGTAAGTCTGTATTTTATTTATTTTATTGTTGAAATAAGAGTAATACTGGTAAGGCAGTTTTAAAATAATTTAACATATACACTAATACATTGTTAGTTTATTTCACTTTCATCCTACATTACTTTATGTTTGTGAGAAAATCCAAAAGAAGCTTTTTGGCATTGAAGGACAAAATGTCTAACTGGCATGCACAATGAAAATTTTCCTAGCTTTTATCCTTTAGTTTTTTTTTTTTTTTTATTCCTCTTGAGTCTCTCATTGTTGATAAAGTATCATTAAACCTTTTGCTTAGGATCTTACCTTGCAGCAGACTTGTAGGAAACCCTTTTAAATATAGATAGATAGATGGATAGATGGATACAGGTATGTATTACACATACTTATTTTTGCAGTAGATTTTCTTGCACAGTAAATATGGTTGATAAAAGACTTCCTGACAATTCATAAAAGAACAAGCCTTGGGGATCTTCATTAATTTTCTAATAGTTTCTGCTCTTGTCTGTCCCTAAAGTTTCTTGCTTTGTAAAGTATCTGTGGTAAAGCAGCAGCACTTGGGCTTTCCACTCAGCAGTGTCATCCAGCCAGATCTCTGCAAAATCTATATCTCTCTCTCAAGTAGTTTTAGCCTCAGCTATATTGTTGGCTGGTGTTCTGAGCCATGAAAGGGAGATGGTATTTGTTTAACTATGCTTCATAATACAAACAAGCCAAGAAAATACAACTCCTCTGGTCTTCTTTTGTGTCTCCTAATAGTAATATAGTTTTACTCTCAGTGACTGCAAAATTACTTGGCAGACAGATGTTCAGCATTTCTTTTGTTTGTAAGCATTTCTTTAAATATTGTACCTTAATAACATAATTGTGTTTAGAGTTATCAGATTAAGACAGTCTCTCATTGGTTACATTAAAAAATAACATGTCAAACAATCTGTGAAATGAGTTCCACATTATGTGACAACCATGAGTGGCTGTAACAAAATTTAATATGGAAAATAATTTCTTACTGGCTTTTACACTTTTTATACTATTAGCCAATAAACATTTTTAATTCTAAGATTAGGTTTATAGGGTAATCTTCCTTGAAAAAAGGGGTGGTATATCTAGCACCAAAATTTTTTTTCTCAAAACCTGATGGGAATCGTGCTGTGCAGAATTTGATTTACAATATTCTAAGTGTATTTTAAAAGTGTGTGTGCCGGCATGCATGCTCAGTTGCTCAGTCATGTCTGAGTCTTTGTGACCCCATGGACTGTAGCCTGCCAGGTTCCTCTGTCCATAGAATTTTCCATACGAAAATACTGGAGTGGATTGCCATTTCTTTCTCCAGGGGATCTAACTCACGTCTCTTGCATCTCTTGAGCTGGCAGGTGGATTCTTTAGCACTGTACCACCTGGGAAGCTCTATTAAAGAAGTGACTATTCTGTAAAAGAAAAAATCATGGGACTAATCTAGAACAGTACCTTGGTTACTTCATATGGTTTTGTATATACTGTGGAAAGCTACAAATGATTATTCCATATAATTTTATCCATTAAGATAGAAGATCAACTTGAAGCATATTACCAATCTATTAAATAAATGAAAAATTCTTTCGAGTAAAATCAACCACCTAAAACTGATGGTAACATAGGAAGATTTATATATGTGAAGGTATCCCTTCACTAAATTCTACATTTTATTTATTTTTTTAAAGTTTCGAATTCAAGTAGCCAAAAGATAAATTTATATAGGGCAACTATGCTTGAAAAGGAAGGTATAGAATTTAAACATTACAACCAAATGCAAAGTATTAAATAATATTAATTAGCTGTCAGGAAAAACAACTAAAGACATTAAAAATGTAATGCAAATCCAAATGGTTTGTGCTTGATTCTAAGACTCGTGTAGCACACACCACTTTGTCTTCTCAAAGTGTGATCTCCCAACTGGCAGCCTCAACATCACTTGGGACATGTTAGAAATACAAATTCCTCAGCCCTATCCTAAGCCAACTGAACCTAAAAATTGGGGCTAGAGTCCCTAATAAACTGAATTTTAACAAACATCCAGTTGGTTCTGATACACAGTAATGTTTGAGAACTGCTGCTTCAGACAGCATGCAAAATTGGCAAGAACTAATTCAGAGCTGAGGTCAATGCAGTGTTCTTAAATTGTAAGTCCAGAGGAAGTACAAGCCAAACCTTGACAACTTGGTAAAATGAAGATAAAGATCTCTTGCTTAATTATTTCTCTCATAGTTTTCAAGCAAGTGTGATTTTTTGGAAGTCACATGCAGAAAAGGCTTACTGTTCAAGGACAAGATGCTATTTTGCAAATCTGAGGGTGTGTGACTCCAGAACACCAAAGTAAACTCCAAACAGATCATTCCTTACAGCGTCATTTTTTTTTTTTTTTCTTGTATATTGTTGATGTAAAAATACTACTGGATATTTCTCTAGCAAGGAGGAGTTGATACTGGATTGGCACAAAACTGCAATTTGGGGTCTACAATCAATGCAAGCCATTTGCAAGTCCCAGCAAAGCAAAGAACGGAGAACGCTTTTTTAGAGGGGAAAAAGGAGTTAGGAGGGTTACAGTAAACAGAACCCATGGCTTTTCAGGGACTGAGACCGTGCCAGGAAAGGAGTCTTTCTTCCTGTTGGGTTCTGCTTTTGTCATAGGGTGCAGGAGCTCCCCCTTCTGGTCTCCTGAGCCTATTTAATTGAGACTTCGGTTTATTAACTTTCTAAGATATCTAGCTTTCCTTACCCGCCAAGCCAAGTGCTCATAGAAAAATATAACCACTACAGAAATTAATCAGCCTCTTGAAGCCTCTGCACTATGTATAATTCTAGTAAAATAGCTATGACCTAAGAAGCAGACTATCAAATTTTAATCACAATTTTAGTTACTTTGTTAGGATTTAGTGGGAGTACATTGAGCCAGTGGTATACTTTGAGGAAAACTTGCGTGTGTGCATGCTCAGTCACTTAGTCTTGTTCGACTCTTTTGAGACCTCATGGATTGTAGCCTGCCAGGCTCTTCTGTCCATGAGATTTTCTCGGTAAGAATACTGGAGTAAAACTTGGTAGAGAAGGCAATGGCAACCCACTCCAGTACTCTTGCCTGGAAAATTCCATGGACGGAGGAGCCTGGTAGGCTGCAGTCCATGGGGTTGCGAAGAGTCGGACACAACTGAGCAACTTCACTTTCACTTTTCACTTTCATGCATTGGAGACGGAAATGGCAACCCATTCCAGTGTTCTTGCCTGGAGAATCCCAGGGATGGCGGAGCCTAGTGGGCTGCCGTCTATGGGGTCGCACAGAGTCGGACACGACTGAAGCAACTTAGCAGCAGCAGCAGCAGCAGGAGCAGCAGTAGTCACTCAGTCATGTCCGGCTCTTTGTGACCCCATGGATTGTTGCCCACCTCTGTCCATGGAATTCTCCAGGCAAGAATACTGGAGTGGGTAGCTATTTCCTTCTCCAGGGAATCTTCCCAACCCAGTGGTCGAACCCAGGTCTCCTGCCCTGCAGGCAGATTCTTTACCAAGTGAGTCACCAGGGAATAGATAGTCTTTCATTGCTATCTGTATTTCTGGTAGCTAACAAACTGTATGGTAATCTAGTAGTAAGTACATTAAAAATCAACTAAGTTATCTTACTCTGTAGGTATACATATAAATATTTTCCATTCTGTTAGTGATCAAATGTTGCTATTAATGACCAACTATGGGGTCGCACAGAGTTGGACACGACTGAAGCAACTTAGCAGCAGCAGCAGCAGCAAGAGTATGTTATTAATAAACCTTGAGTGAGTGAGTGAGTGAAGTTGCTGAGCTGTGTCCGACTCTTTGCAACCCCATGGACTGTAGCATACCAGGCTCCTCCGTCCATGGGATTTTCCAGGCAAGGGCACAGGGGTGGGTTGCCATTTCCTTCTCCAGAGGATCTTTCCGACCCAGGGATCGAACCCCGGTCTCCCACATTGCAGGCAGACGCTTTACAGTCTGAGCCACCAGGGAAGCCTCAATAAACCTTGAGAAGGCAAAATACTTAATATCTTTGTCTTTCAGTTTTCTCATCTAGAAATTGGGAGTAAACTTACCCCTAAAAATGTATTCCCTAATATGGGGGTAATTTTGAACAATAAATGAGATTTTGAAACATACAACACTTAAAGTAATGAGTGGAAAATAACAAGCACTCACTTAATATTAGCTATGGCTATTATTTTTTTTATCTTACCATTTCATAATTCCGAAGTCAGAAATTTTAAAATGTCCTAGGCTCATTTTGCTGTATATACAAATATCAAACCCATAATGTTGTACACCTGAAACTAATACAGTATTATATGTCAATATACCTCAAAAATAAATACTAAAATAGAATTAATTAAAACATTTTTGTGCTTGGTTCTCAGTATTGTAAGGAGTCCTTTTTAAATATTAGGAAGTAGAATTTTTGTTTGGAAAAGAGATTCACATACTAAGATTCATTATAGGTTATGAAATAATTGTATTGGGCATCTGCATCACTAGTTATTAATTTACTTTGTTTTCTAAGGTTGTCCCATTAATCCTGAAACAGAGCTCGGAAAAGCAATAGTTAAAGGATAACTGCACAAAATAGTCATTTCTCAAGAGATGCAATCCACACACCTACTGTACATTTTTGGAATGCTCTTTAAGTCACTCTTCGAAAGGAGTATAATAAAGTGCACATCAGGAATGGGAATGCGTCCATTCTTGCCATCTGTTCCTAATTTTTTTGAGCCAAGGACTCTGTATTATTAAACCACTGTGTAAAATGTTAAAATGGCATTAGAAATCTGAGTAAAATCCAGAAGGGTTCAGATAACTTAAGGTTATTTGAAAAGATATTGACAGTGGCATTACAGTGATGAATAAAAAAAAAAAAAAAGCCAGCCCCTTATTCTCAGGTAACCCTGAACTTCATTTCTCAACTTCCTGCAAGTTGAAAGTCCTTCCAAATACATTGTTACCTCAAATTGCATATATATTTAATTTCTATATAAACATGTACGGTTCTGCACCCTGCTTTCTTTACCCTCATTTTAGCTAATAAGAATTTTAACATATCCTCTAGCCCCTAAGTTATACAATTTTGACAGCTTACATGATCCCATGACAGATCTTTGGTGACTTTCTGAAGCCTTAACAGTTTCAGACTGTTTCTCCACAAATAGTAAGTTATTTGACTTATTTTCCCCAGGAAATGTGGACAGTATTTATTGTGGTGTCCTTCACAACTCCTAGAAACTTCTATATATAAAACCTGCCAGTGTTGAACTCTCATCCTAGGCTCATCCCACATACCAATTTCCAGTAGGATTTGACAAGATACAAAAGACTCCTTGACTCCAAAATATCTCCATCCTTAGTTCTGTCAACGTACTAGAAACCCCTTCCATGAATCAGTACTCTCTATTTGGATTAAAATGTATTGTTAAAATGTAAATGTGCTCTGTTTTAGAAACAGGTCACATTTATTCAGCATTTATACTCAGACAAGCACTTCAGTAAGTGGGTTTCTATGATTGTAAGTGCTTCAGCATTTGAGAGGACCTGCATTATCTTTGCCCCAATTAGGTGGGTCAGATGGGCATTCAGGTATATAGATTTATTTTTACTTCTCTCTGAGATATCATCACCCACTTTTAAATAGTTCTCTACTTTTTCCTTTAAAGGAAAAGTCTATCAAAGAACAATTTTAAGAAAAGACTGTCTTAATTGTTTTTAAGGAGGTAGCAGTATACAATTGCATTTTTCTCATAGAAGTGTTCAGGTTTTTCTAGATCTCCATATTTATTTATTCCAGGATGTGCTGCTCATTTTCTTATGTGATAAAGGGCCAGTTAATTAATTTACTCATAAGATGTACTTGGAAACATTTCACTACCTGATTGGGTTACAAAGGTCTGTCTCAAAACTCTCCCTGGGAGATTAGGCTAATTACTTGATCCCATTCTTTTATGAGTTCATATCACACTGGTTCCTAAAGAATATTGGTGTCTTAGCCTCTTTTGACTGAGGTTATATTTCTCTCTTAACTTGATTCATTTTTCATGGACTGAACTGTGAACACTTTTTTGCTCATGATCTCCTTCAATTTTCTGATGTGTCTCCTGGGATGACCCGAATCTCTTCCGAGTTCACTGTCTTTGCTTTTTCACTGAGTTACTGCTTTGCTACCATATTCCTGTCACTGAAGAATCATTTTCTCTTATACCCACCCTTCAATCTCAGGAGGTTGGCTTGGAACTAGCTTAATTATCTCTGCCCATTTCCAAGGTTATCCTCCACGAAGCTTCTGCTGTGCTTGGTATTCTGCACCATCTTGCTTTCCATCTGACTCATGTATTTTTGACTCTCAGGGTGAGATCAAACAAATACTGAACATATAACACATCCCTTTGCTCATAGATATGGGACCTCCCTTTTCCACTTCGTAGAATGTTTTTGTGTTTTTCATTTTCTTCATTCATCTGCTAACTCCTGTATGGAAACATTATTTTCTCTTCATCTCATCTCACACCACTGCATAATCCATCCAGTATTTCATTCTACCTTAGTGTCCCTCAAGGGTAAGGTCAATAATAAAAAATAAGTAACAGCAATAATAATGACTAACACCATTTGGTTTTTTCGTGGGCAAGGCATTGTTTTAGTGTTTTGCATTTATTATTGTGTTTAATTCTCACAGCACCCCTAAGATGTTGATAATATTATCCCTGTCATAAGAAAACAGGAGAACATTTTGTGAGGCAAGATTAACATTGATCTGGGCAAGAACAGTGGACAAAAAGGAAGAAAAATACCTCTGTAAACTTGATCTTCCATTAACCTTCTGCTTTTACTGCTAGTCAGTACAGCTGCTGTCTCTCCATTGTTACCTCCCTCTTTTCCTCTACGCTTTACCCAGAGACCCGCCCAAGCACTGACTCAGCTTAGCATAGAAGAAATGCTCAGGTATTCTTAGAATGAGTTTCTTCTCAAAAATATGACAGGCTATCTTTCTATTATTTGTCAACCCAAATCTACCAGTAGTCTTGTGAAGAGATGTTATTCTTGATTTTTATTTTTCAAAGCGTACAGCAAGGAGGTGAGCATTAGAAATAAAGTCCTTTATTCTTTCTGTCATCATTAGTAACAATAGCATTTTAATAAAACCTTCACTATGTTTTCTGCTTGGCTTAGGAAGAGATTGAGGGGAGAAGGCAGGAAATTATTTTTTATCATATTGCATCAGAAGATACAGAAATCTTTGTTAAGAAAGTGGTTGCAAAAGAGCCTTGCCAAGTAAACACTTGGGTTTCTTGAAAGAAAAAATAAGAGGGACAGGGATAGACAAGGTCAGAGAGCAAAAGAGAAAATATAATGATATAAAGGTATTCAAGTTTGAAGATTATCCCCACCGAAGTACACTGAAGGAGGACCTAGTTTCTCTGTCAGTCTCTCTGTGACCAACCTACTTGAACCAAATTATGAAAAACTGGAACTGGTGGCTCAGAGTAGCTTTGGGCTGCAAAGCTGTTTGGAGATTTATATTCTAAATACTTGAGTTTTCTTCTGCACACTTTTCCCCACAAACATGAAGTTGCATTGGTTGATTAGTTCCCTTGGTATCACAACCTACAAGAGTACACAAAATATTTTCTAGGAAGGAGTGGCTAACGTTTACTGAATACTCATTATATATGCCCTTTTCAAGCATTTACATAATTGGATAGAATAGGACAGGTGTTTTGTCCCTTTTTAATGGATTAAAGAAACTTCATTTAGAGAGTTTCAATAATTTCTCTAAAGTCATACTTAGAGGGTGGCAGAATATGTCTCTAGGTCTCTTTATTCAAAAACCTATGCTCTTAGTTACTGTACCAGTAGCTTTCTATTTTTTTTTTTTTTGGTCATCACTGCACAGTTCTGAGTACTAGAATTTTTGACAATACTCTTGAAGTGATTAAAAGACTCAAAAGAACACTAAACATTAGCAGTAATGACAATGCAGTCACTACGACAGCATAACAATGTCTCCCAGTGTCTATAAAAGAATCCACTGTTCTCTAACACAGGCCACTATTGGAGCTGGACTGTTTACTGCCCATCTAAACAAGCGCAGTTATATACTCACCAGGGAGAGTTCTCATACACCCTGCTTAACTCCTGTTTGTTCTCTGTCTCCAGCTTAACATTAAACTCTGCTTGACTCTTACACAGCACATCTTATGCCCAGCTATGAAGCCCAGCTATGAAGCACAGCTATGAAGGACTATCAGTGCAATATTCACTCTTTAGACATTGTTTAACATTACGTATATTCGGTTTTAGCAAAAATTGACTTGTATACATTGATCAAAATATACTGGTTGCATTAGTGCCTCAAAATACATTTCATTCCAGTGGCAGATGCAGACTAAGCGTGAGTTCAGATGAGCAGAGAGGGGTCAGGGAAGACTTGACAGAAGCAATGACCTTGCATCTGGGCCATGAAGGTTAAGTAGGATTTTATCAAATGAGGGTGGAAGGAAAGGCATTCCATAGAAAAGGGGGAGCTTTGACAAAGGGCCAGAGACATCATATGTGCATTATTTGAAATTGCTGAGTGGATTACATTCATACAGCCAGAAGTGCTGTATGGAAAAGAGACTGAAAGGTTAGGTAAGAGTTACATCATAAAATTGGTGACAATAAAACTCTTTGAAACTGGAACACTTTTAAGAGTAAAAGGAGGTGCTATGAATAATGACACCAAAACAACAGATTCAGACTGGGATTTCCCTAAACAAAACAAGATAAATGGTCACCTAATAACAGCCCTTGAATGTTACGGTATATTATGCTCAGGAAGTGACTGAGATATTTAATCGGAGGCACATTTCTAGGAAGGATGGCTTTTGCAGTAGAGTGGAAAGAGTTATCAGTGAAGAGCTGGGAATGACAGACCCATTAAAAGGCAATTTCAGTGAAATGTGCGAGTACTGGGGACTCTCTGTTTCTCTCTGTCTCTACCTGAAGTTCCACATCTTCCCTGGAGCCTTCTTTGATCTTCTTGCTGGATCCTTTGAAGGGCCCAGCACTCTCTAGAACTATCTTCTTCACTTAGGTTCTGAACCAAATTAAAAAAAAAAAAAAGATAATAATAAGCAATGGGAGCCAAAATATCACCTTTATTACTGATAGATTCTGGGTTGAAGGATGTGGCTTATGACTGTAGACAAGTGCACTTCTTATGTCAAATTTCAAACCATAGGCAGCTCTGGACAGAGGCAAGTTCCCTCCACAACCTGAGACAGAGCTTAATCTTAAGAGAGCAAGCATACTCTACTCATGCAGGTAATTCCAAAAAGAGAAGGGCGATGTTAAACTGAAATTTTCCGATGAGAAAAACGCATTGAATCCCCATGGGATGGGAGGATTAAAGAGGCAGAGAGAACTCGAGTGCACTGATAATTTTACTTCCTCTCATGTGGAAGGAGTATTTAGGAGTGGAAAAGAGCTGTTACCTCCTAACACTCTTTACCTTGAAAAGTTCTTTCTGGACTCATTGTTAGTGCCCATTTATTAGTTAGGCATTGAATTGTATATTTCTATATTCACTACATTGTTCTATAGCGATTTCTACCATATTTTTGCATACTTCTTTATATTCTTGTGTTTTGTCTTCAGATAGAATAGAAATTCTCTTGCCCGGTCTCCACTGAGCGTTAACTGCTGGTTTAACAAGAACTCCCTGTCCCTGTGCAAATGACTGACCACTGTCTAAGGCCTAGAGAGTATTGCTCATAGGCCTCTCTTTAGTGCACCTGTGCACTTCTGCTCCCATGAAGTCCTTATATGCTTAATATGAATCAGTTATTTAAAAAAAAAAGAATCAGTTAAATTTGTTCTCTTTTTTTTTTCTTTAATAGAAAATTATTTAATTAGTATACATGTGTTCCCCATCCTGAACCCCATCCTAAAAAAAAGGAAAAAAAAATTTGTTCTCAAATATACTTAAATCAATTATAAATAAATTACGCATAATTGTATATTGCATACTGGGAGAAGGAAATGGCAACCCACTCCAGTGTTCTTGCCTGAGGAATCCCAGGGATGGGGGAGCCTGGTGAGCTGCCATCTGTGGGTTCGCACAGAGTCAGACATGACTGAAGTGACTTAGCGCAGCAGCAGTATATTGCATATAAAATTTATATTATATAAATATTGCATATTCATATTTTATATGTAAAATTATAATCCTATACTACTATTACATTTATAATTAAATGATTATAAATGAAATTGTAAATACATAATTAAAATTACATTATAATTACATATAATCATATATTTATAATTATTAATTGTGACAGGTGTTGGACTCTGAAGCTAAGTCCAATGCTCTCAGTATTTGGTCACCAAAGAAAAATATCTTTAAGTTTATGCATAAGTAAGGCCATATATCAGAGAAGGCAATGGCACCCCACTCCAGTACTCTTGCTTGGAAAATCCCATGGACAGAGGAGCCTGGTAGGCTGTAGTCCATGGGGTCACGAAGAGTCGGACACGACTGAGTGACTTCACTTTCACTTTTTACTTTCATGTATTGGAGACGGAAATGGCAACCCACTCTAGTGTTCTTGTTTGGAGAATCCCAGGGACAGGGGAGCCTGGTGGGCTACCGTCTATGGGGTCACACAGAGTCTGACATGACTGAAGCAACTTAGCAGCAAGGCCATATATGAGGCTTCCTGGTGGCTCAATGGTAAAGAATCTGCCTGCCAATGCAGGTGAGGTGAGTTTGATCTCTGGGTTGGAAAGATCCCCTGAAGAAGGAAATAACAACCCACTCCAGTTTTCTTGCCTGGAAAATCCCATGGACAGAGGAGCCTGACAGGCTACAGTCCACTGGGTCACAAAAGAGTCAGACATGACTCAGCAACTGAACAAGACCATGTGTAAGTAAGACCATAATAACTGATTAAAAAAAAAAAAAATACTGGAAGGATTTTTTACACATAGATCGTCAATCTACTTCACCTTACTTCAAAGAAATAAAGACTAGAAATATAAATAATATATTTCAATCACAAGACCAATATTTGTAAAAGATCTGACCTGAAAAGGTTGGTGAATGAGAGATTATTTGTATACGTTAAATGTTTAATTTATGTATTATTGTCATTTATTATCCCAATTTAGCTGTATTTCATTACTATAGATTTAGGCCCATTGGCAGGAGGGGCTTTGTTTAATAATCTTTTGTATTCTCACTAAGGAATCTTGTGGTTTTAATATATGTGGCTGGAGGTGGTGGTGATGGTGGCAATCATGAATAACAGACTACATTTAAAGAACCGGAAGGAATCTTTAGAAACTATCATTTAGTGCACTGATGAGTAAACTCAGACTAAGTGATTTTGTCATTGTCACACACATAGTTAACATAAGTTAACATTTAATAAAGGATGAATGATTGGATGATTGGATATTTTGGTCCACAGATAGTGTTAGTATTCAAATATGCTTAAAGATACTATTCAAAATAAAAATATTCTGTTACATCATCTTCTCCCTTTCTCTAACAGTAACCTGAATGTTCCGTTATTTTGAACTGTTATAGCCCTTCTTATAGTTCATGTGCTCATTTTTACCAGAGTAACAATTTCCTAATATCTCTTGCTTAGTTATCACAAAGGGATTAACTTTAAAGAGATAATATTCTGGCCAAAATATAGACTCACTTCTGAAAGAAAAAGATAATTGTTTCCCAAAGAGGAAAGTACGTGTATCTTATATAGGGTTTAAATGCAAGTTTGCATTAGACACTTTGCATTTATTTGTGTTATTTATTAGAAGGGAAAAACAATGTACCATATGTATCCCTCTGGAGAGGAAAAGCATTACTATCATTCTGAGGAGGAGCATTACCTATGAAGAGTACCTGTGATACATGGCTAAGACATTGGTGGGAGTATAGTCACAAATCTGCTCTGCCCTAAATTATCACAGATGAGAATGACTGCGGAGGAAAGACATAGCCTTTCATCCCAAGTGGTTAGCAAATTTTCTCAAGTTATAAATGGAGACATAGATACACCTAAAGATTGCTATGAGAAAAATGCAATCACATTCTGCTACTTCTTTAAAAAAAAAAACAAAAAACTTAAGACATGATTTTCTTAAAATTCTTTGACTCCTTCAAAAGAGGAGTAGAGGACTATTTGAGGATGTGTGATAAGAGAAAAAAATAAAGGTGCTGAATTTTACATATGGGAAGTGTGTGTATATAAGCCATGTAAAAACACATTTGAAAGTAATAAATATTGGAATTAGATAAACCAAAGTAGTTGTATTCAAGAGGGGATAATTTTTCTTCTGTTTTTGTTTTCTTTATATTATTTTTGCAATTTAAAAATTATATAAAGATTTTTTTTATTAGCCTGAGTGGAAAAAAATGCCAGCTTAGGTTATTTCCCCACAGAAGAACAGAGTGCTCTGGCAAACTTTACAGCCTGTCAGAGAAGTTTTTGACATTAAGGCCTAATATTAACCAGTGTTTTGGCTTGTGACCTAGTATGTTCCTATGTTTATTGTAGATGCTGTAATCTGTTCTAGGTCTGTGTAGCATTCATAAAGGGTATTTCTACTTTGGTTCTGTAACTAACCAACCTTGGGGGCCACAAAATTTCAGTCTGAAGAAAGGATCTTAAAGGCTCTTAAAGGGTCTTTTTTAAGCAGAAAGGAAAAGGCCATAAATAAAAATAAGAACATCTATAAAAAAATCTCATTGGTAAAGTCAATTTTATACTAAAGGCATGGATCAACCCCTTAAAAAGTAAATATGAAGATTATAAGAAAGTATAAAGTCAACTATAACTACAATTAGTTAAGGAATATAGAAAATGAAAAGATGTAAAATATCATGTTAAAAACATAAAAGCACAGAAGGGAGGAAATATAGTGCTTTTAGAATTCATTCAAACTTATGATGAGCAGCCCTAAATAAACCGCATGTATATAGGTCAATATTCATGAACCTTATGATAGCTACAAACCATAAACATATATGTATATGCACACACACACACACACACACACACACACACACACACACAAGAGAAACCCAAGCATAACATTTTAAAAATTCTAAAACCATAAGGGAAGAGACTAAAATAAGAAAGAAAAAGAGAAGAACTACATAAACAACCAGAAAACAATAAATAAAATGGCAAGTACATACATGTCAGTAATCATGTATTCAGCAATCAAAGGGACAGAATCAGAGAGAACATTTAAAAATACCCTGGGACTAACGAAAATGGAAACAGAACTTTGAAAAATTAATGTTGTTGTTGTTCAGTTGCTTACTTGTGTCTGACACTTTGCAACCCCATGAACTGCAGCACTCCAGGCTTCCCTGTCCTTCACTGTCTTCTGTAGTTTCTTCAAACTTATGTCCACTGAGTAAATGATGCCATCCACCCATCTCATCCTAGGAGTCACTCTTCTCGTACTGCCCTCAATCTTTTCCAGATCAGGATCTTTTCCAGTGAGTCAGCACTTTGCATCAGGTGACCAAACTATTGGAGTTTCAGCATCAGTCCTTCCAATGAATACTCGGGATTGATCTCGTTTAGGAATAATTGGTTGGATCTCCTTGCAGTCCAAGGGACTCTCAAGAGTCTTCTCCAACACCACAGTTCAAAAGCATCAATTCCTCGGCCCTCAGCTTTCTTTATAGTCCAACTCTTACATCCATACATGACCACTGGAAAAACCATAGCTTTGATTAGATAGACCTTTGTTGGTAAAATAATGTCTCTGCTTTTTAATATGCTGTCTAGATTGGTCATAATTTTTCTTCCAAGGAGCAAGCATCTTTTAATTTCATAGCTGCAGTCACCATCTTCAGTTATTTTGGAACCCCCCAAAATAAATCTCTCACTGTTTCCATTGTTTCCCCATCTATTTGCCATGAAGTGATGGGACAAGATGCCATGATCTTGGTTTTCTGAATGTTGAGTTTTAAGCCAACTTTCTCACTCTCCTCTTCACTTTCATCAAGAGGCTCTTTAATTCTTCTTTGCTTTCTGCCATAAGTGTGGTGTCATTTGAGGTTGTGGTGTCATATATGTGTGTCATATATGAGGTTATTGACATTTCTCCCAGAAATCTTGATTCCAGCCTATGATTCATCTAGCCCGGGATTTCCCATGATATACTCTGTATATAAGTTAAATAAGCAGGGTGACAATATGCAGCCTTGACATACATCTTTCCCAATTTTGAAGCAGTCCATTGTTTCATATCAAGTATTAACTGTTGCTTCTTGTCCTGCATACAGGTTTTTCAGGAGGCAGGTAAGGTGGTTTGGTATTCTCAACTCTTCAGAATTTTCCACAGTTTTGTGATCCACACAAAAGCTTTAGCACAGTCAGTGAAGCAGAAGTAGATATTTTTCTGGAATTATCTTGCTTTTTCTGTGATCCAGTGATGTTGGCAATTTGATCTCTGGTTCCCTTGCCTTTTCTAAATGTAGGTTGTACATCTGGAAGTTCTTGGTTTTTGTATTGTTGAAGCCACACTTGGAGAATTCTGAGCATTTCTCTGCTTGTGTGTGAGATGAGTGCAATTGTGCAGTAGTTTGAACATTCTTTGGCATTGCCTTTCTTTGGGATTGGAATGAAAACTGACTTTTTCTAATTATGTGGCCACTGCTGAATTTTCCAAATTTGCTGGCCTATTGAGTGCAGCACTTTAACAGCATCATCTTTTAGGATTTGAAATTGCTCAGCTGGAATTCCATCACCTCCACTAACTCTTCCTAGTAATGTTTTCTAAGACTCACTTAACTTCACACTTCACACTCCGGAATGTCCGGTTTCAGGTGAGTGACCACACCATCATGGTTATCCCAGTCATTAAGACCTTTTTTTCTTGCCCCCTCTTCTTAGTCTCTTCTGGCTTCTGTTAGGTCCTTACTGTTTATGTCCTTTATTGGGTCCATCTTTCCATGAAATGTTCTCTTGGTGTCTTTAGTATTTTTGCAGAGATCTCTAGTCTTTCCCATTCTATTCTTTTCCTCTATTTCTTTGCATTGTGCACTTAAGGTTTTCTTATCTCTTCTTGCTATTCTTTGGAACTTTACATTCAGCTTGGTATATCTTTTCCTTTCTCCTTTGCCTTTCATTTCTTCTCTCAGCTATTGTAAGGCCTCCTCACACAACCGTTTTACATTGTTGCATTTATTTTTTTGAGGATGGTTTTGGTCACCATCTCCTGTGCAATGTAATGTACCTCTGTTCATAGTTCTTTAGGCACTCTGTCAACCACATCTAATCCCTTGAATCTCTTTATCACTTCCAAATAAGGGATTTGATTCAGGTCATATCTAATGGCCTAGTAGTTTTCTTTACTTTCTTCGATTTAAGTCTTAATTTTGCAATGGAATAATCAATGGAATATGGCAAAAGCAATTATAAGAGGGAATCATAGTGAACAGCCTTACCTCAAGAAATGAGAAAAATTCTAAATAAACAATTGAACTACATACCTAAAGGAACCAGAAAAGAAGAATAAACAAAGCCTAAAGTTCATAGAAGTAAGGAAATAATAAAGATCAGAGTACAAAAAAATGAAATAGATACTAATAAATAGAAAAATATCAATGATACTAAGCTAGTTCTTTGAAAATATAGAATAGATAAAGTTTAGCCAGACTCAAGAAAAAAAAAAGAGTATTCAAGTAAATAAAATCTGAAAGTAAAGAGAAGAAATGCTAACCCATACCACAGAAATACAAAGAATCATTAGAGACTGCTGTGAACAATTATGTCAGCAAATTGAGAAACCTAGAATAAATTCTTAGAAACATCCACTCTTCCAAGATAAATCAGGAAAAAGCAGAAGATATTAACAGAATTATTAATAATTCAGTGAATCAATAATCAAAAAAACTTCCAACAATTAAAGTTCAAGTCCAAATGGCTTCTCTTCACAGGTGATTTCTACCAAATGTTTAAAGAAGTATTAATACCTATTTTTCTCAAATTATTTTTTTAATTGAAGAGGAACACTTCTGAAATCATTTTCTGAGACCAACATTACCCTGACTGATACCAAAACCAGATAAAGATACATCCAAAAAAAAAAAAAGAAAAAATCCAGGCCATTATCCCCAATGGACTTAAATGAAACTATTCTCAATACAATATTAGCAAAATAAATTCAACAATTGAATAAGAGGATAGTTGTACCATGACCAAGTGTGAGTTATTCCAAAGATGGGAGAATGGTTCAGTATCTTCAAGTCAAGCAAAATGATACATCACATTAATAAAGCAAAGTATAATAATTATACCATCATCTCAATAGATGCAGAAAAGTGTTTGACAAAATTCAGCATCTGTTTATGATAAAAACTCTGCACACAGTAGGTATAGAGAGTAACATATGCCAACATAAAAAAGTTATACATGATAAACTCATAGATAACATCATCCTAAATGGTGGAAAACAAAGTTATCCCTCTGAGATCAGGAAGAAATCAAGGATGCCCATTCTTGCAAGGTATATTCAACATTATTGAAAATGCTGGCTGCAGCAATCAGATAAGAAAAAAATAAAGAAATCCAAATGGGAAAGGAAGAAGTAAACTGTTACTCTTTGCAAGTTACATGACAAGATATATAGAAAATATTAAAGATGCTACCAAAAAAGTATTAAAACAAACAAATGAATTCAGTAATGTTGCAGCATACAAAGTAAATATATAGAAATATGTTTTATTTCTGTAGCAAACTATCAGAAAGCAAAATTAAGGAGATACCATTTACAATTATACCAGAGAACAAAATACCTAGGAATAAATTTAATCAAGGAGGTGAAAAATCTGTACTCTGAAAGCTATAAGACATCAATAAAGGAAACTGAAGATGAAGCAAGTGAAAAGATAGACTGTGTTCATGGATTGGAAGAATTACTGTTGTTAAAATGTCATTGCTACACAAAGCAATCTATATATTCAGTGCAATCCTGATCAAAATACCCATGGCAGTTTTTAGAGAACAAGAATAAACAATCCTAAACTTTGAGGAAACAACACACCCTAAAAAGTCAAAAGCAGTCTTGAGAAGGAAGAAAGCTGTAGGTATCATGCCATAAACAGTATAATACTGGCACAAAAACAGACACACAGATCAACGG
Source organism: Bos indicus (assembly GCF_029378745.1). NCBI lineage: Eukaryota > Metazoa > Chordata > Mammalia > Artiodactyla > Bovidae > Bos > Bos indicus. The sequence continues at coordinate 56,876,154 of NC_091768.1, read as the reverse complement.
AACAGAACAGAGAAGCTGCAAATAAATCTATGCTTATACAGTTAACTAATCATTTGGCAAAGGAGGCAAGAATAGAAAATGGGGGAAAAGACAGTCTCTTTAATAAAATGATGTTCTGAAAACTGGACAACTGCACAAAAGAATGAAACTAGACCATTTTCCTACATACCATACAAAAATAAATTCAAAATGAATTAAACCTTAAATATAAGACCTGAATCCATAAAACACCTGGAAGAAAACATACAGAATTTGCTGTTTGATATTGGTCTTTGCAGTATTTTCTGGATGTGTCTCTTCAAGCAAGGGCATCAGAAGGAAAACTAAGCAATGGCAGTACATTAAACTAAAATGTTTTTGTGCACAGCAAAAGAAACCATACTGTCAACAACAAAAAAAGGCAGCTTAATGCATGTGAGAAGGCATTTGCAAATGATGTATTTGATAAGGGCTTACTATCCAAACTATATAAAGAACTCATACAACTCATAATCCTCCAAGTCTACTTAAAATATGGACAAAAGACCTGAATAGACATTTTTTTCAAAGAAGACAGATGACCTGCAGACAGGTGAAATGATGCTCAGTATCATTCATCATCAGGGAACTATAAATCAAAACCACAGTGACATACAATCTCGCATCTATCAGATGCCCATTATCAAAAGATAAATAACAAGTATTGGTGATGATGTGGAGAGAGGGGAACATTGGTGCACTGTTGGTGGGAATGTAAATTTGTGTAGTAACTGTGGAAAACAGTTGAGAAATTCCTCAAAAAATTAAAAAAAAAAAAAAGAACTAACATGGATCCAACCATTCCACTTCTGGGTATTTATTCAAAGAAAATGAAAACCCTAATTTGGAAAGACATATGCATCCCAAAGTTCACTGCAGTGTTCATTGATAGATGAATTAATAAGGAAGATGTGAGATATACACACAGGAATAAAACATAAAACCAAATCTGGCCATTTTTAACAAGGTGGATGGACCTAGAGGGTATTATAAAGTGAAATAATTCAGAAGGACAAAGACAGCTACTATCTGATCTTGTTAAAGATAAAACGAATGAGAAAACAAAGCAAATAGAATCCTAAAACAGAAAACAACTCAGTAGATGCCAGAGGAGAGGGAAGTTACAGGATGAGCAAAATAGGACAAGTAGATTAAGAGGTACAAACTTCCAGTTATAAATTAAGTCACTGGGATAGAATATACAGTATAGGGAATATGGTCAGTGAAATTGTAATAACTGTGTGGTGACTTGGTAACTGGATTTAAAGTGGTGGTCATTTTGTAATGTACAAAATTGTTGCATCACTGTGAGCCACACCTGGAACCAGTATAGTATTTTAACTCAATTATACTTAAATAAAAAAAGATAAAATATTCCTCTTTACTTTGAGCCACAGAAATACAATCACAAATATTTTACACTGTGATATTCATTCCTATTCCCTGGAGGTATGAAAATTAATTGACTTTTTCTAACTTATAATTTTAAAATTCTTTAAAACTGTTACTGTATATTTTCTTCCTTGAAACTCTTAGCTCATATCTGATATATATATATATATATATATATATATATATATATATATATATATATGATTTTATGTTCATTCAGCCATGTCTCTGTGAACTAACTAGCTAGTTTTCAGTGTCTGCTTTAACTTGTATCATGCAGAATGGAATAGAAGTCCAGAAATTGTATTTTCAGTGCAGGAATGTAGGAGATATTTACAATGAATACTTGTAGTAGATGCCAACCGTGGTCTTTTCCAACTTCTAGAACCAACCAAGACTCTATTCCCGATCTTGTATGGTGCCAAAAGTGATTGACCCAAAGCATAAGATAGCTCAATAAGATCCTTTCTTTTGGGAATTTGAAACCTCCCTGAATATTAGGAATGACCTGAATGAAGCACTTCAGTAGCAAAACTCTGAATAGAAATTCCAAGTTTCTATAGCTCAGCCCTGGGAAAATCTTAGTTTCTGCTTTTTCTCTAGCACATCTTTTGGTTTTGGATTCTACTTCTGGATCCTGCTTTTAGATTTTCTAACAGTTTCTTTTGTTTGAAGATTGATTGGGCCTTAAGGTATATGTCCTATTTAGATCCACACAAAAGCAGACTGGGTAAGGGGAAGCATCAGAGAAAAGAGAGAAAAAATGAATATTTTTATCATGACAGGCAGTTGAGGAGAAAGATTAAATAGAAAACAGGGGTTAACAACATTATGAAGGAAGTATGAAAAGCTAGGGCAAGTGTGCTCATTTAGGCAACCAGTAGATCATTGTTGGGCTTTAAAAATAAAATTTCAAGGAACTAAAGCTGTACTGTATATTTTTTCTTCTATTTTTATTGGAATACAATTGCTTTACAATGTTGCATTAGTTTCTGTTGTACAACATTGTGAATGAGCCCTGTGTATACATATATCCCATCCTTTTTAAGCCTTCCTCCCATCCCTCCATTCCACATATCTAGGTCATCACAGAGCATCGAGCTGAGTTTCTTGTGTTATAGAGCTGCTTCCCACTAGCTATCTATTTTACTCATGGTAATGTATATGTGTCAGTGTTACTCTCTCAATTCATCCTCCCTCTCCTCCCCCCAATTTGTCCACAAGTCCATTCTCTACATCTTAGTATAACTCTATTCCTGCCCTGCAAATAGGTTCAACAGTAACATTTTTCTATTAATAGATTCCATATATATGTGGTAATATACAATTTGTTTTTCTGACTTACTTCAATCTGATAGGGTCAAGGTTCATCCATATCACTTAAAGTAACTCAATTTCATTCCCTTTTTATGGCTGAGTAATAGTCCATCACTGGAGAAGGCAATGGCACCCCACTCCAGTACTCTTGCCTGGAAAATCCCATGGACAGAAGAGCCTGGTAGGCTGCAGTCCACGGGGTTGCTAAGAGTCGGACATGACTGAGCGACTTCACTTTGACTTTAAAGTTGCACGCATTGGAGAAAGAAATGGCAACCCACTCCAGTATTCTTGCCTGGAGAATCCCAGGGATGGGGGAGCCTGGTGGGCTGCCAACTATGGGGTCTCACAGAGTCAGACACGACTAAAGCGACTTAGCAAGCAAGCAAGCAAGCAATACTCCATCACACACACACACACACACCCCATATCTTCTTTATCCATTCATCTGTTGATGGACATCTGGCTGCTGTCCTAACTATTGTAAATAGTGCTGCAGCGAACATTGGAGTCCATGTGTTTTTTTGAATTATGGTTTTATCAGGGTATATGCACAGTAGTGGGATTGCTGGGTCATATGATAGTTCTCTGTTTAGTGTTTTTTTTTTTTTATGCTTTATACTTAGTTGTGTTTATTTTTTCACAATGATCTTGTGTATGGTACAATTTTATAACAAGATTATTTTAAGAAAATAAACATATCACTTAAATATGCTATTCAAGTTTACACTTCTAATATGTAGAGACAGGGCTTGAACTTAGACACTCTGAACACAAAACTTTAATTCTTAATACATATCATTCATGATATTTTTTCCTCAATTTCTTAATGAATATTGGCATCATGGATAAACTGAGACACAGCTCAGCACTCACTCTTTAGTGAAGGACTCCTATACTAGGTCTAATATACAAATGTTTTTGAAAAGCTTTCTATCATTTTCTCAGTCAGTGGCAGAGTAAATGAGATTGTAAAATTTGGCAAAGGTGTTACATCAATACTGCTCTTTCTTTATGGGGCATCCATCATTTTACCATGGAGTATGGAAAATTAAGATTTTCCAACACATACATGATATTGGGGAAAATATGACACAAGGGAAATTGTTCACCCTCCTAATGAATGAAGGATGTTCAAATGGAAAAAAAATAGAGAGGCAGCAAGGAAAAAGGGTAAGAATGTTGCAGATAAGCACAGGTGTGTCAGATGCACCTACAGTAAGAGGCACTATAGAGGAGTGAGTGTGAATGTAAGAAGACTCAACGGCTTGGTGAGAACAGAGTCATGGGGGCACCACAGTTCATAGGATTGAAATATGGAACTATGTTCTGAGGAAAGGAACATGAAGAGAATGTATAAATGGGAAACCCATGGTTGGTGACATTGAGAAATAAGACAGTGTGAGCCTCATAGTCTAGGAAAACCCCAACACGATGGGGAGAAACACTCAGGGAGAGGCTTAAAATCACAGGACCTGAGAAGGAAGACTCAAAGGCATTATATACAGAATCATGTTTTAACCCTATGACCCAATAGCCATTTTTAGGTTGATATCTTGAATAAACATTGTGACAATTTCCACAATTTCTATTTTTAGGTTTATATCCTGAAAAACCAATTGGATAATTTCCATTTCCTCAATTTCCAAATACTGATGGTACTATCATGGTATTTTCACATTTTTCACCACATACCCCCAGGATCCAGGCACTTTTCTTTGACACGTCTACCTCCCAGTAATGTCTCCCTGATGTGATAACTGGGGAGCCCAGGACACCAAAAGTTTCATAATTATAATTCAAGTATGCATTATAGCCTTGGTCACTGGATGCATATCTAACTTGTGTCTGATCCGGAGAAATGACAACATTTGCACACTTGGGAGAATTCAGGGTCATCTGAACCCAGTAGCGTTGCACATCTGTCAGCTCATTAAACACATGCAGTATCTCTCTCAGATCAGGAGCTCGAAACACTCTCCTCTGTTCCTTGGGGAAAGATTTTGGCTTCTTCAGAGCCAAGGTTTCACTCCTTTTCATGATAACATTCACATCCTGCAGCAGCTCCACTGTTGATCCCTGCAAATGGCGCTCCACATCTGAGATGAGATTGCTCACCAATAGCTTCTCTTGGACCAGATCATTCTTAGATCCTGCCAGCTCTTTGAGAATAACTCCCAACTCATCCTTCAGTTTTCTCAGTTCCTTAATCTCCTCATTGTCCAGGATTTGTCTTAGTTGTGTAAACTTTCCCTGGACATTTTGTATCTCATTTTGTATTTGAATCTTCCAAGTAGACATCTCTTCTCTGACTTTAATTTCCAACTCCTCAGCTTCCTGTTTTTTCCCCTTCAGCCTCTGCAGACATGATTGGAGCTTTTTCTGGTACTCTGGCACAATCTCCTCCATGAGGAATGTGTTGTGACCTCGGTGCTCCTGAGATCACTCGCAAAGACAACAAATGACCTTCCCATCCTGCTCACAGAAGAGGTGGAGTTTCTCTCCATGGTGAGCACAGAGATTTCTCTCTTGCTCCACCTCTGGGCTCACCTTAACCTCTCAGAGTCTCTGCACTATATCGGCCACATGCCTGTTAGGCCGCAGGTTCCCAGGCTTAAGGAACCTCCATACTGTTCTTTGTATCAGTTCAGTTCAGTCACTCAGACATGTCTGATTCTTTGCAACCCCATGAATTGCAACATGCCAGGCCTCCCTGTCCATCACCAACTCCCAGAGTTCACTCAAAACCATGTCCATCGAGTAGGTGATGCCATCCAGCCATCTCATCATCTGTCGTCCCCTTCTCCTCCTGCCCCCAATCCCTCCCAGCATCAGAGTCTTCTCCAATGAGTCAACTCTTCACATAAGGTGGCCAAAGTACTGGCCATGATAAGTACTGGAGCTTCAGCTTTAGCATCATTCCTTCCAAAGAAATCCCAAGACTGATCTCCTTTAGGATGGACTGGTTGGATCTCCTTGCAGTCCAAGGGACTCTTTCAAGAGTCTTCTCCAACACCACAGTTCAAAAGCATCAATTCTTTGGCGCTCAGCTTTTTTCACAGTCCAACTCTCACATCCATACATGACTACTGAAAAAACCATAGCCTTGACTAGAAGGACCTTTGTTGGCAAAGTAATGTTTTCATATGCTTTTCAATATGCTATCTCGGTTGGTCATAACTTTCCTTCCAAGGAGTAAGCGTCTTTTAATTTCATGGCTGCAGTCACCATTTGCAGTGATTTTGGAGCCCCAAAAAATAAAGTCTGACACTGTTTCCAGTGTTTCCCTATCTGCTTTTCAATATGCTATCTAGGTTGGTCATAACTTTTCTTCCAAGGAACGAGCGTCTTTTAATTTCATGGCTGCAGTCACCATTTGCAGTGATTTTGGAGCCCCCAAAAATAAAGTCTGACACTGTTTCCAGTGTTTCCCTATCTATTTCCCATGAAGTGATGGGACCAGATGCCATGATCTTCGTCTTCTGAATGTTGAGTTTTAAGCCAACTTTTTCACTCTCCTCTTTCACCTTCATCAAGAGGCTTTTTAGTTCCTCTTCACTTTCTGCCATAAGGGTGGTGTCATCTGCATATCTGAGGTTATTGATATTTCTCCCAGCAATCTTGATTCCAGCTTGTGCTTCTTCCAGCCCAGCATTTCTCATGATGTACTCCGCATAGAAGTTAAATAAGCAGGGTGACAATATACAGCCTTGACGTACTCCTTTTCATATTTGGAACCAGTCTGTTGTTCCATGTCCAGTTCTAACTGTTGCTTCCTGACCAGCATACAGGTTTCTCAAGAGGCAGGTTCTCTTGAAGAGTTTTCCACAGTTTATTGTGATCCACACAGTCAAAGGCTTTGGCATAGTCAATAAAGCAGAAATAGATGTTTTTCTGGAACTCTCTTCCTTTTTCCATGATCCATGGGCTATATCAATTTACCTTCCCAACAGCAGAATAAAAGGGTTCCCTTTTCACCAATCCTCTCCTGTATTGTTTGTAGATTTTTTTTGTGTGGATGGCCATTCTGGTCAGTGTGAGGTGATACCTTTGCAGTTTTGATTTTGATTTCTCTAATAGTGATGTTGAGCATCTTCTCATGTGCTTCTTGGCCATCTGCATGTTTTCTTTGGAGAGATATCTGTTCAGGCCTTACACCCATTTTTTTGATTGGATTGTTTGTTTTTTGGTATTAAAGTCCATAAGCTATTTGGATATTTTTGAGATTAACATTTGTTGCTTCATTTGAAAATATTTTCTCCCATTTGAGGATTGTCTTTTCATCTTGTTTGTGGTTTCCTTTGCTGTGCAAACTGGAGAAGGAAATGGCAATCCACTCCAGTACTATTGCCTGGAAAACCCCATGGAAAGAGGAGCCTGGTAGGCTAGAGTCCATGGGGTCGCAAAGAGTCGGACACGACTGAGTGACTTCACTTACTTACTTACTTTGCTGTGCAAAAGCTCCTAAGTTTAATTAGGTCCCAATTGTTTATTTTGCTTTTATTTTCATTATTTTAGGAAGTGGGTCAAAAAGATCTTGCTGTGATTTATGTCAAAGAGTGCTTTTCCTATGTTTTCCTCTAATAGTCTTATATTGTCCAGTCTCCTATTTAGGTCTTTCATCAATTTCAAGTTTATTTTTGTGTATCGTGTTAGGTAGTGTTCTAATTTCATTCTTTTACATGTAGCTGTCCAGTTTTCCCAGCACCACTTGTTGAAGAAGCTGTCTTTGCTTCATTTTATATTCTTACCTCCTTTGTCATAGTTTATGTGACCATATGTGCATAGGTTTATTTCTGGGCTTTCTATCCTGTACCATTCGTCTATATTTCTTTCTCTGTTCCAGGACCATACTATTTTGATTACTGTGGCTTTGTAGTATAGTCTGAAGTCCTTCTTCACAGAATTGAAACAAGAAAAACTTCCATTTTGTATAGAAATACAAAAGAAACTGAATAGCCAAAATAATCTTGAGAAAGAAAAACTCCAGCTCCGTTTTTCTTTCTCAAGATTATTTTGGCTATTCAGTTTCTTTTGTATTTCTATACAAAATGGAAGTTTTTCTTGTTTCAATTCTGTGAAGAATGCCATTGGTAATTTGATAGGAATTGCATTGAATTTGTAGATTGCTTTAGGAAGTATACTCATTTTCATTATGTTGATTCTTCCAATCCAAGAACATGGTATTTTTCCACATGTTTGTGTTCACTTTGGTTCCTTATATCAGTGTTTTATAGTTTTCTGAGTGTATATATTTTGCTTTCTAAGCTAGATTTATTCCTAGGTAAACTTTTAAGGAGTAGTGTGAGTAGAAAGAAAATGAAAGCATTCTTGGGGTATCTGATTTAAATAAACACAGTTTGAACTTGGTGAGTTATCAAGTAAGGATAGTTTTTTAGCTCACTATGTTTCAGACATATGACTATGTCTGAAGAAGTTAAAGATGAAATAATTAATGAAGTATACAAAAAATATTTCCTGAGAACTAGGAGGTAATGGAATTAATAACTCAACAGTAAACTTTCCTTGAAAAAGGAGAAGTGGATGACAAGTAAGGGATAGTGAAAGATATTTGAATTATTTTGAGGTGTTGTAACAGGTGGACATGGAAACTATTAGTAAGAGTATATTGATATCTTCATTAGGACACAGGCCCCACTACATAATTTGAGTGTCCAGTGCACAAAAGGGGGCCTATGGTTCAAAGTTAAAAATTTCATCATGGCAACAACAGAACTCAAAGCCAAATATGAGTCTTTCTGAGTTAAAATACTCCAAATTATTTTTAATTAAAGAAAACAAGATTTGGGGAGGGAACCTAAAATATAATACAAAGAGTATAAATTAACTTAATAGTGTTACAAATGAATAACATAAATTTATTGAAGGGATGGAGAGAAAAAAAAGAATATAAGGAACTTGCAAAACAATATTTTGATTAATCTAAAAACAGACAAAAACAACTTTACATAACTAGCATTTCTACTAGGAAAATGAGTTGATAATTGAGAGACTGTATTTTTAACTGAGCAAATAAGAAAACAGTGTGGGTAGTAAGTGTCAGGTTTCTTATTGTGGAGAAAAGGAGTTAGAATTAAGGAAAGGAGACTAGAAGTTGTTGAAGTAGAATTAGAAATATCAGTATAAATTCGGGTTTAATATACTTAGGTGAACAAATAGGATATACACACATATGGAGATAAATATGTGTGTGTATAATATATATGTATTTTCTAGCTCTGTCTACTGAAAGGGTCTGGAAACAAAACGAAGTAGCAATTGACATGCTTTTTGGTTTCTGAATGGTAGTTTACAACCAATGGAACCAGAACTCTGAGGAAAAACGGCAGATTCCAGAAAATGGAAAGTACATTAAAGTAAAGGAACATCTTATGGTGGTATAATGTAAGGAAGTGCTCAAAAGATTATTGGAACATGCACCAGTGGCCAAATACCTGGTACAATTAGAGCAAGAAAATAAGTGACAATAGTAATGGATTATAAAACATAAAAAAAAAAATCCATGAGTTCATAATGAATGTACCTATATATGCATGTATACATATATCCATATATATATATATGAATAAATAAATGAGAGAAAAATGACAATTCAAATTAATTGTAGAAGAAATTATGGAAAAAGAAAATTGAAATTTGTTGAAGACTGTAGGTATAACTATTTGGGGCAAGAATTATCAATGGGTGCTAAAGTTAGTGGGTGAAAGTATGATGGAAATGGGGTATTGACATAATCTCAAGTATGTTTCCATCAGATAATTATAAGAACAAAAGGGGAAATGATTACTTTTTAATGGAAAGGCCTAGCAGATCTTTGGAGAAGGCAATGGCACCCCACTCCAGTACTCTTGCCTGGAAAATCCCATGGAAGGCGGAGCCTGGTAGGCTGCAGTCCATGGGGTCGCTAAGAGTCGGACACGACTGAGTGACTTCACTTTCACTTTTCCCTTTCACGCATTGGAGAAGGAAACGGCGGCCCACTCCAGTATTCTTGCCTAGAGAATTCCAGGGACGGGGGAGAGTGGTGGGCTCCCGTCTATGGGGTCGCAGAGTCGGACACGACTGAAGCGACTTAGCAGCAGCAGCAGCAGCAGCAGATCTTACTTGAGTGAAAAAGGTTAATTTGCCAGCAATGAACTATATCAATAACTTGAGCTTCCTGATAAGATACACCAAAGACAAAACATCACTTCTGTGATATACTTCCCCAAATATATAATCTGACCATCAGTTCAGTTCAGTCGCTCAGTCGTGTCCGAGTCTTTGCGACCCCATGAATCACAGCACGCCAGGCCTCCCTGTCCATCACCAACTCCCGGAGTTCACTCAGACTCACGCCCATCGAGTCAGTGATGCCATCCAGCCATTTCATCCTCCGTCGTCCCCTTCTTCTCCTGCCCCCAATCCCTCCCAGCATCAGAGTCTTTTCCAATGAGTCAACTCTTCGCATGAGGTGGCCAAAGTACTGGAGTTTCAGCTTTAGCATCATTCCTACCAAAGAAATCCCAGGGCTGATCTCCATCAGACAACCTTAAATCATGAGATTTCTGTGAGATAACTTACTGATATTGTTCAAAAGATTCAAGATCACAGCAGATAAAAACAAGGAATTGTCCCAGATAAAGTGGTCTAAAGAAACATGACATATAAATGCAATATGTGGTCCTGATTGGGTTCTGGACAAGAAAAAGGATATTAGTGGGACGACTGAAGAAATTTCAATGATGTCTCTAGATTTTGACAAGTGTTGTCTCAAGGTTAATTTCCTAGTTTTGATTATTTTATTGTGTAATGGTGTTAACATTTGGAGAATATGGATACAACATTTTTGTATTAATTTCAAAATGTTTTTTATAAATCTGGAATTATTTTAAAATGAAAAGTCTAAACAGATAAATAACTGATCAATGGCATAGGATATGTTTTATTCATAATGCTTGATAACAGAAAAAAGTAGACTATAAATGAATATATTCATCCCACTGTGTGACTATTTTTAATGAGATTATAAAATATACATTGGAAAGAATGTACATGAAAATATTGAGAGAAATGGGAAGTTGAGTTTTTTCTTTCCCTTCTTTTATTTTTTTTTCTTTCTCTCCCTCTCTTTCCTTCACCTATCCTTCCGATCCTCTCTCCTTCCCTTCTCCTTCCTTCCATTCCCTCTTCCTTCCTTTATTTCTATTTCTTTCTTTCTTTTTTTTTGCTTTTCTATGCTTTCCAAACTTTCCATAATTAGCATATATTGCTTTTGTAATCAAGAAAATATAGTACAATACTTATAAAATACACAAATTAAAGCATGTTCCATAGGAAATGCTAAAACCTTTTTATTTTAGTATCTGAGGATAAGTATTTCAAAATAATTTCATTTATATGTGGTTATTGTTTTCTATCCTGTCTATTTCTTTTATCTTAATAAAGCCATAGGTAGCTGTAATGAATTCTTGGACCAACACCAGTTAAAGATGGCCCAGTGTTGAGACTTTCCTCTAATTTCTTTTCATAGACTATTTTAATGATCTCTGCCTCTCTTCTCATGGTATTTCTAAAATGATTACATTCAACTGGGACAGCACACACTCATAATTACAATATAATAAGGAATACTTTTTGGTTTTGAAAAAAAAATCCTGCAAGTATTATCTCTCTGTGTCAACTATAGGTATTTATAACATTAAAATATTAATATATACTTAAATGAATGATAGGTTTCTATTGATTTTGCTCTTCTAGGACTCATGGTTCTTATAGTGTGGTTGCTATACATTTCAAGTAAAATTCTTGAAAGTGTAATGTTTCATTAAAGCCCAGAACAAAACCAGTTTATCTAATTTCAAATCCCAACTCCTAATCTCAATGTTTATGTGACCATGAACAAGTTACTTAACATGTCTGTGCCTTAGTTTCTCACATGCAAGATGAAATAAAAATATAACCTATTTTTAAGGTCATTTTAAAAGGAGATGAATGATTAAAAGTCACTTAAAATAGTCCCTGGCATATGGTAAATACAAAGTAGGTGTGAGCTATTTTTCTTTTCTATTATACAAACTGAGATCCTGCTCAAAGGTGACCTCCAAATGATAGAGCAGTCTTATCTTCACATCAACTAAAATATCTTTGCTGTGATTTTTACCTATCTTTCTACATTAGAATTAACCAAATTTTTAGAATATCTTCATTATGAAACTATCTTGACATATATAACAAATCTTACCTTTAAAAATGAAGTGCTTGATATTAATTTAGAACTTAGAGTTAAAAAAAGAGTTTTCCATATATTATCTGATTTCAGTTTAAGCTTCACACTTTGTTACACCCTAAATAATAGAGTCCCTAGCTTGTAGGTGTGCTAATTACCTGAAAGAGTTCTGTTCATTCAAACTCCAAGTTGCAGTTAATTAACTTAATTAATTTTTCATCATAATTTGATCCCTAAAGCCCCATTTTGGTTGTAATTTCTTGTAGTGTTCTGAGTGAACCAATGAAGCACACAAAAAACAGCATAATATTCCAGCTGTGACTTTTATCCTTGTATAACAGGAGACAACCAAACAAAATTTATAGCTCAAAGATAATAAGTTACATAAAAGTAGAAAAAATGATGGAGAAATGGAGCTGGCTGATGTTGAACATAGGAAAAGAGGAAGGGGCATCCCAGGGAAAGGGGAGAAGATAGAAGAAATCAATAAATAAGGAAGAGGTAAGACAACAGAAAATATATGGATAGGAATCTTAAAAAAAAAAAAAAAAAAAAAATTGTGAGAGTAGGAAGGAACCATTCTCAGTCAACAGAGCCAAAAAATAAGGGAAGAACATGGGGTCCCAAGATTTAGTTCACGTGAAAAGAAAGGGAAAAGGCAATATTCCTTTTAAATATATGTGGAAATGCTAGATTAAAACAGCTAAATAGCTAAGCTAAAATAATAAAGTGAATCCATACCCACTTGAACTGTTACAAAACCAGTACAAAAGTGATAGGTCAGGGTTGATAGCCAAGTGGTTGAGAGATTGGGGTTCTAGAAGGTCCTATAAGGGCTGGAGAAGTGGACTCTGAATCTCATGAAGATTTACCAGGGTTTGCAGTATGACCTCAGGGCTGCGCAAGGTAAGCACTTACAGAAAATTCAGCACTCCTCACTCCAACCCCTTTTCTTGGAAAAAAGTACAGGGATTTTTGTGTTTTGCTTTTAAGAGAAAATGTCACTTAAGGGGAATTTGGAATTCCAGGCATTTCTTACATGTAGGTATGGAGAGAAAATGCACATATTTTGCATGGTTGAGAACCTCATAGCAAAAATTCCAGGTGAAAGTTGGTCCAGGATCACTGAAGTCCTTGAAATTCCCTCAATTAAACAATCCAAAAATACTTCTAAAATAACATTTTTATGACAACTTCAGGGTCTCATATTGAAAACAATAAATAAATAAATAGAATTTCAACTAAATATAGCAAATAAAGTAACATGAGAATTGGCACATAGTATGAAGAGAAGAATGACGTAACTAGAAATATTGTAAGATTAAAAATTATTAAAATGATAAAAGAAGCAATAAAACCATAAGAAAACAAGAGTAAGAATAAAGTGACCTGAATTTAAAGCCTCCAAATCCTGGGATTGGTCAAGTTCACCAATAAGTAGTTGAAAATCTGGTGTTGAATTTCTTTGAGCTTGAATTTTTTCATGGAACTACTGATATGTTTATCTCATGATGTTTGCATAAAGATTGTATAAGGAAATGCATGTAAAGTCCCTAGAAAATTATAAGTAGTCAGTAAATATCAGTATTTATCTCCCATTTATGACAGAAAAAGATGTTGAAACATGGTCCACTGTTTATTTGCAGTTCTGAGTACCAAGATCTATTTAGTGTACATTAAATTTTGAAACATGATTTCCTACTTAGTAGCATTGTAAAAAATTAGTGTGGAATAGGGCATTTATCAAGATACACAGTTAATGTGATAACAGTAACATGCCAATTTTCCATCCATATATGTAATATCTTCCTCAGAGATGTGTAAAATATAGTCCAAATACTTCTCTCAAGCATGACTTTCTCTAGAGGATAGAGCATGGGGATAGCACCAACTATTTTTTCAGATAAGGCTTAAAATCATTTTTGCCAAGTTTTAAATACATCTTTTTTGGATATTGATTAGAATTTCATTATATTTACAGATAATTTTTAGAAATGGGAATCTTTTCATCCAGAAATTTGGTGTGTTTCTTTTATTTGCCTTTAAAAATACTTTATTCCTTTGCAAAGCTTTGTGATACCTTTCATAAACATTTCTTAATAAATTAATTCCTATATATTTTAGACCTTGGTTGCTATAGTGACTCACATCTTACATACTATTAGGTATCCATGGAAACTTTTTATTTCTTTATATTTTATGTCTAACATATATACCATTTTTCAAGTATTTTTAATTTTTCCCTTTGCTTTCTTTAGGTAAATAGATAGTGACATATTCTAGATGCCTTCCTTTACAAATTAGTTCTACTATTATTTATCACACTGACAAGAAATTTCAAATAGTATGGCCTGGTAAGTGAAAAGCATAGAACTTATTGTCCTGTACATGTTGAATTCGGTTTTCTAAAGATGATAGTTTCTTTGGCATCTTGGTGTCACATAATATATTAAAGAATTTTATTAACAAAATTTCTAATTGGAACCACCCTTTTCTTACTATATATATACACACACAAATAAAAATTGATTATGAAAACTAAGTGTTTTAATAATCTTCTGAAAAACATGTCCTTGTATTTTGGACAACTTCGAAAGATCATACCATAGTTTATTTTCACATGTTACATGTTACTTTGTTGGGTCTAAGTACCAAGACTAAATTCATGGGCCTGAGAATATGTTTCTTTACAGTTTTAAGTAATGCAGCTGTAAAACTGTACTGTAAGTTGTGAAGGCAAGGATATTTCCTGTGGTAAACAACTCAGAAGCTTAGAGAGATATTCATTGGTTAGGTAAGTTACAACATAAACACAAAACATCAGTGTTACTAAAATAATTTTCTTCTGATGAATCAGTGCCTTTCTATTTAAACAAATTTGGATGTTTACCAAAGTAAAAATGCTCAATTGTCTTCTCCTGTCACTAATAGCCCTTGGTGGAAAATTTTGTTTTAAAAATATAAAATCTTGCTTTATGTATTTTGAGACTGATGTTTGTCAGAATCTTAGGGCTTCCCTGATGACTCAGACAGTAAAGACTCTGCCCGCAATATAGGAGACCTGTGTTCGATCCCTGGGTTAGGAAGAGCCTCTGGAGAAGGGAATGGCAACCCACTCCAGTATTCTTGCTTGGAGAATTCCATGGACAGAAGAGCCTGGCAGGCTACAGTCCATGGGGTTGCAAAGAGTCGGACATGGCTGAGTGGCTTTCGCTTTCACTTAGGTTCTTAGAATACTTTGAATTCTGATGATCTCCTTCAGTCATTAATTTTATGTCATTCATAAATAGACAGTATTATTTTGTCATCATTGATATTATTATTATTTGTTAACAGGCAATGCTTTTGTAAAATTGTTTTCTTGCTTTCCAATGCCCTTGACCTAACTTACCTGCCTTCCTTTTAGTTTTGTGTACTTTTTTTAGATATAGTATCGATCTTTGAATAATGCAAGGGTCAAGTTGAAACTCCACTCCACTCAGTTTAAACTCCACTCAATTGAAAATCCAAGTATAACTTATAATAGGCCCTCTATATACAGGGCTACTGCTTATTTGTGGTTCCTTCATATCTATGGTTTCCAATCCACAGGTTCAACCACCTACAGATGGTGTAGGACTGTTGTTTTTATTGTTGAAATAATCCTCCTATAAGTGGACCCACACCATTCAAACCTATGTCATTCAAGAGCCATCTGTATCTCTTTTATAACTTGTAAAAGGTAATATCCTTCCATCTCTCTGAGGATATCTTTATTTCCCTTTTGGTCTTATGAAAATTTATGTAGGTATATAGTGCTAAGTTCAACATGTTGAAGATATGTCTTCAGCCTGTATTGTTGATAAAAATTTCTGCTCTCAACCTAATTCTTCTTTGCATGCAGTTCTTGTTTTTATTCTTAGGAAATTTTAAACAAATGTTTGAATTTTAATTTATTTTTATTTATCCATTACATGTTTTTTTCTGTTTGGTTAATACAAAGATTTGTTGTGGAAATTCTCAAGCAATATACACTTTCATTATTTTTCTCTTAGTTCTATTGAGATATTATTGAAATTATGTAATTTCTAATTATGTACAAAATTATGTAATATGAGATATTATTGAAATTATGTAATTAGTATATATAATGTGATGATTTGATACATAGGTATATTGCAAAATGACTTTAAATTAGCTAATACCTACATCCCATTACAATATTACCATTTTAACTTTCAAGTGTATGATACACTACTGTTAACTATAGTCACTATCTTATATTCTATCTCCAGAACTTACTTCTTATGAGTTCAGTAACTCAGTCATGTCTGACTCTTTGCAATCCCATGGACTGCAGCATGCCAGGCTTCCATATCTATCACCAACTCCTGGAGCTTGCTCAAACTCATGTCCATCGAGTTAATGATACCATCCAACCATCTCATCCTGTCATCCCCTTCTCCTCCTGCATTCAGTCTTTACCAGCATCAGGGTCTTTTCCAAGGAGTCTGCTCTTCCCATCAGGTGGCCAAAGTATTGGAGTTTCAGCTTCAGCATCATCAATCCTTCCAATGAGTATTCGGTACTGATTTCCTTTAGGATGGACTGGTTGAATCTCCTTGCAGTCCAAGGGACTCTCAAGAGCCTTCTCCAGCACCACAGTTCAAAAGCATCAATTCTTTGGCACTCAGCTTTCTTTATACTACACCTCTCACATCCATACATGACTACTGGAAAAACCATAGCTTTGACTAGACGGACCTTTGTCAGCAAAGTAATGTATCTGCATTTTAATATGCTGTCTATGTTGGCCATAGCTTTTCTTCCAAGGAACAAGCATCTTTTAATTTCATGGCTGCAGTCACCATCTGCAGTGATTTTGGAGCACCAAAAAATAAAGTGTGTCACTGTTTCCATTGTTTCCCCATCTATTTGCCATGAAGTGATGGGACCAGATGTCATTATCTCATTTTTTTAATGTTGAATTTTAAGCCAGTTTTTTCACTCTCTTCTTTAAATTTCATCAAAAGGCCCTTTAGTTCTTCTTTACTTTCTGCCATAAGGGTGGTGTCATTTGCATATACTTATCTTATAGCTGGAAGTTTGCACCCTTTGACCAACATTCCCCTACCCCTTAGCTCCTGGCAACTCCACTCTCTTTCTATGAGTTTAGGTTTTTAGATTCCATATATAAATAAGAATAAACACATTTGTCTTTGTATGATTTATTTCACTTGGCTTATGCCCTCAAAGTCCAACTGTATTGTCACAAAAGGTAGGATTTCCTTTTTTCTTGTAATTAATGATTATATTCTTTAATCCATTTTGTGTTAATTTTTGTGTAATAAAATGAGTTGAGTTTTATCCTTTTTCCTGTGAATATACAGTTTTAACACCATTTGTTGAAGAGACTATGCTTTTCCCATTGAGTATTCTTGTCTCTCTTATCAAATATTCATTCACTGCACATGCTTGTATTTACTTCTGAGCTCTTGATTCTGATTTTTTGGTCTTTGCATCTATTTTTATGCCAGTTCCATACTATGATTACTTTTGGTGTCTGACTTAAAAAGATCATACAGATTTTAGTATTGTTTTCTCCTTCTGTAAAAAATGTCATTGGAATCTTGATAGGGATTGCATTGAATGTATAAATGGCTTTGTGAATGGACATTTTAACAATATTAATTATTTCAATTCATAAAACATAGGATATCTACTTACATGTGACTTCTTCCATTTCATTGAACCAAGTCTTTTAATTTTCTGCATACAGATTTTTCACCTTTGTTTTTGTGCTGATCCCAGTCTATTGAACGTATTGATCTTGGCTAGAAATACCAGAGTATGGTTCTTACTTGGGCCTGAGGCAAGTTTCTCATAGACTTATCCCCTTTTGGAACCATTGTTGTGGCTGGACTGGCACTGTAGGTCTTATGATTGCAAGATGCCTTCAGTAATTACCATGAAGAGACTATGAAACAACAGAGCTTATTACTCACAGCTCTTGGAGGGTACATGGCACACCAGGGGTCACATAGGGAGGCCTCAGGTGGAATGAGGAGAGGTGGGGGGGTGGGCACGCAGGCCTGGTAGCTCTGCTTCTATTGCAGTCAGTAGTGGGGACCTATGATTTTGTGGGTTCACTTTTTATTGGTGAATTTAAAGCATAAGATGAGGAATTAACGTGCAAGAAGAGAAAATCCACCAGCCACTAGTCAATTATCTAAGTGAATCAAAGATCTCTAAAACAAACTTTGGTGCTATAGGGGCGTGGGTCAAAGCCTAGCTCTTTATCTAGTCATGGGACCCTCGATGTGTTTAGTAGCTGTCTTTGAACTAGATTTCTTAATCACAGCTTAAGTTAGGCATTTGCATTATGATAAAAACAAAAAAACACTCAGGTACTTACAATGCAAGCTCCTTGGTTAAAGTATTTTATTATTTGTGATTCTATATTAAACGATTATTTTAATTATCAGGTAGTTAGTTGTTAGTGCATAGAAACAGCTGATTTTCTATGTTGATGTTTGTATCCTACAACTTTTCTCAATTCACTTTTTAGTGTCAGTAATGTTTTGATGTCATCTTTAGGACTTTGTATGTGTAAGATCATGTCGCCTGAAAACAGAGACACTTTTACTTATTCGTCTCTAATTTGGATGCCTCTTATTTAATTTGTTCTTACCTAATTTCTCTGACTAGGAATTTTAGTATTATGTTGAATAGGAGTGGTAAAATGAGCACCTTTGACTTGTTCCTCATCTTAGTAGGAAAGTTTTAACATTTCACTACTGAGTGTGATGTTAACTGTGTGCTTATTATATATGATCTTTATTATGTTGAGGCACGTTCCTCCTATACCCACTTAGGTGAGAGTTTTTGTCATAAAAATTTGTTGCTTTTGCTGCATCCCATAAGTTTTGATATTTTGTATTTTCACTTTCATATGTTTTCAAATAATTTTATTTCCTTTTTGATTTCTTCTTTGACTCATCGGTTTTTCAGGAGTGGTGGTCTAATTTCCACACATTTGTCATTTTTTCAGTTTTCCTCCTGTTACTGATCTCTAGTTTCACACCATTGTAGTTGGAAAGATACTTGGTGTGATTTCAACCTTGCATTTGCTATGGCTTATTTTATCTCTAAACATACACTCTATCCTGGAGAAACTCCAGGTGCACTTGAGAAAAATATGTATTCTGCTGATGTTTGGTGGATTCTTTTATACATGTCTATCAAGTCCACTTGGTCTAAGGTGTAGTTCAAGTCCAATGTTTCATTACTGATTTTCTGTCCGGGTGATCTCCCCATAGTTTATGTGAGGTATTGAGGTCCCCTGCTATTATTGTATTGCCTGTTTCTCCCTTTGCATGTCAGTGTTTGTTTAATATATTTAGGTGCTCCGATACTGGATGCATATATAAGTATAATTAGTATATCCTCTTGGTGAACTGACCACTTTATCATTATATGATGGCGTTATCTGTCTCTTGTTAAAGTTTTTGATTTAAATTCACTTTGTCTAATATAAGTGTAGCAATTTACTGTCTTTGGGGTTCTATTTACTTGGAATATCATTTTCCATCCCTTTGTTTTGAGCCTATGTGTGTCCTTAAAGTTAAAATGAGACTCTTCTAGATAACATAACATTGGGTCTTATTTTTTAATCCATTCAGCCATATCTTTCTCTTGATTGGAGAAGTTAGTTCATTTACATTTAAGGTAATTTTGATAGGCATGGATTTACTATTGCCATTTAGTTATTTTGTAGCTGTTTTATAATTTGTTTATTCCTTTTTCTGTTGCTCTCTTACTTTGTGATTTATGATTCTTTAATAGTGCTGTGCTAAGTTGCTTCAGTCATGTCTGACTCTTTGTGACCCTGTGGACTGTAGCCTGCCAGGGTCCTCTGTCCATGGGATTTCCTAGGCAAGAATACTGGAGTGGGTTGCCATTTCCTTCTCCAGGGAATCTTCCTGACCGTGTCTCTTAAGTCCCCTGCATTGGCAAGTTGGTTCTCTACCACTAGCGCCATGTTATGTATTCATTCTTTTTGTCTATTAATTATCTTCAGTAGGCTTTTGCTTTGTGTGCCATGAGGCTCACAGGAAAAAAAAATTATAATGATCAATTTTAAGTTGATAATAACTCTAAACACATAGAAATGTTCTACATTTTTTTCCTCTCATATATTCTGTTTTTGATTTCACTTTTCCTCTATATATACTGTATATCCATTTACAAATTATTGTTCTGTAGTTATTTTTGTCTTTAAACTTCATACTCAAATTATAAGGGATTTACCCTCTACCTCTTTTTTGATTTTATTTAGTATTATTGTGTGTCTTGGAGTTAGATTGTTTTGAGTGGAAATTTTGTGGTGACTTATTACCTTCATGAAATCGGATATTGAAATCTGTCCCCAGATTTGGGAACTTTTTAGCCATTTTTTCTTTACGTTTTCTGCTCCTTTCTTTGTCAGTTCTCCTTCTGAGACTTAGATTGTTTCTTTTAATGATATCCCCAAATTCACTCTTTCATTCTTTTTTCTTCTTATTCCTTTGTGTGATTTCAAATGACCTGTATTTTAGTTTTTTTCAGACAATTCATAGATTTTTATTTCCTTAGGATTTATCATGGAAGCTTTATGGTTTCCTTTGGCAATGTCCTGTTTCCTTCATTAGCAGTGATCCTTGTGGCCTTGTGTTTGTGTCTTTCCATTTGAGAGGCACGTCTCCTAGTCTTTACAGATGCTTCAGTAGGCAAAGCCCTCCATGTTCAATCTGTCCAGAGCTTCTGAGTGGGCCAGCTGATGGAGTCCATGGATGAATTTGCTGCTCAGAGTCTTTGGGCAGGCACAACTAGTGCCTGGATATGCAGTCGCAGACCTAGATATTGATTCTATAGGAGTCAACCAATACTGAGATGAACTGGCAGCCAGGTTTTGTAGGACCCAGTCTGGAAGCTGGGGTTTTTGAGATCATTCTCCTAGCAGGATGAGGTAGAGTCTGTGGCTCCAAGAGTCAGCTTATAACCTGGGGTCTCAGATGCTGACCTGGGCCTAGCCTGGCACCGTGAGCCTGGGTCAGTCAGCTGGTCTAGAGTCTAGGTCTGTGGATACTGGCCTGCAACTGGTATGGGTCAAAAGTCTGGTTCTATCATAGCTGGCCTGGCATAGGACTTAGCTGGGAGCCTGTATTCACAGGTGCCCACTTGGAGCCTGGTGCCATGAAAGTTGCCATGGGACTCAGCTGGCACCAAGGTAAGCTAAGAGCCTAGCTTCAAAGAAGTCCACTGAAAGCCTAGAGCCATAGGAGGCACCCTGGGTCATAGAAGCCAAAAGCACTGGGGTGGGAGCCTAGGAACTAGAGTCCACTGACAGCGTGGTGTCGTGGGAGCCACCCGGGGCCTTAGGAACTGCCCATGTCTTCAGGAGCTGACAGGAGTAGGGGTGAGCTAGGGGCCTGGATTTTGGGGAGCCTATGGGGACCCTGGTGCTGTATGTGCTGCCTGAGACTTCAGGAGCCACTGAGGCCACTGGAATTGGCAGATGCCAGAGTAAGTGAGGGGCCTGAGTTAGTAGAAGCATGCAAAGAGAGACCTAAGGTCCAGGGATTAGTCTGGAATTGGGTTAAGTCTGTTCTGGACTCCATGATAAAGTCGAGTGCTTGCCTCACTCTCCATTTCCCACAGGGAGCATATCTTTGTCCACACCAGGCTGCCCAGGCTTGGGGAAAGGATGATGGAGGTAATGTGAATATATGCTTCTTAACCTTTCTCATTTCATCTTTTCTTATTTTTGTGCTTTACCCAAGTGCTATAATCCCTTACCTTGAATTTTTCACTCATATGAAGATATTTTTGAATGCACATAGTTAATAAAGTTGATGTTTTTGTTGGGGTAGAGCTAGAAATTCCTATGCTGTTATAGGAAATTCTCTTGACACTTTTTTCCTAGAGTTATCACTAATTCAGTAAATATGTACATATTTATTGAGAGTTACCATGTTACCAATACTTTACTAGGTGTTATGGAACTACCAGCCTTGGATTCATGTCAGATCCTCCTTAGCTCATAACATCTCTCATATTATCTGTGATAGATTATCTATCTAGCTGTCTATGCTATTTTCTGTATTATTTTACTAAATCCATTTTTTTCTAATCATTAATACTCTTTTCACTTCTGTATGCTATTTTATGGAAAAATTTTTATTTCAAAATAAAATTTTTATTTATAGAAGTATAGTCTTTTTCTAACCTACTTGTTTTTCCCCATTATCCTGTAGTTTCTTCAATAAATATTATAGATAGTCCTTTATGATTATCTTTCAGATTTAATGCTGTTACTCTACTTATTAAGGATAAAAATGTAGGAATCATCATAGATTCCTTTTTGTTCACCCTGCATTTAGTTCTTGACTTCTCTCCAATATCTGTCCAAAATCTTTCCACTTTCTGCCACTTCCACTGGTACTGTGTGTGTGTGTGTGTGTGTGTGTGTGCTCAGTCACGTCCTACTTTTTGTGACTCTGTGGACTGTAGCCTGCCAGGCTCCTCTGTCCATGGGATTTTCCCAGAAAGAATACTAGAGTGGGTTGTCATTTCCTGCTCCAGGGGATCTTCCCAACCCAGGGACTGAACCCACGTCTCCTGCGTCTCCTACATTGGCAGGCAGATTCTTTACCACTGAGCCACCTGGGAAACTGTCCCAGTCTGGTATGTCACTATCATTTGTGCCTGGGTTGTTACCATAATCTCCTAACTAATCTCTACCCAAGACTTGTTCACTGACTGCTCCACCATCCTGCCCACTCCCCACCCACTCACCCAATAGCAATATATTTGGAGCCTCAGCCAGAGTGACTGTTTCAAACTCTAAATCAGGTTATGTCACTTCTGAGTTTAAAATTTGCTCCTCATCTTTTTCAACATAAAACCCAAAGTTCTCTCCATGGCTTATTGAGTCCTATACATCTGGCTTCTACCTCTCCACTTAACTCCAGTTCTCTTTTTCCTTACTCAGATCCAGCTAGTTTGGCCTCCTTATGCTTCTTCAAACACACCAGGCATATTCTTATCTCAGAGACTAACCCTTGCTTCTGTTTCTGGTTAAGTTTCTGGATGTTCTTCCTCTGGATATCTGCATGTGTGTTGATTATCTACTGCTGCCTAGCAAATTATCCCTGAAACTTAGTGATTTAAAATTTTAAATATTAGCTCTCACAGATTCTTTGGCTCCAGAATTCGAGGGCATCTTGGCTGAGAAATTCTATCTTCCCTTCTTACAGGATATAGCAAGATGTTAGCTGGAACTGTATCCATCCAATGTATGCATGTATTTACTGGGCCTGGGAGGTTAACTTCCAAAGCGACTGCTTACATGTGTGGCAAGTTGATATTGGCTATTGGTGGGAAACATTATTTCTTCTCCATGATAGCCTCTTCATGGGCTGAGTGAGTGTCCTCATGCCATGACAGCTGGCCCTCCCTAGAGAGTGAACTAAGAAATCAAGACAGAAGCTACCATGTCTTTCACAGCTTGGCTACAGAAGTCACACAGTCTCTTGTACAACATCAAGTCTTTCTAGTGTCACTTTCTCAGTGAGGACTTCTTTGACCTCCTGCATGGTAAACCGCAACCTCACTGTCATCCTTGCTCTCTACTCCCTCTTTTTTTTTTTTTCATAGATTTTTGATTACATGTGTCATCTTCCGGTAAAGCAGATGTTTAATTGCTCCTTGTGTCTGTCTCTCTTTCTCCAGTGGAACATACAGTCCATGAAGAGAAGGGCTTCATCCTCTTCATTTCTGTTTCCACTGTGCTAAGAAGACTGGCTCACAGTGAAAATTTGTTTTATTAGTTTCTGCCTTTTTTTTCTTCTTAAATTTATTTATTTATTTTAATTGGAGGGTAATTATAATAGTTTCTGCCTTTTTAATCTGCTAATATCTGCTTCACTGAGGTTTCTAATTCAGTGATTGTATTGTTCTCTGTATAGTTGCTTCTGATTCATATTTTCCCTGTGGTTGTCTGCACTGTTGCCTTGACTTCTATAAAGGGACACTGATTAAACATACTTTCAAAATGTTTAGGATTTTGTCAGAAAACCTAACTCTTCTGACTGCTCTTCTGAGTTACACTGTTTTGAACTTTCATGTAATTTCCTATAGCCAGTGATTTTTTAAATACTAGTTTCTCCTTATAGAGAACTCTTTTGGGTCATTCTGCTCTGGTGTGAATTGGGGCCTGTCGGAGGTTGTGGGACTAAGTCTTTCAAGCTGAAATGAAGGGATAAGAATAAAGTTCCCATGTATCATAGTTTTACTTTGTCAGTTTAGACCTCCATTTCCAGAGTTATCTAGAGAGAGACCAATGTGATGGGCTTTGCAGTGGGAGCCTCTCTCCACTCAAAGACCACCTCTCTTTGTTTACCATGGCAGCTATTATTTAGCAGGGGCACTTCCCAGGATACACCATGAGCGAGTGCCACGGGATCAGATGTGTAAGGCAGACAGAAATTGGGCACTTAACTGAAATTCTGATGGAATCACAAATTACTATCTTACTGTCCTGATACCTGGTTTTTCTGCAAGTTGCTGCTAGTGAGTTCTTTTGGGATCTCTTCACTTATTTCCCAAGCAAGGTATTCATTTGCGTGCAGACAAGACGTTGTCTGTGCAGATTCTCCTTGTATAGAGAATTTCCCTGAAGTTCCTGGTGTGAGACAATTGTTCTTCCATGTTTTCTAATGCTGGATACAGGATTTTCTCTGTATATATTGTATATGCAGATAGTCCTTTTAATATGATTTTGAGAAGGAAGTTAAATGTATGTCTCATTCATTATTTAATCAAGATATCAGCATGATACCCTTAATATCAGGTATTAAGAGAGGGTACCTCTGACCATCCAAAGAAGGTCCTTTCTTTTAATTCTGAGGCAGATCCATTTATATTTTTCCCTTGGAGCACTTAAACAATTTTAAGGTATTTAATTATTTGTTTACTTATCCTTTGCTCTCTTTTACGTTCAAAGCTCTGTATGGTTAGAAATTCTGTTTTGTCGCTATATCTCCATTGCCTAACATAGTCCCTGAAAGTCAATAGTTTTAGATGAGGCACCAGGGATATGAGTAAGGTAAACAGCCCAGTTAGTCTTTCAGGCCACAAAACTTCACAACTTTTAGCTTTAACTCTGCCCATGTTGTGGCATTCATTTCTTGAAGAGGTTGAGAGAAATATGAAAATACAAAAAGAAAAATGCCTCTAAGTTGTCAGAAACAGCTAAAGGAGTGTTATTTTGCCAGTAGTAAGATTTATGAACTAAATATATGCACCATTATGAAAATATAACAAAAAACCTGATTGTATTTTCTCCAGCATCATTAAAGACACAGCAAGAGGAATTGGCATTTACTTGTACAGAAAAAAACACAAAAACTGAAGTACAACAAATAACTTCACAGTAAGATCATTAATGACAGGAAAAAGTGCCGAAGGGCATTAACGAATATTCTTTTTTACAGTATCCTCTGAAAAAAGGAGAAATACCAGTTAGGTGTTTCAGATTCAGCCTTTGTAAAGGCAAGTCACCTCTGAAAAATATTTTTAGATGAAGAGATAAACCAGAGTAAAGTATTTCAGACATATTTTTGACACAAGCTAAATGTAAGCCTAGAATAATTTGCTAAATGTCACAAAAGAGAAAAAAAATTAGTCAGAATAAATAGCTGTCTTTAAGCTTAACTGGAGTATTTTCTTGTATCTGTGCTTTAAAAAATCACCCCTGTTAGCTAACAGAACACATTAAATCAAAAGGATTTAGCATCATGGTTAATGTTCTTTATGAGCTGCATGGGCCTAGATATTACAGCACATATTTTACATATGTAATTCTGCTTTGGGACTACTTTCAAACCAATGTACAATATGCTGAATTAATAATGCTTATAAGTGTAATATATATGAAGAGAGTTTGAGAAACTCTTGACGAAAGGTGATATATATTTATGAGGTGCCAGATGTTTTCCTTTAAAAGTAATTTTTTCTGACTAACCCACACTTTGGAGATTTGTATTGAAGTGGTCTCTCTGTGGTAATATATTATTTAAAATATGTTCTGTGAGACCTAGGCACAATGGGGTGAATAAAAGAATAAGTACCTGTCTAAATTTTATATATTTTTAAAAATTGGACCATTGGGGTGCATTTCTTAATGCAGGTGCAGTGAATTAGATAGAAAACAATAAAAAGAGTTACATATTTCATATATAACTGCAGGTGTTGAAAATGCACATATTATTTTTATTTTAATATTTTCTTTTTATTATGGAGGTAATCATGATATCATATGCTTATATATCATATTTCTTCCAAGGTGTTCAAACACATCACAGTCATGAATTATTTTACATTTCATAACTTTCCCAGAGGAAAGCAGAGACAAGTATTATTGCCCCATTTTACAGATGAAGTACCTTGTTACCAAATGACCACTTTCTAAATGTCTGCAGAATCTTTTCAAGCATTTCTCAGGGACTTTTTCCTCTGGCCTTCCACAGGGTACAAGAAACTGGGCTGTTTCTGTTGACTGCCCCCTGCCCCTCACCCCCCCCCCCCACCACCCTGCTGCTGTAGTACCACTTCTCTGATAACTGTCTTGCCACTGTGACTGGGACACTCAAGAATGTGCTCACTTCTTCCCAAATATAAGGCAGAGTTCACATTGCAATTTTTTTTTCTGTTATTACATTTAAAAATGTTTATTTTATATTGAAGTTGAATTGATTAAAAATGTTGTCTTAGTTTCAGGTGTACAGCAAAATGATTCAGTTACATATTCATATATCCTTATTCAAATTCTTTTCCCATTCAGGTTATTATAGAATATTGAACAGTATTTCAAGTGCTATACAGTGTAGGTACTTGTTGATTATCTATTTTAAATATAGTAGTGTGTACGTGTCAATCCCTAACCCCCAATCTGTCCTCCCCATCCTTCCCGCCTTGAAACCACAAGTTTGTTCTCTAAGTCTGTGAATCTCTTTCTGGTTTGTAAGTAGGTTTGTGTATTCTGCATATAAACAATATCATATGATATTTATCTTTGTCTGACTTGACTTAATATGATAATCTCCAGGTCCATTGATGTTGCTCCAAATGGCATTACTTCATTTCTTTTAATGGCTGAGTAATATTCCTTTGTATATATGTACCACATCTTTATCCATTCATCTGTCAGTGGAAATGTGGTTGCATCCATGTCTTGGCTATTTTAAACAGCACTACACTGAACATTCAGGTGAGTCTATGATTTTAAACCATGGTTTTCTCTATATATGCCCTGTAGTGGGATTGCTGGATCATAGAGTAGCTCTGTTTTTAGTTTTCAAAGGAATCTCCATACTGTTCTCCATAATGGTTTTACCAATTTATACTCCCATCAACAGTGTAGGAGGGTTCCCTTTTCTCCACACTCCCTCCAGCATTTATTGTTTGTAGACTCTTTTTGACCATGCCGCATGGCTTATAGGGGTTGGTCTCAGTTCTCCAACCAGGGATCAAACCCAAGCCACAGCTGTGAGTCTGAAATCCTAATTAGTAGGCTACTAGGGAACTCCCATGTAGACTCTTTGATGATGGCCATTCTGACTGCTGTGAGGTGATACCTTATTGTAATTTTTATTTGCATTGCTCTACTAATTAGTGATGTTGTGCATCTTTTCATGTGCCTTTTGGCTGTCTGTGTGTCTTTTTTGGAGAAATGTCTATTTAGGTCTTCTGCCCATTTTTTATTATTATTATTTTTTATACTGAGCTGCATGAGCTGTTTGTAAATTTGAGGGATTAATCCCTTGTATGTTGCATTGTTTGCAATATTTTCTCCCTTTCTTTGCATTGTCTTTTCATTTTGTTTATGGTTTCCTTTGCTGTGGATAAAAGCTCATAAGTTTTATTAGGCCCCATGTTTAATTTTATTTCCATTACTCTAGAAGACAGATCAAAAAAGATATTCCTGTGATTTATGTCAAAGACTGCTTCATTTTCACATTTTATAGCATCAAGTCTTATGTCAGGTCTTTAATCCATTTTGAGTTTATTTTCGTGTATGGTGTTAAAAATGTTCTAATTTTATTTTTTTACATTTAGCTATCCTATTTTCCCAGCACCATTTATTGAAGAGACACTCTTTCCTTCATTCCGTATTCTGACCTGTTTTGTCATAGATTAGTTGACCATAGGTACATGGGTTTTTCTCTGGGCTTTGAGCATCTTTTCATGTGCCTCCTGGCCATCTGTATGTCTTCTGTGGAGAAATGTCTGTTTAGGTCTTCCACCCATTCTTCCTCTGTAATTTTTTGGAAGAGTTTCAGAAGAGTAAGTGATTCACAGAATTCACTTGTGAAGACATTTA
The DNA here is from genome assembly GCF_029378745.1 of Bos indicus. Lineage (NCBI taxonomy): Eukaryota > Metazoa > Chordata > Mammalia > Artiodactyla > Bovidae > Bos > Bos indicus. Next base: position 56,847,796 of record NC_091768.1, on the reverse strand, counting down.
GCCCCGGATTTTTGTTTGGGAGTTTTTAATCACAGTTTCAGTTTCAGCACTTGTGATTAGTCTGTTCATACTTTCTGTTTCTTCCTGGTACAGTACTGGAAATTTGTACCTTTCTAAGAATTTGTGCATTTCTTCTAAGTTGCTCATTTTATTGCCATAAAGTTACTTGTAATAGTCTTTTATGATCCTTTGTATTTCTGCATTGTCCACTGTAACTTTTTCATTTCTAATGTTATTGATTTGAGCTCTCTCCCTCTTTTTCTTGATGAGTCTGGCTACAGGTTTATCAGTTTTTATCTTCTTAAAAGATGCCAGGTTATCCCTGGCAGGTATAGGATTTGATTTTATCAGGATTACGCCCATTTGTACTTCTATGGATTCTTCTTTGTCTTTGGATGTAGGATTTATTTATTTATTTATTTATTTGGTTGGCAGTTAATCCATAGTTAGTTGTGATTTTGGTATTTCTGTAAAAGGTGACCTCATCTTTCTACTCTGCCATTTTGTCTCCACCTAGCTGCTCTACCACACTGTGTCTTTCTTTAGTTCCAGGAGATATTCACCAGTGATTTAAGGTGGAGGAAAGATCCATTAGTCCTGGAGCTCTGAGGGTAGACAGAATGTCTCACAAACTCCTCCAACAAATGCCGTTCTGTGTGTGTCTGGGTAGAGGGGCTGGCTGCGTGTGTTCTGCCCCACGTGCACTATATGCTGCATTTGGCCCCCTTCTCTCTCTCTGAAACTTGGCACTGACCTCACCGATGCTCCATGGCCAGCCTATGGGCTTCACACTGCAAACTGTAATGACATTTTTAGCAAGCTTTGACAAAGTAGGTCTATGTTAAAAAAAAAAAAAAAAAAGAAGAGTATTTTCAACAATTGTGCAGGCTGTTGAAAATACTCCTTATGGCCTTTCTCTCTTACTCCTTACTCCACTTCTGGAAGCTAAGGCAGTTTTTCCCTTCCTGCATCTCAGAGTCAGATCTACTTGAGGCCCTGGGAAGACCAGGAGAAACTTTCTTTCCCTAATCTAAAATCCACTGCCATAGGTGCCAGAATTAACTTCTTCCCATTTATCTTAAAGGAAATTTCACCCTCACCTATACAAGAGTATGTCCCATCATATGGCCATAATACCAAATTTATGCAGTAGTCCAATTCATTGTCTATTGTCTGGCTTATTTGCCTTAAATGACATCATCTATGTGACAGAAACTGCACAGCCATGTCTATTTTCATCATCAGGGAGTTAGTGTACATTAGTGTTGTCTTACCTAAGAATCCTGGTTTTTGTGACACACAATTTGTGCATGCAGGACAACAAACAACTCAGCAGAATCTGAAGTTCTAAGGCCATCAGTATGTTGGGACCCCGATTGAGTCTCATGTATCCTTGTATCCATTCACTTAATGACTGATTCATTAAGCAAACATTTATTTCAGTGTTTGTCTGTGATGGTTGTTACTAGATTATGCCATAAAAATCAGGCAGGTCCCTGTCTTCACACATCACCTTGCAGAGAAAGTAAAATACAAGTAAATAACGAATTTTCTCTTTAAAAAAAACATTTCAGATCTTTGGGAAGATGGCAGAGGAATAGGACAGGGAGACCACTATCTCCCCCACAAATTCATCAAAAAATCATTTGAATGCTGAGCAACTTCCACAGAACAACTTCTGAATGTTGGCGGAGGACACCAGGCACCCAGAAGGGTAGCCCATTCTTTTCAAAAGGAGGTAGGACAAAATATAAAAGACACAAAGAGAGATAAAAGAGTTAGGGACAGAGACCCATCCGGGGGAGGGAGGCGTAAAGGAGGAAAAGTTTTCAAACACCAGGAAACCCTCTCACCAGCGGGTCTGTGAGAAGTTTTGGAATCTCAGAGGGCAATATAACTGGGAGAGAAAAAAAAAAAAGCCCACAGAGTATGTGCATAAACTGTGGAGACGTAGTCCAGAACTCACATCAGCCACCAGTGAGTGGGGGCTGAACAGGGAGGCGCAGGTTGCTTTCTTAGGGTAAGGACCAGGACTGAATGCCCTGAGGACAATCAGGGAGCTAACGTGAGATAGCAACCCAAACTGTGGAATAGCCAGAGAGAGAAGGAAAAAAAGAGAGAGAGATAACTTTCCCATGAAAAGCTCTAACCTAAAGGGCAGCCTGGAACACTCCCAGAACAAAGAATTGAGTGAATACCAAAGGAGAGTTAGCCGTCTGTGGACCAGCCCATCCCCCCACCGGAGGCAGAGAGGCAGGCCTGCCGACATCCAGACATCCAGGGAGGTGATTAATACGCAAAGCCCACCTAGGACAGTGCACTCACCAAGCACCTGGTTGCCTGAGCTCCTCAGACCTGGGAAGGGCACAAACACACGCCCAACGGAGTCTGTGCCTTTGTGGAGTACCCCAGAAACTGAACCTGAACCTGAGCAGCTTAGACCTGGGAAGTGCATGAAACCTAGGGCCCACTTTGAACAGTTCCCCTGCAGAGCAACCTGGAGCCTGAGCAGTGTAGACCGGGAAAGCACATGTGCCATGAGCTGGGGCAAACCCAGTGTGGTTCATAGACTGCTAGCATTTCCCACACATGCCAGTGATATTTGTTTGCAGTGTTCCTCCCTCCCCACAGCACAATTGAGCAAATGAGCCTAAATAAGTGACCACCTTCGCCCCCTGTGTCATGGTGGAAATTAAACACTGAAGAGACATACAAACACAGGAAGCCAAACAAACAAACAAACAAACAAACAAGGAACCACTCTGGAAGTGACAGGTGACAGGTACAACAGGTTAAAACCCTATAGTTAGCATTGACTATGCATTGGAAGGGGCCTATAGACCTTGAGAAGAAGTATAAACTGGAACAAGGAACTATCTAAAACTAAACTGACCCCACACTGCCCTCAACAGCACCAGAGAAATTCCTAGATGTATTTTTACTATTATCATTTTTAATTAAAAAAAATTTTAAGTTCTTTATTACTCCTTTCATTTTCATTTTTATAACCTACTGTGGCTGCTGCTGCTAAGTCGCTTCAGTAGTGTCCAACTCTGTGCAACCCCATAGACAGCAGCCCACCAGGATCCTCCACCCCTGGGATTCTCCAGGCAAGAATACTGGAGTGGGTTGCCACTTCCTTCTCCAATGCATGCTGCTGCTGCTGCTAAGTTGCTTCAGTAGTGTCTGACTCTGTGCGACCCCATGGACAGCAGCCCACCAGGCTCCACCATCCCTGGGATTCTCCAGGCAAGAACACTGGAGTTGGTTGCCATTTCCTTCTCCAATGCATGAAAGTGAAAAGTGAAAGTGAAGTCGCTCAGTTGTGTCCGACTCTTCGCGACCCCATGGACTGCACCCACCAGGCTCTCCCGTCCATGGGATGTTCCAGGCAAGAGTACTGGAGTGGCTTGCCATTTCCCTCTCCAACTTATAACCTACTGCTGCTGCTAAGTCGTTTCAGTCGTGTCTGACTCTGTGTGACCCCATAGATGGCAGCCCACCAGGCCCCGCCGTCCCTGGGATTCTCCAGGCAAGAACACTGGAGTGGGTTGCCATTGCCTTCTCTGTATAACCTACTATTACCTTGCAAAAAAAAATACCCTATTTTAAAAGCAAATTTGATATATATTTTTTATAATTTTTGTGATTGATTTTGTTTTATATTTTTAATATTATATTTTTGAGTGTCTAACATCTCTAGATTTTTAGTCTTCGCTTTTTGATATTTGTTATCAATTTTTTACCTATAAGAATCTAATCTTCAGTATCCATTTTTACTTAGGACTGTGATTACCGGCTTGATTGCTCTCTCCCTTTTGACTCTCCCTTTTCTCCCCAGGTCACCTCTATTTCCTCCCTCCCCCTTCTCTTCTCTACTTAACTCTGTGAATCTCTCTGGGTATTCTGGGCTGTGCAGAACACTCAAGGAGCTGATTACTGGCTAGACTGCTCTCTTCCCTTTGGATTCTCCCCCTTCTCCTCCCTGTCACCTCTATCTCCCTCCTCCCTCATCTCTTCTCCTTGTCACTCTTGGAACCTCTCTGGGTGTCCCTTACTGTGGAGAATTTTTTCACCATTAACCTAGATGTTTTATCATCTGTGCTGTATGGATGGAAGTCTCGAGGCTACTGTAAGAATAAGACTGAAAGCGAGAGGCAGGAGGCTTAGATCCAAAACTTGAGAACACCAGAAAACTCCTGACTCCAGAGAACATTAATTGACAAGAACTCATCCAAAAGCCTCCATACCTACACTGAAACCAAGCACCACCCAAGAGCCAACAAGTTCCAGACCAAGACATACCACACCAATTCTCCAGCAATGCAGGAACATAGCCCTGAGCATTAATATACAGGCTGCCCAAAGTCACACCAAACCCATAGACACCTCAAAACTCACTACTGGACACTCCAGAGAGAAGAGATCCAGCTTCACCCACCAGAACAATGACGCAAGCTTCCCTAACCAGGAAACCTTTACAAGCCCCTAGTCCAACCCCACCCACAGGAAGCAACATTCACAATAAAGAGAAACCACAAACTTCCAGCATACAGAAAGGCCACCCCAAACACACCAATCTAAACAAAATGAAAAGGCAGAGAAATATTCAGCAGTTAAAAGAACAGGATAAATGCATACGAAACCAAACAAAGGAGGAGATAGGGAGTCTACCTGAAAAAGAATTCAGAATATGATAGTAAAGATGATCTCAAATCTTGAAAACAAAATGGAGTTATAGATAAATAGCCTGGAGACAAGGATTGAGAAGATGCAAGAAATGTTTAACAAGGACCTAGACGAAATAAAAGAGTCCATCAATAATGAATAATGCAACAACTGAGATCCAAAGCACTCTGGAGGGAACCAACAGTAAAATAATTGAGGCAAAAGATAGGAAAAGTGAGGTGGAAGATAGAATGGTGGAAATAAATGAAGCAGAGAGGTAAAAAGAAAAAAGAATTAAACAACATCAGAGACCTCTAGGACAATGTCAAATGCCCCAACATTCGAATCATAGGAGTCCCAGAAGAAGAAGACAAACAGAAAGGCCATGAGAAAATACTTGAGGACATAATAGTTGAAAATTTTCCTAAAATGGGGAAGGAAATAGCCACCCAAGTTCAAGAAACTCAGAGAGTCCCAAACAGGATAAACACAAGGTGAAACACCCCAAGACACATATTAATCAAATTAACAAAGATCAAACACAAAGAGCAAATATTAAAAGCATCAAGGGAAAAGCAACAAATAACACACAAGGGGATTCCCATAAGGATAACGGCTGATCTTTCAATAGAAACTCTTCAGGACAGAAGGGAATGGCAGGGCATACTTAAAGTGATGAAAGAGAAAAATCTATAACCCAGATTACTATACCCAGCAAGGATCTCATTCAAATATGAAGGAGAAATCAAAAGTTTTACAGAGAAGCAAAACTTGAGAGAATTCAGCACCACCAAGCCAGCTCTTCAATGAATGCTAAAGGATCTTCTTTAGACAGGAAACACAGAAAAGGTTTATAAACTCAAACCCAAAACAACAAAGTAAATGGCAAAGGGATCATACTTATCAATAATTACCTTAAATGTAAATGGTTCGAATGCCCCAATCAAAAGACAAAGACTGGCTGAATGGATACAAAAACAAGACCCTTATATATGCTGCCTGCAAGAGACCCGGCTCAAACCAAGGGACACATACAGACTGAAAGTGAAGGGCTGAAAAAAGATATTTCATGCAAATGGAGACCAAAAGAAAGCAGGAGTAGCAATACTCATATCAGATAAAATAGACTTTGAAATAAAGGCTGTGAAAAGAGATAAAAAAAGACACTACATAATGATCAAAGGATCAATCCAAGAAGATATAACAATTATAAATATATATGCACCCAACATAGAAGCACCGCAATATGTAAGGCAAATGCTAACAAGTATGAAAGGGGAAATTAACAGTAACACAATAATAGTGGGAGACTTTAATATCCCACTCACAACTATGGATAGATCAACTAAACAGAAAATTAGCAAGGAAACACAAACTTTAAATGATGCAATGGACCAGTTAGACTTAATTGATATCCATAGGACATTTCACCCCAAAACAATGAATTTAACCTTTTTCTCAAGTGCACATGGAACATTCTCCAGGATATACCACATCCTGGGCCATAAATCTAGCCTTGGTAAATTCAAAAAAGTTTGAAAACATTTCAAGCATCTTTTCTGATCACAGTGCAGTAAGATTAGATGTCAACTTCAGGAAAAAAAAAAACAAAACAAAACTATTAAAAATACAAGCATGTGGAGGCTAAAGAGCACACTTCTGAATAACCAACAAATCACAAAAGAAATAAAAAAAGAAATAAAAATATATATAGAAATGAATGAAAATGAAAACATGACAACCCAAAACCTATGGGATTCAGTAAAAGCAATGCTAAGGGGAAGGTTCATAGCAATGCATGCTTTACCTTAAGAAACAAGAGAAAAATCAAATAAATAGCCTAACTTTACACCTAAAGCAACTAGAAAAAGAAGAAATGATGAACCCCAGGGTTGGTAGAAGGAAAAAAATCATACAAATTTGGGCAGAAATAAGTGGAAAAGAAACAAAGGAGATTGTAGCAAAAGTCAACAAAGCTAAAAGCTGGTTCTTTGAGAAGATAAATAAGTTAGACAAACCATTAGCCAAACTCGTCAAGAAAAAGGGGAGAAAAATCAAATCAACAAAATTAGAAATGAAAATGGAGAGATCACAACAGACAACACAAAAATACAAATGATCATAAGAGGCTACTATCAGAAACTATGCCAATTAAATGGACAACTTGGAAGAAATGGACGAATTCTTAGAAAAGTATAACCTTCCAAAACTGAACAGGAAGAAATAGAAAATCTTAACAGACCCATCACAAGCACAGAAATGGAAACTGTAATCAAAAATCTTCCAACAAACAAAAGGACCAGATGGCTTCATAAGTGAATTCTACCAAAAATTTAGAGAAAGGCTAACACTTATCCTACTCAATCTCTTCCAGAAAATTACAAAGGAAGGTAAACTGCCAAACTCATTCTATGAGAATCAGTTCAGTTCAGTTCAGTCCCTCAGTCATGTCTGACTCTTTGTGACCCCATGAATTGCAGCACGCCAGGCCTCCCTGTCCATCACCAACTCCCGGAGTTCACTCAAACTCACGTCCATCAAGTCAGTGATGCCATCCAGCCATCTCATCCTCTGTCATCCCTTTCTCCTTCTGTCCCCAATCCCTCCCAGCAAGAGTCTTTTCCAGTGAGTCAACTCTTTGCATAAGGTGGCCAAAGTACTGGAGTTTCAGCTTTAGCATCAGTCCTTCCAAAGAACGCCCAGGACTGATCTCCTTTAGAATGGGCTGGTTGGATCTCCTTGCAGTCCAAGGGACTCTCAGAGTCTTCTCCAACACCACAGTTCAAAAGCATCAATTATTCGGTACTCAGCTTTCTTCACAGTCCAACTCTCACATCCATACATGACTACTGGAAAAACCATAGCCTTGACTAGATGGACCTTTGTTGGCCATCTAACATGTAATGTCTCTGCTTTTGAATATGCTATCTAGGTTGGTCATAACTTTCCTTCCAAGGAGTAAGTGTCTTTTAATTTCATGGCTACAATCACCATCTGCAGTGATTTTGGCCCCCCCCCCAAAAAAAAATAAAGTCAGCCACTGTTTCCACTGTTTCCCCATCTATTTCCCATGAAGTGATGGGACCAGATCACTACTATCACCCTAATACCAAAACCAAACAGATATGCCACAAAAAAAAGAAAACTACAGGCCAATATCTCTGATGAACATAGATGTAAAAATCCTTAACAAAATTCTAGCAAACAGAACCCAACAACATATTAAAAGGATTGTACATCATGATCTAATGGGCTTTATCCCAGGGATGCAAGGATTCTTCAATATTCACAAATCAATCTGTGCGATACACCACATTAACAAACTGAAAGATAAAAACCATATGATTATCTCAATAGATGCATAGAGAGCCTTTGACAAAATTCAACATCCATTTATGATAAAAACCCTCCAGAAAGCAGGAATAGAAGGAACATACCTCAACATAATAAAAGCCATATATGATAAACCCACAGCAAACATTATCCTCAATTGTGAAAAATTGAAAGCATTTCCCCCAAAGTCAGGAACAAGACAAGGGTGCCCACTTTCACCACTACTATTCAACATAGTTTTGGAAGTTTTAGCCACAGCAATCAGAGAAGAAAAATAAAAGGAATCCAGATTGGAAAAGAAGTAAAACTCTCACTGTTTGCAGATGGCATGATCCTCTACATAGAAAACCCTAAAGACTCCACCAGAAAATTACTAGAGCTAACCAATGAATACAGTAAAGTTTCAGGATATAAAATTAACACACAGAAATCCCTTGCATTCCAATACACTAACAATGAGAAAACAGAAAGAGAAATTAAGGAAACAATTCCATTCACCAATAAAAAGAATAAAATACTTAGGAATAAGTCTACCTAAAGACACAAAGACCTATATATAGAAAACTATAAAACACTGATGGAAGAAATCAATGATGACACAAATAGACACAGAAATATACCATGTTCATGGATCAGAAGAAGCAATGTAGTGAAAATGAGTATACTACCCAAAGCAATCTATAGATTCAATGCAATCCCTATCAAGCTACCCAATGGTATTTTTCAGAGAACTAGAACAAATAATTTCACAATTTGTATGGAAATACAAACAACCTCCAATAGCCAAAGCAATCTTGAGAAAGAAGAATGGAACTGGAGGAATCAACCTACCTGACATCAGACTATACTACAAAGCTACAGTCATTAAGACAGTATGGTATTGGCACAAAGACAGAAATATAGATCAATGGAACAAAGTAGAGAGCCCAGAGATAAGTCCACGCACCTATGGACACCTTATCTTTTACAAAAGAGACAAGAATATACAATGGAGAAAAGACAATCTCTTTAACAAGTGGTGCTGGGAAAGCTGGTCAACCACTTGTAGAAGAATGAAACTAGAACACTTTCTAACACCATACACAAAAATAAACTCAAAATGGATTAAAGATCTAAATGTAAGACCAGAAACTTTAAAACTCCTAGAGGAAACATAGGCAAAATACTCTCTGACATAAATCACAGCAGGATCCCCTATGACCCACCTCCCAGAGTAATGGAAATAAAAGCAAAAATAAACAAATGGGACCTAATTAGACTTAAAAGCTTTTGCACAATGAAGGAAACAATAAGCAAGGTAAAAAGACAGCCTTCAGAATGGGAGAAAATAATGGCAAACGAAGTAACTGAAAAAGAATTAATCTCAAAAATATACAAGCAGTTCATGCAGCTCAATTCCAGACAAATAAATGACCCAATCAAAAAATGGGCCAAAGAACTAAACAGACATTTCTCCAAAGAAGACATACAGATGGCTAACAAACACATGAAAAGATGCTCAACATCATTCATTATCAGAGAAATGCAAATAAAAACCACAGTGAGGTACCATCTCACACTGGTCAGAATGGCTGCTATCAAAAGTCTACAAACAATAAATGCTGGAGAGGGTACAGAGAAAAGAGAACCCTCTTATACTATTGGTGGGAATCCAAACTAGTACAGCCACTATAGAGAACAGTATGGAGATTCCTTAAAAAACTGGAAATAGAACTGCCATATGACCCAGCAATCCCACTGTTGGGCATACACACTGAGGAAACAAGAATTAAAAGAGACATATGTACCTCATTGCAGCACTATTTACAATAGCTAGGACATGGAAGCAACCTAGATGTCCATTGATGGACGAATGGATAAGAAAGGTGTGGTACATATACACAATGGAATATTACTCAGCTATTAAAAGGAATGCATTTGAATCAATTCTAATGAGGTAGATGAAACTGGAGCGTATTATACAGAGTGAAGTAAATCAGGAAGAAAAAACACCAATATAGTAATATATGGAATTTAGAAAGATGGTAACAATGACCCCATATGCAAGACAGCAAAAGAGTCACAGGTGTAAGGAACAGACTTTTGGACTCTGTGGGAGAAAGTGAGGTTGGGATGATTTGAGAGAATACCATTGAAACATGTGTATTACCATATGTGAAATAGATCACCAGTCCAGGTTTGATGCATGAGACAGGGCTCTCAGGGCCAGTGTACTGGGATGACCCTGAGGAATGGGATGGGGAGGGAGGAAGGAGGAGGGTTCAGGATGGGGGACACATGTACACCCATGGCTGATTCATGTCAATGTATGGCAAAACCCCCTACAATGTTGTAAAGTAATTAGTCTCAAATTAAAATAAATAAATTAATTTTTAAAAATAAATAAAAAATCATTTCAGTTTTTGTCTAAAGATTATCTCTTTTCTACTAGATACCATCCAGAGGGACTGTTAACCAGAAGCTCCATTAAGGACTGGACATCACCAGTTCCCTTGATCGCTGTCTCCCTTCCTCTTTGTCTCACTGTTGAAGTTGAAAGTTGTGCTTTCAGACATCTCTCTTCCCATGTGATGATTCATAGCATCATTCATAATACCACTTCTTCCAACTTACCCAGAGAGATAGCAATAAGACTGGGCAGCTGTTGCATCTGTAAATTTTCTCAAACAAGGTCAATATTTTTCTGAAGTTCAGTGTCATCAATAAACCTAAAATGAACAGTAACCAAAGATTCTGTGGAAATGTAGACTGAATTGTTTTTATGGAAATTCTTAGGAATATAATTAATAGAAAAGGGGCATTTAAATGGCACTGTCTTTCTTCTTACACAAATAAAACATTTAATTTCTGCACATTGATCATAAAGATATTTATTTTAAAATTTGTAATGTTAGGTAATTCCATAGGTTATTACAAAAACTATGAATTAGAAGAGACTTCCCTGGTGGCTCAGATGGTAAAGCATCTGCCTACAATGCAGGAGACCCAGGTTCGATCCCTGGGTTGGGAAGATCCCCTGGAGAAGGAAATGGCAACCCACTCCAGTACTCTTGCCTGGAAAATCCCATGGACACAGTCCACAGTGTCGCAAAGAGTCAGATAAGACTGAGCGACTTCACTTAAGAGGGAAAAAAAAAAAGATTTCTGAGTATGAGCAATACCTACCATTTAAATAGCAAGTATGATTTATTTTAAAATTTTCTTATGTAAATCATTTCTCATTTTTGCATATCAAAGAGAATAGTTTTGCTTTCTATCTTTATATAGATTCATAGATTCACAGAATCGAAAGAGTTGGAAGATGCCTCAGAAGTCCTTTCATTTTAACTTCTGTTGAACACAGATATCTCTTTATCCCCATAATGGACAATTTTTTCCCCTTCTTTGGAACACACAAAAAATTGGAAAAATCACTGTTTGTCATTTCACAGTTCTCACAGTTCATTTTACTGTTGGACTACCTTGATGGCTGTCAGAAATTCCCCATTATACCTGAAATTCTGCCCTTTTAGTCTTCTAAACATTGGCATAATTGGTGCTCTCTCTCTACATATATGAAAAGAAAAATAATGTGCCTTCCATCGCCACCCCCCCTTTTTATTTCCAGGCTAAAAACCTTACTTTATAGTAAGAGAAGAATCCTTTATGTCAGGCAGGGAAGCAACACAACAAATATACAGAACAAGCACTTTGTGAATTCAACTCACAGTACTGGTTAGAGCATGGAATTCATGAGCAGTAAGAGAAAAGAGAAAAATTGGAAATGAGACCGGAGTCTGATTGTGGGTGGCTATGGGCAAGAGGATCTTTGCCGTGTTTATTAGGCAGGTTCCTGATATGATCAGAGAGCTGCTTCTGGAAGATTGATCAGAACATGACTAGAGCATGAGTCCCAGATGAATATGAACTTTTGGTCATTTTTCCTCCATAGCTTTTCAACATTCCAATCCTTGTGTAACTCCTTTTGTTGAGTGTGGGCTGAACATAGTAACTAAATTCTAACCAACAGAAAGTACTGTAAGTGCTAGGCTGTCACTTTATAACTAGCTTACATAAAATTATTACTTTCATCTTAACAGCAGACTCTCTCTCTATTGCCTGCTCAGTTTGCATGGATTCATGAAGCAAGTTGACTCCTTGGAAAGATCCACGAGCAAGGAACTGAGAATTCCCTCTGGCCAACTACCAGTGAGAAACTGAGGCCCTCAGTCCAAGAGCTTGCAAAGAAGAGAATCCTGCCACCAACCACATGAACTTGGAAGTGGATATTTCCCCAGTTAAACCTTGAGATGACTACATCCCAGCTGACCAAGGAATTACAACGGGTAAGAGACTTTTAAACAGAGGACCCAGCAAACTCATCCTGGATTCTTGACTTAAGTAACTTAGCTAAAAATGTGTCTTGTTTTAAGCTGCTGATTTTTATGGTAAATTGATTACTTCTGAGCATATGAGCTATAGGAGCTTAACTTGATGCAGAGGTTGTGAGGTTGCAAACATTGGACAAGAGTATAGTGATGCCCAGAAATGATGGGAGATTATAAATGTTTAGATTATGGATTTTGATGGTTCTGTATATGTACATTCATAGAGTTCATTCGTATTCAGCAATAAAACAGAACTGTATCTTCTGGACTGAGGTATTACTGACAGCAAAAGGGAGTACTTTTGTATCCCTAGAGAGCACATTTGATAAATTTTTATGAGCAACTTTGTAGACGCAAAGTATGTACCATGCTAAAATGTTCATTTTTTTTTAACTGGTAGAAGACCAGTCAATGAAACCTCTAAATAGGACCTCAAAAATTAAGAAAGAAGTTAGCCCTCATATTTTAATGTGTTCTTGCTACCATTTTTCAACTGTAAAACTCATTCCAAATACTTGAACTTACAGAGCAGATCTTTGGCATGATAGCTGAAAGCATAACAAGTAAACCACCACCACCAGAAACAAAATGAAGTGCTGCCAAACCAAGTCAAATTGCTTTACTCTGCCAAGTCCAAACACTGATATAGTCTTTCTTGTGAAAATACCTCATTAATGAATGTTTCTAGGATTCTGCATTTTGTTACAGAAATTTCACAAGGGAATATTAATTTCCCTTATTGGGAGAACTTGAAATGCTGAGGAAAAACATATAAAGAACAATCCCTTTGAAGCACGGGAGTTCTAACAAGGCAAGAAGAATTATGGGACCAACAACCAGGGGGAGATAGAAACTCCAAGAGGTAAACTCAGTATTTGGGGCTACTTTTTTCCTAGGTTTAGAGGCATCTGTAGATTCTATTCTATCTGTAGATTCCTATGCTGGAGTTGGAAATGACAACCTACTCCAGTGTTCTTACCTGGGAAATTCCAGGGGCCTGGTGGGCTACAGTCTGTGGGGTCACAGAGTCAGACATTACTGAGTGACTGAGCACAGACACATTTACAATAGATTCTATTAGAGACAAGCTGAGCAGAACTTTTGATAAATTAACAGTTCTAAGGAACAGAAATTCAAATATAAACAGCCAAATTAGAAACCCTAGAAAACCCCTATGACTTGAATTAGAACCTCCAAGGGATACATTCCAGAAGAGAGAAACCAGAAATCAGAAATATCCTGTCCCTAACAAGGGTTGACACTCTCAGTTTAAACTGTCTCAGGCTCAGTAACTGGATTAAGATGATCACCACTTGCTAGTTCACCAGCTGATGGTCTAAATCAAACATAAATCCTCAAAGGGATTCACTTTTGGGTAAGATGGAACATTTTGAGGCAGATCAAAACAATTATTAAACAGAAAACCTAGAAGAGTTACCAAATTATTTTCTTTTTTATTTTATTCATTTCTGGACAATATTTTATTCTAAGATGGATTCATTAAGAGCCGTTAACTCACCCGGCTCTTGAAGGCATCAGAGAACTTCAGCAGCTGCAAAGACTAAAAAGAGTAAGATTCCAACAAGAGGATTCATTATGGAGAAGAGCTAAGGGCTTGAGCATCCTTGAAGGCATTTGTTGGTTGTAGATTTGAGACCAAATGGAGATTCCTAAGCAAACCTGCACACAGGGTTGCTACTAGGAGGACAGACAGAGTGACTGGCAGAGATTGGAGGGGTCACATAGAAGAATCAGAGGTTTCAGAAACCTCAGATATAGTGCTCTCTCCTGCAGTGTATGTCTTAAACGCTAAAACAGCACAGAGCTGGAGGCCAAAGAACTAAGACCGAAGATAAAGTGCCTAAAAATCCAGGGACTGTATTGGAAGATTAATTGTAACTTTGTCCATTTTTCCTGAGCTTGTTTAGTTGCTTCAGTCGTATCTGACACTTTTGCGACCCCATGGACTGTAACCCACTAGGTTTCCCTGTCCATGGGATTCTCCAGGCAAGAATACTGGAGTGGGTTGCCATTTCCTTCTTCATTCCTGAGCTTAACTAAGGATTTAATGCAAGTCCAACCAGATTCCTCAAGGGTAATTTTTAGGAGAAACTGACAGATTAAAAACGAATATGGAAATGCAAAAAAGAAAACCAAAATTAAATTAGGGAATGTACACTAACATATACCAAAACTCAATAACTATTATAAAAATGTAGTTAAGACAGTATGTATTGGTATAGGTACCAATACGTAGGCCAATGAAATGAAGAGTCCAGAAACCTACCACCTGTTTATGGTCACTTGATTTATGACATATATGATGGCAGGGGGCAAATATTATCTTTCCAATAAATTATCTTGTGTCAACTATATACCCATAGGAGAAAAAATGAAATCTGGCACTTGCCTCACACTTACATATAAGCCAGTTCCTGGTGGGTTAAAGTGAAAAATATGAAAATTATACCAATAAAGTTTTAAAAGATCCAATTAAAATAAATAAATTTATATTAAAAAAAAGATAATAGAAGGAAATCATCTTGACCTTGGGAAAGGAAAAGAATTTTTATATTAAAGTGATAACCATAAAGAACAGACCTGGGGTCTGTGATACAAGTGAAGTAAGTCAGAGAAAAACAAATATTATATATTAATACATGTATATGAAGTCTAGAAAAATGGTACAGATGAACGTATTTGCAGGGCAGGAATAGCGATGTTGACATAGAGAACCAAAATGGGGACATGGGGTCAGGGGAGGGGAGGGTGGGAAAAATTGGGAGAGTAGGATTGATATATATATATCAATATATATATACTGTCATGTATAAAATTGATAGCTAGTGGGAACTTGCTGTAGAGCACAGGGAGCTCAGCATGGTACTCTCGGATGACCTAAGGCCAGGAGCTGGAGGATCAAGAGGGACAGAATATATGTATACATATAACTCATTCCCATATGGCTTCCATAATGGCTCAACAGGTTAAGAACCTGCCTGCAATTCAGGAGACACAAGAGATGTGGGTTCGATCCTTGGGTCGGGAAGATCCCCTGGAGAAGGAAAGGGCAACCCACTCCAGTATTCTTGCTTGGAGAATTCCATGGACAGAGGAGCCTGGTGGGCCCCAGTCCATGGGGTCACAAAGAGTTGGGCACGACTGAGTGACTATTACTAACTCATTCACTTTATTGTACAGAAGAAACTAACAACATTATAAAGCAATTATCTTCCAATTGAAAAACAAGGAATTGCTGTGTGATATGGTAATTCTACTTCTGGGAATATACCCAAAAGAAGTGAAAGCAGGAACTCAAACAGACATTTGTATACACACCCACATTCATAGCATCAGTGTTCCCAAGAGCTGAAAGGCAGAAACAATCCAAATAACTATTGGATGAATGGATAAACAAAATGTGGTATATATATATATATATATATATATATATATATGTGTGTGTGTGTGTGTGTGTGTGGAATATTATTCAGCCTTAAAAAGCAAGAAAAACACCAATACAGTATACTAACGCATATATATGGAATTTAGAAAGATGGTAACAATAACCCTGTGTACGAGACAGCAAAAGAGACACTGATGTATAGGACAGTCTTATGGACTCTGTGGGAGAGGGAGAGGGTGGGAAGATTTGGGAGAATGGCATTGAAACATGTATAATAGCATGTATGAAACGAGTCGCCAGTCCAGGTTCGATGCATGATACTGGATGCTTGGGGCTGGTGCACTGGGATGACCCAGAGGGATGGTATGGGGAGGGAGGATGGAGGAGGGTTCAGGATGGGGAACACATGTATACCTGTGGCAGATTCATTTCGATATTTGGCAAAACTAATACAATATTATAAAGTTTAAAAATAAAAAAAATAAAAAAAGCTAAATCACAACCCCCCCCAAAAAAACAATATATATAAATCACAGAAATGATATTAAAAAAAAAGGAAGACAGTTATTTTGATATAACATGGATGAAACTTGATGTTATGAACCTTAACATTATGCTAAGTAAAATAAGCAGACACAAAAGGATAAACATTGCTATTCTATTCATATGAGATACATAAAGAAGTCAAATTCATAGAGACAAAAACTAGACAAAAGCTAGAACTGGGGGAAGGGAGGTGTGGGGCATTGTTTAATAGGTGCAAAGTTTCAGTTAGGGAAGATGAGAAGTTCTGGAGATGGACAGTAGTTCTGGGTTCAATTCAGTTCAGTTGTTCAGTCATGTCTGACTCTTTGTGACCCTATGGTCTGCAACACACCAGATCTCCCTCTCCATCACCAAATCCCACAGCTTGCTCAAATTCATGTCATTGAGTCTGTGATGCCATCCAACAATCTCATCCTCTGTCGTCCCCTTCTACGCCTGCCTTCAACCTTTCCCAGCATCAGGGTCTTTTCAAATGAGTCAGCTCTCCACATCAGGTGGTCAAAATATTGGAGTTTCAGCTTCAGCATCAGTCCTTCAAATGAATATTCAGGACTGATTTCCTTAAGGATGGACTGGTTGGATCTCCGTGCAGTCCAAGGGACCCTCAAGAGTTTTCTCCAGCACCACAGTTCAAAAACATCAATTCTTTGTCACTCAGCTTTCTTTATAGGCCAAATCTCACATCCATACATAACTACTGGAGAAACCATAGCTTTGACTAGACAGACCTTTGTTGGCAAAGTAACATCTCTGCATTTTAACATGCTGTCTAGGTTGGTCATAGCTTTTTTTTCCAAGGAGCAAGCATCTTTTAATTTCATGGCTGCAGTCATCATCTGCAGTGATTTTGGAGCCCCCAAAATAAAGTCTGCCACTGTTTCCATTGTTTCCCCATCTGTTTGCCATGAAGTGATGGGACCGGCTGTCATGATCTTAGTTTTCTGAATGCTGAGATTTAAGGCAACTTTTTCACTCTCCTCTTTCACTTTCATCAAGGGGCTTTTTAGTTCTTCACTTTCTGCCATAAGAGTGGTGTCATCTGCATATCTGAAGTTATTTATATTTTTCCTGCTAGTCTTGATTTCCAGCTGTGCTTCATCCAGCTTGGCATTTCACATGATGTACTCTGACTGTAAGTCGAATAAGCCGGGGGACAGCCTTGATGTACTCCTTTCCCTATTTGGAACCAGTCTGTTGTTTTATGTCCGATTCTAACAGTTGTTTCTTGACCTGCATACAGGTTTCTCAGGAGGCAGATCAGGTGGTCTGTTATTCCCATCTCTAAGAATTTTCCACAGTTTGTTGTGATCCACATAGTCAAAGGCTTTGGCATAATCAATAAAGCAGATGTTTTTCTGATATTTTCTTGCTTGTTCGATGATCCAATGGATATTAGTTTGATTTCTGGTTCTTCTGCCTTTTTTTAAATCCAGCTTGAACATATGGAAGTTCATGGTTCATGTACTGTTGAATCCTGGCTTGGAGAATTTTGAGCATTACTTTTCTAGCATGTGAGATGAGTGCAATTGTGCAGTAGTTTGAGCATTCTTTGGCATTGCCTTCCTTTGGGATTGGAATGAAAACTGACCTTTTCCAGTCCTGTGGCCACTGCTTAGTTTTCCAGATTTGTTGGCATATTGAGTGCAGCACTTTCACAGCATCATCTTTTAGGAGTTAAAATAGCTCAACTGGAATTACATCACCTCCACTAGCTTTGTTTATAGTGATGCTTCCTAAGTCCCACTTGACTTCACATTCAAGATGTCTGACTCTAGGTGAGTGATCACACCATTATGGCTATCTGAGTCATGAAGATCTTTTTTGTATAATTCTTCTGTGTATTGTTGCCACCTCTTCTTAATATCTTCTGCTTATGTTAGGTCCTTTATTGGGTCCATTTCTGTCCTTTATTGTGCCCAATGTTGCATGAAATGTTACCTTGATATTTCTAATTTTTACGAAGAAATCTCTAGTCTTTCCCATTGTATGGTTTTCCTCTATTTCTTTGCATTGATCACTGAGGAAAGCTTTTTTATGGTGATGGTTACACACTATGAATATACTTAATGCTACTGAACTTTACTGATATAAATTGTAAATTTTATGTAAAGGACGTTATGGCAGTAACAAGGGGGAGAAAAGAATAGACTGAAAAATCAAAATAAAACTGCTTATTAGAAGGCAGCATTTGAAGAATACAAACACAAGCTCCCCTGCCCTCCACAAATGGCTTTTATGATTTTAAATACATATAGCTAAGACAGGGTTTGTGTCCATACAAATTGATGAGGAAAGGACAAATCTATAGAGTAAGTGGCAGAACTCTGCACTGAATTCAAATAAGACCCAACCACATTAGTCATCAGGAAGATGTAAGTTACACCCACTGTGAGATGCCACTCTTCCCATGGAAGAAGAGCTAAAATATGAAAGCTAAAATAGCAAAGTTGGGTGAGGATGTGGGACAGTGGGAACTCTAATACACTGCTGTTGGGTTTTTAAATCAGTACAACTACCAGAAAACAGTTTGCACTAATTCACAAACATTAGAAACATGACGACTTTTTATACAGAAATTCTAATTGAAGGTTTATACTAGTGAGAAATAAATCTGAGTACTAAACCATATACATAAGAATTTTAACAATAATAACTGTAAGAATCCCAACTGAAACCATAGATTAATGAAAATGAATCTCATGAATATAATGTGAAGCATAGGATGCTGGACACAGAAGAATATCATCTGTATTGTTGGAAAGATAAGCATTTAAAAGCCAAAAATTAAAAAAGACTGTGTTAAAAGTAGGACTATGGATCAACAAAATGAAAGAAACCCCACAGGATAGAAGAATATATTTGAAAATGAAGCAACCAGCAAGGAATTACTCTCCAAAAATATACAAAGCACTCAAACAGCTCAAAGTAAAAAGAAGAGCCCAATCAGAAAATGGGCAGAAGATTTAAATATACATTTATTCAAAGACCTATGATAGTCAACAAACACATGAAAAGATGCTCAACACCACTAATTATTAGAGAAATGCAAATAAGGCTACAATGAGGTATCATCTCACACCAGTCAGAATGGCCATCATCAAAAAACCTTCATACCATAAGTGCTGGAGAGGGTGTAGAGAAAAAGGGAACCTTCTCACAACACCATTGGTGGGAATGTAAATTGGTTCAGCCACTATGGATGTTCCCTAAAACACTAAAAATAGAACTACCGTTATGACCCACAAATTCCATTCCTGGGCTTATATCCAAAGAAAACCATAAGTCAAAAAGTAGACTCACCTCAGTGTTCACTGAAGCACTGTTTACAATAGCCAGGATATGGAAGTAACCTAAATGTCCATCAACAGGTAGATGAATAGATAAAGAAGATGTGGTACATATATACAATGGAATAGCACTCAGCCATAAAAAAAAAAAAATAATGCCATCTGCAGCAACATGAATGGACCTGAAGTTTATCACACTAAGTGGAGTATGTCAGACAGCAAAAAGAAATATAATATTGCTTATATGTGGAATCTAAAAAAAAAAGTACAAATAAACCATTTCCAAAGCAGAAATTGAGTCCCAGATATAGAAAACCTATGGTTACTAAGGAAGAAATGCAGGGGAGGAATAAATTGGAAAATTAGGATTGACATATGTACACTATTATATATAAAATAGATAAGAACTTATTGTTTAGCACAGGGAACTCTATTCAGTACCCTGTACTGACCTATATGGGAATAAGAATCTAAAAAGTAGTGAATATTTGTATAACTGACTCACATTGCTGTACAGCAGAAACTAACACTATATTGTCAAATCAATTATACTCCAATTAAAAAAAATTAACCTTAGGAATATGGGTTACTATGGGGGACAAGGTAGTAGAGAAGGGAAATGAGTAGGAGGGGACAGAAAGGGCTTTTGAGTGATGGTGTATCTACTGCTTGAAAACATAACAGTTCTAAAATTATCAGCTTCTATGAATCAGGAATCAGGGCACAATTTACCTGGGTCCCTTTGTTTCAGTATAATTCTTACAGATGAGATTAAAGTGTCAGCCAGGACAGTCTTTTTGAGCCTCAGCTGGAGCTAAAATATCTTCTTCCAGACTCAGGGCTTTGGTTCTGACAGGCCCCTGAATTCTGCTTCCAAGCTCATTCATGTGGGTCTCTCCCCAGGGCTGTCTGGTGACTTTAGAGATGACTTGAATCACTGTGAGTGCTTTAAGTGGAGAACAAGCGAGAGAATGCCAAGAGGGAAGCCACAACCTTTATATAATCTAATCTCAGAAGTGACTCTCCATCACCTCTGCCTCATTCTTTTTGTTGGAAGCACATCTACCCCAACACATTCAAGGACATGAATCAACAGGAAGCAGGTATCACTGAGGTCCATGGAGCTTGCCGGCCCCAGATGGCAATGTCAGTTTCTTGACCGTGGTGGAGATTATGTAATTGCTTTATGGTTATTCATTGGACTGTATGTGTTCTGCACACTTTTCTATAAAATGTTATCTTTTACAAAAAATTTTTTTAATTAAAAATAAAGTCATATTTTCAGAAATGACAGATATCATGTGAAGGTCTTTTAGAATATACCTTAAAAATCTCTTTATGAGATTTAGTTAAATGGGGTGGAAATGAATAATGGGAAAATATGAATAGAAGATGTAGAGCAGTACTATGAATAGTTTGTGGACTGGTTTATATGAAACACACTGCTTGTCTTATTTGTCTTGCAATTACTTTTGGTGATGCTACAGATATGGTGATTTCCTGCAGTACTAAATTCTCCTTGACATGTAAGTTAACGTGATGTTTGGCTTGTCTTAATAAATTCGTATCTTTCAAAAAAAATAAACAGTCATAAAATTTCTTCAAGTTTCCTGTTCCTGATTCCTTGAATGTACTCACGATGCTATATAACTCCAGAGAACCTCTTACCCCACTCATTTAGAAATATGGACTGCTTTAAGAATACTTAGGAATTTAAACTAAGGATCCCATTTACTAACAGGTAAATTCACCAGTATTCAGAATAGAAATTGATAAATTGATCTGATCTTTTACATGGGAAGCAATTGTTCTTGAGACCCTATTCAAAGTTTTCTTACTTAGGACATTTTTTAGCTATATGAAGACAAAGTATACTTAAGAGACAGTCTCAAATTTGTCATGAATACCACTATCAGTATGAACTTATTAAATCATAATACCTTAATTACAATTTTCTCAATTTCTTTGAAAAAATTCTATTTCACAGACATTTGCAATACTGATTGAATAGAGAAATAAAAATGTCAACTAATCTTGTATTTTGCCACATATAAACATTTTCATTAGTACCTAACCATGAATATTATGCCTTAATGGAATATAAATGGTGCATATGGCATTAATAGAAAAATAAATCTTTAAATTTGTACTAGTCATTCAATAACAATACATGTAGATAAATTAATTCTTTCATGGATAGAAGAGGAAAAGCTTACAGTTTGAATGAACTGCTCACTCATTCCTTGACAAACTTGACATTTGGCACAGCCCAGCCAGTCAAGCTGCCCTTCTTGATGGGAAAGAGCACAGAAGTGAACATGGATGTGAAATACCACTGTCACCTCCCCTCAAGGTGAGAAATAGAGAGGTTAAAAACTATCAAGGAAAATGCGATGTTTCTTTTTTATGTAATATTTTACTATAAGTAAAAATCATTAAATACCAACATTTATAAAATGTATACAAATAATGTACAAAGTTGACTTTTTAAAAGTATATTTTAAATCATGAAATCTAAATTCTTAGATTTTAAGAATTTCACAGTAATAACAGTAATAAATGTGTCAGTTATTGAGCTCTTCTTTCTCTTAACTTCAAATCATCCTTCTATACTTTGATGCAAGGGTGGAGATCTTGCAAACCACACTGTCAGCTGCTTATCAACAGATTCCATCAGTAGGGTCATAAGAAAGAACATGGAAGGGTGGAGGGGAAAGGGGGCTTATTCTGTCCTCTTTGCTGGCTGGTCCTGATAGATGGCTTAGCAATAACCCTTAACCCCAGCAGTGGCAGTTGATTCCAGCCTGTATTTGTCCCCACTCCTCAGACCCCTCAGACGTATAAGGGACATGGGTCTCAGGACCCTCCATCCACCTCTTCTCGTTATTACTCAGCCCTGGAGATGGTGGCTACTTCCAGCAGACAAGTGTTTTGTGGTACTTTGGTATTTTTATAGTTTCAGTTCTCTAGCATATGTGTTAGCAATTTCATATACTGACTTCTGTGTTCAAATAATAAATATGATTTCTTGTTTCCCTGACTGGACCCCAAATGTTATAATAGTCTACACAGTCATTTTATAATTATTATAAAATTGTATTATGGCCATATATGATCCTATTCCATGATTTTCTGAAGAGGAAACTGTTTTTCCTCTGCCAGCTTAAGTGAAAATAATTCCACTGGTTTAAGAAGAAAAACTACTGATTACCATTTAGATTTTGGGAAGACTACACACAAATAATTTCTGAACTCTAGACCCATATTAGTGCTCCATAAAAATCACAAGATAGATAGTAAGAATAAGTCTGAGCTAAGATTATTAATATATATCATTCTTAGAAGTCCTGTTGCCATACCATGCATGAGAAAACAAATCTATAAATATAATACAAATAAGAGGTTTTTCTATTATTAACAATGATAGGGGAAAAGTACACTAATTTTTGGTATTGAACAAAACAAAAAATTTTTAAAAATTACAAAAATACTTGGCAGTTGACCAACCAAAATACTGTGTTTACTTAGATACTTGATATTTTGAAAACACTAGATATTTTTGAGAAATACCAATACAAAGTTTGTTTCCATTGTGTAAATATACAGTTTTCATATATTCTCCTTTTGAAGGCAAAAGGAGAAGCAGGTGGAAGAGGATGAGATGGTTAGATAGCATAACAGACTCAGTGAACATGAATCTGAGCAGATGGACAAGGGAGCCTGGCGTGCTACAGTCCATGGGGTTGCAAAGAGTCAGATATGACTTAGTGACTGAACAACAACAACAAACACTACATATTTCTGATAACAAGGTGAATTCCTGTGAAATGTGTTCGTAAGAGTTCCAGAGACATTTAGTACACACACCAGTTTTTTAATAAAAATTACTTTCTATGATTCACACTTCATATTTATGGGGTTTTTTTTTTGCATTTTTTTGTTTGTTTTTAACGTAGAACATAATGGTGATTTTGAAAATAAAGAATTAATTGAAAAGCATATGTGAAGAGATTGGGACATAGAGTTCTAAATTTTAATAGATTACTCATCAATTTCCATTTGGATACTTGGAGACATTTTTCCCCAATAATATGAAGCTAATAGCTCATGCAGCTCAATACAAAACACACACACACACACACACACACACAAAATGGGTGGAAGACCTTAATAGACATTTCCCCTAAGAAGATGTACAGATGGCCAGGAGGTACATGAAAAGATGCTCAACATCACTAATAGAGAAATGCAAAACCTACAGTGAGGAACCACCTCACACGGATCAGAATGGCCATCATCAAAAAAATCTAAACATGTGGCTTCCCTGGTGGCTCACTGATAAAGAATCTGCCTGCCAGTGCAGGAGACACAGGTTCTATCTTTGGTCCAGGAAGATCCCACATGCTGCAGAGCAACTAAGGCTGTGCGCCACAACTGCTGAACCTGTGCACTAGAGCTCGGGAACCACAATTACGAAGCCCATGTGCTGCAGCTACTGAAACCTTCATGCCCTAGAGCCCATGCTACCCAGCAAGAGAAGCCACTACAATGAGAAACCTATGCACAGCAACTAGAGAGAAGACCCCCGCTTGATACAACTAGAGAAAAACCCACACAGCAATGAGGACCTGGCACAGCCAAAAGTAAACAAACAAATCTTTACAAAATAAAACAAATGCTGGAGAGGGTGTGGAGAAAAGGAAATCCTCTTATGCTATTGGTGGCAATGTAAATTGATACAGCCTCTATGGAGAACAGTGTGGAAGTTCCTTAAGAACTAAATATAGAATTACCATATGACCCAGCAATCCCACTCCTGGACATATACCTGGAGAAAATCATAATTTCAAAAGATACATGCACCTCAGTTTTCACTGAACCACTGTTTACAATAGCCAGGACAAGGAAGCAACCTCATGTCCCTCAGCAGAGGAATGGATAAACGTGTGTGTGTGGGGGTGTGTGTGTATTTATATATGTATATATAGTAGAATATTACTCAGCTGTAAGGTGGAATAAAACTGTGACAGTTGCAGAGACATGGATGGACCTAGAGACTCTCATACAGAGTGAAGTAAATCAGAAAGAGAAAAATAAATATTGTGTATTAACGCATATATGAAGAATCTAAAAATATAGTATAGATGAACCTATTTACAAAACAGAAATAGAGACCCAGGCATATAGAATAAACATGTGGACGCCAAGGGATTGGAAGGGGGATAGGATAAATTGGGATATTGTGACTGACACATATACACTGCTATGTATAAAGTGAAAAAAAATAGTGAGTGTTATTAGTCACTCAGTCGTGTCTGACTCTTTGCGACCCCATGAACTGTATAGCCTGCCAGGCTCCTCTATCCATGGAATTTTCCAGGCAAGGATACTGGAGTGGGTTGCCATTCCCTTCTCCAGGGGACCTTCCTGGCCCAGGGATTGACCCGACTGCACTGTAGGCAGATTCTTTTTTTGTCTGAGCCCCAGGGAAGCCCACTATGTATAAAACAAGTAATTACTGAGAACATACTGTGTAGCATGGAGAGGGTGGGAAGTATAATGTTTGTAGGACATATATTAAGTTAACCTCAAAAATGCATTCCATAATACATTAGGTGCAGACAAAGACTGTGATTCCACTTATCTGAGGTACCTAGAATAGTCAAATTCATAGAGTCAGAAAGTACATTGGTAAATGTGGGGAGGAGAAATGGGGAATTAGTGTTTAATGGGGGCAGAGTTTCAGTTTAGAAAGGTGGAAAATTTAGGAGATGGAAGATGGTGAGAGTTGCACAACAATGTGAATGTATCTAGGGCTGCTGAACTGTACAGCTACATATGATTAAAACAGTATATTTGATGTGACTTTTGCCAAAATCAAAATAATGCAAAACTGACCATTTTAATATGTGACAGATATGACAGGTAGGAGGATATAAGATTGTATTAAATCACTTAGTAAATTAATTGAGAAAAATGATAACATAATTATGGAGCTTATGGATTTAACTTTTTCTGTTCTTGAGAACTTTTCATGTTGGATTTTGCTGTTATTGGAAAAAGCCATTTTGAGTGAAAGCTTCTGCTTCTATTACTGATTTCACTGCAGCTGCTCTCCAAATTGTTCAGTAATATATCATTGCCTAACTCATTCTTTCTTTCTGGTCCTCATCTTAGAAGAGTATAAGTAATGATTTCAAGTCCATAATGTCATTGGTCTTGCTATTTATTGGGTCATGAAAGAATTTAAGTTTCTATGTGGACACCATGAGATCCTTGTCAGAATATAAAATTCATGACTGGGGTAAAGAATATGGAATGCTTGGCCCATGGGGTCACTACACTGACCCTAAAGAAGTCCTGCAGTAAGTGTCTGGAGGAGGTATAGGAGCACATAGCTAACAGGTAGGGAAAGCCACAAGGTAGCTTGTGATACGAAGTAGTGGCAGCAGTCCACCAGGGTGTATCGCATAATATGCTAAAATCACTCTGGGACATTTTGTGTCGGGATTTTAAAAACTGATGCTGGAGCTCAATGAGTAAATCAGTATGACCATAAAGGGAACATGATGGCTGCAGTGTTGTAACTATGACTATAGTGAAACGTGATTCCTTTAGTTCAGGCAGTGTGCAAATAGGAATTTACTGCTATCACCCTCAAGAGTTTAACCACCAACTGTCTTCATTTTTTAAAAAACAATCCACTGATTTTGATTCAGAGCCACCAGGATAAGTAATTTAAAAAATATATATTTGTTGAAGGTACACTGTTATTTCAGTGAGTCTTAGACCCAAAAAAGCAATATTTATATGAATAATGGTGGAGATGTGGTCCAGGATAAACGACTATTCACATCACCTCATCCCTAGGAAAATGACATAAGAATACACAGTAGTGATTCACAGTAAGGAAAAAGGAAGGGGCTAATCCTATACTTCTGTTTACATACTATGCTTCTGTCTATACCCAACCCCTGGGTACACCTGATGGAAGATGCCTTGAATTAATTCTTCCCTTCTATGAAATACACATGAGAATTACTGGTTTCACTACAGACATTAATGCATGTTCACAGGCTTGTGAGCTTCCAAGGTACTTTGGAGACTGTGAAGACTTTGAGGCTACAGGTTCAAAACCACACTGAATTTATCAGGCTCTGTCATCAGAAACTGTCTTTTCAATCTCTGAAATGTGAACTACATCACACATTATGTAGATTTTCTTGTTTTGTTTTCTTTTTACAAATGAGCAGATGCCTATGTGATTAAATCAGACTGAGCCTGCATTTGCATTGGTGGTAATGATAGGTCTACAAATCTGCTGAAAATTGATAGGAAACTGAATATTCTCTCACAATGACAGTCTGTGAGTGGTAAAGATCCTGATTTAGACCTGGAAAGATAATCTGCAATGAATGTGCTGCTCTCTTTCCTCCCTTATAAAATTTTGAAGGCAAAGGTTGAAAATTACTGACTTATTGCCTCATGAATTCATTTGAGATGGCATATATTGAATTTGAAAGCACTATTACATGGGTAGCCCATTGTACATGTTGATAAGGAAGCTATTACTTAACTTGGCTGAACATCTGTCAAGGATTGCTCTTGAAATGAGTCTGTGCACACTTAGCTCTGCCACCAGGAAAACAAGTTCATTCTTTACAACAAGAGATATTAAGTCATGATCCAGAAACATGTGCATGTCCTCCTGTCTATGTCTCTTGTGAGAGGGACTTCAGGGTCTTGTGAAAATTAAGCACTGGGAATTATAGGTTATAAAATAGGGATAGTTAATTCTTCTTTGATAAATCGTTGCTATAATTACTCAGAGTGGATAGCTGTGATCAGCCAGAATAAATTAAGTAATTCTGTGGTGGCAAATGACCTCAAAAACCTCAGTCGCTTAAAAAAAAAAAAACTGGCTTAATTTTTGCATATTTTATATGTCCATCACTGGTCAGCTGTACCCTCATCTCTCTGACCGCTTCTCTTTTTTCACCTTGGACGCAGTGCGACAGTGCAGTTCCTTTTAAGGCTATTTCCATACTAACAACAGAAGGGAAAGAAGCAAGGCTGCAGATAACAGTTTTCACACCTGGTCAGTGTGTCACTTTTATTCCATTGGTCAAAATATCAGTGATGACTCTGTTCATGGGTCCTTTATACAAGTATGGAGTTGTCAAGGACTAAAGCTGACTGACCTGCATTGAATGATTCAGCTTATCCTCCTTGTTATTTAGTGTCTCTGCTATGCCAGATACTCTTTACTCAGCACTGATATATGAAAATGTGTGCCCATTCCTACACAAACTGGATGAGGGATGGGTTTTTAAATAGCATATCAGATACCAACTTTCAGCTCACTCTCATTTGGTCTGTAATTATATAGTCTGTAATATATAGGTCAATGACACTCTTGTTGGATATCCATGTATTACATTCCTAGGAGTACCACAGTCTATCAGCTGTCAGCACAGATCTCCACCAACTCGGGACCTCTGGTTGCTATTTTGGATATATTACCTGGTAATATATGCTTTTTTCTTATAGTAGATAATTTCTAATTTCTTGTCTGATAGCATCTTTTGGATGCAGATTAGCTTACTGGCCACATGTACATGGTATCAGTTCTGTGATCCTTTTTAGGCACAGGTCCAAAATGCCTTCTTAGCTATATCCATGTGGAAAAAGATTAGAGGCAACAAAACAGGTCTTCCAAGACAGGGTCAAAAAAGTTGGCCCATATGGAAAAACTTAAGTGCTTTGCAAATAATATAGTTGTTCACGCTGTTTAGGGGTCATAATGACCAAGGAGACCCCTACAGATATGATCGAGTGGAGTTTCTGGTAGTTTCCTTAGATGCCAAATATTATTCTTGTGAGAAATATGTAGTAATCTGCAATTCCCAATATATTTTAAGGTTGATAAATTCTATTATCTGCTGGGTCTTGACAGATCTCAGCTACAGCTACAATGCTAATTTTACTAGAGCACAGAGGACTCAAAGTCTGCCTCTGATAAATCATGCATCATGCCGAGGCTTAAACCTTGTATGTTTAATAAAGCTACCCTTGAATGGAGGGATTGGTGCATCCACACAGGAATTTACAACTATTTATTTCATCTTGGGGAAAACATAGCCCTCATCTCCACTCCACCAAATATGATACTATGACAGGTTCAAAAGTGATTTTGGTTATTTGTTGGTTGTTTTTAATAATGCACAATTCACACACTTAATTCTAGCCACCTTTGTAGCAGTCAATGAGAAAGTGCAGTTTGTAACAGTCCTTATAAAAGTCAAGTGCAGAAGGCCAAGACACACATAGTTTTGTCTCTCAAGTCTTCCACACCTTCATGGGATCTTACCTCTGACTTCCCAAAATTCTGAGACAGTTGAGCAAAATGAGTATGATTTCTGAATCAAAGCTGATTTTTATTCTAAACTCTCCCACTAAGTAGGTGCATGAGCTCCATTAAATTATGTAATTATCTCTGCCTATTTCCTTATCAATAAAATCTACATTTTAATAGCACTTATCTCACATAACAAATGGTCAATGAATTACTATTATGATCAGTATCATCATCAACAGATGTTAACCATGCTTACTGATTTTTTCTGGGCCTGTTTCTTACATATCTATTTTTATTTACTTGAGAGTGTTGAGCTAATGCCCCCAGTAACATAAGGTTTTGCCTTTGTGGGGAGCTCTATTTTATTTAAAAAAGGTGGATTCAGGAGATAGGATAAAGTTAGGAAGGCTCATGTGACGGAATAATGAGAGTAGCACTGTGATTGATTTAAGTATAAAGATGTTAAGAAAAAATAATAACTCTCATAAAGAAATCTGGTTTGGATGGTAACATAATAATGAGAGAGGACAAATCTGTGTTGTGATGTCCAATATCAGAAAAAAGTCTTAATAAAAATTGATAAAAGGGGGGAAAAAAATCATTAGACTATGATTGGATGGTATCTTAGGGAAATCAAGTGCCAAGATCTTTTTTCTCATGTAACCCAGAATGTATGAACTTGCCTGAATGAAAACATAATTCATAACATAATAATCACTCCACTCATTATACAGTTAAGGAAAGAGGTCAAATGGAATAAACAAATCTAAATTGGATATGTTGGAGAAGGCAATGGCACCCCGCTCCAGTACTCTTGCCTGGAAAATCCCATAGACGGAGGAGCCTGGTAGGCTGCAGTCCGTGGGGTCACAAAGAGTCAGACACGACTGAGCGACTTCACTTTCACTTTTCACTTTCATGCATTGGAGAAGGAAATGGCAACCCACTCCAGTGTTCTTGCCTGGAGAATCCCAGGGACGGGGGAGCCTGGTGGGCTTCCGTCTATGGGGTCGCACAGAGTCGGACACGACTGAAGCGACTTAGCAGCAGCAGCAAATTGGATATGTATTCATATGAAGAGTAGTTAGTTGAGTAACTTTTACAGTATCATTTAATTCTAAACTATACTTTTTAGTAGAAACACTTTTTAATATTCCTTGGTCTCTTGTGTATTCATGGAATTTTCACATTCCTGATATTGTGGTCAGCTTATCATCTCTGTACCAGTCATTATACGGAAATTTGATGCACTTGGGATTCTGCAGTAAGGAATCCTCTCAGGAGCACTTCATCTCCAATAAGTGGTCTTCTACAATTTCACTTTGATTATATTGTATAAGAGGTATGGGAAATAAATTTTTTAAAAATATTTAAGTACAACTTCACATGAAGCATTCTTAGATAAATTGCTAGCAAAACATAAGGGCAGAGAGCACAACTAAGCATGCAGTAATCAGAGATGAGATATGTTTTTCAGCAAGAATAATCACTTAGAATATGATGCAGAACAGTTGGGTGAAAATAGCCCGTAAGTGCAACTTCAGACTAAAAACAAGCTTCACAGGTATGTCATGCAGCTGAACTATGGGAAGGCCTTGACAACCTCCTCTGTATGTGTGTGGGTGCTTAGTCATGTCTGACTTAGCAACCCCATGGACTGTAGCCCACCAGGCTCCTCTGTCCATAGGATTTTCCAGCAAGAATACTGGAGAAGTTTGCCCTTTCCTTCTCTAGGGGATCTTCCTGACTCAGGAATTGAACCCATGTCTCTTGTGGTCTCCTGCATTGTAGGCAGATTCTTTACCACTGCGCCACCTACTGATTTGTAATGGATTACACAGAATAATGACTATCTCATTTATGAGCTGGTCAAATCTCAGCTTTGGTCTAAAAGACAATTAACACATGGTTTTGACAACATCAAATTTTATATGTTCAAACTAGACAGTAGAAGATGCTTCTTCTGATGTTTGCTAATAATTATCTGTCAAAATAATAAGACTGTTATCTTGATTTCCTCTCCAAAATACATTCTCTAATCTATAATAATGAGTTTATTTATGAAGCATATAATAAGTCAGTGATCAAATTTTTGTTTTCTTTATGGGCAAGTAATGTTGCAGGTTCTGAAGTATACAAAAATATAGCTGATAGACATAATATCTAGTTGGTCCATTTACTTAAAACACATTAACTTTTGAGTGCCAAAGAATTGATGCTTTTGAACTGTGGTGTTGGAGAAGACTCTTGAGAGTCCCTTGGACTACAAGGAGATCAAACCAGTCAAGCCTAAAGGAAATCATCCTGTATATTCACTGGAGGGACTGATGCTGAGGCTCCAATATTTTATCCACCTGATGCAAAGAGCCAACTCATTGGAAAAGACCCTGATGCTAGGAAAGACTGAAGGCAGGAGGAGAAGGGGATGACAGAAGATGAAATGGTAGGATGGCATCACCGACTCAATGGACATGAGTTTGAGCAAGCTCTGGGAGACGGTGAAGGAAAGAGAAGTCTGGTGTGCTTCAGTCTGACTGGACAACAAGAACTTCAGTTTTCTCATGTGTGAAGTGGGAAAAATAATAGTACCCATCCAGTAGGATATCAAAGTAGTAAGAGTCTCATAGAGAAATTTCTGGAACCTGTGCCAAATTCCTGGAGCAAATGTGCGTGTATGGGTTGGTGGGTGGTGGTGTCGAGAAGCCAAGAACTTAAGTCCAAGTGTCATATATGGGAAAGAGTTTGTCTGTGTGCCCTCATACCTTCCCATATAACACGAATGCATCTTTGCCACTTAGACCACTATGGAAGCTGAGAGAAAAATACAAATGTGGAGAAATATAATCTACCATAATCAGTATTATCTTAAAGCAGGATTACTATGATGTTATAGCAAAATTAATATAGTATAACAGTGCTAGAGTAGAGAGAATAATCAGTGTAACAGCAAAGATTCCAATGGAACAGGATAGGGAGTCCATAGAGGAACTCATGTACATGTACTGAGTCACTCAGTCATGTCCAACTCTTTGTGATCCCAGGCTCCTTGTTCATGGGGATTCCGATTCTTTACCAGCAGAGCTCCAGCATGCACACACAGTCACTTAATCTATAACAAAGGAGGCAAGAATATACAATGGAGAAAAGATAGCCTCTTCAATAAATGTTGCTGGGAAGATTGTACAACTGTATGTAAAAGAATGAAATTAGAACATTCCCTAATCCCACACACAAAAATAAACTCAGAATGGATTAAAGACCTGAATGTAAGGCCAGATGCTCTAACACTCTTACAGGAAAACATAGAACAGTCTCTGACATAAATTGCAGCAGGATTTATTTGACCCACATCCTAGAGTAATGAAAATAAAAACAAAACAAATGGGACCTAATTAAACTTAAAAGCTTTTGCATGGCAAAGGAAACCATAAACAAGATGGAAAGACAACCCTCAGAATGGAAGAGAATATCTGCAAATGAAGCAACTGACAAAGGATCAATCTCCAAAATATACAAACAGCTCATGCAGCTCAATGTGTTTAAAAAAAATAAACCAAAAAAAAAAAAAAAAATGGGCATAAAATCTAATTACACATTTCTCAAAAGAAGACATACAGATGGCCAACAAACGTATGAAAAGAATTAGGTAATTATTAGAGATATGCAAAACAAAATTACAATGATGTATCACCTCACACTCATCAGAATGGTCATCATTAAAAAATATACAAATATTAAATGCTGGAGACGGTATGGGAAAAAGGTACCCTCTTAGACCTTGGTGGGAATGTCAATTGATATACCACTATGGAAAACAGTATGGAGTTTCCTTAAAAAAATAAAAAATAGAACTATCATATGACCCAGAAATCCCACTCATGGGCATATACCCAGAGAAAATTATATTTTACTTATATTTTAATTCATATTTATATTTATAAATTTGTATATATATATTTATAAAATATATAATTATATTTCAATTTATTTACATATTTAAAGACACATGCAACCCAGTGTTCATTGCAGCACCACCTACAACAGCCAGGACATGGAAGCAACCTAAATGTCCACCAACAGAGGAATGGATTAAGATGTGGTACATATATATAATGAAATATTAGTCATAAAAAGGAATGAAATTGAGTCATTTACAGAGATGTGGATGGACCTAGAGTCTGTCATACAGAGTGAAGTCAGAAAGAGAAGAAAAATATCATATATTAATGCATAAATGTGGAATCTAGAAAAATGGTATAAATGCTCTTATTTGCAAAACAGAAATAGAACCACAGATGTAGAGAACAAATAAATGGATACCAGGTGGGGGATGAAGCGGGTGGGATGAATTGGGAAAATGGGATTGACATATATACACTATTGATACTATATATATCCCTTGTGGCTCCGCAAGGAAAGAATCCACCTGCAATGTGGGAGACCTTGGTTTGATCCCTGTGTTGGGAAGATCTCCTGGAGAAGGGAAAGACTACCCACTCCAGTATTCTGGCCTAGAGAATTCTAAGGACTGTATAGTCCATGGAGTCACAAAGAGTTGGACACAACTGAGCGACTTGCACTTCCACTTTCATAAAATAAAAAACTAATGAGAACCTACTGGATAACTCAGGGAACTCTACTCAATGCTCTGTAGTTACCTAAATGGGAAATAAATTTTAAAAAAGAGAGGATATATGTATAAATATAGAAGATTCATTTTGCTGTACAATAGAAACTAACAACATTGTAAAGCAGCTATACTCAAGAAAAAAAATTAAAAATTAAAAAAATAAAGATTCCAGAATGCAAGCTCACACGTGTATTGAAACTCATTACCAAGTGTTTCAAATGCAGTTTGAAGTGATATTTCTTAATGTGTTTATATGTTGAAATTCTATTAGTTTTCTCAAATCATATGTTTGTTTACTACTACAAAGGCAAAATGCTCTGTTAGTGAAAATTGCTTGTACACACAAAAGTAATTACTAAAAACTTTCAAATATAAGAACAGGAAAATAGATTAATGATTAAAAAATGAATGCTAAAAGAGGGCCTTAGCTACATAACTAGAGATAAATGTATCTTCTTTTAGCAAAAAATAGAAAGTAAAACAAATTTAAAATTAAATGATACAAAACAGAATAAGGCATCAGATCAGATCAGTCGCTCAGTAGTGTCCAACTCTTTGCGATCCCATGAATCTCAGCACGCCAGGCCTCCCTGTCCATCACCAACTCCCGGAGTTCACTGAGACTCACATCCATTGAGTCAGTTATGCCATCCAGCCATCTCATCCTGTGTCATCCCCTTCTCCTCCTGCCCCCAATCCCTCCCAGCATCAGAGTCTTTTCCAATGAGTCAACTCTTCCCATGAGGTGGCCAAAGTACTGGAGTTTCAGCTTTAGCATAATTTCTTCCAAGAAATCCCAGGGCTGATCTCCTTCAGAATGGACTGGTTGGATCTCCTTGCAGTCCAAGGGACTCTCAAGAGTCCTCTCCAACACCACAGTTCAAAAGCATCCATTCTTCGGCGCTCAGCCTTCTTCACAGTCCAACTCTCACATCCATACATGACCACAGGAAAAACCATAGCCTTGACTAGACAAACCTTTGTTGGCAAAGTAATGTCTCTGCTTTTGAATATGCTATCTAGGTTGGTCATAACTTTCCTTCCAAGGAGTAAGCGTCTTTTAATGTCATGGCTGCACTCACCATCTGTAGTGATTTTGGAGCCCAGAAAATAAAGTCTGACACTGTTTCCACTGTTTCCCCATCTATTTCCCATGAAGTGGTGGGACCAGATGCCATGATCTTCATTTTCTGAATGTTGAGCTTTAAGCCAACTTTTTCACTCTCCACTTTCACTTTCATCAAGAGGCTTTTTATTTTTTTATTTTTTTTTCAAGAGGCTTTTTAGTTCCTCTTCACTTTCTGCCATAAGGGTGGTGTCATCTGCATATCTGAGGTTATTGATATTTCTCCTGGCAATCTTGATTCCAGCTCGTGTTTCTTCCAATCCAGCGTTTCTCATGATGTACTCTGCATATAAGTTAAAAAAGCAGGGTGACAATATACAGCCTTGACGAACTCCTTTTCCTATTTGGAACCAGTCTGTTGTTCCATGTCCAGTTCTAACTGTTGCTTCCTGACCTGCATACAAATTTCTCAAGAGGCAGATCAGGTGGTCTGGTATTCCCATCTCTTTCAGAATTTTCCACAGTTTATTGTGATTCACACAGTCAAAGGCTTTGGCATAGTCAATAAAGCAGAAATAGATGTTTTTCTGGAACTCTCTTGCTTTTTCTATGATCCAGTGGATGTTGGCAATTTGATCTCTGGTTCCTCTGCCTTTTCTAAAACCAGCTTGAACATCAGGAAGTTCACAGTTCACATATTGCTGAAGCCTGGCTTGGAGAATTTTGAGCATTACTTTACTAGCGTGTGAGATGAGGCATAGTGTTAAATTATCTATTGTACTACTATTCATAATATCAATAAAATATCATTTAACGGCTATATTTAATTTGTAGTTATTCATCAGTGGTAGAAGTATTTCAGAAAGTGAAGTGAAGTGAAAGTTGCTCAGTCATGTGTGACTCCTTGTGACCCCATGGGCTGTAGCCCACCAGGCTCCTCTGTCCATGGAATTCTCCAGGCAAGAATACTAGAGTGGGAAGCCATTTCTTTCTTCAATGGATCTTCCCAACCCGAGGATTTAACCCTGGTCTCCCACATTACAAGCAGGTTCTTTACATCTGAGCCACGAGGGAAGCCCAAGAATACTGGATGTTCTCCGAGGGATCTTCCCAACCCAGGAATCGAACCAGGGTCTCCTGTGTTGCAGACAGATTCTTTAGCAGCTGAGCTACCAGGGGAGCCTACATAAAAGTTCCTTATCTTGTGAGACTAATAGAGAAAGCAGAACTTTGCAATTCAAATTTTATGAGGAAGACAATTTTTAAAAATCATGGACAGTAATTATTACAAGTCATCTCTGATGCTTATATAATGTTTTATAAAGAATGTGAGGAAATGAAAAGAGTGAAATGAGGTAACCTAAACATATTTTGCTGTCAATATTTAAACTTTAGAGCAACAGATTTTAAAAACAACAAAAAAGCTTTAAAATAACAACTTGTTAAAGTTTCCACCCTCTACTACTCTGACTCCACTGGGACTTACAGTCTATTGATTCTGTAGACATTTCTTTGTCTCTCATTCCATGTATATCCTGACTTCCTACGCAACTGAAATTCTGATTCCACAGTCAGTATAACCACTCCTATATTTATGTACTAGACTCTCTTACTCCTCTATTTCTTTCTCCCATTTGCTTGGTAGAACTACATAGTTTACTGGACCCAGAGAGCTACTGTATTCCGAGTTTTGTCAAAAGAACAAACTGGCCATGGCAAACACCCTCTTCCAACAGCACAAGAGATGACTTTACACATGGACATCATCAGATGGTCAATAGCAAAATCAGCCTGACTATATTCTCTGCAGCTGAAGATGGAGAAGCTCTATACAGTCAGATAAAACAAAACCCAGAGCTGACTGTGACTCAGATCATGAGCTCCTTTTAAACAAAATTCAGACTTAAACTGAAGAAACTAGGGAAAACCTCCAGACCATTCAGGTATGACTTAAATCCCTTAAGATTATACAATGGAGGTGACAACTCTATTCAAGGGATTAGATATGGTAGACAGAGTGCCTGAACAATGGACAGAGGTTTGTTACACTGTACAGGCAGGCAAAATGGTTATCTGAGGAGGCCTTACAAATAGCTGAGAAAAGAAGTGAGAGGCAAAGCAGAAAGGGAAAGATATACCTAGCTAAATGCAGAGGTTCAGAACAGCAAGGAGAGATAAGAAATACTTCTTAAGTGAACAATGCAAAGAAATAGAGGAAAACAATAGAATGGGAAAGAATACAGATTTTTTCAAGAAAATTAGGGATACCAAGGGGACATTTAATGAAAAGATGAATACAATATAGGA
Organism: Bos indicus; assembly: GCF_029378745.1. Taxonomy (NCBI): domain Eukaryota; kingdom Metazoa; phylum Chordata; class Mammalia; order Artiodactyla; family Bovidae; genus Bos; species Bos indicus. Next base: position 56,810,828 of record NC_091768.1, on the reverse strand, counting down.
CAGAAATGGCAAGGACCTAACAGAAACAGAAGAGATTAAAATGAGGTGGCAAGAATACAAAGAACTATACAGAAAAGCTCATTGATGACATGGATGACCGTGACGGTCATTCACCTAGAGCCAGACATCTTAGAGTGTGAAGTCATTTGGGCCTTAGGAAGCATTACTATGAACAAAGCTAGTGGAGGTGATGGAATTCTTGCTGAGCTATTTAAAATCCTAAAAGATGATGCTGTTACAATGTTGCACTCAACATGTCAGCAAATTTGGAAAACTCAGCAGTGGCCACAGGACATGAAAAGGTCAGTTTGATTCTAATCCCAAAGGAGGGCAGTATCAAAGAATGTTCCAACTACTATACAATTGCACTCATTTCACATGCTAGTAAGGTAATGCTCAAAATCCTTCAAGCTAGGCTTCAACAGTACTTGAACCAAGAACTTCCAGATGTACAAGCTGGATTGAGAAAATGGAGAGGAACCAGATGTCAAACTGCCAATATTTTTTGGATCATAGAGAAAACAAGGGAATTAAAAAAAAAAATCTTCTGAGTCACTGACTGGACTAAAGCCTTTGACTGTATGGATCACAATGAACTGTGGAAAATTCTTAAAGAGACGGGAATATCAGATCAGCTTACCTGTATCCTGAGAAACCTGTATGCAAGACAAGAAGCAACAGTTAGAATCAGACATGAAGCAACTGATTGGTTGTTTCATTGGGAAAGAAGTACATCAAGGCAGTATACTGTCACCCTGATTATTTAACTTATATGCAGAGTATATCATGTGAAACACTTCCCTTGTGGCTCAGATGGTAAAGAATCTGCCTGCAATGCAGGAGATCCAGGTTTGATTCGTGGGTGAGGAAGATTCCCTGGAGAAGGGCATGGCAATCCACTCCAGTATTCTTACCTAGAGAATTCCATGGGTAGAGGAGCCTGGCAGGCTAGAGTCCATGGGGTAGCAAAAAAGTTGGACAGGACTGAGTGATTACACTTTTACTTTTCATGTGAAATGCTGGGCTGGATGAATCACAAGCTGGAATCAAGATTTCTGAGAGAAAATAAATTGCTGGGAGAAGTATCAACAATATAAGATATGCAGATGATACCACTCTAATGGTAGAAAGTGAAGAGGAATTAAAGAGCCTCTTGATGAGGGTAAAAGAGGAGAGTGAAAAAGTTGACTTGAAATTCAACATTCAATAAACTAAGATCATGGCAGCTGGTCCCATTACTTTATGACAAATATAAGGGATAAATGTGAAAACAGTGACATATTATATTTTCTTGGGCTCCAAAATCAATGAAGACAGTGACTGCAGCAATGAAATTAAAAGATGGTGGCTCATTTGAAGAAAAGCTATGACCAACCTAGACAGTGTATTAAAAACAGGCTTCACTTTGCCAACAAAGGTCCATATAGTCAAAGCTATGGTTTTCCCAGTAGTCACATACAGATGTGAGAGTTGGTCCATAAAGAAGGCTGAGCACCAAAGAATTGATGCTTTCTAATTGTGGTGCTGGAGAAGACTCTTGCAAGTCCTTTGGATAGCAAGAAGATCAAACCAGTCAATCCTAAAGGAAATCAACCCTGAATATTCATTGGAAGGATTGATGCTGCAGCTGAAGCTCCAAACTTTGGCCACCTGATGTAGAGAGTAGTGAAGGACAGGGAAACCCGGTGTGCTATGGTTCACTGAATAGCAAAGAGTCGGACAGGACTTAGTGACTGAACAACAACCAACCAGATAATATCAATACTGTATGATTTTTCCCTTTCGGTAGCAAAATTCTTCCATGTTTCAGTTCAGTTCAGTTCAGTCGCTCAGTCATGTCCGACTCTTTGCGACCCCATGAACTACAGCATGCCAGGCCTCTTTAGGTTTTCTATTTTCTCAGTATTCATTTCCTCTTGAGCCACTTGAGTTAGAATTTTGCTCCAACTATCAATAAAAGTGCATTTGTCAAATACATCACTGAAATAATGTAGCTAAATCAAAGTAGATATTTTTAACTGTGGTACTTAACCAGTTAATCATTCCTCCTTCCTTGATCATCTTCCTTTACTGGGCTTTTGGGATATTTTACTGTCCTGGGTTTAATTGTGTTACCACATAATTTATTTCCATATGGAACCTGTGAATATGTCATTGTGTGGAATTGAGTCTTTTACAGATGTAAGCAAATTAAGATGAAGTTATACTAAATTCAGATAAGCACTAAATCCAATATGACTGGTGTCCTTATAAAAGAAGGGAAATTTGGAAGCAGAGACACAGACAGTAGGAAGATAATGTGAAGACACAACACATAGGAAATAAGACTGTGTGAAGATGGAGGCACAGATTGATAAGTCAAGAAATGCCAAGAATTATTGGTAACATGAAACGCTAGAAGAAACAAGGATGGATTCTTCCATTAAGTCTTAGGAGAGAGCATGGGCCTACTGACACCTGGATTTTGGACTTCCAATTTCCAGAACTGTGAAAGAAGAAATTTTGGTTGCTTAAGGAACTCAGTTTATGGAACTCTGTTATAGCAGCCCTATGAAATTAATACATCTACTCGTTTGATTTTACTTCTTCCTTACTGATCATCCATTCTCAGTCACCTTTATTGATTTTTTTGCTTTTCTCAGACCTCTTAAAGTGGGAGTTTCCTTAGACTTGATCTTTAATTGTATCTTTCTCTCTAACTGCATTTTGTAGAAGACAGTGCCAGTGTTCTGGTAAGATCACATTAGCTCCATTTTAACTTTGTTAATGTGTCTGAAAGCCTGTGGGAATGGGAAGTTGTTGTTCAGTCATTCAGTCGGGTCTGACTCTGTGAGTCTTCTCCAACACCACAGTTCAAAAGCATCACTTATTTGGCACTCAGCCTTATTTACTGTCCAACTCTCACATCCATACATGACTACTGGAAAAACCATAGCTTTGTGGGAAAGGAGTATAGGTTGTGTTTTATCACCATGCTTATTTAACTTATATGTAGAGTACATCGTGTGAAATGCTGGGCTGGACACATCACAATCTGGAAGCAAGATTGCCAGAGAAATATCAACAACCTCAGATACGCAGATGATACGTATACGCAGATGATCCCCTTGATGAGGATGAAAGGAGAGAGTGAAAAGCTGGCTTGAAACCCAACATTAAAAAATTTAAGATCATAAAACTCAAACAAGGACTCTGTATCAACCTAGAGGGATGGGATGGGGAGGGAGATGGGAGGGAGTTTCAAAAGGGAGGGGATATAAAACAACAAAATTCTGTAAAGCAATTATCCTTCAATAAAAAATAAATTACAAAAATAAAACTAAGATCATGGCATCTGGTCCCATCACTTCATGGCAAATAGAAGGGGTAAAAATGGAAACAGTGACATATTTTATTTTCATGGGCTGCAAAATCACTATGGATGGTGACTGCAGCCATAAAATTAAAAGACCCTTGCTCTTTGGAAGGAAAGCTATGATAAACCTAGACAGCATATTGAAAAGCAGAGACAGCACTTTGTTAAGAAAGGTCAATGTAGTGAAAGCTATGGTTTTTCCAATAGTCATGTATGAACCTGAGAGTTGAATCATAAAGAATGCTGAACACTGAAGAATTGATGCTTTCAGATTGTGGTGTAGTCCTTTGGACAGCAAGGAGATCAAACCAGCCAAACCTAAAAGAAATCAACCCTGAATATTCATTGGAAGGACTGATGCTGAAGCTGAAGCTCCAACACTTTGGCCACTTGATGCAAAGAGCCAACTCACTGGAAAAGACCCCGATGCTGAGAAAGACTGAAGGCAAGAGGAGAAGGGTATGGCAGAGGATAAGATAGTTCAATAACATCATCTACTCAGTGGACATGAATTTGAGCAAACTGGGAGACAGTGGCGGACAGAGTGGCCTGGCGTACTACAATCCATGGGGTTACAGACTTGGACACGACTTAGCAACTGAATACCAATTCATAGTAAATGGTAAAGGGGCAGCGATTCATTGAGATCTACTGGTTTATTGGACTACATCCCCTCCAAACACACACACACACACACACACACGCACACACACACAATGTCTGATCTTACATATTGCAAAAAAAAATGAAGAAGTATATTCTTTTACCTAATTAGTTTTTCTAAGTATTACTTGAAGTCCCTAATGATTGCTTGGATATCCCAGAAATTCATGCTAGATTTGGTTTCACCTCCATTTTCAGTCCTTGCTTTGAAATGAGCCTGCCCCAGAATTCTGAAAGAAACTTTTTCTGTTTTGTAACTGGGCTTTCATTTTATTATTCTTTTCTGCTCAATTTGTTTCTGCTTCAGCATGTTCAGTCCTCATCTAGCCTGCTTTAATTTTCCCAAATATAGCTGAGAGAAATTTATAATAGTAAAATGTTGATTTCATGAGAAGCAAGTAGCAGATGATTAGAAATATGATGACATGTCTGTGGATAAGGACAATATGGAATATCAAGCAGCCAAATAAAAGGAATGAAGAAAGTTTTTATGTTCTTATATGAGATCTCTAAAATGCAGAGCTGAATAAAACAAGCAAGGTACAGAAATGTGTAGGTAGTAACCTACCATTTGTATTAATAAGAAAAATAGGACACATTCATAATTGCTAGTAGATGCACACAAGAAAATAGCCCAGACTAGATGATTCTGTGCCAAGCCCAGTTCTATTCCTTTGTTCTGTCTTTTCTTCGTCACTCAGCAAAATCTTACATTATATAAGTAAAGGAAGATAAAAGACACATTTGCTTCCCCCAAAGAATTTTCTGGTATAATGCATAAGTATTTAGGAAAACAAGTTAAAAAAATTCATTTCTTTAACCTGTGAGCACAGCATTCTATTAAGGATACACCTAATTTGTATAAAAATTTAAATAAAAACTTTACCAATGTATTCTGAAGTATTAGAATTCATGTTGATGATGAGTTTAAAGTTATTCTTTTCTAATGGTTGGACATATAATTTTATAAAGATCCTATTTTATTAGGATCTTTATTAGGATTCCATCTTTTAAAAGCAAAATATAACTCTATATTAAATTCATGGATCCATCTTTAATAAAGAGATATCTATGAGGAATTTTTAACATCATATGATAAAATTTTTAGAATTCAAAGAAAACTAGAGCAAAAATACAATGAACACTAATAAATAATTGAGGTTTAACAATTGTACAGTTTTGTTTTATTTACATTGTGTTACTTTTGATAAATTCTTTGAAATAAGCTCTGGTAGTCATACATTTTCATCTCAAAAACTTCCAAATGCATCTCTAAGTAGCAAGGATATTTTTCCACAAAAAACGTTATCAAAACTGTAAATGTTTGACAATGAATCTAGAATATGGAATAAGCTTATATATTCAAAATTCTCTAGTAGTCCCAGAAAAAAATCTTTGACTTCTAATTTGTTCATATCAGTATGTTCTCAAAGACCATGATTTGCATTTGTGTTTTGTGTTCCTTCACTTCCTCCGAATCTAGAACTCTCCTCCCCCATTTGCTTTTTTTTTCCCCATAATACTGGTTTGCTCAACATATTAAGCAATATGTTCTATATAACTTGTAGAATAGACAAGCAAGTTCTAAATGTTACTTTTACAATGTAAAAATAACAGATATCTCAAAAAGCTACTACACATATATATTAATACTTTTTATTATATGAATTTTATGATATGAATTTATTATAGAAATACTTCTCTCTCAAAGTAAGCATTTTTATAGATTACTAATCTTTGTAAATATAATTTTATTCATATTTCTTATAAATTAACCATCTCCCTCTAGTTTGTTTTTGTCTAATTTCTCCTATTTTATCCTGCATTGTAGCAAACTCCTGTACACATACATATTCTGTCCTGCACTTATTTATTTCCTAAGAAGCTGCCACCTTTGCTACCACACTTTCCCCAGTACAGAGGTCCATGATTTTCACATTTGCATTTGTAAGAAACATGAAAACAAAGCTTTCTTTTAATTAAAATTTTACTACCTAGAAGTGTGAATTTTCTTTACTTCCCTAATATCTATTTTTTGTTTATTCTTTGGGAACTCTATGTTTCTCTTCTTGCCCATTTTTCTATTGAGATATAACTTTGTTTTCATTGTTGAAAACTGCTCTTTAAATCAAGGACATCAACTCCTTGTCATATTTGTGGCAACATTTTCTTAGTTTGCATTTGCCTTTTAATTTTTCATTTGTTTTCAACTTGAATATCTATTCTGTTTTCCTGTCCTTGTTTTATTAATTGTTTAATGCCTATAATCACCATCTCATCTCTCTCTCTGCAAAGTCAATCATTTCAGTGTTTCAAGTGTAATATTTTGCTTGTGTATAAATTGCATTTTGCTATATGGATAAATAGTATTATATACCAAATTCTGTTTTCTATCTCAAAAAATAAAGCACTATTGCTAAGATCTATCTTTGTTGATAGATATGCATTTTGCATTTAGTCAATGCTGCTAAGTACTGTATATTCCATGATTGAGATTTACCATATTTTACTTGATTATTTTCCAAATGATGGACCCAGAGGTTCTTTTTACCTTCTTTCTGCCACACCCTGGGAGAATTATCTTCACACATATCTTTTTATGAACTAGAGTAGTATTTTCCCAGGCATACACATTCACAAGTGGACCTGCTGTTTCACTATGTACTTACATAATTTGACTAAATGTTACTTGAAGGCTTTCCAGAATGACTATATCCCTCTACACTCTCACCTGTAGGGTACAAAGGTTCATACATTTTGACATCCCTGAGAGCCTTTAGCATTACTGTCTTATTTTTTTTCCCAATACAGTTTTAATTTGTATTTTTTGGTTAATAATATTCATCAATTACTGATTAAGTTGAAGCATATGACTTTGCTGAGATTCAAACATTTTTAATTTACAAAATATACAAGTTAACCTAATAGCTTTTTGGTTTCCCTGTTTATAAATAACCTCTTTTATTTTCTATTAAGTCGCTTTCTTTTGTGTGTGTGTATGTGTTTTGTAGAAGCTTCTCATATTCTAAATGTTAATCTCTTAATACTTTTAGATAATGGCAAGTATCTTTTCCCCTTCTTTCTGCTGTTACCTTGTTTTGTTCATGGTATTGCTCCTTAAGAAATTCTTGATATGGGCACAGTAGTAGAGGTAGTTATGGTAGGCAATTATTTAGCATTTACTGTGTACAAAACACTTTTTTTAACATTTTGCATATATTAAATCATTTAATATCCTTTTTAGAGATGAGGAAATTGAGGCACACAAAAGTTAAAGGATTGGCCAAATTCACTTGGCTAATCAGTGCAGGAGTTCTTATCCTTTAATCTATAAATTTCTGGTCTTGTGGTTTGAGCGTTAGAAGCAGTCTTTTTTAAAATGATACTTGTTCTGTGTCTAGTACTCTACACTTTCACTTCACTTTTTCATATGGAGTAGGTGAGGATTCCATTGTATTTCCCATCTATTAGACTATTTGTCCTTTCCTTTTTGATTACAGTACCATTTTGATTTTATGCTAAACACTTTTATATATGGGTAAGTCTCAATTCTATTTTACTAGTTTATTTGTTCATTCCTGTATTTTTATTACTGTGGTTGGGGTGTGTATCTGGATATATGATAGGACAAATCTTTCACTTCCCTCTCTTATGTCTGACCTTGATATTTATGTATCTTTATTCTTTCATATAAATGTTAAAGTTGTTTTAGAGATATGCTAAAAACACACACACACAGGAGGCATACCTCTGCTATTTTATAGCAGTAAAAAAGAGTTTAAAGCAAGAGCACAGATTGAGACAGCCAGGCCTTGGAAATCTGATTAACCTAGAGAAATATCTAAGTCAAAGCTGTCCTGAATCAGGCTTAGCCTGTAAAGTCAGACATGGTGGCACAGAGTGACTGCTTGAATGCTTTACATTATCAGAGTAGAGGGAACCCCAAGCTCTGAGATTGGGAAAGCCACCATGATCTCTCTCTGTCCTCTCACAGGAAAACACATTTAGAAAATCCTCACAAGAATTTGACTGAATCTGATGCAAAAATATCATGCTAAAGATGAAAATCAAATGATACCCCAAGTGGGGGGAAATGCTATTAAACTGATATCACACAGAAGATGAACAGAGTATCCTAATCTTTCAAAATAACTTAAAAGACCTCAGGCAAATTCTCAAATCATGGAAAGAATGCCATAAATCAGAAAATCTCAGGAATGAGATGGCTTAAAATCAGAAATAAAAGAAAACTGATAGAATTCAGGACTAAGAGTGAAAAACTGGAAGAAAAATATTTTTTAAAACAGATGAACTGGGAAGAAAGGTAAGAGGGCAAAGATATCATGTAAAGCAGAGTGAAGGTATTGAAATGAAATGGATGAAAATATTAAGAAATAAAAAAGGAAAACTGGAATCAAAAAGTGGTAAATATAGAAGACAGGCAGAGGATATGTACAATATGTGTGGTTGTAGTATGCTAAGGAGAGAAAGAAAGTCATGTAATGGAGTATCTTAAATTGTAATTCAAATAAAAACTTTCTGAAATAACTATGACCATAAATTAAAAAGATACAATGTATCTAGGAATTTAAATCTGAATGTCCAGTTCTGAGATATATCCTAACAAAGTGACTGAGTTTCAAAGATTTAAAAAGCATGTTTTGAGTTTCCAGAAAAATGACTTTAACCAGCCATTGGTTTAAAAACTTTCAAGGAAAAATGTCACTTAAATGTGGAAACTAAATACAAGTGAACTTATTGACAAAGCAAAATTAGACTCACAGACAGAGGAAACAATCTTACGGCTACCAAAAAGGAGAGCAGGGTGTGGGGAGATAATTAGGAGTTTGGGATTAATATATACACACTACTACTTAAAAAATACAAAAACAACAAGGACCTACTATATAGCACAGAAAACTGTACTAAATATCTTATAATAATCTACAAGGGAGAAAAATTTAAAGAAGAATATATATGTATAACTGAATCACTTCACTGTACTCTTGAAACTAACAACATTATAATTAACTATACATCAATAGAAAAGGAATCACACATAAAAGAAAACCAAACTAGGATCAGATGTCTTAGCTGTAACATTAATGCTAGAAGACTTTGGAGCAGCATTATTTAGACACTTAGAGAATGTGAGTCAAGTACTTTAAATTTGTCCACACTGTTCACAGATCATAGGCAAACATTTATGGACATGAAAGATCTCTGAGAATATTGTTCCCAGGTGGCTGGCCTGAAGAACCAAGTAGAAAATAAGATTCAGCTATCCAACTTATGATTGATGAAGTTTTGCCATGAATACTATTGATGTACGTGCAATAATTTAACTTTATATCTAGGCCTAAATGATGGACATAAAGATGACAGAAATATATGATAATATAAAAGTAATGCCACTAACAAATAGAAGAGGATGGGAGAGTCCATGGAAAATGGACTAAACTCACTACTATCTCCTGGTTATGAACTGGGACTAAAAGTTAACCAGTTTAAATTTGATACTGGAAGAGAAGTACAGGAATTTATTGTGAGTCAAATGTGGGTTAAAAAAGAGCAAACTAAACATTATATACTAAGAAATTGATATAAATATATTCAATAAAACATTATACTCTTTTCTAAAAATTAGAATACCCATGGTGACAGGCTTCAGAAATCACCCTGTGTGTGTGTGTGCATGTGTAAAAGTATGAAAGAACCAACATCAGTTTACTGTACTCCACTAAGAAACTAGGGTTCATTGAGAAATGGATGATTCTAGTTTTAAGACTTGAAATATATAAGGTGGGTCTGGATATCTTTTTGTGTCAGAAAGTAAATATACTCAAAAACTAATACACCAAGTCAAGCTGACACAGAAGACAATTAGAAAGAGATACCAGTTGCCAAACCTAAGATAATTTAGATATTAAAAATATATTCATATTTGATTAATATTATATATTCAGCATATAAGAATCATGAATTTGTTAGGATATGCAAAATAATAGTAATAGTGATTGCCCTGCTTTGTCCCCCCCATTATAATGAGACTGTTTTTAATGGTTCACCATTGATTTTTTTTTTTTCTATTTCTAATCTCTATGATAACTTGATTTGATTTGAAAAATTAGAAATGGTTGTGAGAGCAAGTTAGTCACTCGGTCATGTCTGATTCTTTTTGATCCCATGGACTGTTACCTACCAGGCCCCTCTGTCCATGGGATTATCCAGATAAGACTATTAGAGTGGGTTTCCATTCCCTTCTCCTGGGAATATTCTCGATCCAGGGGTTGAAGCCAGATCTCCTATATTGCAGGTGGATTCTTTACTGACTGAGCCACCAGGGACTGTTTGTAGTGGGTCACCATTGAAATATATTTTTTTCTATTTCTAATCTCTATGATGATTTGATTTGAAAAATTAAATTTGGTTGAGGATTTCATAAAAGATTTCTTAATTTTTATGTTTATTAACATGTATATAATTTTTAATTTGAAAAAATAAATTTACCAATACATGTATCATATTAATTCACCTATTTATTCTTAAAGTAAGTGCTATTTATTACTGTCAATGGAAGTATGAAATAACTCATCTATAAAATTATCTATTCTAGTAGTCTTTTCAACATTGTTTTCTGGACTTTGGTCTGCTCCTATTATTTTTTCCTTATATTTAACTTTAGAAACTTATAATTTTGAAATCAATATTGACATTACTTTGGGGAAAAGTAGTAAATATCTTTACTCCTAAATTTATATTTATTTGCTGATTATCCAAAAATTAATATTATAGCAATTTCAGTTTTATTTTACCTGCGGGTTTATGATTTATTTAATGTAATTTTACTATAGTTATAAGATACCAAAAACACTGCTAATTATAATTAGCATGTTCTGCTTTACAGTCAATTACAAGTTGTACAATAGGAAAAAGTTGAGGCTTACAAATACTGTGAATACACAATTATTAATTATTGGTTCCTCAAAGTAGTACTTTAAATAAGGACTAATTTTAAAAATATATAGCTGGATCTCTGTAAGATTTGATAATTGGGTTGTACTATTTGAAATTCCTTTTAAAATTTCTGTTTCTCTCAAACTGGATTAAAGACCTAAATGTAAAATAGGATACTATAAAAATCCTAGAGGAAAATAAGGGCAATACACTCTTTAACATAAATTTCAGTGATATCTTTTTGGATCTTTGTCATAGGTGCATATCTAAGTGCAAAACTACACTTCGAAAATATATTTTCACCCTAATGTTCACTACACACTACTAACAATAGCCAAGACCTGGCAGCAACCTAAATGTCCATTGAAAGATGAATGGATAATGAAAATGTGGTATATTCATACAATGGAATATTACTGAGCCATAAAAATGAAATAATGCCATTTTCAGAACATGAATAGATCTAGAGATAATCATACTAAGTGAAACAATCCAGACAGGAAAAGACAAAAATCACATGATACAGCTTATATGAGGAATCTAATATATATATATCTTATATATATATATTAGATTATATATAATATAATATATGTAGTATTATATATAATATATAATCTAATATATAGATTATATATATAATCTATTATATATTATAAGTTCATATATATATGAACTTATATTACAAGACAGAAATAGACTCACAGACATAAAAAAAAAAACTTATGATTACCAAAGTAGGAATGGGGGAGGCATAAATTTGGAGTTGGTGATTAACACATACAAGCTACTCTATATAAAATAAATAACAAGAACCTACTGTATGGGCTTTCCTTGTGGCTTAGCTGGTAAAGAATCTGCCTGTAATGAGGGAGACCTGGGTTTGATCCCTGGATTGGGAAGATCCCCTGAAGAAGGGAAAGGCTACCCACTCCAGTATTCTGGCCTGTCAGTAAATCTGGAAGACCCAGCAGTGGCCACAGGACTGCTGCTGCTGCTGCTGCTAAGTCGCTTCAGTAGTGTCCGACTGTGTGACCCCATAGACGGCAGCCCACCAGGCTCCCCCGTCCCTGGGATTCTCCAGGCAACAACACTGGAGTGGGCTGCCATTTCCTTCTCCAATGCATGAAAGTGAAAAGTTCTTGTTCAGTCACCCAGTCGTGTCTGACTCTTAGCGACCCCATGGACTGCAGCCCACCAGGCTCCTCCGTCCATGGGATTTTCCAGTCTAGAGTACTGGAGTGGGGTGCCATTGCCTTCTCTGGCCACAGGACTGGAAAAGGTCAATTCTCATCCCAATTCCCATGAAGGGTAGTACTAAACAATGTGCTAACCGTGGGACAATTGCACTCATCTCCCATGCTAGTAAGATCATGCTTAAAATCTTACATGTCAGGCTTCAACATTACACAAACCAAGAACTTCTAGATGTCAAATCTGGGTTTAGAAAAGGCAGAGGAACCAGAAATTGTCAACATTTGCTGGATGATAGAGAAAGCAAGGGAATTCCAGAAAGACTTCTACCACTGTTTGATCGACTATGCTAAAGACTTTGATTGTGTAGGTTATATATAACAAACTGTGGAAAGCTCTTCAAGAGATGGGAATACCAGACCATCTTACCTGTCTCCCGAGAAACCTGTATGTGGGTTAAGTTAGAACATTGTGTGGACGGAATTAGAAGATAATGGCTTCTTGGCAGGAAAGCTATGACAAACCTAGACTGTGCATTGAAAAGCAGAGAGATCACTCTGCCAACAAAGGTCCATATAGTCAAGGCTATGTTCTTCCCAGTAGTCACATCCCATTGTGAGAGCTGGACTCTAAAGGAAGCAGAGCATCATAGAATTGATGCCTTCACACTGTGGTGCTGGAGAAGACTCCCAAGAGTCTGTTGGATAGTGAGGAGGTCAAACGAGTCAATTTTAAAGGAAAGCAATCCTGAATACTCACTGGAAGGACTGAAGCTGAAGCTCCAGCATTTTGGTCATCTGATGGGAAGAGCTGATTCATTGGAAAAGTCCCTGATGCTGGGAAAACTTGGGGGCAGGAGAAGATGGTGACAGAAGATGGGATGTCTGTATTGCATCAGTGGTCCAATGAACATGAACTTGGGCAAACTCTTGGAGATGGCAAGGGACAGGGAGGCCTGGTGTGCTGCGGTCCATGGTGTTGCGAAGAGTTGGACACAACTGGGTGACTGAACAAGAACAAGATATGGAAACAACCTAAGTGTCATCCATGGATAAATGGATCAAAAAATTATGGCATATATATGCACACATATGTGTATACCCACATACAATGCAATATAATTCAGCCATGAGAAAAAAAGAAAATCTTGCCATTCATCACAACATGGATGGACCTCAAGGACATTATGTTAAGTGAAATAAGCCAGGGAAATACAAATACCATATTATCTCTCTTATGTATGAAATCTAAAAATTAATTCAAAATAAAAATCAGCTCAGATACAGAGAACAGATTGGTGGTTGCCAGAGGCAGGGGTTGGGGTAGGTGGTAGGAAAAATGGGTCAACAGTTTTTCTTTGGTTTAAGTAAATCGAATGCCACTACGTAAAAAATCAAAATATAAAAGAAAAAAATTCTGATCCTTTGAAGAGAAAGCAAATACATGAAGTGAAAAGTCTTTTTAATTATTTTTAATAGTGTAAAATATTTTATGATCTAAGGAAATCAGAATGTATATTTATATGTTCTGTTCTATTGAGAAGGTATTTATTTACAATTCATACTTATTTTCTCAGGGCCTTGAACCCTGTAACAAGCTCCCTTGAAAAGTTTGATAGTAGCATGAGAACACAGAATAGAATTATTCTACACAGTAAATGTTGATGTGGTTAGAGTTCATATTAGTGTCACATTAATAAAGTTCAACACCCTAGATCATTGGTCACATATTACCTAGAATATTTTCATTACTGCTCCTCATATTCATTATAACTGTTCTTTAATTACTGTACACAATTAACGGATAATGTGTATGTGAGTAATACACATTATTAGCTCTCACCAAAATCTGGAGTAAATCTTGAGTAGCAGTAAGTCCTGTATTAGAGATTCACTGGGGTCTATAGCCTCTCTTAGGAAGATAGTTTATATTCAACAGACATTTGCTAGTTCACTGATTTTATGATTATCAATTTTTAAAGGTTTTGGTGGAATAATGGTTGTCTTTTCATCACTCAAGTTGAAATGAGTATTTATTTATTTTATCATTCTCTATCCTCACAGTTATCTCTGCATCAGATGCATCTCCTTCCTTGGTCCATCTCAGGGTACCATTAATATGAATACATTCACAATAATGTTTATTCACCTCAATCTATTACTTTCTGACATTGCCTTTTGATCTCTTCAACCCTGGTAACTATTATCACATTAAGCAACCTTTTACAATTATTAGTATTTAGAAAAGAATAACCCAAGGAGCAATTAAACGTGTTGCCCTCCACGTAGTCTGCAATTTTCCCTTTTCCTATTAAGCAGTGGACTTGGACTCTTCAGTGACATTCTTTCGATTCTCAGGCACTTACAGTAAGTGTTTCCTTATTTCTTTTTGTAACCTCTGCTAATCGGGTTTCATTCCATGACTCTGTCTCCTGACTTTGCCCTAACACAGACCAAGTAATTACTACTCTTACATTTTTACCTTGTAACTACATTTTCCTTGCCTTTTTAAATGTAATTTCAATAGTGCCCTATACTCAAGTTAGGGCATTCTAGGTTTCTGAAGGTGATTTTCTGAGATGAGACATATAATCAAAGTTCTAACTACTTCTGTTCATAGTACTTACTGGAACACATTATACATTAGTCTTTCTGCACTTAAAAACATCAGGAATTTGAAACATTGATTTCAAACAGAAAATGAACTTTACAATGAATATTTGTTTACTTTTCAAGGAGCAAAGTTCTATTGAAACACTACATTTGATTGAGATTAACATAAACCCACTGCTGCTGCTGCTGCTGCTAAGTCGCTTCAGTCGTGTCTGACTCTGTGCGACCCCACAGACAGCAGCCCACCAGGCTCCCCCGTCCCTGGGATTCTCCAGGCAAGAACACTGGAGTGGGTTGCCATTTCCTTCTCCAAAGCATGAAAGGGAAAAGTGAAAATGAAGTCGCTCAGCTATGTCCAACTCTTTGCAACCCCATGGACTGCAGCCTACCAGGCTCCTCTGTCCATGGGAATTTCCAGGAAAGGGTACTGGAGTGGGTTGCCATTACTACTACATATAAAATAGGGTTTCCCAACTGGTGCTAGTGGTAAAGAATCCATCTGCCAATGCAGGAAATGCAATACCCGGGTTAGATCCCTGGGTCAGGACGATCCCCTGGAAATGACAACCCACTCCAGTATTCTTTCCTGACTACTCCCATGGACTAAAGAGCTTGGCGGGCTGCAATCCATGGGGTTGCAAAAGAGTCAGACACAACTGAGTGACCAAGCATGCACACATGTACAAAATAAAAAGCAAAGACCTACTGTATAGTACGAGGAACTATACTCAGTATCTTACACTAACTTATAATGGACAAGAGTCTGAAAAAGTATTTATACATATATATATATATATTTGAATGTATATAACTCTCTATATATGGAATTATCTTGTTGCATATTTGAAATGCAACATTGTAAGTTAACTATACTTCAATTAAAAAAGAAAAAAAAAAACACTACATTTGAACCTATAAATGTAAGACTAAATAGGCACAAAAAACAAAAATTGTGCAACGATAAATGACACGGTTTTGTTGTTAATTTTGCTAGCATCTAATTTATTCTATGGGAGGAAAAACGAAATTCTGGTATAAAATAAAATTCTTCTCATTGTCAATTGATGTTTCACACAATTCTAAGCATACTAGATAGTTCATGTTTACTGAGAAGTGTGTGCATGAAGAACTCTGTTAATGAACTTGAAGGTCTAGCAGTTCACATACTTCAAGGGGACAATCGGTTCCCAAACCTTATTATTCAGCATGACCAGCCACATATCTGGCTAGCTCGATTTGGCAATGGAATAAGAACTCCAAACATTTTGTTTACTTTTAGTTGTTTCTAAAACTGTGAAGATTGCCAACTCCTTTCCCACCCTAGCATTCTAGGGCTTTCAAAGGTGATCTCTTGAGTAGTAAATATTTCTGAGGTCATTCTGACTCATGAAGAGAAAACAATACACACACATTATTCTTAGAATTTTAAGTTCACTAAGTGTCTATCTATGTAATGCTAATCTTGTGCTGTTGAGATTTTCTTTAGCTTTCCAGATTCTCTGAAAATTCCATTTGAAATATCGAAAACACACACACAGTTATACACACACACCTACACACACACACACACCCCTACTTTCTTTCAGTAAGTGGTAAGTAGAATTGATAACTCAGCCTAAAATAGAATGTGCAAAGCAGAGATATATATTTGCTTTGATTTATGGCAATGTGTGTATTTCAACTTAATGAAGATTTTCCTCCTGGGAACTGTTAGAGAATGGATTGTAGTGTTTTGATGTAGAAGGGCAAAGAAGATCTTGTTTTGTTCTGATTGGTTTCCCTGTTTAATCCCAGGCAGTCTCGGGGAGTTGTGCAGCAATAGCTGAACATTCTTTAAAGATGAACAGAATTTTTGACATAAAATAGATTGAAACTAAAACAAGGAAACATACTTTGATTGGCCTATGGAATATTTGGTGTATTAGACCTTTGCAGAGTACACACATGGAAAAGAATGCAATTGTCCAGCAAAAACTTTGTCCCACTAGGCATCTTTTTTATATTATGAATTTTTATCATTTTGCTGGAATATAAAAGAATCATGATTGACAACTTAAAACCTAAATATGCTGCCGAGGCAGCACCAGGGCAGCAATGGCACAGAAGAGAAGGAAGGAGATTGAGTGACTGTCAATGATCATAATTGTGTGCATGGCACCGGGAGCTCTGTGCACAGCACAAAGTCTAAATGAAATGTCTCTCTCCATGGGTCTCAGAGTCTGACGTGATCATACTGACAACCAAAAAGGGGCTGCTTTATATTTTTTTCTTTGAAAAAGGAGTTCCTTTTTATTTCCCTTTGTCAGTCACTTGGTAGTGGCATCTCCCTGACTGAAGAAAATGCATGAGGCATGTCTGAGTGATCAGCATCCAAAACAGACTAAGTCAACATGGACTTCTGATGTCAGCTTTATTGCCTTTTCATGACTTAAAACTATGTCCATTTTAGAAAATCTAAACTAGCACAAAATTAAAAATTTTGCACAAGCATATTTTCCAGAGATAACCTCTGTTAATATTTTGCTTATATTTTCCCAAAAAGTTATCAACTTGTCAATCATATATCTAAATGTAAAGACTTTAGACACATTTGGGGATAGAGTCTGTATTTTTGGTACATTGCCATTTTAAAATCACTTTATCAGTAACAATTTTCCATTGCTTTAAAGACACATCACTTTCATGTTTTGGCAACTCAATTATATGACTGTCCTCGAGTTTATTTGTAAATCATACTTATAAAATAAATGTATTTTTCAGGGTCCAGAGTAAGAATGTCTAAAACAGTAAACATTTTGGTGGAGAAACGTAATCGTTTTCTTCTTTTTTCCCTATCCTCTTTGCTCAAGTCACTCAGACTTTTTAGTTTTTATTCCTTTACACTACAGTTTATTATGTAGTTTGGTAGCTCTCGTTTCAAGAAGAATCACATGTATATTCTCATCTTTCAACCAAATGATTCTACTGTAGTATTTGATAATTTCTTGCTTCTAATTTTATTAGAGTATTATTTGAAAAAATTATTTAAAATAGAGATACTTAGACATAATAAGCTTTAATATTTGATGATTGATGGTGGCTTAAGAAAAATTCTCAGTGTTCCTACTATTTATTAAGAGGATACATTATTTTTGTGGAAATGCTGCTTTTTCTTGTTCAGAAACACTTCTCACTCAGCATAACAGAGTCTCTCCTTTCTCTCTTCCATCTTAATTAGAGGAATATGTGATATGTTACTCAGAAGCCCTATAGAAGTGATCTAAACATTATCCAGACATTCAAATTCCATAGTGCACAGTCTTTTTTCCTTCCTTAAGCCTATGCTGTTTACTTACCTAATGATATTTACCACAACGTTATTTCCAAGATTGCTATCGGTATTAATTGTACAAATAATTATGTTCCTTCTGCCATAGTTAATCTAATGTCTTTTCTTGCTAATGATCATTTAATACCCTAAAGTTGTATGTTTTTATTAAAAGTGTAATATTTTGTCATTTACCCAAAAATTCATTGCACATAATTGATAAGCACTGTTTTTCCCCTTTGATTTGGCTTAAATACCATTATTGAAATATTTTCCCCTAAGTGTGTTTTAAAATAAGGATGACTATAGATTACTATTTACAGAAATAGGCAGAGGTTTCTCTGGGTTATTAGAAGAGATTGGGAAGAGGAAGCTGACTAGAGCAAAATGTTGAGTTTAAAATTAAAGTTATAGAAGTATATTAAAGGGGGAGTACTATCCAAAGTAGAGCTCTCCCAGAATGGAGGAGAGGAAAGTTGAGTCAGTTTGAAATTATAAAACCAGGGTTCCGTTCCCAGAATTGCTACTTACTCATGTTATGCGATGGTAGAAGCCACTTAATCTTGGTTATTCGCTTTCATGGTATTGTGAAAGCCACTTAGCCTTTTAACCTTAGTTTCCTCATGTATAGATTACAGATAAATAATATCTATTTTGAATAACTGTTATGAGAATTCACTGAGGTATTGCAGATGTAAATGGATTTTATACTGGCAGTATTTTTTAAAATGAACATTTTTTTTAAATGGTGAAAAACAATAGAGTGCTTCAGAAATAAATGTAGCATGGAGACGGGTGCAGAGAGAAGATGTAAGATAAAAGTGAAAATTGGGTCCACACCTAAAGTCCATCTGAAAGGCAAAATAATGCTTGAATTACCTTTATAATGAAGGTGGGGGAAAGAAGATAAAAGGGAGTTACAATTTAATAAGCATTATTAGATACGGTTACTCATGTCATATTATTAAATCCTTAGGACAACTTGACAGTGAGTTTTATTATCCTCATTTCAGAAACGACTAAATAGATGCAAAATAAGTTTTCTAAGTAACTTGTTCAGTATCACACAGCAAATGAAGAGGTGAAGATGGGGATAAATCAAATCCAGACAACCAGGCCAAAAACATTCTCTTCCTATCACACCAGCACTTCAGGTCAACAATGAAAAGCCATGTGGATGTATGTTAACAATTTGCTTATTCATATCTTTGGTCTTCTGTTAGTCAAAAATATAAACAAGAGGGCCAGAACCATGGCCTCTGTCTGTTGAGAGTACATAAGGAGAACAGGTTTTCATTAACACGGAGTCCAAATGTGAATGCCTCTGCTGTGCTGCCTTCATGAGTACTCATATTTTCTAATGAAGGGGATACTATCTAAAGAAAATTTCCAAAAGGGTATATATTTGAGGATGGTGGCAATAAAATAATTCCTTAAGATGTGAACCAATAACCTACAATGTCTCTTCCCCAAATGGTAGTCCACATACCCCTGCTTATGATGGGACAAATGAGGGACAATGAGAACCATGTGGACAGGAGGAAAGGACAAGACCCTTTATTAGAATTATAAAAATTTACATCACACCTCCATATAAATTTAAATTCAAAATTACTTTCTCCAGTTTTGACTGTATAGATTTTTCTTTGACTTAAAGTAGTTAAAACTTAAAAAAAAAAAAATATGTGAGGAAACTAATTTAGGTCACAGTCTGGCTTTAGTGTATGAACATAAAACTTTTTGTTTGTATCAAACTATTGAAGCCAAGAACTCTAAATGAGGCACTGAACTCTATGGGTAGACAGACCATCACTGTGTTACAATTTCTCCAGCTGCTGGAAGCTTAACTGTGTAGTACCATGTTCAAGAATGTGAAAGAAACATATGATATGAAAGCATTATGATGTGTGATTACTTTGCATGTGGTGTGTGATAAAGGTTAACAGACTCCTCTCTCCATTTGGTTTTTCAGCCTTGCACACACTTTCAGGAAAGGTTGCCAAAAAGCTTTCCTCCTGGTTCTCTGTTTCTAAATTTATTCCTGCGAAGAGGTGAATCTTTATATGCTTGACTCTAATGCAAAGATCATGGTTATAGTACCTTTCCTAGGATTTGCAGGAAACATATGGAGAGCAGATTACTCAGGTTGTAAAAATTACCACTTCAGATTTGGTTCACTTGACTTGTCATCCTTCCTGTCATCCAGTTCTCTCTTTTCACCCACCATGTAAACATCACTTTGGCACAAAATTTTACTTCTTAAGTTGATGAGATCTCAGGGGCTCTTTGTGTGTGTAGGTATGCATCAACAGACTGCTAAAATGTGAACTTCTGTTTTGATGCAATAGGAAAGGAACAATTGGTTCTATATTCTCTATTTTGTAGAGATGTGCAAAGTCAACTTTCATTTACTTTTAATTGAACCACAAGTATTTTCAAAGCAAAAAGATTTGATGAGGACTGAGCAGAGACAAAATTGGCATAATGATGGATATGGATGAGTTTGGTTCTAACAGCCAAGAAAAGATACACAGATAAAAAATTAAAGGATAAGAAAGAAGATAAATGTCAAAAGAAAATCATGAAGACTTCTGGAAAATGGAAAGATGGGATGAAGTTCTGGCTGGGGAATCCTAGAAAAGTTACTGTTAGAGAAACACTTTGAAGGGCACCCTTAAAGATGCATCAAAGACTCTTAGGGTTTTGAGAAGTTTAAAAGAATGATCTTGGTATCAATGATCTTGGTATCAATGATCACAGGCACAGAGGCAGGAAAGCACAGGCCAACTTTATTGTTCTGCAATTGTAAAGTGAGGGTCCATGAAACTCAGTTGTAGGGAGAATTGGAAAGCTGATGGAGATAGCAATTTATTTCTCAGGCAATGGAAATCACTGAGGTTTTAACAACAAAGTTTAGATGAAAAATATGATTCAGGGAAGTTATTCTTATAATCACATAATGGAAAATATAGATTGGAGATCAGGAAGTTAAGAGTGGTAAGACCAAATAGTAGTCTATGACAATAATTCAGAAAGGAAGCAATCAATCAAAGTATAAATCTGTATGATTGTGGAAGAAACAAACAAGAAGAAATCAAAGCAAAAATATTTAAGAGAAACTCTGCACAATGACACAATGTGCTAGATTCAAACACAGTTGGGAGGGAAGAAAAATTAAAAATAGGACTCAAGCTGAAAACTTGGGGTGGGTAGAGGATTTGGGTAGCTCATGAGTAACTGGTTTTCAGCATGAATTCAGTTTACCCCCTAGGTTGTATTCTCTGTACTTTAGGATGAGGCAGGTATCAGGAAGTGTAATTTGGAGAAGGAAATAGTAACCCACTTTAGTATTCTTGCCTAGAGAATCCCAAGGACAGAGGAGCCTGGCAGACTACAGTCCATGGGGTTGCAAGAGTCGGACATGACTTAGTGACTTAAACCACCACCACCAAGAAAAGATCAATATTTTAGTGGAGAGGAGGAGTTTGAAATACAGTGACCAGGCAGGAGATTGATGATGGAAGAGAGTGAGAAGACAATTAGTATCACAAGAAGATAGCTGGCCTTAAAAGACAGGAGGACGTTTATAGTTCTCTCTCAGTAGCAGAGAAGAGAATGGATGAAAATATATTTTCGCATGGATAAAATAAACTTGAGGGAGATAGAGTTAAATAGCCTAGATCAGAATTAAGTCCAGGGTGAGGGATTTTCTAGTTGTGAGGGAACTGTGATTGTGACTGGAAACAGAAGAGCATAGGTAAAATGGAGACACTCACTAGGGAATGTGCAAAACCCTTCAACATCACATACGAGCACTTAAAACTGCTCACCCTTCATGAAGTTCACACCAGCTGGGGGAAATTGGTCTCACTCAATCTGTCCACAGCAACAATTTTGCTAAAGCTTGGATGGAATTTGAATACCAACTACACTAAATAAGTCATAGTAGGTTCCTAAAATATGGCTATTTCTCTGTTCCTTAGGAGTTTATTTTTCTTCTGTTTTTCTTTTTAATTGTCTCTGTTCAAACTGTATTTAGATGTAAGAGTTCCTTTATTCTTTTTTAAGGAGTATGTCATATAAGTATATATACTTCTCGAGGCTTAATTATAGATTTCTAGTCCTACAGTTTTCTTCAAGTGCTCTCAATCTAAAACTCAGTTTCTTTTCTAAAACAGAGGTAATAATCATCATTGTGTGTACATGCTAAGTCGCTTCAGTAATGTCTGACTCTTGGTGACCCTATGGACTATGGATAACCCTGCCAGGCTCCTCTGTCCATGGACTCTCCAGGCAAGAATACTGAAGGGGGTTGCCATGCCCTCCTCCAGGGTTCTCATCATTACTTACCCTGTTTTATTGAAGAGTATAATAGATATAGAGCTGATTTGCCATTTATCTTTTCTGTACATTATGATTATTAGTATAGTGCTTTTAGTGCTATATTTAACACACATTGTTTTATTGCCATTTTGACTTTGACAAAACCAAATTTTAGAGAAGTTAGGTAACGTCCCTATGGTCACCTTCATTTGTTAAGTGTGAAGAGCTAACTTAGACACTGCTCTCCATACTGTGCTCTGTGTGATGTCTATTTAAGTTGAAATTTGGGGATCCATATATAGTTGTTATTAATCATTATTTAATTTTACTGTACCCTTAGTTAGCATATCATTGTTATTCTTAGGGACTCACAATTTGTTGATTTCTATCTGAAATCAACTAAGTACAAGTATTATCTCTGTGTTCTTAAGAAATTGGTATTCTGCATAGAAAAATTATAACACATGTCTACAAATCTTAATGAGGGAGGGTTATATCTAGGATGTGTGGTGGAAGGTATGTCTACACTACAAATTTATCAATCCCTGGTAATTTTTCTTCTCTCTACATTGTTCACTCCCTGAATCAAGGGAAAACAAAAAACAAACCAAAAAAAACTATGCTTAGATGAAAGAGACTGCTGGTCTCAGAGACATCAAATGATAAATTATTTATTCAGCAAGAAATCATTAAACAAATGTTTGAACCTATTTAGGGACAAGTACAGCAAGTATCTGCTAAGGTAATTTTTTTTACATTGAAAACATATTTATAAATAAAAATATTTTTTCATATCTGTTTTAGTATATATTGTGTGAGACCCTGGAGAAGGAAACGGCAACCCACTGCAGTATTCTTGCCTGGAGAAGCCTGTGAACAGAGGGGCCTGGTGGGCTGCTGTCCACAGGGTCACACAGAGTCAGACATGACTGAAACAATTTAGCATGCATGCATGCATTGGAGAAGGAAATGGCAACCCACTCCAGTATTCTTTCCTGGAGAATCCCATGGACAGAAGAGCCTGGTGGGTTGCCATCACAGGGGTAACACACAGACTGAAGTGACTTAGCAGCAGCAGCGGAAGCAGCAGCAGTATGAGCCCCAAATATACTTTTCTCTCTTTATTTATAAGGAAATGTTAAAACCGTGTTGGCAAAGAAGAGATGATATTTACTATAAAACATAACTAATCAAAGTTATGCATTTGGTACATAAGAGTTTTATTTTTGGATTCCTTTAATATACAGATTATCCATATTACCCATCCCCAAATAATTCTTCCTCTCTTTTTTGTTCTCAGGAAGTCCTATTGCTGCTCTGTATCCATTTGGAAACAAGGATCACTAAGGCAAGACAAGAATCACTAAGTTATCATTTTCCAACAAATTGATGTTAACCACTTAGTATCCACTGAAATAAGCTTTTGGCTTCAGTAAAATTTCATTATAATGTGTTCATTTCTTTCTCCTTTACTACTGTTTAAATTTAGGATTCTTGGCTTAGAATAATGAAGACCAAAAAGAACATTTAAAATAATATTGATTGGTTAATGTCCCCACATCTGAAGGGAAAGGAACATTCTCTCTTGAGCCAAAAATTGATTTGCTTTTCATGGATTCTACTCTGAGAGCACTAGAGAAGAGACACATTTGCATATCCTATGTATGTTATAAATTCAATCTTGTCATTATATCTAGGATTGGATTCTATGTACTTTATTTCAACAATAGCATACATAAAGCAAGATTTCAAAATAATTTAAGTTTAATTTGTAACATTTATGTAATGTTTTATATCCTCTGACATCCAAGCCTTGTTTTATATTTCCTGTAGCATTATTCAGATGTTCTACATCAATTGATCTTGACCAGGAAATATTTATAGTAAATGGCTCTAGGCCAATAATATGTCTTTTGCTTAATAAAATTGCACTCTGAATAGTTTAAAAGGTGCCTGTATTTAGTGGCAAATATAACACTGGCTGCTTCTTTCCTGTGCCAAGTTACTGTCTAGTTCAAGGTGTTAAATAGCATAATGAGTTTGGTCTCTCCTAATACTGAAATAAAGACCCAGGAGAACTTCCACAGAGAGGGGGTTTTATAGTGGGAGATGACAAGGCATTGTGAATATGACTTTTCCAAAAGAGGAGAACTTCTAACCTTTTAAGGCTGTGTTCATTCTCCTAATTCATGAGGTGGTCAGAAAGTTCTGCCAGACAGAATTGTCAATAGTCTAAGATGTATTTCAAACACTGACATTCAAAGATGCTAATATTCTTTTCTCTTATTCTGTTTATGTGAACTCTCTGCTCGGAGCAGTGATTTGGTGAAATAGTATCTTATTTGCACAAAATCAATTCTGTTAAAAGAGTATGAATTAAATCTTTAAGAAATCTTAAGTTGTCATTTTATTTTGGATGAAATAGATGATTTTAGTAGTTACGGATTTTTATTTTTAGGGGAGAAACGAAGATTTATACAGTTTGACAAGATTTGAAAGTAATTCCCACAGGGGGTTACTCTAAAATAAAAACTTAAATGGGAAGGAAATCCAAAGGGGAGGGGATATGTGTTTGTGTACAGCTAATTCACTTTGCTATACAGCAGAAACTAACACAACATTGTAAAATAACTATACTTCAATAAAAATTAATAAAAAATAAGACAGATAACAAAGACCTACTGGAAAAAAAAAGATAAATTACACCCTAAAAATAAAATTAATTTTCAAAAAAATCCACAGATCAAAACTAGTGATATAATTCAAATTGCTTCATCAAGAAAAAATTAGAAAAATCACAGTTTTTACCTAATTCTACTAAAACATTGTTTTTGAGCTTTGATATTTAAAAAAAAAATTTTAACCCCTTCAAAGGAATTAATAGACTATAACACATCTCATAAAAATTTATTATTTTAAAATAATTCTTATAATTTTGAGAGACATCTTAATCTATTGGAATTTATATTTTAGTATATTTAAAACTGGGCTTACTAACTTTTATACAAAAAGAAGATCTAGAAATAAGACCTAGTACAAAAAATTTCTAAAACTAAATTCTTCTGTAAGTGATTGAAATGAAACATACTGTAGACTTTTATTGCTATCTATATCAAACTCTACATTGTAGAATATATTGATGTTGTTAAAATGTAACTGTTTCCAAAGATGATTTGGAAGGTTAGCTGTTATTGACAAGACTAATTTCTGATGAAATATATTTAGCAAATATATTTAACGAAGTTAAACAGATCTCACATTTTATTACGGACTCTTCAGGGAATTTCCTGTTATAAAATTCATTGTGATTATCTGAATAAATGTCTATAAACATAGAATGTATTTCCTAAAGCTTAAATCAAGAAAGCTTTATTCACAGAGCATTTCTATAGGACGTTCTGTCCGAAGTACAGATCCTATCTTAACACAACCAAAAAACTCACAATGTTTCCTTTTGTCCAACAGAACTTATTTCAAATTCTGCTATAATTTGTAATTTCCCCTTCAAATTGTGCCCAATTTATTTTAATTCATTTACTAGCACCTTCTTCTATTGCCCACCTTTCTACTGAGAGAAAATGGAATGTCTTTATTTTCCAAACAATTCAGGTACTTGAACAATTAACTTTAGTACTTTTACTGAAGAAGAAATAATTATACATAGAAAACAAAAAATATTTCCCTTGGAGTACATGGCCTGAGACTATCATCTAAGGCTCTTTGGTTGAAGTTTATAACAGGTATGCCTGTATAAAATTATTTATCGCCGTGTTATTATAGCAAAATTCTAGTTTTTATATGTGTGTGTGGATAACTGATACAGTCTACTGATTTAATTAAGATATCATGAGAAACGCTGGGCTGAAAGAAGCACAAGCTGGAATCAAGATTGCCAGGAGAAATATCAGTAACCTCAGATATGCAGATGACACCACCCTTATGGCAGAAAGTGAAGAGGAACTAAAAAGCCTCTTGATGAAAGTGAAAGAGGAGAGTGAAAAAGTTGGCTTAAAGCTCAACATTCAGAAAACGAAGATCATGGCATGTGGTCCCATCACTTCATGGGAAATAGACGGGGAAACAGTGGAAACAGTGTCAGACTTTATATTTTTGGGCTCCAAAATGACTGCAGATGGTGATTGCAGCCATGACATTAAAAGACGTTTACTCCTTGGAAGGAAAGTTCTGACCCACCTAGACAGCATATTCAAAAGCAGAGACATTACTTTGCCAACAAAGGTTCTTCTAGTCAAGGCTATGGTTTTTCCAATAGTCACGTATGGATGTGATAGTTGGACTGTGAAGAAAGCTGAGCACCAAAGAATGGATGCTTTTGAACTGTGGTGTTGGAGAAGACTCTTGAGAGTCCCTTGCACTGCAAGGAGATGCAACCAGTCCATTCTAAAGGAGATCAGTCCTGGGTGTTCTTTGGAAGGACTGATGCTAAAGCTGAAACTCCAGTACTTTGGCCACCTCATATGAGGAGTTGACTCATTAGAAAAGACTCTGATGCTGGGAGGGATTGGGGGCAGGAGGAGAAGGGGACGACAGAGGATGAGATGGCTGGATGGCATCACCAACTTGACGGACATGAGTTTGAGTGAACTCCGGGAGTTTGGGATGGACAGGGAGGCCTGGTGTACTGTGATTCATGGGGTCGCAAAGAGTCAGGCACGACTGACTGACTAAACTGAACTGAACTGAAATTGAATTTTTAAAAATTCCTATTATCTTCCCTTTGTTTGACAAATTCCTCTAAATAGGTACTGAAACAAAATTACCAGTATCAGAATGCTAACCTTCAAGAAAATAAAATTACTTATATGTATTTAATTTTAAATTTATAAATATTTATGTCAACCATCTCTGGAGGAATTCTATAACTGTAATTAAGCTTAAATAAGTAACTAAAACTTTCTGTGGGACCACTAAAGCTTCATTAATAAAATCTGTCCTCATTTATAACCATGTGTTCAGTACTATTTGTACTATGTACTATTGTACTATGTGTTCAGTACTCAGTACTATTTTTGAATAAGGGGTTTGCTATATAAGTGATGAGTTAGTTATATCTAGTCACTCATAAGTCTCACAAAGTCCTTGAAAATAGTTTGCAGTTTAATTCAAGTGATATGATTTGAGGTAAGTACAAAGTTCTTAGATAATATATTTGGCTTTGTGACATAATAACTGTTCTTTTTATTTTAGTTAACTTTGTCTATTATAAATAATATGCATTTTATCTGATTATAATATAGAAGGGCTCTTTAAAAAATTGGAATTACATAAAGGACATGATAAACCTTAACAATAAATAAGTTACTCAGACATGATAATATTTTTCAATTATCCATAAGTTCATGTATACATAACATTTAATTGTGCATGTAATCCATATTTATTTAGATAAATTACTTAAATTTATAGGGATAACAAAAATACACTAAAATTGAGATTGCAAGCAGTCAGCTGTCTCAGTTTTAAATTGCCTGTGCTTTCCTCAGTTCTTATGTGGTCTAAGAAAACATTAACTGGATCTTCACCCATGTTTAATCATTTAACTGAGCACTGTTTTCATTTACAGTGGGCCCTCAATATCTGCAAGTTCTGCAACCACAGATTCAACCAAACAGCAGATCAAAATTACTTAAAATAATAAAAATTCAAGAAATTTTTAAAAAGCAAAATTTGGATCTGTTGTGGACCAGCAACTATTTGCATAGCATTTACATTGTATATACAATGATTTATACTGTATTAGATATTATAATGGGCTTCCCTGATAGCTCAGCTGGTAAAGAATCCGCCTGCAATGTGAGAGACCTGGGTTCGATCCCTGGGTTGGGAAGATCCCCTGAAGACGCAAAAGCCTACCCACTCCAGTATTCTGGCCTGGAGAATTCCATGGACCATATAGTCTACGGGGTCGCAAAGAGTCGGACACGACTGAGCAACTTTCACTTCACTCAGGTATTATAATTGGACTTTCTAGGTGGTGCTAGTAGTAAAAAGCCTGCCTGCCAATGCAGGAGACTTAACAGAGTCAGGTTCAATCCCTAGGTTAGGAAGATTCCTTGGAGAAGGAAATGGCAACCCACTCCAGTATTCTTGCCAGGAGAATCCCATGGACAGAAGCCTAGTGGGCTATAGTCCATAGGGTTGTAAAGAGTTGAACAATTGAAGCAACTTTAATACACAGGTATTAAAATAAATCTAGAATGATTTAAAGTACACAGTAGGATATATATAGATTATATGAAAATATTCCATTTTATATAAAAGACTTGAATTTTGCAAGTTCTGGTATTGGGCGGGCAGTCCTGGAACAAATTACCCTGGGGATATCAAAGTGTGGTTGTATTGACAATTATAAATAATATTGACATAGATATGCTCATCTATAATTCTTTGAATAAATAAGATTATATATTTAAAGTGAATTCCTAAAAATTTATTAGATCAATCTACTAGATATATTTACTATTCTTCTCTATCTGTAACCTTTTATCACACTGTCAACTGCAATGTGTGGAAATATCTACATCATTGTCCCTATCACAGCATTAATATTAAAATATTTTTAGCTATTTTAAAAACTTAAATGCTTAAAAAGAGTACCATATTTTGTTAAATTTATGTACTGGTTTATTTGGTGTGATGAAATATTTTTCATATTTATGACTATTTTTGCTTTTGATAGTTGCCAGTTTAGATTCCTTTAATTTTTAAAAACTACTATAATCATATTTTTCTTATTTACTTAGAAGATATACATGATTTTAACCCTGATATTATCCTATGTGCTGCAAATATTTTTCCAGCATTCCTCTTTCAATTTAACTTTATTTGCAGAACTATCATAAGATGGAGATTTATATTTCTAATCTGAATAGCAACTGTTTCAACTCAGTAGCAACTCATTCCTCCCAGATTTCAGGGCTAATTTCCTGAGTTAACCTCATTTTGTCATTTCTATTTTTATTTCTTCACGCACTCACATCTAGATGTCTAAATAATTTGCTCATAATGCATCTTATCAACTGAATCCTTCATAGTTCAGCTCAGTTCAGTTGCTCAATCGTGTCCAACTCTTTGCGACCCCATGAATCACAGCATGCCAGGCCTCCCTGGCCATCACCAACTCCCAGAGTTCACTCAGATTCATGTCTATCGAGTCAGTGATGCCATCCAGCCATCTCATCTTCTGTCGTCCACTTCTCTTCCTGCCCCCAATCCCTTCCAGCATCAGGGTCTTTTCCAATGAGTCAACTCTTCGCATGAGGTGGCCAAAGTACTGGAGTTTCAGCTTCAGCATCATTCCCTCCAAAGAAATCCCAGGGCTGATCTCCTTCAGAATGGACTCGTTGCATCTCCTTGCAGTGCAAGGGACTCTCAAGAGTCTTCTCCAACACCACAGTTCAAAAGCATCCATTCTTTGGTGCTCAGCTTTCTTCACAGTCCAATTTTAACATCCATACATGACCATTGGAAAAACCATAGCCTTGACTAGACAGACCTTTGTTGGCAAAGTAATATCTCTGCTTTTCAATATACTATCTAGGTTGGTCATAACTTTCCTTCCAAGGAGTAAGCATCTTTTAATGTCATGGCTGCAGTCACCATCTTCAGTCATTTTGGAGCCCCCAAAAATAAAATCTGACACTGTTTCCCCATCTCTCTCCCATGAAGTGATGGGACCAGATGCCATGATTTTAGTTTTCTGAATGTTGAGCTTTAAGCCAACTTTTTCACTCTCCTCTTTCACTTTCATCAAGAGGCTTTTTAGTTCCTCTTCATTTTCTGCCATAAGGGTGGTGTCATCTGCATATCTGAGGTTATTGATATTTCTCCTGGAAATCTTGATTCCAGCTTGTGCTTCTTCCAGCCCAGCATTTCTCATGATGTACTCTGCATATAAGTTAAATAAGCAGGGTGACAATATACAGCCTTGACGTACTCCTTTTTCTATTTGGAACCAGTCTGTTGTCCCATGTCCAGTTCTAACTGTTGCTTCCTGACCTGCATACAAATTTCTCAAGAGGCAGGTCAGGTGGTCTGGTATTCCCATCTCTTTCAGAATTTTCCACAGTTTCTTGTGATCCACACAGCCAAAGACTTTGGCATAGTCAATAAAGCAGAAATAGATGTTTTTCTGGAACTCTCTTGCTTTTTCCATGATCCAGCAGATGTTGGCAATTTGATTTCTGGTTCCTCTGCCTTTTCTAAACCAGCTTGAACATCTGGAAGTTCACCGTTCATGTATTGCTGAAGCCTGGCTTGGAGAATTTTGAGCATTACTTTACTAGCATGTGAGATGAGTGCAATTGTGCAGTAGTTTGAGCATTCTTTGGCATTGCCTTCCTTTGGGATTGGAATGAAAACTGACCTTTTCAAGTTCTGTGGCCACTGCTGAGTTTTCCAAATTTGCTGGCATATTGAGTGCCAGCACTTTCACAGCATCATCTTTCAGGATTTGAAAGAGCTCAACTAGAATTCCATCACCTCCACTAGCTTTGTTCGTAATGATGCTTTCTAAGGCCCAATTGACTTCACATTCCAGGATGTCTGGCTCTAGATGAGTGATCACACCATCGTCATTATCTGGGTCGTGAAGATTTTTTTTGTATAGTTCTTCTGTGTATTCTTGCCACCTCTTCTTAATATCTTCTGCTTCTGTTAGGTCCATACCATTTCTGTCCTTTATTGAGCCCATCTTTGCATGAAATGTTCCCTTGGTATCTCTAATTTTCTTGAAGAGATGTCTAGTCTTTCCCATTCTATTGTTTTCCTCTATTTCTTTGCATTGATCACTGAGGAAGGCTTTCTTATTTCTCCTTGCTATTCTTTGGAACTCTGCATTCAGATGCTTATAATCTTTCCTTTTCTCCTTTGCTTTTTGCTTCTCTTTTCACTTCATAAGTGTTTGCTAAATTACATCCCCTTTCACCTCTCTCTCCAATTCCATTTAGTTTTATAAACCCATCTTTAATTCCTCTATTGCTTATCATTTGATCATTAAATAAATACCTTAAATACATAGATAATAAATATTTCTTGATTCCCTTGTAACTTGTAAAGGAACTTATCAATGACTCTGCCATCTCATTCTCTCTCTCCTCCCTTACATCTGTGATTTGCACACTTTATTAGTTTCTTGCTTTATTTATAGGTTGGTTCTAAAATTTAAAATGGTCATTACTTGTGATTATGACTAAGTAGATAAAATTCACCATAAAATCACATAGTTTTCTATAGTACATTTCTTTTCTGTGCTTTAAGTGTCACAACTCCAGCACCACTCAAAAGATTCTTCTTTGTTAAAACCTAGTATCTAAATTATACTGTTTTTGTTCTCCTTCATAAGTGAATCAGACTTTTCCATAATTGTAGGTTTCTCCTGGATTTAGTAATTACCTTTCTTTTATCAGTAGAAAAATTAATACGTGCTTTCTTCTCAATAAATAATATTTGTAGTTGTAATGATGCTGTTCAGTTTTTATTTTTGATATGCTCATTCCACTCTATTTTTCCTTTAAACAACAACCTTCTTAGTTTATTTTGGACTGGCTTCTTTACAATTGATCTGTGGCTGTCGTTTACAATTGCTTGTTTTTCTTGAAGTTTCTGACTGCCTGTTATTTCATACTATGTCTGTATTTTCATAAGTATTCTGTGGAGCATTTTTTTTTTTCAAGCCTGATCTTTTGGCCAATTGTAGCTATAAAGGATTAGATGAACTTAATCTTGAATCTCTTAACTGTTTCTTGTCTGTTACAATCATGTTATTTTTTAATGTATAGCCTCAGTTGTTGTTGTTCATTCAGTCATGTCTGACTCTGTGACCCCACGGACTGCAGCACCCCAGGCTTCCCTGTCCTTCACTATCTCCCAGAGTTTGCTCAAAGTCACATCCATTGAGTCGGTGATGCCATCCAGCCCTCTAATCCTCTGTTACTCCCTTCTCCAGCATCTTTCCCAGCATCAGGGTCTTTTCAAATGAATTGGCTCTTTGCATCAGGTGACCAAAGTATTGGAGCTTCAGCTTCAGCATTCACCCTTCCATTGAATATTCAGGGTCAGTTTCCTTTAATATTGACTGGTTTGATCTTCCTATGAAAAGTACTCAGGAAGTAAGAGTCTTTTCATGAATGAAATACCTTTGTCCTTCCTTAATATTTGATTGAATAAAGAATTGTATTTTTTTTAATTTAAATTTATTTTAATTGGAGGCTAATTACTTTACAATATTGTATTGGTTTTGCCATGCTGCTGCTGCTAAGTCGCTTCAATCGTGTCCGACTCTGTGTGACCCCGTAGATGGCAGCCCACCAGGCTCCCCCGTCCCTGGGATTCTCCAGGCAAGAATACTAGAGTGGGATGCCATTTCCTTCCCCAGTGCATGCAAGTGAAAAGTGAAAGTTAAGTCACTCAGTCGTATCCGACTCTTAGCGACCCCATCAACATGAATCCGCCACGGGTGTACACGTGTTCCCATCCTGAATCCCCCTCCCACCTCCCTCCCCGTACCATCCCTCTGGGTCATCCCAGTGCACCAGCCCCAAGCATCCTGTATCCTGCATCAAACCTGGACTAGCGATTAGTATTATACATGTTTCAATGCCATTCTCCCAAATCATCCCACCCTCTCCCTCTCCCACAGAGTCCAAAAGACTGTTCTATACATCTGTGTCTCTTTTGCTGTCTCGTATACAGGGTTATCATTACCATCTTTCTAAATTGCATATACATGCATTAGTATACTGTATTGGTGTTTTTCTTTCTGGCTTACTTCACTCTGTATAAATAGGCTCCAGTTTCATCCACTTCGTTAGAACTGATTCAAATGAATTCTTTTTAATGGCTGAGTAATAATCCATTGTGTATATGTACCATGGCTTTCTTATCCATTCGTCTGCTGATGGGTGCAAATCAAAAACACAATGAGGTACCATTTCACACCAGTCAGAATGGCTGCGATCTAAAAGACTACAAGCAATAAATGCTGGAGAGGGTGTGGAGAAAAGGGAACCCTCTTACACTGATGGTGGGAATGCAAACTAGTACAGCCACTATGGAGAAGAGTGTGGAGATTCCTTAAAAAACTGGAAATAGAAGTGCCTTTTAACCCAAAATTGTATTTCTAAAATTTTGTTTTTTCAGCACACAATGCTTTTAAAGATAAAGTTTTATTTTCCTTTATACTATCTTCTACTACTCTCATATTTAGTAAATAATTTTTAATCCCTACCCAGATCAGAAGTCAGTTAAATTTTGTTATTTCATTTTCAAATTAAATTTATTATTACAAAATGTGGCATAAGATTAGGATCAAAGTTAATTTTTTACTCTAATTAGATGCATTTCTTTATACCATCTGGTAAGTAACCCATCCCTTCCCTTAATTTATCTGTGATATGTCCTTTGGTATATTCTAAGCATGCCATGCTGCTGCTGCTGCTAAGTCATTTCAGTTGTGTCTGATTCTGTGCAACCCCATAGACAGCAGCCCACCAGGCTCCCCTGTCCCTGGGATTCTCCAGGCAAGAACACTGGAGTGGGTTGCCATTTCCTTCTCCAATGCATGAAAGGGAAAAGTGAAAGTGAAGTCGCTGAGTCATGTCTGACTCTTAGTGACCCCATGGACTGCAGCCCACCAGGCTCCTCCATCCATGGGATTTTCCAGGCAAGAGTACTAGAGTGGGGTGCCATTGCCTTCTCCAATTAAACTATATATATTTAAGTATCAACTATATCAATTCTTTTTGACCTGCTTACCTTCTTATACTTGTATCACATTACAGAAATTATTAAAACTTTGTGCTGTCATTTAATATCTTGAAGAAAAGCCTTCTTTCTCCATTTTATTACTACTCCAATTTTCCCTATTAAAGATATTTACTTATCTTTCTACATAAAAGATTATATATCAGTTTATATATAAAAAAATAAAGATAAAATAAAGAAGTACTGCTTTAATAGCCACAGAATGTTAAAACTACATGTATAACTTCCATTTTTTTGTATGTAGAGAGTCAGAGTGGAAAATGCACACATCTATCATTCTGTATCATGATTACATAGAATTCCCTTGTGAAGATCTATGTACAACATTTCTGTAAATGTTTGAATACTGGTTGGCATTTTAGTCATGTCTCATTTTGTCTATTAAACAAACAGTGCTGGTATGGAAACCCTTATGCATGTCTTTGTATTATCAGATTTCAGTTCAGTTCAGTTCAGTCGCTCAGTCAGGTCTGACTCTTTGCAACCCCATGAATCACAGCACGCCAGGCCTCCCTGTCCATCACCAACTCCCAGAGTTCAATCAGACTCACGTCCATCGAGTCAGTGATGCCATCCAGCCATCTCATCTTCTGTCGTCCCCTTTCCCTCCTGCCCCCAATCCCTCCCAGCATCAGAGTCTTTTCCAATGAGTCAACTCTTAGCATGAGCTGGCCAAAGTACTGGAGTTTCAGCTTTAGCATCATTCCTTCCAAAGAAATCCAGGGCTGAACTCCTTCAGAATGGACTGGTTGAATCTCCTTGCAGTCCAAGGGACTCTCAAGAGTCTTCTCCAACACCACAGTTCAAAAGCATCAATTCTTCAGCGCTCAGTCTTCTTCACAGTCCAACTCTCACATCCATACATGACCACTGGAAAAACCATAGCCTTGACTAGATGGACCTTTGTTGGCAAAGGAATGTCTCTGCTTTTGAATATGCTATCTAGGTTGGTTATAACTTTCCTTCCAAGGAGTAAGTGTCTTTTAATTTCATGGCTGCAGTCACCATCTGCAGTGATTTTGGAGCCCCCCAGAATAAAGTCTGATACTGTTTCCCCATCTATTTTCCATGAAGTGATGGGACCGGATGCCATGATCTTCATTTTCTGAATGTTGAACTTTAAGCCAACTTTTTCACTCTCCACTTTCACTTTCATCAAGAGGCTTTTTAGTTCCTTTTCACTTTCTGCCATAAGGGTGGTGTCATCTGCATATCTGAGGTTACTGATATTTCTCCTGGCAATCTTGATTCCAGCTTGTGCTTCTTCCAGTCCAGCATTTAATTGACACAAATTCCAATAAGTAGAATTTCAACATATGCCCCTTTTATAATTGTGATATAGTCTCAAATACCTAATAATGAATTTATGTCAAATCGACTACTAGTAGTCTATTATAATAAAAGGCCTAATTTTCTTAATTATCATTATCATTTTATCCTTATTATTAGAAAAAAAAAAAGTAGCTCCTAATAGGCAAAAATAATATCTCAGCTTAATTATAATTTTTATTCATTTGGATTACTAATAGTGTATATGTTTTTAAATTATGTAATTATATTGTTTTTCTGTTATTCTGTAACTTATAATTGACTGTGGAATGTTGCACATTTCCTCCAGTTTGTCATTTGTTTGTTAAATATGTTGTCATGCTTTTACCACAAGTAGCATTTTTTTTAATTTTTTTTTATTTTATTTTTTAACTTTACAATATTGTATTGGTTTTGCCATATATCAAAATGAATCGGCCACAGGTATATATGTGTTCCCCATACTGAACCCTCCTCCCTTCCCATACCATCCCTCTGGGTCGTCCCAGTGCACCAGCCCCAAGCATCCAGTATCGTGCATCGAACCTGGACTGGAGACTCATTTCATATATGATATTATACATGTTTCAATGCCATTCTCCCAAATCATCCCACCCTCTCCCTCTCCCACAGAGTCCAAAAGACTGTTCTATACATCAGTGTCTCTTTTGCTGTCTCGCATACAGGGTTATCGTTATCATCTTTGTAAATTCCATATATATGCATTAGTATACTGTATTGGTGTTTCTCTTTCTGGCTTACTTCACTCTGTATAATAGGCTCCAGTTTCATCCACCTCATTAGAACTGATTCAAATGTATTCTTTTTAATGGCTGAGTAATACT
Source organism: Bos indicus (assembly GCF_029378745.1). NCBI lineage: Eukaryota > Metazoa > Chordata > Mammalia > Artiodactyla > Bovidae > Bos > Bos indicus. Next base: position 56,774,480 of record NC_091768.1, on the reverse strand, counting down.
CCATTGTGTATATGTACCATAGCTTTCTTGTCCATTCATCTGCTGATGGACATCTAGGTTGCTTCCATGTCCTGGCTATTATAAATAGTGCTGCGATGAACATTGGGGTACACGTGTCTCTTTCAATTCTGGTTTCCTCAGTGTGTATGCCCAGCAGTGGGATTGCTGGATCAGAAGGCAGTTCTATTTTTTAAATTAATTTTGTGAGTTCCTTTCCTGGTTTTAGATCAGAATTAGAAAGAGTGTGACACCCATAAGATTTTTTTAATTTAAATTTTCATTTTCTTCTAGAACATTTAATAATTCCATGTTCCTTTTTAATTTAGAAATGAATGTGAAATTTATTCAGGTAGAAGGAATAACATAAAAATTTAACTATTTTTCACAAATGGCTTGTCATTTGTCTTAATGCAGTATATATATCCTCCACTGGTTTTAAATATAATTTTGATCATATATACATTTTTAAAATTTGGTTCTGTTTCTGGACTCAATTCTGTTTCAGCAAGCCATATTTCTATTTTTGTTCTTGTTTGAAGTTTTAAAATTATATTAGGTTCTTAAAAATTTTAATTTTATTGCCGATTGGCATGTTATGTCCCCATTAGTAATTTATTGTTTAATTTGAGGACTTTAAGTCCTCTCTCCCATAAGGCCTGGCTAGCTTGCTTTCTTTTCCTTTTTCTTATATTTGCATACAGGAATCCTTGGTCTCCCTTGAGTGCCCTGGACCTTGTGCTTTCTCAGTGTTTGGTACCTTCACATTCCTACAGGCCAGGCCACACAGTGCAGCTCAACTTCCTCAAAGTTTGTGTAGGGGGTTGTTGTAGCATCTGAGACCATCTAACAGCATCTTCCATTGCATGTTCACTTTCAAGAATGCAGAGTTACATCCGGAACATCAGAAGGGAGGGATAACTGGGCCAAGTTAGAACTCAACCTTTCCTGTCAGGTGACCTAGTCAAGCTTAGTTATTCCCCAGACCACAGCCAACATCCATTATCTATGGCCATGTGCCACAGGAATGTAACTAGCTATCACACAGAAGTTTACTTTCACTTAAATAGTGGGCTCCATCACATATACCATTTTAAGTAGGAATAAATCCTGAATTTTATAAAATATTTTAATTATATCCATGCATGCAAGGATATATCCTGAGTTTTATAAAATACTTTAATTATATCCATGCATGCAAGGTCACTTCAGTCATGCCCGACTCTTTGCAATGCTATGAACTGTAGTCCACCAGGCCCCTCTATCCATAGGATTTCCCAGGCATGAATACTAGAATGGATTGTCACGCCCTTCTACAGGGGACCTTCCCAAACCAGAGATCAAACCTGCATCTCTTGCTTCTCCTGTGTTGACAGACAGGTTCTTTACCACTAGCATCATTGGAGAAGCCCAATTATATCCATGCAAACAATCTTATTTTTGCCTGTTAACATGTGTATGTAAACAGTTGTAGATTCTCTAATGTTGAACCAAATTCAAGTTCAGTTCAGTTGCTCAGTCATGTCTGACTCTTTGCATCCCCATGGATTATAGTATGCCAGGCTTCCTCCTTCATCACCAACTTCCAGAGCTTGCTCAAACTCATGTCCATTGAGTTGGTGATGCCATCCAACCACTTCATCCTCTGTTGTTCCCTTCTCCTCTGCCTTCAATCTTTCCCAGCATCAGGGTCTTTTCTAAGGAGGCAGTTCTTCGCATCAGGTGGGCAAAGTTGGAGCTTCAGCTTCAGCATCAGTCCTTTCAATGAATATTCAGGACTGATCTCCTTTAGAATGGACTGGTTTGATCTCCTTGCTGTCCAAGGGACTCTCAAGAGTCTTCTCCAATATCAAAGTTTAAAGGCATCAATTCTTCAGCACTCAGCTTTCTTCATAGTCCAAATCTCAGATCCATACATGACTACAGGTAAAACCATAACTTTGACTATAAGGACCTTTGCTGGCAAAATAATGTCTCTGCTTTTTAATATGTGGTCTAGGTTTGTCATAGCTTTTCACATTCAGACCAAATGTTGAACCAAACAACCCTGCTTTTGCAGAATAAACTATAGTCAGTTTATGATATAGTATGTTTATGATCCTATAAAATATATAAATATTATGCTTACAGAGAAATCATTAATTACTCTCTAACATGTCTAAGATGTTTCCATGTCTTACACAAAAGAGAAATAACAGTAACCTATATCTACAGAGTGCCTACTTAGCAGTGTCTAATCAGCAGTGTTTAAGGCACTTAGGTTTCAGCTGTGTCTTCATGAAATTTACCCTGCAGTGACCAAAGACGCAAGAAAAGGAAAGCATGTTGGAAAAAAATAAAATAAATTCACATGATGATTCAACCAGTAAAATTGTTTGAATCAGAAGGAGAGAGTGGCTGGGGTAGTGCTGTCTTCAAGGGAAGGTTCAGGAGTTGCCATTTGAGCCTGCGTGATGAGAGGGATTCTCAGCTTTAGGAAGAACATTCCAGGGAGAAGGCAAACAACAAAAATCCCAAGAAAATGGTTTTAGGCTTCTAGGTATTTTTTTAGGTTTGGTAATACTAGTATCACAAAATTATTGGGAGAAATTTTAGAATTTTCTGCTTTCTGGTCTATGTTTCAGTGGAACAGAGATGATTTACTTGCTGATATCATTTGTCAGAAAAATCATAAGACACTGGCTGCATCGGGTTCAGTGTTTCTTTGATACTTCTTGACTTATATTTTTGATTATTGGTTAATTCCTAAGTTTTCTACCACTTCAGAAAACCATTTTAATACTTGTATAAAACAAAGGCTTGTTTTCAAATTTATTTCCATTGTGTAAGGAATATTTTATCATGATTTTTAACGTACCCACTCCCATTGTATTAATAGCACTTTGTAATTACTCTAAGTCATTTTCTGTATTTTGCTCTGAATGTGTTTCCAGTGTTTGCTGTTGTCGTTTTCACTGGTTGTCATCTTTTTTATAAAGTATCAGACAATGATACTTTAGCTCCCCTCTCTTTTGCTTCTTGAGTCCTTATTTATTATCTTCTTGTCTATTTTTTTTAACATATTAGATCAAATTTTAATGCATTGTCTTTTCCATAAAAAAATCTCTTTGACAGCATCTCATTTGATTTTACAATCAAAGTTTTATCTTCCCTTTGACATATTATTTAATAAGAGGATCAAATATGTTTATGTTTTTATGGTTCTTACCTTGGCATAACACGTTGAAGGCACCAATTAACTTTTACTTGCTTCTAGTTTGCCAACACATCTTCCAAGTGCTAAAAATAAAGTAGATTTTTAAGATAAACCTATCAAAGTTTATTTATATCTGTATACTTTTATCTACATTAGTGGTAATTTAATAGAAATTTCTTTATGAGGTAATAAGACTGACATCACTTTGATCAATTAATTCAATCATTCTTTCATTTAACAGCTATTTTTTGAGTCCCTACCTTATACTAGTCCTTGTCCTATGAAATGGGGATAAGGCTACAATAAAAGATAAAAAAGATACTGGCTTTATGTAGCATTATAATTTATAATATAGAAAAAGGGATAAAAAGTATGCTTAAGACACAAGATCATCCATGGTACTTTTTCTCAATAATGACCATTACCACATTGGTGTGTTTATTTCCAGTTTTTCTTACTAAGGTTTAAAAATAAAGATTTGAAAAATAAATTTCACTCACTTTTAAAACATAAGCCACATTCTGAAAACAATCACATTGGATTTTAAGGGTCTTAAGGTGGGTCAAATAAGAAACCTGAACCATTTGAACCAAAGTCCTCAACCTTTTTGAAAACTGGAAATAAGCCGGTGTTTCTTTGCTGCATGTTTTCCATTAGCTGTTGCTTAACAGAGAACATTTCAGATGCCTCTCTTTGCATTGCTGTCTTGATTTTCTTTTTTTCAATTTCAGCAGAGTGGCTCATAAATAAACATGTTCACGGCTCAGGTTGGGAGTGACAGTTTATTCCTACTATTTTGATGGATTGTACAAGATATCTACAGTTCTCTTCTCTAACTAAACATCCATGCATGGACTGTAAAATTAATCATAACATGGCAGCATGCCTAAGAATTTTGAACTGCTTCTCTCTTGGTGATTCTCAGTGTCAAAGCGAAACTTTCATTTCAGTAATGATAATTAACAAAACCTACTTTTTGGAGATTTACCCTCCAACTGATAATATATACTGCCCTTTCTCTTATATGCAAAGTTATGTGTGCTCAGCTGTCTATAGATTCTATTTGATCAGAAAGTGAACTTCTTCCTTTGGTCATTGAATCATTGCTGATACTTTTAATAGAAGCTTGTTGTGATAGTTTTTACATATTTGCTGCTGACCTTGATGTCTGTGTATGCAGGCAGTACTGCATCATTAAAGATTGGCACCCAACTGTGGTAATGCCCTTCTGTGAACCCCAGCTGCTCTGCATCTTGAGAACAAGTTTCACCCTAATTGTAAGGGAAATGGGAGGTAAAGGGAAGGCTGTGTATATATCACCTACCCCTAGTACAAGGGGATGTCACACTTGTTCAAATGTTTATTCTCCTTTTTTTATTCTTCTTCCAGCTGAGCTCTTTCAACTCACTGGGAAGAGGTTGGTGCTTGAGATCTGAAGGTCATGAATTCTATCGCACTGGCAGGTTTCATGGATGTGGTTAGCAGATGACTATGATGCCTGTATTCTTTGTATATAGGGTCACAGATCATTAAACATCACTTCCATTAACATCTGCTTCTGTCTTTCAACAATAACGTATGAGCCAATGGAATGTCTTAACAGGAGAAAGATAACAATTTATTGGCCCTGCTTTACAGGCATATTTGTGCACATTCATATAGAAGTTATTAATGGCTGTATGCTATAATATGAAAAAAATTTCCCTTAAATGCTACATAAAAAAATATGACTGAAGAATTCAAAAAAAGTAGACCCCCCCTTTCTCAGGTCCTGTTAATGCTGTTGCCATAATGTCCCTCCTCCATTTCACATCTATTATGTCCTACTGTACACCCTTCACTGACAGTGCTGGATTATGGCATATTATTTAATCTATTTTTTTCATCTGTCTAATGTAGTCTAATGCATCTGTATCATACTGATTTCTTTATAACACTTTACTTTCATCAACTTCCTGCTCAACATCCATCAGTGGCCTGCTATTGACACAAAGTGTTCAAACTCCTTAGCCTGATATTCAAAGTTATATGAACTGAGACTCTTTTCTAATTATTATTTTTTATTGTTATATTACATAGACTCAAGTCACACTGTGTGAGTGAGTATTGCATAGTCAATACTTCGGGTAAAGAGTTTGAGACCTGTCGTTTTTTAACACTTAGCCTTTAATCTCTTATGATGCATTTCTAAAAATTATTAAATTTTGATTTTTTTAAAGGGGGATAACCACCAACTTTGTAGCATGATGAACTAATGAAGGTAAAGTGCCTGCATGGAGTTTGAGGCATGGGAGATGGTCTATAAAGAAAGCTGGCAGTAGTCATAATAATGGTGGCAAATTCTTCCAGCTAGTAGTTTCCAGCCATCTGTTATTCAAGTCCAATCCTTCAATCAAGTTACAACAATATTACTTCTTGTCTTACATTTTATTTATGATTATTATCAAGCTACCAGGATTTTTGTCCTCCCTAATTCTGTAATCTAATTATCTGCATCATTAATTTTTGTTTTAAATACTCTTCTTTTATACTCCACATCAAGATCGGAAGCTGCTAGAAGGGAAATTCCTTATGTTTGTTCTCTGTACTTTGTTACAATGGCAGTTTCATAGATTTGCAGAGCATTTAGTGCAGAGCATTTAATGATGTGATTAATTTATCTACTGTCATATTACTAAATCAGCATCATATTCTAAGGAATATGGCTTCATGACTATATTAAATGGAACTTAATATTTTTATGTAAACTTTCACTAATAGTCTGAATTCAACTTTAATTTTAATAGAAGCAAATGCAGTTTACTAGCTGCCTACAGAAATTTCACAATAGCCAAGATTTCACTTAAGTTCAGCTAAATCTGTTGCATCACAGAGATGCTTGTTGAAGTGGATAACATCATTATTTTTCTGCAATTTTGTGTCAAGAACATGCTAATCCCCACATAATTGAATATGTGATATCATCATTCCTATTTTATAGATGATAATACTAAAACTCCAGAGACAATGAAGATAATGTCCAAATATGGAGTGCTACTGTGATTGACTGCAGTACTACCCAGCAAATATTCACTCAAGATCCTGCCTCCTTCTTGGGATCTAGTATGTTCTATGCTTCATCTTGATTTGGCAATGTGCTTTGGAAATGAAATATTCATAGTTGGATATTATGTGAGCACAGTCTCTAGATGTGTTTTTTGGCTTAGCTTGCTTTTATCTTTCAACTATTTATGATAATAATATACCTTAAGCGGTCATTGATCCATGGAAGATGTACCCAAACCTGACTTAAAGAATCAAACCCATCCTAATCACAGCTTGAAACAGAGCTGACCAATCAAGCATAGCCTATGGAGCCAGACTGCCTCGATCTCTAGACCCATGAGCTAGAAAATTAAATGTTTGTTGTTGGGGATGGTTTGTTAGGTAGCATCAACGTTGCAATAGCTGCAAAATCCACTAATAATTTGAAGAGCAAAGATCTGAACTCTGATCTGTCAAAATTCGTGTACTTGCCACTATACCACACTTCATTAGCCACAATGCACACAGAAGGATTGCATTTGAAGTATTCCTCAAAAATCTCAGCTCATATTATTTTATATTGACCATAATACCATTTTGCTTTCCTTACATTGCCAACAACATAATCCTATGAAAAGCACTCTGTCAAAATGAATGTTATTAAAAATTAATTTTTTAATGTCTGAGAATCATTTTTGGTGTTCTATTTGTATAGTGAGGACATCCAAACTACAAAACCATTGCTTCAATGGTCTGTTCTCACGTATGTACACTACTCCAAACAAATTCTGCTTGAGGTGAATTCATTGCCACAAAACAGTTCTAAATCAAATGGAAAGTTTAGGAACTGATTATGTATTCATCAATGATAAACAGCAATTTTTAAGAGGTAGAGGGTAAGCTACTTACTTTAGAATGTCACATCAAATTGGACAGCAGATGATTAACAACATGTTAATTGCCAAATGTGATAGATAGTTGAAAATGTGATAACTGACATAATTTTGGCTATTAGCACATTATTTATTGATTCTAACACTTACAGGTCCTTCCTATAAAAACTCTGAGTGCCTAGAATAGATTCCTAATACAACTGAACTGGCTAGAATCAGTTGTATTTAATTAACCAGTGCTAACTGGTAGCTGCTAGTTGGCGTCTAACTTTGCCAACATCTCAGCATGTTCGTTCTCATTTTAAAATTTTATTTTGGAATCTCGGAATTCTTAAATAGCAGCAACCTCATCTAAAAAGTTTTGGTGTTTCACTTGATATCTGAAGTCTCACACATTGGCAATTCCTGCTGGCCACCATTTCTACTTCTTTAAGTGCTAGTCTGACAGTGATCGTAGGCGCGACGGCTGCAGAGATGGCTGCCAACTGTTCATCACACTCCCTCCCCCACATGCTTGTCCTAACTCCCACCACAAGTGGGAATCAATTTCCCCACTCCTTGAATTTGGATGACCTTGTAACTTGTTTTGATCAACAGAATTCCACCGAAATGACTGTACCAATTTCAAGTCAGCTTTAAGAAACCCGGTTGCTTTAGTTTTTGGTTTTTTGGCATCCCACTTCCCTGTAAAGAAACCTGGGCAAGAATTCTGCATGATAAAGACTACGAGTGCTGAGTCCCAGGCAGTCCTACAGTTCTTCTAACTATTCTGAGGTGTCAGACATGAGAGTGAAACCATCTGTGATCCTCAAGCCCAGTCAAGTCACCTTACAGGATATCCCATAGAGCAAAGATGCCCCCACTTGCAGAAAGGTAAAAAGTAAAAATGGTGGTTGCTGTTTTAAGTCACTAAGTTCTGGAGTGGTTGGTCATACAATAGATAACTGAAATAGGGGTATAAGATACAATGCAAGACAGAGCCTTGTGCATAACCTCCGCTATGTATGATCTCACTTCTACTAAAAACATGTTCACCAATATATCTTTATTATTTTAATTAAGTCATAAAAAAGTCATGCTCTATTGCATTCTTTTCTCATTTTTGTTCAGTTTGCATAATTGGATAGCCCAACTATCTTTCAATCATAATTGTTAAAAAAATATATGCAAATAGGTTTTGCAGAAAAAATTGAAGTCCATATGTAAAATATACATGATAAACCATAATATTTAACAATTTTTAATTTGGTCTTGTAATAATATATATTTAAAATGAGTCATTTTATAGTGTTTTAAGCAGCACAGGGAAATAATTACCCAAACTTTGGAAAATATTTACTTCAATAGGATATTTTGGTGTTCTTTGAATACATTATTTTATACCCAAATCTATCATAATGTGGAATAATTACACTTTCATAATAACTGTGTTTAAAAGTGAATTATAATTAAGCACAATGAATTAGCAAGTAGCAACAGAAAAAATAACAGTTTAAACTTGGCTTTAAACTTAACAGTGATTTCTTCAAAGTATAGACATACACAGAATTAAGAAAAAAATTTTAATTCTGTACAGATAATTATGACAATAGTAATCTTAGTATATTGATTTTAAATTCATGTTCTTCTGACCACTGTGTCTAACAATTAAATGAAATTGCCTAGAAGAAACAGACCACAAGAATGTTGCTGTACATACCAACTCAACTAGAATCATTTTACCTACATTTTCAAGATTAAATAAGTCCCTATTAAGTAGAAAAGTCAATGACAAGAAGGCAGAAAGCAATATTAAGCTATTTTAGTCAATGTTTGGATATCACTTTGGATAAAAAATCAGCATCACTTATATGAAGATAGTCGAGGAAGATTTGAAACTTTATGGTATAGCTTTCCTGATTTGATATGTATATTGAATAGAAATTACAGTGCTGGAATTCTTGACTCAGACTGCCTAGATGAACATGGAATTTGGGAAAGATTAGGGTACATAAAAGGTCTAAGAGAAGTAATGAAGTTCAGAACTGGAAATATTTAACTCTGGCTTTAACAAAGATAAGCTCAAAAAATTAAATGTCTGGGAATGTCAGGATTTCAAATGATTTATCCTTTTATTAACAATCGTGAGAGAAGAAAGGAGTTTGGGAAATATGTCCTTACACTGCATTATGAGAAGAAGAGAGGCAGAACCATAGTATGATTATCATCATTATTTTAGGCATAAAAATACTCATGTCCAAGGCCAGAGGCAGTAGCAGAGAGGAGTTACCCCACATCCAAGGTAAAGAGCAGTGACTGCACTTTGCTGGAGCAGGTGAGAAGAGATATCCCATGTCCAAAGTAAGAGAAACCCAAGTAAGAAGGTAGGTACTGAGAGAGGGCATCAGAGGGCAGACAGACTGAAACCACAGTCACAGACAACAGGCCAATCTGATCACATGGACCACAGCCTTGTCTAAATCAATGAAACTAAGCCATGCTGTGTGGGGCTACACAAAAGAATGGGTAATGGTGGAGAAGTCTGACAGAATGTGGTCCACGGGAGAAGGGAATGGCAAACCACTTCAGTATTCTTGCCTTGAAAACTCCATGAACAGTATGAAAAGGCAAAAAGATAGGACACTGAAGGATGAAGTCCACAGGTCGGTATGTGCCCAATACACTACTGGAGATCAGTGGAGAAATAACTCCAGAAAGATTGAAGGGATGGAACCAAATCAAAAACAACACCCAGTTGTGGATGTGACTGGTGATAGAAGCAAGGTCCGATGCTGTAAAGAGCAATATTGCATGGGAACCTGGAATCTTAGGTCCATGAATCAAGGCAAATTGGAAGTGGTCAAACAGGAGATGGCAAGAGTGAACGTTGACATTCTAGGAATCAGCAAACTAAGATGGACTGGAACGGGTGAATTTAACTCAGATGACCATTATATCTACTACTGTGGGCAGAAATCCCTTAAAAGAAATGAAGTAGCCATCATAGTCAATAAAAGAGTCCGAAATGAAGTACTTGGATATAATCTCAAAAATGACAGAATGATCTCTTTTCGTTTCCAAGGCAAACCATTCAATATCATGGTAATCCAAGTCTATGCCCTGACCAGTAATGCTGAAGAAGCTGAAGTTGAACAGTTCTATGAAGACCTACAGGACTTTTAGAATTAACACCCCCAAAAGATACCCTTTTCATTAGAGGGGACTGGAATGCAAAAGTAGGAGTTCAAGAAACACCTGGAATAACAGGCAAATTTGGCCTTGGAGTACAGAATGAAGCAGGGCAATAGCTAATAAAGCTTTGCCAAGAGAATGCACTGGCCAGGCAAACACCGTCTTCCAACAACACAAGAGAAGACTCTACACATGGACATCACCAGATGGTCAACACTGAAATCAGACTGATTATATTCTTTGCAGCCAAAGATGGAGAAGCTCTATACAGTCAGCAAAAATAAGACTGGGAGCTGACTGTGGCTCAAATAGTGAATTCCTTATTGCCAAATTCAGACTGAAATTGAAGAAAGTTGGGAAAAACCGCTAGATCATTCAGGGGTATGACCTAAATCAAATCCCTTATGATTATACAGTGGAAGTGAGAAATAGATTTAAGGGACTAGATCTGATAGAGTGCCTGATGAGCTTTTTACAGAGGTACGTGATATTGTACGAGAGACAGAGATCAAGACCATTCCCAAGAAAAAGAAATGCAAAAAAGCAAAACAGCTGTCTGAGGAGGCCTTACAAATAGCTGTGAGAAGAAGAGAAGCAAAAAGCAAAGGAGAAAGGAAAGATATACCCATCTGAATGCAGAGTTCCAAAGAAAAGAAAGTAGAGATAAGAAAGCCTCCCTCAGCAATCCATGCAAAGAAATAAAGGAAAACAATAGAATGGGAAAGACTAAACATCTCTTCAAGAAAATTAGTTGATGTATGGCAAAACCAGTACAATATTGTAAAGTAAAAAAATAAATAAATAAAATAATAAAAAAATTAAAAAAAAGAAAATTAGAGATACCAAGGGAACATTTCATGCAAAGATAGGCTCGATAAAGGACAGAAATGGTATGGACCTAACAGAAGCAGAAGATATTAAGAGGTGGCAAGAATACACAGAACTGTATACAAAAAAGAGCTTCATGACCCAGATAATCATGATGGTGTGATCACTCACCTAGAGCCAGACATCCTGGAATGTGAAGTCAAGTGGGACTTAGGAAGCATCACTATGAACAAAGCTAGTGGAGGTGATGTAATTCCAGTTGAGCTATTTCAAATCCTGAAAGATGATGCTGTGAAAGTGCTGCACTCAATATGCCAACAAATTTGGAAAACTCAACAGTAGCCACAGGACTGTAAAAGGTCAGTTTTCATTCCAATCCCAAAGAGAGGCAATGCTAAAGAATGCTCAAACTACTGCACAATTGCACTCATCCCACACGCTAATAAAGTAATGCTTAAAATTCTCCAAGCCAGGCTTCAGCAATATGTGAACCATGAACTTCCTGATGTTCAAGCTGGTTTTAGAAAAGGCAGAGGAACCAGAGATCAAATTGCCAACATTCGCTGGATCATGGAAAAAGCAAGAGAGTTCCAGAAAAACATCTATTTCTGCTTTATTGACTATGCCAAAGCCTTTGACTGTATGGATCACAACCAACTGTGGAATATTCTGAAAGAGATGGGAATACCAGACCACCTGACCTGCCTCTTGAGAAACCTGTATGCAGGTCAGGAAGCAGCAGTTAGAACTGGACATGGAACAGACTGGTTCCAAATAGGAAAAGGAGTACATCAAGGCTGTATATTGTCACCCTGCTTATTTAACTTATATGTAGAGTACATCATGAGAAATGCTGGGCTGGATGAAGCACAAGCTGGAATCAAGATTGCCAGGAGAAATATCAATAACCTCAGATATACAGATGGCACCACCCTTATGGCAGAAAGTGAAGAGGAAGTAAAAAGCCTCTTGATGAAAGTGAAATTGGAGAGTGAAAAAGTTGGCTTAAACCTCAACATTCAAAAAAACTAAGATCATGACATCCCGTCCCATCACTTCATGGCAAATAGATGGGGAAACAGTGGATACAGTGGCAGACTTTATTTTGGGGGGCCCCAAAACACTGCCTATTATGACTCCAGCCATGAAATTAAAAGATACTTACTCCTTGGAAGAAAAGTTACGACCAACCTAGATAGCATATTAAAAAGCAGAGACATTACTTTGTCAACAATGTCCATCTATTCAAGGCTATGGTTTTTACAGTAGTCATGTATGGATGTGTGAGTTGGACTGTGAAGAAAGCTGAGTGCCGAAGAATTGATGCTTTTGAACTGTGCTGTTGGAGAAGACTCTTGAGAGTCCCTTGGACTGCAAGGAGATCCAACCAGTCCATCCTAAAGTAAATCAGTACTGAAAATCCATCGAAAGGACTGATGTTGAAGCTGAAATTCCAAAACTTTGGCCACCTGATGGAAAGAGCTGATTCATTTGAAAAGACTGTGATGCTAGGGAAGATTGAGGGCAGGAGGAGAAGGGGACAACAGGATGAGATGGTTGGATGGCATCACTGACTCAATGGACATAAGTTTGGGTAAACTCTGGGAGTTGATGATGGACAGAGAGGCCTGGCGTGCTGTGGCTCATGGGATTGCAAAGAGTCGGACACACCTTAGTGACTGAACTGAACTGAACTGAATAGTATTTTATTCTGAGTACTGGGCTGCTTTGAAGCAATCAGAACCTTGGTCACAATCTCTTTAGAGTGGAATTTTATATATAATTACCTCCACAGCTGGTTCCAGAATTCTAACTTTAAGAAGAGAACTGTCTTTGTTTGGAGAAAATACCTTATTAAAACAATTATAAGTGGTAGGCGAGACTTTGAAAGCATGTTTCTGTACAATCTATGCTGGTAAATATGACTGGAACACTACCTTACACTGGAAGTGAACAGAAATGTTAGGGGCTGTGAGAGAGTAAAGAAAATAGAAGACAGGAGATGGCTGGATAGCATGGTAGGAAGGTAAGACTGGAACCAAAGAAATGGTTGTGAAGCTTTAGAAACAGGAATATTTCTGACATGGAATATTTTTTTAATTGACTTAGCTTCTTCATGCAGTTTTAGGTTCACAGCAAAAGTTCAGAGCATTCCATATACCCCCTGTTTCTAGCCTCCTTCCCCAGTCTCTCCCACTATCACTATCTCACATCAGAATGGTCCTTTCTTACAATTGATGAACCTACAATGATACATCACTATCACTCAAAGACTATAATTTACCTCAGGGCTCACCATCGGTGTTGTACATTGTGTGGGTTTTGACAAGTGTATAAGGAATAATACATCATGCTAACAAGATTATGTTCAAAACCCTTCAAAGCTAGGCTTCAGCAGTACTTCAACCAAGAACTTTCAGATGTACAAGCTGGATTTAGAAAAGGCAGAGGAACCAGAGATCACATTTCCAACATCCACTGGATCATAAAAGACAAAGCAAGGGAATTAAAAAAAAAAAGTATACCTCTGCTTCAGTGATTACACTAAAGTCTGATGATTTTGATCACAACAAACTGTGGAATATAGTTTAACAGATGGAAATAACCAACCACCTTACCTGCCTCTTGAGAAACCTGTATGCAGGACAAGAAGCAAGAGTTAGAACTGGACATGGAACAACAGACTGGCTCAAAATTTGGAAAGGAGAATGTCAAGACTGTATATTGTCACCCTGCTTATTTAACTTATGTGTAGAGTACATCATGAGAAATGCTGAGCTGGATGACTCACAAGCTAAAATCAAAATTGCTGAGAGAAATATCAATAATCTTATATAAACAGATGACACAACCCTAAAGGCAGAAAGCAAAGAGGAACTAAAGAGCCTCTTGATGAATTGAAAGAGGAGAGTGAAAAAACTGGCTTAAAACTCAACATTCAAAAAAATAAGATCATGGCATCTGGTCTCATCACTTTATGGCAAATAGATGGGGGAAAGTGGACACAGTGTCAGATTTCATTTTCTTAGGCTCCAAAATCATTACTGACATGACTGCAGCCACGGAATTAAAAGACACTTGCTCCTTGGAAGAAAAGCTATGACAAACCTAGACAGTGTCTTAAAAAGCAGACATCACTTTGCTAACAAAGGTCCATATAGTCAAAGCTATGGTTTTTCCCAGTAGTTATGTATTGATGTGAAAGCTGAACCAAAAAGAAGGCTGAGAGCTGAAGGATTGATGCTTTGGAACTGTGGTGCTGGAGAAGACTCTTCAGAGTCCCTTTGACTGCAAGGAGATCAAACTGGTCTGTCCTAAAGGAAATCAGTCCTGAATATTCATTGGAAGGACTGATGCTGATGCTGAAACTCCAATACTCTGGCCACCTGATGTGCAGAACTGACTCATTTGAAAAGACCCTGATGCTGGGAAAGATGGAGGGCAAGAGAAGAAGAGGGTGACAGAAAATGAGACAGTTGGATGGCATTACTGAGTCAATGGACATGAGTCTGAGCAAATTCAGGGAGAGAGTGAAGGACAGAGAAGCCTGGCATGCTGCAGTTCATGGGGTTGCACAGTGTCAGACAAGATTTAGCGACTGAACAACAATAAGGAATAATAAATCTGGCTGACCAACCTAATGACATATACCCATGTTATAGTATCAAATAGAGAAGCTCCAGTACCCTAACTATCCTCTGTGGGGTCTACTGGTCCTCCCCTTACATTTATACACCCAAGGTGGAATTTTAACTTGAGCACCTTGTGATGCACTCCTATTCCTCTAACACCCTCCCCTCCTTAATGAATGTTTATACACAGAGTGTACTGTGCTCCTCCTCAGTGTTTGTACCTAAAAACAGAGTAAGACAATCTAGACACTTAGTTAATCCCTAAATATAAACAAGAGAACAGTTGAAAATCAAAAACATCTTCAGAAATTCATAGAAACCTTGGGGAAGATACTTGATTCTCCATAATCTGTAGATTAGAGGTTTGAAACAATTTCATTAACATCTGAAGGAACAAGTTTTAGCTGACATCTGGATTAAACAATTCCCATAATACTTTAAATGCACGTGGTGATAAACAAGAACATCTTTCAATTTGCTTGTGCTGGGAGTAACTCTTGTAAAACTGAGTACATTGTGCAGTCGCTTTGTAAGTTCAATCAAAGGACACTTGGATTACCATTCCCTTGGAGTCTAGCAGAGTCCTGCACACATAAACTGGGCAATCATATCTTAAGTGTCTTAACCTTTAAGGGATACTTTTGTGATTCATAAAGAGCTGACAAGTTTTGACATATGGATTTTTTTAAGGTGGGAGGACGCTTTCAAGTAAATGGAAAGGAATTTCAGTGTATTGGTTTCTCTGAAGAGACCAACTGTTTATCTCTTTATTGTTTAAAAATAAAACAAAACAACATCAACAACAACAAAAACCTGGAAGGCTTTGTTTTTTATTTCAAAGACTGTATTTTTCTGAAGGAAACATATTCACTCAAGCCATGTATAATAAAAATAAATCACAGAATAAATCACCCTTTGGGAGAAGAGGATCTTTGATTCAACAGCCTTGACAGCAGAGACTGAGTGGAAATGTTAGCAGAGAAAGGGTATAAATTGTTTTATGTTCAAAGCTGGTAAGTGGTGTGAGAAGACAGGAAAAAAGAGTGTAGACAGTGATCAGAGAAAAGGAAGGAGCACCTTATCAAGTCTGAGTGGACTGTTGTAGAGAGTCTGTCCCACAGAGAAAAAGATGAAAAATACATGAGAAAAGGGTAAAACAGACAGTAAAAATATTAATATGTGCAGCAAGGATGCAGAGCATTGGAATAACAGTAACAAACGAGCTAATATACAATAAAAATAATGAAGCCAGTAAGAGGCATGTACTCAGTGGTCAAGAGCATAGACTCTACAATCAGTTCATCTAGGCTCAAGTTCTGAGGCCATCCCTCCTAGATGTGTTACCTTGAGTAAGTTACTTAACTACTCAGTGCCTCAGTTTGCCCAGCTCTACAATGGAGATACTGCTTTCCTTCCTCTTTGAGTTACAAGGACCAAACGAGTTAATCTCTATAAGGTACTTATAATGGTGCTAAGCATATAGTGTTTAGTACATATTACAATAATTACCAATACGAGCTAATAAATTACAATAATTACTAATATGAGCTAACATGCATAAGTAAACCTACTACAATATACAATAACTAAAGACAAGAGAATATAATGGTTAGTTGAACAAGTTTGATCCACCAGGACCACTTGTGACACATTATGAAATTAGCTCAAGAGCAAAGGACAAAAAAAAAAAAAGCTCAAACCTGGAGCTGAGTTTCCCTCTCCAATCCTTAGCCACAAGTCTCAATCAAGTAGCCTCAATTCAACTCAGATTTGTATATTTCATAGAGTGATGTCTGAATTAGTTGGATATACCTAATAAAATGGTTTAATAAAACAGTTTATGCCTTTTTTTGCCATCCTGTGCCACTGAATGAGCTGCAGTTCTCTTTTTGCTTGGGTAAAGTTTTCATTTAAAAATCCTAAGTAGGAAATTTCATGGAAATGGTGCCTGAATCTTCTGGATACTTCAGGGCACCCAAGGAGAACTGGCACTCCCTTCTTGGATCCACCCTCCACTTTCATGGCGAGGATTACCCAGTATCACAAACATTTGATATTTATTGATGGACTTTTTCTCTGTGAATGAATTTTTCAGCATTATGATACTCTGTGATCCCAAATGTGAGATATGACTAATTATTATGTTTTAACAGAATAACAGGAATTTTTAGGTTAGAGAAATCCTAAACAACATGTGGTTGTCTCACTTTCTAACATAGGAAAATACAGGACAAAGAGAGATTTTCTAAGATTCTCCTGCCTAGAAATTAAATGAGGACAAAATACCAGACAGCTGTATTCCTACTCCTGAATATATTTGACAAACCTTTCTTGCTCACAGGTCCACTCTCTACTCACAGAATGATGGCTTTCAGAAGCCAGGATAAAAATGACAATACACAGTCATCAAAAGGAATAGGGACAAGACAATGGCTACTTAAGTTAGAGAAATTCTTCCATCATGCTGATCATGTAAATGCGAAATCAGCACTCACAGGCAGTATTTCCCCAAATTGTGTAGATTGCTGCTTGGGCTCTGTGCGTGTGTATGTGTGTCTGTGTCTGTTTTTATTCTATGATTTTACTTTAGCATGTTTCAGCTGACTCCTATTTATTTAGTAACATTATTGGTCTTTTGATCCTTGTTAATTTAGCAACTGTTATGCTTTATATGTCTATAATATTCCCTTTTTTAATGTCTAGATTGCAAGGAACTATTTCAGAAATTATACCTCAAAAAAGTTGATTAAAATAATGAATGGCAGCAACAAAAATAAATTGCTCTTTTCTGTCCCAGTCTTTTGTTATTCATATATGTTGAGTGTGTGTATGTATCATGTATAATATATGTAGCATGTCTATGTCTGTATGTCTCTCTGTATCTTGTTTTCTGCATGTGTTTTTGTGTGTTTCTGTGTGTCTCCATCTTGTTTTCTATGTGTATTAGTTTACACATCTGTGAGACCAGTGATTTGCATTTCAGGGAAAATGCTTTAATGGGTCTGTAGCCCTGTGGATTAGGACTAGGTGAAATATAACTTCATTCTCAGTATACACTTATTGTCAGATATCTTGGGTTTGAAGAACGCTTGAGATGACTGGGGAAGAGGTCAAGGGCGAAAGGCAAGTTCTGCAATCTGGGAGCAAAGGCGAACCCTGGAGGTGAGAGTTAACAGTGTGAAGATCTCATGGCACAAATGGTGTGGAATATTTAAGAGAAACATTTATTGGATTTTAATAATGCTCTCATCTCCAGGCTTTAAAAAAGTACCTCCTCCATTTTCCAAAATATATACATAATATTTGCCATACATACATCCATCTATAGGTGGTGCTTAGAGAATGAAATGATCTGGGTTATACCTGGAGGTACAGTAATATAGCAATGAACACCATACCTAGAACACAGAGTGAGTAGAGAAACAGCTGGCAAATGGCTGGCTAAGAAGTGGACTAAGGTACACTGACTTTGCCCAAATATAGTAGAGGATGTGCACCCTTGAAGGGGGAAGGGAGACCAATACTTGGGATGCATACGTGACCCTTAAGGCTCCCTGCAGAACCAAGTGCTATGACTAAAATGATGTATAATCTCTGTTAATCCCTTCATTTTTGCAAGTGTAGACATAGACTGCAGAGAAATATAATCATTCTCTCACTACTTTCTTATTAGGCATAATTTCCTAAGAACGCCATTGTGAGAGAAGCTTAGTTTATATTTCATGATATTTCATATAATAGTAATGCGCTTACTGTGTAACCATATCACTAAAAATAGCACCATGTCTCTGTAATTGCTAACACAGTTGATAGTCTGTGCATTAAGCATGGATGTATCTCATCCCATCCATCATTTACAACTGTCGCAGTAATCCAGCAGTTCATAATCTTAAGCAAATACAAGTGAACATATTCTCTGAACAACTGCATGCATACACTGACCGTCAGCTCTTCTGCAGTTTCATTTGTTTGGTTAAAGCCAGAAAAAACAGCATGTCTATTCTGATAACTTGAGGTCTTCTTCTAGTGTTCCTTTAGATCTTCATCTCCTCACAAAGTGTAAGAGAAACTCCAAATGTGAGTGGTGTGACTGTCCTAAAACATACTGCACAGAGATTAGCTCAATTCTATGACATGAATTAACATATCATTCTTTGTAAAACCAGATTTATAAATTTACAAGATTTACTTTAGGAAATATGAAGAACCAACTAATTGGAAAAGACTGATGTAAAAAGCAGATTCATTGGAAAAGCCCCTGATGTTGGGAAAGATTGAGGGCAGGAGGAGGAGTGGGCAATAGTGGATGAGATGGTTGGATGGCAACATCGACTCAATGGACATGAGTTTGAGCAAACTTCAGGGGACAGTGAAGAACAGGGAAGCCTGGCATGCTGCAGTCCATGGGGTCACAAAGAGTTGGCCATAACTAAGCGACTGAACAACAACCATCTCTTAGGAATATATTCCTGAGTAAAAATGAATACCATAATGGTTGATCCTTATGATTATTTTAAGCCCAACCTGGCTCCAACAGGGTTCTGGTGACGGAGCCTCCAAGTCACCAAAGAGAAAGACAAACCAGGTCTAATTAAGAAATAACTCAGCTCTTCCCATGGCTATGTACCCAAAGAGGCAGGAGGTTATACCAGAGGGGATACCTTTATAATGCCAAAAGTGAAGGATCCGAATTTTTCCTTAAAATAATTGCTTAGAAAACACTTTCTCTATAAGCTATTTAATCACTGTAATACAACATGTTTTAAAACCATACACAGTCACATAAATTTTTATGATGCAAAGTACTCACTTGGGCTGATTTTGTTTTCCCTCTGAACTAGCAGACTTTATCCATGCTGTTCTCATTTAATCAGCCTTCTAGTTCCTCTCTTGCAGGAGGTGAAGAGAACTATACTAGTTGGAAGAAAAACTGTTCCTAGTGAAAGCATTGTGCCAGGCACATCTTAGGCATTGAATAAATATTTGTAATAGACAAATACGTGTAATGGATGTGTAGTTTTTGCTGGAGCCACTCCAATCTTTAGCACCCAATTTTACTTTAGGGATTTACTCCTCCTCCACACTAATTACTTGTTATTTGAGTGAAACTGATTCTTATCCCACCCTCTCCACCCCACACCCAACTAAAGCACAGACATATTATCCAGGCCTGGCTCTTCACATACTTTACATATGCCTTTCCCTGGTCAAAATGAATATGTAACTTAAACCTAGATGATAAACACTCAGTTCTAGGATGTCAGTTGGAATTTTAGAAATAGAAAAAAATCTTGCTTTCTAATAGAAATTCTGGCTATAAAAATGACATAAGTCTGGAAATGTCAGGTTTCTCCACATCAACGCTGTATGTTTGGGAAAGAGTTCAAAACTGGAGAAAACAGAGAGAATGAAAGAGCATGTGAGAGCAAGAGACAGAAAGACATGATAAATTGGATAAATTCCTATATTCTGCCATGCCTAAATCCAAACACACTTCTGTAGTTTTCAGGCACTCAATACAATTTTTTAAAAATATTTATTTATCTGATTTGAGTTATGGTTATGTGTAAAAGAAAGAATTCTGATTAATACCTTTTAAATTGTTTCATATTTCCCTCAAAGTGAATACTGTGCTCCATTCAAAAAACAAAAATGTGCCAAACAGAGTGTGTGTGTGTGTGTGTGTATGTAGAGAGAATATATATAATATAGACATATTTCTAGGGTGGAATGGGAGCATTACACATGAATTTCCTTAGGCTCATCAAATTAAAATATTTTAGAAAATGATGGTAATGGACTAAAACATTAGAAATTATTCTTATTTTTAACTCGTATTTCCTTTAAATGGTAGGACATAATAGATGACTCCCAATGATTCCACTCCTGGCATTCTCGCCTTTGATCATCTCCTCCCTGTGAGTGTGGGCAGGATTTAGTGACTCACTTTTAACCAATAGAAACCTGCAGATGTGAGGTCACACCACTTCTACATTTAGGCTACACAGAAACAGGGGCTTCCTCTTTAAGTTCTGCTCTCTCGGATTTTTCACCATGCCTTGAAGTTGTCCTGTTAATTAGATCTGAATCAGATCATCCACTGGTCAAATCTCTAGTTTAGACCCCAACTTCAGATCATAGGTTGACTGCTACCTCATGAGAGACCTAGAGGCATACAAACACCTAGATACACAGCACACAGATTCTTGAAAATATGAAATAACAGAAAATATGAAATAACAAATGGGTACTGCTTTAAGTTGCTAAGTTTTTAAGTAGTGTAGTACACAGAAACAGATAATACATAGGAACAGAAGAGCTTATTCAGTAGAATCAAAGTTGCAATTGTAAAACTGTAGCTATCTCCTGCCACCAGCAATCTGTCAAGGGATATTTGGTTTGTTTCAGTTTTACCGGAATCTCCTACCTGCTATTATCACTATAAAAGACTTGAATAAAATTATCTCTTTTAAGCAAATTTACCATTCTATTTCTGGCTGTTTCCCCCTCTATGTTATTTTTCTGCCACAATTGCCTTCTGTTCAGCATTTTGGACCTTCGGTAGTAGAACTCAATGTGGTGTTACCTGCAATTATTACCTTTACAACACAAATTCTGAAATGTAATAGTAAGGAAACTTCACTTCCATGAATAGGAGCAGGTAAAGTGAGGTCTGAAAAAACTGAGGGCTATCCAGATTACTGAGACTTTCTCCTAGAGGACTTTTATGCACAAATATACTTGCTTACACTCACTCACTTTTGGAGTTGAAATTTTATAAACGTTTTATAAATTTTCTTAAAATCTCTGTGTATTGAATTTCTAAACCTTGATTATATGTCTAAGTATTCAGAGCCCTCAGATTTAACCCAGATAAAATAAGCTATCTTGGAAGCAAGTAAGCAAGTAATAGTCATAAGTAATGTCAGAATACATTCTTAATAAAATCATGCTTCACTTCTGCTATCACTGAAGCAACTATTTATTTATTTAATAGATTTTTTTCCTAAATTGGTGAAATTAGATTCTCTAGTATTTTTCTAAGGTTAAATTTATTTTTCCTTTTACATTTCCTATTAACTTATTTAGCTTTTTCTTTAAAACCCAAGTCACAGAGCTGTCATTATAAGAGAGTGACTTACATGATTGCACAAATCTTATGATCTTTGTGAGGAAATATATTTCAGAATCTCCTGGAATGTAGACCTGGAATTTTTAGAGAATTTCCAAAATACTCCATCTTCCCACACAACTGCTATGTTGGCTGCTCTGAAAGAGGCTTAATGTGGAAAATTCAGACAGATATCAAAGAGAGAATCAGAGGAAGAATATTATAGTAGACATGATGCCTTTTAAGTTTTCTGGCAAAATCTGAGTTATATCAATCAATAAGCCTATTTTGTTTGACTTTTGCCATACTGACAGAATTGCTTGGCTATTTCTTTAACAATAGGAGTTGCTGGCAAACCAGTACCCTAAAGCAGAGGAGAAAAAGAGAGAGAGGGAGAATGGGATGGAGAGAGACTGGAATTTCCAGATCTGTGTTTCCATACCTGTCTTTTACAAGACAACACTTGTAGAAGCTAGCAGACTTTCCCCCATATCACCAATGAGAAAAGTAGCCCTTCCTCTGAAAGGAAAGAAGATCAGAGGATTAAGTGAGGGACAGGAACCGTTAACTCAAGGCTTCCTTCCTTTTGAGAAAAGCAGAAATCTCCTTTCTGTCACAGTGTGAAGGAGTAACAGATAGTAACAGAACCCTTAACAGATAATTTTTCTCACTTCATGTGTGCCTTCTGTTCTAGAGAGCTATTCTTTTACTCATTCAACAGTGCTTCTCAAACTTGAATATGCATACAGATCACATGGAGATCTTGTGAAATGTGGATTAATTCTGTTGTTCTGAGTAAAGTCTGAGATCCCACATTTCTAACAAGCTCCTGGTGATGTCAGTCCGTGGACTACATTTTAGAAGCAAGGATGAGAATATCTGATATTTTTCAAGATTTACTCTCTCTCTCTCTCTCTCTCAGTTACTGTGGGAATATATGCAGATGCTGTTCTCAAGGAGCGTACAGTATATGTAAAAAGAAAAGTCAATCTGTGTGTAAAAATAGCTCATGCATTAACAAAATTGAGAGCAATTAGTGCATTGGGGAGGCACAGACAGGGCTGGCTTCATGGGCATGTGACCTGCAGTCTCACAGGGCCCCCTGCTTCGAAGGGCCCACACTTGTTTCATGCTCTGCTGTCACTCTGTGGAAATTCTTATTAAGTTGTGAACAAGAGGCACTTCATTTCCATTTCGTACTGGACCCCACACACTAAGTAGCTGGGTACAGATAAGGTCCTATGGGGCATGAAATAGGGTGAAATCACCTCCCGCTGAAAGGAATAAGAAATACTTTCAAAAGGAAGAAACATATGAGCTGTGTCTAAAGAAGGAGCAAGATTGGAAGAGAGAGATATGTGGTGAAGTCACGGTAGGGAGAGGAATCTGGGCAAAGGGGTTGGTGCAGTCAAAGGAATGAAGATGAGAGAGGGTGGAATGGCAAGTAGCTTAGTGTGACTGGAACATCAAATGCTGAGCGCATGGGAGGCACTCAATAAATTTTTGTTGAATGCACGTCTGCTTAATGAGTGTTCTAGAGAGCAATGGTCTGTATTGCCAACCTATGAGAGAGAAACAGTGATCGCACTGTACTGAACTGTAGCAAGTACTGTACTTCTAAAAGTTCAAAAGTGGAGATTCAAAGTTCACTAAGAGGTATGTTTCTGAGTCCTGCAAAATGCTGGGTTTTTGTCGCCAAATGTACCCTAAGAGACTGAGGTGGTGGTGGTTTCTTTTCACTAAAACTTTCTATTTTAATTTTCACTCATCTGGAGAAATTCTGTCTTATGTTTCGGACATAAGCACCCATATTGTTTCAAAGCACACACTGAAACAAAAAGATACTGCTTTTGAACAGAATTGGAGACTGAGGTCAAACCATTACTATGATTTTAAAAACAAACAAAGAGTAGTGATTTATATAGGAAAAGTGTTCATACTATCTTTGTAGAAACCATGTTTAAGAGTGTGAAAGGACTGAAATAACTCCCAAACAGATAAAGAGTAGTGCATCATTTTGTTAATTTTTCTTTATTCAATGAGAAAAATGAACATATGAACTTTTGTCTGCGTTTGTAGGTAGGAGGCTAGAATTTGAAGGCACACAACTTGCTAAGGCTTATCTTTCTGCTTTAAAATTAGTGTTTAGTGTCCAAAGTGACAGCTGGGGACATTTGCAGAGCTCAGAGCTGTTTTGTTCCTTGGCCCTTTAGGCATCTCTTAACTTTACCAGAATTCACCCTCAGTGTCTTCACCTTCATTCCTACAGGGATAGATTAAGTGGGCAGGACAACAAAATGCCATGGGCACAACCATTCAATCAATTCCCACTTGAGATGCTGAACACACAAGCCAGAATGGTCAGTATGTTGCCACCACAATTCTGTCTCCAGGGCCAGTTCTGTGCCAAAGTTCCTCTTGAAACCAACAGCAAAACCCACATTGCAACAGGCATTGCCACTGGTAAACCTCACAGCAATGGAATATGCCCTTGATCTCTAAATCCCCTCTGCTGGCTACCCTAGAGCTAGAACTACTTTTGCATGATGTGACTGATAATACTGGAGTATTTTATAATTTTTTTTTTTTTTTACATAAATCAGACCCCATGCTTTGTATATGACATATTAACCTGGTCTCTTTTTGCCTTCCATTTTGTAATTGTTATAGTTGTAATTAATTTTTCTATTCTAAAATAAGTTCTCAACATAAAACCTTGAAAGGAAATAGAATGTATCAAAAACTTTTAAAAGGCCTGAAGTGTTTAGCCTTATAGTTTCTCGCTTTTAATTTTTTTTTTTTTTTTGAGGAAAATAAAACCAGACAAAAACTCAGCTGAAATAAAGCACTTTTAAAAATTATTCTAGAAACAGGTCTGTTCAGAAATCATGCATCATAAATTGGATATTTATATTTCACAAATTAGCACATGAAGTATGCCTGAATTGCAAAAAAGATGAAAAATCCATTTTTCAGATGTTTCTTTATCTTCAGAGTCTTCAATCAGCAAGCAAATATTGTTTCTGTCTTCTGTCTATTGGTCAGTATATTATCTACCCAGTCAGCCAGACCTGGTTCATGGGGTACAAATGCAGACACAGTGAGTTTCAAAATAGACTACAAACTTAGTCACTGAGGTCAGCTTTTTCATATATGGTGCGTATCGGTGGGCTTCATTGCTCCCATTAATCAGACACTTTCTAAATACTTGTTCCTTTAGTGTCAGAGATTAATTGAAATTTCCCAGTTGGGGAAACAGGTTGACTTCTTGGTGTTGAGTCTCCCTGGCTTTTAAATAGAAATAAAACAGACCCACTTTGCAGTGCTGTTGTTTGGATTGCCTCACTTATGTGCTAAGGTGTATGGGAGAGTCACTCTTCAGAAAGCATGTCCCTTGCTACGGAGATATTTGCATGCACAGAGGACATTCGAATGTCATTGAATTGGCAAGTGTCCACAGTCAGGCTGAAGTGTGAAATGCTATAATTAATTGGGATGTTTCAGACAGAAACCTATTAGCCAAATAGTTAAAGGAATTGTGGGATAGGGGTTTCGTGCTTGAGTTATTCAATAATCACTTTAAATTTCATTTTGGCTATGAAAATGTGCCAATGATACCAGATTTGTGTCACATTGGTCTGAGTGAATCTGCCGGCACTGTTGCCATAGTGAAAGATTTAGGAAATGTGCACTCAATTGATTTGTGAAAATGGGGATTTTTAATTTATCCTTAAGTCCCTGAACACGTGTAAGCACCCTTTTCCTCTCACAGTTTAATCTTTTAGGTTTTAGTTACCATTACCAAAAGAAATATGTCTGAATTAAATAATTGCTGAGTCTTAAAAATATATAAAGTGTTAGTGATACAAAACATAATGACATCCTAACACATAGCATTCACAGTGGCTAATATATTTAATTTAGCTAGTTCAACATTAACCTCTTAATTTTTAGGAACATATCTAAAGGCATACAAATAAAGATGAGATCATTTTGAAACTAGCAAGCTACCACAGACACAACTTGAAAGAGGCAGCAGATGGATCATGGGAAATCTGAGGTTCTTACGCATGAAAATACTATACTAGCATAGGGGATTAAAAAGAAAGACATTTAACTTGTGTACACTTTTTATTTAGCCATCTTCCACACTTTCCAAAGTAAGAAATTTCCTGTAATCCTAAATGTTTAAATAGCTGATATTCCCTGGGTGTTTACCCAATTCTCAACTTTTGGGGGAAGAAGGGGCGTGGCTTTTTCTCCACAGGGCTCTGATTTTAGCCCAAACAGTTATACAGACATCAAAGAACACCCTTGCACAACCAGAATAGAACAGCTGCAGACTTCCTTTGATCTCTGCTCAATGACCTCTTCATCACATTTAGTATCCTTCTTAGTCTGGGGTATTTTCTGAATCCCTATTCCTTCTAGGAAAGCTACTGCCTGCAGACTGATGCTAAGTTACCAGAGTCTTTTCCACAGAGGAAGGAACTGGATTGATAATTGTCTTCCCTGTGGTCTCTGTTTGTTCTCTATGCCTGTTTAGTATTGAGATCTATAGTTTTTGATTCTCCTCTTTCTGACATAGCAACATCCCAATCTGTTGTAATTGGGTTGCAATTAGTAAGAGAACCATGATAATTCACGGCTTGTCATCTATTGGCTGCCTAGGTCTTTTGTTTCTTCAGTATTTAATCATTCCCCTGATGCTATTCTCTTCATAACATAAAGCAGTTAGAGGAAAAAACTCTCAAATCAGAAAATTAGCTAGCAATTCTACTAAGAAGATTGGATGGAAAATAGCAACTGAAATAAATAATTCAGTGATTTCAATTTTTCATGTTCCCATGTTCTGTAGAAAAATAATTATAATCATGGTTAAGATGTTTATCCAATTGTGGACCTTCTGTTCAGTACTCAGATGTGTTTTTGGTGATCATTTATTTTCAAACTTTTAATAAGAATGATTTTATAGATATTTCACTTACCCTCATTGCATTCCATTTAACCTACCAAAGATGTCTTAAATATTCACTATAGAACAGTGAGCTAGGACTCCTGTGGGAAACTTAAAGTAGAGAATAAACAAACACTCAGTACAGAGGGTCCTCCAATGGTATATACTAACAAAACTCTGATACAGAGAGAAAATGTGATGTGCAATAAATGAAAATAAAAATAATAAAGGATAGATTTATCCAAATCTATGGGTAGATGGCTGGTTTAATGGAAAAGGTGGGATTTGAGCAGTTCTGTAAATTCAGTACATTGTTGTAAAACCATATTATGCAGAGAGCATCTTGGACACCTGAGTAAATTTACATTTCTACTTATTCCTAAATGAATCTATATGAAACCAAAAAAGTATCTGTGGATTTCTCATGATTTACCACCTTAGTGCTTTGGGGAATATGTTATGGTAAGTGCTGACTGCACTCCTGTCCATTAACTTTTGCGTTCATTTGTTTTTTGTCACCATAAGCACTTATGATAATAGAAGATCATCAGCAAGAGAAATGTGTCATTACACATTAAGCAATGCAATTGAACAGTAAATATATTTACTTCCTAAGAGTATCGTGCCTTGTCCTAAAAGAGAATTACAATGTAAATAACTGTTGATCACTTTCTCTTGGGTGAATCATAGGTAGGCTCATAAAAATGGACATGACACTCAAGAAAATGACACATTAATTATATGAGATCACTGATTCTCACTTTTTCCCAGAAGGTTGGCTAAATAAAGGCTATCTATTATACATTCCAGGGATCCGACCTCTTCCCCTTTATAGAACACAACACCACATAATTCAATGTCTGTTTTCCTTGTTAAACTGTAAACTCTAAGAGGGTAGGCCCTTCCTCACTATGGCAAACCCAGAGCTATAGTAGGTAAACATTTACTTAATAAATGGATAAATAAATCAGTAAAGAAGAACTATGTTAGAGGATATAGAGAATGGTACTTAAACTCATTCACTGTCCTTCACTCTGAATGATGTCATTTATTTATTTACTATTTGCCCTTAGACAAATTTGCTGGCTATATCTGTTTTATTAATCCTTCAGAGTATTAGAGTATATTTCATTTATTAATCTTGATGCTTTTAACTTTATTTTCTTAACTCATACCTTCATCTTCACTTTTTCCTTTTATATAGTCTCTCTGATTTCACTTTGTGTTTCATCAAATGTATTAACTTGAATACATAATTTTTTCATTTAAAAATACATTAATAAGTTAATAAATATTAACTTGAATACAAAAAACAATAAAGTTATGCAAAATTATCTTACTTATACTTTTAAAAATGAATGCATTTCTTCTTTGCTCTATATCATAAACATACGTTGTTGATTTCTGTGGAATAATATTCCACATACATAGTTTCACTATGCGCTTACATGTCTGCTTTTCTTGTTTGACTTCCAGATCTTGTTCAAGGATCTGATGAAAGACTACACTGGAGATGTGCAGCATTTAGAAGAGGGACCATGGGGCTGGGACCAGGTGAATAAAAAGGAGCATTTACAGGATGGCTGCGACTTGAAACAGTACAGCCAGGAGGAGAACTTGAAAGATTGTCCATAGCTAGTTAAAAAAACAGTTATCTTTCAGGTCCAAGCTGAATATAAACTGAAAGAAATTAGGATGGTAGGGTTCAAGTTTAAAGGATTTAGAAGAGGAAAGAATATGTAAATCACCTATACTTCAATTAATAATAATAAATGAAAATTAAAAGAGGTGGGAAATCAAGAGTGAAAAGCAAAGAGGAACAATCGTGCCCAACCAGAGCCTTAGTCTATCAAGAAACATGGAAGGTGTCCTTTATTAACACCCAGGAAACTAGGCTGACTAAGAAACACCATATCTGGCTAGACAATTAACTGCAGGTAGGACCTTGTCTTTGAATTTCTAGCACTTTGCACAGTTATTGAATACATGGTAGATACCAGTAAGTATTTATTGAATTCATGGATGAGTCACTGGCTCTTTAGAATTCCATACAACTTTGTCTTTAATCTTGTAATGAATACGTTTCCAAAACAGTTTGACATTGTGAGAATCATAAAGATTATTGCCAAGATGATTGATAACGGTGATTTAAATGTCTTGTATGAATAGGAAACAATCACATTAAATTTTCTCTCTAATATGTATCTATATATTTATCTATTATATATGTCTTTATTTATAAAATAATTTCAAGAATAAAATAGTAACATAACATTGAATTTATATACCTGATTACTAACATTCTAGGCTTAAATTTAATCATGTCAACAATATTTTCCTTTATTAACTGATCCAATCTAGTATTAAATACACTTATTCACTTTCTGATAATGTAGTGTTTTATTACAAAGGACAACTGAAATGTGGATTATGCTATTTAATTCATGGACCGTCATTAGAAAACATTATTCATTTTGCTTTACTCTTTGCAAGCATTCTTACTTCCAGTTTATGTATTACTGATAGTAACCTTTTGTTGTCATCAATAACATCATCTTTAAATAACAAAGATTACATACATCTTTTTATACGAATATATATATTTATACAAATTTAATTTTGTGAGGGCTGTTATTCTATAGTAAAATTGAATTGATGATTAAGATATTTCTTTTAAAATGTTTGAAAATTTCCTTTTATAATGAATATACTTGCATTTGCAAAAGGGATATCAAATGTTTCAGACTAGGAGAGATGTCAGGAAGAAGTTTACACAGACTGGATATCACTGCTGCTGCTGCTGCTGCTGCTGCTAAGTCCCTTCAGTTGTGTCCGACTCTGTGCGACCCCATAGACAGCAGCCCACCAGACTCCCCCGTCCCTGGGATTCTCCAGGCAAGGACACTGGAGTGGGTTGCCATTTCCTTCTGCAATGCATGAAAGTGAAAAGTGAAAGTGAAGTTGCTCAATCGTGTCTGACTCTTAGCGACTCCATAGACGGCAGCCCACCAGGCTCCTCCGTCCATGGGATTTTCCAGGCAAGAGTACTGGAGTGGGGTGCCATTGCCTTCTCCAGGATATCACTAGGGTAGAGCAATATTACAGAAAATGTGTATTCATGGGATAACCTGACTTCTGGCCAGCTTGAAGAAGGGTATCCAACTGGACAACAGCCGCAAGTAAGACCCTGTCTCTTTCTACAGAAAGGATCTCCCTCCTCCTGTCACATACTCTCAGAATCTTGAATCCCCATATAAACTATTCAATATTAGGTTTGAAACCAAAAACAAGCCAAAAAGCATGTATTATGATGAGAATGTAATAACATGAAGGCAGTAGGAAACACCTTGGTTGTGTGACCGTTCCTACTCAGGGAAGTTTCCAGATAGGGAAGTCCAAAAGGGTAGACGGAGAAATTCAAGTAGATGCAAATTCTGGTGAATGGAAGGCCTCACACTCAATCAGTGCTCAGACCAGGCTTCTTCACATAAGTTCAAGTCCTTTTTTTTCAAAACTACTTTTTAACTTTGCTTTGTCTCCATCCAGAAATAGAAGCAATGAAGAACAAAATAAGGATAGAACAAAGAAAAAATATTAAAGCTACTAACACAGAATGAAAGAAGTAAAAGAGTTTGATAAAGTAATTTTTAAAAGATGACAGATAATATTTTTAAAGTCAATGGTAATGTTAATCACAGAATTTTCCTCTATGGTTAAAGTGTAAAAAAGTGTAAGTCACAGGTTACAATGATTATGAATAAAGAGTTTATATTAAAACATTTTCTGTAAGTGATTTGACTGTTTTAGTTCGAAGTTGTAGTTTGAGAGTCTGATGATCGCTATCTTTCTCTTTATAATTCATCAAAATAGGCAGGTTTCTATTTATCTCCATCTCTAGGTTTAATATTTTAAGCTTAATACTAAAGTTAATAACTTATAGTATGTTGAGAGTGGTAGTTCAGTGAGCATACCCTCATGTTTGGGACACCAAGCTTTCCTAAAAACATAATTAAGAAATCAAGATTTTTTTTTTTTTTTAGAGTGGTGATAATGGGCAACTAGCCACTATTCACTTTAAAATGTAAGTTATGAAAATATAGTTCTTGGTCTTGGAAAAGATTTTTTTTTCTGTATACCAGAATAAATATTTGTAAACAATTTTACTATATTTTGACTTTGATCCTTAATTGTTAATAATGACTAATTTTTCTAACAATAGTTTATACTCTGTTTTGAGTAGATCTCTCTCAACCATCTTAAATATTTTAAATTAAATTTAAAATGTTTCAAAGTGCGCACACTGCTCTAGGGCTTTAGGCCAATATCCATCAATTGCTTTGCTCTTTCGGTTGAGTGCAAGTCTCATCCATGACAGCTTTCTGTAAATTAGAGATAAAGCCTTACTCTGCCTTTTTAACATTTTCCATGCAGCTCAATAACTTCTGCATCTTTTCTCTTTCAGGGCCAAAAGGGAAGAAAATGTGTGTTAGATTTACTCCTTCCTTCTCATTCATCAATTATTTGCCTTGTATTTATATAAAGTTTTCTTCTTATTAGCAATCAGATAAAGTCACAAATTGTGCTCAGATGCACACTGTTTTCCATTAGAGGAGCATGTGTCTTTTTATAAGACAAATAATTTTTAAAACCGCTTTTAAACATGACAAGATTTATAAAGGGAGATATACATTGATTTTACCATATGGCCTTTGTCCTAGGCTTTGTGAAGCTATCGAAATATCTTATCACATTGTATCTCATCCATTAGCATATTCTGACTTACTCTTTGTAAGAAAAATATTCTGCAATCATTCAAGGTTACAATTATCTTTGCATTTTAAATTACTCTTACTCTAACGAAACCTAAAAATATAATTTCTGTTCACTTCAAT
The DNA here is from genome assembly GCF_029378745.1 of Bos indicus. Taxonomy (NCBI): domain Eukaryota; kingdom Metazoa; phylum Chordata; class Mammalia; order Artiodactyla; family Bovidae; genus Bos; species Bos indicus. The sequence goes on along the minus strand of NC_091768.1, from coordinate 56,742,779 downwards.
TTGGCTTTGTGTCTTTTTCTTTATTCATTAGATGATCTTCTATTTACTAAGTATAGGAATATAATTTTCACACTAACAGTTTAAAATAAAACAATTAACTTTTATTCTGTAATGAATTATAACTTTTTAATTGCATTTTACATATAAATGTACAACTGTGGCTTTAACTTTCATAGAAACTATATTTTAAATTTTTTAATGTATTGTATTTTTCATATTAAGGAAGTATCAGATTTCAGTTCCTGTTATTGGCTCTTGTGGTTTTTGTCAAGATAGGGTAGCAAAAATAAACCTTTATTCAAGATGGGCTTTGATACTTCACTAAATGAATGATGGCAGAATCCCAAAAGTGAACCAGGTACTGCTCAGAACATAGGAAGAACACAAATCCTACTTCCCATGACCTTCTAGTCTCTGATGTGTATATCCCCAAGCTCCTTATCCTGCTGTAGGATTTATATGTGCACATATCACATCCCTGGGCTTCCCTGGTGGCTCAGACAGTAAAGAATATACTTGCAATGCAAGAGACTTGGGTTCAATCCCTGGAGAAGATTTCCTTGGAGAAGGAAGTGGCAACCCACTCCAGTATTCTTGACTGGAGAATTCCATGGACAGAGGAGTCTGGCAGGCTACTGTCCATGGGATTGCGCAGAGTTGGACACGACTGAGCGACTAACACACGCATACACATGACATCCCCAACTCAGCATCATCGTGAATTATGCACCAGACCCCTCCAATTATTTCTAGTCATCAGAGGAAGTGATGAACTAGGCAAATGCTCCACCATGGTCTCCTGGACTCCATGGAACAGGTTCAGAGTTCTCTGGACAGTCCTGTGCCAACTCTGCCAGGCTATGATGCTTTTGCCTTTATGTGTACTTTCTCATATGTTTCTCATCTGTTTGGGTAGTTATACCTACTAGAAGTATGTTAAAGGGCAATTTCACCAGACACTGTATCAAATGCTTTACTAAAGTGCATGTATTCCATCTATTCCATCCTTTTATCTTCTATTCTTGTGTCTGCTAAAATGGAGGCCCCTCCCAGATGCCATATACTTCTTCTAGATCCCTTTCATTAGATCCATTTCATTAGCTAAAAGAAGTCTGCAATTCTCCACAGCTGTGGCAGGACCCCCACCCCTATTTCACTCTAGAATCTCTCATCTTTACACTACCTCCCTGTGAGAAGCCCATTAATATGTTCCCCCTCTCAGCTGCATAACTTCCTGGAACAACTCAACAGTTAAAAACTCTGAAGCTTCCTTTTTCAGCTGCACAGTTGAAAATTCTCCTCACCAAAGGCAGTCCAGCAATGGACATTTTGCCCTAAAGCAGCCTTCCGTTCATAGTTAAAATATGGTGATCATGGCTAAAAGAATTGTGATCACTCAGATCAGATCAGTCGCTCAGTTGTGTCCGACTCTTTGCGACCCCATGAATCGCAGCACGCCAGGCCTCCCTGTCCATCACCAACTCCCGGAGTTCACCGAGACTCACATCCATCGAGTCAGTGATGCCATCCAGCCATCTCATCCTCTGTCTTCCCCTTCTTCTCCTGCCCCCAATCCCTCCCAGCATCAAAGTCTTTTCCAATGAGTCAACTCCTCGCATGAGATGGCCAAAGTACTGGAGTTTCAGCTTTAGCATCATTCCTTCCGAAGAAATCCCAGGGCCGATCTCCTTCAGAATGGACTGACCTTCATCTTATAACAAGACAAGGTATGCCTCATGAAATATCACATGTGATGCCTCATAAAATATCATCTGCTATATGTTTAATTAAAAAAATTTTAAATTGTGAGTAGGAGGGGCAGAGAGATACAAATTTGGGGTAGTGGTAATATAAGATAATGCATGCTAAGGAGAATATCTGGAATTCAGTCACATAAACAAAGAAATTTGGTTTAATGGAATAACATGGACGTTGAGTTTAGGAAGAGGACTGTATTGGCACAATCTTTGTAAAGAGCAATGCTTCTGACAGTCGTCCACATGTTTCTAGATATCTGTGTATTTGATATTAGCTGGATATTTGAATTGGGTGGGTATTGTGAACAGTTACTTTTATGGCTATCCTCAGACTTCCTAAGTGTTCACAAAAAATAAACATAGTAAAAATGGTTTTTAAAAAGGGAGATGAGAAGTACTGACCAAATTCAATACTATCATATCTCAGTACAGATGCCTTTTATCCCTTGAGGGTCTGTGAAATCTGACACTGCTCTGTAGACAGGCTAAAGCAGTGTGTCCAGAACACCATCCGACATCAGAGGACACATGGCTTCAGTTTCAACAAACTTGACAGATGTGCACATCTCCATTATAGAAGTAGGCCACACATAGGAGGAAATGCCCTTGCCCTTGGTTATTTCTGCTTTATGAATGCAAATACCAGTTTAATTAAATGATGGGCTCGAATAGGCTTCCCAGACAGAAATGAGGCTCCACTGTAAGTATTTGGATTTGAAAATATGGAGGGGAAAACACATCTATTTCGTTTAAGAAGTATTTAGAAGGTCATGTTGTCAGAAAAAGCAGTGACCTGCTGTGAGTCTTTTTCTAATTTTAAGCTGTGATGGATTATCCACGCACGGGCAGCACACACTTATAAACCAAAGTACAGATAGGTTTGATATGATACAGTGATTTTAAACTGTGCTTTAATTTGCAGCTATTTGAACCACTTCCATTTTTTACAGATATTGAAAATTGGAAATGAGTCAAGCGGTAGCATGTTCCAACATATTGCTCCAAGTAACAGCATATCACTTCACTATGTACAGTGAGTCTGAAAATTAATAACTAAGTAAAAGACACTTAGCTAAAAAGAAAATCACAAAATAAGAGACTAGGACAGGCTTTTATGAAAGCCTGATTATTGAGGGGGAAAGTGCTAAGTAGAGAGAATCCAGTAGTTATAGCAGTGACAGTTGCTAACTATGTGACTTTGGGTCAAATCCATATTTTCTTTAATCTGTAATTTTTCAGTTACCACTTCTGTTAGATGGAAGAAAAATAGTCATTTGTATATAAGCATGATTAATGTGAGAATCAAATGAGACAGCAGAATTTGAAAATAATAGAGAGCTCTACAATATCTTGTTTTATTATTATCTTCAAAACCATTACTTCTGGCCAGTGTAATATTATCTTCCTCATGGAGCTCATATCAAGATAGGAGAGATTGACATAAATAATTACAAAAGTATTGTAAACAGAAATAGAGGCATATAATAGATGTTTATGCTATACCGAGAATAATCAACTCACTCTTTTTAAAGAACTGAAAATTACTTCATACAGACTGATGGTTAATTTTACAAGTCTGGCTGGCTGGGCCACTGGGTTTCCAGATATAGTAGCTGATCAAACATTATTCTGGATGTTTCTGTGTGGGTGTTTTGGATGAGATTAGTGTTAAATCAGTGGACTTGAGTAAAGCAGCTAGACTTCCCCATTGCGGGTGGGCCTCATCCAGTCAAAGTCCTGAATAGAACAGAAAAAATGGACACTGCCTCTCTCCCCCAAGTAAAAGAAAATTCTCCACTTGACTGCCTCAGTCTTCACTGCCAACTTAGTATCTTCCTTCCTGATAGCCACTGAATTCGAACCTCACCTCTCCTTGGGCTTCTGAATTACTGGCCCACCCTGCAGATTCTGGGCTTGCCAGGTTCCATAATTGCAGGAACCAATTCCTTATAAATTTTATAGATCATAAATTATCTATCTATCTGTATGTTTTTTTTTTTTCTCTTGAGAGCCCTGGTGCATATAGAATATGCCACTTATGCTAAGTATTAAAGTTGTGAGTGGGAGTTTAAGAAGTGGATGAAGAGATAAAGGATTTATAAGTAGAGAAATCAGAATGTGAGAAATTAGAATTCGGTTGTGCAGAAACTCCAAGAAGTTTGTTGGGTCTTCATGGTTGGGAGTTGGAATGGTTGGGGGGGGATATAGAGGCAAGAGAGATGAGAATGAGTGTGAGATCACGGAAGCGCCTTGTATGCCATACGGAAGCATTTGGACTTTAACCTAGAGGAAATGAGAAGCCATTTGGAGGATTTAAACAAGGAAATAAGATGATTAAATTTGCATTTTAAAAGATTACTCTAGCTGCAGTGTCAGGTATGGATTAGAGAGGGTCAAGGCTGCTGGCAGGGAGATTATTGAACCAGCATAAGCCAGGATAATGAGGTCCTGTATTAAGTCAGTAGTGGTGGAAATGGAAACACAATCTATATAAAAGATACAAAAGAGATAGAGTCAACAAAATTCGATAAGTGGTTTGGCATGGGGATGAGGTGGGGTGGTAGATAAACTAAACAGGATGCCTAGCATTCAGGCTTGAGGAACTGAATGAAACAGATATTGTAATAGAGATAGAACAAGAGGCTTGGGAAAAATGAGAATTAGTTATATTTCTAATGTGGCATTTATGATATATGTGATAGCCCCAGAAAAAGACGTCTATTAGGCAATTAGATAAATGAATCAAGAGAAAAATTAAAAGTCAGGACTGCAGTTATAAAGGTAGGGGTTAGGGAAGCTAGATATAAAAATGATTGGTGTTGATGAGATCCTTCAAGAAATCTGAGAAAAGTGAAAAAGGAAGATGACTGAAGCAGAACTGTTGAAGGCTTATGAAAAATGAATCTCTAGTTTGCTCATTAGAGACATTTCTGACAATGTCTTTAGGACAAAAGGTCCTTTATAAGATGTTCCTTGAAAGAAATTAGATATTTAAACTTAAACACTAGTTATGACCTGTACTATGAAGTGTGGAGTTTGATGCTGCATTGACATACCCTCAGCTACCTTTCAAACTTATTTATTAATTACATCTATAGAATCAATATTTTAGTGAGATCCAAACATTTTAGACACCATGGAAAAAGACATTTTGGCACTGATTTAAAACTGATTACTTAAAACTGATTATTATTTGGTATCTTAATTGTGAATTACAGAAGACAACATATAATCACTTTTTTCTCTAAGTAAGTTTCCTCATCAGAAAAATAAAACAACTTCATAAAAACAAGTCAATGTTAAAGAGAATGACCTTAAGGTCATTTATGGAAATAATGGTCTCTGGTCCTATAATTAATATCCTTCTAATGTTATATAAGTGACTCCTCAAAGCTTTATTTTATTTTATGGAAGGAACAATTCAGACATTTTAGGAGGGTGAAGAAGAAGGAGGAAGAAAGAGAAGGGAAAAGAGGGTAGGTAAAAAATAGCAGTAGCTCAGACAGAGAGCTTATGTGGCCCATAAAGGTAAATACATACATACACACACACACACACACACACACACACACACACACATATGTATACACATACATACATACATAAAGGACATTAAATATATACATAATATCCTTTTAGAGAAAAAAAATCACTGACATCTGCATAGAAAATATATGCAAACAATATCCAAGTCTGAGAGCAAATGATCAAATTAACATAACTTCCAAACCACAAAACAACCCATCACCACCAAAAAAAAAATAAAAAGACAAAACGCCTTTCTTTGACATCAGTGACTGGTAACTTATATCTTTTTCTTTCTTGCCTATAGTCTTCTTTGTAAAAGGAGTCCTTTGGGCAGCATTAATTTCTACCTTCAGCAGAAGCCCAAAATGTTTCCGAGAGATCCTTTAAGTAACCTCCCATTGGAATGAGCAGTAAAAAAGCCATTGCTTGTCACAAGTATGTCACTGGCCTATGAAATGGCTTCATTTCCTCCTTTCTGGTACAGAAATGCAGCGCCTGAGTCATGATTAACTAAGCCACTAGTCCAAAACTCCAGGACATCCAACATACTGAACAAATCTTTTTAAAAAATCAACATATTTTATACTTCATTTGGGGCTGAAAATTTACAGAAAAATGAACTGCTGTTCTTATTGATATGAAGACAAAAGTTCTTTGTAATGGTACTCTCAGGGTTTTGTTTTGATTTATTTAAACAGCTGTTTGTTGTTTCTTTTAATAGTTTTCCATTAGCTTTCACATAGCCCTGTTTTTCTTCATCTATTCCTCTGAAAAATTCATCACCCACACGTCTCACCTGCTCTCTTTGTTTCTTCCCTCCTGATGAAGGAGTGAGTACCAAGAGCAACAAAACACAGACACACAGGCACACCCACACCCCCTCACATACACATTCTTCCTGCTCACATCCCGATCTGCTTTCCCACCATATCCAAGAGGTCCAATTTTTCACTTATGTTATTCCCTGGCATAAAGATCACTTGTTCTGCTCTTCTGAGAACAAAGTATTTCTATGACTAGAATTTTAAAGTATTTCCTAGAGTTCTGAACTGAATAAATTACTATGACTGTTAATTACTATGAGGAAAAAATATTTAAGCATCTGTAACAGAACAGAAAATATGAAAATGTCACTGTAACAAATGGTTGCATGCATTCAAAATAAAATCAAGTGTCCAAAGAGATGCAGCATCCTGCTGAACTAAGCAAAACTGTATCAAAAGATGTTGCCACCCAGTTACAAGATAAATAAGGCCTAGGGATGTACAGCATGGTGACTATAATCAACAGTACTGTATTGTATATCTGAAAGTTGCTGAGAGTAGATCTTAAACTTCTCATCATGAAAGAAAAAAATTGTAACTGTGATAAAGGTTGTTAACTAAACTGACTTGTGATAACCATTTTGTAATATATACCCATATTCTATTATCATCGTGTACACTGATGATGGATACAATGTTATGTTTCAATTATATCTCAATTTAGTAAAAGGCATTACTGGATTCCTAAACCATCATGTACGAATACAAAAAGTGAAGTATTGCCTATTTCCCTGATTTCTAATTATTTTACATTCAAAGAAAATTGAATTAACTATATTCTTCTGCTTACTTACGATTTTTCTATTAAAGTTCATCTTATCATGTGAAGACATCCAGGACCTAGGGAAACACACTCATGCTGCAGCAGAAAGTACAAAGAGGAGATGAGGGGCGATAATTTTATTTTTCTTAGCCTAATAGGCCACTAACCCAATTTGTTGATGCAATTTTGTAAGGTATACACAGGCCACTTGAACAAGGGAAATGAAATTAATCACTGCAGCCTCAGTCAGGAGAAATGACCTTCAGCTAATGTTCCTTTTGAAACAGAAAAAAATTTCAAACTTCTAGAGAATTATAAGAAGCTCGATGGAGCAGGCACTGCTATGCTGTTTTGAACCCCCAGTGAAGCCTGTGAACGTTACTCCATCCCACTAAGCGAGGTGGATCGTCTTACTGTTTCCACAGCTGCCAGGGTATTAAATTCTGACTGCATCCAAAGCTGTGATCATCGTACTGTGTCTAACTACACACCCGTCAAGTGTTGGAGCGAGTGCTGGCAGAGGACTTCCCGCTCCTGGAGGCTGCCAGGCTCTGATAAGTACAACCTCCCATTCTCCAAGGCTCCTCACTGACTACCACTGGCCTCTCTTGACTTTCCACATCACTCCATATGATTTTCTGTTGAGCAATTTTTTAAAGCGTTAACTCTGTCATCTTAAAAAATCAAAGGTTTACTTATTAACAGAAAAAGGAAGCTCTTTCTTTAAAGTGTGGGATGATACTCAGCACTACCTTAAAACCTTGAATAGGTATTAACCAAAAACAGACAGAGAAAATAAAGATAAATGGCTTGTATCAATTCTTCACCACACACTGTCTCTTGACCATGATTTCATTTCTGGGCACTTTAAAATACCAGGTTATGTCATATACTTCACATTCCCACAGAAAGGCTAATGTATACCAATCACTTACAAGAAATAAAACCATAGATGATACTGCATTTTTTCAAAATGTACCATTAAGTTGATCATTTTATGTATATATTTTAAAAGTTGCCACATTTTGTGATGAATGACTATGGAAGTTTTTTTTTTTTTTAAGTTTTCTACTTAGTATTTCTAAAGAGGTCACACTGTATGTATGGGAAAGTGGTGGCTATTATTAGTTTAAGTCATCTTATAAAACATTATAAAAGTAAATTAAATTTTCTATTGTTTTCAAATTAATATTTTAAAAATATTAATATTCCTGAAAGACACAAATAAATTCTTTACATAAATATATGTAAATTTTTTCCATATAGTGTCTCATTTTTCACAAAAACATATTCTAATTTTTATTTCCCCAAAACTATGGAAATCCATGGTTTCAGATCTGAGTTTGCACAAATTATAAGAATGCTTTTGATTTCTTCCTCATTAGTAGTAGTCTCTGTAGACTTTGAAAGTGCAAATAAAAACTTATTTGTAAAAAATGTATTTTGAGGCCAAAAATACATAAAAGTGAAGAAAATAACCACTGTTGTCATTTATTTATAGTCCCCAAAGTCAGTTGGCCACCTAATGTGAAGAACTGACTTATTTGAAAAGTCCCTGATGCTAGGAAAGATTGAAGGTGGGAGGAGAAGGGGATGATAGAGGATGAGATGGTTGAATGGCATCACCAAGTCAATGGACATGAGTTTGAGCAAGCTCCAGGATTTGGTGATGGACAGGGAAGCCTGGCATGCTGCAGTCCATGGGGTCGCAAAGAGTTGGACATGACTGAGCAACTGAACAGTTGAGTTCAATTCAGAACTGAAAGTCTTCCTAAGGAATACACCTACCAGATAAAGCTGTCAACTTCTGATACTCAGTTTTATCATAAGGGTTTCACTGATAACTTAGTGGTAAAGAATTGCCTGCCATTGCAAGAGACCCAGGTTTGTTCCCTGGTCTGGGAAGATCTCACATGCCTCAGCATGACTAAGCCTGTGCACCACAAGTATTGAGTCTGTGCTCTAGAGCTCAGAAACTGCAACAGCTGAGCCCACGCACTGCGACTACTGAAGCCCACACACCTAGAGCCTGTGCTTTGCAACAAGAGAAGCCACCGCAATAAGAAGCCCACACAATAAAAAGAAGAGTAGTCTTTGCTTTCTGCAACTAGAGAAAAGCCCTCACAGCAACGAAGATCTGGCACAGAAAAAAGTAAACTTTTTTTTTAGGTTTTATCATAGATAAATTATAAAAAGATAAACTTCACAAAATGACATAACCTGAGGTAATACCAGAGTTAGCATGCAAATATTTTAAATAAAAATTATGCTGAATTCTCTAGCAAACAATCATTATCACACATGGAGATAAAACCAAGATTCACACTGCCATTAGATGTTATGTTGCACTTAGTGGCATGTAATTTGATGCTCTCTTTTTTTTTTTTTTTTTACAGTAATTTCTCTAATTTCTCACAGCAGTTCTGAGCCACAAATTAAAATCAGCAGTTTCTTTCTAAAGAAAATAGAAGTGAATGCATGACAGTGCTTGCTGAAAAGCATGTAGACAATTCCTTGATTGGAGTGGAAGGCAGAATTCATGAGTCTCTAAGTTTGTAGCTTTACTCTATAGAGTTGAAAGTATCCCATCTTGGAAAATGTATAGTCAATGAACCAAGAAGGGGTTAGGAAGGAATTCTGTATAACAGAGTTTCAAATGTCTGATAAAATACAGCATATGGCCATGTAGATTTTCCTTAAAGCAATTTGAAATGATAATAATAAACCAACAAACATTTTTGAGTGTTCATTATGTGCCAGGTAATGTGTGAAGAAAATTACATGAAATATCTATTTTAATTCTCGTAACAATTTGGGAGTGATATTCCTGTCATTCCTATTTTACACAAAAGAAAATTAGGTCTTAGGTTAAGAAATTTCCATAAAGACACATAGCTATTTCGTGACAGTGTTTCTGATGCCAGCATTCGTGCAAACAAAGGTAAAAGTAACCACTGAGATGAACAAAACAATATTTGCAGTCAACATAATAAAAAATCCAGAAAGCAAAGTGAATGTTTTCAACATTTTTTCTAGAATTATAATGGTAGCATTACTGCTGATTCTCCCTTTTATTACACATCTTTTCCTCACCTCATTTATTGAGACATAGGCTATGCATTTTAACTGTTACAGATCTTTCTTACCAGTTGGAACTTTGGGGAGTATTATTAAATTCATTTTATGGGTATTTCTAGTACACTTGTAAAGATCACAAGTACAGAGAGTGATTATAGCGTTGGAGAGTGCAGGGTAGAAAACAAAACCCTAATATCTAAGAGGTTGCCTTATTCTTCTTTTGACCTCAGTGGTCCAGCCCATATGCTAGGCTACCTTAAGTTATGCTGAAGATATCCTAGTTTATGGGCTATCTTCAGCCCATATGCTAGGCTACCATCAGGCTTTGCCTTCCACCTGGATTCTTTTATCATAGTGTCTACAACACTTAAGTTTTTAAAGATCTGTCTCTCTGTCTACAATCTAAATTCCCAGAATAAATAGGCAGAGTTATTCCCCTGTTTCTTTTACTGACATCCTGGTGCTTTCCACAAAGAGATGGTTTTTAATTTTTCTAATTTAAATATTAACAATAAATTAGTAATTATAATATTAGGTAGTAGATTCTTAATTTGACAGAAGTTTGGAATAGATAACTTTGTAAGTCCCTTTTGTAATTGCATGTCTAATATTGAGAGTGAATATTAGAATAAAGATGCCCACCAGGCTCCTCTGTCCATGGGGATTCTCCAGGCAAGAATACTGGAGTGGGTTGCCATTTCCTTCTCCAGCGGATCTTCCAGACCCAGGAATTGAACTCAGGTCTCCTGCATTGCAGGCAGTTTCTTTACCATCTGAGAGACACCAAGGATTTCTAATATTACAGTTAAGAAAATAGTGCATATATTGTGAATTTGGTGTATAGTATTAAGGATATTGCCTACTCTACGAATTTAGTATAAGAAAGCATAGAATACACAAAACAGAGAAATAATGTAATATCAGTTCATGTATTCACCACTCAGCTTATAAAATAAAGAATTCTCTGTAGGATTAAAGACCCCCTCTTCCTTCTGCTCCTGCAGAGAACTTGCCTCTACTCCTGAATTACAGATTTGCTATTCCCATACATTTCTTTATATATTTTTCTCATATCTTAATACATCTGAAAAAGTGAAAAGTAAAAGTTTAAAGTGAATGCTGCTCAGTCGTGTCTGACTCTTTGAGACCCCATGGACTATACAGTCCATGGAATTTTCCAGGCCAGAATATCGGAGTAGGTAGCCTTTCCCTTCTCCAGGGGAATTTTCCCAATCCAAGGATCAAACCCAGGTCTCCTGCACTGCAGGCAGATTCTTTACGAGATGAGCCACAAGGTCAAATATTTAATGTTTGTATTTATAATATTATTTTCTATGCTAAAAAGTCTGCCATAAAAATGATGTCAAACTATACATTCTTCTACCTTTTTTTTCTGCTCAATGTTTTGTGACTCATCAATTCTTTGTGTATGGCTCTAATTAATGAGCTTTAACTTCGGAAAGATAAAAAACAAAACAGCATATACTCTGCACTTGGAAGAGGCCATATGAAAGTTTGGATAGAAGGAGTCAGGGTTCCTTGGCTGTATTTGGGGTTAATTCTTGTGTGTGTGTGATGGTTATGGACTGGAACACCGAAAGGAAATCAACTCCATGAAGGGCATGATGAGAGCTGTTGGGGATTCAGTGACTTGAAAACAGGGAAACAGAGGTTAACTTTTCTCTGTGACCTAAAAGGTATTGACCCCAGGCTGAAAACTGGGGTGCCTTGGATGTTAATGAGAAGTTAATTTCTGTGGAGATAAGAAATGCCTGTGTGCCCTAGAGGTTAGTGAGAAGAGCCTGAGTGTGACATGTTTGGTGATGGGGAGTCAGTAATAATATAGGGATCTGAGGAAGAATATTTTAATGATCATGAGTAGAATGTATTAGAGAGGATATAGAATTATGTCAGGCATTAAGAGTATTCTTTAAGTGAGGGATCAGCCATGGTGTGCATATGCTATAGGGAAAGCCATATCAAGATGAAAAAGGATAAAACGAAAAGACAATTGTAGGGGAAAATCACAATTGTAGGCATATTCTCCTTGAGAGAGTATTCTTGAGTATTCTCCTTCACAAGAGGGAAGAAAAGATTAGGGTTAAAACACGTTATCAATGTCCCAAGCCTGAAAATGAGAGTTTTTCCTTTTAAACTACAAATTATGTAAATTAGGAAAGCTATCCCAGTTATCTGAAAACCTTCCTGGTTGATAGAGAATACTGATGATTGGGAATTAAAGGAAGATGAAAGACAGGGTTGTTTTATGCACTCTCTGAACTCTCTCAGGATTCTGTGAGGGTTTGGGATTTGTGGGCAGGGAGGAATGAGAGTAAACAAAGAGGAGGGGAAGACAGCCAAAGTGCCAGGAGCTCTCTGCAGTGGATTAATCTCCTCAAAGGTAAAATTGGAATGCTGAGGAAAAATGAGTTCCCACCTTCACCCTACCACCACTGGTTCAAAATGCTATCTCATTTGCAACTTTATTTTGCTTTAAAGTGTCTCACTAATTTATCTGTGGCCAAGTTAGTCCAATTACTTCAAGCATGACATTCTTGAGGTCAAAGACTTGGGTTTGATGCTTCTACAGAATAATTAACTTTGCTTTAACCTACGGTCACAGCTCATATCCCAAACCCTGACAAGTTGTCTTTGTTTGCAGGAAGGGATGAGATGAAAGAACAGTATTGTGAGAACAACAACCCAAAAGCACACTCAAGAGACAGGGATAAATAATACCATATTTATTTTTAAAAGATACACTTTGGATTCCTGATTTTCTTTATGTATCCTTAAAAAACAAAAATATAAAATTTGCTATAAGGCATAAGGTCAAGTTGACTGTTTTTAAATTTGAAGATTGATAGAATGCCCTTAAAGATAAAAACATAACAATTTAAAAATCTTATTTTTCACTATAATATTATTAGAAAATCTAATAGCTAAATAATAAAATAATTATAATAAATTAAACAATAGTTTGTACTATGGACATTTTCCAAAAAGTTAGTATGAGTTTTGATATTGAAATTAGAGTTTTACTCCAATTTTTTATTAGGTTTCATTTATTGTTCTTTTATTCAGATCTACAAAGTCATTAGCTAAAAGACACTAGAGAATCTAATATTCATTCTATTAGTATTCTATTCTATTAATATTCATTCAATCTAATATTCATTCTAAAGTCAATTGGGATTATTTAAAGATTATTTTCATGCTTGAAAGTCAAACAAAATAAGTTTTTAAAACATATTTATTTCTAAATATTATAAGTAGATATTTGTTTATTTGTTTTGTTTTTGTGGAAGCTTTTGTCCTGGAATTTTTGCTTTCTAATAATATTTTAAAAATATTTCTCTGTATATATCAATGTTACAATACTTTATATATTGCCCTTTATTTTAACCAATTATTTTGGAATATAAAAAATTAAAACATTTTCTATTTAACCTAATTTGTTTTAAAAATACAGTGAAAGACCAATATATAACATTGTTCTGTATTTTATCACTTTTGCATGCAATTGACTTATAAACTTTTTCTTTGGCTTTCATGAAGATGGGGTTATATACTGAATACATTCTTCCTTTTTTGAAAATAATTTCATCTCTTTAATCCTCTTCATTAGATTGTGTACCTATCAGATTTGAGGACTAAACAAATTTATTTAGTTAAAAAATTGTCATCATCAAACAAATTTTTCATTTGCCTTTTCTCAAATCTCTACTGAGGGAAGGCAAACAAGCATGGCCTTCCCCTTGTTTGTGCATCTACTACCTTGTCATCAACATCACTGTAAACTAAGCTGATCAAAACTTTTAAAAACCTGTATGTTTGAACCCTAACTGTGGAAAGCATCTGGGTTAGATGCAGTTAAGCATGGCAAATCAGTGCGTGTCTAGATGAACTAGTATGGGGGTCAGCCAAAAACTTTCCACAGTTTTAAAAATTACATATTACTTTTAGAATAGTTTTACCTTTATAGAAAAAAAATTGCAAAAAGTACTAAAATCACAAAACTATAAGATTATAAAAAAATTGACATATACTGGAGTGTTCCCATACAAACTACGGGCTTCCTTAGTGGCTCAAATGGTAAAGAATCTGCCTGAAATGTGGGAAACCTGGGTTTGATCTTTGGGTTGGGAAGATCCCCTGCAGGAAGGCATGGTGACCCATTCCCATATTCCTGCCTGGAGAATCCCCATGGACAGAGGAGCCTGGTAGGCTACAGTCAATGCAGATGCTAAGAGTCTGACACAACTGAGCGACTAAGAAAAGTACATACTTTTAACCTACACTTAATTTCCCCAATGTGTTGGCTCAGTTCAGTTCAGTTCAGTTCAGTTGCTCAGTCGTGTCCGACTCTTTGAGACCCCATGAATTGCACCATGCCAGGCCTCCCTGTCCATCACCAACTCCCAGAATTCACTCAAACTCCTGTGCATTGAGTCGGTGATGCCATCCAGCCATCTCATCCTCTGTCATCCCCTTTTCCTCCTGCCCCCAATCCCTCCCAGCATCAGGGTCTTTTCCAGTGAGTCAATTCTTCGCATGATGTGGCCAAAGTATTGGAGTTTCAGCCTCAGCATCAGTCCTTCCAATGAACACCCAGGACTGATCTCCATTAGGATGGACTGATTGGATCTCCTTGCAGTCCAAGGGACTCTCAAGAGTCTTCTCCAACACCACAGTTCAAAAGCATCAATTCTTCGGTGCTCAGCTTTCTTCACAGTCCAACTCTCACATCCATACATGACTACTGGAAAAACCATAGCCTTGACTAGACAGACCTTTGTTGCTCCACCTCCTCCAATTCTTTGTGACCACATGGGCTGTAGTTCACCAGGCTCCCCTTTCTATGGGGATTCTCCAGGCAAGAATACTGGAGTTGGTTGTCATGCCCTCCTCGAGGGGATCTTCCTGACCCAGGGATCAAACCAAGGTCTCTTACATTATAGGTAGATTCTTTACCACTGCACCACCTGGGAAGCTCCAATTTCCCCAATATCTCAACCTCAGATATGCAGATGACACTACCCTAGTGGCAGAAAGAAAAGAAGAAACTAAAGAGCATCTTGATGAACGTGAAAGAGAGTGTGAAAAACTGGCTTAAAACTCAGGATTCAAAATACTAAGATCATGGCATCAGTCCCATCACTTCATGGCAAATAGATAGGGAAAAAATGGAAACAGTGACAGATTTTACTTTCTTGTGGTCCAAAATCACTATGGACGGTGACTGCAGCCATGAAATTAAAAGACACTCGCTCCTTGGAAGAAGAACTATGACAAATCTAGGCAGCATGTTAAAAGGCAGAGACTTCACTTTGCCAACAAACATAGCTAGTCAAAGCTATGATTTTTAGAGTAGTCATGTACGAATGTGAGCATTGGACCATAAAGAAATCTGAGCACCAAAGAAATGATGCTTTCAAACTACGGTGCTGGAAAAGACTCTTAAGAATCCCTTGGACAGCAAGACTCTTGAGAGTCCCTTGGACGGCTAGGAGATCCAGTCAGTTAATCCTAAAGGAAATAAACCCTGAATGTTCATTGGAAAGACTGATGCCACCTGATGTGAAGAGCCAACTCATTGGAAAAGATCCTGATGCTAGGAATGATTGAAGGTGGAGAAGAAGGGGACAACAGAGGATGAGATGTTTGGATGGCGTGACTGATTCAATGAACATGAGTTTGAGTAAACTCCAGGAGATAATGAAGGACAGAAAAGCCTGGTATGCTGCAGTTCATGGGGTCTCAAAGGGTTGGACACAACTGAGTGACTGAATAACAACAACAATGATTAGTATAGTACATTAACTGCAGTTAATGAAACTGATATTTATGGATTTTAACTAGAATTTGTACTTTACTTAGATTTCCTTAATTTTTACTTAATGTACTTTTGTTTTTATTTTTTCCAGGATCCAGTCCACCTTACCACATTGAATTTAATTATTGTATCTCTGTAGATGTCTCTTGGCTGTGATAATCTCTCACATTTTTCCTTGCTTTTAATGTCTGACAGTTGTGATACATACTAGTCATGTATTTTATAGAATTATACCCCAGTTAGAATTTGTCTGATGTTTTTCTCCTGATTTGGCTGTGGTTGTGGTGTTTTGGAGGAAGACCAGAGAGTGCCATTTTCATCACATCTTATCAAAGGCACACTCCAACAACATGACTTTTTACTGTTGCTGATCTTGATCACTTGGCCACGGTAGTGCATTGGTTTGCTATTGGCTGCCTAACAAAGTATGGCACACTGAGTGCCTTAAACAACAGAAATGCATTTTCTCCGTGTTCTGGGGGCTAGAAGTACAAGCTCACATGTCTGCTGATTCAGTTCATTCTGTAGGCCCTGAGGGATGATCTGTTCCATGCCTCTTTCCTACCTACTGTTGATTTGCTGGCAATCTGGTACATTTGTTGCCATTACAGATGCATCAGCCCAATCTCTGCCCTTATTTTCCTATGTGATATTGAGAGTAAAGGCTGGACACTGACACATCAAATATCAGTGGTTCTTTTCTCTGCAATTAGAAAGAACAGTAAAAGAGAACCTCATAAATCCCCAACCCCACACCTTCCTCCCATCCTTCCTGTCATTGTACAGACATGGGTTCCAATCTAAAGCAAAGCTCTCTTCTTTCCTATTAAACGATTTTATTTAAGAAATCTATTCTCTCTTTTCTGCATCACCAGCTGTTTCCTCAGCACTGTCATTTCTTGCTACTGTCCTAACTCAAGTCATCATCCTCACTTCCTAGATGACTGAAGTAGCCCCTCAGTTGGCTTCCATAGTTCCACCTTTGTCTCCTTAAAGTCGAGCTTCAACAAAGCTGTAAATAACACACTTTAAAAGCATCCATCAGATTATGTCTACTCAAAATCCTCCAAGAGTTCCTCATTTTATGCAGATTAGAAATCACAGACCTACACATCCCTGCATGATGCACTCCTCCTCTTGCTTTCTGACCACAGCTCTGCTGCCCTTTCCCTCACTCTGTCTTCTCTAGACTAGACAGAGGGCTCTGTGCTGCTGCCTGAACACCTCAGGACCTTTGCACTGTGTTTTTGCATGGCTCACTCCATCACCTCCTTCAGGTCTTTGCTTGAATTAACTTTCTCAGTTAGGTCTATCCAGTTCACACTCCTTAAAAATATGATCAACTGCTCAATAGGTTGTTCCTATCCTACTCATTCTGCCTTACTTATATTCATAACATTTATTACTTTTTAACAGGCAATATACCCATTATTTTGGTATACATTTTCTTTCTCTTTCCATTAGAATATGAGCTCTGTGAGGCAAAAATTTAAGTCTGTTATACTTTCTTGTTTTAGTCTAATGGCAGACCAATGCCTGACCATTAATAGGCTTTCACCAAATTTTAAAAATAGATTTATATGATAATGATAATATAATGGTTAACACACAAATATTTCCTATGCATTAATTAATCTTAATATATTCTTTGTACACATTAACACATTTAATCCAGAAAACAATTCTATAATGTAGGTACCATTATTCTGCCACTTTATAAATGAGGAAACAGGCCAAGTTCCAAAAGCTAATTAATGGAGGGTCCAAGATAAATGATCATTTTCTTATTTATCTTATTTTCTATTTTTCAAATATTTTGTATTGATTTTGAATTTCCTTCATAATACCAAAAAAATCTTTAAAAGTTGTCCAACTCTTTCTCTATCATTACCTCACTCAGTTTCTGAAAAGATGTTTTAGCTGAAATCTGTGATTTGTTTTCTTGACTATTTCAATGCTTATTTTCTATATATCATTTACCCCTAAAATTAGCTCCTGTGGTTATAACTACTCTTTTAAAAATGAATCTCACAGATTTTAATATAGTTCTTGTGTATTGATGTCTTGAGTCAATACTGGATGATAAATATTTGGTTTTATCCAACTTTAATACGAATGTGTATGTTTGTGGGTATGCACTTTGGAAGTAATAGTCTTCTTTTTTTGAAAGTAGGAATTATTAATATGTTTCCTTCTGTTCTTTTACTTTGAACTATAGTGTACTGAAGGACTTCAGCAAGCTTAAAGATCCTCTAAGCAGCCCCTTAAAACATGTCAATGAAATAATACAGGATAATTATTTTGTTATATTTTTAAAGATGGCACATAGAGGTTAAGTAATTTTCTTGAAAGCAGAACATTTACATACTGTATTTTTAATTAAGTATCTTAAATTACTTGTGCAACTTACTCCTAAAATTTTTATGAATGTACATGTGGTTCAAAAGCTAGCAACCTGATGATGCTGAAGGCAAACAGCCAACAAGTTTGCAATAAAAAAGAAAAAAATCACCAGCAACCATTACAAACTTAGTCTGCTAAAATGGCTTCAGTTCAGTTTAGTTTAGTCGCTCAGTCATGTCCAACAATTTACGACCCCATGGACTGCAGCACACCAGGCTTCCTTGTCCATTACCAACACCCAAAGCTTGCTCAAACTCATGTCCATCAAGTCGGTGATGCCATCCTACCATCTCATCCTCTGTCATCCCCTTCTCCTCCCACCTTCAATCCTTCCCAAATTAGGGTTTTTTCCAATGAGTCAATTCTTCACATCAGGTGGCCAAAGTATTGGAGTTTCAGCTTCAGCATCAGTCCTTCCAATGAATATTCAGGACTGATTTCCTTTAGGAATGACTAGTGATATACACGGAGAAGGCAATGGCACCCCACTCTAGTACTCTTGCCTGGAAAATCCCATGGATGGAGGAGCCTGGTAGGCTGCAGTCCATGGGGTCTAAGAGTCGGACACGGCTGAGTGACTTCACTTTCACTTTTCACTTTCATGCATTGGAGAAGGAAATGGCAATCCACTCCAGTGTTCTTGCCTGGAGAATCCCAGGGACGGGGGAGCCTGGTGGGCTGCCGTCTATGGGGTCGCACAGAATCGGACACAACTGAAGCGACTTAGCAGCAGCAGCAGTGATATACAATTGTAGTCATTCTTTATATGAATGGAATAATGGAGGTTAATCATAAAAAGCAGAATATAAAGCAAAACTTGGGTTAGTTAAAACAGTCTTTGGAATCAAAATTCCATAGCAGATTAATCTCTGAAAAATTTATCTAACCAACATTGAATAGAAGTTAAGTGTTATATTTTATTTGCTATGCTGCTTCTGCTAAGGCACTTCAGTCAAGTCCAACTCTGTGCGACCCCATAGACGGCAGCCCACCAGACTCCCCCGTCCCTGGGATTCTCCAGGCAAGAACACTGGAGTGGGTTGCCATTTCCTTCTCCAATGCATGAAAGTGAAAAGTGAAAGTGAAGTTGTTTAGTCGTGTCTGACTCTTAGACCCCATGGACTGCAGCCTACCAGGCTCCTCCACCCATGGGAGTTTCCAGGCAAGGGTACCAGAGTAGGGTGCCATTGCCTTCTCTGTTTATTTGGTATATGGGTACTTTAGAGGAGTAATCTCTTACAGTATTAATATATGCTTTCCTGGTGTGTGTGTGTGTGTGTGTGTGTGTGGTGTATGTAGTCATAAAATGAGGCTCATATATGAGTGATTGTTTTCATAAAACAAAAACAAAATGATTAACACTTGATAAATGATAAAGTTTTCAATCTCTAACATGATTACTAAAGGCAAGATAGAAAATGACAAAGAAGTTAGTGGAGGTCCGTGGTGATGTGGCTTCTGTATATACTATGTATGGTGTACAGATACAGAGAGCTTTATGAAAAACCTACTTCTCAACTCTGTCCATGCTGAGCATCATTTCTTTACTGAATTTGTGCATGTCTTCTGTGGTGGATAGTTTTCAAAATGACTGCCAGAATTTCCTTCCCTCCCTATAAGCATATGCTGCTTGTCATTTGCTCCAGTCTAGTCTTAGTGAATTGTTTACCCAACAGAATGCAGTGGAAGTAACCTTCTGAGTCTTACAAGATTTAGGTCAAAAACAATCTTGCAGCTTCTACTTAGGTCTCTTGAATGCCTGCTGTGGAGATGTTTCTATTTGGAAACAAGCCCCCACGGAGCCAGTGAGAAGGCAGTTGTAACCACATGGAGAGACCATGTTTAACTGCTCTTCAGTTCAGTTCGATCCCTCAGTTGTGTCTGACTCTTTGCGACCTCATGGATGTTGTTAGGCCTTCCTGTCCATCACCAACTCCTGGAGCTTATTTAATCTCAAGTCCATTGAGCCAGTGATGCCATCCAACCATCTCATCCTCTGTCATCCCCTGCTCCTCTCACCTTCAAACTTTCCCAGCATCAGGGTCTTTTCAAATGAGTCAGTTCTTTGCATCAGTGACCAAAGTATTGGAGTTTCACCTTCAGCATCAGTCCTTCCAATGAATATGCAGGACTTATTTCATTTAGGATGGACTGATTGGATCTCCTTGCTGTCCAAGGGACTCTCAAGACTCTTCTCCAACACCACAGTTCAAAAGCATCAATTCTTCAGTGCTCAGCTTTCTTCACAGTCCAACTCTCACATCCATACATGACTGCTGGAAAAACCATAGCCTTGACTAGACAGACTTTGTTGGCAAAGTAATGTCTCTGCTTTTGAATATGCTATCTAGGTTGGTCATAACTTCTCTTCCAAGCAGCAAGCATCTTTTAATATCATGGCCACAGTCACCATCTGCAGTGATTTTGGAGCCCCGCAAAAATAAAGTCTGTCACTGTTTCCACTGTTTCCCCATCTATTTCCCATGAAGTGATGGGACCAGATGCCATGATCTTTGTTTTCTGAATGCTGAGTTTTAAGCCAGCTTTTTCACTCTCTGCTTTTACTTACACCAAGAGGCTCTTTAGTTCTTCACTTTCTGCCATAAGGGTGGTGTCATTCACATATCTGAGGTTATTGATATTTCTCCCAGCAATCTTGATTCTAGCTTGTGCTTCTTCCAGCCCAGTGTTTCTCATGATGTACTCTGCATATAAGTTAAATAAGCAGGTTGACAATGTATAGACTTGATGTACTCCTTTCCCGATTTGGAACTAATCTGTTGTTTCATGTCCAGTCCTAACTGTTGCTCCCTGATCTGAATACAGATTTGTCAGGAGCCAGGTCAGATGGTCTGGTATTCCCATCTCTTTAAGAATTGTCCACAGTTTGTTGTGATCCACACAAAGGCTTTAGCATAGTTACTGTTCTGGTAAACAACAAAGATGAGATTCTAGGCAACCGATAGCATCACTGACAATATGAATGAGCCATCTTAGATGTCTGGCCCAGTGGAGGCTTCACATCCTTCCAGCCGTAGCTGCCAAGTTACTATAACTTCATAAGGAATTCAAAGTGACAATCAACCAACTGAGATCAGTCACCCTACAGAGCACAGGAAGTCACAAGAAATGGTTGTTTTAAACCACTGAGTTTTGCAGTACTTTTTTCCCACAGTAATAAACAAGTAGAACAAAAAGTAGTGAGAGGTTGGTTGTTGCCCTCACAAAAACTTGAAACATGTGGCCATTCTTTGAAACTTAGAGGCAGACACAAACTGGAGGGATCTTGAGACAATTACCGTAGACTTGAAAGGCATGGAGGAAATTTCATTAGAGGATAAACATAAGTGACCCATTTTAAATCCGTTGTATCAAAATGCTTGATGACACTTGGGAATAAGCAGAAAACAGAAATACTATATATTATCTATCAATTTTGATTAAGATTTCCAAAACCATAAGAATTCAACTTTTTTTTTTTTTTAAAGCCATGTATAAGGTACAGAGACAGTGGAGATAAAAAGTGAATTGTTTACTTTCAAAAACTTTCTGAGGAAATATAACAGAGCCTGGAAATACACTGTCAAAAATTAAACAATTGCTTGTTCTTTGACTTTCACAATGTTAAAATAGATTTCAAAATAAGGAATGGACTCAGAGCAAAGATCAACTACAAGGTCTTGCCAGTAAAATCAGGCTTCAGGGTAGCAATGTTCAGACTGATGTTGTGGTTATAAGACCTTTTATTAAGACCTCAGAAATATTTAAGGCAGTGCTTCGTGTACCATCTCAGCTAGGAAAGAAGACTTCGAAGAATCTTAAGGGTATATACTTCCTAGGCATTTTAAGCTGGGAAGTAATGATAATGATATATCTTTGAGACTCTCTCTCTAGACCAAAAGATTTCTAAAATCTTGATAGTACTGTGTCATGATTCTCAGCCTTAATCAGAATGGGACTTGTCTTAATGAAATCTTTGACTATGTCTTCAGCCAAGTTAGTAAACTGAACCCTAAAAAGATTTATAAGAAATGTCCAACATTTTATGAATATTGGATTAATAAAAATGTCATCACTTTGGAGTAAAAACATCAGAGGCGGTGAAAGCCTATAGGGTTCCCAACCTTATATGAGTAGAAAGCAAGATGACAGCTACTTAGCTGCATACACTGGCCATTGCTTATGGATGACTTGGATCTCAGAACCAAGATTCCAAAGAGTGGACTCAAGAGCCATGGAAAATCATTCCTAGAGAACAAATTTTTAAGCTAACCAGGTAACTTGTGATATGTGCAGAGGTGGATTGGTGATGGCTCTGTGCCCCCTGTCCTCCTCTTCATGTTTGAAATGGGAGTGTCTATTACAATTATTTTATCCCTATATCACCATCTTATACTGGGTTTTATAACAGGGGGCAGAAGAGGCAGAGACATTATCTTTCTAGTTCACAAAGTTTCAGACTGAGAGGACTCATATTTGATAACCTGGAGTTAAAATCAATTTAGATTATAAAATCCTGTATTTAAAATGAGTACTATGATGAAGTGAGTTTCAAACTCTTATCTGGTGAGTAACAGGATGTCTTAAATGGAAGAATCACACATTACGGGTTCCCTATGGCAGTCTATGGAGGACAGTCTTGAAGATGCTCATCATCAGTTCCTTCCCTTGCTGCAATACCTACTGCTTCTCACATCAAGATCCCTCTCCTTATAATCTGGACTGGCTCTAGTAACTTATGTAACTCATAGAATACGGTGAACGTGACACTCTGGGCTAAGTTAAATTCTAGCAGTATAGTTCTGTCTGTCTGTCTGTGAAAGTCACTGAGTCATGTCTGACTCTTCAATTCCATGGACTATACTGTCCATGGAATTCTCCAGGCCAGAATACTGGAGTGGGTAGCCTTTCCCTTCTTCAGGGGATCTTCCCACCCCAGGGATCAAACCGATCTCCTGCATTGCAGGCAGATTCTTCACCAACTGAGGCACAAGGGAAGCTCAGGGAATCAGTATACTTGGGCATCTTAAAAAGCTTATAGAATTTATCCTTAAAGAAGAAGAAAGAAAAAAACAAAACAAAACAAACCACCCACCACACTGCGAGCAGCACAAGGCACAAAGAATAGCCACTCCATTAAAAAATACATCTGAGTTTTAGTCAAGAGCTATAATCCACTATTAGTCATGGGAATAAGCTATTTTAGACATTAAGTTTTCAGATGACTCCAGTCCCAGCCTCATTTTGAATATGTGTGCCAACGTGTTTAGTCTCATCTCTTTGTGACCACATGGATTGTAGCCCACCAGGTTCCTTTGTCCATGGAGTTTCCCAAGCAAGAATACTGGAGTGAGTTGCCATTTCCTACTCCAGGGCATCTTTCCAACCCAGGGGTCAAACCCACATCTCCTGCATTGGCAGGCAGATTCTTTACCACCAAGCCACCAGGGAAGCCCTCTCATCTTGGACACAACTGCATAAAAGACCTCAAGTAAGGATAGCTAAGGTGAGGCTGTTAGTGAAAAGAACTATGAACCATTCTAACAAATTAATGGTTTAAACCAGTGAGCACTGAGATGGTTTACTGGCAGAAACAGATAACTGGAACACCATCACTGCAGTAACTTGAGAGCAGGATAGGAGAGAAGAGAACTTATTCACCATAATATCATCCCGGAGATGTTGGGAAACAGGCCAAAACACTGCACACTTTTGTGGACTTTTCTATCATATGGAACAACACCTTAAGCTTCTTAAGGAAGGGCAGCAAACACTCATCCACAAGATGTAAATGAAGTGATAAGCAATAGAACAAGAAATAGATGCAAAGCTCTGCTCTCTTACCAAGGTTCTTCTTATGATGAAGCAATAGCCTCTGAGAGTAGAGTGTCTTATATCTTATATGAACACCAAGAAGAGGTTTCCTACTACTGGAACAGTGGTAGGACATTCCCACCTAGTACCAACCACAGATACAAGGTAGAATTTGGCTGCCATGAGGTAGTGGGTTATCAGTAATCCCAATGAATACTGAAACAATCCCAACCCAAGGTCCAGATGGATATGACCTCCCTAAGGTTGAAGTGAGGTCAGAATAACATAGATCCTTTCATCCCTAAGGCAAAGATAGTACATATTAACAAGCAATACCAGCCAACCATTGAGGGAAGGATGAAAATGGGGGAGATCCTTTCTGTGGTATAGGCTTGCAAAGATGGTGAAAGCTGAAGGTGGAAAGTAAATGCTCAAAAAAAATTATCTGGCACCCCAATTTGACGTCATATAATGCAAAGGGTATCAGAGGATGAGATGGCTGGATGGTATCACTGGGCAAACTTCAGAAGATGGAGGGGGAGGCCTGGTGTGCTGTAGTCCATGGGGCCACAAAGAATCACACAACTGGGTGACTGAACAACAATGCAGTGCTAGCTGGCAACAGACAGAACTGAGGCTTGTGATATACTGACTTTAACTGTAGAAGCTACAAAAGCAAAACTCAGCTCAGTTTCTGATAAGTTTGGCTGAACAGTACTCCATTCTAATAGCCTGAAGAAGAGAAAAACACATATTCATGGTAAATATAATTTACCTTGGTTTCTAAAAATTTAGGAAATGGCAAACCACTCCAGTATGCTTGCCTGGGAAATCCCAGG
Organism: Bos indicus; assembly: GCF_029378745.1. Lineage (NCBI taxonomy): Eukaryota > Metazoa > Chordata > Mammalia > Artiodactyla > Bovidae > Bos > Bos indicus. The sequence goes on along the minus strand of NC_091768.1, from coordinate 56,717,937 downwards.
GACGGAGCAGTGTGGCAGGCTACAGTCCATAGCATCGCAGAAGAGTCAAATATGATTTAGAGGCTAAACAACTATTAAAAATCTAAAATCAGTGTCTGGAATTAAGTGAAAAATTATAAGACATACAGAAAAATAAGAAAAACAACCTATTGTCAAGTGATAAGTAATAGGCCTGAATTCAGACATCATTCAGCTTGTCTTTTGAAGATGTGAAGCCAGACATTGACTTCTCCCCTCTAGCTATGGAAGTCCTGAATGGTAGCTTCTTCCAGTAGAAGGCTGCCTTGCTTACATTGAAAATCTGTTGTTTAGTGTAGCCACCTTCATCAATTATCTTAGCTAGATCTTCTGGATAACTTTCTGCAGCTTCTACATTAGCATTTGCTGCTTTACCCTGCATTTTTATGTTATGGAGATGATGTATTTCTTTAAACCTCATAAACCAACCTTTGAGAGCTTCAAACTTCCACAGCTTCCTCAGCACCCTAAGGCTTCATAGAATAGAAGACAGTTAGAGCCTTGTGCTAGATTATGTTTTGACTTAAGAAAATACTGGGGCTGGCCTGATTTTCTATCGAAACCACCAAAACTTTCTCCATATTAGCAACAAGCTTGTTTTGGTTTTTTATCATTTGTGTGTTCACTGGATTGGTGCTTTTAATTTTCTTCAAGAACTTTTCCTTTGCATTTACAACTTGGCTAACTGGCATAAGAAACCTAGCTTTTAGCCTGTCTAAACTTTCAGCATAGTTTCTTTACTACTGCTGCTGCTGCTGCTAAGTTGCTTCAGTTGTGTCCGACTCTGTGCGACCCCATAGATGGCAGCCCACCAGGCTCCACCATCCCTGGGATTCTCCAGGCAAGAACATTGGAGTGGGTTGCCATTTCCTTCTCCAATGCATGAAAGTGACAAGTGAAAGAGAAGTCGCTCGGTCGTGCCCTACTCTTAGCGACCCCATGGACTGCAGCCTACCAGGCTCCTCCATCCATGGGATTTTCCAGGCAAGAGTACTGGAGTGGGGTGCCATTGCCTTCTCCAGTTTTCTCACTAAGGTTTATCATTTCTGGCTTTAAGTTTAAAACGAGAGACGTATGACACTTTCTTTCTCTAAGTGACACGATTTTAGAGTTATTCATTGGCCTAATCTCTGCATTGTTGTGTCTTAGGGAGTAGGGAGGCCTGAGAAGATGGGGAGAGATAGGGGATCACCCAGATATCGGAGCAGTAGAACACACACAACATTTATCACTTGTTTGCCTTCAGATGTGGGTGTGGTTAGCGGTGCCTTGGAAGTAACAACAATAGTAAAGAAAGTCAAAGATCACTAATCTAGGTCATCACAACAAATATAATAATAATTAAAAGTTTGAAATACTGTGAAAGAAAGTGAAAGTGAAGTCGCTCAGTTGTGTCCGACTCTTTGCGACTGCATGGACTGTAGCCTACCAGGTTTCTCTGTCCATGGGATTTTCCAGGCAGGATTACTGGAGTGGGTTGCCATTTCCTTCTCCAGGGAATCTTCCCGCCTGGGTCTCCCGCATTGCAGGCAGACGCTTTACCCTCTGAGCCACCAGGGAAGCCTGTAAGAAGTACTAAAATACTAAACAGACACAACAGAACAAATAATGCTTTTGGGAAAAAAAGCCACCAATAGACTTGCTTGATAAAGGGTTGTCATAAACTTTTAATTTGTTAAAAAAAAAAAAAAAAGCAATACATTCAAGACATGATAAAGTGAAGAACAATAAAAAGAGGTATGGCTGTATTGGAAGATGTATTAAGCTACAATTCTATATTCAGTTCAAAGATCTCTCAAAAAGGAAAATAGATTAAACCTTTTTTTGAAGACAGAGAATTCTTTAGAAGACCTGCATTACACGGAATGTTCTTCATTTCAAAAAAATATATGCCAGAAGAGATTTATCTCTTTGCAAAGAAATGAAACACTCCAGAAATAGTAAAATAGAAGGTACATATATGTACCACTATGTGTCACTATGCACCACTCTAGAGCTTTTTGTCTTTATCTCTCTCTTCTAGAATATCAAGTTACATGATGGAAGGAGGAGCCCCTGGATAAAATTTCCTTCTTTTCTTCCAAATCTATATCAAAAAAACCAAATCTAGAGCTGCCCTATGTTCTTTTATTTGGGATTCTTTTAAGAATGTAGCTCCAGGTGGAGCAATCAGCCACATTTGATACAATGGTAATCAGTTTGATATTAATAATACATCTTGACATGTATACACTGCTGTATCTAAAATGGATAGTCAATAAGGACCTACTGTATAGCACAGGGAACTGCTCAACATTATGCAACAACCTAAAGGGAAAAGAATTTGAAAAAGAATAGATACACATATATGTATAACTAAATCACGTTGCTGTACACCTGAAACTAACATTCTTAATCATCTATGCATTCATTTGTGCTAAGTCGCTTCTGTCATGTCTGACTCTGCAACGTTAAAGACTGTAGCCCTCCTGGCTCCTCTGTCCACAGGATTCTCCACGGAAGAGTACTTGAGTGGGTGGCCATGCCCGCCTCCAGGGGATCTTCCTGATCCAGAGATTGAACCTGTGTCTCTTACGTCTCCTGCATTGGCAGGCAGGTTATTTACCACTAGTACCACCTATACTCTAATTTATACAATAAAAGCTTTCTTAAAAAGGCATTTTTTTCCTTTCTCACTCTAGTCTCCCTTTCACCATTTACAAAAACTAAGGCTATGCTTCTTAACTGAGTAATAGTGCATATTTTTATCTGGAGAAGGAAATGGCAACCCACTCCAGTATTCTTACCTAGAGAATCCCGTGGACAGGGGAGCCTGGTGGGCTGTTGTCCATAGGGTCGCACAGAGTTGGCTACAACTGAAACGACTTAGCATGCATGCATACATTGGAGAAGGAAATGGCAACCCACTCCAGTATTCTTGCCTGGAGAATCCCAGGGACAGAGGAACCTGGTGGGCTGCCGTCTATGGGGTTGCACAGAGTCAGACACAACTGAAGCGACTTAGCCACTGCCACATATTTTTATCAGCCTCTGCTTTTGATGGAATTTGAGACAGATATGGGATTTGTTAACTCACCTGCTTGGCGAGTGATACATAGCTGTTCAAGGATCTAGGTTTTTCCCCTAGGTTTCTGCTCCACCATCATCAGGTGAGCTTTTCTCTTGGTTGCAAGATGCTATAGATTCCATTTGCATGATAACATCTCAGGTCAAAAAAAAAAAGTTTTTTTTCCAGAGTGGAAAACCTGTGCCAAATGACATCCAGCAGAGTTGACCCCTTGTAATGGTGGTCAGAGTCATGTTGCCTGCTAGGCCTAAAATACTCACTGGCAAAGGGAATGAGACCACTGTGAGCCGTGGAGCCAAATCATGACTTATTCTTGGGCCTGAAGACAGTGATTACCTCCTATGAAAAATATGAAGGATGTGGTTTGGAATCTAACAAAATCAGCTTGGTTAGGAAAGTAGAATATGTCTTCTATAGTCAGTAATTATTCAGCTAACTTCCTCTCTGTTCAACTTTTTGACCAGATTCTCCTGTTGAAAGTTGACAAAGAATCAAGCATAGAGAAGACAAGCAAATATTTCTCAGGTTAGAGAGACTGACTGAACACACAACACAAAAGCCAACCAGGCCCTAAGTAAGCATTCAAGCCATTGGGGGTTTGCAGTGTGTACTGGGGAGAAGCAAGTGTCTCTGGCAATAATAATGTGTCATAAAAATGAACACTGAGTAAATCTTAAAATGAAGATTCATAATCTATTTTGTAAATAAGGATGGTGATCAAACTGAGACAGAGAAGAGTGGAGCATAAATAGTGTGGAAGGCAAATAATAGGATAAGCTAAAGGTGCACAATAAAACAAGAGGAATTCAGACCAAGTCAGAACAATTTTATGTCGTTTTTAACCACTTTCTCAGGAGTAGAAGTGGACATTAGCATTATGTGGAAACTTAGGAGTTGAATCTAATAATGCCCAGGTTAGCTCTATATTCAATATAATCCTACTCAGTAGGAGGTTTAGGCATTTTTCCTACCCCCTTTTCTCTTTCTTTGCAACCCCTCCCTCCCATTCTCTATCATCCCAACCTCACATTCTCTGCATTAATCTGGACTACATCTGGTAGATATTGAATTGAGGGGATATTACCTTATAATTTTATTAAAAGCAGTCACAGTCTTGCAAAATGTTGTGTTAACAAGGAATACATTCTATTTTTGTGTTTACACATTACAACTGCACGTTGCCCTTACATCACATCCCACTATAATTGCAAAGTGTGCCATAAATCGGGTTTGCGGGTCTACACACATTGCTACATTCCATAGGCATGTCATTCAGAACTATTTATGATTTAGTTATTCTGCTGCCAAGACTTACATTTTTTCTCTTCCATTGACCAAAATTTCTCACTTTTTAATTTTCATTAAACTTCTAGTCATACGTATTGTTCACTTATCTTTCTTACTCCAGTTGTTTTTAAATTTGACAGGCTAAAAACCCATTACAGAATTGAAGTTAATACCTCAGAAAAGGGCATGACTTTAGAATTCATACTTTTATTACAGTAATATCTCATGCTTTAATGCATCTAAGTATACAAGCAGCTTATTTTTAAATAGAAATAAGTTTTGAAAGGGTGCAATAACCAAGGCTTTGAAATCCTCCCAATATTAAATGGCAAAAACGTAATTAATATCTTACTTCCTCCAAAAGCTTTTATGCAATGCTTTGCTGTTATTTATTTTCTTTATAAAACTATATACTTTGGATATTTAATTATACAGTTTCAATAGATTTTATTCAAATGAGTCACTTTCCAGTTGTCTAGATCGCTACATTATGATTCTCAGATGAATCATTCTCAGATGAATTAAAAAGGAAATTTATATTAAGAACCCCAGAATTATTTTTAGTCATTGTTAAAAATAGATAATTCTATCTCTATCTGTTACATTTTTCTTAATAATCTTATTCTATATAATCAATAATTAATATATCTCTTCCTACCATTAAAATGTACACCTAGAAGAGTGTCTGACACATGAGGCTTTCAGCCTCAATTTTTAAAGAATGAATAGATGGATGAATAAATAACAAAGACAGGTAAATGCACCTACTATCTATTAAGTGTTGTGTACTGTAACTAAAATATATATAGTAAAACTTCATTTTTTGAAAAAAAGTCTTTACAATGGCCAACAGACACATGAAAGAGTGCTCAATATTGCTAATTATTAGAAAAATGCAAACTAAAACTACAAGAAGGTACTTCTCATAACTGTCAGAATGGCCCTCATCAAAAAGTCTACAAATAATATATGGAAAAAAGAAACTTCCTGTAAATTGATGGGAATGTAAATTGGCATAGCCACTGTGGAAAGCAGTATGGAAATTACTTAAAAATTAAAAACAGAGTTACCATACAATCTGGCAATCTCACTCCTGGCACATATCCATAGAAAACTAATTTGAAAAGATACACATGCCTCAATGCTCGGAGCAGCACTATTTACAATAGTCAAGACATAAAAGCAATCTAAGCATCTGTCAGGCAGATAAATGGAAAAAGATGTGATGTGTATACACACACACAATGGAATATTACTCAGCCTTATAAAAGATTGAAATAATGACGTTTGCAGCAACATAGATGAACCTAAAGATTATTCTATTAAGTGAAAAAATATAGACAAAGACAAATATATGATATCACTTATATGCATAATCTAAAAATATAATAAAAATGAATTTATTTACAAAATAGCAATAGACTCACAGATACACGAAACAAACTTATTTATGGTCACCAAAAGGGAAAGCCAAGGAGGGATAAATTACAAGTATGAGGTTAACAGATATAATACTACTATATATAAAATAGGCAAACAAGGATTTATTTGATAGAGCAGACTGCTATATACAATATTTTGACATACCCTAGAACGGTAAATAATCTGAAACATATATATACACACACACACACACACACGCATGTAAAACTGAATTGGTTTGCTGTGTACTTGAACCTAACAGTATACTACAAATCAACTATACTTCAATTAAAACAAAGCAAAGCAAGTCCTCCTTCCCCCTGAGGCTAAGGAGAGCTTGTATAATTAGATAGCAAAGTAAGGTATTTTCTTCTTTTCATTCACTCCTCCTGATTTTGTGTTGTGAGATGAAGCTTCAAGTGCCCATGATTTCTTCCTCTCTGAACTTATATGCAGAGTACATCATGATAAATGCCGGGCTGGAGGAAGCACAAGCTGGAATCAAGATTGCCAGGAGAAATATCAATAACCTCAGATATGCAGATGACACCACCCTATGGCAGAAAGTGAAGAACTAAAGAGCCTCTTGATGAAAGTGGAAGAGGAAAGTGAAAAAGTTGGCTTAAAGCTCAACATTCAGAAAACTAAGATCATGGCATCCAGTCCTATCACTTCATGGCAAATAGGTGGGGAAACAGTGGAAGCAGTGGCTGACTTTATTTTTTCGGGCTCTAAAATCACTGCAGATGGTGATTGCAGCCATGAAATTAAAAGACATTTACTCCTTCGAAGGAAAGTTATGACCAACCTAGATAGTGTATTCAAAAGCAGAGACATTACTTTGCCAACAAAGGTCCGTCTAGTCAAGGCTATGGTTTTTCCAGTAGTCATGTATGGATGTGAGAGTTGGACTATAAAGAAAGCTTAGTGCAGAAGAACTGATGCTTTTGAACTGTGGTGTTGGAGAAGACTCTTGAGAGTCCCTTGGACTGCAAGGAGACCCAACCAGTCCATGCTAAAGGAGATCAGTCCTGGGTGTTCATTGGAAGGACTGATGTTGAAGCTGAAACTCCAATACTTTGACCACCTGATGTGAAGAACTGACTCGTTTGAAAAGACCCTGATGCTGGGAGGGATTGAAGGCAGAATGAGAAGGGGACGACAGAGGATGAGATGGTTAGATAGCATCACCGACTCAATGGACATGGGTTTCGGTGAACTCCGGGAGTTGGTGATGGACAGGGAGGCCTGGTGTGCTGTGGTTTATGGGTTCACAACGAGTTGGACACGACTGAGCAACGAACTGAATTATATCCATTTTGCTTCTTTTCTATTTTTTTCATGTAGTCACATCATAGTTTCCTTTGATATCTCACCTCTGTTCTATGATGGTTAGATTGTTTAGACTGAAGCAAATCTAGAATGTTAATATGTACTTGGAGATGATGGACAAGATGGATAGAATCTGGGTAAGTAGACTCAACTTCTATACTAATTCACCTCATGACTATTCTTCAGTTTTGTTTTTTTTTTTTTTAAACATTACACTTTTGTTTCTTGAAGACAAAGAATTGGCTTAATAGTGAATGGTTAATACAGTTTACTGGAAAAAATATCTCTTTGGTAGAATTTGGTATGAATATCCTGCTGCCAAATGGAGAGTCCTTTTCATTTCAAAGTTTTGGGGTAGGTTCATCACTTGTATAATTACTGTTAATAAATATTTTCCATCTATAATAGATATCCTCAATTATGATAAAATTATTCTACAATAAAAATTTAGCTAAATATAAAATAATATTAAAGTAAATGTTATAAATGTAATTTTTAATTTAGATACAATTTTTTAATAAATAGTCAATTTACAAGGGAGGTTTATAGCTTATCTTGAAGAGTCAGTAATATATTTATTGAATTTGTATCAATATTGTATCAAATTATCAACCTGCCTTGGGAGTTATCATAAAGGTACATATTTACATATGAGTAAAAAGATATTGGCACATATTTGTACACAGCTAGGCTTCTTTATTGTCAAACTTACTGAAATTAAGATAAAAGAAAAAAAGAGTTCTTTTAGTTCAGAAAGTTCAAATCCATCTGGTGGCAAAGAGAAGTGAATTAGCAATCAGTGAATTAAGAGAAAGAGACTCTATATTCCAGTGTGCTGAGCCAAGGCAAAATGTTATTATTTCTTTAAAGTAAAGGATGAATAACTTATTTCATTAAAAATGATGGCACAGTAAGTTTAGAATCTCTATTTGCATATTACTTCTGCATCTATGAATTAACATTTGATGTACTCCCTTTAGTCAATTTGTGCACATGCACAGATTTTCATTAGATCTACAGCAAGCTGCTGCCTGAGATGAAAAAGTCAAGGATCTAACCTTCTCAAATGGTTTAGAAGGCATCTTTAAGATGAATAAAATGTTATTTCATTCCCCAGGATTTAAGAATTAAAGATGAATAAAGAGAAGATTAAAAAAGTAAAAAGTACATACTTGCAGTCAGATTCTTTAGTGGTGAGCTTACTCACCACAGCTAAATACTGCTCCAGAGTGGAACATACAAAACTTGGCATGTCACTGAAAGTCAATCAACTTTAAATATGAATACATTCAGGAAGCAGTGGTGACCTTCTAAAATGACTTGTTTGAAAACAAAAAGTAATACAAAGGGAGTGCTACCACTGCCAAGAGTAAACACTGTTTTAAAAATACTGCTTCGGTGGAAAACCAGTGATTTTCATAAGGCCAGAGTTTATCCCTTGCTTGAAAAGTCCAGCTATTTCTTATGGAAAATGACCTTTCCCGCCCAGGGAGCCCCAGGCAGAAACTGGGCTGAGTGCTCCCAGAGTCTGCTGAGGGGGCTGTCCACACACTGACTCCCTTCTTACCTAAAATAGGCTGCTTCTAGCTTACTTCTTTTTGAAAATTTATTTTTAATTGAAGGATAATTGCTTTACACTATTGATTTCATTTCTGCCAAACATCAACATGAATTAGCCATCAGTGTACATATGACCCCTCCCTCTTGAAACTCCCTCCCACCTCCCACCCATTCCTACCCATCTAGGTTGTTATGGAGCCTCCATTTGAGTTCCCTGAGTCATACAGCAAATTTCCACTGGCTCTCTATTTTACATATGATAGTGTATATACTTCCATGATACTCTCTCCCTTTATCTCACGCTCTCCTTCTTCCCCACTGTCCATGTCCGTAAGTCTGTTCTCCATGTCTGCATCTTCATTGCTGCCTGCAAATAGGTTCATCAGTACTATCTTTCTAGATTCCATATATATGAATTAATACATATTCGTTTTTCTCTTTTTGACTTAGTCGGTATAATAGGTTCTAGATTCAACCACCTCATTAGAACTGACTCAAATGTGTTCCTTTTATTGGCTCTATGTGTACTGGGCAGGAAAGATTAAAATAGCTAGTCTTCTAGATTAAAAAATTTAAAACCTACAGTTGATACTGATGAGTTCCAGCTTCTCTCAAGGAAATCTTACTTCAGGAAGTTTCTTTTAGTTCTTTGCCAGCAAAGGGTGGAAGTCAGAATTCAGAGTTCCAGTTGAAATAGCACAGTTCCAAAGTTCAGTAGTTTAGTTTTTCTAATAGTTTACTGGACAACTGCTTAACATAGTAAAGACACTGCCCTAAAAGGTGACTAAAAATGCTTTTGGTTTGACCATGGCTAAATTCATTAAAATACACACACACACACACACTCAAAATCTCCAGTCTTTATATTTTCATTTGTTACCTAGAAACTTGTCTAATTTCCTATCATTTATGAATCTCTACAAGGAAATAAATGCATCACAAAAGGGCTCAAGTCATTTAGACAGACTGAGGCAGGATAACCCTAGGGATAAGAGTAAAGAGTAACATTGCACCAAACTCAGGGGATGCAGGGAGAGAGAAGAGAATGACCAGGGACAAACAGACTCCTCAAAATGACCATCTCTTCCTTTTAAGAGTGGGAGGAGGCATCTAGCAGAAAGTAGATCTGGAAGCAGCAAAATTTGGGTCCTTTCTCTGAACTGATTCACCCAGGAATATTGAGCTAGCTTGCAAATTTAAGGAAAGACCAGAATGTGTCTCAATTAAAAACAAAAAATGAACGTAATGAAATGTGGCAGGCATATAATGTGTATATGGATGGGGTTGGGGTGGGTGGGTTAGGATTAGATTAGGTAGATTTTACATTTTCACGAAGAATCAAAATGACTGAGGCAACCAGGAATCACAAGTACAAACATCTTGAAATTGCAACTAAGCCTAATTACTTTTTTAAGTTTGAGCTGTTGCAAGTAAGAGTTCCACTTAATATAATTAGATTTTGTAGCTGTTTGAATTTGTTGAAGCACGTTTCTTATCTCTTTTTATTACCCCTTTTTAGGTGGCAGGGGGCACAATAGGATTATGCAGGCTTTGGAGAGGATCTGGGAAAAACACAACAGAGCTAAAGTCCTTTCATCTTCATCTTAGTAAATCTCTAGACTGGACAGGACCAAGAAGGACGGCAGCTTTTCTTGCTTGTGAAGAAGTCCTAGTGAACTAATCTGCCATACAAGGCATAAAAAGGCAGGAGCAAAACCTGGTTCTCACTTCAACCTCACGCTGTTGGAGGCCGTTGAAAGAAATTAATCTTAGCAGATTTAGGACTGAGGGCTTTATGTCCATATGGATTGGCAGTTGGTGAGACCTCGCTATTAACGGTGCACAATTAATAAATAATATGTCTCTGTTTGCTTCGGTAGCTGTTCAAGCATTAAAAAGCTTATAAAAAGATTGCTTAGACAAAAACCCCACATATGGGCGAGGTCTTGATCTATGCTGGATGTCTTCCATTCAGGAATCCCATTTGCATTTTGCATGGTACATTGCCCTCCAAACACCAATTTGTTATTCATTTTACCAAGATGGACCACATGAGTTAGGGACACAACAAAAATTCTAATACATAAATCAATAAATAGCATTCAAAGCAAAAAAAGGCTAAGGATATACTACAACGGAATAATGCTACTGTTGCAGCATGCAGACAGGTTGCAATCTCTACAGCCACCACTTACAGGGTGAAACTGTCTTCTCAGAGCATTTACATTCTCCTGCTTGACAAATGAGTCTAAGACACCATTTCAATTCTGATTTCAGCAGATTAAATTTCAAAATTAAAACAAATTTAATTGTAAATGTCCCTTTCATTGCACCTATGTCTAGTAGACCTTACCAATAGGCTCTGTGATCCTAAATGATTTTTGACCTGATTTAAACCCTGAGATTAAAAAAAAAAAAAAAGAGTCAGCAACTAATGAAGGCTCGTGCTAGAATATCTCATGCAGCATAATGCTTAACCATATCCGAGGACTGCTCTGTGTTTGCAAAATCTTAGTTCAAATTTTATCAACTTTAATCCATATTTTTATTATATATTGATTGCAACTGAGTATTGAAATGATGTTTAAAGAATAATCTGATCCTTATACTAAAATTAACTTTGTAAATGAACTGAAAATAAAAAGAAAATGAAATCACCTAAACTCTATGTCTCCAAAGACAGGTTCATATGGACATATGCTGGCATTGTAGATTATGTGTTATAAAGGTATCTTCACTTTCCCTATCTTTCTATAGTTCTTCCAGGTGAGGGTAGGTACATGTCTGAGTTTCCTTTCCAATTTTTTTTTTTTAATTTAAGGGAACTTTTTCTTTTCCAAATAAAACTTTCCAAGAAAGCCTGTATGGCATTGCTGTTACATGAGTGACAATTGCAAATATTGAAAATAATTCAGTTTCCTTTGAAATTGGTCACAGTTTTTCTACCTGAAACTCTGTTTAACAGAGACATTATAGTGAATCTGCAGATAAATCGCTTAGGTTATATTGGATGTACTAAATAAAGTCCCCATATTCTTTCATGCTCTATTGAATTATTCTATAATACACACAGTTAAGGCAAGCATACTATTAAAAGTATTACATCACATTTCCTTTCAAAATTAGTATAATAATTTCATTATTTTGATTGATGTATTAAATTTATTCATCGCCAAAAAGTCTGGCAAGTGAACAAACACATCCATTAAAGGGGGGAAAACAATCAACCTATGACTTGTTTTTCTGGAATAACCCTTCTTAGGCCTTCAGCAAACAATTACTGAAATAGTTGCTATATTCCCTTGGAAATTACATGGCTGTATGCAAACAAGACTTCATCTAGAAGTTTTAAATGCAGATTTCTAGAATAATTTTTCTTCAACTGAGATTGGGAAAAATTACATTTTATATTGTAATGTAGATTTAATGTAACCATGGTAAGATAGGAATCTTGTCTGTCACTGATTTACTACTTAACTGTAGGAAAACACTTTAAAACAATGCCCCCAGCACTGTTATAATCCCTTCTTTATTGTCAGGGTGGCAGAATGTTACATCAGGTAGCCACTAACCTTAAAAGTGATCTATGACTTAAAAACCCAACTAAAGATTTAGTTTAGCTTTATCATTTTCAAAACTACATGAAAAGATCTTTTAAATTATATCCTTTTTTTTTGGTCTTGCAATATGACCCACAACAGAGCAGTTAGCTCATAAAAAGCACATATATTAGGAGAATGTTCTAAATTTTCACATTTTGTTTATATTTTATGACTTTTACTTAGGTTAACATGTGGTACATTTTTACAAAGCCTGATTGTTCACATATTTAATTTCCATGCCCATAAAGCCATATATTTTTAATACAATCCAACCAGCAGGAAATGATCAGACTCTACTAAATATTTTAATATTAGCCTGAAGTTGTGAAGTGAAATATAAAAGAGAAAGTGGTTTTAGAGCCTGTGACATTTCACACTATTCCATCAGTAATAAAGATATATAAATCAACTGTTCTAGAATGTAATTTGGGAATTTTAGAATCCTAATTCCAATGCTATAAAATAATTAATGAAATATGATATTTAAAGTCAATAAAGAGCATAACACAGAGTATATATTTTGCTATTAACCCCTTTTCCATTTTAATACAAGAAACTTGCATTTTAAAAGACAAGACAGTTATGTTACACAACCACACATTCTGCTGCTTTGTAAATTGGAATCTTGTGTTGTTCTTATACTCAGTTTGTGAGACCGCAGATCAATTAGTCTTATCCTAAATTGTAAGCATTTTTAACAAATCACTTTCTTTTTTAAAAAAATAGCATTCTTTTAATCCTTTTTTCTGCCAGTTGTAAATGATTATTTTTAAGTTTAGTTCTGTATATACCCCAATTATACATTAAGTGAAGGGTTGAGTCAACCCTTGTGTGGTGTATATATATGTATGTGTGTGTGCGTGTGTGTGTATAAAATGAAGGAGAATCATCTAAGTGGACTCTTCAAATTCTCCCTTCTCAGATAAGGCCATTAAAAAAGACGTTAGTAGACATTTTGTGTACAGTTGACAGAGAGAATGTTTTGTTAATATATTTACATTGGAGAAGAGTCACATAGCCTAAAGTAATTATGTGGAATTGGCTTATGCGTGCATGCTAAGTCGCTTCAGTAGTGTCCTACTCTGCAATGCTATGGACTGTAGCCCACCAGGCTCCTCTGTCCATGGAGATTCTTCAGGCAAGAATACTGGAGTGGGTTGCCATGCACTCCTCCAGGGGATCGTCCTGATCCAGGGATTGAACCTGCATCTCTTATGTCTCCTGCGTTGGCAGGCAGTGTTCCTTACCACTAGCACCACCTGGGAAGCCCCAGAATTGGTTTGTACCATAAAAAAACTGAACTGGAAAAACATACTATTTGTAAAAAGTGGACTAAACAATATTTGAAACACAATGTTTTAAAGCATTAGAGTCAACTTTTTAAGTGATGCCAGAGAAAGAAGACATTTCTGTGAGGCTCAGTTCTTTTCCATGGGTAGAATCTGTGTGGGATGGATAAGGAGATCAGAGACAAGGAACCTGGCAGAGGACAGAATGTGTACCAGAATGTGGAGAGAGGAGTATTTGATAATTGCTCCTCTGCTTTCTAAAAGTCTTCGATGTCTTTCTAATTCCCTAGATATGAGATATTTAACTGTCAACATTCTGCTTTAAACTACTTCTCTAAACACCCACCACTTCTCAAATATAACCTACACTCACGCCTTAATTGGGCTTTCCTGATAGCTCACTTGGTAAAGAATTTGCCTGCAATGCAGGAAATGCCAGTATGATCCCTGGGACAGGAAGATCCCCTGGAGAAGGGATAGGCTACCCATTCCAGTATTCTTGGGCTTCCCTTGTGGCTCAGATTGTAAAGAATCTGCCTGCAATGCAAGAGACCCTGCATTCGAACCCTAGGTTGGGAAGATCTCCTGGAGAAGGGAAAGGCTACCCACCCCAGTATTCTAGCCCGGAGAATTTCATAGACTGTATAGTCCATGGGGTCACAGAGTCAGACACGACTGAGCGACTTTCACTTTCATGCCTTGCTTAAGCACTGAAAGATCCCTGAGCACTATCTGCCTCCCCTTGTACATAATTTACCCCTTGTCTGAAGTGCCCTTTACTTCCTAGGCTATCAAGAGAATGAACGTTTCACCTTTGAGAGTCAGTTACCATGTCACTGGTTTGGGGAAATCTTCTGATATACTTTAGATATTTATCCTTTGTGTCATCATTAAGACGAGTGATAGATTTTTTATTATATTGATCAAGATGTATTGCAAATATTTTAACATTTTCATCTCACCCACTAGGCCTTAAACTTCTTACCAGAAAGGAAATTAACTTGCTTTTCCTTTACTTCTGGCTCCTAACATAATGTGTGATATGCAATAGAGATGTAACTTAGTCTTGTTGCATAAATGGAAGGATATATGCTCAGATAGTAAAGAATCTGCGTGAAATGCAGGAGATCTGGGTTTGATCCCTGCATCTGGAAGATCTCCTGGCAAAGGAGATCCAATATTCTTCCACTCCAATGTTCTTACCTGGGGAATTCCATGGACAAAGGAACCTGGAAGGCTACAGTCCATGGGGTTACAAAAAGTCACACTCAACTGAATGACAAACACTTTTACACTATATGTTTAGATACTACTGGTTAGCAACATCACCAAATAAGCATTAAAAAAAAAAAAAAAACCAGAGTTTGGCATTTGTAAATAGAACAGTATGTTTCAGTACTCTGTTTTCCACTGATTAAGACACTCACTGGGGATACAATGAAAGAAATACTCGAGATGATACAAGATAAAAGGAATTAAAATAAACAGGTATGGTAATGTATGCAGTTGGACCCATTTGCTTATTTTTTTTAAGAGCACAGTAGAGGATATATTATTTTTTCAAATGATTTAGTCAATGTTGATTGCTTTTTTTCTCTGCATATCACTGTTTTTTTGACTGGATCACTTGAGTTCCCTTATTGTAAAGTTTATCTATTCTGAGCTTTCTATCTACTCATTCAAGGACAGGTATCTAAAGTTCATGAGAGGAATGACCCTAAAGATTGCAGGAAAACTAAGTTGCTATAGTAGCTAATTCTATAAAGCTGTGAGGCTCTCAATCAACCAATACATACATACAAAACTTAGTTTTAATAACAGTTAAAAATTAGTGAGCTCTCATTGTATGTCAGACATTGACTTCACATGTCAGACATATACTTCACATGTATTCTCTTTAATTTCAAGAATTTATGAAGCAAGTACTATTTTAAGCCCATTTTATAGATGAGAAAGCAAAAGCACAGGCAGTTCACATTGCTAATCAGCGAGAATTTGAGAAAACTAAGCCTTTCCATGTTAATAGTGGTTATGAGCAAACATAATATGCTAGATGTACTTTCATGATTTCTGCTTTACTAATGACAGTCCTTCATCTTAGAATCCCCATATCCTGTGAAACCTCAGTAAACTTTCCATGCTTTATTCAAGAATTACTTTTCCCCCCCTCCTTGTTGCCAAAGGACTTTGCTTGCCCTTCTAATGTAACACTTATTTCATTCATATTTGTGTTATGGGCATATAAAGTGAAGTGAAGTCGCTCAGTTGTGTCCGACTCTTTGCGACCCCATGGACAGTAGCCTGCACCAGGCTCCTCCGTCCATGGGATTCTCTAGGCAAGAGTACTAGAGTGGGTTGCCATTTCCTTCTCCATATGGGCATATATGTGTGCATATTACTTTTCCTGTGCTAAATTGTAAGCTTCTTGAGGTCAGTTGTGTAAAAATATCTCTGCTTCATTATTGTAGTGCAATAGGCATGCAATGAATTTATTTGAAATAATTTATTCCTCAAATTTAATATAGGGCTGTACATAGTTTCCAACTTGGCTTCTGATACTGAATATCTTAACCTTGTTTTCATAAGGGAAGGGGATAGGATACCTGCTATTTGTAACTGAAGCATGTTTCAGCTAACTAGTGCATTCATTTCTTTCTCATTCTCATGTCTTCTTTCACTAATCACTGTTTTTTTTTTTTTTTTTTGTAAAGCGATACAATTTGATAGTGTTTAGTTGGCATTCTGATTTCTTTAGCTGGAAGTTGGAGGGGCAGCTTTTAGAATTTTTAAAGGTGGTTCTTGCGAAACTTTATATGCAATTCTAGGAGACTTTAGGGCCATCAAAGACTATTTCTAAGGGCAATAAGATTCTTCACGTTTTAATGGGTTTCTGTAAGAGTCAGAGGGTTTACATTTACTGCTAGGCATTTGACATGCTTACTGGCATAATTCCATCCATTGCATCAAGGTACAAAAGAAAGCTCTCTTTATGTGCCTTAGCTGAGTCATTTGAGAAATCTGCTCTCCATCCCTTAATGGTGAGATGTGCCATCAAATTCAGTCCTTCCATCTTCACTGTGCCTAAGCTAAACACTGTGTCAAGCAGAACAACAACAAAAATCAAACAAACAAAAGAAGAAACAAATTATCTGGAGAAACAAGGGCTAATGAGAGTCATTAAAAAATAAAATTTTGTTATCTTGGAATCAATTTAGAAACACTGGGCTCTTTATAATGTTCCCTTAAAGTTTTTTATACCACCAATACAAAGCCCTGTGTGTAACACGATGTCCAACTAGCACATAGTTTGCCACCAAATCTAGGCTTCAATTGAAATATAATATTACAAACTATCAGGTATAAAATAAACTACAAGGATATATTGTACAATATGAGGAATATAGCCAGTATTTTATAATAACTATAAAAGGAGTATAGCCTTTAAAAAATTGTAAATTACTGTAACTTATGTAATATTGTACAGCAACTATACTTCAATAAAAAACAAAATGAAAAAAAGTAAAATGATCCAAAAAAGCTACCTCCACAGATAATGGGCATCCTGTTTTCTCACACAGTCTGATTGAGGACTCTGTTGAATTGAAATATAAGAAACTCAGAAGATCCATGTAAATATAGTAATCATGTCTATAATAGCAGAATGCAAGTTTGCCATGAAAGGTTTATGCCAAATACATTATGACTTCAAATCTACTATATCAAAGAATTGCTCCTAACTTGAATTATCTGATCCACCCTGAGTTAGTGTCAAACTCTACCTGTTTAAGGACCCAGTCTCACAAGACTACATTCCCCAAGGTATCTACTTCTGACTTGGCTATGAAGTCAGGCTTCCCACAAGCCCTCCTGAATATTCAGTGATCTGACAGAGCTCACAGAACTCAGGTAAACATTTTAATTATGCTTACGAATTTATTATAAAGGATGCTATAAGGATACAGATGAAGAGCCCAATGAAGAGGTACATAAAGTGAGGTCTGAAAAGGTCCTGAGAAGAGGAGTTTCTTTCCCTTTGGTGTTCAAGTGTGCTACCCTCCCAGCACACACATGCATATGTTCACCAACCTGGAAGTTCTACTAATTCCTTCATTTTTATTTAGGTTCCATTGTATAGGTATGACACCACATTTATGGCAGAAAGCAAAAAAGAACTAAAGAGCCTCTTGATGAAAGTGAAATAGGAGAGTTAAAAGCTGGCTTGAAACTCAACATTTAAAAAACTAAGATCATGGCATCCGGTCCCATCACTTCATGGCAAATAAATGGGGAAACAATGGAACAGTGACAGACTTTATTTTGGGGGGCTCCAACATCACTGCAGATATTGACTGGAGCCATGAAATTAAAAGATGCTTGCTCATTGGAAGAAAAGTTATGACCAACCTAGACAGGATATTAAAAAGGAGAGACATTACTTTACCAACAAAAGTCTATCTAGTCAAAGCTATGGTTTTTCCAGTAGTCATGTGTGGATGTGAGAGTGGGGCAATAAAGAAAGCTGAGCACTGAAGAATTATTGCTTTTGAATTGTGGTGTTGGAGAAAACTCTTGAGAGACCCTTGGACTGCAAGGCGATTCAGCCAGTCCATCCTAAATGAAATCAGTCCTGAATAAACATTGCAAGGACTGATGCTGAAGCTGAAACTCCAATACTTTGGCCACCTGATCTGAAGAACTGACTCATTTGAAAAGATTCTGATGCTGGGAGAGATTGAAGGTGATAGGAGAAGGGGACAACAGAGGATGAGATGGTTGGGTGGCATCACTGACTCGATGGACATGAATGAGTTTGAATAAGCTCCGGGAGTTGGTGATGGATAGGGAGGCTTGGCATGCTGCAGTCCATGGTGTCACAAAGAGTTGGATAGGACTGAGCACCTGAATTGACTGACCAGTGATTATTTTCTAAATATTTTTCCCATAAACATTCTTTTATAGTTTTACAAACATCTGTTTTTTACACCTGGCTGATATTTTTATAATGTTAATATCTTTGTTTATACTTACTATTTATTCTGTTATTTTAAAAGTTTCAAAGGAAATATAAAAAAGTGGGACTCAGTTAATATTTACTGAGCTTTAAGTTTGGTTGTATTTTATTAAATTTAAAAATACATTTGAAAATGTTTAAAATAAGGTTATAAGAAATAAAAAATGGTGATTTTAACACTTTTTATATTATAAATGGGGCTATTATACACTAATATAATAAAGAGATTGAAAAAAAACTATTTGCTATCTTTGCTCTTTTCTATACATCTTGTTTTTTTAGTTAAATTCAGTTAAAAAAATAACTCTACAAAGTAAAATTTCTGTTTAACAACAGAATTATTTGGATGTTATCACTAAATAGTTTTCATTACTATCAAATACAAAGTATCTCAAGTAAAAAAAAATCATGACTGTATTTTTTAAAAGAATAAAATAATGAAATTAACATTTATTTGGGGCTTCTCTGGTGGTGTAGAAGAATCTGCCTTGCAGTGCAGGCGATACCAGTTTGATCCCTGGTCTGGGATGATCCCACAGGCCAAGGAACAACTAAGCCCATGAGCCACAACTACTGAACCTGTGCTCCAGGGCATGGGAACTACAATAATTGAGCCCATGTGCCACACTACTACGGAGAAGGCAATGCACCCCACTCCAGTACTCTTGCCTGGAAAATCCCATGGATGGAGCAGTCTGGTGGGCTGCAGTCCATGGGGTCGCTAAGAGTCGGACACGACTAAGCGACTTCCCTTTCAATTTTCACTTTCATGCATTGGAGAAGGAAATGGCAACCCACTCCAGTATTCTTGCCTGGAGAATCCCAGGGACGGGGAGCCTGGTGGGCTGCCGTCTATGGGGTCACACAGAGTCGGACACAACTGAAGTGACTTAGCAGCAGCAGCAGCAGCCACACGACTAAAGGCTGCCCACCCTAGAGGCCTGTGCTCCAACATGAGAAGCCACCCCGATGAGAAGTCAGAGCACAGTGACTAGCCAGTAGCCTTGCTCACCACAACTAGAGAAAGCCTGCATACAGCAACAAAGACCCAGTGTAGCCAAAAGTAAAATAAAAATTTATTTTCTTCTTCTCATATCTTTTTCTTTCCCTAAATAAAAACAGGTACAATATAGATGAATAAAAATAGGAAAATTTAAATTTATTGATTGTTATTCCTTCTACTCGGAGAAGGCAATGGCACCCCACTCCAGTACTCTTGCTTGGAAAATCCCATGGATGGAGGAGCCTGTTAGCTTCAGTCCATGGGGTCGCTAAGAGTCGGACACGACTGAGCAGTCGACTTCCCTTTCACTTTTCACTTTCATGCATTGGAGAAGGAAATGGCAGCCCACTCCAGTGTTGTTGCCTGGAGAATCCCAGGGACAGGGAAGCCTTGTGGGCTGCCGTCTATGGGGTTGCACAGAGTTGGACATAACTGAAGTGACTTAGCATTCCTTCTACTCTCATTTTTTGCACAATTTTATTAATTTTTACATCATGCTATTCACATTTTTCAGTTTGAAATTCCACTGAGGACTTCTATTTCAGTAATGTAATGTTACAATCTAATAACTTCACAATTCAAAAAATTTATACTCAGAAAGTCCCAACATTGAATATGGAATTTCTTGAGTAAAATTAAAAAAAAAAATCCATACACTAAGGTTTAACAAATATATACCACATACATACACACTTAGTAACTCAGTCATGTCTGACTCTTTGTAAACCTTTAGACTGTAGCCTGCCAGGCTCCTCTTGCCATGGAATTTTCCAGGTAAGAATACCAGAGTAGATTGCTTTTTCCTCCTCTGAGGATCTTCCCGATCCAGGGATTGAATCTGCATCTCCTGTATCTCCTGATTTCCCATAATTCTGAATATACTATTCTTCAGGATTTATGTCCCAATTTTTATAGAAACAACTGTGGATGTGCAATCTCATATATCTAATAGCTTATGACCACACAATACCTCTTCAGCAATACTCTAATGAGACTGGGATGATAAAAAGTGTTTGAGATGTTTCAGATTTAGGATCATAGTCAGTGGCTTTTCAAAGGATAAGTGAAGGAAGAGTAGAGAATAATAACTGGATCTCTGACTGGGCAGCTAAATAAAAAGTGATGTCTCTCTGATGGAAGGAATAAGAGAACACAGTCATCACACATTAGCCACAGGAAATTGGTTCCAGGACCTTCAGATCAAAATCTGTGGATGATCAAGTCCCATAGTCAGCCCTCTGTATCTATAAATTTTGTGTCTTCACGTTCAACTAACCATGTACTTGTAAACATAGTACAGGATCTATAACACTTTGAATCCAAGGATCCAGCCTATAAATATAGAAAGCCAACTGTATTTTATGAAGAAGATACTAAGTTCATCTTTAACATAACTCATCTGGTATTGATGGGACACCCAAATGGAAATATATAGTGGGATATAAAACAACTCGATCTGAGCTAAAATCACGCATTGCCCTTGTCAGTGGTTGTGCATGTGATAGTGAAGTCATGAAGAGTGAGATCATCCAGGGATAAGGGGAGAAGAACAAGACAAAATTCTAGAGACTGTCAGCTGAAAAGAGCATCTCATAAATTTTGAGAAACTCTTGTAGTAGGAGGGCAGGGGTAGAAATGGTGATATTACACAGATAAGAGTGAAAATAATTTCAAGGAGGAGGAAGTGATCAAGATAGAGGAAGTGAATAAGCAGTGTTTGAAGCTGCAGAAAAGATATTTAATTTCAACAGTCAGAACCGCAATGAATTTAACATCAAGGATGTTACCACTGCCCATGATTAGAAAAGTTTTAGCTGGGGTTGAGAGAATAATGTTATCAGAGATGGGATTTAGAGTTTGAAAGTATAATAGTATAGAAAATATGCATAGACCATGCTTTCAGAAACATTGATATATTGATTGTAAAGTGAAAAAAATAGATGACAAAGGGCTATGAAAAGCCTCTTGATGAAAGTGAAAGAGGAGAGTGAAAAAGTTGGCTTAAAGCTCAACATTCAGAAAACGAAGATCATGTCATCTGGTCCCATCACTTCATGGCAAATAGATGGGGAAACAGTGGAAACAGTGTCAGATTTTATTTTTGGGGGCCCCAAAATCACTGCAGATGGTGATTGCAGCCATGAAATTAAAAGACACTTACTCCTTGGAAGGAAAGTTATGACCAACCTAGATAGCATATTCAAAAGCAGAGACATTACTTTGCCAACAAAGGTCCATCTAGTCAAGGCTATGGTTTTTCCTGTGGTCATGTTTGATGTAAGAGTTGGACTGTGAAGAAAGCTGAGCGCCAAAGAATTGATGCTTTTGAACTGTGGTGTTGGAGAAGACTCTTGAGAGTCCCTTGGACTGCAAGGAGATCCATCCAGTCCATTCTGAAGGAGATCAGTCCTGGGTGTTCTTTGGAAGGACTGATGCTAAAGCTGAAACTCCAGTACTTTGGCCACCTCATGCAAAGAGTTGACTTATTGGAAAAGACTGTGATGCTGGGAGGGATTGGGGGGCAGAAAGAGAAGGGGACGACAGAGGATGAGATGGCTGGATGGCATCACTGACTCGATGGACGTGAGTTTGAGTGAACTCCAGGAGTTGGTGATGAACAGGGAAGCCTGGCGTGCTGCAATTCATGGAGTTGCAAAGAGTCGGACACAACTGAGCGACTGAACTGAATGTTGAGTAAAAGATTTCCCTTTGAGGAATAATTAGAGACACTTGGCAAAGTTAAATTTTGTGTGCATGTGTGTGAATGACAGCAAGGGAAAGAGAGAAAGGAATAGACTAGACAATGGCTTAAACGTCAGTGAAAGTTTGGTCATAGACAAAAGGGGGAATGGGGTCCTTCTTTCCTTGGAGAAAGGTTAGAGATGGGATAGAGGAGGAATTAAAAGAAGCACGAGTTTTAGGATAGATAAGCTTTTCAGTAATATTTATTAAACAGCTTTTGCTGTTAATTAAAGATGAGGATAAGGAGGAGAGGGAGGGGCAGGCACAGGAAGAGGTGTAGGGGTCCCTTCAACTAAGTAAAGCAAGAGCGGGGAAAGGAGGAGAGGGGAAACTTTTACTGAAGATTTCTAATTCGTGGACTGATTTTTAGATACCATGAACATCGAGCAACTGCAGAGTACAACTTAAGCTTAAACAGAACCTTGAAAATTTTCTTTCATTCCGTCTAAAAATTGCATTGTGCATGATGTTCATCATCAACTGCCAAAAAGATCCTTATGTCCAAGGAGAAAATTACTTCAACTGCCCGTCTCAAAATCGTCCCTTGAATTTCTACTTTTTTCATATATATTATTTCTCCACTCTGGCTTGTTTCAACTTTTTGGTGGTTGTTTCATTTCCCAAACTTTTACAGGCATAATTGAATTAACATGCTTAATGTCAAGGAAGACATTTAAAGTCAAATGCCTCTAAGGCATTGAATGCATCAGCTTAGTTCCTTGGCTTTCAACTTCCTCTTTATTTTTGGCCCCTGAGGGAACTTCCTTGATTTCTCAAAAGCTAAGCTATACATATAAAAAGCTGTTTGTTATATATTATCCTGAATTTCTTGGTGTTTTGAAGAAGTATGATATTACTGGTATCTGCCATATTAATATAGTTATAAATCTTAGTCTCTTGCTGCCAATTCTAATAGATTTCCCTTGTACCAGGTGTACACGTGCACTCCGTCATGTTCAGCTCTTTACAACCCCATGGATTGTAGCCCACCAGGCTTCTCTGTCCATGGAATTCTCTAGCCAAGAATACTGGAGTGGGTTGCCATTTTCTCCTCCAGAGTATCTTCCCAACCCAGCGATGGAACTCATGTCTCCTGAGTCTCCTGCATTGCAGGCAGATTCTTTACCTCTGAGCCACCAGGGAAACTTGTATCCTGTGGATTCTCCTATCTCCAAACTACTCCTGAATTTTAATTTTAACATGGAGACCTCCCTGTCAATAAGAAATTCTGGAAGGGGAAGGAGGGACTACTACTCTGAAAGTATGAATACGATATCTACATCTGTGGCTTTCTGATGAAGGCTTGCTTTCCCTATGCCATGCTTTACAGCTGTGGGCAACATTTGTGGGATGCACCGCTCCACTTATTTGAACAACTTGGTGATATTGGGTCTCCCTGATCTTGGAGTCCAGTCTTGGCAGTCTCTCAGATTCCCTTTCCCAAGGTTACAATGTCTACCCTATTGGGTAGAGGCAGGGTTTGGCTGGGTTAAATCCTTTATCCTGGAAATAAGTTTTCTTCTTGGAGTCTGAGTTGACATTCAAAATTCCCCTTGAGCAGTACTATGACATTTTCTGTAGAAAACTTCTGATACCCCTATCACCCCTTTCTGCCTCAGTATTGCTATTGGTAAAATACCCAATCACTGCACACTGCTGGTGGTAGTAGTTTAGTCCCTAAGTTCTGTCCAACTTTTGCGACCCCATGGACTGTAGCCCACCAGGCTCCTCTGTCCATGGAATTCTTTAGGCAAGAATACTGGAGTGGATTGCCATGCCCTCCTACAGAGGATCATTCCAACCTAGGGATCAATCCCAAGTCTCCCACATTATAGGCAGATTCTTTATCTGAGCCAATCAAAGCTATGGTTTTTTAGTAGTCATATGTGGTTGTGAGAGCTGGACCATAAAGAAGGCTGAGGGCCAAAGAATTGATTCTTTTGAATTGTGGTCCTGGAGAAGACCCTTGAGTGTTTTTGGACAGCAAGGGCAGAAAACCAGTATCTAAAGGAAATCAACCCTGAATATTCATTGGAAGGACTGATGCTGAAACTGAAGCTCCAATAATTTGGCCACCTGATGCAAAGAGCCAACTCATTGGAAAAGACCCTGATGCTGGGAAAGATTGAAGGCAGGAGGAGAAGGGGGTGAAAGAGGATGAGATGGTTGGATGGAATCACTGATTCAGTACATGAGTTTGACCAAACTCCAGGAGATAGTGAAGGACATAGAAGCCTGGCATGCTGCAGTTCATGGGCGTGCAAAGAGTTGGACAGGACTGAGTGACTGAACAACAACAATTGAAATAGGAGGGAAGGGGGTCAGATACAACTTTTGAAAGAGTGACATAGCCTGAGGACACAACATAAACAGATTAGAATCAGATGGGTTCAAGATGGCAGACAACTCAACTTCAACTAGACCTTGATCCTCAAAATGTTAGTCACTCAGTTATGTAGCCTGCCAGGTTCCTCTGTCCATGGGATTCTCCAGGCAAGAACACTGGAGTGGGTTGCTATTCCAGACTCCAGGGGATCTTCCTGACCCAGGGATTGAGCCTGGGTCTTCCAGATTGTGGGCAGATTCTGTACTCTTTGAGCCACCAAAAAACTTCCATTAATCCTCAATAAGCAAGCTAGACGACACACCCAGAGGCACCATGATATTTTCAAGGCACTGTTAAAAGACCAGAAATTGGGCAATGGCCCAGTTCCTGGAAATTTCCCTTCCCCAAAATAGTTGGAATAATCCTCCCACTTATTAGTCCATGAAATTCAGTTCAGTTCAGTTGCTCAGTCGTGTCTGACTCTTTGCGACCCCATGAATTGCAGCACGCCAGGCCTCCCTGTCCATCACCAACTCATGGAGTTCACACAAACTCATGTCCATCAAGGCAGTGATGCCATCCAGCCATCTCAGCCTCTGTTGTCCCCTTCTCCTCCTGCCCCCAATCCCTCCCAGCATCAGAGTCTTTTCCAATGAGTCAACTATTTGCATGACGTGGCCAAAGTATTGGAGTTTCAGCTTTAGCATCAGTCCTTCCAAAGAACACCCAGGACTGATCTCCTTTAGAACGGACTGGTTGGATCTCCTTGCAGTCCAACGGACTCTCAAGAGTCTTCTCCAACACCACAGTTCAAAAGCATCAATTCTTTGGCAATCAGCTTTCTTCACAGCCCAGCTCTCACATCCATACATGACCACTGGGAAAACCATAGCCTTGATTAGTTGGATCTTTGCTGGCAAAATATCTCTGCTTTTCAATATGCTATCTAGGTTGGTCATAACTTTCCTTCCAAGGGGTGAGAGCCTTTTAATTTCATGGCTGAAATCACCATCTGCAATGATTTTGGAGGCCCCCACCCCAAATAAAAAGTCTGACACTCTTTCCACTGTTTCCCCATCTATTTCCCATGAAGTGATGGGACCAGATGCCATGATCTTTATTTTCTGAATGTTGAGCTTTTTTAAAAAATGAAATTTATTTATTTTAATTAGAGGCTAATTACTTTACAACATGTAGCTTTAAGCCAACTTTTTCACTCTCCTCTTTCACTTTCATCAAGAGGCTTTTTAGCTCCTCTTCACTTTCTGATAAGGATGGTATCATCTTCATATCTGAGGTTATTGATATTTCTCCCAGCAATCTTGATTCCAGCTTGTGCTTCTTCCAGCCCAGCATTTCTCATGATGTACTCTGAGTATAAGTTAATTAAGCAGAGTGACAATATACAGCTTTGAAGTACTCCTTTTCCTATTTGGTACCAGTCTGTTGTTCCATGTCCAGTTCTAACTGTTGCTTCCTGACCTGCATATAGGTTTCTCAAGAGGCAGGTCAGGTGGTCTGGCATTCCCATCTCTTTCAGAATTTTCCACAGTTTATTGTGATCCACACAGTCAAAGGCTTTGGCATAGTCAATAAAGCAGAAATAGATGTTTTTCTGGAACTCTCTTGCTTTTTCAATGATCCTGCAGATGTTGGCAATTTGATCCCTGGTTCCTCTGCCTTTTCTAAAACCAGCTTGAACATCTGGAAGTTCACGGTTCATGCATTGCTGAAGCCTGGCTTGGAGAATTTTGAGCATTACTTTACTAGCGTGTGAGATGAGCGCAATTGTGCAGTAGTTTGAGCATTCTTTGGCATTGCCTTTGTTTGGGATTGGAATGAAAACGGACCTTTTCCAGTCCTGTGGCCACTGCCAAGTTTTCCAAATTTGCTGGCATATTGAGTGCAGCACTTTCACAGCATCATCTTTCAGGATTTGAAATAGCTCAACTGAAATTCTATCACGTACACTAGCTTTGTTCATAGTGATGCTTTCTAAGGCCCACTTGACTTCACATTCCAGGATGTCTGGCTCTAGGTCAGTGATCACACCATGGTGATTATCTGGGTCGTGAAAATCTTTCTTGTAGAGTTCTTCTGTGTATTCTTGCCACCTCTTCTTAATATCTTCTGCTTCTCTTAGGTCCATACCATTTCTGTCCTTTATCAAGCCCATCTTTACATGAAATATTCCCTTGGTATCTCTAATTTTCTTGAAGAGATCTTTAGTCTTTCCCATTCTGTTGTTTTCCTCTATTTCTTTGCATGGATCACTGAGGAAGGCTTTCTTATCTCTTCTTGCTATTCTTTGGAACTCTGCATTCAGATGCTTATGTCTTTCCTTTTCTCCTTTGCTTTTCACTTCTTTTCTGCTTTTCTTTTTCTCCTTCTGCTTTTCACTTTCTTTTCTTTCACTTTCTTTTTCTCCTTTGCTTTTCACTTCTTTTCTGCTTTTCTTTTTCTCCTTCTGCTTTTCATTTTCTTTTCTTTCACTGCTTTTCACTCTTTGTAAGGGCTCCTCAGACAACCATTTTGCTTTTTTGCATTTCTTTTCAATGGGGATGGTCTTGATCCCTGTCTCCTGTACAATGTCACGAACCTCCATTCATAGTTCATCAGGCACTCTATCGATCAGATCTAGTCCCTTAAATCTATTTCTCACTTCCTCTGTGTGATCATAAGGGATTTGATTTAGGTCATAC
This sequence comes from Bos indicus, assembly GCF_029378745.1. Taxonomy (NCBI): domain Eukaryota; kingdom Metazoa; phylum Chordata; class Mammalia; order Artiodactyla; family Bovidae; genus Bos; species Bos indicus. The sequence goes on along the minus strand of NC_091768.1, from coordinate 56,690,576 downwards.
CTGAATGGTCTAGTGGTTTTCCATATTTTCTTCAATTTAAATCTGAATTTGGCAATAAGGAGTTCATGATCTGAGCCACAGTCAGCTCCCAGTCTTGTTTTTGCTGACTGTAAAGAGCATCTCCATCTTTGCCTGCAAAGAATATAATCAATCTGATTTCAGTGTTGACCGTCTAGTGATGTCCATGTGTAGAGTGTTCTCTTGTGTTGTTGGAAGAGGGTGTTTTCTATGACCAGTGCATTCTCGTTGCAAAACTCCATTAGCCTTTGCCCTGCTTCATTCCATATTTCAAGGCCAAATTTGCCTGTTATTCCAGGTGTTTCTTGAACTCCTACTTTTGCATTCCAGTGCCCTCCCCAGCCCATAAAAGCTAACCACACCACATTTTGAGGCCACCACACTCAGTTTCCATGATGGCACACTGTCTGGAGGGTGTTTCTCTCCGAATAAGTCCACTTCTTACCTATCACATTGTCTCTCCGTGAATTCTTTCCACGGTAAGACATCAAGAACCTGAGCTTCATTACTGTGGGTTTTGGCTGGGTTTGAGTCCCAGCCATCAGGGTCCAAGTCCCAGTCTGAGGTAAATGCTTTTATAATGGCAAACACAATCACACATTATTGCCTTTTGCTGGGGTCTGCTATACTTTAGCAAGAATTCTAGTTTTCAATGTTAAAAGAATGTTTTATTGGTGTGAGAGGTTGAATAATGGCCCCCAAAGGTGTTTGTGCCCTGAACCTGTTAACTACAAATTGACACTTAGCAAGAGCATTTTCCAGCAACTCAACAACAACAAGGGAGTTTAGTTGCTTATAAGTTTAACTTACATGCAGAGTACATCATGAAAAATGCTTGCATGAAGCACAAGCTAGAATCAAGATTGCTGGGAGAAATATCAATAACTTCAGACAGGCAGATGACACCACCCTTAAGGCAGAAAGTGAAGAGGAACTAAAGAACCTCTTGATGAAAGTGAAAGAGGAGAGTGAAAAAGCTGGCTTGAAACTCAACATTCAAACTAAGATCATGGCATCTGGTCCAATCTCTTCATGACAAATAGATGAGGAAACAATGGAAACAGTGAGTGATTTTATTTTTTTGGCCTCCAAAATCACTGCAGATGCTGACTATAGCTATTAAAATAAAGGATGCTTGCTCCTTGGAAGAAAAGCTATGACTAACCTAGACAGCATATTAAAAAACAGACATTACTTTGCCAATAAAGGTCCATCTAGTCAAAGTTATGGTTTTTCCAGTAGTCATGTATGGATGTGAGAATTAAGACCCTAAAAAAGTTGAGCACTGAAGAACTGTGATGTTGGAGAAGACCCTTGAGAGTCCCTTGGACTGCAAGGAGATCCAACCAGTCCATCCTAAAGGAAATCAGTCCTGAATATTCATTGGAAGGAGTGATGCTGAAGCTGAAACTCCAATACTTGGCCACCTGATGCAAAGAACTGACTCCTTGGAGAAGACCCTGATGCTGGGAAATATTAAAGGCAGGAGAAGGGGATTACCGAGAATGAGATGGTTGGATGGCATCACTGACTCAACAAACATGAGTTTGAGAAAGCTCCAGGAGTTGGTGATGGACAGGGAAGCCTGGCATGCTGCAGTCCATGGGGTTGCAAAGAGTCAGACATAACTGAGTGACTGAACTGAACTGTGACTATTGAACCCTTTGCTGCTGCAGCTGTGGACCTTCAACACCCTCTGAGGGGAATTCAGGGTGGAAAATGAGGTACTCTGTGTTCCAGGGAAACTGGTGAACAGGTCTTTAGATAGTTATTCAATCTTTGTGTCTCTTCATATCTAGAAAAATCACAAAATCCCTTCATGGTGAATCAGCCTAATAGCAGGAAACCTTTTGTAAGGGAAGTGTTTGATTGCACTGACCTTTGCACTTCGCCCATATCTTATCAATTGACCTTTGCCCACTGCCTCTTTGGACGAATCTCTCAGAGCAATCTGAGTTATCTCCTGGGCTGCAGTCCTCATTTTGCCCCAAATAAAATGAGACTCAGAACTCTCATGTTGTGCATCTTTTTCAGTAGAGAAACTAGATCTTGTGAATATATTTTGCATTATATGATAAAGCTAGGGTTTTGCACAAGGATTAAATTAAGGATCTAGAGATGAAGAAATGATCCTGATTCAATTGGAAAACCATAGCTTTGACTAGATGGACCTTTGTTGGTGAAGTAATGTCTCTCCTTTTTAATATGCTATCTAGGTTGGTCATAGCTTTTCTTCCAAGGAGCAAGCATCTTTTAATTTCATGGCTGCAGTTACCATCTTCAGGGATTTTGGAGCCCCCAAAATTAAACTCTGTCACTGTTTCCATTGTTTCCCCATCTATTTGCCAAAAAGTGATGGGACCGGATGCCATGATCTTAGTTTTCTGAATGTTGAGCTTTCAGCCAAACTTTTCACTCTCCTCTTTCACTTTCATCAAAAGGCTCTTTAGTTCTTCTTTACTTTCTGCCATAAGGGTGGTGTCATCTGCATATCTGAGGTTATTGATATTTCTCCTGGCAATCTTGATTCCAGTTTCTGCTTCATCCAGCCCGGCATTTCTCATGATGTATTCATATAAGTTAAATAAGCAGGGTGACAATATACAGCCTTGACATATTCCTTTCCCAATTGATTATCCCAGTACAATTATGAGAGTCCTCAATAGAGGGAGGCAGTAGAATTACAGTCCAGAGAAAGCTTTATGACAATGATAAGAGCAGATATTGAAGTGATGTAGCCAGCAAGAAAAGGATGCTAACAACTTCTAGAAGCTAGTAGAAGCAAGGAAGACTCTCTCTTGGAACCTCCAGAAGGAACCCTCCCTGCTAACATCCTGATTTTAGCCTTATGACCTTCATTTCAGACTTCAGAACTCTAGAGCTAATAGGAATTAGATCTGGGTTGTTTTAAGCCACTACATTTGTGGTAAATTTGTTATGCTAACCAAAGGGCACTAATATTACAGTGAGACACCAATTCTGACTACATGTTTGAATAGTTTCTTTGACTTGGCTTTCATTGCTTTTGTTATTATAATCACACATAATGGCCTGCCTCAGAGGACCCTGCCCCTCTGCACCTATTGTTTAATCTTACTTGTTTAGCTCATGGGGAGATAATCTGACCCTGTCCATCTGTGAAAAGACAAGATTAACACACCTCTTCCAAGGGCTGGCCATTCTGGAGATGTTTCACAAGACCGAAGGCCCTTTTTACTTTACTATCTCACTGCCTCTCCCTCTCTGTTATGCCTTTTGACTTTAGTTTCTCATTGCTTTTCTCTTTGGTTCTATGAAAGAACCTGGCATCCAGACCCTGACGAGAGACCTTAGTCTGCCATCTTCTCGGTCAGCTGGCTTTCCTGAATAAAGTCATATTCCTTACCTCAGCATCTCATCTTACATTCATTGGCCTATTGTGCAGCAGAGCAATCTCCAATTTGGTAACAATATGTTGGGAAGTTTAAATATACATAAGAATAAACACTTTTTTTCCTCCCAGGATAATAGTAAACATAGACAATATGTTTGTTGTTCAGTTTTTGGGACCCCATGGACTGCAGCACGCCAGGCTTCCCTGTCTTTCACCATCTCCTAGAGGTTGTTTAAACTCAGGTCCATTGAGTCGGTGATGCCATCCAACCACATCAATCTCAGTTGCCCTTTTTCTACCCGCCCTCAATCTTTCCCAGCATCAGGGTCTTTTTCCATGAGTCTGACTTAAAATCTTCTTGAGTACTTAACTTTTAACAAATTTAACTTTTAAATATGTTGAATCCTAAAGACTATTCACTGTTCTAACAATATAAATAAATGGTATGATTTCAACTTAAAAACACAAGCCTAAATCAAATACTGACTTAAACATTTAAAATTATTCTCATGGGTTAAAATATTTTAAACATTTCAAGCACATAAAACACCAAAAACACACAAACTCCTTAACCCACATGTATAAAGGGGGTGGATCCTCTCAAACATTCCTATACTGAATCCTAAATCTTTCTCTGATAGCTACTTGCAAGGGGACAGAAACAATTTATCACACCCAATTCTGGGATTACCTTCTCACTTTACTGAAGTTACCTAAAAGAGAGGAGATAGTGGCTGAGACACGACTGGACCAAATCCCTGCACAAGCAGGAATTTTAAGTTTTATTCATGACCTGCAACAGGGACTTAAAGAAAAAAACAAAATGGTTTCATGTTCTGTATGCTTGAGATTTGAGGCAAATCGTTACTCATTTTTCAAACCGAAATACATTCCGTACCTCTTCTCATGTGGCTACACCAATGAATGGTTATTGCTTTTCTTTGGCTCTTAAAAGCAAATACTAATATGATATAAATAAAGTGCCAAACACAGGCATAAGTTCTTAAGATATATTAGCTCATTTAATCTGTGAATTGAGATACTAGGTCCCTGTGGTGGCCTCAGCATCTTATCAGCATCAACAAATGAGGAATGTATACTTGTATAACCAAAATAGCCTGTAGCTAGATGGGCAGGGGTAACAGAGTCAACATTTGTTCAATAATATCTAGGATCAACACATTAAAGTTAATTACTTTGAATATAACCAACTCTAGTAGGCAGTGAAATGGAATACCCCAGGGCAACAGATCCCAGTGAGAGAGTAACAGGCTTATCAACCAGAACAACTTGTAGCTCGAGGACACTTGCTCACACAGCTGGGATGCATTTTTGTCTTTCAACTCTTCTTAACTCTCGAAGGTTAAAGTCTTTGGCTGCAGTCTCAGGAGCTGTCCTTGATGAGGCCTGGCAGAAGACTGATATGCAGTAGGTCTAAGGAGAGGGAAAGTGCCCACAGTGATGCAGTAGCTAATGGGCCATCAAATGCAATCCCACCTAAAGGTTAAGGTGCTGTGACATTTACTACAGCTCCCAAAGCATGGAGGTATGTTGTGATTATTGATTAGAAAGTTTATTCTGAGGAGATTAAATAATTCCATAATGGAAAAGAATATTAAGGTTAATAGTCTGAAAACAAACATACATGTTTATGAAAGTTTACTCCTCTAGTTCCTCTTTGAACACACAAGCCAAAGAACTGGTCATAATGTGGTTCATTCTAGAATTTTAACACCATAAATTGGACACTATCTCACATATACCTAATAAGATAATCCTTATAAAATCCCTGAGTTACCAATTAAGGAAGTGAACCTTACAGAAGGCTGAATAAGAAGAAGCAAAGTTATGATTCAGGCCCAGAGCTCCTTGAATCCCAAGCTTGCTCTTGAATCCCTGCCCAGTGCTATAAATGGGCTTTCAGTCTCTTGCATTTGGTTTAGGAATAAGACCTCTGGTAGACCACCAAACTCTGAAATTGCAGATTAAAAGAAAAAGAACATGAGAACTTTGTTAAACCATTCCTCCTTTCAGTTAACGACAAACAATAAATGAAAATGATACTCTGTGGGGATTTGTGATGAATAAGAACTGTCAAATCACACAACAAAGAAAAAGATATATCCTTACTATTTTTCCTTCGGATTGGAAGAGAGGTTAATTTCAGATGGAGAATAGGAAAGGGAAGTTTTTCAAGTTTGTCATTTCAAGCTATCAAACTTGAAAAATGGTAAAACTTCTAATCATTATCTCATAATGGCTGCAAATTTTGGTGCAAATCTTCCCATTATTTCAATGACTTAATACATACAGCACCCAGCAACCTACATTTTAATAAGATGACAATTTATTGCTGGAAGTAATTTTGTTTAAGCTATTTTTACTTCTTTTTCCCCCTGTTGTTAACTCTTGGAAATACTCCTAATCAGCATATTCTTTTCAGCCCTTTCCTCATTATGGAAGTGCTACATGCTGCTGTAGTTTGTAGCTTTCCTTTTGTTTAAGGTTAGAGAAAATTTTCTGGATAACTCATTTTTTAATAATTTCCTGGGTCCAAGAATTTATGTGTTATTTTTAAAGCAGTAAGCTTTATTTTCTTTTATGCCAGATAATCTACAAATTATAAACATACCACAAAAATTCTTGAACATGGTGAACCTTTTACAAACTGAAATAAAAACTTCAATTTACAACATTAAAAAAAAATCTGTATGTTTATTCTTTTCATGCTTATTTAAAAAATAGAGTCAACATTTAGCATATTTCAGTGCTACACAGACTTAATTTTTTCCTTCTAGGTAGCCTCTGATTTGCTTCAATCTTATCTTGGAGCAGAATCAGCATTTTGGGGGATCCTAACTTTGTAAGATAGTAAACTTTTTACTGAGGACTCCATGGGAAAATGAAGACATTTAATAAGTTTCCCTGGTTGATGTCTCCATTTCTTCCAAAGATCCCTGTGACATCCTTTAGACATTTTATCTCCCCTTTTTCAGACTTAGCAGGACATCCAAATAACGCATTAAGTGGTTTTTTGCAGTCAATAGTTTGGAAAGAATTGTTATAATTTTTCTTTTAAAGTTATTTAGCTAGAAGTGACTTTTAAAATCACAATTGGCCCTAATTGTACTGTGCTAATCATGCTAACTCATGGATTCTTGCAAAGTGAAAAGAGGTAACCTAAAATTGTTCTCATAATCATGACTTTTAGAATTCAAATTTTAACAATTAATGAAGTTAACACAAGGTTTTATTTGGTAGGCATTTAAAAGTTAACCATTTCTCTATTTAAATATTTAAGTATTTTAATTTATTTAAGTATTTTTCATTATGCAAGTTTTGGCTTGTATTTTATTTTTTTCTGTAATTTGGAGCCAATCCTTTCCTCAGATCTGACATAGTTTCAGAGGACCTTGTAGAGCCTCAACATCATGCCTTTGAATGCTAGTGCAGAAGATGTCTAAACTGCTAGGCAAAATCCCTTCAGGATTCTCATCCTTTTAGTTATGGCCCTTAACTAGTATAATACACTCAGGAAAATGGAAGTTTGATCTTTAGCCACCCCTAGCCACTTTGACTCCACTCCAGTACTCTTGTCTGGAAAATCCCATGGACGGAGCAGCCTGGTAGGCTGCAGTCCATGTGGTCGCTAAGAGTTGGACATGACTGAGCGACTTCACTTTAACTTTTCACTTTCCACTTTCATCCACTGGAGAAGGAAATGACAACTCACTCCAGTGGTTTTGCCTGGAGAATCCCAGGGATGAGGAAGCCTGGTGGGCTGCCGTCTATGGGGTCGAACAGAATCAGACATGACTGAAGTGACTTAGCAGCAGCAGCAGCCACTTTGAAAGCCTCAACATCACAAGGAAATACAAATTTGATAAATGCAAATCTTTCACTTGAGAGGAAGCTATCTCTAAGAAAAAAATTAGCTCCTCCTCAACTGGTGAAGAGGTGAATATTCTTGGCCCTTGGCAGATCTACTCAAGCTGTTTTTCCACAAGATGTGGGGCAGACATTGGGGTGGAGACTCCCTTTGGCATAGGAGGGAGTGTAACAGGGGCCAGGATATCAGAACCTCCAGTTTCTCCATCTACAATACAGGCAGAACCAGACTGGATCTGCCCACCTTACCTGCTGGCACCTTCCCCGATGCCACCAAGTCTCTGACTGTCCTCAGTCAGTGGCCTTCTTCCTGGCCTTCAGCTTCCTGGCTGCTGGGTTGAGAGGTGGCTGAAAGAGAGCAGGAGCTAACGGCTTTGTCCAAACTGAAGTCAGATCATACCCGTCTTTGTCATCACCCTCCATCTCCTCCATCTCACTCCATGTACAAGTCAAAGTCCCTACAATGGCCTCACGGGATCTAGATCCCCAGACTTTCTGACCTTTCTCCTGCTTTCCTCTGGTCCCCTCCACTCCAGCAGTGCTGGCCCCTGTGCTGCTCCTGAACCAGAGACTTCTGTTCAGTCTACTTGCTCCCTATACACAGCACCCTCTTCTCCCAGGTTTTAACTCCCAATTCCCCTCCTTCACATTTTCTTTAGAATCCTCAATTTGTTTTGCTCTTTAGCACTTATCACCAACAACATCTATAACCTCACTGACCTTGTTGTCTTTGCCTTCTGGACTCCACGTGCTATGAGACAGGGTTTTTGCCTGTTTTGTACAATGTTGTACTCCTAGTGCCTAGTACATTTCTTTGCTCATTTTACATGATATTTCAATACCATGTAATATTTGTTCATCGAGTGGGTTCATAATACATTCCCTCTTAAAGAAGTCAGTGGGAAGATTGAGAAGATATTTCATGGTAGTATTTAGGCCTCTATCAACTCAAGACTCAAAGGTTCTCCCTTTAATCTAATCCCAAATTTCTTTTCTTAGGAGGGCTGGCCAACCCAACTGTGAGGCCATTTTAGGAGGAGAGTTTTCCCCTTGGGTTAGTGATTTCTATCTGGCAAAGGTTCATGTCCCCTGCTCCTTATAGGTGCTCTCCAGAAGTCAGGTTAGATCTGATCTTGACCTTGTCTGCCAACTCTGTTGTGAGGAACATACTAGAAATAGGATTTTTAAAAATGGGGACTGGGAGATGGTGCTTTCTTTCTAGCTAGGTCCAACAGATTTTAGTACAAGACTTGATTCTGTTATGAGGCCCATAATCAAATGATGGGAGAGTATCTGCTTATCCTACTCTCCTCTAGACCTTTGCCTGTGGAGCACCCAACTTTAAGGATGCATATCACTTTCTGTTCCCCAAGTGTGCACCACCACGGCTCAGCTGGCCAATCTTACTCCTTTTAGAAAGCACATGTTACCTCCTTATCTTCCCCTTTCTGTTCTCTCAGAACTATGAGAGATTAGGAAGTCCTTGGTGACACTTTTGCAGCAGTACTTTAGTGATCTAAACCCCTCAGGCCAGATTCTTTAAGGAACTCTCATTAGAACTTTACGCCAGCAGGACTCCTGTAGTACTCTACAAAATTGTCCTGTCTCACAGCCATCCTTTCTCTTCTGCTCATGTCATGTCTGTTGCTCTTTTAGAGGACTGGTCATCCCTGTGACTCCTCTAGTGAATGATTTAAACACAACTCAAATATTTCCTCTGGTCCCTGGTATTTCACTCCCAACACACATACTGTCTTTCTCTGTTCCACAATCTGTGTGAGAGAACATCAGGCCCTTCAGTTCATGTAACTGTTCCAGGTACAACTTGGATAGACATTACATTCTCTCTAGATTCCTTTCAGAAATTAAGAATAAGTAAATGAATGAATGAATGAATAAATAAATACATCAAGAATATCTCCAAACAGTTGTCATTCTGGATGACTGACTTAGAAAAATTCTGTATGTAAAATATATTTATAATTTGGTCTACAGACTCACTGATTTATTTAATGATTAATTTCTTATAGTGAGTATATCAGAAGCTCCAATAAAAACATCATGTACTTAATTTGAGACAAGTTTATTTACAAAATAGTGATTTACTTCAAAAGTGTGCTTGTAGGGGAACCCAAAGAATTGTGGAATAACTCAGAGCTAGTTTAGTAACTACCACGGTGTTACCACCCACCCCTCAACCTGAAATGGAAACGTGGAAAGAATGTAAAAGAGCTGCCTGGGCAGGAGTAGTCACTTCTATTTGTGGTAAAAGGGAGCAAGGAAATAAATATCTTCAAAATTTTTCTTCTCTTTCACATCTGCTTAGATTTTCATTGGTCCTTCCCAACTGGACAACATAGGTCATATATAGAAGCCTTTCTATTTAGTCCTTTTAAGTCATGCTCCATCTCAAACCAGAAAAAGAGAAGGGTGGATTTGGGAGAGAAGCACAATGGAGGGGAAGTAAAATGGAATTCCAGCAGAGCTATTTAAAATTCTAAAAGACGATATCGTTAAAGTGCTGCACTCAATATGTCAGCAAATTTGGAAAACACAACAGTGGATTTTTCACAGTATTGGAAAGGTCAATTGTCATTCCAATTCCCAAGAAAGGCAGTGCTAAAAAATGTTCAAACTACGGGATAATTGCACTCTTACCATGCTAGTAAGGTTATGCTCAAAATCCTTCAAGCTAGGCTTCAGCAGTACTTGAGTTGAGAACTTGCAGATGTACAAGCTGAGTTTAGAAAAGGCAGAGGAACCAGAGATCAAATTGCCAACATTCACTGTATCCTAGAGAAAGCAAGAGAATTCCAGAAAAACATCTACTGTTTCCTTGACTATGCTAAAGCCTTTGACTGTGTAGATCATAACAAACTGTGGAAGACTCTTAAAGAGATGGAAATACCAGACCATCTTACCTGTCTCCTGAGAAACCTGTATGCAGGTCAAGAAGCAGCAGTTAGAACTTTATATGGAAAAACTGACTGGTTTGAAACTGAGGAAGGAGTACGACAAGGGTGTATGTTGTCACCCTGTTTATTTAACTTTTATGCAGAGCTTATCATGAAAACTTATGAGTTACAAGCTGGAATTGACACTGCCAGGAGAAATACCAACAACCTCAGATATGCAGATGATAACATTTTAATGGCAGAAAGCAAAGAGGAACTAAAGAGCCTCTTAAGAGTGAAAGAGGAGAATGAAAAATCAGGCTTAAAATTCAATATTAAAAAAAAAACTAAGATCATGGCATTCGGTCCCATCACTTCATGGCAAATAGAAGGGGAAAAGGTGGAAGCAGTGACAGATTTCCTCTTGGAATCTAAAATCACTGTGGGTTGGTGTATGCAGCCATAAAATTAAAAGATGCTTGCTCCTTGGAAGAAAAGCTATGACAAACCTGGACAGTGTATCAAAAAGCAAAGACATTACTTTGCTGACAAAGGTCCATATGGTCAAAGCTATGATCTTTCCAATAGTCACCTGCATATGTGAGAGTCTGACCATAAAGAAGGCAGAACACTGAAGAATTGATGCTTTCAAACTGTGGTGCTAGAGAAGACTTTTCAAAGTCCCTTGGACAGCAAGGAGATCAAGCCAGCCAATCAATCCTAAAGGAAATCAACTCTCAATACACATTGGAAGGGCTGATGCTGAAATTTCAATACTTTAGCCACCTGATGCGAAGAGTTGACTCATTGGAAGAGAGCCTGATGCTGGGAAAGATTGAGGGCAGAAGGAGAAGAGGGCAACAGAGAATGAGATGGTTGGATAGCATCTCCAATTCAATGGATATAAACTTGGGCCAACTCTAGGAGATGGGGAGGGACAGGTGAGCCTGGATGCTGTAGCTCGTGGGGTTGCAAAGAGTTGGACACGACTTGGTGACTGAACAACAATAAGAGGGTTGTCTCAATTCTCTACACTATTGAAATATGCTATTTGAATGTACAGATATACAAAATGAATATCTATACATTCCTCAGACATTCACACCTCTCAGGGCCATGAAAGACTGTGTGAGACCTTAGAAAAGAGATCTTCCACCTGTGGTTTTGCCATTAAATGAGATTTTTAAATTAAGGTTGTCATAAATGTTATGAAAATATAAGGGAAATTCAGAGGGCAAATAAATACTCAGCTGAACATTTCTTAGATCCTAGAATTAAAAAGACAGAAAATTGTACAGAGAATTTCTGAGACTGAAATTTTAGAATGCGTTGAAATCATCTGGAGATTGATGTATAACTATATACCTGACATTTTTTTTTTAAAGCTTCAATTCAGGTTTTCAGATGTTGATGCACTGCCTACAGGGAATAAACTGCAACCCACAAGGCAATAGGCTGGACTTCAAAACTCTGCAGAATCACTTTATAAGACCAGATATCCTGACTTTGGATTGGTTAAGAGGATCCTTGTGAAGTTTCGTGCTGAACTGAATGGTTCTGTTTGCATATTGATACAGAGCACGTAGATAACAGAATTAGACTTTTGAAAGGTGTGCATATCTTTGATGTGAAACAATACGTACTGTACAAGTTAAAGTTATTTTTTAAAAAAGAAAAAACATTTTTTCCAGACCATTTAGTACAAACAGAAAAGAATCACAACCCAGTAATATAATGACAGTTTTAACAAAAACTTGGAGGAGTTGTCTAAAATTAAATAATGGGTATTTGGGATGCTATTTTAAAAAGCCATTTCTAATTAACAAGCACATAGTATACGTGTGTGTTCATATTTGCGTTAGATTATTTCAGATGAAAGCCAACTACAGAAAAGCTGACTGTTGTTTTATAGATGCAATTTTAATTTATCTTTACACAAATAAAGGATCTCTATCTTTAATTCCACAGCATTTCTATTTCATATTTTGATGAAAAGACTCAATCCTTTGGCTTTCCTATTAACTGAAGTGCTTTTGTATTAACCTACTTGGAAAGAAGAAAAGAAAACAGATCTTATATTCTAGAAAATAAATTGTTCAGGCCAAGCTTCAGAGTGATGCTTTGAATTTGTAGTGTAGAAACTTTGTATAATAATGTTGCTATCCTAATGCATTTGAGATATTTTTAAATGAATAATAGCACTTTTCATTTGAGTGTAAATTTTCTAAGATATCTTAGTCATATTCCTTTTTTGCCAAATCTGAAATTGTCTTTGATATCTCCTACCTACATCCTACTGGAAGGGGTTGCTGTCAGAATGTACCATTTATCCTTTTGGAAAATACTACTAATACAGCAATAATGATTTGTTTTAATTGTCCCTATATTTATGTTTGCTTGTGATATTAAATTTTAACTTTGTCTATTTGTAAATTAAACTAATTATTTTAGCACACTTAAAGTAATTTTCATGGTTGAGCAATTGATTGCTAATTCCATACTTTGGAACTGTATTTTTGTGAAGTAAAAATGTTAATGACCTTGGTTTAGGGCTTAGGAGCATTTTTGAAACAGCATTAAGAGGAAGACTGATCAATTTGAATACATTCAAACGAAAACCTCTATACAATGACAGACATGACTAAAGCTAGGAATAGACTAGACTGAGAAGATAACTTTTCTTTTTATATAATATATTAAGAATTACTATCCAAAATATATAAGCTACTAAGAAGCAAAAGGGAAAATATCAATAATTCAGTAACAAAATAAGAAATGAATATAAGTAATTGAATAAAGAGAAAACAGATTGGATAAAAACATGAAAAATATTTAATTTCAATGAAAATTAAGATAATGTAATTTCAATTATATATAGGGCTTTGCCTTTACTGAATCAGCAAAAATAAATATCTGGTAATTGTTTCAGTGAAATTGTGGAGAGGCAGGAATCCTCATATGCTCCTGCTGGGAACATATTAGATTCTGATTAATTCTGTGGCATTATAAGATTAAAAGTGCTATGGTAGACAAAATTCTAAGATGGTCCTCATGATTACCACCCACTCCCCTGATGTTGCTGCTGCTACTGCTAAGTCGCTTCAGTTGTGTTCGACTCTGTGCAACCCCACAGACGGCAACCCACCAGGCTCCCCCATCCCTGGGATTCTCCAGGCAAGAACACTGGAGTGGGTTGCCATTTCCTTCTCCAGTGCATGAAAGTGAAAAGTGAAAGTAAAGTCGCTCAGTCGTGTCCAACTCCTAGCGACCCCATGGACTGCAGCCTACCAGGCTCCTCCGTCCATGGGATTTTCCACGCAAGAGTACTAGAGTGGGGTGCCATCGCCTTCTCCGCCCCCTAATGTTATGCTCTGTATAATCCCCTCCCTTTGAGTATGAGTGGAACCTATCACTTGTTTATAATCAATAAAATAAAGATGAAAGAATGTCACTATTGTGATTAGCTTACAAAATAGAGTCATTGCTTAGCATGGTTCTGATAGGCACAAATTTCATTTGACATAGTTTAGGTAACTATTCTTGTTATAAAACATGTAGCATTTTACAGAAATGGATAATTGATAGAGAGACCTAGGTGACCAAGAAATGTAGAGCAGAAATATGAAAAATTAAAACACCAGAAGTAAAATTTGATGTGGTTAAGTAGGAATATAGAGATAGCAAAGTGAAAATAGGACTAGACATATCTCTACATGAAGGCACTTTTTCCATGGTATTTCAATGATACTGAAAGAGGTCAATGAAATCTACTAGGGGGAAAAAAAAGGACAAAGTCACTTCAATAATTTCAGTTTATATTGTATTAAGGAGTGGAGCTTTTATTTCCACTTTGGATTGAAGGCTGTAATAAAAAAAATCCAGTCAGTTTGTCTAGATTCAGGTCAAAGTATTGACTTTAGTTATTTAATTTAAAATAAAGAAGATAATTACTAAGGCTGAAGGAATCATTTTTATAGCCAGTAAAGTCTGGTTTCATTGTTTCAGAAGTAGCATAAATTAAGATTACACTACTTGGTGAAGCTATGAGAACTGACAATAATGCAGCTCTAAAATTTACACTCAAATTCCAAGTATTGGTTTAAGTGGTTATCAGTTCAGTTCAGTTCAGTTGCTCAGTCGTGTCCGACTCTTTGCGACCCCATGAATCGCAGCACGCCAGGCCTCCCTGTCCATCACCAACTTCTGGAGTTCACTCAGACTCATGTCCATCGAGTCAGTGATGCCATCCAGCCATCTCTGTCATCCCATTCTCCTCCTGCCCTCAATATTTCCCAGCATCGGGATCTTTTCCAATGAGTCAACTCTTCGCAAGAGGTGGCCAAAATACTGGCGTTTCAGCTTCAGCATCATTCCCTCCAAAGAAATCCCAGGGCCTATCTCCTTCAGAATGGACTCGTTGCATCTCCTTGCAGTCCAAGGGACTCTCAAGAGTCTTCTCCAACACCACAGTTCAAAAGCATCAATTCTTCCGCACTCAGCCTTCTTCACAGTCCAACTCTCACATCCATACATGACCACAGGAAAAACCATAGCCTTGACTAGATGGACCTTTGTTGGCAAAGTAATGTCTCTGCTTTTGAATATGCTATCTAGGTTGGGCATAACTTTCCTTCCAAGGAGTAAGCGTCTTTTAATTTCATGGCTGCAGTCACCATCTGCAGTGATTTTGGAGCCAAAAAAAATAAAGTCTGAAACTGTTTCCAATGTTTCCCCATCTATTTGCCATGAAGTGATGGGACGGGATGCCATGATCTTTGTTTTCTGAATGTTGAGCTTTAAGCCAACTTTTTCACTCTCCACTTTCACTTAGAGGCTTTTGAGTTCCTCTTCACTTTCTGCCATAAGGGTGGTGTCATCTGTATATCTGAGGTTTTTGATATTTCTCCCGGCCATCTTGATTCCAGCTTGTGTTTCTTCCAGTCCAGCGTTTCTCATGAGGTACTCTGCATATAAGTTAAATAAGCAGGGTGACAATATACAGCCTTGACGTACTCCTTTTCCTATTTGGAACCAGTCTGTTGTTCCATGTCAAGTTCTAACTGTTGCTTCCTGATCTGCATACAGGTTTTTCAAGAGGCAGGTCAGGTGGTTTGGTATTCCCATCTCTCTCAAAAATTTCCACAGTTTATTGTGATCCACACAGTCAAAGGCTTTGGCATAGTCAATAAAGCAGAAATAGATGTTTTTTTGGAACTCTCTCTTTTTCGATGATCCAGCGGATGTTGGCAATTTGATCTCTGGTTCCTCTGCTTTTTCTAAAACCAGCTTGAACATCAGGAAGTTCACCGTTCACGTATTGCTGAAGCCTGGCTTGGAGAATTTCAAGCATTACTTTACTAGTGTGTGAGATGAGTGCAATTGTGCAGTAGTTTGAGCATTCCTTGGCATTGCCTTTCTTTGGGATTGGAATGAAAACTAACCTTTTCCAGTCCTGTGGCCACTGCTGAGTTTTCCAAATTTGCTGGCATATTGAGTGCAGCACTTTCACAGCATCATCTTTCAGGATTTGAAATAGCTCAACTGGAATTCTATCACGTACACTAGCTTTGTTCATAGTGATGCTTTCTAAGGCCCACTTGACTTCACATTCCAGGATGTCTGGCTCTAGGTCAGTGATCACACCATGGTGATTATCTGGGTCGTGAAGATCTTTTTTGTACAGTTCTTCTGTGTATTCTTGCCACCTCTTCTTAATATCTTCTGCTTCTGTTAGGTCCATACCATTTCTGTCCTTTATTGAGCCCATCTTTGTATGAAATGTCCCGTTGGTATCTCTAATTCTCTTGAAGAGATCTCTAGTCTTTCCCAGTCTGTTGTTTTCCTCTATTTCTTTGCATTGATCGCTGAGGAAGGCTTTCTTATCTCTTCTTGCTATTCTTTGGAGCCCTGCATTCAGATGTTTATATCTTTCCTTTTCTCCTTTGCTTTTCACTTCTCTTCTTTTCACAGCTATTTGTAAGCCCTCCTCAGACAGCCATTTTGCTTTTTTGCATTTCTTTTCCATGGGGATGGTCTTGATCCCTGTCTCCTGTACAATGTCACAAACCTCATTCCATTGTTCATCAGGCACTCTATCTATCAGATCTAGGCCCTTAAATCTATTTCTCACTTCCACTGTGTGATCATAAGGGATTTGATTTAGGTCATACCTGAATGGTCTGGTGGTTTTCCCTACTTTCTTCAATTTCAGTCTGAATTTGGTAATAAGGAGTTCATGATCTGAGCCACAGTCAACTCCTGGTCTTGTTTTTTTGACTGTATAGAGCTTCTCCATCTTTGGCTGCAAAGAATATAATCAATCTGATTTCAGTGTTGACCATCTGGTGCAAAGAATATAATCAATCTGATTTCAGTCTTGACCATCTGGTGATGTCCATGTGTAGAGTCTTCTCTTGTGTTGTTGGAAGAGGGTATTTTCTATGACCAGTACATTTTCTTGGCAAAACTGTATTAGTCTTTGCCCTGCTTCATTCTGTATTCCAAGGCCAAATTTGCCTGTTACTCCAGGTGTTTCTTGACTTCCTACTTTTGCATTCCAGTCCCCTATAATGAAAAGGACATCTTTTTTGGGTGTTAGTTCTAAAAGGTCCTGTAGGTCTTCGTAAAACCGTTCAACTTCAGCTTCTTCAGCGTTACTGGTTGGGGCATAGACTTGGATTACTGTGATACTGAATTGTCTGCCTTGGAAATGAACAGGGATCATTCTGTCATTTTTGAGATTGCATCCAAGTACTGCATTTTGGACTCTTTTGTTGACCACGATGGCTACTCCACTTCTTGTGAGGGATTCCTGCCCACAGTAGTAGGTATAATGGTCACCTGAGTTAAATTCACCCATTCCAGTCCATTTGAGTTTGCTGATTCCTAGAATGTCGACATTCACTCTTGCCATCTCTTGTTTGACCACTTCCAATTTGCCTTGATTCATGGACCTGACATTCCAGGTTCCTATGCAATATTGCTCTTTACAGCATCGGACCTTGCTTCTATCACCAGTCACATCCACAGCTGGGTATTGTTTTTGCTTTGGCTCCATCCCTTCATTCTTTCTGGAGTTATTTCTCCACTGATCTCCAGTAGCATATTGGGCCCTTACTGACCTGGGGAGTTCCTCTTTCAGTATCCTATCATTTTGCCTTTTCATACTGTTCATGGGGTTCTCAAGGCAAGAATACTGAAGTGGTTTGCCATTCTCTTCTTCAGTGGACCACATTCTGTCAGATCTCTCCACCATGACCTGCCCATCTTGGGTTGCCCCACGGGCATGGCTTAGTTTCATTGAGTTAGATAAGGCTGTGGTCCTAGTGTGATTAGATTGACTAGTTTTCTGTGAGTATGCTTTCAGTGTGTCATGCCCTCTGATATCCTCTTTCAACATCTACCATCTTACTTGGGTTTCTCTTACCTTGGACATGGGGTATCTCTTCATGGGCTGCTCCAGCAAAGCACAGCTGCTGCTCCTTACCTTGGATGAGGGGTATCTCCTCACCACCACCCTTCCTGACCTTCAACGTGGGATAGCTCTTCTAGGCCCTCCTGTGCCCACACAGCCACTGCTCCTTGGACGTGGGGTTGGTCTTCCTGGCTGCCGCCCTTGGGGCCTGAGGTTGGTCCTCCCTGCCGCCGCCCCCGGCCTCAGGCATAGGGTAGCTCCTCCCAGCCGCCGCCCCTGATCTCAGACTTGGGTAGCTCTTCTTGGCGGTTCCTGCGCCGTCGCAGCCTTGCACTCTCGGCCGCTGCCCCCGACCTCGAACGTGGGGTAGCTCCTCTCAGCTGCGCTTAGTGCACAGGTTGCAGCCACCGCCACCGTGCTTAAGTGGTTATAATAATTGTGAAATATTTAATGGTGTTGAGACACGTCAATTTTGAAAGGTAATCCTATTAAAATGTAGATGAATAATGATACAGACTGGCAAGTGACCGTAAAGGAGATGCACCCTAAAGAACTCGGTGAAGGTGAACTTACTGACATAAATGATGAAGTGGTTGGGATGGAAAGGATGGAGATATCCAGAAGAAGAGGCTAGTAGAACACTTTACATAAAAGGAACTCTTGGAAACCATCTCATGTTAATGAAGGTGCAAAAGTTAAAATATTGGAAGTTAACTCAAACTTAGAAAGGCCTATGACATTTCACCAAGGCATAGAAAAGCTGCTCATTCCATATAATAGATTGTGGGATGAGAAAAAAGTCAGCACTGTTCAAGCTACTCTTAGTAAGTGTTTTATGCAAAGAAATCAAACACTAATTCTGAATATCTCCATTGTTTGAAATTGTAGTTCCAGATATATTTTCGTTTTACTATTTAAATTTTTTCCAATATATATTTTCAACCTATAATAAGAATTTTAAAATGTTTTGACCAAATTTAAGGTCACCGAAAAATAGTAATGAAAACTGTAATTTCTCATTGCTTGTTAAGATTGTTCTGCATGATTTCAGCTTGCAGCATCATTTGTATATCCCCACCATAACCTGCAAAGAAAGGACAGACTGTATAAAGTCTCAGCCTTACTAGCACGTACATGAGAAGATGTTCACACTGGCCTTAAAGAATTAAGGTGCCATGCGTGAACCGTCAGTGGAGATGACCACATTGGAGGGAACCGCCAACCTCAACCCTACAACTGCAAGGAGCTGGGTGCTGCTA
The DNA here is from genome assembly GCF_029378745.1 of Bos indicus. Classification (NCBI taxonomy): domain Eukaryota; kingdom Metazoa; phylum Chordata; class Mammalia; order Artiodactyla; family Bovidae; genus Bos; species Bos indicus. The sequence continues at coordinate 56,671,730 of NC_091768.1, read as the reverse complement.
ACAACTACATTGGCATGAAAGAGAGTCCCAAGTTTTCAGATGAGGCCATAGCTCTCACTGGCACTTTGCTTTAAGCCTATAGACTCTGAATAAAGCACTCAAATTAAGCCATGGAAATTACAAGATAATACATATTATTTTACACTAGACTTCATTTTAAGCTACATTTTGGAACTCTTAAAAAGAGTTCATTTTAAGCTACATTTGTATTATTTTAAGCCACATTTCTCTTATGTGTGTGTTGACTAAACTAGAGTTATATCTTTATCAACATGAATAGACTGAAAAATACTTTCACTGACAAAATACCAAAGAGATACACAAAATATGGTATCTTCATGTTAATAAAACTCAAATTACTATATATATTCTATGACCAAATATGTATATATAAAGGTAAGGAAAATGAACAAGAAAATTTTACTGTGCATCAAATAATAATGCTTAGCTCTTGAGGATAGGAGGTATGGGAATGAGACCTGGAGTCTCAAACAATAGAAATTTCAATTTTAGCAGAAAAAAAAAATTTTATAAGAAAGAAAAAAAAAGCATAAAAAATGTCAAAGTTAAATGGCAGGCTCATTTACTGTATTTACTGTTTGTAGTTTTCTATACTGTTAAATGCTAAAAAGGAAATGTATGTAAACTCTAATGTGTAATACACACTTAAACTGTAATATGTATATAATCATGAAAGGGAGTTAAGGAATTAGTAAGGAAAATGTTCAAAATGTTTTGTCAAGGGTGGGAAAAATTAAATGCTCAGTCCTAGATAGCATAAAACCAAAATTGCATTCATTCTTCCTTTCTGCTCCAGAATGGTTGCTCTCTTGGCTTTAGGAAAGACTTACCTCAGTCTCTTGGCTGGCTGCCTGTAGTTGCTCCTAGGCAAAAGCCAGACTCAGCTGCCTATCTGTGGGAGGAAGCTTGAAAGCACTTCAGTGTAGCTCACCAGATAGGTTGTAATAATCCGCTTCAGAATCACCTGGAGTGCTTGTTAAGGATACAGATGGTTGTACCCACAACGTATTCACCGAGTCAAAGTTTGGAGGGAATGTGGCTAGGGATTTTTTCAAATTTTCTGGGGAAGTCATGTCTTCTCATTTTAAAGTAATTATTTACTATTTTAATAGCAAAATAGAGTTCTTCAAAATGATAAAAGGTTTGCAAATTTTAACAATTATCATGTGCATGAATAATATTTTACTGAAAACACATTTTTAGGGAGATGGATAGGAAATATCAATATTTATGCTGCTTTGACTAAAAATGTCTAATTTTAATTGCACAACTCCACTCCCACCCTTGAACAATGTACAATAGTAAAGTTCAGGATGAATGAAAAGTACCCTATCCCTTTGCTCTTTTAATCTTTCTTTGATCTTTTAATTTAAAAAATTACAAATAAATAGAAAAGCTACAAGAATGTTTAATAAGCATATTCTCTTCACTCACATTCACCAGTGTTAGCTTTTGTCACATTTACTTTGTGTATGTGTGTATGAGTGTGTGTATATATCTTTTTGCTGAACAATTTTAGAGTAAATTAAAGGCATCATGAATGTCTACCTCTAATTGTTTCAGTATGTTTATCTTCTAAAACAACAGGACATTATTTTATATACAATGCAATTATAAGATAGGAGTTTACTATCTTAGAGTACTACTATTTAATATACCACCTATATTCAAATTTTGCCAAGTGTCTTAAAGTTCTATTAGAATTTCTTCTAATCCAGTCATCTTATCACTTTAGTCTCATTCTATCAGGAATGGTTCCTTATCTTTTGCCATTCATAACATTGGCATTTCTTAATAGTAGCCAGGAAAATTTAATTCAGATGACCATTATATCTACTACTGTGGGCAACAATTCCTTAGAAGAAATAGAGTAGCCCTCATAGTCAATGAAAGAGTGTGAAACACAGTACTTGGGTGAAATTTCAAAAATGACAAAATAATTTCAGTTTGTTTCCAAGACAAACCATTCAATATCACAGTAATCCAAGTCTATATATCCCAACCACTAATGCCAAAGAAGCTGAAGTTGAATGGTTCTATGAAGACATACAAGACCTTCTAGAACTAAGACTTAAAAAACGATGTCCTTTGCATCTAGTGAACTCGAATGCAAATTGAGGAAGTCAAGAGATACCTGGAGTACCAGGCAAGTTTGGCTTCGGCAAACAAAGCAAGGCAAAGGCTAACAGAGCTTTGCCAAGAGGAGGTACTGGTCATAGCAAACACCCTTTTGCAACAACACAAGGACAATTCTAAACATGGATACCACCAGTGGTCAATACTGAAATCAGATTGATTATATTCTTTATAGCCAAAGATGGAAAAATTCTATACAGTCAGCAAAAGCAAGACCTGGAGCTGACTGTGGCTCAGAGCATCAGCTTTTTACTGCAAAATTCAGACTTAAATCAAAGAAAGTAGGGGAAACCACTAGGCCATTCAGGTATGGCCTAAATCAAATTGCTTATAATTATACAGTGGAAGTGACAAATAGATCCAAGAAACTGGATCTGATATACAGAGTGCCTGGAGAACTATGGACAAAGGTTCATAACACTGTACAGGAGGCAGTGATCAAAACCATCCCCAAGAGAAAGAAATGCAAAAAGGCAAAATGATTGTCTGAGGAGGCCTCACAAATAGCTGAGAAAAGAAGCAAAAGGCAAAGGAGAAAAGGAAAGATACAGCCATCTGAATGCAGAGTTCCAAGGAATAGCAAGGAGAGAGAAGAAAGCCTTCTTAAGTGAACAATGCAAAGAAATAGAGGAAAACAACAGAATGGGAAAGACTAGAGATCTCTTCAAGAAAATTAGAGATACAAAGGGAACATTTCATGCAAAGATGGGAACAATAAAGGACAGAAATGATAAGGGCCTATCAGAAGCAGACAAGATTAAGAAGTAGCAGCAAGAATATACAGAAGAACTATACAAAAAATACCTTAATGACCTGGACAACCAAGATGTGGTCACCCACCTAGAGTCAGACATCTTTAAGGAGCATCACTACAAACAAAGTTAGTAGAGGTGATAGAATTCCAGCTGAGCTATTACAAATCCTAAAAGATGAAGCTGTTAAAGTGCTGCACTCAATATGCCAGCAAATTTGGAAAACTCAGCAGTGGCTCAGTTCAGTTCAGTTCTGTCGCTCAGTCGTGTCCGACTCTTTGTGACCCCATGAATTGCAGCACACCAGCCCTCCCTGTCCATCACCAACTTCCGGAGTTCACTCAGACTCACGTCCATCGAGTCAGTGATGCCATCCAGCCATCTCATCTTCTGTTGTCCCCTTCTCCTCCTGCCCCCAATCCCTCCCAGCATCAGAGAATTTTCCAGTGAGTCAGTTCTTCACATGAGGTGGCCAAAGTACTGGAGTTTCAGCTTCAGCATCATTCCCTCCAAAAAAATTCCAAGGCTGCAGTGGCTACAGGACTGGAAAATGTAAGTTTTCACTCCAATCCCAAAGAAGGGCAATGCCAAAGAATGTTCAAACTATCACATAATTGCACTCATTTCATATGCTAACAAGGTCATGCTCAAAATCCTCCAATGTAGGCTTTAGCTGTACATAAACCAAGAACTCCCAGATGTACAAACTGGATTTAGAAAAGGTAGAGGAACCAGAGATCAAATTGCCAACATCCATTGCATCATAGGAAAAGCAAGAGAATTCCAGAAAAACATCTACTTCTGCTTCACTAAGGATCATAACCAACTGTGGAAAACTCTTTAAAGTGATGGAATATCAGACCACCTTACCTGCCTCCTGAGAAACATATATGCAGGAAAACCTTTACTGGAAAAGGAAAACTTAATAGTAAAAGGGGACTGATCAATATTAATGAAAAATATTTTTGTATACCAATAAAATAATTTTATAGCTTGTTCTTTTATGTTTCTCTTTAAATACAGTAATTTCCCCCCCAACACAAGGTACACTCACTTGAAGGCAATATATGTTGATATATACTAACTAAAATGTGAAAATTAACTTTTTTAGAAGAGAGGAGATTTAATGCAGCTCACTTTTGCTTCCTGTAATTTATGGAAATATTCATTTTAATTCATTACTTTCAGACAACTGAATTCTTTTGAATGCAATAGCCAAAAGTAAAATGATTTCCTATCTTTCATAGTTATATCATCACCATCTACACACAGAAACATAACAAGGAATTCAAAGTACTCATCAACATTACAAAGCATTTAACAAGATTCAAAAATTACTTGAATGTATAGGGTGCATTCTGGAAGTTCAGCATCAGTGTCAGTCTAGAAATAGTTATCTCAGATTAAATTAAGATGTAATTTTCTCTATTGAATCATTGAAATATCTCATGCATTTGTGCTTTAAAGTTTATATAAATTATACAAAGCTCTTACAAATCCATCCTGCTCTTGTAAGAAATTACCTTTTCAAATGGCCTCTTCTAACTGGAGTAAATTCTAGCTATTCTTTGTCCTATAGGTCACTTGGTTAGTCACCTGACTAAGAGAAGGGAAATCCTTATTTAGCAGTCTGGGCTGGGAAGCATCCTTAGGATTGTTTGGCCAGGTGGTAAATGTTATCACTTTGGGATGCTCCACAGATATGGGGAGTCTTTTCCTCTGCACTTCCTGAGACAGGAGTCTTTATACTCCATATGCTCCATCCTGGTTTAAATGTAAAATATCACCTTTAGAAAAATCTCCAAGGCAAATTATAAAGCTTCACTGTAAAGTAACAAAAAAGAAAATGAGTCAGGATACCTACTCAGTTCATTGGACTTAAACTTTATATTCTAGGAAGAAATGATTATAAAACATGGTAATACTAATAATATTAATTTTATATATTATATTAGACATGTAGAAACATTTTTATTTCAAGTTAAGGTTAATGCGAACTGACTTTCTTCTGTAAGAGTACGAGTGTTGTATAAATAGGGCTTATTTTTGTATTTTTTTTTAATTAGGGAAAGGATAAATTCTTAAAGCAGTGTAATTTGCAAAACAAGAAGGAAAACAAATGTTAAGAGTCAGTACAATAGAGTTGTAAACCACAGGATTATGGTGATGATAATGATAGCTATGAAATATATTTGACCTCGTACTTAGCACTTATCGTATTTTAAGCACTATATGTGTATATGTATATATATGTATATACAGTTTTGTACACTTTTCATGCATATACATACATGATATAGATATGCACTATATACATTTTATATATATATATACACACACACATATATGAGTGACTACCATTTCTGTCTTCATTTTACAGTTTCATGATGAAAAAGATGTACTTTTCATGATAGGGGACTGGAATGCAAAAGTAGGAAGTCAAGAGATACCTGGAGTAATAGGCAAAATTTGGCCTTAGACTGCAAAATGAAGCAGGTCAAAGGCTAACAGTTTGGCCAAGAGAACGCACTGGTCATGGAAAACAGCTCTTCTAACAATACAAGAGGAGACTTTATACATGGACATCACCAAATGGTCAATACCAAAATCAGATTGATTATATTCTTTGCAGACAAAGATGGAAAAACTATATACAATCACCAAAAACAAGAATGGGAGCTGACTATGGCTCAGATCATGAACTCCTTATTGCCAAATTCAGACTTAAATTGAAGAAAGTAGGGAAAACCACTTGGAGAAGGCAGTGGCAACCCACTCCAGTACTCTTGCCTGGGAAATCCCATGGACGGAGGAGCCTGGTAGGCTACAGTCCATGGGGTCGTGAAGAGTCGGACATGACTGAGCGACTTCGCTTTCACTTTCATGCATTGGAGAAGGAAATGGCAATCCACTCCAGTGTTCTTGCCTGGAATCCCAGGGACGGGAGCCTGGTGGGGGGCTGTCTATGGGGTCACACAGAGTCAGACAAGACTGATGTTACTTAGCAGTAACAGCAGCAGGGAAAACCACTAGACCATTCAGGTATGACCTAAATCAAATCCCTTAAGATTACAGTGGAAATGACCAACAGATCCAAGGGATTAGATCCCATAGAGAGAATCCTTGAAGAACTTTGGATGGAGTTTCATGACATTGTACAGGAGGCAATGATCAAGACCATCCCCAAGAAAAAGAAATGCAAAAAGGCAAAATGGTTGTCTGAGGAGTCCTTACAAATAGCTGAGAAGAGAAGAGAAGCCATAGGCAAAAGAGAAAAGGAAAGGTATACCCATTTGAATAGAAAGTTCCAAAGAATAGCCAGGAGAGATAAGAAAGCCTTTCTCAGTGATCAATGCAAAGAAATAGAGGAAAGCAATAGAATGGGAAAGACTAAAGATCTCTTCAAGAAAATTAGAGATACCAAGGGAAATTTTCATGTAAAGATGGGGACAATAAAGGACAGAAATGGTAGGGACCTAAGAGAAGCAGAAGATATTAAGAAGAGGTGGCAAAAATACACAGAAGAACTATATAAAAAAGATCTTCATGACCCAGATAACCACAATGGTGTGATCACCTAGAGCCAGACATCCTGGAATGTGAAGTCAAGTGGGCCTTAGGAAGCATCACTACAAACAAAGCTAGTGGAGATAATGGAATGCCAGCCAAGCTATTTCAACTACTAAAAGATGATGCTGTGAAAGTGATGCACTCATTATGCCAGCAAATTTGGAAAACTCAGCAGTGGCCACGGGACTGGAAAAGGTCAGTTTTCATTTCAATCCCAAAGAAAGGAAAAGCCAAAAAATGTTCAAACTACCACACAACTCCACTCATCTCACACACTAGCAAACTAATGCTCAAAATTCTCCAAGCCAGGCTTTAACAGTATGTGAACCCTGAACTTCAAGAAGTTCAAGCTAGATTTAGAAAAGGCAGAGGAACAAGAGATAGAATTGCCAAAAGCGTTGGATCATTGAAAAAGTGAGAGTTCCAGAAAAAACATCTACTTCTGCTTTATTGACTACACCAAAGCCTTTGACTGTGCAGATCAATAAACTGTGGAAAATTCAAGAGATGGGAATACCAGACCACCTGACCTGCCTCTTGAGAAATCTGTATGCAGGTCAGGAAGCAACAGTTAGAACCTGACATGGAGCAACAGACTGGTTCCAAATTGGGAAAGGAGTACGTCAAGGCTGTATATTGTCACCCTGCTTATTTAACTTACATGCAGAGTACATCATGCAAAATACTGGGTTGGGTGAAGCACAAACTGGAATCAAGATTTCCTGGAGAAATATCAATGACCTCAGATATGCCTATGACACCACCCTTATGGCAGAAAGCAAAAAAGAACTAAAGAGCCTCTTGATGAAAGTGAAAGAGGAGAGTGAAAAAATTTGCTTAAAACTCAACATTCAGAAAACAAAGATCATGGCATCCAGTCCCATCACTTTATGGCAGATAGATGGGGAAACAATGGAAACAGTGACAGATTTTTCTTCTTGGGCTCTAAAATCACTGCAGATGGTGACTGCATCCATGACATTAAAAGACACTTGCTCCTTGGAAGAAAAGCTATGACCAACGTAGACAACATATTAAAAAGCAGAGACATTACTTTGCCAACAAAGGTCCGTCTAGTCAAGGCTATGGTTTTTCCAGTGGTCATGTATGGATGTGAGTTGGACTGTAAAGAAAGCTGAGCACAGAAGAATTGATGCTTTTGAACTGTGGTGATGCAGAGGACTCTTGAGAGTCCCTTGGACTGCAAGGAGATCCAACCAGTCCATCCTAAAGGAGATCAGTCCTGGGTGTTCATTGGAAGGACTGATTTGAAGCTGAAACTCTAGTACTTTGGCCACCTCATGCGAAGAGGTGACTCATTAGAAAAGACCCTGATGCTGGGAAAGATTGAAGGCAGGAGGAGAAGGGGATGACAGAGGATGAGATGGTTGGATGGCATCACTGACTCAATGGACATGGGTTTGGGTGCACTCTGGGAGTTGGTGATGGACAGGGAGGCCTGGCATGCTGAGCATCATGGGGTTGCAAAGAGTCGACATGATTGAACAACTGAACTGAACTCAAACAGAAGCACAAATCTGTGTATGTATAACCTGTTAATATTTTGAAAGTACAACACATCACTCAGATAACTGATTCTTAAACTATGGTCTCTGGAGTAACCTTATCAACTTGAAGGAGAGTGTCTAATAAAATAAAGACTCTTGCTTCCATTCTAGAACTTCTGAATCAGAATCTCTGGGGATAGGCCGTATAAAGGCTTAGCAAGATTCCCAGGTGCTTTTTATGACCCAGAATTTGAGAGGTACTACATTAAAAGTCAAGGATTATATATTTTTCACCCACCAGGAGATTAATAATGCATGGATACCATTCAAAAATATTTGAATGAAAAGCTAGATGAGACAAATGTAAATCTGTCTTTTCTGAAGACATTTTTAGCAAACTCACCACAGATTGTACACCTAGGTTTTGGTATTCATTCTTAGCATGTCTGTGTGTTCCAGGCAGTGGCAGAACAGATGGGCTTTTCAGGAGGACTCCTGTCCAGTGCACATGGTGCTGCCTGATCTAGTTTCTCTGTATTATGCCAGCCTCCTCTCTTTCTGCTCCACCCCAGCTCCTCAGGCCTCCCTGCCCCATACCCAAGGCTCACTCCCCACAGGACTTTTTTAAAAATAATAAATTTATTTGGCTGTGCCGAGTCTTAGTTGTGGCATTTGGGATCTTATTCCCCAACCAGGGGTTGGACCTGGGCCCCCTGCACTTGGGGCACAGAGTCTTAGCCAGTGGAGCACTAGGGAAAGTCCCCTCAACAGGACTTTTGAACTTGTTCATATGTTACTGGAATTTTCTCCTGTTAGAAATTCACAGGCTTGCTATCTACACTTCTTCAGTCTTTGCATAAGTGGCAAATGCTAATGAGAACTTTCTTGGACTGGCTTGCTTGAAACTGGAACTTTGTCCTTACAGAGTACTTCATCACCTTCCCTAGTTTATTTGTATCCAAAGTACTTACTACTTTTTAATATGAAAAAAGTCATTTGCTTATTTTATTACATGTATCCCCAAAGTGGATTACAGCCTCCATGACATCAGGGCTTTGGTTGGTTTTGCTCAAGCTATACAGTTCTAGTGTTTAGCCAGGATCTAAAACATAAGTGCTCAATGAGCTCTTTTAGACTAACCTAATATGAAGGTTTTTAACCCATTATCTGTTTTGGGCATCCTATAGAATACTTTTGAATGTATATACCACTGATATCATTTCTTTCTTAGGAATTGCATTATTAGGTGGTAGAAAATGACATTTAATTCTTTAAGTTTAGATAAAGTATACATGCAAATCAAGAGTATATTTTTGAAGCCATGCTCCATGTAAACAGGGGATGGAAAAACATGAGTACTAATAAGAGTATAAAATTGAAAATGTTGGGACTTACTGAGCCATGAAGGTTGATAATATTTTATTCTTGTTGACCATGGAAGAATGGGATTATCCAAATATTATAAGTTTCTAAAAGATAAAAATAGTATTGAGGACAGTCTTTCCAAAGCTTTTAAGAAAGAGTTAATGATAAGAGAATACTTTTTCCTTCCTACTATGGCAGATTTTAATTTAAATATATTTAAACACATAAAATATAGGTAAATCTTGAAGAATTGGGGTGAATATTAATTTTTTAGTTAAGATTTATAGCAAAATGTAGACATTTCCTCCCTCTGTCTCCCCTTATCTATCACTGCTTATCTTCATCCATTCTACTCTTTCATTTATTCTTGTTGCCTCTGTCGCTATTATAGGGTAAACTACTTCATCTTTCTTCTAGAAAATTTTTACACATTATACAAACTTCATGCCAATATCTGCATAAGGATCTATGGAGTGGACTGTGCAGATTAGGATTTGATGCAGAATGAAGACTGAGAAATATAGAAACCATTTTCTTTGTCTCATCTTCATGAGGGGATTTTGCAGCAAAATAGTGGCTTGGTAGTGAACTTTGTTGAGAAAGAAGTATCTTAATTCCTTCATCTTCATCTTTATATGGGGCAAGGAATCTTTTTCCTGTCGTTCCTATTGAAAAAAAAGCTTTCCTTCCGTGTGTGGCAATGAGTGCTGCTTCCTGGTGCTAGGAGGTATTGACAGAGGGGAAGTAACTTGAAAACATCCCTTTTCTGATGTGGGGGATCGGAAGCAGAGTGTGGGGGAGAGGGAGGGAAGGAGAAGCCACAGAAACAGGAGAATCTGAAAATCACTTTCTTTACCAATTCCCAACTGCACGATACCAGCCTAGCTCTCCAATACCTTGGAAATATCCAAAAGACACCTTGGGGAGAGTCAGGGAGTAGGGAGGGAAGTCTGATGAGAGAAAGGGTGTTTTTATTCAAGAAAGATTAAACAAGGGAACTATCATGTCTGATTAAACTTTATGCAGAATGAAGAATATAGCTATTTCCACCCCCTGCTGATTCATTGGTAAAAGATAGGGGGAAATTAAAGATAAATATAAGAACCTACAAATAAGCAACAGAATTCATATGTCTTTACGCACATTTTTAATGTTGTTTTAATCAAATTGTGATCCCACTATAACTAAATCGAATGATCTCAATCCCATGATTAAAACCCTTAATGTCTTTCCCTTACCATAATGTAGTCTTCTTCACATGATAGTCCTAAAGTCTAAAGTCTGGCCATTGCCTATTTAAATATCGTGCTCTAGTTTCTGCCTGGGTTGCAATATTCCAACAGATATTTCAGTTCCTTAGATGTGCCAAAACATTTTGCACTAGAGGGTCTATCTAGGGCACTTCCCTTCCCATTTTCCACCTGTATATTCTAACTTACCCTCCAGTGCTTACCTGAAATAATATTTTCTATGAGTTTTTCTTTAATATCTCAATCTTACCTCATTTTTCTTAGCATTCTTTTCTTACCTTCCTAGCACTATCATATGTTGTGATGGTGGTGGTTTAGTTGCTAAGTCGTGTCCAACTCTTGCAACCCCATGGGCTTGAAGCCCACCAGGTTCCTCTGTCCATGGGATTCTCTAGCAAAAATACTGGAGTGGGTTACCATTTCTTTCTCCAGAGGAACTTCCTGACCCAGAGATTGAACCTGTGCTTTTATGTCTCCGCTCCTGCGTTGGCAAATGGGTTCTTTACCACTAGCACCACTTGGGAAATCCCATGATATGCTGTAGTATACTCTTATTTGTGTTCTCTGTTTCATGTCTGTAAGCTCCACGTTTGGGAACTGTATCCATTTTATTCACCACTATCTACTAAGGACTGGAACATTTTTTTTTTCCTCATGCAAAATAGATACTACCTGTTTTCAAGGCACCTTTGATATTTGCTCTATTCTCTCCCTTTAATTATAGCATCAACATTTTGTAGCTATTTATATCCTTTAGCACCACAAATCTAGTCTGGTCAGTTTGAGCCCAGGTGATTTTAATTTCTAATAAAGTGTCTTAGGTGAACTAGATTTTTAAATTTGTATAAAATTTTCTTTGGAATGAGAGCAAAAGGAAAATGAAATTATGAACTACAATTAGGTGGAAGAAATTTTCATGCTTATCACAGACTCACTTGTATCACTGAGATTTTAAACACCAATAAACTACTGTTTTAAAGGTGCTCTTAAATCCCAGGAAAAAGTGAAAGTGTAGATAAAAAGGAGCGCAGTTAGCAATTATCCTGTTACATTACCATAATGATTTACGTCTGAAGAAATGAAGATTTCATTTAAGTGTATTGAAATATAATTGGTCAACTCAAAGTGTGGATGGGCATATTGAGCAACATGATGAGATTAAAAGTACAGATTCACTCAACACCTTGATGGTGAATTTTTTCCATCAACATCATAATGCTCTGAAGGTGGCTTTGAAATTTATCAGAAAATGTATCAACTGTAGGGTCACAAATATTTCCTGTTTGACTCATCCCTTCACTAGCTGTGTAAATTCAGGTAATTTGTTTAATTCTCTGACTTTGGAGTCATCTGTTATAAAATAGGCACACCCAAAAGTGGTTTTGAAAATTGCTGTTACATACGAAATACTGAACACCGTGTCTGCGCATAGTAGGTACTCAACAAACAGCAGCTATTTTAAAGTATAAAGCAGCTCTCAGCACACAATGGGTACATAAACACAGCATATGGTAGAGCCCAGCCTCTGAGTCTCTATATGGGCTGAACAAATAACCTGCATTATATCTTTTTCTTTTAACTTTTCACTACCTAGACATCAAGTAAAAAGTGATCTTTTTTTCTCTTCTCAACCCTACAGAGTAACAACCAAACTGTTAATGCATTGATAAATGACTATCTCTTAGGCATGTCTGTCCACAGGGTAAAGAACTCATTATTGACCTAGGATAAACATGGTGTTCTGCATACACCAAATGTTCAATGCACATTTGTTAGTTAGCTATTACATTTTAATAAACATTTCTCAGATTTTACTCTTTTAATTTTTCTCTTAAGGTTTTCTATTTCTCTTATTCACTTTAATATTGCCTGTTCTCATTTTTTTCCATTTAGAAACTTTAATGGTTTCTGAAAGAAATAAAGTGAAAGTGTGAGTCATGCAGTTGTGTTTTGAGTCTTTGTGATCCCATGGACTATTGTCCACCAGGCTCCTGTCCATGGAATTCTCCAAGTAAGAGTACTGGAGTGGGTAGCCATTCTGCGGAGGATCTTCCTAACTTAGGGATTGAACCTGGTTCTCCCGCATCACAGGCAGATTCTTTACGGTCTGAGCCACCAGGATTCCTGGTTCAACTTGATTTCAGAATCACTTCTGTTGTTAAGACATATATTAAAATTATAGCTCAATATTCTTGCCTTCAAATTATGCCAGTGATTTGAATGAGAGTGATTTATAATGATTATGTACACAAATACATGTTAAACAATGATTTTATATTTGAATAACTTAGATCTTTAATTAGTAACATAGTAATGTACATCATGCCATAAGTATGATCTGGCCAGTCACGTCAGTTGAGGTAAATCATTCTACATAGAAGGAGATGGATGTGATAACCTGGCTGACATTTGCACTTTGGAATTTAAAAATAATCAAATACTCTTAGCAATAATAGAAAATTAACAGATACAATAAAGAAGTGTTAGAGCCTTTTTTCAGTGTATTATGACTTCAAAATCTTTGTAATCTGCTTCCTGCTATGTCAAGGACAGCTCTGTGTAAAGTTTTGTACACTTACTCTGAATTATCATTTTGACATTAGAAACTTCAATCTCTAACAAACACAAGTCTTCAGGCAAAAGTACTGTTCAGCATGAATCTGCATTAGAGAACCTGCTTAAAAATCTTCTCTCTGAATATTAGTGATATCTGAGAAGGAAGATTACCGAAAGACAGTTATTTGGTAATTATAAACATAAAATAAATCAGCAATCAGAATCATTCCATGTCCTTATTGGACTTATTAAAATTACAGAATTTTAATTGTTTAGTTGTTTCTTTTCAACTCTGAATAAAAAGGTTCATAAGCTGTCACTTAACTTTTGACTCTGCTGTGATCCTAATAACTTTTAAAGGAATTAAACTTTAAAAATTAAAGTTACACATAATTTGTTTCTTATGTGATATTTTGCAAAACATCAAGACAAGCCAACTGAGCTTTTGGTTTTCCATACAGTTTTGACTATTGTGAAATTAAACCACGAAATAAGACCCTAGTTGGGTAAACACAGACACTTTGTTAACCATATGTAAAGAGCAAACAGGAAGATCACTTTAGAATGTCACATGACCTAATCACAAATAAGACAGTGGTCATATTTCCCAAAAGCAAGTCCTGAGAGTTCAACTCGGTGTTCTGTGACAACCTATAGGGTTGGGATGGGGTAGGGTGGGAGGGATGTACAAGAGGGAGGAGACATATGTATGCTCATGGCTGATTCACGTTGTCATATGGCAGAAACCAACACGACATTATAAAGCAATTATCCTTCAATTAAAAATTTTTAGAAAAGTTTCATGAAATTAAAAAAAACAACCTGACAAATATTTTACTAGAAACCTATTCAAAAATGAATATTTGAGAGTGCAAATTTTCTCAAGAAATCAAAAGAAGCTTCAAGAAGAGGACCAATGAAAGTCTATTTTTTATTTTTTTTTTCAATTTTAATTTAAAAAAATTATACATGTGTTCCCCATCCTGAACCCTCCTCCCTCCCCATACCATCCCTCAAAGTCTATTTTAAAGTGAACTTTAAGCATTTCCCTCAACTCACTTTTATGTTTAGGCGATTAAAAATCATTTTATAATGTTCTAGGATTATCCTTAGTCTTAGCAGGATTTTTTTAATTGGGAGTGGATAGGCTGACACACAGAGACTTTATGGAAAATACCGATAAGTTTCTGCAGGTCTCTATTATGGGGCTTTTCCAGGTGTAATAAGCCTGCCCCAGAATTTCAGAATGTGACTTTCAAGGGCTAACACCCATTTACAGCAACACCAACAAAATGATATTTAGCTGCACTCTGTTAACATGTCAGTTTTCTCACTGAGACTTGGTTATCAGGCTTTTCCGGGATAATTTGTACGAAGCACCTAACAGTGCTAGTCATCAAAGCAGAGTGGAACAAATATGCAATCAAACTTTATTTATTTAGCTCAAATATATGAATTAGTTCCTGCTGTTTTAACAAGTATCCAACTGGCATTTGTTAGAATTAAATGATGATCTCCCAGTGAGAAATATAGTATGTTGGCAATCATTAGCATTTTATTGACCAATTTGGAATCACTGAATAAAACTGAAATCAAACAAATGGCTGTTTGTATAGTAAATAAGAATAAGAAAAAAGAAAAAAAAAACAAAAACAAAACTTCCCCTCTGGCACTGTTAATTCTTTACAAATGATTAATGAGGAAATATTAACAGGAAGTTAAAAAGCACCTATCAGATTTAGCACTAGCCTTCAAAGGGCACAGAACAGAGACTCAGTTATTGAAATTCTTATAGATTTCCAACTCCTATTTTATATTTGGTAAACAGTGTCCTTAAAATTATCAGAATTGAAATGTGCAGTATTATGACTTATAAAACTTGTTTTCATTTTGTTTACATAGCC
This sequence comes from Bos indicus, assembly GCF_029378745.1. Taxonomy (NCBI): domain Eukaryota; kingdom Metazoa; phylum Chordata; class Mammalia; order Artiodactyla; family Bovidae; genus Bos; species Bos indicus. Next base: position 56,656,668 of record NC_091768.1, on the reverse strand, counting down.
AGTGTTACAAAATTTTGCATAAATATTTGAGTTATTATTTTCCCAAGATGTTCGGAATGCTTTATTACTATTTTCTCTAATGTTTTCTGTAAGGGATACTACAAAGACATACAATGGTGTCACTGGCATTTTTTAGCTTGTTAAAGGCAGGGAATTTAGAAAGTTTTGAATTCTTGAGGTGAAGTGGGGACTATAGCAGTACTATTTTATAAATTACACTGAAGTAGGTAAAAGGGAGAGGAAAGAAAATAAAGGGAATGATGGAAACAGAAATTCATAATGAGCAGCGCTTTCATAAGGAATATTATATATGTCCTCTCATTTATTCCTCACATTAAACATAGATAAAAAACAACACCCAAATTTTAACAATAAAACAAAGATAACTAGATGTATAGCTAGAGGTTCTAATAGAGGAAGGCTCTAAACTCAAGCCTTTCTTAAGCTACAGCTCATACGTTTTCACCACATCCTGAATGACCAATATTTATCAGCTCTGCGGACTCAGACACTGTGTATATGGGGATAGACAGATTGTGAAAGTCGGGGCAGATTTATAAAACTATACCGCACATTCCTACAGATCTCTTAATGATAAGTTAACAGGGGCAGTGGGGAAAACCAAGGACCTGAGATGTAGCTTGGGTTCAAACAGACACCAGCGGGCGTGAGAAATTGAACCCTCCTAACTTCCTCCCTCTCCAGCACTCAACTTGTCTTCTATCACACTGAAAACAGAAAAACAATGCAAACATAAACAAAATCATGTTACCTGGTGCAGATATCTCACGAGAAGATGCTGGTTCTCTTCAGTCTCCACTCCCAAGATTCCTTGTTGACGCCATTCCCCAAATGAGAATTAGATCCAAGCATGGTACAGTCAGGGCCTCCTCCAGGAGGAACTGCTTCCGTACAAAGATGACTGTCAGCTTGCAGGAAATTCTCTTCACTAATGCACAAAGGAGTCCATGGAACACCAGAATTCGCAACAAGAGCTAAGAGCGCTAGGGCGGCTGCTCTCTCTGAGCTCAGGAAGAAAGTGAGTCTGCTGCCATGGCGCTAGGCTCCCCAGCACAAATGAGATCCCAGAATGGTGAGGTCAGGTGCTAGCATGTAACCTTTAGCTGTAGTGGGCACAATTACCCTAATCAGCCACAGAGGTCTATAGCTGTGGCTAATTATTCCCAGGGCTCTGTGATTGAAATAGCTGGGCAACCTCTTAATGTGCTGTTTGACTTATAAGCAGAACATTCCAGGTCTGCTGAGTAAAATTAAGACTTGAAATACTGTAGTGAGGTTCACGGTCTCTCATTCAATTCTAAAACGTAAACTATCTCAGAGAGTCAGAATGACTGGCAGGGAGACCAGCCCTCTTTGAAGAAAAATCCTCCAAAATGGCCTCAACCCTTTACTGTGAATCTTCCTCCAAGTCCTCTCTGAAGGCTATTATCCCTTAATAATGTGACTGGGAAAAAGCAAATAGCCAGATCTTATGTGATTATTAGATGCTGGCTCTGAGTGGAACCATGTGGGCCTCTGGTCCAATTAGGAGCTAATGGAGATCAGGTGAGAGAGGAAATCTTGGCAAAGCCAATTTTAACACCAAATCCTTTGGGATTATTTCTCCTGTTATTTCCCTAGTCCTAAAATATTTTGGAGTGAATATATATACTTAGCGACTGACATAGTCCTCACATTGGTTTTCTGTGCTAAAGAATGAGGGCTATTATTGTAGAAATGGTCTATATAATTTCCTGTTGTGGCATTCTCCCCTAAAATACCAATCAAAAGATAACAAATCAAAAGCAATACCACATTCCTGGTGGGTATTGCAGACATTGATGCCACTACCAAGGACCTAGAGATAATGGAGTGGGTATTTCTATTTTCTATCCATTTAATTTTTTTGTTTGCCTACTACAAACTTAGATCTTAGAAAGTGATTATGGATTATAAAAGTCTTTATAACAATCAGAAAATAAAATTGCGTCTGTTGCTCTGGACATGATGTCTTCACTGGAGCACGTGAAGAAGCCCTAGGCCCTGGTATGCTATCACCTTAAAAATACACTTGAAAATCAGAAACACATTGTCTTCACTTGTCAGCAACAGTCACACTGTTTGCCATCTTTTTTTTTTTTTCTGTTCTGTGACAATTCTTTTGCTCTCTGTCATAATCTGCTGCTGCTGCTAAGTCACTTCAGTCGTGTCTGACTCTGTGTGACCCCATAGATTACAACCCACCAGGCTCCCCCGTCTCTGGGATTCTCCAGGCAAGAACACTGGAGTGGGTTGCCATTTCCTTTTCCAATGCATGAAAGTGAAAAGTGAAAGTGAAGTCGCTCAGTCGTGTCTGACTATTAGCGACCCCATGGACTGCAGCCCACCAGGTTCCTCCATCCATGGGATTTTCCAGGCAGGAGTACTGGAGTGGGGTGCCATTGCCTTCTCCACTGTCATAATCTAATATGAAGGAATTGTCTCTATTTGTTTGCTTGTAGTTTTCTATAGACTACATGCTGATCCATTACATTATGCTAATTGAAACAAGTAAAAAGAGAGTAACCAGCAACCAAAATTTTGATGCATTCAGGCTGGCAAAATCTATGAAGTTTCTTGGGGTTTCTCAGGTGGGGAATATCTAGGGATTCTCTCTCAAAGTGAAAAAACAAATTGCTGCATTTTTCAATACTGCCCAAATAGGCATGACAGTTGATTAACTTCAGATTTTGAAGCAAATGTGCAAATTATTTGGGCATATTATTTTGTTATGTTTACCAGGTAATCTTTAAGGTTATGATACTGATTCGGCCCAAAGCAAGAGAAGGCTACACGGCATGTCTAGGCTTAGGGCCTGGCAGGGACAGTGGTCTTGAAAGGGACTGTGGTACATGGAGATACGTTGTGAGGTGTCTGATAAATCCACATATGAGAGTAATAGTGGAGATCTCTTGGATTTTAATTAAATTCAAAACCTATTCTGCCACCAGTTATAAACTCAATTTGAAAAGTAGCTTCTGCCATACAATTGCTGCTAAGTCGCTTCAGTCGTGTCCGACTCTGTGCGACCCCATAGATGGCAGCCCACCAGGCTCCCTGTCCCTGGGATTCTCCAGGCAAGAACACTGGAGTAGGTTGCCATTTCCTTCTCCAATGCATGAAAGTGAAAAGTGAAAGTGAAGTTGCTCAGTCGTGTCCGACTCTTCGCAAACCCATGGATTGCAGCCCACCAGGCTCCTCCGTCCATGGGATTTTCCAGGCAAGAGTACTGGAGTGGGGTGCCATTGCCATACAATTGGGTCCTGGTAAACTCTTAACACCTCATGATGAGACACCAAGTAATTTTGTGACTCCAGCTGCCCAAAATGGAAAAAAAAAAAAAAGAACAGATGCTCAGGGGTACAAGGCTGAGTGGGGAATTGTGTTGATTTTTCTGTTTGTTCTTCTGGTTCAATTCTTTACTTTTATATCCCCTGTTCTGTGCTCTGAGAAGCTGAAAATATCTCCCTGAGCTTCCTTGCTCTGTAGCTTCTGGTTGTGTTTGGCCAATGGGAGGCAATAAAATGTCAATGGGAAATTGATAATTTATTCATTCCCTATACTTCCTCTCTGCTGAGCTGGTCTTTAGCAGCAGCTGTGTCCCTCTTTCTAAGGCCACAGCTCCTCTTCGTATGGCCACAGCTCTAACTTCCTGGAGCAGCCTAAGGATATGTTGGAGTCTCCCTGTTGCTAGTCCTTGGTATCTTCAACATTCTCTTTTGCTACTCTTAGCAGTTTCAACACTTCTATAAATAATTCCTTTACTTAACTCTGGAATTCTACTCCTTTGAGTATGCAGTATTTTTTTTTTTTCTTCCAGAATAAATAACAGAACAAAAAAGAGAATCCTGGGGAAATACCACATCATATTCTACCACATACTTATGGATGTTTTTTAGTGAGATAAAGAAAATCTATCTTTTTTAAAGACACTGTGATTTGAGGGCTCTATATTTTTATGATGCTGGGAAAGATTGAGGATAGGAGGAGAAGGGGATAACAGAGAATAAAATGATTGGATGGCATCATTGACTCAGTGGACACGAGTTTGAGCAAACTCCGGGAGATAGTGAAGGACAGGGAAGCCTGGCATGCTGCAGTTTATGGGGTTGCAAAGACTTGAACACAACTGACTGACTGAACAACAATAAATATTATAGGCAGCCAAGAATAATCCTCAATGAGATAACTCCCACTTTGATAACTCCTTATCTAGTTGTCTGGAAAGTGCTGCTTTACTGACCACAATCAGCATTCAACGTAGCCCATGGATGTCACTCTTTCCTCTGGATGTCAGTAGACTTTGTGTCTTTACCACTTACTTTCAGTTGAGAATGTCTAAATGTATTATTATGTACCATTCTCGTACCATCCACTGGCCCCTAACTAAAATGTTGTGCCCTGAACTCAGAAGTTAATCAACATAGTTATTGATAAGTAAAACACTTTGCCCATTTATTTAGGAAGAGTCAAATTTCACATTCTTATAAGTACAGAAGACTGATAGTTTAAGTATTTTCTTTCTGCGTCCCTGCCCAAAGTCTGTCTTATGGCAAGTAGTGGTTTTTCTTTTATCTGACTCTGCCTGTAAAGCAGTGTGGAAGAATATGACTGGGGGGACTTTAGTAAAGAAGGAAGACGAAATACAGCAGGGACCCAGACCCCGTTTCTTCTTGTGCCACAATCATGAGCTGGGACAGCCTTTGGTGTCAATAGCTCCCAAAGACCTTTGTGCAGGGTGTAGTCTTGTCAACATCTGCTCACTTGACCATGTAGAAACTCCCCTTCCTCACGCACACCTGTTCCTCCAAAAACTGCAGACAGGACCATCAGCCTCTCACTGAGAAGTGTCTTTTGTCTGTGTGTCTGGCACATAACTCATGCGATTAGAGGCACTACAAGGACGAAGTTTGTCTTTCCTCTTTGGAGTATTTCTATATCCTTATAGTTCCTTGGACTGTAAGGAGATCAAACCAGTCAATACTAAGGAAATAAACCCTGAATATTCATTGGAAGGACTAATGTTGAAGTTCCAATACCTTGGCCACCTGATGCAATAAGCCAGTTCTTTGGAAAAGATCCTTATGCTGGGAAAGACTGAGGGCAGGAGGAGAAGGGGGTGACAGAGGATGAGATGGTTGGATGGCATCATTGACTCAATGGACATGAGTTTGAGCCAACTCTGGGAAACAGTGGGCAAGGAACCCTGGTGTGCTGCAGCCCATGGGGTTGCAAAGAGTCAGACACGACTTAGTGTCTGAACAATAGCAATATCCTTAAAAGCTAGCTCATGCCTAGTTCATAGCAGAAACTCTAAGAAGTTATTTCAAAAAAAGTAGTAAACATATTTTGGAGATCTCACTCAAAATCTAATACAGCCTCCATGAAACCTTCCTTCTACCATTTTTCATCAGCTTCAAACATGCTATATCTGATGGTGAGATTTTACTCTTTTATTTTCATAGTAATCTGTCTATGTTTCTCTTATAAAAACTTTTCATGCTGCTGCTGCTGCTGCTCCTAAGTTGCTTCAGCCATGTCCGACTCTGTGCGACCCCATAGACGGCAGCCCACCAGGCTTCGCAGTCCCTGTGATTCTTCAGGCAAGAAATCATCGAGCACAGGAGCTATTACAGTTGAGTGTTTAAACCTTGGGTTCAGAATCATAGCTCTGCAACTCATGGTTATATTATCTTACTTAAGTTACTTAACATCTCTAAGATTCAGCTTATTTATTTGTAAAATGCATATAATTCATTCATTCTTATATTTATTATGTGGCAGGTGCTATTGAAGGTACTGACCATAAAGTTAAGAGGAAAAAAGAAAGAATAGGAAGAAAAGGGTAGAGGAGGAAAGGAAAAAGTAGACAAAGTTCTTGTCCTCATTGAGAGTACATTCTAGCTATTGATTATTCATATCTATCCATATCTACACTTATGGAACAAACTATAGGAGTTCATATATTTAAACTTACTTCTCTTTTTTCTTTTTTTTTCTTTTTTGGAGGCTAATTACTTTGCAATATTGTATTGGTTTTGCCATAAGATTACTTTTAAGAAAATAAAGCAAAGTAAGGAAACAGAGCTTGACAGAGTTAGCAGAAAGTCCTAGGGTTTATTAGAGAAGCTGATTTGTGAATTGTAGAAGACCCTCCCAGTTTTAGGGCCGCTCTCACATATTCTGTTTCTTTTTGATGTATAATAGGATTACACTTTCTACCACCTTTGGATTTAGGCATGGCCTAGTGACTTGCTTTGAAAGTTGGATAGAAAGAAGTTGCATGCAGAAGCTTTCAGAAAGGCCAGTTAAGATTTGCCACATCTCTTCTTGCCTGCTGGAAGCTTTATGGAGACATACATGGAAAAAGGGCCTCCTTCAGCTAAGACTGTCATGCTGACCCATGCTGAACATTAGAGGTGACTCGAGGATTGTTCTACAATAGGATAGGCTATGCTATCCTATCCTATCCTATTCTTCCTGATGCAAGCCTTATCATAATGTCTGACACCCAGAAAATATTTGGTAAATTCTTATAACCATTTTTAATTTTATTATAGCAATGTTTTTATTGCAAGTGTAGAAATATAATAGGAAGTCAATATCTTTCTCTTAAATGAGTTTAAGGCATTAAAGTGCAAGTACTTTTGATCCTACCCTCACAAATAGGAAAAGCAGTGTCAAAGTAATTCAAATTTTCTGTCAGAGGTTGCAGCCCTTAGATCCAAAGAGGCCCCCTTAGTGGAGAAGATTCAACACTGTATTTTGAATGTTTTTCTATTGATTAGCAATATAAAACTAGATGTACATACTTTTAAAGTCATTTGGCTCAAAGACATAATACATTTAATTATGAATTCAATAAACCTTTAAAAATCAAGCATATAAATAAAAACTGTTAACTCAAGGGAAATACTCTGAGGAATAGTAAATGTCTATTTACTATTGTCTCAGATGTCTCAAAATGTCAATATAAACTAACAATGGTTATTTATTTGTAGGCACAAAAATTAAATTTTCAAAGAAATAAATATGCAGCTTAACTGGACAGAAGTGTCACTTTGAACTGAAATGTAGCTCAGCTTCCCTTAAACCTTTGCAAGGCAGCCACAGGGAGGGGAAAAATCCACAACTTTCTCTGGTGGCAGAAATTGCAAACAACATCAGAGTAAATCTGCTGGTGGTGAAACATGTAAGGACAGATCTGGAGGGAGGAGGGAAATGCAAAACACATCAGAGGCAATTTTTCAGTGGATAAAATTAAATCAAAGGAGAAAGCAAGTTTACTGGAACATAAATATAAATGATAAAATGGGAACTACATTTTCTAAAATAAGAGTGTGTCCCTTAAATAAGTATTTCAGTGGTATCTACAAAATCAACTCCATGATTTAAAATTATATAAATGAAATTCTAACTATCCTATTTCTGATGCATACTAAAAACTACTGACTTGAGTATATTGTTTCTTTTTAAGAAATCACCATCTACCACAATAACTGCAGCAAAAGGAGTAAACTGAATTTGTATTACATGTTAGTAAGGAATATAGTATAATCACAATGGTGGCTTTAATAGGCTTGGCTGGAAACAATGTGCTTTAATAAGCTTTATTTGAAAATACTCAGATAATGCTTTTTCTAAGTCTTTGAAATAACCAATGCACTTCTCTTGCTCAGGGACAGAACAAGAAGAAATTACTCAACAGACTAGGACACAAGGTTTTATTATACTTTTAATTTTCCTGTTGTTTGACAATACATGTTAACCTAAATAGAACAGATATGAAAAATGTGTTCTGGTGAGGATGAGAAATTTCTTTTTACAAATCTGTTTTGCTTCAAGTTTTTTTTTTTTTTTTTTTAATCTTAGTGCTGATGAAAGTGAAAGAGGAGAGTGAAAAAGTTGGCTTAAAGCTCAACATTCAGAAAACTAAGATCATGGCATCTGGTCCCACCACTTCATGGGAAATAGATGGGAAACAATGGAAACAGTGTCAGACTTTATGTTTTGGGGCTCCAAAATCATGGCAGATGGTGACTGCAGCCATGAAATTAAAAGACGTTTACTCCTTGGAAGAAAAGTTATGACCAACATAGATAGCATAATAAAAAGCAGAGACATTACTCTGCCAACACAGGTCCATCTAGTCAAGGTTATGGTTTTTCCAGTGGTCATGTATGGATGTGAAAGTTGGACTGTGAAGAAAGCTGAGCACCGAAGAATTGATGCTTTTGAACTGTGGTGTTGGAGAAGACTCTTGAGAGTCCCTTGGACTGCAAGGAGATCCAACCAGTCCATTCTAAAGGAGATCAGCCCTGGGTGTTCTTTAGAAGGAATGATGCTAAAGCTGAAACTCCAGTACTTTGGCTACCTCATGCGAAGAGTTGACTCATTGGAAAAGTCATCCCCTGATGCTGGGAGGGATTGGGAGCAGGACGAAAAGAGGATGACAGAGGATAAGATGGTTGGATGGCATCACCAATTCGATGGATGTGAGTTTGAGTGAACTCCGGGAATTGGTGATGGACAGGGAGGCCCGGTGTGCTGCAATTCATGGCGTCACAAAGAGTCGGACATGACTGAGTGACTGAACTGAACTGAACTGATTATGTGACTATGAAAAGAAGTTAACCAATCAGCCAAGTTTTTAGCAAGCAGTCTCTAGGAACTTGGAGAAGGCAATGGCATCCCACTCCAGTACTCTTGCCTAGAAAATCCCATGGACGGAGAAGCCTAGTAGGCTGCAGTTCATGGGGTTTCTAAGAGTCAGACACGACTGAGCGACTTCACTTTCACTTTTCACTTTCATGCATTGGAGAAGGCAATGACAACCCACTCCAGTGTTCTTGTCTGGAGAATCCCAGGGACGGGGGAGCCTGGTGGGCTGCCGTCTCTGGAGTCACACAGAGTTGGACACGACTGAAGCAACTTAGCAGCAGCAGCAGCTCTAGGAACTGCATGGGTCAATTTTTGTAGGTATTAAACACACACATACATATCAATCCATACACCACCTAAATCAATAAAAAACAACCTAATTCTTAAATTTCTATAAATAAAAGCTTATTTTAATTCAGCTATACATCTATGTCAGTTGATAAGCTTTTTGATGAAAGAAGTTGAATATAATGATCGTTTCAAGTAATAACACATAAAAATGATTATATGATACACATATATATTTTATACATGTGTATATTTATAAATATATGTATGTATATACATGTGCTACTGTTAAGACACTTCAGTTGTGTCCGACTCTGTGCAACCCCATAGACGGCAGCCCACCAGGCTCCCTGTCCCTGGGATTCTCCAGGCAAGAACACTGGAGTGGGTTGCCATTTCCTTCTCCAATGCATGAAAGTGAAAAGTGAAAGTGAAGTCGCTCAGTCGTGTCTGACTCTTAGCGACCCCATGGGCTGCAGCCCACCAGGCTCCTCCGTCCATGGGATTTTCCAGGCAAGAGTACTGGAGTGGGGTGCCATCGCCTTCTCCATATACATGTACATATGTTTATATATGTGTAAAGTATATATGTGTGTGTATATATATATATACACATACACACACACCTGTGTGTACATCTGTGTGTATATGTGTATAAGGACAAGCTTAAATTCTGTGATTTGGATACCATATTGGAAAAATTTGAACTAAGTTTGAACTAATTTAAACAGAAACAAATCATGTTTTCTTTTGTTTTGAATTGAAAATACAGGTCGTGTCCTTTTCCTGAGTTCACTGAGGTTGCCTAAATTGACTTGACACTACTGAGCTAGTACAAGCAGTCAGACTCCCCTGAATTTTTAAAATGTGTTAAACTAAAAGGCTCTTCCACTAACAACTTCACTAGAATTATCAAATCTTCACCACTGAAATTTAGTCATTAGGCAGATGGATGAGTTTTTATTCCTCCTATCATTTTTAACTGTCATGGACTTACATTTGTCCTCCCTAAACCAGTACAGTGTATGCTGTTCTTGGTTCAGTTGAAAGGGATGCTCCTTAGAAGAGATAAATTATTCCATTATCACCAAAACATTTATTAAATGTCTGTATTTTTAGAAGGCAGTACTGTTATAAACGGGAATTAATTAAGCTCAATTCCTGCCTCATTGGAGGTTAGAGTATGAACTGTCCAGACAGCAATGATGCACGCATTTTAAGGTCATGCATTAAACAAAGAGAAAGAGATAAGTAAGTTTTTACCATGAACATTTGCACCCTTGAGCAAAGTATATCAGTGAACTGAGTGAAAAAGGAGACACTCGGGAGATGCATGTCATGGTGATTCACGACCGCATCACCAATCATGTAGGAAGGACCCTTGCTGAAATCCCAGGACTTGACAATGCTGTTCAAATGAGAGTGTGATAAGAAGGGGAGAGGGACACAGTGGAATTTTTCCTAAATCTTCCATATCTCATCTCAGAAATTACTAAAGGGAGAGGATTGCTAGCTTGCATCTGTTTTACATGTTTTGAAAATGCTTTATATACTGTGAGGAAGAGGGTCAAGTTAGAAATAAACTACTTACTGGTAAACATTGCAGAGAACCACAATAGAGGAATGCATACTTTTCATTCTGGTAGAGTTTAAGTCCGTGTTTAGAGAATTACTCCCATTTTATTATCAAAAAAGTTATATATCAAAATCCTTAATACAATGTCAAAGGTAGTGACATGTCACTACCTCTGTTACTCTGCAACTTATCCTTCACCATGTACTACAGCCAAATTAACATGGATTGTTAGCCCTTTCTTTCTGGATAATTGTAATACATTTGTAGCCATTTTTCTTTCTAGTCTGTTTACCAATCCTTTCCATAACAGGTCCACACTGTTGACTTGAGATTACTTTTTTTTTTTTTTAATATACATTTTATTACACACTTTCCATTCTAAAAATTCAAGAGCTTTCTCACCCCAGTGTTTCCAAACTAGGGGTTACCAGTAGGTAACCTGTCTCTTTCTAGGAGAGAAGAAAGGCAAGACAGGGGTACATGATTAAGAGGTACAAACTACTATGTATAAAATAGATAAGCAACAAGGATATACAATACAGGGAGTTATAGCCATTATTTTGTGAAAATTTTAATGGAGCATAATCTGTAAAAGTACTGAATCATTCTGTCATACACTGAAACTAATATAATGTGGTAAATCCACCACACTTCAGTAATAAATAAATAAGTAAATAAAACCCTAGAGTCTCCAAACAAGTAGGCAATGAAATCTTGACTCATCACACTAACACATAAATGATCCTAATACATCAGTTTTTTGGTCAGCCACCTACAGCTATCTTCGATTCTCCCATTCAGCCACAAGTTTGATGAGTTTATTATGGTTTTTTCTTGCTTATCTGTATGGGTACCTATTTTTCCCTCTGTGCAGAATACTATTTCCTTTCTTCTTCACTTGAAAGAACCCTAACTATACCTCCAGTACCAAGTCCAGATATTATCTCTTCTGTGTAGTTTTCCACTATGTTCCAAGGAAGGTGAGACCTCCCTCCTGATTTACCCATGACATCCTATAGGTCTGATTCTTCCACTGTGTGACAGCCCTTAAAAGTCAGACAGCTCACCACAGTATTCTTCCCTGGAAAATCCCACATACAGAAGAGCCTGGCAGGCTACAGTCCATGGGGTCACAGAGTCTGACATGACTTAGAGAAGAAACAACAATAAAAGGCAGACAGATGCTATTCATATATCCTCACTTGCCAGCACTACCAGTGAATTAATGATGCCATCTTCTCAGTACATGTTGCTTTTGATTTTCATAGTTCTTTCAAGCACATTGTTTCACTTTATACTTTCAATAAGTTTGTAAAGTATTATACAGCAGATTACATTGTCATGTAATGCAAGGAAATTGAGTTTTAAAGTCAATAAGTAACTGTGACTTTTTGTTTGTTTTAAATAATGTTGATTTAAAATATTATGTTAATTTCTGCTGTACAGCAAAGTGCTTCAGTTATATTTGTATATGCATTGTTTTTTAATATTCTTTTTCATTATGATTTATAATAGGGTGCTAAGTACGGATCTCTGTGCTATACAGTAGGACCTGTTGTTTGCAGTTTTTATTATTAAACATAACATTTAATCTCACATATATATGTGTGTATTTCCCCCCCTGCTGTGGGATAGAAACAAAAATTTCTCCTTTGTACATCGACGGTTTTCTTTGAATAATCATTAAGGATCAGTATATTATAAATCAAAAATCCCTTAGCTTTAATTTTTTTTCATTTTGATTCTACCTCATCATGTCATAAACTATGTCTTGACTGATGATCCAACCAAGGTATTATAAAACATTTTACATAGGTGCCTTAGGATAATGATTTATGAAATAATCTTTGAAGTCAACTTCTATGAATGGAGAATGCCAAAAGTCTTAGTACAAAAGTCCTAATAGATCATATCCTCTGTACACCTTGGGGAGGCAACTATAAATTTATTTTGATAGTGTCGATGTCAGTCAGTATTGTTTTATTTCTTTTTTATGCAAAAGACTGAGAATTAATATAAGTGAAAACCTGTGAGTACTAGAGCCAAATACAAAAAACCCCACAAAAAAACAGTTAATGTAGTCTCTGCATTTCTGTGTTGAAAATAAACCAAATTTTGTTTTCATCCTACATGGGAGGGAGAGGGGAAGAATAATATTAACCAAATATATTAACTCAGTTTTCTTTTCAGAAACTGTAAGAGTATACATAGGGAAAATAATGAGAGGAAGAACATTCAGGCATTCGTAGGACTCTAAAAGGAAAAGCAAATGACAAGATAATGGGTTTTATGAGATAATACCATATTTTCCTGTGTACAACGTTGCTTTCATTGCTTCCATAATAGTTCCAAGGCTTTGTCCTGGTTCACTCACATTTCATCAACCAGTCCCTATTTGTGTGCATAACCCTGTATTTATATGCAGATGCCTGGAATCTGTTAGGGACCTTCCTCTGACTGTGTATAAACAAATATATCTCCTTATCTGAACATTTAGAGCAAAGTTTGGTAAATAGTGCAAGATTCAGGAGGGAAGACATAAATCAAAACTAAAATCATAATTTCAACACCTTGAACTCTTGCTATATATTTTGTCATTCTTGGGCTTTACTCAAATGGTTACTACTACTACTAAGTCACTTCAGTCGTGTCCAACTCTGTGCGACCCCATAGACAGCAGCCCACCAGGCTCCGCCATCCCTGGGATTCTCCAGGCAAGAACACTGGAATGGGTTGCCATTTCCTTCTCCAATGCATGAAAGTGAAAAGTGAGAGTGAAGTGGCTCAGTCGTGTCCGTCTCTGTGCAACCCCATGGACTGCAGCCTACCAGGCTCCCCCATCCATGGGATTTTCCAGGCAAGAGTACTGGAGTGGGGTGCCATTGCCTTCTCCGACTCAAATGGTTAATGAGATCCAAACTATTTTAAATTCTTGTCTCTAAAATCTAAGTGGGATGCAGCTACATTTGAGTAAAGAGCTATTAAAATGATGAAATCATTATATTGTATTCAAGGATAAAAGACACTGTAAATATTTAGTCTTTCACAGTCACAAACCACTTAAATGGATGACTATAGTCTATTCACTGGTTTTTGATTCTAATCGCCTCCAGGAAATGTCAAATTCACATACTGTCTCAGAAAACAAGATTTAGCTTTTGGATTTTTAATTTACTAAAAGATGTGTAAAAGCACACTGTGATCTAGCTCCCTATTGGCTCCACATCTGTGTAGTATTATATGCAAACAATATTTGAGTTAACTTGGGCCTCACCATAGGCTCACAAGCTCACTAGCTTGAATGTAATTAATTTTTTTTAAGAGACAAAAAACATGAAGGAAGACAAGTTGGAGAAGCACTGTTTTCAGCAGTAATCTTACATGTGAAGTAAGGCTCCAAGTTGCCAAAATGGAATCTGGAAATAATAAATCATAATTGTTCTGAAAGTGATTAACGCTAGGTGACAGCCAATGTTCTTTTGATAAAATAGTACTTATTCTGATTCTACAATTCAGTAGACAGGAAATGGCTCACTGTTTGGTAATGAATTAACTCTTGGAGGGCTACAGTAATTTCAAAATATAAACCACAAAAATGTCTAGGATGCCAGGAGATGAACGATGTCCATGGGTGGCAGACAATTACTCCTTTTCTATCACTGTCTCAAGTTCCTCTTGCTTTTACTCTTTTCTATCTGCAGATTTTGGTGGACTACTTACCTGTTGCTCAAGAAGTTACTTAAAAATTGACTCTGCTGATTTGGCTGTATCAGAGAGGAAGTTATTTAGTAATGGCATGGCAGTACTCTCTGGTGGCTTTTCAGCTTGCAGAAGTTGCACACACACGCACACACATGAAGGAAACTCAAATTTATTGAGTATCTGCTGCATATCATGCACAAATTATGTGCTTTAAAAAAAATCTGATAATAAATAAATGTAAGGCAGATTTCTCCCAAATTACCCTTTAATATAAGAGCTTTTTCTTACATTCAGGTCCTTATAAGTTTTCTATATTATGGATGGTCTCTCCATTATTTATTTATTATTTATTAAATTTAAAATTATTTTTTTCTTCCAGTTTTATTGAGATATAATTGATATTGAACATTGTAAAAATTTGAGTCTACAGAGGTGGTATGTTTTTTAACATAGGTCTTAGTAGTAATTTTTTAGACCTGTCTTCTCAGGCAAGAGAAATAAAAACATAAACAAATGGAACTACATCAAACTAAAAGGCTTTTTGCACAGCAAAAGAAACAAAACAAAAAGTACATCTACTAAATGGGGGAATATATTTGAAAACAATATATCATAAAAGGGGTTAATATCAAAAGTATAGCAAACAACTCATGCAATTGAACATAAAAAACTCTATTAAAACATAGGCACAGAATCCGAATAGACATATTTCTAGAGAAGACATATATATGGTCAATAGGGACATGAAATGATGTTCAACATCACTAACCATTAGGGAAATGCAAGTCAAACCACAATAAGATATCTGCTCACACCTGTCAGAATGGTTCTTATTAAATAGACAGTAAACGACAAATGGTAAAGATGTGAAGGAAAGGGAACTCTCCTGCATTTTTTATGGGAATATGAATTGGTACTGCCACTATGTAAAACATTATGGAGATTCCTCAAAAAATTAAAAATAGAGCTATATCATAAGATCCAGGAATTCCACTCCTGGGTATTTATCCAAAAACATGAAAACACAAATTAGAAAAGATATATGTACCCTGTGTTCAAAGAAGCATTATTTACAACAGCCAAGATATGGATGCAACCTAAGTGTCCATCTAGATGAATGGATAAAGATGTGGTATTATATACAATGAAATACTATTTGCCCATAAAAAAGAATAAAATCTTGCCATTTGCAAAGACATAGATGAACCTAGAGGGCACTACGTTACATGAAACAAGTCAGACAAAGACAAATATTATATGAATTCATTTACATGTGGAATCTAAAAAACAAACAATGAACAAAAGTAACAAAACGGAAACAGAATTATAGATACAGAGAACAGGTGTTTGCCAGAAGGAAGAGGGGTGAGTGGGTGAGAGAAATAGGTAAGGGAGATTAAGAGATACAACTTCTAGTTGCAAAATAAATGAGTCACAATGTGAAATGTAAGATGTGGAGAACATAGCCAATAATTATGTAATATCTTTAAAAAGTGATTAATGGTAATGACTTATTGTGATGATTATTTTTCCATGTATAGAAATGTCAAATCACTATGTTGTGTAACAGAAACTAGCAGAGCATTGTTAGTCAATTATACTTCAAAAACAAACTCATAGAAAAAGAGATCGGATTTATGGTTACCAGAGGTGGGGATGGGGGAAGGAGAACTGGATGAAGGTAGTCAAAGGGTACTGACTTCCCATTATAAGTACTAGGAATGTAACATACAACATGATAATTATAATTAACACCACTGTATGTCATATATGAAAGTTATTAAGAGAGTAAATCCTAAGTGTTCTCATCTCAAGGAAAACAATTTTTCTATTTAATTTTATATCTATAAGATGATGGGCATTCACTAAATTTATTATGGTAATCATTTCACAATGTATGTAAGTCAAATCATCTTGTTGTACACAAAGTATTTATTGATACTATGTAATAAGGTGGGACACAGGCAGAGAAATTTCCTATAATTTGTCAAATGTAGTCATTAAAGTTGCAATTAGATCTTGAGAGATCGTGATTCCTGGAATACAAAAACAAAAAACAAAAAACACCAAACAAAACTGGGTCCCTATCATCACACGGTATATTTATATGCCTTTTTTAGACACTCATCTCCCTATTCCACACCACACTCCTTATACACAATATTGCCAAGCCCAGGCTGTTTCTTTCCACAGGCATAACTTAAATCCATCTGGAAAATGATTTGATCTGTAGAATGCATATCATTTTAAACTGGACAGAAGAATAAAGCCTTGGAAACAAAACAGAGTGTGGTTATAGTAGTCCAAGTTAAAAATGAGCAGAGCATTAGCAAGGGCTTGGCTGCTAGACTACTGTGGTTATTAATGAACACATGCTTTTTCCTCAACTGGGGAACTGCTTCTACTTTTTGTGGTTATGGGAATAGGAAATGGAAGGAGACAATGCTTTACTGGCAGACACATTACTGACCCTTCAGAGGCAGCAAGAATAATGAGTAGAGAAGGTTTTAAAGAGGACAGTCCTGCCAACCAGAGTAATTGCTGCAGGAAGGATTCCTTGGACATGATGGTGACTGGGTTGGGTCACCTTCAATCAGAGTAGGGTGGATCAACCAAGGGTCTGGTGAATAAAATCATCCTAGAATGTTGAAATCACTGAATACAAAGTAAAGGCATCCTGATTCCTTTCCATTTGTGAGTCAAGGTAATTTGAGGGAACTAATCGTTCACTTCACTTATGACACATCTTGACAGTCACTTGCTACTCATATATCTGATATGGTCCTGTGTTCTGATATTCATTCTGTAATCTGAGTATGTCTTGATGTTTTGGTTTAATAAATATGGCTATCAAAATAACATAGAATGCAGTTTTTAGATTAGTATAACTCTCCAAGATAACATTTAAAATAGACAAGATGTTCAGTTTTTTTTTTTTTTTCTTAAATTACACATTTTAGTAAATACTTTGGACTGGAAAGAAACCAGCACTAAATTTATGTTTTTAGATTTGATGGTTTGCTTTTTGCACATCTCTAAATTATTTGCTTAGAATTAGATTCTAATAAAAAACGTATTTGGAACTAGAGTCAATAAATATAATAGATGAAACAGGTAAAGGAAGAATAAATAATGGAAGAGCATAAATAAAATTAAATTAGAAAGCAAGCCATGTTACTGTAGGCTAAATAATTTCTAGAAGCGGCTTCTCCTTGGGAGTTGGTGCTGTTTAGTGTTTTTCCTCCTCTCTCTCTCACTTTGACTCCGGGAGCCCAGAGAATAGCTCTGCCTGGGAACAAAAATATAATTAAGAGAGTCAGGCAGAGGGACAAACCGCCCCCACCTCTGACACTTGGAGCTAGAGGCATAAGTGGATAATTTCTGAAGCAAGATGGCTTTTGCAGAACTATGTTTTTGAGATGTTTAAAATTCTTCCACTAACAATATATGCTTCCACTTGTGATGTATTATTAAATTCAGAGCAGAAATTTATCAGGGGTTTTTAGGGCTTCCAAAAAACAATTTGCTTAAATGAAACTGCCCCTGGAAAGGGTCATGACATTATCTGCAGACACTTGGGCAGCTTGCTCTGTAATTGTTTTAGAAAACCTTGCTTTCTGGAAAGAGAAAATAAGATGATCCTTTCAGGAGCTACGGGAAAAGAAAACTAGGTACCTCACGTAGGAAGAAATGGACGCAGAAAGGAATCAGAAGTGGCCTTTCCCTGGATCTCTGTCTTTTCTGCAGTGTGCCCCACTCTGACAACAAAGGGGTACAGCTCTCGCTGATCGTCCTGATGACGTTATTGGCAGTCAGCTGAATGTCTGCACAGAGAATGCCACAGTCACGGCGAGGTTGCTTCTGTATTGAAAAAGCAGAAAGTAAGGTCCCGGCACTCCATCAGAAGAGATGTGTTTTCTAACGAAAGAGGAATGCTCAGTCAGAAGAGTTCTTGGAAATTTTCCCTCTGCAATGAAGCCTGGTGAATGGTTTGAGTTTCTCCAAAATTACTTGAAATGTAGCTGCTGGGAGTCTGTGCTGATGGCTCCAACTTTACTTTCAATTTCGCATTTTGTTGGATGCTTCCCTCAAGTCTTCCGATGTAGTTCTGTCATTAGTCTGGGCTGGAAGGTTTATTATTTGTTTTGACAGTCACCAGCCTATTTTGTCAAGCAGTACACGTTACTGCTCCATTTGACAGGTGTTACTCTCAAAATGCTTCAGTTTCCTTTCTCCCTCTTGGAGTGAGGTTTCTGTATCTGCTGTCTTGTTTACCTTCCCAAAGGAAGCACAGTACATTTTCTGGTTAATAAAAGCTTTATTTTGTTGCTACCTTTCAGTAACAGGTTAAGCAGACACTGGCCAAAAAAAAAAAAAAAGTCTTTTTGTGATATAATCTAAATTTTGATGATGTGCTTAAGCTGGTATCCAGTGGAAGCCTAAAAAAAAAAGAAGAAGAATAAAATGTAGTGAATGTAATGTAAATAGGGGCAAGACAGTAGTGTCATTTCACCTACAATATACATATTGTGAGTACAGAGATCAAAACAAGCTTTAAGCTTAGTGGCTTGAGGTTTGGATAAAAGGAAATAAGATGCATAACATATTCCAACTCTTCCAGAAGAAAATGTGGTTGGAGATGGTTATGTAGAAGAGGACACCCGCTCAGGGTACAGAAGTCAGGCCTTTCTGAGGAAGATGGCATGTGAATTCATTTTTAAATGCAAATAGTAATACAGACAAAAGAAAAGAGCAGAGCCTTCTAAATCGGTGTCAATATACAGGTGGGAACTTAATTTTGAGTATGCCAGTTATAACCTATTATGAGACACTGGGAAATCATTTTTCCCTGATATTCATGGTTCATCACCATAACCCATTCAATTCTCTAACTTCCTTTTCTGCTCAAATGTCACCTCCTCAGGAAGCCTTCTCTGATCACCCAATGCAAGCACTTCTCTACTACTTTCTTGGCAGCTCTCTATTATCAAGTCCTGTTTTATGTTTCTTAAAAGAATGATTCAATTCCTGTCAGGAAGAAAAGGCAAATATTTATTAATTATTTACTGTTAGAAGAATCTCTCTTTTAGCAGTACTCAGTAACACTACACCTAGTGGACTAAAATGCAACCCATGTATTAATCATGATTCTGTGATTCAGAAACCTGAGTGGGGCTCCTCAGAGATTTCTCCTCTCTGTTGTGTCAGTGGCACTCACTCAGATGGCAGCTGGGCTGGAGGATCAGGATGGTCGCCATCCCCTCATGTTGGGGACCTTAGTTCTGGGCTGTTGGATGGGGCCTCTTTCTCCAAGGGGCCTCTTTCTCCAGATGGAGAGCCTGGACTTCTTTACCAGAAGGCTCAGTATAGCAAAAGAACGAAAGCAGCAGCTGCAATGTCTCATAAAGCCTAGAACCTTAACTAGCACAGAGTTACTTTTCCCACATTCTATTGCTCAAGTTAAGTCTAAAGCCAACTCATATTCCAAGGGAAAAAAAAATAGGTTCCAATTTTTAACATGAGGTGTTGCATGCATGCACAGGCACAGGAGGAATTGTTACAGTCTGCTTTGCCAACTACTCATTATACCTCCTAGAATTTGAATTTCCAGATGGCATCATTTTGTTGTGTGGAATCAAGAATATAGTTGCTCATTTATTATTATTATTCATTGTGTCTACATTGAAACCATGTTGAATATCAAACCTACATATCCAAGACTGATTTTTTAATTAGGGTTTTTAATATCTATCTAATAATAGAAGACTCTTGAGAGTCCCTTGGACTGCAAGGAGATCCAACCAGTCCATTCTAGAGGAGATCAGCCCTGGGTGTTCTTTGGAAGGAATGATGCTAAAGCTGAAACTCCAGTACTTTGGCCATCTCACGTGAAGAGTTGACTCATTGGAAAAGACTCTGATGCTGGGAGGGATTGGGGGCAGGAGGAGAAGGGGACGACAGAGGATGACATGGCTGGATGGCATCACTGACTCAATGGACGTGAGTTTGAGTGAACTCTGGGAGATGGTGATGGACAGGGAGGCCTGGCGTGCTGCAATTCATGGGATTGCAAAGAGTCTGACACAACTGAGTGACTGAACTGAACTGAACTGAATAGTAGAATAACATTTCTTCTTATATTTCCTAGTATTGCTTCAGAAACAATATACACAAATAAACCCATCTCTTCTCTAATTCCAGCTTTTTCTCATAATTCTATCCTATAAATGCTATTATTTCAGACTTTTTATTATCACCAAGGATTTAAAATATGGAGTTATACCTTTCTCTCTTTCTTTTAAAATCAGAGGGAAAGAGAACCACATTTGAAAACTAGCTCTACTTTTACTAGCAGTGTGAACATGAATAAATCACTTAGTCTTTCTGATCCTACTTATTCATCACTTAACATTGATATGATAATTTCTTCCCAGGGTCTTTTGGAGATTAGCTATGAAAAAAACTTTGAAAAGTCCTAAACATATTAAGCACACACCAAATGCAAATTTCCAACTTCATGACATGTTTTCTATAATGCTCATATGCACCATACTTATTGCTAACATTTTCTGTATACACCAAGTGAAGTTGCTCAGTCATGTCCAACTCTTTATGACCCCGTGGACTGTAGCCTACCAGGTTCCACTGTCCATGGGATTTTCCAGGCAAGAATACTAGAATGGGTTGCCACACTATACCTCCATAATTAGACAGTAAACTCCTTGAAGGTAGTGACTCCTCAAATTCTTGGCAAAGGACCATACACATTTAGAACTCCAAACATGATAAAGCCTGTCTATTGACTCAGATTAACAATGATTAAAAAGTTTAAATATTATTTTTGGGGTAGTAAATGTGAATTCAGTGGCTTTTTGGAAAAAAAGACAATATATATTTCACAGTTTTTCATTGTTCTATATATGGCAAACTCTATTGAAAAGAAAACTATATAGGAAAATAAGATGGCTGGTTAGTGTAAAGATGAGCACTGGCTTTTACAGCCAGAGGAAAGTTTTTCAAAACCTGATGCCAGATGTTGGGTCAATCTTAGAAGTTATATTCCTTTTAGTTTTACGTTAAAATCTGTATACCTCCTTTAAAAAAGTCTTTGATATTGCAGCAATTATAATTTTAGGGAAAAAATTCAGAGAGCAAATGCTTTTTTTCCTCCTCTCTGAAATATGATTATTTCAATTACTAGGAGCAACAATTAATCACTAAGTGATTCATCAGCCTGCATCTGGGATTGGAGAGCTGACTTCCTTTCTTTATTCCCATTTTCTGCTCTGTGTGCAGCAAACGTTCTGTAATAGCAAACAAATAACTTTTCCCTACCTTCAGTACCTTTTCTAATACTAGCAGGGAAGAAAATGTTGAGTATTTTTTCCCAAGTACATTTTCCCTTACACATTTCTGAAAGGAATTATAGAATTACAAGTGATGGTCCATTTTGTTGTAAGAATAAGGCATTATAGAATAAATGGTTCCTTAAGATTTGACTTAACTGTTCTTTGCTATTTTTCATTGCACAACTTGTGTTTAAAGAATGGCTAAATCACTCACTTAAAATGGATAATGATTTTCTATTTCTTGGCTACCTGGCATTTGAACTTCATGTGAATAACATATAAAATGCTAGATTTATGTCCATGGACAGAGAACAACTATTAGCAAATTCATTAGTTGGATACTATGTATACTTTTAAAATTTCAACAAGCTATTTCCCCAACTTCTAATCTGTGAAGTTAAAATTAATTTAGAAATGTATCTGATTCATGTGATTCTAGATTTATGCCATATTAGTATATACCCATCTACCCAGTAATGAATCATATTCAAATGTTCCAGTGTTCTGATTACAAGTATGTTGCATTTCCTAGAATTCTGTGAAAGGATATTGTAACCTGTTATGTCATTCCTAGGAGGTGTCAGCAGATTGGCCTGGGAACAGCATACTCACTAGAAAGGGAGGAAATTCACTTAGAGCAAGGTTCTCAATTAAACAATCCACAGACTTAGAACTATCTACAAATGTCAAAGCACAATTTGTGTCATTGGGCATGCTCTTCATCAATTTCTCCAACATATTAAAATAAGTGCTCTTAGTACAAACCAGAATTTCTTTTCAGGAGAGTGCTGAATTGCTTTCTATTTAATCACATTCATTTGCTCACTTAATTAAAGCCCAGTGTGCCTTGAAAATGTTAGCTACAAGATCTGTAGCCTAAGGGTTTTTTTCTCCCACTCTCTGTAATGTAAGTGAAATCCTAATTAGTATATGTTAGTAATTTTATACATGACAAAAACATAGAAGGTTCTGAGATGTTACTCTACCTGTGTGCCAAGTTAGCATGCTACAGTTCATGGTTGCTGGCAGAAGACAGGAGACTTCAGAAGAAAAGGTGTTTATTACTCATAGGAGTAGCAGCTGTCAGTATTTGTGCTGGTGCCCCATAAGACAATGCCGACTGAGCCAAGTGCCTGCACATACACACACACAGTGGTTTGTATACAGGAGTGGGGTTCCAACCTTAGGGAAACTGAATCTTTTATAATGGGCAGTAAACCTGTCTGCTCTTTGCCTCCAGGGGAAAAGCTATCTTTGTCATACTGAGCAATAAACATTCAAGACCTATGGAGACTAGTCTTCTAATGGTATCTACCCCTCCATCCAAAACTGTCTTGATATCTGGAAAATTTTCCTCTGAGTACAACCCTCTGTCAGCCACATGATTAATCTGGCTGATAGAGATTAGGACTAAATCTGTTCAATTTGGCTCATATCACATTTCATTAAGGCTGATATCAACAGGACTCTGAGCAGCTGGATGAGGAAATATGCATTATTACGCTCAACTGTCCCTCAACCAGCTGAACAAATCTCATAAACCATCTGGATCTACCTCAGAAATCTAGGTGTGTTTTTTTTTTCCTTTAATTCCACATTGACTTTTCAAATTGTCCCATGGCCTTAGTCCAGATACAGCAGGAGTTTTAAAGATTACACAGACTTTACCTTGGCACTCAAGGAGCAAATTTAGGGGCAATATCATCTATCACAAGCTTGGTCACTGAGTTACTACTAACCTGAATACATTCCAGGACTGCAGCAGTATCTTTGATCACCTCAACTAATACTGAAGACAAATTTTATATCACTTTTTCTAACTGGGCAACACACATTGCAGGGAAAGCTGACTGCAAGGTGGGTGCAAGTATAAGTCAGTTCCCTATCCAGGGAGCTCCGCAAGTCATCATTTTGGGAAGACGGTACAGTCATTCAAGGCCTACATTATCCTAGGGGAATTTTCCTTAAAAACTTGGAGGTCTTTTATGACCATTCCTAAGGTTATAATCAACATTTAGGGGAGAAAAGCTAATGTTTGAATTTCCACACAAGACATATAGTCCTAAGGGTACATGTGCCCTAAAAGAAATGCTACTGGAGTCGCTAAAGAGGGGTCTACATCAGCCGTCCCCGGTGTTTTTGGCACAAAATCCTAGTTCCATGGAAGAAAACTTTTCCACAGATGTGGCAAGGGTCGGGGGCGTGGGGGTGGAGGGGATGATTCAAGCACATTACATTTATTGTGAACTTTATTTCTATTATAATTACATCAGCTTCACCTCAGATCATCAGGCATTAGATCACAGAGGTTGGAGACCCCTGGCCTACATCATCCAGGTACATAAGTTGACTCTGTTCCAAGGTGGCCTCATACCCAGCTAGTAGACTTTAAGGCTCTCAATTCAATTTGAAAAACTGAGTCTAGTTATTGTTTTTGAAGGTAATGCCTAAGGACAGTGAGCCCACTGTCTCCTGCTCATCTGCCTCATCAGCTGGGCAGCTTTTATACACTCTGGAGCATCACTGAACTACAGTGCTTGGCACAGGGTGAAGTGGATACTAAAGGTGTTGACAGGAATTTTACTGTGAATTGTAGAGAATAGGGCTGTTATCTGCCCCTTTGGTAGACTTTTTGGTTATTTTAAGAAATTTGGCAATCAGTTGGTACCAGACCTGCTTGCTGGGGGATAACATATCCTGAAATCAATTAAATTTAAGTGCTCATTAATTTGGGAGCGATGCACTTTTCTTGAGGAAGACTCTAGGGATAGCTTGAAAGAAAAAATAAAATCTTAATGTCACTTTCTCATCCATGCCTCCCATACTCTAAGATGTTCCCTCTGCAGGTTTCAGAATGATGCTCTTCCTCCACTGCCATAAAATATCTATGTCATATTACAGTAGCTAAAACTTCATCTTTTATCAACTATTCCCTACTCACATTCAGAAAGGATAAATGCAAAATGACAAAGACAATTTAATAGAACTTACAGAGCCCTGTTGTGTCTCTTGCTCTGACCAGTGTGGTCTACTGTAGGGGATCATGGCAAGCAGTGTTCTCAACCAAGTGGTCATTATCTTTGTGACTTAACTATGTCACTGTTGCATGAGGCATCTCTAGATAGAGGGTACCACTTTTTGCTGGAGATTCCGATCAGCAATATCATCAGTCACGGAGGTCAGTTGTGTAGAGACCATGCAGGGCTCACTGGATAGCTTCTAATCCACCCTTTTGGTCTGGGTCCCATCAAAGGATGAATGTTTTTGAACTAACTGGTATAATGTTACAAACAGAATGCCCACTTGAGTTGTGTATAGTCTTTAATACTCAAAGTGTCAGTTGCTCAGTTGCGTTGGACTCTTCAACCCCCTGGACTGTAGCCTGTCAGATTCCTCTGTCCATGGAATTCTCCAGGCATGAACACTGAAGGTATAGCCTTTCCCTTCTCCAGGGGATCTTCCCAACACAGTGATCAAACCCAGGTCTCCCACATTGCAGGTAGATTCTTTACCATCTGAGCCACCAGAGAAGCCCCAATAATATTCAAAGAATTCTATAAATTGTTGAATCTCTATGTGAGGAGTAGCAAAGGGACAGTAGTTTTTCCTTCATTGCCAGAGGGTTTGAGAGCTTTGATATATTCTCACACAATCCCAAGATACTCCTTGGCTATCAAGCCTCTAAATTTCGTTAGAGTTTATCAGCTACTCTTGCTGGGAGAAATGTGGTAACACTGAAGTTAAGGCTGTTCACACTGAAGCCTCAGACTTGCTGACCCACAGGTTGTCATCTATTTAGTGAAAAATTCAGACTTCATGTGGTAGAGATATTAGTGTTATCTGAGCCACGCCCTGCAGGCAAAAGACTGGGAGGACTGTAAATGTATATTGAAGGCCTTGCTGAGTGAAGGGACATTGGTTTTGATCCTTGGGTGATAGCAGGATGCAAAAGATGGTGTTGCCAATGTTTAACAAAGCATACCAAGGGCCATCAGTCTGTGCAATGAATTTATTTGTAGGGCTATAGTAGCAATAACAAGATTCAGTTGGTAATAAGCCACCATAAGACTCCATCTCCCATTATGATTTTTCGTTGGCTGCACAGGATTATTGTTTTGATTTTGTGATCCATCCTTGCTGTCTTTAAGACCTTAGGACTGTGATTTCTATTTGTTATCCTTGGATTATATATTGTTTCTGTTGGACAACCTTGGAGTGGATAGGCAGAGGAGCTTGGAAGTGATTTACATGTCCCATAGTGATTTTCTATATATGACACTTCCTAATTGGGAGAATCTATTCTGCATTTTATAAGTATTCACAGTAAACACATACAAATTAATATAATTGTACACTTAGGAGAAGAAATCACAACAGTATATCGAATTGATCAAAAGGGCCACATCCACAAGGACATATTAACTCTCTTTACCCAATGCATACCTAGTCCAAATCTCAATACCTGAATCTGGGTATCCCTGTAACTATAGAACCAGGAGGAATTGGGACTCAGTTACCCTTCTCCAAGGGCTTCCCAGGTAGCTCAGTGATGAAGAATCTGCTTGCCAATGCAGGAGTCTCAGGTTCAAGTATTCTTGCCTGGAAAGTCCCACGAACAGAGGAGTCCGTGGTGTTGCAAAGAGTCAGATATGACTTGGCAACTGAGTGTGCATGCACTCTTCTCCAAAAGAATTACACACATTTGAATTTCTTCCTTCCTCCAAATTCCCTTGTAGACTTAGATGGATGTGTATAGCCTTTGGTTTTTCACGGAATCGGGGACATCTAGAACTCATCCAAAATCACCTTTCTCTTTAAAGTGGTTGAAATCAGGTTAATTAGGAGGGAGGAATCAGAGAGCCTGGGGTAATCGAAAGTCAAGTCATGTTTACTTTCAGTTGTGAGCAGAGTGGTGCCCACATACAGCTCAACCAAATGAAGCTTCAATGTTTTCTGTCCACCCAAAGTCATAAAAGAGACCAAGATTATAACTACTGACACCAACTATTTTAGCTTTGGGGAAACTTTGATTCAATTGCCATAGTCACATTGCTTGGTTGAGGCTGTGAGATTTATTCTACTTGGCTGATTTGGATGTTACATATACGGAGGAAACTTTTTTGATTCTACCTTAATCGAGAACATCTGAAATTGAACTATGAAAATAACAACTTAAGTTCTTGCCCAGTTTCAATGTAAGGCCTAAGGGAGTTTTCTAAAGTGGCATCCTTGCTGAGCAAACTTACCAGGTTTCTTTGAGTCCATTTCTTATTTATTAGTGAGTCACTTTCATCAGCATTGTAAAGCTCACCCAGGGCAATAAGAGCCCAAATCTTTGTCAATGCTGCATCTATGGTTTCCCAAAAGAATTTTCTTTCTCACCAGGAATTCCCCTCATGGTAGCAAAGGCCCAATGCACAAAACCCTGAGACCATTTATTGTGATCTCTGAAAGTATCTAGTGTTGGCCTGCTAGATTGCAGAAAGGATTAAGCCATAAGCAACCCTTTTATAGCCATTCTGCCTTAATAGTCATTACATGTCCGAAGTCAAGCATTATATCCCCATGTCTCATCTCCTCAGCCACACTAACCAAAATTCTATGGTTTGTCTGCTTTTACCCTCTGTGGTAATGAAGTCTCTTCAGTCCATTTCTTTTGAACAAATGGTGGTAGAAATTTCTGCCTGAGGATGATCCAGCTGAGAAACTTCAGTTTTTGCTCTTAGAAGAGAATAAGCGATACCTTGGGCATCATTTGAGGTTGTGTTTACATTTACTTCCTAGTGCTCGACCTGAAAACATCTCCACAATTCCTGTTAATTAAAAGGAAATAAAATGGAGGATTTTTTATACCCACTTGATCATACATGAACTTTCCTCTTCTCTTTTTAACCAGCCCCCGAGACCTTTATCTTTATTCCTGCAGAAAGCCATATCTCTGCCAGCCTCTCATCCATCAGAATAATGAGGGGTTTGAGGTTTTACTTGACTAGCAACTTACTCTCTGTTATAGATTTTCAGAGAACATAAAAGGTAAATAAGTTAAAAAACAACCCCCTGGGATAAGAGACAAAGGACTTTATTTCCAGTGACAGTAATAGCAAGAGTGTCAGTGTTTTCACAGGTTCCCCAAGTTCCAATTCCCATAGTGCAGCACGAAGAGATTCAGTTGACATCTTGCACATGGTTACAGTATGAGACAAAACATGAGTTACAGAAACCAAACCCTCTGTAATAGGTAGAAAACATGCCTTCTTTTTACCCAAAGACAAACATGTTTTCATTACAGTGGACAGCAACATAAACAAATAAGAACAACAAAAACAATGAAACAAGTGAGTGAGTCTCTCAGTCATGTCCAACTCGGACTGTATAGTCCATGGAATTCTCCAGGCCAGAATACTGGAGTGGGTAGCCTTTTCCTTCTCCAGGGGATCTTCCCATCCCAGGGATTGAACCCAGGTCTCGCATATTGCAGGCAGATTCTTTACCAGTTGAGTCACCAGGGAAGCCCAAGAATACTGGAGTGGGTAGCCTGTCCCTTCTCCAGTGGGTCTTCCAAACCCAGAAATCAAACCAGGGTTTCCTGCATTGCAGGTGGATTCATTACCAACCGAGTTATCTGGGAAGCCTGAAACAAAACACAGAACAAAAAATAAAACTGCCCTTTGGTCCAGGGGGAGAAACTATCTATCTCCTGATGCTGTTTGCTAATCTAACATCCTCGAAATAGTAGTCCAGAACAAATGCCTAGGCCTCTACTCAGAAGATGTGCAGAAATGTGAGAAACTCATGGATAACTGTCTCCCAAAAATGTTTCCATATGAAAACGTAGTAAAGGGCATTTTCTGTCTGTGTTTTTGTTTCTGTTTCTGTCTCTTTTCTCTTACAGATATATAAACACACACATACACACACATATCCCAAATGCTGAAGAAAGTTTTTGGAGGTATCTTATAGCTTTAAAATAATTCCCATAAGTTTTACAATAAAATATCAGAATGTTCATATGATATGAGCCTCGGAATTTCTTTAACAGTTGACAAAGCTTAAAAACCTCTTTTTCTGGTAATTATTAATGGGAAACGGAATGAATTCTAACTATCTTAATTACACAGATAAGAAGAATGACTGCAGAGGATAAATGGGAGACTGACATGGGGCAAAATCCAAAGTCACAGAATTAGGAACATTGTGTACAGCTCAGCAGATATCAAGCTGGGGAAATTGGCTGGAATGAGAGAGTTTGGCAAATATTTGAAAAAAGAAAACAATCTGAGTTAAATTTATAAATGAAAAGAAATCCCGTCAGTTAAGGTGATGGAGGAGGAGTGAGGGGAAAGCAGTCCCGCTTCACTGAGCAAGATAATAGTCTGCTCAGAGTATTCTGGACCCTGGAATTTTACAGACTAAAGATTTAAGGTGGCTATAAAAGCATGAATTGTAGTGGTTGACACAGGAAGGATGAATAAGGATATCAATTGAAGCCTATTCAATGTAAGGAAAATCTGGCAATGTTTCAGAGATGATGAGAGCCTAAACTATATATGGAAGAACAAGAATTCCTCTTGGAATTTGTCAGCACAGAAGCCATTTAACTCACGTGGAAGTGAAGGTCTTTGGGACAGCTAGCTATTTCACAGGACATAAAGATCTTCTCTAGTGGGAGGTAACAGATATAGCCCTCCCAGTGCCTGTCTGAAGATATATGCAGCACAAGTTTAGAAAAATGCTTATTATTATATTATTTTTATTGTGCCATAAATATTCATAGCATCATACCACAGAGGAAAATTGTGCCAAAGGAGAGATAGAATTCCAGAATCAATGAGCTTATGGAGCAATGTAATATGCAGAAGGAACAGAAGGAGAAATGTAATATACTGACTTTTAATTTTTATTTGAGACTGGTGCTCACGGCTATCTAAAGCCAGCCTCATTAGCAGAGGAGCAAAATAAATTATATCAGTACAAGAGGGAAGCAACACTACAAATTCCAAACTCTAGGTTTGACAGATGATTTATTGCATAAATATGATGAAAATGTAACTATTACCATTTATAATTATGCTTAGCAGTCAGGTTTTATTTTCCCTTTGTAAAAATGCACACATGTAATGTGCAAGAGACATTGGATAAGGCCAGTTTAATTATCCTTTCAAGAACAAATATCTTTATACAGCCAAGAGTATGACACAGGGTGTACTCATAGGATGGATACTTCCTTTTTGATATTCTCACCTGGGCCTGCCTTGAAAGATAATTAAAAGAGGCAAGTGCAGAAGTTAATACATTCAGACTGTCTTCCTAAAATGCAGTTTACATCTCAAGAATGAACCCATAATGAAATACATTTCACTTGACTTCAGTTCAGTTCAGTTCAGTCACTCAGTCGTGTCTGACTCTTTGCGACCCCATGAATTGCAGCACACCAGGCCTCCCTGTCCATCACCAACTCCTGGAGTTCACTCAAACTCACGTCCATCGAGTCGGTGATGCCATCCAGCCATCTCATCCTCTGTCATCCCCTTCTCCTCCTGCCCCCAATCCCTCCCAGCATCAGAGTCTTTTGCAATGACTCAACTCTTCGCATGAGGTGGCCAAAGTACTGGAGTTTCAGCTTTAGCACTGGAAAAACCATAGCCTTCATTAGACGGACCTTTGTTGGCAAAATAATGTCTCAGCTTTCCCAAAAGTCATCCACTGCCATTGCTCCAAATCATGCTGCCTATGCAGTTTATCTTGCAACAAAATCTAAATTAATTTGTGTCTGTATTACAGAAGGTAAACGCAGCTGGAAGGTATGCCTGCGAAAATACATTTGTGTACCTTGTCATATACATAGAAAAGCAGATCTTCCATTGTGAATTCCAACTTTGGGATCCAGTTCTATCAGTAGCTTGTGTAGACATGAGCATACAGTGGAATGGTCTGAATTCTAAGCATGTGAATCCAGTTGATTTTATTTGCAATGTCTCTGAAAACCACTGGAGGAAGGAGTATTGTTAAATAAATAAATAATAGCTAATCCTTAATCATTTTTTACTTATCAGGCATGAGATAAACATTTATATGCAATTTCTTGTTAAGTCATTTTGCAATATTAAAATTATTTCTGATCAATATTTATTGAAATCCTAAGTATTACTGCCCTATACTCAATGATATGCCCTAAACATTTACTTTATATTTAACTTGAAACCTTTAAAAGAAATCTTTAACTTAAGAAAATTTTTTATAATAAAGTATGATTGAGATATTCAGCTGTAAAGTTGAGATATCGACAATACCATTGAAATTATAATAATGGACTGAATATGAGATTCCAAAAGAAGATAATGTTACATCCTGAATCACCTGTAGCAATTTGTGTTTGCAGGGCACTTTCCCAGGTTGGATTTACACTCTGTGACTCAGGATTCTTGATAAAGATAACTTCCCAATGTGGGAGAAATTCTGTGAGACAGGTACTATAATCTATTATCTCTATATATGTACATGAGGAAAAGCAGATTTTGAAGTTATATAACTTTCCTGAGCTCATAAGCTTGCTAAAAGATAGTATCAGCACTTGGGCCTTGGAATGCAAGACCTATACATGATCTTGAAAAATACTTAAATATAGTCTAGGATTCTACAAAGAATGAATCGAAATTTGATTAGAGAAAAAGATGAGGCATGGAATTCAGTTAACTCAGTTTGTCAGAACATATTATTAGAAATGTTTTGTTATGTTTTGTTTTGTTAAAAATATTTCTCCCACATTGGGAAGTTATCTTTATCAAGAATCCTGAGTCACAGAGTGTAAATCCAACCTGAGAAAGTGCCCTGCAAACACAAGTTGTTACAGGTGATTCAGGATGAAACATTATCTTCTTTTGGAATCTCATATTCAGTCCATTATTATAATTTCAATGGTATTGTCGATATCTCAACTTTACAGCTGAGTACTCAACCATACTTTATTATAAAATTTTTTCTTAAGTTAAAGAAATACCTTATAAAGGTTTCAAGTTAAATATAAAGTAATGTTTAGGGCATATCATTGAGTATAGAGCAGTAATACTTAGGATTTCAATAAATATTGATCAGAAATCACAGTCTTTTAATATTGCAAAATGACTTAATAAAATGTATAAATGATCTATATAATAAATGCAGGTAAAAGCTGGACAATTACATGATTTAATTGTGTTCTAATATGTCAATTATTTTCCTGTGAAAATAAGATGAACTCTGATTAAAATATTAATGGAATACATTAATCACCACTTCATATAAAAGTTAAAGTATTAAAAATAACTATAACTACAATAACTTGATAATGGATACACAAGATAAAAGATGCAAATTTTAGCATCAAAATTATAAAATCCATGTGTGCATGGGTGGGATAGTAAAAGTGTAAAGCTTTATTTTGCATTTAAAGCTAAGTTGTTAAAGCTTAAAATAAACTGTTATAAATATGAGATTTTTTTGTAAGCCTCATCATAATCACAAAGCAAAAACCTATGTAAATACATGAAAGATATAGAGAAGGGAATCTAAGCATGCCACTACAGAAAATCATCATATCACAAAAGAAGAGAGCAAGGGAAGAAGAAAGAAACAAAGGAATGGACTTAAACTACACACTAGACCAGATGTCTAACAGACATATACCAAACATTCCATCCAAAAGCAATAGAACAGACATTCTTCTCAAGGGCACATAGAACATTCTCCAGGACGGATCATGTATTGAATCTGAAAGAGGCTGTAGCACCTATGTAGACATGACCAAGCAGGGAAAGGGGATCTGCCTTAGATCATGGTGGAGCGGGAGGACAGACTAACAACTGGTCATGGACAGAGAAGGATGCCACCAGTTGATCCAAGGGGAGGTTCTATGAGCTACGGGTGGGCATTGTTACAGACAGTAGGCTGGCTGCTGCAAGATCAGTGAGCTAAAGCAGGTAGAAGGTGAGGCTTTGTGAAGCAGCTGGAAAGGAAAGTAGATTCTACTTTATGAGTGGAACATTAAACTGGCTAGAAAAAGTATAATTAAGGAATCTAGAGTAAAGCACCAGAGATTGATTACAATATTCAAACTTTCTGAAGAAAATGAAGTAGATGACATTGAGGCAAATGTGAGCAAAACATTTTTTTTTTTTTAAGGACCGTATGAAAGCTGCTTGAGAAATTTGTATGCAGGTCAGGAAGCAACAGTTAGAACTGGACATGGAACAAAAGACTGATTCCAAATAGGAAAAGGAGTTAGTCAAGGCTGTATGTTGTCACCCTGTTTATTTAACTTATATGCAGAGTACATCATGAGAAACACTGGACTGGAAGAAACACAAGCTGGAATCAAGATTGTCAGGAGAAATATCAATAACCTCAGATATGCAGATGACACCACCCTTATGGCAGAAAGTGAAGAAGAGCTAAATAGCCTCTTGATGAAAATGAAAGTGGAGAGTGAAAAAGTTGGATTAAAGCTCAACATTCAGAAAACGAAGATTGTGGCATCCATTCCCACCACTTCATGGGAAATAGATGGGGAAACAGTGGAAACAGTGTAAGACTTTATTTATCTGGTCTCCAAAATCACTATAGATAGTGACTGCAGCCATGAAACTAAAAGACGCTTACTCCTTGGAAGGAAAGTTATGACCAACCTAGATAGCATATTCAAAAGCAGAGACATTACTTTGCCAACAAAGGTCTGTCTAGTCAAGACTATGGTTTTTCCAGTGGTCATGTATGGATATGAGAGTTGGACTATGAAGAAGGCTGAGTGCCGAAGAACTGATGGTTTTGAACTGTGGTGTTGGAGAAGACTCTTGAGAGTCCCTTGGACTGCAAGGAGATCCAACCAGTCGATTCTGAAGGAGATCAGCCCTGGGATTTCTTTGGAAGCAATGATGCTAAAGCTGAAACTCCAGTATTTTGGCCACCTCCTGAGAAGAGTTGATTCATTGGAAAAGACTCTGATGCTGGGAGGGATTGGGGGCAGGAGGGGAAGGGGACAACAGAGGATGAGATGGCTGGATGGCATCACTGACTCGATGGACGTGAGTCTGAGTGAACTCCCGGAGTTGGTGATGGACAGGGAGGCCTGAGGTGCTGCGATTCATGGGGACGCAAAGAGTCGGACACGACTAAGCAACTGACCTGATCTGATCTGATGAAAGCTGCAGGCACTGCCAAGAGCAGGAAGGTTTTTTGAGGTTACCTGACAGAGTCCCTTGGACTGCAAGGAGATCCAACAGTCCATCCTAAAGGAGATCAGTCTTGGGTGTTCATTGGAAGGACTGATGGTAAAGCTGAAACTCCAGTACTTTGGCCACCTCATGTGAAGAGTTGACTCATTGGAAAAGACCCTGATGCTGGGAGGGATTGGGGGCAGGAGGAGAAGAGGATGACAGAGGATGAGATGGCTGGATGGCATCACCGACTCGATGGACGTGAGTTTGAGTGACTCTGGGACTTGGTGATGGACAGGGAGGCCTGGTGAGCTGCGATTCATGGGATCACAAAGCATCAGACACGACTGAGTGACTGAACTGAATTGAACTGAAGGCACTTTACCGTTTCAGCTACTGAAGTGGCTCAGCACACATGCACAAAGGCACTTAGTAAGGAATTTAAGATGGGAATGAATTTACCAACAAAGTTATAACAACTCAGGAATTCTCACTTTTTAAAAGGCAAGTGAATGAGAATATGTTGCAGGCCTCAGCTTTCATGGCATCAGGCATGATTCCCACCGTGGCACTGCACATGATGGAACTATTTGACACATCTGTAGAGAAGCTAAATGGTGTCTTCACTGTGAAGGTCTGGTGCACAAATTTTATAATTGTCCTGTTGTACTAGAAGCTGAAAAGGGAGAGAAATTACAAAGGTTTGATGGGAAAATCACCAGTAAATATATGGAATTGTTAACAAATGAAAATATAATCACAAAGTGGAGATGTAGGAACTAGCCAGAAATTGAACTAGATTTTGTCTCCTATCCAAGGTAAAAGGAATTGCAATTGAAATGTAAAGGACTTCCTATCTGTAAAGAAGGAAACATGAGATTCGGTTGGCAGAGAAGCATTTTGAAGAACAAAAGGTTTACTGCAGAAGACTACCCTAGCTGGTTCAATTAGTTAGAAGATTTTATAAGGACATACGTTTTGTAATCAGAAAGTGTCAAGTTAACACATTCCCTGTTATTATTTTTAAAAAAGAAGTTAAAACTCTTAATTCATGTTGGATGAAATTCATGCACTTATACAGAATTTAAAATATTGTTTGAATCTTCATTATGACTAGACTTTGCATTGAATTAAAAGAGGCAAGCAACCTGAAATCAAGTATTAACCTTACTGCCAATAGATGATCCTCTGGGAATAGATTGAGTCCCTGAGTACAGATGGTTATTTTCCAAGCTAAGCTTATTCTAGGAAAGCTTACTTTCATCTGCAGTTTTAGTTCAGAAAGACAAAAAAATAATAAATGGTTTTACTATTCCTTTAAAAAAATTGTCTTTTTCCTCTAAAACATATTTTTTTTAAGTTTATTTGAAAAGAACAACAATCTTACTATGTATTTAAATTGTTCTGCTAAAAGTTCAGGAAAAAAAAAAAAAATTAAGCACAGTGCTTACTCTACGAGTAATACTTTGCAATTGTAGTAGTCATTTTGTTTACATTTTGAAACTGAACCCAGAAAGAAAATAGCCCATTCATTATAAGAAAACTTTCAAAGTTCAGATTACAATTTTTTAACAACCCCTTCATTCTCTCTCTTCTGTGAATACTAGGAGGATATCAATAATATATTAGCTTTAAATAGGAAAGATTTCAACAACTACATAATGAATTAGACTGTGAAACCAAAGACCCATGTTCCACTCCCAGATTTACCATTAATACTGGTCTGGGCCTCATTTGCTAGATCACAGTAATCTCTAACAAACCTCATTCTTGCCTTTCTGCAGTGTGAAGAAACCATACAAATAACTATGAAATAAAGCCTTTGGCTGTTCTTCAGTGTTCCAGCATGGTCATGGAATCTCCATCTGTGCATAGGGAGGTCTGGTGCTTACCAGAGGGTTGGAAATAATCACAGAAGGGGCCAGACTTGGACCCGGCTCAGTCAGAAGGCTCTGCATAAAATGAGAAAAGGGTTTCTGTGAATGTGAGGATCAGTTTAGAAAACTCACAAGGTTCATGAACAAAACCACCACGGTCTCTGAGGT
The DNA here is from genome assembly GCF_029378745.1 of Bos indicus. NCBI lineage: Eukaryota > Metazoa > Chordata > Mammalia > Artiodactyla > Bovidae > Bos > Bos indicus. The sequence goes on along the minus strand of NC_091768.1, from coordinate 56,620,820 downwards.
AAAACCTCAAAGTCTCCCAGGAGTTCTTGGACTAGGATTTGTTCATCCATGACTCTAATATAAACTTGCTCAGTCCCTTAATGAAAACAATTCTTCTAGAATTTCTTTCAATCTCAAAATTTATATCTGTGCAAAATTTCATGACTCGGGAAGCTTCTGTGCTTCTGACTCCCTCCCTGCGATACAGGCAACCCTCACAAAGGGAGATATAAGCACTGATCAGTTGCCTCTAAATTTCTAGAGAACAGAGGTCTGTTCTTAGTATAAGAAGCCCAATCACCCAGGAGTCTGTGTAGAAGCAGCCAACTGAGAGGTGCCCAGGTTTTATGTGAAAGAGGTTCATTTGTTACCTTGTATCCTACCATCTTGTTATAATCACATATTAATTCCATCATTTTTGCTGTCCACTTATTTGGATTTTCTGAACAACTGTCTTTTATGAACAAAGGCAGTTTTATTTCTTCTTTCCCATGCTGTATATCTCTTATTTCCTTTTCTTATTTCATTAGCTAGTACTTCCAGTAGAATGATGAAAAAGGGTTGGTTAGGGCAAATATCCTTGCCTTGTGCCATACAGAGGGAAATATTTGATACTAGCTGTAGGTTTTCGATTGAGAGTACTTATCAAGTTGGGGATATTATCCTCTGTCCCTAGTCTGATGAGTTTTTATCATGAATGGGTGTTGGATTTTACCAAATGCTTTCCTACATCTAATGAAAAAGCCATGTGTTTCTTTTTGTTTATTGATGTAATTGATTACATTAATAATGCCTTTGTCTGATTTTGATATTAGTGTATTTCTGGCCTTAAAGAATGAGCTAGATTGTACTCCATCTGTTCTATCATCTGAAAATGATTTTAGACAACTGGTACAAATTCTTCCTTAAATGTTTGGTAGAATTCACTGGTGTGATGCTTTATGGAAGGTTATTAATTATTAATTCAACTTCTGTAATAGATTTAGACCAACTCAGATTGTTTCTTCTTGGATGAAAAGTTGGATCTTTCAAGGAATTTGTCCATTCCATCTAGGTTATCATATTTGTAGACATAGAGTTGTTCACTGTATTCCTTTAGCCTTCTTTTTTTGTCCTTTTATACAGTTCATGAAGTTCTCACAGCAAGTATACTGGGGTGGTTTGTCATTCCCTTCTCCAGTGGATCACACTTTGTCAGAACTCTCCACTATGCCCCATCCATTTTGGATGGCCCTACGTGACATGTCTCATAACTTTATCCAGTTATGCAAGCCTCTTCACCACAGGCAGTGACCCATGAAGCTGAGACTCCAGTATTCTGGTCATCCGATGTGAACACCTGACTCATTGGCGAAGTCCCTGATGCTAGGAAAGATTGAAGGCAGAAGGAGAAGATGGTGTTGGAGGCTGAGATGGCTGGATGGCATCACCCATGCAATCAAAATGAATTTGGGCAAACTTTGGAGATGATGAGGGACAGGAAGGCCTGGCGGGCTGCAGTCCATGGGGTGACAAAGAGTCAGATTCTGGATATGACTAGGCGACTGAACAAAAACAATCTTTCTTTTAATGTCCACAGGATCTCTAGTGATGTGTCTGCTTTCATTTCGGATACTGTACTTTTTATCCTCTCTTATTTTCTTAGCCTGCTAGAGGTATTTTTTTTTAATTTTTATTAATCTTTCCAAAGAACCAGATTTTAGTTTCATTAGTTTTCTCTATTGATTTTGTTTTCAATTTTGCTGATTTCTGTTCTAATTATTTATTTTTCTCCTGCTTACTTCAGATTTAGTTTGCCCTTCTTTTTCTAGCTTCACAAGCTAGAAATGTAATTTTTTAAATTTATTTATTTTCTCTTTTCTAAAATAGTAATTCAATGAAATATATTTCCCTCTAAGCACTGCTTTCATTATAAATGGAAAATTTTGATAAGTTGTATTTTCATTTAATTAAAAATATTAAAAAATTTCCCTTGAGAATGTTTTCTTTGACATATGTGTTATTTAGAAATGTTTTGTTTAATCTCCACTTACTTGGGCATTTTACAGTTATCTTTCTATCATTGATTTCTGGTTTATCCTCCACTGTGGTCTGAGAGCAGACACTGTATCAACTCTAGTCTTTCAAATTTGTTAAAACTGTTTTATGACCCAGAACATGGTATAGCTTGGTGAATGTTCCGTATGAGAAGAATGAGTATTTTGGGTTTGTTGGTTGAAGCAGTCTATAGATGTCAAATATATATCCAGCTAATTAATGGAGTCCTTGAATTCAGCTGAGTCCATGCTGCTATTATCTTTTTCCTGCTGGATCTTCCATTTCTTATAAATTAGTATTTTTTTTAATCCTTGAAATTCACACATCTCACCAGATTATGACTAACTAGACTCTTCCTTCTTTCCTCTTTCCTTCCTTCCTATCATCCTTCCTCACCTTTGTCTCTTACTTTCTATTTTTATTTTTGTCCAATATTGAAGGGACATTTTTAACCATCAGAACTGGTCTTTAATTGAGGCAAGTTTGTTGATATTACAAAAATGTATACAAAACATTTTTCATTAGAATGATACATTGGATTGAAAGTTCAACATTGTAAAGATGCCATTCATACCAAATTAATTTATTTTCAACCTATCATTGAATAGAAATACTTTATTTTGTGAGTATTACTTGTTTGTTAATTTTTCTTCTCTGCTCTCACTTATTTTTAAATTTTTTATGATGTCTGTCATTTTACAGAAGTTTTAAATATTTTGTAGGCAAAACTGATATAGATTTCTAATTTTTCCCTTCCTAAGGAAGCTATTTGTTTATCAATACTTTGTCAATATAGAAATAATCCCATACAATCCTCCCAGAAATTCATTTACTTTCCTTTTTATTTCACCTTTCAATCTATCTGGAAACTGCTTGTGTGTGTGTACATCAGTGTGTGTTAGATTTATAACATAATCAGTATAATTTATCTTTCCTCAATGATTTCAAAGATCATGATCATGATAAGGAAAATTTGTATATGCACATAAATCTATTTCATACTTCTGTTTTACTGACATATTTTCCTATTTCTCTGTATATACTACAATGTTTTGCTGGTTTTGCTTTATAGTATGATTTGATATTTTCCAGGCCACTAATTCTCAATATTAAGTTGCTCCATATCACTAGGGAATACTGGGAGTTGTGAGGGTATTTTACGGTGTCACAATGACTGACCGTGTGCCACTAGCAGTTACTAAGTGAAGGCCAGAGATGTTAGCATATTTCAATAAATGAAAGAATCCCATCCAACAAAGAAATATTTCAACAAATATGTCAGCAATATCTTTATTTGAGAAAAGTTATTTAACAAAAAAAGCAAAAATAAAGCAAAGCAAACAGCAACAACAAACAAATGAAAAACAATTTGGAATCAGACAAGTTAAAATAACAAAATGAATTTGACTTAACAAATATTAACTGTCTTAGAGGAGAATTAACAAGAAAAATTAAGAATTAGGATAGAAACTTCACATTCAGGAATATAGTTCATGTCTCTAGAAAAACATTTTTTTTCTCTCCACTTAAGTTTTATGCATCCTTATCAGATAAATCCACAGGAATCTTGAAGGGTTTTGCTACCACTGTGAGTGGAATTTGTCCTTTATTTTACATGCTATCTTTATATTATATTTTTTCACTGTATTTTCTAGTAGTTGTATCTTGTGCATATGAATGGGAAAGCCATCAATTTTACTTTATTGATATATTCAATTACCTTTTAGAACTATTTTATTAGGCCTAATTTAAAGAATTTGTTTGTTCCATTAATTCCCTTGTGTTTTTTTGCAAGAGTAATTTTTTCCTACCATTGTAATATGTCTTACATGTATTGCTTTGTATAATTATATTGCCTAGGAACTCAAGAAGTAATAATAGTGGTATCTTGCTTAATCCCATGGGCGGAGGAGCCTGGTGGGCTGCAGTTCATGGGGTGAGAAAAGTCGGACACAACTGAGCTACTTCACTTTCACTTTTCCCTTCCATGCACTGGAGAAGGAAATGGCAACCCACTCCACTGTTCTTGCCTGGAAAATCCCAGGGACGGGGGAGCCTGGTGGGCTGCTGTCTATGGGGTCGAACAGAGTCGGACACGACTGAAGTGACTTAGCAGCAGCAGCAGCCATTAATATTTTAGCATCAAGAATATTGTTGACTTTGTTCCTATTAGATATGCTTAAGCAAATTTTCTTTCTATTTCCAGCATGTTAATTTTTATAAAGAAAATTCCATCTGAAGACAAGTATCAGCTCAGAAAAAAATATCCATTTAAGTATCTATTTAAATATTATGACTTAATTGTTCAACATAAGATGAAAAGTGAAAGACATCTAATTTACCAGTTTGTTCTGATAGCAGATTTTAAATTAATTCTAGTAGCAATTGTATACATGGTCTCTTTTCTTTTGATTTACATATTTGTATTTATTTTCTTCACACTTAAAGAGGTTTTATCTCTCTGCTACTACTACTAGTTAACTAACACACAAAAGTGCATGTTTTATTCTGGGTACCACTATATCTGTTTTGTGTGTGTTACTCATTTTTTCCTCACAACATCCTCATGAGGTAGATATTATTATCTTCATTTTAGAGATAATGAACCAGTTACAGGGAGGATAAGTGACTTTCTCAAGGTCATACAACTGATAATTGAGCATAATGGAAGATATTAAATGAAGATGGCACATTAATCAAATGTCTCTTAATATCCCTTCCCTCTTAATATCAAATAATGAATGCCTCTGTTACATTCTTATGTATCACCAACAGAGACAGGCTTTAGTTTCTCTTCTGCTTGATCTGCATTCTTTTTCTTGCTTACCAGTGATTTAAACTGCATTTATGCCCTTTGGATTTATCATCTATCACTTTCTGGTGTGGGTAGCAGTGGTAGTATCCTGCAGCAGACCTGTACTCTGGCACCAGTGGCACATAAGGGGCATCCAAACAAGTGCATTTCTTCAGCATCATCTTGGCTGTAGTTCCTCCCACAAAGCTTCTGTTGTTTTCTGCCCATTTTCCTAGCAGGTCTTCCATCCTGCCAGCTAATTGTGCGAGCTATCCAACATTCTTTCAACAAATCAATTTTCTCCTTTGATTAGCTAGAGCTGTTTTTGCTGCTCACAATCAAGATCCATAACCAAGAGAGAAACTGTTACCAAGGAATATGGTGCATTGATAGATAGCTGCAAGGGAATATGGGGACCATCAATTGTTTCCTGGAATATCTGGATCAGAAACTAGTCAAAACCTTGCTTAAATGCCAATATGAGAAATCTTCAGCAGTGAAAAAGCTAATCAAATCATTGCTTGTGGTCACCTGGCATCCAGTGCACAGTACAGGCATCACTTATGTGAATTGAGTTGCTCTTACCACAGAACAGTAGGATGTACATGAGGAATTTATGGACTTAGAAAAGGGGCAGCTGCTTCAAACATCAATGGGCAGCTTAAAGAAAGAGAATGACAAGTCAAAATCCTTGAATTCTAGGCTCATAGCACTGACTGAAATCCAGGGAGTCTCTAGGATCGAGATAAAAGAATCTCTCATCTTTTGTTGTTGCAGGAACTGAGCTGGGTAAAAAATAAAATGTGGTCTTCGAGATAGTAAAATTAAGACTATCAGTCGAATTCACAGCTTTTATGTCTCTCTCATGTGAAAATTAAAGAACTGGTAGAAAGAGTATGTTGGCAGTCCAAACACTAACTCCCACTGATAGTCCATTGAAATTGAAGAAGATTCAAAGAAACATCCTCCTGCCTCTCCCTAAAGACACCTAGAGCCACTTATCATGATAAAGGTTCCCTGATGAAAGGGAAATGCTTAAATGAGCTTTAAGCATGTATTAACTCCTTGTACCTATTGGAGGATATTCTTTCTTTATGGTTTTCAGGGCCACTTGTGAATCTCCTGGTACAAAAAAAAAAAAAAAAAAAAATGCCACAGGAAGTCCAATTTTCTTGGCTATCATGTAGACTTTGACAACTGTTTCACATTGCCTTCAACAAGGATCTGTCAGAATTTATAGGTAGTGGCTGCTAGTTTTCTTAAATAATGAGGAATCTCAAAGAATATGTATTTTGGAAGGGTAGAAGAAGCAGGGATGAAGTTTTCTGAAATGGGCTTGGAACATGAAGAATATCCATGCTACATGCTCAGAGGACGTCTTCACTCATAATAATTAGGCATACAAGACAACATAATCTCAGTGCCAGTTATCTCTCTTCTATAATATCTTCAGAACTTACCTAACGAATTATGTGGCTATGGTGAACAATATGGATGCCATTCGCAAATACAGCAATACAAAATCCCCTTCACCAGTATATGAAGACATTTTCCCCAAAAGTAATATGTCTGAACCTGTAATATTGTACAATAATATATTTGGGCATCAGTTGATGATTTTTTTATTTTACTTCTTTTGTCATGGAGAGTTCCTGTGATGCAGATTAGTTATTATACTTATTCTGGATTTGGATTTAGATTTGATTTTTGCATTCATCATGGCTCAAGACAGTATTTCCATGAGTGTTTTAGTCAACAGAATACTTCATTCAATATGATGACATTGCTCATAATTTTTTTCAAACAAGGAGCTCAATTTCTCATGAAAGAACTAAGACAAGGGGGTCGTGCCCTTAGGTTACTTTAGTCTTATCATGTACATTACTAAGGAATCAATTATGGCATCAGATCATAGGATGGTATCTATGTTTTGAAACACTGACCAATATATGGCACTATTTCTTTCATGGTAAGTATGTATAGGTCCCCAAACAAAGGAATAGGGCTTATCTGATGGCTTAGCAGATAAAGAACCCACCTGCAATGCAGGAGACACCAGAGATTCAGGTTTGATCCCTGGGTCAGACAGATATCCTGGAGAAAGAAAGAGCAACCCACTCCAGTATTCTTTCCTGGGAAACCTCATGGACAGAGGAGCCTGGTGGGCTACAGCCCAAAGGATTGCAAAGATTTGGATATGACTGAGCGACTAAGCACACAAACACAAAACAAAAGAATACAATTGTAATTATTATAGTATCTCTCACAATTAAGCCTAATCAACCATTGACATTTTTAGAAAAATTTTCATCCCTGAGATTGGGAACTACTAATTCAGACATTAGTAATAACCATGGGAAAAATGTTCTACCAGGGGATTCAGCAATGGTTACATGAAAGTCAACGACATCATCTAGACCATTCATAGTCTCATGAAACCGAGTCAGCAGGCAAAAACAGGGGTTACTCTTTTGAATTGGGTTATTAGATTCTGGAAATCAAAAGAAAAGAGAATAGTGATGCATCAAGGAGGATAGGTTTTTAATGGTCTCTGAGGAATTTTCATACAATCATATCTACTTGTAAAAGACTGAGACTCTGTATAGACAGGACTCCTAAACAGTCGGGCACGACTGAACAACTAAGCACGGCACAGCACACAGAAGAGCTTAGAACTCCTAGGAATAAAGGGTTGATCACTTCACTGGCTGAAAAGCTCAACAAGTGCCAATGGCAAAGGAAATGCATAGTTTAGAGAAAAATAAAAGTGATATTGGGACTTCCCTGACAGCCCAGTGGTTTTGACTTCACGCTTCCAATGCAGGGGGTGTGGGTTCAATCATTGGTGGGGAACTAAGATCCCACATGCCACGTGGTGTGGCCAAATTTTTTTTTTAATAAAAGTGATACACACACACACATATATCACATCTACATATGCATATACTATATATAATTTTGTGATCATTGTAAAAATGACCATTAGCTCCAATGACGTATCTTTTTCTTGGCAAATCTTATTATTTAAAATATATATGAAAGTGAAAGTGTTAGTTGCTCAGTCCTGTCTGACTCTTTGTAACCCTGCAGATATAGCCCACCAGGCTCCTCTGTCTATGGAATTCTCCAGGCAATGATACTGGAGTGGGTAGCCATTCCCTTCTCCAAGGGATCTTTCTGATCCAGGGATCAAACCCAGGTCTGCATTGCTGGAGGATTCTTTACCATCTGAGCCATCAAAAAATATGTACATAATTGAAATCTTCTGTTTTTATTTCCTTTCCTTTCAGTAGCTACTGCCACAGGAATAAGTGGTCATTAAGTTTATAATTTCAGCTATATTTTGTTGAACATCAAGACTGGATTCAAGATAACTAGGGTCAGGATGGATGTTACTCAGGGCTCCTAGACTTAGAGCCCGGTGAAGGACGGAAGAAACCTATAGTTTTCTCCTTTTGAAACTCTGGTAAAAAGGGATTTTTGCTATGAGAGGAAATTGCACTGTGTTAGGAGGTTTTTCCTTTCAAAATAAAAAGAGCATTTTATACTAATTTTGGATTGCCAAAGGGATATTTTAAAATTAATTTATTTATAAATTGAGGGATACATGTTTTACATAATTTTGTTGATTTCTGTCAAGCTTCAACATGAATCAGCTATAGGTATACATATGTCCCCTCCCTTTTGAACCTCCCTCCCATCTCCCTCCCAATCCCATCTCCAAGATGACATCAACCTATCATCTCTAGGTTGATACAGAGCCCAAAGGGACAATTTTTTTTTTTTTTCCAAAGGGACAATTTTTAGTGAGCATATTCTGGGGCCATGATACAAATATTCAACTTACTTGAGAATATTTATTTGAGAATAAAGTCTCCATTATGTAAACCTGGGAGGGATCCAAGGTTCAAGGTCAGACAAAAGGGTCAAAGTCTATTCATTTTTATCTCTGGCACCTAGAGCAGGGCAAGAGACCTACCTTCCACCAAAGAGATGCCTCCTCCCCCCCTTTTTTTTTTTTTTTTAATTTATTTAAACTGAAAAAAAAAAACCAAAAAACTTTACCCATCTCTCCCAATTTCTACTTCCTGCCTCAAGCAACCACCAATCTATGAGCTTGTGTCTTTTTGTTGTTGTTTATTTTTCATTTCCATATATGAGAGACCATGTGATCTTTGCCTTTTTATGTCCTTCACTTAGCATAATGGTCTTAAGATCCATCCATGATATCCCAAACAACAGAGTTCTTCCTTTTTATGGCTGAATAGTATTTCATTCTATACATATACCACAATTCTTTAACTGTTCATCCACGGATGAACACTTAGGTTATTTCCATATATTGGATACTATAAGTAATGCTATAATGAACATGAAGGTGCATATATATCTTTAAATTTGTGCTTTTGATTTATTTGGATACATACCCAGAAGAGGAATTGTTGGATCATATGGTAGTTTTATTTTAATTTTTTAAGAAACCTCCATATTGTTTTCCACAGTGGCTGTACTAACTTAATCCCATGAACAGTGCTCAAGGGTTCCCTTTTCTCAACATCCTCAACACTTCTGATTTCTTATATTTTTGATAATAGCCATTCTGAAAAGTGTGAAGTGATATCTTGTGCTTTTGCTTTGCATTTCCATAATGCATAATAATTTTGAGCATCTTTTCATGTACCTCTTGCCATTTGTATGGGTCTTTAGAAAAATATCTATTCAGATCTTCTGCCCCCATTTTAACGGAATAGTTTATTTTTTTTCTATACAGTTGTATGAGTTATTCATAAGTTTTAGATATTAGCTTATTATCAGATATATGGTTATATATACAGGGTTTCCCTGGTAGCTCAGTGGGTAAAGAATCCACCTGCAATGCAGGATACTCTGGTTTGATTCCTGGGTCAGGGAGATCCACTGGAGAAGGGATAGGTTATCCACTCCAGTCTTCTTGGGCTTCCCATGTGGCTCAGCTGGCAAGGAATCTGCCTGCAGTGTGGGAGACCTGGATTTGATCCCTGGGCTGGAAAGATCTGGAGATGGGAAAGGCTACCTACTCCAGTATTCTGGCCTGAAGAATTCCATGGACAGTATAGTTATATATGTATATAATATGTAATATTTTGCAAATATTTTCTCTCATTCAGTATGTTGCTTTTTCATTTGGTTGATGGTTTCCTTTGCTGTGCAGAAGCTTTTTAATTTGATGTAGTTTCACTTGTTTATTTCTGCTTTTGTTGGTTTTGCATTTAGTATCAGATTCAAAAGCTTATTACTGAGACCTCCTTCAAGGGGCTTACTGCCTATGTTTCTTTTCCAGGAGTTTAATGGTTTCAGATATTACATCCAAGTCATTAGTACATTTTGAGTTAATTTTTGCTGTGATTCAATTTCATTCTTTTGCATGTGGCTGTCTATGTTTTCCAACAATAACAACAAAAAAAAGAGACTGTTCTTTTCTTATTGTAGTTTTGGCTCCTTTGTCATAAATTAATTGACCATATAAGTACGGATTTATTTCCAGTATTGCTATTCTGTTACTTTGGTCTATGTGTCAGTTTTTAATTCTAATACCATACTGTTTTGATTAGTATACTTTTGCAATACAGTTTGAAACTAGGGACCATGATGCTTTCAATTTTGTTCCTTTTTTCTCCCCCTCAAGATTGCTTTGGCTACTTGTACTTGGTTTCGCATTTGTACAAATTTGTATATGGTCCCATACAAATTTAAAATTGTGTCTTCTATTTCTTTAAAAATACCACTGGAATTTTGATAGAATTTGCATTGAATCTATACATTGCTTTGGGTAATATGTGAATTATAATAATAGCTCTTCTGATGAATGAACACAGAATATCTTTTCATTTATCTGTGTATTCTTCAATTTCTTTCATTAATGTTTTGTAGTTCTCAGTATACAGGTCTTTATTTATTCATTTATTTTTTAACACCTTGAGTTTCATTTGGTTCTCACCATTAACAAAGACCTTCCAAATGAGAACATGACTGAAGCAACTTAGCATGCATACATGTATGCAGCATAAACACATGCATGGAACAAGCATGCACTATGCACTGTAATTATTACCACTTTGCAGTTAATTTTAAAAACACTGACAAAAGTTTGTTTATCCATGGAGTATTTGAATATACAGGTGTTTAAATTACTCAGTTAAATTTTTTTAAGGTATTAAATTAAATTAAAGGACACTTGCTCCTTGGAAGAAAAGCTATGACAAACCTATACACTGTATTAAAAAGCAGAGACATCATTTTGCTAACTCTGTATAGTCAAAAGTTATGGTTTTTCCAGTAGTTATGTACAGATGTGAGAGCTGGACCCTAAAGAAGTCTAAGCACTGAAGGATTGATGTTTTTCTACTGTGTGCTGGAGAAGGGTCTTGAGAATCCCTTGGAATGCAAGGAGATCAAACCAGTCCACCCTAAAGGAAATCAACCCTAAATATTCATTGAAAGGAATGATGCTGAAGCTGAAGCTCCAATACGTTGGCCACCTGATGTGAAGAGCTGACTCACTGGAAAAGACCCTGATGCTGGGAAAGATTGTGGGCAGGAAGAGTGCAACAGATGATGAGATGGTTGGATGGCATTACCAACTCGATGAACATGAGTTTGACCAAACTCTAGGAGATAGTGAAGGATAGGGAAGCCTGGCATGCTGTAGTCTGTGGGTTCCAAAGAGCCAGAAATGACTAAGTGAGTGAACAACATTACATTCTTTTAGATGCAATTATAAATGGGATTGCTTGCTTAATTCTCTTTATGATAATTTGTTATAAGTATATGGAAATGCAACATATTTTTGTGTATTGATTTTGTGTTTTATAACTTTATTGTATTTGTTTATTAGTTGTAACAGATTTTTGATGAATCTTCAAATTTTCCTATATATAATCTCATGCCACTGGCAAGCAGTTGCAATTTACTTCTTCCTTCTCAATTTGGTTACTATATTTATTTTTCTTGCCTAATACAAATGCCACTCCAAAAATCCCATATTATTACTTTTATCATGGCACTTCTTAAATAATATTATAATTGCTTTCTTTGTCATATTAAATGCCCTATTAGAAAGGAGATTAAAATTTACCTGCAATTAAGACAGACTAGTCTCACACAGGGCCTTGTGTACAGTAAAAACTCTGAAACTGTGTTTTGCTACAGGAGTGTAGTTGATTTTCTGCCTCTTACCTTATATCACCTTATTAAGCCATTGCTTTTCAGTTCAGACTGTCTCTTCTGCACTGTTCTGTGATGCTGCCTGGAAATCTGTCAGCTTTGCCAGCTGCCTCTCTGTGTTGGTCAGTAGGAAGCACAAGAGGCAGCTATGAGGATGGAGGAAGAGAGACTTGTTCCATCTTATTTGCTTGCTGTTGGTTTCCTGTCCCTATCAGCATCACCTTGGCCTCTTATCACTTCTTCCCTTTGGAGGCACCAGTTTATTTCAGTAAAATGTTGAACTGAGTTTTCAGCTTTTCTAAACGTGCTGAACCAACCTTGGTGTGTACCTGCAGAAACTCCAGCATCTTCTGATGTTGTTCAGTATCCCTCTTCATGGGACTGGATCCTAGTGAAGTGAGATTTTTCCTCCAAGTTAAGAGATTCCAGTTTAGGTCAAGCAGTGGTCTCTTCTCTGAGTTCTGAGCTTCAGCTCTGTTGGGTGCCTACTCCAAGTTTGTTCATTTGCATTCCTTCCCAAAGCCCTAGGATGGTAGCTGCAGTCTGCTGACAGTCCTTCTATAATCATTTAATTTGCCTTTTTGCCTTTTTCATTCTTCAAAACCTTACTAATAATTATTTATATATTCTGTTTCTGTTAAATTAATTTGATTTTGTCTCCTGATTGAACCCTGACTGATACAAATTCCTTCCCAGCAACAATCTGTCCTTCCTTGTAACAGATGCAAAAGCATGCTTGATGGGAACTTAAACTTCTGTTGTAGCCTATTTAAACCCCAACTAGCTTTGATAAGAGCAACCTTCTGCCTGTGTTTCTGTATGTGATATATGGACTCAGAAAACTAGAAAAATCCAGGTGCTTAAGCCAATTCAAATTGTGTTTCCAGTTTTCTCAAGCAAAAGATATAATGAGGATGTTCATGTTTTACTCTTTTATTTTTGTATTGTTTGAATAATTTATAAGAAGTATCATGTATTAATCAAGGTTTTGTGGAAAACTACTTGTTTTTTGACTACTTGTTCAAATTGGCTATTTACAAAAGCTAGCCTATAAAGGTGTAAGGAAACCAAGGGAGATAATGCAGTTCCCCCAAGGTAAGTTACACAAGGAGATCTGTTACCAGTCTTAGACCTGAAAGGACTAAAACCCATAGAGAGATCTACTGGTAAGTATCACGTGCCAGGAGCTTGGGCTTTTCGCTGAGGTATACAGTCAACCTTCAGTGAAGGGGTTAGGGGATAAATTCCCCTACCCACCAGCTCTGATCTCCTGCCAGAGATCTCCATTAGCAGAAATCAACTGGAAACTGAAGGGCAAGGAATTGCTTGATATGGTTCGTAGCGGTCATCTCTTGGAGGTCTAGCAGGGTACAGAAAAGAGGACAGGGGACCTGGAGGAGGGGATGGGGAATGTCTTGCACAATTGGGTTAACTACAAATGCAATGAAAATGTTTTTAATAAAGCCACATATTCAGGAAGAAATTCTCTTGAAAAAATGAAAAAGTAAACTGAGGGCAGGGAAAATATACTGAAGGGTGAGAAGAGAAGAGGAGCACATTCACAAAACATTTCTGGAAGTATAGAAGTTAAATATCAAAGAGAAACACTGTCATCTGAAAACATGAAAGGAAATGGAAATATAAGTGTTCTAACATTTGTTTTAACAATAAATGCAGATTTTTAGCAAACTCCCATCTTGATTCTGGAAAGCATTTTAGTGCTAAGTATCATAAAGAAACACTGAAACAGTTTGACAAATACCTCCACACATATATAACATGTGGATATATGTATGTTTAACACTTCAAAATATAATATGTGGTAAGTTGCAGAGCATCTATAATTAATTAAGCTGTTTTCACAGCCCTCTAGAAGAATATTTTTTCCAGGATAGCTGACTGCATAATCTGAGCATGATTTATTTATAGAGTACTAATGAAGACATATCTAATCATCATAATTAATTGGTATTTTTGTGCTTTGAGGTCTAATCACAAAATCTTTCACATGCTGACTTAAAGTTAACCTGGCTATGGGGCAAGCATTTAAGACAAACCTGGCTTGTTGTTTCTAATATGCAGCTCTATCATATTCATCTACTTATTCAACATTTCTAGCTGCTGTTATATGATAACAGGACAGGCAGCCCATTTGGTCAATTCAGGTTTTAAAAAGATTTTCTTGAATGAACCAGCAAACAAAAAGAAACCCGAGGAATTATATTTGGCATAGCAGATAAAAACCTGAGTTGTTTATGTTATTTATTGTGTTGTATTATTGTCAGAATTTTGATTATCTTGATGTCGAAGCAGACTTTTAAAGAAGCTTATTACTCGTTGGATAAAAATATACATTTCCCTCTTCATATTTACTTGTTAATTTTCCTTTCTTTTTTACTTGTATGAAAAGTAATTCAGACATATCATTAAAAGATAGATTAGGATAATTTTGTCCATTTTGTTATAATTATTGAGAATTTCTGAGGAAGACTCTCAGAGTACTTGCTTTCCAATTTGGATACTGAAATCAGAAGATATTACACAAACAATAAATATTCATAGCAAGTGTTTCTTTCACCAAGTGTCTAAAAGTCAGGTTTAGGATATGGATTATAGTTTCAGAATTAGACTGGTCCTTACCATCTATGGGGTCACACAGAGTCGGACACGACTGAAGCGACCTAGCAGCAGCAGCAGTTACCTTTCATTCATAGTTAGCTCCATGTGGAAGACCTGTCCTGGGAGAATAGCATAAAACTCATGCTCTTTTTTGGCAGTTTCTTGGCTGAATTTATAAATTCCTTAGATCACTCCACCTCCCAGGGATGGGATGAGCAAAGAATTAGAGAGAAACCAGAGTTACACTTGTTGATTTTCTTTTTGAGGTGAGTTGGAAACAAAAATTTTGGTTCTGTTAAAAAGAAACAGAAAACAAAAACAAAAACAGTATTCTGTATTTGCCAACAGGTTTATTCAGATTACATTTGATTCTTTGAATATTTCGGGATTAAAATATTCTTAACATTTCTTTTTATATGGCTCAGTTCAGTTCAGTCACTCAGTCGTGTCCGACTCTTTGTGACCCCGTGAATCGCAGCACACCAGGCCTCCCTGTCCATCACCAACTCCCGGAGTTCACTCAGACTCATGTCCATCGAGTCAGTGATGGCATCCAGCCATGTCATCCTCTGTCGCCCCCTTCTCCTCCTGCCCCCAATCCCTCCCAGCATCAGAGTCTTTTCCAATGAGTCAACTCTTCGCATGAAGTGGCCAAAGTACTGGAGTTTCAGCTTTAGCATCATTCCTTCCAAAGACATCCCAGGGCTGATCTCCTTCAGAATGGACTGGTTAGTATTAATTAATTGATCCATAATATGGTTACTAAAAGGGGGGATAAACACTTGGGTATTAAGATTCCCACCTTTTGCTATTCATCCAGGAAAAGTGTGTATTAAAAGTTAGTTAAATATATCATTTGTCTAATGGAGCAAGAATTGTGACCAGAGGATGAGCAGATGGCCAGTGTGGTTTTCCACAGTGAATCAGCGTCTTCAAAAGTAGCCAGGTGATGAGCATAATAAGCAGATGATCGGGTATAGAAATGACTGAAAATAGCCAGGGTCATCTCAATGACTTTAATAAGGTCAACTATATTTTCTCAGGATGTTCTGACACAGGGCATCCTTCAGGGTGTTCAGAACTTGCCTTTATTCACACTGTAATGGTAATGGGTAGTCTAAATATCTAGCTATAGTGGTGAAAACAGACATGTCAACCTCATACTGCTTGGCTGTAAGAAAGATGATCAGCAGACATTTCCAGCAGTCAGCACTTTCAGGAGCTTTCCAGAACAGCCCCCATCCAGTGTCTAAATGAGGTGAGGTAACAAGGCTGGGCCATTCTGGCCCAAGGCCAGTCAACTTTGATATTCTAATGGGCAAGATGGGTCCAGGCTTTGTCAGGTCTGCACCTCAATCTGATTTTTCTCTTCCTGGAGGAATCAGTAGCAAATAAATATCTAGAATCCCAAATTCAACGTTATTTACTTACTTCTACAAAACTTATAATAATTATATCATTTATATGAAGCCCTCCTGAGAAACCACTAGAATGAGAGGAAAAAGTGAGTGCTCCAACAACAAAAAAGAAGCAAACAAAAGAGAGAGTGATTAATTAAACTGACGTGGATTAATCTCATAAAATTGTTTGAAAATTCAAGTATTATGAAAATTTGAAGTAGAAGGGAGCATATATTTCTAAATTAATGCACTTATGAATCTGTGAATACAATAAACATGGTAATATGAATTGTATAACTATAGTCAGCTTCAGCTGCTATAACAAATTATCACTGTGTGGCTTAAACTACAGACATTAATTTTTTATAGTTCTGGAGGCTGGAAAAGTCCAATATCAAAGAATCAGCTGATTTGATTCCTGGTGAGGGCTTTGGCCTACAGATGGCCTTTTCTTTGTATCTACACATGGCAAAGAGAGTGATCTCTCTCTTTTCTTATAAAGCTACTGATCTCATTTTAAGGGCCCCACCCCTACAACTTCATTTAGCCCTAATTAATTCCCCAGAGGTCTTATCTCCAAGTATTATTACATTGAAGGTAAGAGATTTAATATATACTTTTTGGGGGGAGACATAATTCAGTCTGTAGCATTATTCACACAAAAGCACTTTGGGATGAGTAGAAAAATTGCCTTCCCAGATTGTGGAGCAACTTTCAGACTTCAGTGGGTATATTCATAAGAATGCTGAACTGAAGGTGACCCAGGCTGAGTTCCAAACACAGGGCTGAAAGCCTGCACGACTTGGTATGAGTTAGAAATTGTGGACAACTTTGACCTTCTTCAGAAGGACAATGAGGGTACCCAGAGATCTTTCCACTGAGTTACTGTGCATTTCTATATGATATAAGGAATATGTAGTATCAAAACAATAATTGAATATTAAAGGTAAAATATCATTTAAATGACTTCATTTTAGAGGCTGATATGATACATGATGGAAAAGGAAATGGCAACCCACTCCAGTATTCTTGCCTGGAGAATCCCAGGGATGGAGGAGCCTGGTGGGCTGCCGTCTGTGGGGTTGCCCAGAGTCGGACATGACTGAAGCGACTTAGTAGCAGCAGCAGCAGCAGCATGATACATGAACTAAGTTTTATTTTTAAAGTAATTATGACAGTGAAATATTGGTTAGAGAAAAGACCAACTTGAAGAAGATTTAGTAGTGTATAGAGAATTTTGGGGAAGTACATCTGAAGCTTTGTACCACTTACTGTCTTATTAACCTTTCTGTGTTCCTTCTTGGATATGTTCTTCCTCAAATGTTATATTTCCTCTCTTCGAAATAGACTCAATGAGATTTTAAATTGTGTGTTTTGCATTCAATTTCTCAAAGCACTTAAATTGAGTTGACTGGTTTCACAAGCAGTGCTGTCAAAACTGATGGGTAATTTGTGAAAGAAACAAAAACAAGAAAAGATACAAACATGTGTAGTATGAGACTGGGAAGAGAGACATGGCATATTAAGAGGCTCTCATGATGATGTTAGAGCACTGAGTTAATTATTACTCCCCAGAAGTTAATGATGACAATGATTGGCTCAAGTTTGTGAGTGAGGGAGGAAAAGGACACAAAGAAACCCAGTAGTAGTTTGTTTTACAAATGTGAGAAAATACTATCTCCCTGCTGCTACTGCTGCTAAGTCGCTTCAGTTGTGTCCGACTCTGTGTGACCCCATAAAGGGCAACCCATCAGGCTCCCCCGTCCCTGGGACTCTCCAGGCAAGAACACTGGTGTGGGTTGCCATTTCCTTCTCCAATGCATGAAAGTGAAAAGTGAAAGTGAAGTCGCTCAGTCGTGTCTGACTCTTAGCGACCCCATGGACTGCAGCCTACCAGGCTCCTCCACCCATGGGATTTGCCAGGCAAGAGTACTAGAGTGGGGTGCCATCACCTCCTCCGAATGTAACTATTTATTATCATGGATTGATAGATAACTTTTGGGGAATATGTCCAGTCAGCTTTAGACATTGAAAAGTAGTTTGAAAAGTTTGACATTGAAAAGAAGGTGTTGTAACACCTTCTTGATTTGTACTACAAAGAAGATATTTCCTAATTGAACACTTTGCTAAATTTTGATTAAATATAAGCATATACTTTCTTCTACCTCTTCCTTTACTTGTTAAACACTTATCATCCATTCTTACAAATTATGCAGAAGGCACAAGAACTTTTACAACTTAAAAATAATAAATTGTGCATAGGAGATACATAAGTTTAGCTAGCACAGGGAGAAAAAGACCTGTTATTTATGTCATGTTTATTTATCCCAATTATAGAAGTAGAAATGATCCCCCAAACAGTTTGATAGATGATGATTGAGGTTGCAAAAATAATTGGGCTAATTGTGTTTATTCTGTTTCATGAAGCTAATTGAGAATAAAGGTAGAATCTTCCTCTAGAAAGATGCTGTTTTATTGTATTTATAAAATCATAAAACAGCTATGTCATCCACAATTTTCAAAAATAATTATATTGGTTTTGAAACTGTCAGAACATATTTCCTGACTGTATAACATAAGTAGGTAAGCAATCCAATATGGTGACCTAAATGTTCCATGTTGAGCCATCACAAAATGTGGTGGTTCTCTGGCTTCTCTTTGGAAAGTGCAGCAATTGCATCTAACAACATATTTGTCTTTGGTGAGGCATCTATTATGACAGCATTCAGAATACTAGAGATTTATATTCTATAAAGGTCTCAGGAGCTTAACTTCAGCATTAGGGCTATGCATTGTACAAACTTTGATAAAAGTGATTGTTTTCCCTCCCAACATAAAAGGAATCATTTAAATTCATTTTAAGAATTCCAAACTTTGGTAGTCAGTCATCTTTTGTTCTCCAAGTTTGCAATTCATGACATTTAAACAAAACTTCAGTCTGGTGGATAAACTGGCTTAGGTTTTTGACTTCACTAACTGATCAGTTTGAAAACTGTCAATTAATTAGTTTGCTTCCACCTCCCCTTCTTCAATTCTGCCCCTGCCTGATCTGTTTTCAGAGTAACCTATTCGCCTGGTTTTATGTATTAGCATAGTCTCAGATGAAGAAGCTTATCCAAATGTATTTGCACTTTGATAAAGCCCTTGTTCAACAGAAGGGACCATAAAAATACTTGTCGTATTTTTGATATGTATTAGTCAATAAAATCATTACTCACTGAAATGTAACGGGGTGCAGTCTTAGATGGGGTGCAAGCTCCAAAGCTTCCCTGATGGCTCAGATGGTAAAGAATCTGCCTGCAATGCAGGAGACCTGGAGCTGATCCCTGGGTTGGAAAGATCCCCTGGAGGAGGGCATGGCAACCCAGTCCAGTGTTCTTGCCTAGAGAATCCCCATGGCAGAGGAGCTTGGTGGGCTACAGTCCATGGGATCGCAAAGAATCAGACATGACTGAGGACTAATCACCAGCTCCAAAGGGAAAGTGAACTCTGTCCCTGCTGCTGGTAGAGATACATCTAGATCCAGCACTATCTCTGTCGTAAGGATGCTGAGAAGCAGACAGCTGAATAAAATCCTGAATCACAGCTGCTGCTTCACTTTCTTTAAGAGCAGAACTATGCTGATTAAGCCATGAGTATTTGAAGAGTTTTTTCCTTCTTCTTTTTTTTTTTATTTTTTCCTTCTTCTTTTTTAAAAACAAATTTCTAGCTATCTGTAAATCATGGAAGAACAGGAATGGGTGGCTTTCTCCCTTCAGCATTGGGTCATCAGTCAAAATACTCTTCCCACACACATAATTTTATCTTGGCCAAATTATTTTCCATTTTTTATTGGATTTTGCATTTTGTTCCATCTTTCATTGTGGTTCTTTCTACTAAAATTATTTATTTCTATGGGCTCCCCTGGTGACTCGTCAGTAAAGAATTTGCCTCCAATGCAAGAGTTGCAGGTTCAATTCCTGGGTACGGGAGGTCCCCTGGAGTAGCAAATGGTAAACCAGTACAGTATTCTTGCCTGGAAAATCCCATGGACAGAGGAGCCTGGTTGGCTACAGTCCATAGGGTCACAAAAATCACAACTTAGTGACTGAACCATCACCACCACCACCATTTACTTCTATAATATACATTTATGAAAAAAGCACCAATTACCACGCTTTCATCTGTTCTCACATAATCGTGAATTCTTAAGAGTTTTTGCTTATACTATCGTCGTGGAATTCTTCACACAACCTACCTAGTCACACAGGAGGCGAAATGTAGTGCTTTTGTATTCTCAGGAAGAAGAGAACCAGACATTGAAGAAAAGTAGCAGGGTCTACTATACGTTTCTAACTTCATAACATTGAATATAACATTCAGCAAA
Organism: Bos indicus; assembly: GCF_029378745.1. Classification (NCBI taxonomy): domain Eukaryota; kingdom Metazoa; phylum Chordata; class Mammalia; order Artiodactyla; family Bovidae; genus Bos; species Bos indicus. The sequence continues at coordinate 56,600,422 of NC_091768.1, read as the reverse complement.
ATGAGTCTCTAAACTATCTGTTAAATGAAATGAATAGGTAAATCAATAAATGATCATGGAATAAAATATTACTTTAAAAATGACATGAATGTTATGATTCAATATTAATTCAAGCCAATAAATATTTGTTGAGCATCTACTATGTGACACATTTAGTTCTATGTTCTGGGATGCAGCAATGGTCAACACAGATAAAACCTATTCCTTACATTTTAGTGAGTAGAGAGATAATCAAAAATAAATAAGTAAATAAAATAATTTCTAATTGTAAGAAGTGCTCTGAAAAATATAAACTGTTAATTTAACAGAATACTAAGGAAGATGGGGAACAAATTTAGATAGAGGAGTCAGAAAGGCCTCTAGAAGAACTGCAATCTGAACATGACAAGTTAACTCTACAAAAATCCAGGCTGAAGAAATAGCAAGTGCAAATGCCCTGAGGAAAGATCTTTTCTTCTTAGTTGATTGATGGGAAATGACATCAGAAATATAGGCAGTTGTCAGTTACAGCAGTATTTTTGTAGGCTGAAAAGAAAAGATTGGAATTTATTGGAGAGATGTAAGCAGAAAACTAATTTTATAGAATATTGAACTTTTACTGTCTTAGGTTGAGTTCCCTACAGAGAATGAGACAACCAGCTGTCTCAGAGGAATGGGGGTGAGAGAAGAAAGAATGCAGTCTCAGTGGAGACTGGCTTCATCTGATCCCATGGGAAAACTGGAGACACAAACTGCACCACAGAGTTAGTCCTGGAGGCCAGGAACCAACCTCCTTTACCCTACCTATCAGTCACTATTTTCTATCCTGGGGCTGTAAGAGAGTACAGGTCCAGCGGCAGTTTCTATTTTGTGTTAAGTCAATCTGCAGAGGAGACCACAATCAGCTGTGTATTATTATTAGCCAGCCTTCACAATAACTGGAAAAGGAGATCAACCCGGCTCACCAAGCACTTTTACTGTAATCACATGGGCTGCTGAGGGGAGAATTAATTATGGTTTTGGTGGGGTTTGGCAAGAGGTGAAAAAGGACAATCAGTACACTGTTTTTACACTGCAAATGAGGGAAGAAAGTGAATTAAACTGCCTTGGGCTTACAAAAGTAAAATTGGAGGGAGGAGACAGGGCATATTTTGGATGGACAGTAATGAGGCTAGATGTATGAAATAAGGGTATGTGGCATTTTTTTTTTTTTTGAATGACTAGATATTATCATTTACAGAGGTAATTTATGGAGGAATAAATAAGAAATAGTATATATCTTTCCAAGATCCTCCAACAAAGTTCCTTTTTAAGAAAGACTTCATTTTCATGTATAACTTGGAGAAAACAGAGTAGAGAGTGTTCAGTGGGCAAGGTGAAGAAAGGAGGAACAAGTCAGAAAAATAAAGAAGTAGATAATAAGGTAGAGAAAAAATAGATAAGGGAAGGAGAAAGAAATAAAAACAAGTATGATATGAATGAAAAAAAAGAAACAGCAGAGATATTTAGTGTGAGGAGGTTAAGGGAGAGACAGAATTACAAGTAGAAGGTTACCCACAGAGCAGTTGTTTTCAAAGTGTGGTCTGAGGACACGTGAAGGACCTTGAAACTTTTTCATATGTATTTAGAGTCAGTCTTTCTTTACATACTCCAACAAAGCAACATATTGCAACAGACTACAGAAGCAATTATGACAATCCAGTGATTTTCTATTAGCAGGCATAGATTTGCAAAAATGCAAAACAATGCTCTTCATAAATTTTTTGGAAAAATATAGTTATTTTTCATAAAGGATTTATTTGAACATATAATACATTTCTATTTTTAAAAAAAAAAAACTTTCGCACAGAAACAAAGCACTAGGTTTGTCACTAGTTTTGTTTTTTTTTTTAATTAATTTTTATTGGAGTATAGTTGCTTTACAATATTATGTTAGTTTCTACTGTAAAGTGAATAAGCTCTACATATGCATATATCTCCTCTTTTTTGGATTTCCTTCCCGTTTAGGTCACACAAAGCATTGAGTAGAGTTCCCTGTGCTATGCAGTTAAGTTTTCATTGGTTACCTATTTTAAACACAGTAGTTATATATGTCAATGCCAATCTTTCAGTTCATCCCACTTCTTTCTCCCCCTTGGTATCTGTATATTTGTTCTTTATGTCTGTGTCTCTATTTCTGCTTTACAAATTTATCTGTATTATTTTTCTAGATTTGACTATAAGGGATATTATACAATATTTATTTTTCTCTTTTTGATACACTTCACTTTGTATGACAGTCTCTAGGTCCATCCTTGTCTCTGAAAATGGAACAGTTTTATTCCTTTTTTATGGTTAAGCAATATCCCAGTGCATAAATGTACCACATCTTCTTTATCCATTCCTCTCTTTATGCTTTCATGTACTGGCTATTGTAGATGCTGCTGCAATGAACATTGGGTGCGTGTATCTTTTTGAATTATGGTTTTCTCTGGGTATATGCCAGGAGTGGGATTTCTGGGTCATATAGAACTAAATAGACATTTCTCCAAAAAGACATACAGATGGCCAACAAACACATGAAAAGATGCTCAACATCACTAATTATTAGAGAAATGCAAATCAAAACTACAATAAGATATCACCTCACACCAGTCAGAATGGCCATTATAAAAAAATTTACAAACAATAAATGCTGGAGAGGGTGTGGAGAAAACGGACCTTCTCATATGCTGTTGGTGGGAATGTACACTGATACAGCCACTATGGAAGAGTACGGAGGTTCCTTGAAAGTGAAAGTGAAGTCTCTCAGTCGTGTCCAACTCTTTGTCACCCCATTTCCAGGCAAGAATACTGGAGTGGGTTGCCATTTCCTTCTCCAGGGGATCTTCCCAACCCAAGGATCGAACCCTGGTCCCCTGCACCGCAGGCAGACTCTTTACTGTCTGAGCCACCAGGGAAAGTGAAAAATAGAACCACCACATGACTCACTAGTTTTTAAGAGAAAAAAAGGGTCCTATACCAAAATGTTTGAGAATTATTGCTGTTTGCCTACTGCTAGGTCAACTGCTAGGTCTACTTACTGAATGGAATTAAGTCAAGATAGAAATAGGCCCAATACAAATAGCATTTTGTTTCTCTGTCTTTTCTCTCTCTTTTTTTTTGAAGACTCCATAGTTGCAAAAAGCAATTATATTTTAGAGTAAGAAAAGAGGCATCCAAAATTCATTAGTGTGTCAAGGAATTCTCTGAACCAATGAATTACTTTTTATGAATTATGAAATTCATTTAAGACATCTTAAGAGAATATATTTCAACATGAAGACATATAAGATCTAAAACAGAGTTATAACATCATTATGGGCAGAGGGTATTCTAGGGATCCAGCTAAATACAGATTCTCATTTATGGCCTTGTTTGTTTCTCCCTAATGCCCTTTACATTTCTTTTAGTTCTTCTCTTTGTATCACATGGTACTATCCTCTATATTTTTCAGGTCCAATTCTACAGAGAGCCATTCTTTGCAATCAAGAGAGTCTTCACACAAGGACTCCATCGAGGCTATTGGCTGCACTGTGCCCACCCTCAAATCATCTTCAGCTGCCCCTCTCAAAATTCATCTCAGGTTTGTAGCTAGGAAAGTTCCAGTGATAGGGCAGGAGAGAAGCTGCGGAAGACACCACCATATGTGGTTTATTTCTTACATTTGCTTAATAATTTTTAAAAGAAGCAAGAAAATTTCAAAAATCACAAAATTGTGAATAATCTTGCGAGTACATATGTTTGGAATTCATTTGTAATATAGTTCTTATTGTTCAGGCCAATTTTTTTTCCCCTTTAACGCTGTTTTTAATGTGGATGTTCATGGCTTGGCCTAAAACTGTTATGTGAAGAAATCCAAGGTTTTTTCCTCTGGGTCTACTCAAATATCTTAAAATTGTTCCTTTTCTTTGGTTGAGCACATACTTTATTCATTCTATCAAATGGTACTTTTTGAAGAATTAATCAAAGGAAATGAAACATATTCAAAAGAAGGCAGAAAATTCTGGAAAAATATCCCCCAAAGATGTAGATGTTGTCATAATGTAATATAGATATCAATAGTAGATTAACAAGGTAAAGATGATTCCTGATGTACCATGGTTTAAGATTTATCAGCTTTACAACAGTGCAAAAGTGATAGCATTCAGTAGAAACTGTACTTGGAATTTTGAATTTTGACCTTTTCCATGGCTAGAACTATGTGATTACGTATTCCCCTGATGCTGGTCAGCAACAGCAAGACACCGCTCCCAGGCAACCGTGTCATCGCAAGGCTTCACAACTGATACACTGCACAACCACCCTGTACTCATACAGCCGTTCTGAGTACTTTCTTCAATAAATTATATGGGATATTAAACACTATAAAACAAGCTTTGTGTTAGATGATCTTGCCCAATCATAGGCTAAAGTAAGTGTTCTCAGCACACTTAAGGTAGGCTACGCTGAGCTACAAGGTTCACAGCTTAGGTTATTAAATTCATTTTTGACTTTAAGATACTTTCAATTTATGATGGGTATATTGAGACATAACCTCATGTAAGCTGAGGAAGAACTGTGTTTCTGTGTTTAAAAATGCCTGTCATTTAGTACTTAAAAGCAGAATCTATAAAAAAATCTTTTGTTGCATAGCAGATATTGTGATACATTTCAAGGAAATATTCCCATACATGTGATAAGAATATTAGTCACATGGTTATTATCATGATGCCCCCTGAAAATAAAAATACAATATATAGAGCATGGTGATACATACACAGAGGCATTGATTTAGATTTGCAAAAGCAGGCAGCTTCCTGTTCTATTGTACTAATGTTAGATTTCAACTGGTGCATATGTGTGCTGGAAGTGCAGAATTAACTTCTACTGAGACATATAATCATGGATTGTTTCTAGTTTTAAATTCAGACTGTTTATCAGAAGATGCTTTTTCCATACCACTTTAAGTCATGAAAACATAATTTTCCAGTTTTATTGAGATATAATTGATAAAGTATTGTGTAAGAGATACAATGTGATAATTTGATACATGTAAATATTGTGAAATGATTACTACTACAAAGGTTAGTTAGCAAACCCATGACCTCACATAGCTTTCTTGCAGGTATGTGATGAAAACATTAAAGCTTTATTCTCACAGCAACTTTCAATTATATAACACAATTATAAATATTTGTGTAATATTTATACAAATATATAAATGTTTATTATATAAATATAATAGTACATTATTGCTAACTACTTTCACCATACTCTACAGTAGATTCCTGGAACTTACTCATTTTATAACTGAAAATTTGTACCCTTTGGTCAATATCTCCAATTCTCTCCCACCCCCACCTCCTGCAATCACCAATCTAAGCTCTGTTTTTGTGAGTTCAACTTTTCTGAATATTTTTTTAATTTGGAGAATGATATTTAGAGATAACAGATAAATTTTACTTTTACAAAAGTTTCTTAGACATTTTGATGTCTATGTCCAAATACTTTTGATTTACTTTAACCTTGGATTAACTCATTACTGTGGGAAATAAATTATAGAGAGAAAAGTTCAATTAGATTTACAAAAATACTACAAGGGAAGGTAAACGAATATTCATGATAGTATTCAAAGAAAAGTTGCTAGGTACAAATATTTTAGTCTGTATAAGGTTAATTTGTAGTAAATCATGCATTATTATAACAAAATATATTTTAAAGTATATTAAATTTCTTCTAGTTATCTCCTTTGTTCTATTAGTATTCATAATTTATTCTTTCTCCCTTTACTTTCAGGTCTCATTCTATTTAAATTATTATAAACTCTATTAGTGAAAAAAATTATATTGCAAAGATTTTACTGAATTTCTGGGGGGACTGGTCCATTTTAATTTTGAAATTAAATTATAAATTTCTATTAAAGTACACGATAAAGGGAGTTAACAGAATTAGGATAGTGATTAAGTAATTTTAAAATAAATATATATTCAGTAGTCATAATTCCCACAACTTTGGAGTATAGATGTAATACTTACACACACACACCCCTCAAGTAAGGAAATGAGGGAAAAAGGTTCAAATAGTTTAACTTTGCTGCTGCTGTTAAGTCGCTTCAGTCGTGTCCGACTCTGTGCAACCCCATAGATGGCAGCCCACCAGGCCCCGCCGTCCCTGGGATTCTCCAGGCAAGAACACTGGAATGGGTTGCCATTTCCTCCTCCAATGCATGAAAGTGAAAAGTGAAAGTGAAGCCGATCAGTCGTGTCCGACTCTTAGCGACCCCATGGACTGCAGCCCACCAGGCTCCTCCGTCCATGGGATTTTCCAGACAAGAGTACTGGAGTGGGGTGCCATTTAACTTTGCTAACCCCACACAATAATTTCATTTCAAAATCTACTTTATAATAAACAAATTGGATTTCTTCTTGTTTTGAGGTATAGGAGCCAAGTGTTTCTTACCAAAAAAAAAAAAAAAAAAACAAGCTTCTAAACCTTTCCATCTTCTAGCTTTCTTTTCTATAAAGCAGGTTAACATCATCTACTTTATGTGTGAAAATCATATACCAAAGCCTTTCTTACCCACGTGTAGTTTTCCACATGCTTTAAAAAAAAAAAAGATTTAACATGTTGTGCAGGCGGGAAAGAGAACTATATTAATGAAGGGTTTTGGCTGCAAAAAAGTACAGCTGGACAGTATGATGCCAATCTTGTCTCTCCGGATAGTATCAGTGAGAGTTCCACTATAAAGAAAAATGGTTTCTTGCACTTGGAACTTAAGACAGACAACTGTATTTGTTTTCTACTGTTATGTAACACACTTCTGCATATTTAGTGATAGAAAATCATCACTAAATGACAACATCATAAATGACAACACTCATTTATTATCTCACAGTTTCTTTAGGTCAGAAGTTTGTCCATGTCTTAGGCTGGGTCCTTTGCCTCAGGTCTCAAAGGATGATATCAAGATGTTGGCTGGAGCTCTAATCTCATCTGAAGCTCAAAGTACTCTTTAAAGCTCTCTGACTTTTGGTACAATTCATTTCCTTATAGATGTAGGATAAAGACCTTTGGCTTCTAGAGGTCATCCATTGGTCTCTGCCACATGACCTTCTCTCCACAACACAGCAATTTGATATTTTCAAGGCCAACATAAGAACATCTGCTGCTTCTTATCTTTTACCTTCAGATTCTCTTTTAAATGCCTCACCTGACTAGGTCAGACCCATCAAGGTAAATTCCTTTTGATTAGCACAAGTTCAATTAAATAGAAACCTCAATTATATCAGCAAATTCCCTTTTTCTTTTCCATATATAGTAATCTAATCATAGGAGTGATCTCATATTTATGGGCCTTCACCCATGACTTAAGGGGAGAATTTATAGAATGAGATCATGTTAGTTTCATCATCGTTGACATTTTGGTTGTCTTTTCATTATTTTACTTCTTTCTCTTATACAGCAGTCATACAGTTTTGGTACAATATGTTTTCTCCTGGACCTAATTAGTTTTGGGTCCTAATTAGACCAAGCAAGTGCCTTTTAAGTATTTTTAACTTCACCCCAATGATTAATGTATAAACATGTTAGTTTACAGTCTAATTCAGTTACACATATAAATGAAAACATCTAGGGTTACTATATGTAATTCACTCTATTGTATTCTGTTTGATTCTTGTCTAGTCTATTTCATTCCAAAATGAAATGCTAGTTACAGTTCAACAAGTTAACATCACAAATCCATTAATGTCACCGTAGGACATGAAAAAACACTGGATTAAGCCAATCACTGTGATTCCATTCCATTGCCAGTGACTGTTGTAAGAAAGCTAAGCATTTTACCCCTTAAAACAAATGCAGACTAAAAATTCAAAGCGAATGAGTCCTCCAGTAGAATAATTAGTAGGGAAATTAGGGTATATTAAAGCAAAGAAATCAGTCAGAATCTGGAATACATGAGAATGCATGTAAAAATATTTGCAAATATAATGAAAGACACATTACAAATTAATATTTTGTTATCCTACTATGGCTGCCCTAAATTTTCAGTAAACCACGCCAGAGTGGATGGTGCCCCTATTCATTCTTTACATGCTTCTCAATCGAGTAAAGCAAGATTGTGGCTGAAGTCTTGTCTCATTTCATTTATTTCATGTCGCTATGCTTAGGAATATAATGGGAGACTTGGAAGCTGGTGTCAGACTTCTATGTGCACAACAGCAGTACCAGATGTCTGAAATTCAGATTTGGAAGATCAGATCTGCATTCCATGAGAAGATTAACTGTAAGAATGTCAGTCTTTTTAGAGTTCATTAAATTATGATACTTAATTAGCATCAATGTCAGTGAAAGAAAAAAATACCCAAAGCTTTCCTAAAAGCTGTTCATATTCAAATATATGTTGATTGATAGAAGCCTATTGTTTCCCAGGGCTTAGTAATGTTCCTTACTGCATATATTACCTGGAGGCTTCACCAAACACTGAGATATTTGGAACACTAATGAAAAAATAGCTTCTGTTGTTAGCTGGAAAGTGCAATTTTATGAGCAGACCTAGTGATTCTCCCTATCCATCTATTGAGCATGTATTTACAACTTGATTGATTTTGACACATTCTTTACCAGCTAGTTATTGGTCACAGAATCTCATGAATAAAAATAAGAATCTGTTTGTTGGTTGGCATATCAGAACATGTTAGGAAGGTATGGCTGAAGTATCATATTGACTTTATTCTTAGGTAATGTGGAATAATAATAAAATTAAAACTATGTGATTAATTAATTAGAATTGAATTATCCCATATAATTTAAAATAACTTTGTGAAATACTCAGTAAGTGATTGCTAAATAATGAAAACAACTGGACCAGGTATAAGGTAAGATTTTAAAGAAATCATGCTGTTATCAAGGAAGAGTATTAATGGAAACATGAATTTAATCACATTTTGCTTGAGTTTATTATTACTGGTTACATAATATGAATTAGTTCTATGATATCTGTAATAATAAATAATTCTAAATTTCTTTGCAGAATAGGAAGAAACATGAAATGATGCAACATATTGAACAATGCAGATGGTAGATATCCATTATTAGTTTCAATGCATATTTGTATCATTTGAGATGAACAGGTCATAGTAATCACAATGATCCTACAGCATATACTGTAGAGTATAAAGGATGGAAAGACAAATTAAATAAAAATCAGATATATTCATTAGGAATTACAAAATATGTGGCATAATTTATTTAGCTTGTAAATACACTGTTTATCAAAGCCTTCGCCATCTGGCAAAATGAATTATTTCTTTCCTTCTACCCCTAAATGCCTTTAAAGTCATTAAAAAGAATAATGCAACACTAGAGAATAGGCCTAGAAATAGAAAACAGAAATAGAGAAAATCACAAACAAGAGAATCTATGAACCAGCAATCTAAATCCTAATGAGAGAGGAAAACCATAGAATAGATTCAAATAAAAGCTACAGTTGTAATATAATATTAACTTCCAAACAAAATGTAATTAAGTATAGAAGCAAGACGCAGTTCCATAAATAGCTATCCACAATCGTATACAATTGGTATGCCATTATTTTCTATTATAAAAAATGATAAATGAGAATAAAATGGAATATTAAATGTCTGATAGAATTGAGCTCCTAATTAAGTCTTCAACTGAATTAAGTAAGCATCTCCCTTTCACTTTTTCTTTATGTTTAATGTATAGCCTGTTTAAAATGCTTGGCATAATTGCAGTCAAAATAGATGTATTTTTGCCTTTTCTAAACATGAAGTTTGTTATGAAATGAAGAACCCACCATAGCCACATTACTGGATCCTTAAATTGCTCATGCAAGCAAGAAAAAACTATGGCCTCTTAAGTTGGAAAAATAATTATACTTTTGTGTTCTTTTCTTTGTCTAGCACATAGTTTATAACTTATGGTGCATCAAAAACAATGTTTTGCATGCATTCAAGCATAAGCAGTTGTTTAACCTACTGAATAGTATTGTAGGATCTTCACTAACATTCTCTATATTAATATATTTTAAAGACATGTTTAAATCCTTCACCATTTTTAAAGGGTGGTTTTTCCCTCCAAATTGGTCACATATCATTGGACTGGTATACTTTGGCCTTTTTTAATAAGCTTGAAATCTCTATATTTCAGCTCCTAGAAAGTAGCAATTTTGTGGTTGAGGGAACACAAAATAGGATATGTAGCCTCTCACCTTTAAGTTTTACATTTAAATCCAATGTACATTGTCAGTAACCAAGTATTATTGCATCTCATGACCATTCTAGGACTGCTACAAAAGATTTAGTTGCCTCAATTTCATTTCTAGTGAACATGCTGTTCTCATTACTTCAAACTAAAACCATGTCTGTCTGATAGTCTCAGCTGCATCTGCAATTAAGTGGGTCAAAAAATAACCAACACTCTGAGTCTTAGTTGTGTGTGGAAGTTCTAGTTCATTTGAGAAGCTTCACTCTTTTCTATATTTTCCAATAACTCTAGAAAAATGATATTTTAACTCATAATTTACCATTTTTAAAAGTTAGAAGTTTATTAAGCTATTGAATTTTAAAGAAAGCTATGTTTTACCTTTATTAAAAAATACATGGGACTTCTGGTTCTGGTCATGGTGAAGTAGCTGGTGTTATTTTTATTATAGGAGTCTCATTTTTCTATCATAAATAACTATAAATACTGACAATATATATGAAACAATTTTTTTCAGGTGTTAGTAAACAACAGAGAGTGACAACTCTTGAGAAAAGAACAGCACATTAACTAAACTGCACATTTACCTTGACTTTCTCTCAGAAACCACTTTCAAAGTTATGTAAGGGAAACAGAGTGTAAACTGAGGGCGACTGCCTTATTGGATGAGGAAGCAGAGATTGTTATTCCCATTCTCCAAAGGGAGATGAGTTCCTGGACAAGATAGAAAAGAAGGGAACCACAAAGACAAAATATCAAAATTCTGCAAAGAAACTTCTAACAAATCCTTGGATAACTGATAAATTGCACATAGATAAGGTGAGATTCTGGCAGGCATACAGACCTGAAGAGAGTAGTAAACTGCTGGGGAGTTACTTTTCCAGCACAGCCATTGTGGAATGACCTTGATGACCAATACAGGCATTGACTTGGGACTCCTAAAGGGCAAGTCCTAGAGTCAGGACTATCCCTAAGAAGCAATTCAGTTCAGTTCAGTAACTCAGTCATGTCCGACTCTTGGTGACCCCATGAACCACAGCACGCCAGGCCTCCCTGTCCATCACCAACACCTGGAGTCCACCCAAACTCATGTCCATTGAGTCAGTGATGCCATCCAACCATGTCATCCTCTGTCATCCCCTTCTCCTCCTGCCCTCAATCTTTCCCAGCATCAGGGTCTTTTCAAGTGAGTCAGCTCTTCTCATCAGGTGGCCAAAGTATTGGAGTTTCAGCTTCAACCCAGTCTTTCCAATGAACCAAGGACTGATTTCCTTTAGGATGGACTGGTTGGATCTCCTTGCAGTCCAAGGGACTCTCAAGAGTCTTCTTCAACACCACAGTTCAAAAGCATCAATTCTTCGGCACTCAGCTTTCTTTGTAGTCCAAATCTCACATCCATACATGACCACTGGAAAAACTATAGCCTTGACTAGACAGACCTTTGTTGATAAAGTAATGTCTCTGCTTTTTAATATGCTGTCTAGGTTGGTTTTAACTTTCCTTCCAAGGAATAAGTGTCCTTTAATTTCATGGCTGCAGTCACCATCTGCAGTGATTTTGGATCCCAGAAAAATAAAGTCTGCCACTGTATTCACTGTTTCCCCATCTATTTCCCATAAAGTGAGTGATGGGACCAGATGCCATGATCTTAGTTTTCTGAATGTTGAGCTTTAAGCCAACTTTTTTACTCTCCACTTTCACTTTCATCAAGAGGCTCTTTAGTTCTTTTTCACTTTCTGCCATAAGGGTGGTGTCATCAGCATATCTAAGGTTATTGATTGCATAGGAACCTGTAATGTTAGGTCCATGAGTCAAGGCAAATTGGAAATGGTCAAACAGGAGATTGCAAGAGTGAACACCGACATTCTAGGAATCAGCGAACTAAGATGGACTGGAATGGGTGAATTTAACTCAGATGACCATTATATTTACTACTGTGGGCAGGAATCCCTTAGAAGAAATGGAGTAGCCATCATAGTCAACAAAAGATTCTGAAATGCAGTACTTGGATACAATCTCAAAAACGACAGAATGATCTCTGTTCGGTTCCAAGGCAAACAATTCAATATCACGGTAATCCAAGTCTCTTTCCCAACCAGTAAGAAGCAGTAGCAAATTAAAATAGACCTATCTCAGAAGCCTGCCAATGCAGGAGATGCAAGTTTGATCCTTGGACCAGGAAAATCCCCTGAAGAAGCAAATGGCAGTTCGCGCCAGTATTCTTGCCTGGAGAAGCTCATGGACAGATGAGCCTGGTGTGTTTCAGTCCAGGGAATCGCAAAGAGTTGGATATGACTTAGCAACTAAATAACAACAGTCCCCAAAGAAGCTTGAAACTATGTCTTGAGATGATTTAACTGCATATTGGAAAATAAAATAACCTTCATTAGAGGAATATCAATGGCACCCCACTCCAGTACTCTTGCCTGGAAAATTCCATGGACGGAGGAGCCTGGTAGGCTGCAGTCCATGGGGTCGCTAAGAGTCAGACACGACTCAGCGACTTCACTTTCACTTTTCAGTTTCATGCATTGGAGAAGGAAATGGCAACCAACTCCAGTGTTCTTGCCTGGAGAATCCCAGGGATGGGGGAATTGTTGAGCTGCCATCTATGGGGTCGCACAGAATCGGACATGACTGAAGTGACTTAGCAGCAGCAGTAGCAGAGGAATATAATATAATCTAGAACCTCAGCAATGGCTAACATCCAATATAGATACAGATGCACTGCTGCTGCTGCTGCAGCTATGTCACTTCAGTCGTGTCCGACTCCGTGCGACCCCATAGACGGCAGCCCACCAGGCTCCTCCATCCCTGGGATTCTCCAGGCAAGAATACTGGAGTGGGTTGCCATTTCCTTCTCCAATGCATGCATGCATCCTAAGTTGCCTCAGTCATATCCGACTCTATGAGACCCTATGGACAGGAGCCCACCAGGGTCCTCCATCCACAGTTTTCTCCAGGCAAGAATACTGGAGTGAGCTGCCATTTCCTTCTCCAACAGATGCACTAGGCATGTAAATAAGAAAGAAATAGCTAATAGATATTCAACAGATAGAATAGTCTGTAATTACAGACCCAGAGAAGAACCTGATATCAAAGTTAATCCACAAAATTTCAAATATAGTTAAATGCTAAATTAAATATTAAGGAAAGTAGAGAAAATGTGAACACAATGGACTAATAGAAGGAGTAACTACACAGGGTATTAGACTCACTGAAAAGAATTGAATGACACTTTAGGACTGAAAACAATATGTGAAATTAAGAACTCACTTGATCGCTCTTGATTTTCATCAAAGATGTCACTATAATTCAATGGGGGAAGGAAAGTACTTTAAATAAACAGAGCTGTAGTAAGTGGATACCTATAAGACAAACAATGAACCTTGACTCTTACTTCACTTCACAAATAAGAATTAATTTGAAATGGATCAAAAATCCTAAATGTGAATGTTAAAACAATAAACTTCTGTAGTCAAACATATGAAAATATCTTCATACTTTGGAGAATGCAAAAATTTATTGCTAATATTCAAACTACTAACAATGAAAGGAAAATATAAATGTAACTTTATAAAAATATGAAGTTCTGCACATTCAAGATAACATTAAAATTGAGAATTCCAGACAGAAACTAGTAGAAGATATTTGCAATACACATATCTGATAAAGAACTTTTTTTATGTGTATATTTTTTTTAATTTAATTTTATTTTTAAACTTTACATAATTGTATTAGTTTTGCCAAATATCAAAATGAATCCGCCACAGGTATACATGTGTACCCCATCCTGAACCCTCCTCCCTCCTCCCTCCCCATACCATCCCTCTGGGTCATCCCAGTGCACTAGCCCCAAGCATCCAGTATCGTGCATCGAACCTGGACTGGCATCTCATTTCATACATGATATTTTACATGTTTCAGTGCCATTCTCCCAAATCTTCCCACCCTCTCCCTCTCCCACAGAGTCTATAAGACTGTTCTATACATCAGTGTCTCTTTTGCTGTCTCGTACACAGGGTTATTGTTACCATCTTTCTAAATTCCATATATATGCATTAGTATACTGTATTGGTGTTTTTCCTTCTGGCTTACTTCACTCTGTATAATAGGTTCCAGTTTCATCCACCTCATTAGAACTGTTTCAAATGTATTCTTTTTAATGGCTGAGTAATACTCCATTGTGTATATGTACCATAGCTTTCTTATCCATTCATCTGCTGATGGACATCTAGGTTGCTTCCATGTCCTGGCTATTATAAACAGTGCTGCGATGAACATTGGGGTACACGTGTCTCTTTCCCTTCTGGTTTCCTCAGTGTGTATGCCCAGCAGTGGGATTGCTGGATCAAATGACCCAATCAAAAAATGGGCCAAAGAACTAAATAGACATTTCTCCAAAGAAGACATACAGATGGATAACAAACACGTGAAAAGATGCTCAGCATCACTCATTATCAGAGAAATGCAAATCAAAACCACTATGAGGTACCATTTCACACCAGTCAGAATGGCTGTGATCCAAAAGTCTACAAATAATAAATGCTGGAGAGGGTGTGGAGAAAAGGGAACCCTCTTACATTGTTGGTGGGAATGCAAACTAGTACAGCCACTATGGAGAACAGTGTGGAGATTCCTTAAAAAACTGGAAATAGAACTGATAAAGAATTTTATGTAGCATTCATAAATATCTCCTACCAATCAATTTGAAAAAGACAACTTTTTTTTATGGATAGGAGAATTAGACTTGAAAAAAAAATCAAAAGTATAAAAGAATATCTGAATTGTCAATCAGATTTTTCCTCAACATAATTTATCACCAGAGAAATGGAATTAAATTTATAAATTAGAATTAATTTACAACTAAAACATGTTTCCTAGATCAGGTCAACTGACTGAACTGCCAATATTAAAGGTTGACAATGATGTAGAGACTCTAAAACTCTCCTGTATAACTGGTAGGAACTTGAAAATTATAAGCAATTTGCAAAGTGTTCGATAGTTTTTTAATAAATTGACATAGTAGTTCTATATATTACTAGCTATATACCCAAGAAAGTAAACTATATTTGTCCAATTCAGGGCCAGTTTGTTCAATAAGCCACTACTGAAAGTAATCTAGCTGATACACAAAAACAGGATAATGGATAGTAAACTGTGATACATTCAGTGGAATACTACTCAGAAATAAGATTGAAATATTTATACACATAACAGCATGGGTAATCCATAAAAAGACTTAAAAAAAAATTAGCCAGGTAACAGGGGCTTCCCAGGTGGCGCTAGTGGTAAAGAATCCGCCTGCCAATGCAGGTAGACTTAAGAGACCCAGTTTGATCCCTGGGTCGGAAGGATGCCCCAGAGAAGGAAATGGTAACTCACTCCAGTATTTTTGCCTGGAGAATGCCACCACAGAGGAGACTGGCAGGCTGCAGTCCATAGGGCTGTACAGATTGGGACACAACTGAAGCGAATTAGCATGCACAGGTAACAAGAATATTTAGTGATTTAATTTTTTTTTAAGGTTAAGAAATAAGGTAGGGTAAAGTTGATTTATGAGATAGAAACCATAGAAATGATTACCTCTCAGAAGGGAAGGAGGAAGGGAGGTGATTGACACAAGGGGCTCTTCCAGGGTAATGGATATATTATCATACTGAAGTGTGGGTATATGACTCTATATGCATATAAAGATTCATTAACCTGTATACTTACAATTTGTACAATTCAATGTATGTCAATTATATTTCAATTTTTAAAATCCCTCGATGGTATAACAGTTGCTTAGAAACTGCAAGAAAAATCTGATCTGTGAATTCAAGTGTGTGTGTGTGTGTGTGTGTGTGTGTGTGTGCACGTGCGTGCACGCGCTAAGTCACATCAGTCAAGTCCAACTCTTTGTGACCTCATGGCCCGTAGGCCAGCAAGCTCTTCTGTTCATGGAATTCTCTAGGCAAGGATACTGGAGTTGGTTGCCATGCCCTCCTCCAGGGGATCTTCCCAACCCAGGGATGGAACTCCAGTCTCTTATATCTCCTTCACCGGCAGGCAGGTTCTTTACCACTATTGCCACCTGGGAAGCCTGAATTCAAATGCGAATGTGAATGTGAATTTAAAGTATCCAATATAAGTAAGCACGGCAAGGAAAAAAAAAAAGAATGGAAAAACAACAAAGTGAGAGACATGTGGGACACTGTTACGTGATCTTACGTATTCTTAATTGGAGTTCCTGGAGGACAGCTCCAGGAATATATGTATGTGACATACATTGAATGTATGTATGTGAATGTAGAATGAATGTATGTGACAAAATGGAAAGATACTACTGAAAACAAACTGGATTTCAATACATTATGGGGTTTATAATACATGAAGGAATAAAATATATGAAAACAATAGAATAAAGATGAGTATGATAGATCAAATTGAACTCTTCCAAGGGATGTCACCAAATGTTCAACACCGAAATCAGATTGATTATATTCTTTGGAGCCAAAGATGAAGAAGCTCTATACAGTCAGCAAAACAAGACCAGGAGCTGACTGTGGCTCAGATCTTGAACTCCTTATTGCCAAATTCAGACTTAAATTGAAGAAAGTAGGGAAAACCACTAGACCATTAAGGTATGAACTAAATCAAATCCCTAACAGTTATACAGTGGAAGTGAGAAATAGATTTAAGGGAATAGATCTGATAGACAGAGTGCCTGATGAACTATAGATAGAGGTTCATGACATTGAACAGGAGACAGGAAGCAAGACCATCTCCAAGAAAAAGAAATGCAAAGAAGCAAAATGGCTGTCTGAGGAGGCCTTACAAATAGCTGTGAGAAGAAGAGAAGTGAAATGCAAAGGAGAAAAGGAAAGATGTATGCATTTGAATGCAGAGTTCCAAAGAATAGCAAGGAGAGATAAGAAAGGCTTTCTCAGTGCGCAGTGCAAAGAAATAGAGGAAAACAATAGAATGTGAAAGACTAGAGATCTCTTCAAGAAAATTAGAGATACCAAGAGAACATTTCATGCAAAGATGGGCTCGATAAAGGACAGAAATGGTATGGACCTAACAAAAGCAGAAGATATTAAGAAGAGGTGGCAAGAATACACAGAAGAACTGTACAAAAAAGATGTTCATGATCCTGATAAACACGATGGTGTGATCACCAACCTAGAGCCAGGCATTTTGGAATGTGAAGTCAAGTGGGCCTTAGTAAGCATCACTATGAGCAAAGCTAGTGGAGGTGATGGAATTCCAGTTGAGCTATTTCAAATCCTAAATGATGATGCTGTGAAAGTGCTGCACTCAATATGCCAGCAAATTTGGAAAACTCAGCAGTGGCCACAGGACTGGAAAAGGTCAGTTTTCATTCCAATCCCAAAGAAAGGCAATGCCAAAGAATGCTCAAACTACCTCACAATTGCACTCATCTCACATGCTAGTAAAGTAATGCTCAAAATTCTCCAAGCCAGGTTTCAACAGTATGTGAACCATTAACTTCCAGATGTTCAAGCTGGTGTTAGAAATGGCAGAGTAACCAGAGATCAGATTGCCAACATCCATTGGATCACCGAAAAGAGAAAGAAAGTTCTTGAAAAATATCTGCTGCTGCTGCTAAGTCGCTTCAGTCGTTTCCAACTCTGTGCGACCCCATAGACGGCAGCCCACCAGTTCTATTTCTGCTTTATTGACTATGCCAAAGCCTTTGACTGTGTGGACCACAACAAAGTCTGGAAACAAAATCTGGAAATTTACTGTGTAAGCTTCCTATATTATTTTGAATAGTGAATAAGTGGGAATTCTGACTGATATCACAAGAAATCCAGTTAGTGATAGAGGATAAATATAATATCAGTTTTTGCCCTTGTGTGAAGAATATTCTGTATTCTTCAGCTTCTCCTTTAACATTTTTATCACAGTTCAATAATTTCAGTAGGTAAGCGTTTGTGTGGGCTTTCCTAGTAGCTTAGTGGTAAAGAATCCTCCTGCTATGCAGGTTATGGAAGAGATGTGGATTCAATCTCTGGGTCAGGAAGATCCCCTGGAGAAGGAAATGGCAACCCACTCTACTATTCCTGTCTGGGAAATCCCATGGACAGAGGAGTCTGGCAGACCACAGTCCATGGGATCTCAAGAGTTGGACACAACCTAGCAACTAAACCACCACCACCACCACTAAGCATTTATGTATCAGTGTGTATCAGTGTATCTGTGTGAGAATTTTGCTACTGATTAAGTGACATAAACCATGCTCAGTGTGGTACTCCAGAAAGATGGTGTCTTAATGTGAAAGTGATATAAATCAGGATTCAAGGGTACAAACAAAACTGTAGGGCATCAATTAATGTGGATGTTCAGCCAATGGCTATGTTAGAGTAAACCTATGAAACATACTTAAAAAGTCTTCCACATTCCTTAAGCAAGATGACCTTCACTTTTCAGTCAGTTTAGGTACCCTTCTGCTGCTGAGTCGCTTCAGTCATGTCCGACTCTGTGCAACCCCATAGACAGCCACCCACCAGGCTCCGCTGCCCCTGGGATTCTCCAGGCAAGAATTCTGGAGTGGGTTGCCATTTCCTTCTCCTAGGTAGGGCTTGATAATTCTATAAATATTTGTGAATTTCTCTTTCTGATTTTTTTATATTTTAGGATGGCATTTTTTTTTCAAATCATTGCCAAGGTACAAATTTGCAAATTTTCATAATTATAATTGCTGTAGAATAGACAATACTTATTAGATTGTGAATACAATGATTTTTTCTTTGTCAGTATAGAGATACAAAGATAATTGAAAGATAATGCAAGAAAATGCAAAAAATATATAAAATAAGAAAAGCAGAACTTTGCAATGTTTAAAGACAAATGCTTTTTGAGCTTCTAAAATATGAATAGCTTGGTAAAATATGAACAGCTTCTAATCTGATAGTACATTACTTCTCATTGCCTCAGCAAAATTATTTTTGAATCTACAAAGACTTTGCCACCATCCTATTCATGGGAAATCTACCACAGTTCTGCAAATCACTCAAATTTTGCAGGAAATTATAATGCTGAAAATGATCACATAAGGCTCCGTTTTAGCTTCTGACAACTAGAACAGCCCTAGTTCTGTTCTTGGATGTCAGAATATGTTGCAGGTGTTTAATCCTGAAATGACTCTACAAAATTTGGTTCTCATTACACATGAAGTAGTTACCTTTCTAAAGTAATCAGTTTCATATCAATTGTAAGTTTATACTTTATGTACTCTCTATAGTTATAATATGTTAAAACATTCATGTTTCTAATTATTTAAAAGTCAATATTTTATATTAGTTGTTACGTGTAAATAGTTTAAAATTATGAGTATATCCTTATTCTAAATCTATCTGCCTTGAGATTGAACATATCATGATTTGCTAGAGATAAAGTGGGGTAGGCAGTCTGAAAGTAAGAAAAAAGTCTATTTAATGGAGTTATGCATAAAAGGATGAATGATGGGCTTGGAAAACAAGACACACATTTTTTGCAAGTAACAGCTACTCTTACTGGCAATGGCTTTACATACAATTTTGGAATTATCTTAGAAAGATCAGGGCTTTTTTTTTTCATTTCTCAGTAACTACGTACTTTTATAAAAAGTTAAAACATTTTGAAGATGTCATTTGTGAGCATGTACTTTTGAACTGTGTTCAGCTAAGGCAAATGTAATTTTTAAGATATTAGAAGAATACCTACAAATGCTGCAGTAGTCCATTAACTTCACAGAATGAACAAATTATCCTACTAGGGAACTAAGATAAAATTAACAATTAGATGTTGGCATTTAATATACCAGAAGACATTGAAAATATGTTTATTTTGTGTGGAACAGTTGACTCACCAAATATTAATGTCATAATTATTATAAAAGCTTTGGAGAAACTGTATGTCTTAGATTTATATCAGAAACTAAAGTTTGTTATAATTATGCATATTCTTATGTGCATTCCAAGTCACTTTAGTCTTGTCCGACTCTTTGTGACCCTATGGATTATAGCCCACCAGTCTCCTTTGTCCAGAGGGATTCTCCAGGCAAGAATACTGGAGTGGGTTGCCATGCACTCCTCTAGGGGACCTTCCAAACCGAGGGACTGAGCCATGTCTCCTGTGGCTCCTGCATTGCCAGAGGATTCTTTATCACTGAGACACTCATATTCTTATGTAGATTATTATTTAACTGCCATAGTAAGATTTCTGTTTTTACAATCTAGAGTCAAAAATTTGCTAAATTTCCCATAAGATATGAGTAAAGTCAAGCAAGTATAGAATAGCTTCTTCTCACTCTGTCTGATATGTCCAACTTGATGCTGAGAGCATAGAACTATAAGAAAACTATTGGAATAACATTTTCCAATAAATCCTGCTGCTAGGTTGGTATTATTAGGAACAGAGCTATTTTAATAGTCCTACCTGTAGTGATTCTTGCATATTTATTTCTGAAGTTATTTGAATTAATCAACCATATGAAATCAATGTATTTGGGCTGGTTTCTCACAATTTCCAACATATTCACCTCTGCTTATATATTTTCAACCATTTGAAGTAATGTTTTTCAGGAAGAAATCCTGGCACTGACCTTAGCTCAAAACCAGAGTCAAGCTGACAAAGCCATGGAAATAAGTTACTGAGATCATGTGGACAACAGGAAATACCTGACTTTTAATAAAAAAAAAAAAAAAAAGAATTATACGAGTATAGTATAGTTCTAAGGGCTTCCCTCATGGCTCATTGGTAAAGAAACTGCCTGCAATGCAGGAGACATGGGTTCAATCCCTGGGTTGGGAAGATCCCCTTGAGGAGGGCAATGCAACCCACTCCAGTACTCTTGCCTAGAGAATTCCATGGACAGAGGAGCTTGGTGGGCTACACAAATGAAGTAACTAAGCGGCAGCTGCAGTATAGTTCTAGAGAAGATAGGCATTATAGTTAAACAAAACTTCATTTTGTTCTTAGCTGTGCTAGTTTATATAAATTTGAGATTTGTGTTAGTTTCATAAAAGCTCTAATTCTTAATTTTCTCAACATTTATGAATTTAGCAAGGATCTAAATATAGCAAATTGTAAAAGCCGCTCAGTCACGTCTGATTCTTTTCGAACCCATTGAGGTAGTCCGCCTGGCTCTTCTGTCTGGGATTCTCCAGGCAAGAATACTGGAGTGAGTTGCCATGCCCTCCTCCAGAGGATCTTTCTGACCCAAGGATTGAACCCATGTCTCTTACATCTCCTGCATTGGCAGGTGGGTGCTTTACCACTAGTGCCACCGGGGAAGCCCCTAAATATAGCAAGGATGATGTAATGTTGCAATTACCAAAATCAAATAAAGCACAGTAGTATTTGAATAATAAAATGGATATTTTTATAATAGTCAAGAATGAGTCAAACAGCAGGCCTCAGGAGTTCTAGGAACAAGAATTTAGAAAGACATTAATGATGAATCAAGGAAATGCTCTATAATATATATAGGAATAAGTTGTTGCACATCTTCACTTTTCTCTCTAATTCTGCTTTTTATTTGCTCTGTAGATAGCCTTTTCTACTTCAGTTACATAAGTAGATTTATATCACTTTCATTCTAGCATTAATAACACAGTACCATACATAATCCACAAAACAATCTTACAGTCAATACTAATATTCATGATGTAATTATGAAATCATAGTATGAATACTATAGAATAAAATAAATAATATTATAATTGCATTAATCTTGTTAGGAACAAACTTCTAAATGTAATTGGAGAAGAATACAAATATAAAAACAAAGTATAGTCTTATAATTTGAGCAATTTTAATATTTGAGTTGGATATTTTAATATAAACTCAGGACACTTATAAAGTATACTTTATATTTCTGGCTACTGAAAGGGCCAAAAAGTTTGACACAACAATGAACATAAACTATGCTCAGAAAACTTGGTTTCTAAATATTACTATATGTGGATCACAACACACTGGAAAATTAAAGAGATGGCAATACCAGACCACCTTACCTGCCTTCTGAGAAACCTGTATGCAGGACAGGAAGCAGCAATTAGAAATGGACATGGAACAATGGACTGCTTCCAAACTGGGAAAGGAGTACATCAAGGCTGTATATTGTCACCCTGCTTATCAATCTTATATGCAGAATACATTACGTGAAATGCTGGATAAATCACAAGCTGGAATCAAGAATGCCAGGAGAAATACGAACAACCTCAGATATGCAGATGATGCCACCCTAATGGCAGAAAGTAAAGAGGAACTAAAGAGTCTCTTGATAAAGGTGAAAGAGAAGAGTGAAAAAGCTGGCTTAAAACTCGTGGCATCTGGTCCCATCACTTCATGGCAAATAGATGGGGAAGAAATGGAAACAGTGACAGACTTTATTTTCTTGGGGTCCACAATCACTGTGGATGGTGACTGCCACCATGAAATCAAAAGACGCGTGCTCCTTGGAAGAAAAGCTATGATGAACCTAGACAGAATATTAAAAAGCAGAGACATCACTTTGCTGACAAAAGTCTGTATAGCCAAAGCTATGGTTTTCCCAGTAGTCATGCACAGGTGTGAGAGTTGTATCATAAAGAAGGCTGAGTGTTGAAGAATTGCTGCTTTTGAATTACGGTGCTGGAAAAGACTTTGGAGAGTTCCTTGGACAGCAAGGCAATCAAACCAGTCAATCCTAAAGGAAACCAATCCTGAATATTCATTGGAAGGACTGATGCTAAAGCCGAAGGTCCAATAGTTTGGGCACCTGATGTGAAGAGCTGACTCACTAGAAAGACCCTGATGCTGGGAAAGATGGCAGGCAGGAGGAGAAGGGGACAACAGAGGATGAGATGGTTGGGCGGCATCACCAGCTCAATGGACATGAGTTTGAGCAAACTCTTGGAAATAGTGGAGGACAGAGAAGCCTGGCATGCTGCAGTTCATGGGGTTGCAAAATGTTGAACATGCCTTAGTGAGTGAACAACAACAAAGAATCAGAGCTCACTGGGAAGCAGTTGATTCTGATACCATGAAGGACCATGTGGAGGTCCTGGTCACAAGGCCTTTGTGTGCCCCATTTCTCTGCTTATAGGAAACAGCCTTCATGATCTTCCCTAAGTTCCAACCAGCAGATTCATGCAGTTGTTAATTAGTAAAGGGAGGTGAATGGACCAAAGAGAAAGCGTCAAGAGCAGCTTTGGGGTGAGGTCCTGTTTCCCCATTAAAGGATACACAGAACAATATCTTTGAGCTATTTTGCAGGTACTGAAACTCCTTCCAGGTGGGAGAAGTTAAGGATTAGCAATGGTATGCTAACCACAAGTGAATAGACCCAGGCCAGCTGGACCTGAAGGTTGATAGTTACCTCACCACCAACCCATCAGAAGAAAGTCCACGAGCTGATCACACCCTCTTCAGACAATTACTATCTTTGTCACTATCTTTCCCAAGGAGGGATACCTGGTCCTGAGGGCACTGGCCTGCTGTTCCCCTCCTTTGCCAGGCAAAGCAATAAAGCTATCCTTTTCTACTTCACCCAAAACTCTATGAGATTCAATTCAGCACCAGTGTACACAGGAGCTGAACTTTTGCCACCAATTACAGGAGTGAGGAAAATAAAATCAAAGATGAGCTTATAAGATATTTTATAGTGACAGATAGATAGGATATATTTAAAATATGTTCCTTTAAAATGTCTCCATTCATTTTTGGTATTTTAAAGGAACATAAGGGCCAGCTAGAAGGGGCTGCCCATGGTCAACTATGTAACAGTTCAAATATAAGAGATTAAAAAAAGAAGGAAAAAATGAAGAAAGGGAGAAAGAGAGGGATGGAGGGAGGGATACAGGAAGAAAAGGGAAAAGAAAGGAAAAGCCATGATCTTCAAAAGAACAAAATAAGAATAAATTAATAATCAAAGCTAAAATAGAACAAATTAGATTGTCTACCATGAGAGGTGATTACAGTACCAACTTTTTATTCTAAAAATTGATAATTAAAGAAAAACAAGATATTTAGTCTTTTTTAAAGGAGGAAATAGAGTGAATTTACATGTGATGTGAGAAATTTCTTTTTTACAGTAGAATATCAGCTAAAATTTTTTTAAATAAACATTTTTCAATCCTTAATGAAATATTGATAACTGATTCAGGAAAGAGTTATCCATGCTTGCTAAAATTATTCAATGTTCTTACACTGAATAATTAAAATTACTTATATTATTGCTAAAAGTAATACCTTATAATATTAATGGTTATAGAAAATTAATGATAAAATTATTGCTAAAATTATTCAATGTTTTTATGAAATATATTTTTAATTAATTGATGGATTCATTTGCAGAACATTTTCTTTGAGGTTTTGTGTCTATTCATGAGAGATATTGAACTTGTGAGATTTTGGTATCAAGTTATGCTGGACTCACAAAAAGAGTTTGGAATAATTCTACTTTTGAGTTTATGAAAGTGGTTATTTAAAACTGACATTATTTTATTTGTTAGTTTCAATGTTTCTACCTGGAGTTTATCTGGAGGGCTATTTTAATTAGATTCAATTACAATAGGACTAACTAGATTTTCTAGCCTATCAATTTTATAAAACTTTTTACTAGGATTTCCATTTAAATTTTTATATTTATTTACATAAAAGCTGTTTATAATATTCTAATTTTTGATAATATATTCCCACAATATCTCCATGAAATAAGCTACAGGCTTAGTGGCTTAAAAAGCACATTGCTTTTTGTGCATTGATTTTTTTTGTCCAGAAAACTACATAAACTCATTAATTTTATTAGTTTAAATGTAGATTTGTTTGGATTTTCTATGTGAAAATGTTGTTTACAAAATATCAAAAGCTTTGTTTTTTGCCTTTCTAATTTTACACATCAGTTTGCTTGTTTGTTTATTTATTTATCTTGGCTTGGTTCTTTATGCTCATCAACTTGGCACAATCTTATAGTCTCAGTCCTGCAATGCAGGAGACCTCGGTTTGATTCCTGGTTTGGAAGATCCACTGGAGAAGGAACAGGTTACCCACTCCAGTATTCTTGGGCTTTCCTTGTGGCTCAGCTGGTAAAGAATCCGTACACAATGCAGGAGACCTGAGTTTGATCCTTGGGTTGGGAAGATCCCCTGGAGAAGAACGGAAAAGATACCCACTCCAGTCTTCCGGCTAGCAGAGAATCCGGCAGGACTGAGCGACTTTCACTTTCAGTCTTCCCAGGTGGCTCAGTGGTAAAGAAACCGCCTGCCAATGCAAGAGATGTGGGTATGATCCCTGGGTTGGAAAGACCCCATGGAGAGGAAGTGTTAGTCGCTAAGTTATGTCGCACCCTTTGATACCCCATGGACCATAGCCTGCCAGGGAATTTTCAGAAGATCCCCTGGAAAAGGGAATGACAGACAACTCACTCCAATACTCTTACGTGGAAATTCCATGGGCAGAGTGGTCCAAGAATCTGGCAGGCTATGTATAGTCCATGGGGTGCAAAGAGTCAGACATCACTTAGCAACTCAACTACAAGCTGTTCTTGGAAAGATCACTGATGCTTTTACAGTCAGATATGTTAAACTGGGTAGCTTTTCTGATCTTAACTGGGTCCTCTTAGATGTCTGGAGCCTCAGCTATGTCTTGGGGCTCATTCTGCTTTGCTTCGCATGGTCTGTCATCAGTTCAGACTTGCTTGGACTTGCTCATAAGGAGAAGGTGAAAGTCCAAAAGAAAGAGAGAGAGTGGAATTTGAAAGACCTCTTGAGACCAGCTTAGAATTTACATCCCATCATTTCCCACCATATTTTATTAGTTAAGAAAATTACAAGAAAAGACCTAATTCAAGGGATGTTGAAATAAATGCAGCCTCTCTCTTTAGAGAAGCTGCAAAGTCACTTTGCAAAAAGCAATGATAGAGGGGAAAAAATGGGGATAGAAACCATTTTGCATTTAATCTATCATGCTTTTATTTTCTTTTCATTGTCTTTACTAGTTTAATATTTTCACTTTTTGAAAAAAAATTTAATGTTGATATTTTGTGCTTTTTTTGCTTATTTCTTGGTCAATTTTTTATAGGTTTTTTTTTTCAGTTCTTACTCTTTTTTTAAAATAAAGCTAAATTTGGCTATGCTGAATGTTTTTCTATTTCATTTATTATTTTCATCTTTCCACTTTTTGGGAAACTTATCTGTTCTAACACTACAGAAATCCTTAAATAATTGAATTTTAAATGTTCTATTTTTCTTTATATATGCATTTCAAAACATTTTCTACTTTGTGATGTCATCTCTTATTTGACAAACAAGCTATTTGAGTCCTTGTGTTTCTAAATATTTGGAAAATCTCGGTACATTTTTATTATTTATTTATATATAATTCTGTTCTTATCAACAATGATCTCTGCACATTTTCAATCCTTTGGAATTTTTTCCCCAACATATAATCAGTTGTTCCTGTTTTCATGAGTATTTGAAAAATATGGGAAGTCAGTCATTGTTGGATTCAGTCTTCTGTGTATATCATTAGGTTAAATTTATTGATGATCATTATCGAGAAGGCACTGGCGACCCACTCCAGTACTCTTGCCTGGAAACTTTCAGGGATGGAGGAGCCTGGAAGACTGCAGTCCATGGGATCACTGAGTTGGACATGACTGAGCGACTTCACTTACACTTTTCACTTTCATGCATTGGAGAAGGAAATGGCAACCCACTCCAGTGTTCTTGCCTGGAGAATCCCAGGGACGAGGAAGCCTGGTGGGCTGCTGTCTATGGGGTCCCACAGAGTCAGACATGACTGATGTGACTTAGCTGCAGCAGCATTGATCATTATAATATTCTATACTCACATGGATTTTTTTCTGGTTGCATTCATCCTGAAACGTGTATGTTGCAATTTTCACTATGTTTGTACACTTGCTTATTTCTCTTTTTCAGTTCCATCTGTTTTATTTTAAATTATTAGACAGAGGTCATTTTGAATAAGAACTGTATATTGGGAAATTATTAATAATTTTCTTAGGAATGATAATGTCATATGGGCAAATATTCTTATTCTTAGGAGTTTCATGATGAATCAATTAGGGAAAAAGACATTTGACATCTGAAATGTATTTTCAAGTGTTTTAGGAAATAAATTCTGTTTTTCATACATGTGTATAATTTTACAGTAAAATTAACATTAATAACCTAGATATTAGGTATATGGGCATTACAGTATAATTCTTTCATTATTTCTATATTTTAAATTCTCATACTTAAAAAGTTGGTGAAAAATCCAGGAATTTTCTAAATTGCTTTCCTAACTTGCTTTTTAGAGGTCTCATCATGCTAACTAGAGAAAAAAATTTCTTACATTAGGATGAGTGTGAGTTCCTTTTTGTGGGTTTATATCAGCACTCCAGTAGTGCTTTAAGTTAATCTTTTCTTTAAAATCTTGCCTGATATATTACAGAGTAATCATCTAATCCATATATCTCTATACTATCAAAGCCTCAGAAAGAGGAAATTTGGGCTGTCATAACTCATTAATGAAATTGGTTTTAAACTTCTTTTCTGTTTTAACTTTGTCCTCTTCTTATCTCCTCAGCATCTTCATCTCAGATTTATCAGAAGAGACTATCTGATTGAATCAGTCCAATTGATGAATTGTTCCTATTTGGAGAAAGAGTTTTCCGTATTCAATCAGATGCACTTAGGTTGGAGGGCGGGCATATGCTCTATGTTTCAAATGGGAAAACCACAAGTGTCGGTCAGAGGTAGTTTTAGCAGAGATTGTGTGCTGGAAATAGTGATCACCATCTTCAAAACATCTTCTCAACACAAGCATTGTCAAATTCATTAGCAAATAGAGCCAGTTTTCAACAGTGCTCACTTGGAAAAGCAAAAAGTTTATGTCTGCATGTGAATGAACTCAACTACTATTATAATAAATATTAGGAATTTTTTATATTATCTTATATGTGCCATGATCAGCTTTCTGGAATAAGAGGTTGCCCTGAATAAATTACTTTATTAGTATGATGAAATGATTTAAGATTTTTCATCAAGGTAAAACAAAATATTTAAATAAAATAGCCAACTTGAAATTAAAATAGTAATACAAACTGTCCTGTAATCAGATCCACCAATTTGCCACAGGAAACTCCTTGAATATATGTAATGAAAGGGAAAATAGATTTACATTTACGGCTACTCTTCTACAGAAATGTGAGTCAAAGGAATTGTCTGTTTTTGAAGAGTGTTCCAATGGATACACTCTGGTTAGACATACCTATCTCATAGAGATATTTGATTAAATTTTGTTATTACAGATTAAGAATCCCAAATTTGATGAGATCTTTTTTCAAAAAGGCAATACTCTCATAAATTATTTTATGATTATAAAGTGAAAGTCACTCAGTCTTGTCCGACTCTTTGCAAATTCTCCAGGCCAGAACACTGAAGTGTAGGTAGCCTTTCCCTTCTTCTCCAGGGGATCTTCTCAACCCAGGAATCTAACCCAGGTCTCACACATTGCAGGCAGATTCCTTACCAGCTGAGCCACAAGGGAAGCCCAAGAATACTGGAATGGATAGCCTATCCCTTCTCCAGCAGATCTTCCCCACCCAGGAATCAAACTGGGGTCTCCTGCATTGCAGGAGGATTCTTTAGCAACTAAGCTATCAAGAAAGACCCTTTTAACATTAATTTGTGAACAATGCTCTTAATGTATGATGAAATGTTGATGTATGAGATATAAACTATGTGAAAGAGTAGCTCTGAGCAAGGAATTTTTCCAAACATGACAAATAGTAAGCTTTGGATAAATGGAGGGGAAAAAGGAAGCACAAGCAAAATGGAAAATTTTCATAAATTTTAATTAAAGATTAGTGTACTAAAGGCAATAGTCTAAAACTCTTTTATAATTTTATGAGAAATCTTTGCAGAAGGATAAGGAAAACATATCCTCTCCACCATGATTTTTATAGAGGATATTGTTGTGCTTTGTGGAATCAGGACTGGAAAATTATGCTGAACAAGTCAGATGAATTTGAAAAAGATGTTTCCTCTCTTTGCTAATCTAACTGAATATTTAATGATTCAGGCAAGATGTATGTGTCATTTTTGTGATTCAGTATTATCTATTTTCACAAATGCCATCCAAATACTAACACAAACACAAAGACAAGCCATGAATTGTTTGCTATCTCTTGGCAATAGTACAGTAAATGGTTTTACTAAATTATATGTTCATTGTTTTTCAAATATTGTAATTAAAATCTAACAAAAGCCCTATTAAATAATATTTTTTCATTAAAAATACCACATTTTGGTAGGAGTCTTTTAATTTAAAGTACTAAGAGTACTTTTGACTATTTTTCCTATGAATCTCTCAGTACCCTGAAAATTCCTTTCTATGGGAAGTTAAAAGTTCATATTAAGTAGCAAAATGTTTAATTTATAGTTATAGCTCATGCATTTAAAATAGTTTTTAATTTTTCTCCTTTTATCTCCTCAAAATGTTCACAGTTTTTAAACCATTCTACAGATTTTTAATCTATTAAATATCTAGTGGTATCTTTTTTAGAGAGTGTCATTTGAATTAAATGAGATATTTGTATAGATTTAAATGAGTAAAACAGTTAATACATTGAAGTTACATTCATCTAAATAAAAATCTAACAACAAAGTACACAGAGAGTAGTTTTAACACTATACTATGCCAAAAAGAATAATTCAAAGATATCTCTTTTCTCTCCAATTAAATTATTATTTATCAACAAATATTCAACATTTAGAATGTGAGCATTTAAATGTCAAGTTTTCTGTGATTCAAAGTATACCTAAGTTCTGTGTTGTGACTTGACAATGGGAACTGGCCTATAAGAATTCTGAACCAACTGAGAAATAAATACAGGTTCAGAAATGATTTAGATATTAGCTTCTTTTATGGATTGGAGAATAAGATAGGTCACTACTGCTACCATGGGGAGGAGGCAGAGCTTCTAAGAGCTAGAGGAAAGGTGGAAATTTTTTATCCATACTCCCCTGAGAAAACAGAGATTATCGGGAGAAATGTTTTTACATGGACCAAGAAAATAACATAGAAAATGAAAGAACATGGCCTCCAACATCATGCTAAATATTTCCAGTTGTGAGATAAGATATGTATGTATATTTTCAGTGATCAAGAAAACATTTATACTAAAAAGGATGTTAATGAGTGTTCTCTGAGGCTTGAAAATGCATGATTCTTTTACATGCCTATGCTAATTCTACTTTGATCTTTTGTTTCATACCGATACTATGTTTTCATCAAATTTCAGCCTCTGTTTTAATAGATTACTGATTCTGAAGCTCTAAAAGTCTATTGTTTAAAGTGAATCTAAGCAGAGGGTGAGGAGGAGGGGAGGGATAAATTAGGAGATTGGGATTGACATATATATTATATTTATCCTATACATAAAATAAGTAGCTAATAAGGATCTACTGTATAGCACAAGGAACTCACCTCAGTACTCTGTAATGACCTATACGGAAAAAGAATCTAAAAAAAGAGTGGATACTTCAGTTCAGTCGCTCAGTCGTGTCCGACTCTTTGCGACCCATAAACCACAGCACGCCAGGCCTCCCTGTCCATCACCAACTGCCAGAGTCTACCCAAACCCATGTGCATTGAGTCGGTGATGCCATCCAAACATCTCATCCTCTGTCGTCTCCTCCTCCTGCCCTCAATCTTTCTCAACATCAGGGTCTTTTCAAATGAGTCAGCTTTTCACATCGGGTGGCCAAAGTATTGGAGTTTCAGCTTCAGCATCAGTCCTTCCAAAGAACACCCAGGACTGATCTCCTTTAGGATGGATTGGTTGGATATCCTTGCAGTCCAAGGGACTCTCAAGAGTCTTCTCCAACATCAATTCAAAAGCATCAATTCTTCAGTGCTCAGCCTTCTTTATAGTCCAACTCTCACATCCATACATGGCTACTGGAAAAACCATAGCCTTGACTAGATGGATCTTTGTTGGCAAAGTAATGTCTCTGCTTTTAATATGAGTGGATACACATATATGTATAATTGATTAACTTTGCTGTACACTGAAAGTAGCAGATTATAAATCAACTATACACCAATAAAATTTTTTTTTAAATACAGGGAATCTATGAATTTCTTCTTTTATTCTAAGGCCAGACAAACTTTCTTTGAGAATAGCCTAAGGAGTCAGTCCTATTAAGGAAACCCTGCTCTGAATGTCGTTAGAGCTTATAAATAGTATTTCAATTAGAAGAACTTTATAATCAGTTAAACAACACTGTTCTTTTTATTTAAATTTTGGGACCTTTCCTGGAGATTTAGCATAGAAACTTTATTAAGAAATAGGTCCATATTATTTGGAACCTCTGTGAATACATTAACAAGATTAAAATTTTACAAAATAAACTCCCTCTGTACCCTACCCACTTTCCTACCTGACTTTCTAATTAATGGGACTTAACCCTTTTTGTTCTTTGTATGTTTTAATATTGTTTAGATAGCAATAATTCATCATTCACTTAGGTTTTATTTTTTAATATATTGAAGATAAAGCTACTGACAACATAATAGAATTAATTTATTTTCAAATGATATGATTGACAAGGGCTTAATTTCCAAAATATATGAACAGGTCATACAATTCAATAACAACAACAAAAAAATCAATCCAATCAAAAACTGGGCAGAAGACCTAAACAGACACTTCTCCCAGGAAGATATACAGATGCCCAATAGGCCCACGAAGAAATACTCATCCATAATTATAAAAGAAATGCAAATCAAAACTATAATGAGGTACCACCTCACACTGGTCAGAATGGAAATCATCAAAAGATCTACAAATAACAAATGCTGGTGAGGGTACGGAAGAAAGAGAACTCTCCTACACTGGTGGTGAGAATGTAAATTGGCGCAGCCACTACAGAACACAGTACAAACATCACTCGGAAAATTAAAAACAGAGTTTCCATATGATTCAGTAATCTCATTCCTGGGCATATATTCAGCAAAACTATAATTCGAAAAGATACATGCACCTGTATATCTATAGCAGCACTACTTACTGTAGCCAAGACATGGATAAAACCTAATGTGTATTGATAAATGTATGGATAAAGAAAATGCAGTGTATATATAGATACATATAGACACACACATACACACAAACACACACACATATAAAGGTACACATATACACACAATGGAATACTACCCAGTCATTAAAAATGAAATAATTTTATTGGCAACTACACTGATAGATCCAGAGCTTATAACACTAATTAAAATGTCAGAAAAGATGAATACCATGTGATGTGAATTATATGTGGAATCTAAAATATGACATAAATGAACAAACAGAAACAGACTCACAGACACAGAAAACAGACTTGTGGTCATCAAGGGAGATGGGGAGCAGTGGAAGGTTTGGTGTTAGCAGTTGCAAATTATTATATATAGGATGGATAAACAACAAGATCCTATTGTCTAGTAGAGAGAATTATGTTCGGTATTCTATAGTAAATCATAACAGAAAAAATATGTAAAAGAATACATCAAATTTTCAAGTGTTAGTCACTCAGTCATGTCCAACTCTTGTGACCACATGGCTCCTCTGTCCATAGAAATCTCCAGGCAAGAATGCTGGAGTGGGTTGCCATTTCCTTCTCCAATATATACGTATATAACTGAATAATTTCACTACACATCAGAAACTAACACAACTTTGAAAATCAACTATACTTCAATTTTTATATATATATATATATATATTTATATTTACTTCATATATACTTAATTTACTATTGGTGACTTCAGCTACATGTCATTAGAAAAATCTGACTCATTATGACCTTAACAATCAGGAAATCCTTGGACTCATAAATGGGTTGTCCAGTGATGGGATAAACTTGATGGTTAGTTTTTTCACCATCTTGGTTCCATTTTTTTGTGTGTGATATCTTAATTGTACATGTTGGCTTAAACTTCAGGCAGCATTCCTTAAGGTGGCTAAAGTTTTCATATTAGCATACTTCAGCATGCAAAAAATGAGAGAGAGAGAGATAAGTACTTTTAACCTAACTTTGTGAGGAAAATGGCAAGATTCACTATGATTTGAATGTTTACATCATATGTATCCTGATGCTAGTTCTGGGAATAAACTGTATCAGTTAAGTCAAACATTGCCCATCTTAGGAATTGGAGGTATAGTCAGTTATACCCAAGGCTTGGTTAAATGCTAAAACTTGGATATCTTAACCAGATTAGGATTTTTTATTAGTAACAGAAAAGGAGCTGCCTAAGTGATCAATTATAATGATCCTGCCCATCAAAATTCTCCTTTTTCAAAATATCCCTTGCCTAGTGTCTTTTCTTCATGGCCAAAAGCAGTTTTATTAGAAAGAGCTGCTGTGTGTTAACATGAACAACTTTTTCCCTTTACAAATCTTACAAGTATATATTTAGTTAACTATCATGATCCTTAGCATCCTACTTAAACTCTCAGGCTAATTATTTCAAGAGTGATCCATTCGATGATTAAAGACAACATTTAGGTTGTTAAGATCTATTGACTATTTGTCTAATTTATTCACAGTGGTAGTGCTTCTAATGAAATATTTCAATCAGAACATATCTTACTTATATTTGCTAAACCTGTGTTTTTATACTTATTTCTCAAATATTCTGATGTTCCTATTCCTGGAAAAATGCAAGTAAGTTGACACGATGAAATTAGATCTGGTGTTCCCATAGAAACTACTTTATAACAGGAAGTTATGTTGCAGACCATGGGCCTGATGCATATTTAGTTTTGTTTTGTTTAAGAAGTGGCTACAAAAAATTATTAAATCAAGTTAAAACATACTTATAAGACAAACATTATGATGTTTTTCAGCAGGTTTATTGAATTGAGCAACCCATGTACATAAAATTTTATGAATTCTGATATAGTTTATAGAATAATCTGTTTTGCTTTAAGAAATTAGAGATATAAAGAAAACATTAATCAAGAATATAGAATTTAAATAGATACTTTGAAGCAATTTTAACAAGAAGATTTAAGGCATTTTTAGGAATCCCAAGGATGCCTATCAGCAGTCATTTTTGTTTGAATCTTTGTTTATTTGGAAGCTGAAATGTGGGTTTTTATTTTGATAGTTTCTGTTGATCATTACAATATTTTCTACAGAAGAAATAAGCTTAAATCTTTGCATTTTACATTACATATGTTTCTTCAGTAGTGGCTGGATAAGATAATTGTGCTGTATCTAAGATACTGCTATTGCTAGTGTTTAATGATCTAGTATTTTCTTTTTTCTTTTTTTTTTAGTGCATTTAGAAGAGATTGGAGACTTTGTTTGCAGGGATCATTGAGATTGTTCCATTCAATTGTGAACTCCTTCTATAATAGAATAGACAAATCTTTCAATGATAGGTATTGGTCAGAAACCTAGTTCATGCTGAAGCTGAAGCCAACAAAGGACTTTTAATCAGCTCACAGGACTCAGTCATTAATGAAGCTGAGCTGGCACAAGAGTGGACACCAAGAGCACCATAACTCCATCCAATCTCCAAGTGTTTGTTTCATTCTTGTCTCCTCTTGATGATTCTTCACTGTGATAGTGAGCCTGGCTAATGTCAGGCTAATGTCAGGTTAGCTTCAGATTCCAGGAAATGAAGTTCTTTCTGTCTCCACACATAAAACACCAGGCAGTGGAGCCCAAATAGCCATGAGTCATGAGTCCACAATCTGGACTCATAAAATTTAACCTAAGATATAACTGTGATATAAGCCAAAGGCATGTGTAGAATCATGTGTCCAAGGACAAGTAGAAAGTGGTGCTTAGACTCCTCCCATCAGATCTATGTGGAACTGGAGAGAAGTATTTTGTGAAGTGGGGGTTTCTAAACATGAAATCATTAAGAGATGATGGGCAAATGAAAACAGTAGGTACTGGTACAACCACTATGAAGAATAGTATGGAGATTCCTTAAAACACCACAGCTAGAACTACCATAAGTGTTAGTTGCTCAGTTGTGCCAACTCTTTGTGACCCCATGGACTGCAACCCACCAGGCTTCTGTGTCCATGAGATGTTCCAGGCAAGGGTAGTGGAGTGGGTTGCCATTTCCTTCTCCAGGGGATCTTCCCAACCCAGGGATCGAACCCATGTTTCCTGCCCTGCAGGCAGATTCTTTACCAACTGAGCTACAAGGAAGCCCACATAATCCAGTAATCCCATTCTTGGGCATGTATCTGGAGAAAGCCATAACTTGAAAAGTACATGTACTCCAATGTTCATTGCAGCACTATTTACAGTAGCCAATACATGGAAACAACCTAAATTTCAATCTATAGAGGAATGTATAAAGAAGATGTACTATAGTTGAAAAGTACAAAATATATAATATACGTACTATACTGTGATTTCCCTTTTGTAACTTAAAAATATTTTTAAGACTAATCCATACGAAACAATGTACAGTCAAGTCATTTTAATTAGTATTTATTATTCAACAGTTTGATGAATACATATATTCAAATCATTCATTTATATATTCCCTGCTGCTGCTGCTGCTAAGTCGCTTCAGTCGTGTCTGACTCTGTGCGACCCCACAGACGGCAGCCTGCCAGGCTCCTCTGTCCCTGGGATTCTCCAGGCAAGAAAACTGGAGTGGGTTGCCATTTCCTTCTCCCATATATCCCTACAAAGGAATAATTAGGTTGCCTCTTTTCCCTGTTACAAACAATCATGCAATTAAGATGCTTAAGTATTTTCTCTTTTATACTCTTTTATAGTGTTCCCCATGAACCCATAGACATAAATTAATATATAATAAGGGATATGCAAGTTTACAACTTTATTATTGTCAGATTGCTTTACAAATGAATTGCTTTCCAATTATATCTCATTGCTCTACCTACAGCAATGTAAAAGAGATTCTAGTTTGTCACAGTTTCATCAACTTACTGTCTTTAAATTTCCTATTTCTGATTTTATGGTTTTAATGATTCTTAAAATTTTAGTTTGAATTTTCTGCTTCCTAATGAAATTGAACTATTGAACATATCATCAATTTGATTTTCCTTTTCCATAAATTTACTTTTGATATTTTTGCTCATTTTTTGATAGGCTATATTGATCTTTTTTCACTTGATAGATTTATGGGAGTTTAATATTCTTCAAAGTTTGGACTTTCATGCATTTTATATATTATAGGAATTTTTTCCCAGACCTTACCTTACTTTTCACTTGGTTGATGGTTGTTTTTATTTATATGGCTGTATATTAGTATAAACATTTAAACATCAATGCTATCAAATTTAATATTATTATCTGATTTCATAAATATATCATTTATATTTTATTGTAATAATATTCACATTTACATCTTTAGTGCATTGGAACTTAATGCATTTCTGTGAGTTATGATCCAATATACAAATTTTCCAGATAGGTTGCCAGATATTCCATTCTTTCTCTGATGTTTGTAATTCCATTTCCCATATACTAAACTATTTCTGTTTCTAATTCTCTCATTTGTTACATTACTTCATTTTTCTATGGAATTTTTCAAATTAGTCTTATTTTATCGTGTGTTTTGATATATTGTTGGATAAGTTTTCAAAGTTGCTTGCGTTGTTCTTGGACTTTAACTTTCATGTATACATTTTAGCATAAGCTTGCAAGCCAATAAAATATGTTGGAGATTTTGAGTAAAATTGCATTACATTTCTTATTTAACTTGGACAAAATTACATCTTTATAATTTTGAGTATTCTGATCCATGAATATGTTATAATCTCTCCATTTACTTGCCCTCATTTATGCCCTCCAATAAAGTTTTATAATTTTTTCCATAATGAATTTGTATTTTTTTGGTTGGGTTAATTCCAAGAAATCTTATAATTGGTTTTGATTTTGAGATTGTTATCTTTATTAAGTTGCATTTCCTAAATACTTTATTGAGGAAAAGTAATGCTTTTGATTTTGGAAATTGTCCAAAATCATTGAGCTTTATTAACTGTATTGTCTTATCAATTTTGAAAAATTACAGCTTTATTTTTCACTTCACTCTTTCACTTTTTTATTCTTGTGTAGCACTGAATAGAATCTCTAGGACAATGTCTATAGACACAAAAATCATGAACCTCTTGTCTTCCTTCTGACTTTAAAGATAATGTCTCCAGAAATTCAACAGTAAGCTTATTTTCCATGTTTTAATTTTAGTTATACATTACCAGATTAAAGAAGTTTATTATTTTAAGTTTTTGTTGTAAATCAATGATGTGTCTTTTCTGTATTTAGTGACATTATTTTATGATTTTCTACTTTAATAATTTGGTAACTAATAATAGATTAGCTAATATTCACTACCTGAATTCTGGATATAAATCCAAAAACGTAGAAATAAGTATTAAGTTTTTCAAATGCATGGGGATCAGGAGTGTATTTTTTTTTCTATTTCTGTATGACTTTTGCATATTATTGCACCATGGACAGTTAGGGTGACCAACCATTTCAGTTTTCCTGGGACTATCTTGTGGGCTTCCTTGGTAGGAAAGGAAGAATCCCTGGTTAAGAATCCACCTGCAATGCCAGACACCCTGGGTTGATTCCTGGGTTAGGAAGGTCCCCTGGAGAAGGGATAGTCAACCCATTCCTATGTATTCTTGGGCTTCTCTGGCACCTCAGATAGTAAAGAATCCATCTGCAATGTGGGAGACCTGGGTTGGAAATCTGGGTTGGGAAGATCCCCTGAAGGAGGGCATGGCTAGTCACTCCAGTATTCTTGCCTGGAGAATATCTTGATTTTTAGCACAGAAAGTCATACATCTCTGAACTCAAAAAGTCTCATTTTTTGGTGATAGGAGTGGTGGTTTAGCATGAAAGTACAAAAGTCAAACAAGAGCTAAAAGATATGAAAGCAACATTGCTTTCAGCATTAAATGGATACAACAGGGATCATTTGACTTCTATAGTCGTTGTTGCTAGTACTTCCTGACCACTGATGTTGACAATTATGATACAAAGTTTCTGGTAACGGACCACCCAATGTTATATCACTTGATGGATTCAAGGAAACTATGCAGCTTAAGTATGTTGTATTTATGATCATTAACAGTTTGGTTTGGGAGACTTACCTGGCAGTTCAGTGGCTAAGACTCTGTGCTTCCACTGCAGGGGACATGGATTTGATTATTGGTTGGGGAAC
Organism: Bos indicus; assembly: GCF_029378745.1. Taxonomy (NCBI): domain Eukaryota; kingdom Metazoa; phylum Chordata; class Mammalia; order Artiodactyla; family Bovidae; genus Bos; species Bos indicus. The sequence continues at coordinate 56,562,010 of NC_091768.1, read as the reverse complement.
TAAGATTCCACATGTCCTACAATGGGGCCGAAAAAGAAAGTTTGCCTTTGATTTTTCCTCAAGATACTATTAATTTTTAATCTTGTGAATATTGTAACCAGCTCTTCTAAGGGTTTATATAATAAAACTGAGAACAAAATAATACCAACATCAACATTACCCAGACCTCAATGAAAAAGAAGGCTAAACTGTGTAATTTTAATGTCAGATGGAAGGACACATAAAGGAGTATTCAAGAGCTACATAACCAAGCAGAGCACACTATAAAATATGCAAAATTTAATTTGAGGTTAGGTATGGTGGAGAAAGCACACATGAAGATTGAATCTTACATGTCAAAACCAGCAAATACTTCTAATTCAATCACAGTATATTTCATCTCCCAAAGATAACCAATGCTCAGTCAGAAATTGTGACTGCTGAATTAACTCGGGCATACCACATGCATGAACATACATCATCATATCTCAATGAAAATGAGTAAACTTATGTTTTCTGATAAAGAAATAGCAACCAAAAATGTCCTGCATTTAAAACAGAAATAATAAAGTGTCTGCTGTTTGCTCCTTAGAGTACCATCTTACTCATGACTATGCTTTCTTATGGTGGCATCTTACTAATGACCATGCTTTCTTATGGTATCATCAAGTGATATGTCAATCATAAGAAGAAGAACAGAAACTGTTCCACTTAGATCTGAGGTACCCTGATTTGCAAAATGAAGGTCTGAGTAGTCTGCTTAATTTCCATGAAAATTTTGATGAAAATATAGAAACTATAAACAATAGATTGCTAATATCTGGTCCAGATACAAACAAAGACATACTCATCTACCTGCATTTTCAGCAGTAATTATAAACTTTGACAAATTGCATTCATAAGTAAACATCTAACCAAAGAAAAAGAACAGTTCTGACCCGCTAAATATCCTGCATACCCTTTATGCATTGCTAAAGGAAGGCATGATTTGCTTACCTATCATATACAAGCTTTTATAGGGAAGCATTTTATTTTTATAATTTTTTATTTCTTCAAAATGTTCAGAAACACATAATGAAGCTTCTGATTTGTTGGGAGACTATTTAGTCCAGTTATAAATTAGCTGACACCAGATATCAAAGGACTGAGACTGGACAAAAACAAAGATAGAAATAAAAATGAATCTTAAGGTTGATTGTATTGCCTTACTTATAAATAAAAGAATGATACCCTAGAGGCTAAAAGCCATTCAGGGTAGAATTACTTAGAAAAGGAGACAGAAAAGATACAAATGTCCTACTGTATTATGGCATAGAAAGAAACATTATTATTATTTAATACGAGGAATATTTGTTTAATTAGTTCTATTGTGTTATGGTTTCATTTTCAAAAGTTTATATTTATTAATTTTAAAGAAATGCAATATATATCTTATAAAATTTAATGCTCAATAAAAAATTTTTTTTAAAATTGCTGCATCAGAAGACAGAAACATAAAATTTCAAATAAATTACATTTTTTCATAGTTTATGTAAAAAGAATGTTATATTATAAAGCATTTACTATTATTATTATTGTTGTTGTAATTATTATTGTTGTCTGGTATGACTGTGTCTTGAGTTTACTCTCTAAAATGTTGGTTATGTTAGGTACTGTCTATATAATATGATATTTGGAATTTTTGTATAGCAGTTAATTCATGATTAATTTTTGTTTCAAGAGAATATATTAACTGTAAGGTTTAAGAGTTCAAGTTACAAGTCAGTGTTTAGAGATTAAGCTTGCTATGTGTTTTGTTTAAAACATTTATAGTCTTACTTTTGTTCTGCTTGCTCTACCAGCTTCGGAAATAGTGATATAATCTCCCACGCTAATTGAAGATATGTCCATTTCCCACACAGTAGAGGTGAATTCTGAATTATGTATTTTGAGATTGCTTTAAGCTTATTCTGAATTATAGCATCTTGTCAAATTTTTCCTTTAATCATTGTGTGTAGTGACTTTATAATAATCATTCTCTCTTAAATTCAAAATTGTCTGATTAATATTATATCAACTTTCCTCTCTTTAATATTTGCCTATATCATATTATAGCTTTTCACATGCAATCTTTCTCTGTCATTTTACATGTGTTACCTTATATAACAGGTTTCTTTTCAAAATTCATTTTGAGAGTTTGTCAACTAGTGAAATTGGCTTCTATTTGTTGTGACTACTCTTTTATTTAAATTCATTTCTGCTGTCACTTTTTGTACTTTTTAATTGCCATACATTTAGTTCCTTTATTCTTACTTTTTTATTTAATAAACTTTATTTTCAGAGCAGTTCTAAATTGATAACAAAACTGAGTGGAAAGTACAGAGTTCCCAAATAGTCCCTCTTTCCACACATGTTCAAGCTCTCCAACTGTCAACATTCCTCTCCATAGTGGTACATTTCTTACAAGTGATGACCCTGCAGGACACCTCAAATTCATCCAAAGTCCACAGTTTACATTAGTTGGCTCAGTCCCTTCTGGTTTCTGTAACAGAATGTTATAGACTGTTATAGAAAGTTTATAAACAGCAAAAAATTTATTTCTCACACTTTCTGGAGGCTGAGAGGAAAAGGCAATGGCACCCCACTCCAGTACTCTTGCCTGGAAAATCCCATGGATGGAGGAGCCTGGTGGGCTGCAGTCCATGGGGTCGCTAAGAGTCGGACACGACTGAGCGACTTCACTTTCACTTTTCAGTTTCATGCATTGGAGAAGGAAATGGCAACCCACTCCAGTGTTCTTGCCTGAAGAATCCCAGGGACGGGGGAGTCTGGTGGGCTGCCGTCTATAGGGTTGCAGAGTCCGACACAACTGAAGCGACTTAACAGCAGCAGCAGCAGCTGGAGGCTGAGAAACACAAGATAGTCTTCAGCAGATTCAATGTCTAGCGAAACCCAGCTTCAACATAGGAATTTTGAGGAGACATAAACATTCAGTGTATAGAAGGTTCAGTCTTGGTTTGGCACATTCTATGGGTTTGGATAAATGTATAATAACAGGTAATCATTAATATAGTATCATACAGAAGTTTCATTCTTCTAAAAATCCTCTGTGCTCCTATCATCTCTCCATACCCTCTAACCACTGGCAAACACTGGTATTTCTACTGTCTCCATAGTTTTGCCCTTTCCAGAAAGCCATATAGTTGGATTTATATAATATGCAGCTTTTTCAGATTGAATTATTTTTCTTAGAAATAAGCATTTAAGCCCTTCCCCTATATATATATATATATATATTTTATGGTTTGATATCTCAATCACTTTTTAGCAGTGAATAGTCTTGTCTGGATGTACCACAATTTATTTATCACATTCACCTACTGAAGGACATCTTGGTTGCTTTGAATTTTTTCCCATATGAATAAATCTGCAGATTTCTGTATGGGTATACGTTTTCAATTAACGTGGATAAATACCATGGAGCATGATTGCTGGATCAAATGGTAAGAGTACTTTTAGTTTTGTTAAAACTGACAGACTACCTTCTAAACTAGATGTACCATTTTTGCATTCTTACTATTAATAAATAAGAGTTCTTCTTTCTGTTTCCTATTCTCACCAGCATTTGATGGTTCAATGTTTTGAATTTTGGCAATTTTAATAGGTATGTAGTGGTAGCTCTTTTTTGTGATAATTTGTAATTACCTAATGATATATGATGTTGAGCATCTTTTTATATGGTTATTTGCCATCTGTTTATATTATTTGATGAGATGTCTGTTAAAACTTTTGCTCCATTTTTCAAATCAGGTTATTTTCCTATTGTTGAGTTTTAAGAATTCTTTGTGTATTTTAAACAGTTATCAATGTGAATATTTTCTCCCAGTGTGTGGCTTCTTCATTCTTCTGAGAATGTCATGAAGAGAAATTTTTAATTTTAATACTTCTGGCTTATCAATTATTTTTGCCATGGATCATGACTTTGGTGTTGAATCTAAAAAGGCATCACAATGCACAAGCTCATCTATATTTTCTCCTATGTTATCCTCTAGAAGTTTTAGTTTTGCATTTTACTATTAGGTTTATGATTCATTTGGAGTTAATTTTTATGAATAACATAAAGTCTGTGTCTAGATTAACTTTTTGCATATGGATGCCCAGTTGTTTCAGTACCATTTGTTTGTTGAAAAGACTATCTCTTCTCCAACATATTGCCTTTGCTACTTTGTCAAAGATTATTTCACTATATTGATGAGGGTCGATTTCTGGGCTCTCTATTCTGTTCTGTTGATCTATTGTCTTTTCTTTCACCAATACCACAATGCTTTGACTACCATCGCTTTAAGGTAAGTCTTGAATTGGGTAGTGTTAGTCCTCTGACTTTGTTCTTTGTCAATACTGATTTAGTTATTCTGGTTGTTTGGTCTCTCCATATATACTTTAGAATCAATTTGCCAATATTCACAACTTGTTGGGATTGTGACTGGGACTGTGTTGAATTTATAGGTCAAATTGGGAATAACTGACCAATTGACAATATTGAGCTTTCCTGCTTATGACAAGGAATATCTCTCAATATAATTAATTCTTTGATTTCACTCATCAGAATTTTATAGGTTTCCCTCATAAAGATCTTAAACATATTTTGTTAGATTTATACACAAGTATTTTATGTTGGAGTGCAAATGTAAATGGCATTGTGTTCTTAATTTGAAATTCCACTTATTTATTGCTAGTATATAGAAAAATGGTTGACTTTTATGTATTAACCTTTTATGCCTTGTATCATGTGATCCTGCTATAATCATTTGTTAGTTCAAGGAGTTTTTGTTTTTTATTTTGGGTTTCCCAGAGATGTTGACATCATCAGCAAACAAAAACTATTTTATTTCTTCCTCCCTAATCTGTACATTTAATAACATTTTCTCCCGCCTTGTAGGCAGACACTTTACCATCTAGGCCACCAGGGAAGTCATTTATATTGTTAAGAACACAGATATGTATTCAAATTATATGATTAATTATTTTATTTCAAATATTTCTAGCCACTGTGGCAAAAGAGTTTTATACTCTGTCCATCTGTCATCTTGACAGAACTAAATGTCCTATCAAGCATGTTATCCTCAGATTTTGTAGACATCACAATGAAAGGAGGGACCACATTCTCGTGCTCAGTCATGCCCTGTGGACTGTAGCCTGCCAGGCTCCTCTGTCCATGGGATTCTCCAGGCAAAGATACTGGAGTCGGTTGCCATGTCCTCCTCCAGAGGACCTTCCAGACCCAGGGATGAAACTAGCGTCTCCTGCACTATAGGAAGATTCTTTACCCTGAGACAGGCTCTTTACACTGAGCCACCTGGGAAGCCAAAAGAGGAACCTAGGTGACCATCTAAAGGAATGTCTCCAACCACTATTATGACCCATTCAGAAATAATAAATGTACAATTCACTGAGGTAGATTGTAAAAGACTTCTTTTAGCTTGTAGCAACCAACCTAGGCACCTGGTCATACCAGGCTCCGTCCACCTCCAAGGATAGCTCAGAAGATCAGCAGCCATTTAGCTTATTTATAAGCATATTGTGTTCCTTGGCACACAGCTTAGAAAACTCTGATAACTAAGATGACTGTTTCGCTATTTCCATTTTTTATAATTTTATCAATAATATCATAGTATAATTGCTAGAAAACACCATTTTTCAACAATAAATACATTTTTCAAGAGATGGCTTTACTCATGGATATCACCAAACTGTCAATGCCAAAAACAGATTGATAACATTCTTTGTAGCTGAAGATGGAGAAGCTGTATATAGTCAGCCAAAACAAGACCTGGAGCTGACTGTGGCTCAGATCATCAGCTTCTCATAGCAAAATTCAGGCTTAAACTAAAGAAAGGGGCAGAGGTGCAGGGGCGGTGGGGAACTACTAGGCCAGCAGATATGACTTAAATCAAATCTCCTATGAATATACAGTGGGGGTGATGAATAGACTCAAGGGATTAGATCTAGTAGGTCCTGCAGAACTATGGACAGAGGAATGTAATATTGTACATAATATTGAAGCAGTGAACAAAACTATCCCAAAGAAAAAGAAAACCAAGAAGACAAAGTGGTTGTCTAAAGAGGCTTTGCAAATAGCTAAAGAAAGAAGAGAAGTGAAAAGCAAGAGAGAGAAAAGGTACACCCAACTAAACACAGAGTTGCAGGGAATAGCAAGGAGAGATAAGAAGGCCTTCCTCAAAGAACAATGCAAAGAAATAGAGGAAAACAGAAGGGGAAAGACTAGAGATCTCTTAAAGAAAATTGGAGACATCAAAGGAACATTTCATCCAAAGATGGGTACAATAAAGGACAGAAACAGTAAAGACCTGAAGCAGAAGAGATCAAGAAGAAATGGAAAGAATACAGAGAATAACGGTACAAAAAAGATCTTAATGATGCAGATAACCATGAGATTGTGGCCACTCACCCAGATCCAGACATCCTGGGGTATGAAATCAAATAGGCCTTAGGAAGCACTGCTGTCAGTAAAGCTAGTGGAGACAGTGGAATTCCAGAAGATGATGCCATCAAAGTTCTGCACTCAGTATGTCAGCAAATTTGGAAAACCCAGCAGTGGCCACAGGACTGGAAAAGACCAATCCTCATCCCAATTCCCAAGAAAAGCAGTACTAAGGCATGTTATTGCACTCATCTTCCATGCAAGTAAAGTTTTGCTCAAAATCCTGCATGCTAGGCTTCACCATTACATGAACTGAGAAATTCGAGATGTCCAAAAGCTGGGTTTAGAAAAGGCAGAGGAACCAGAGATTAAATTGGCAACATTCACAGGATTAAAGAGAAAGCAAGGGAATTCCAGAAAAACATCTACCTCTGTTTCATTGAATGAAAAGAAGGGAAGTGAAAAGCAAAGGAGAAAAGGAAAGATATAAGCATCTGAATGGATGGAGGTTCGTGACATTGTACAGGAGACAGGAATCAAGACCATCCCTAAGAAAAAGAAATGCAAAAAAGCAAAATGGCTGTCTGAGGAGGCCTTACAAATAGCTATGAAAAGAAGGGAAGTGAAAAGCAAAGGAGAAAAGGAAAGATATAAGCATCTGAATGCAGAGTTCCAAAGAATAGCAAGGAGAGATAAGAAAGCCTTCCTCAGTGATCATTGCAAAGAAATAGAGAGAAACAATAGAATGGGAAAGACTAGAGATCTCTTCAAAAAATTAGAGATACCAAGGGAACATTTCATGCAAAGATGAGCTCAATAAAAGGCAGAAGTGGTATGGACCTAAAGAAGCGGAAGATATTAAGAAGAGGTGGGAAGAATACATAGAAGGACTGTACAAAAAAGATCTTCATGACTCAGATGATAACTATGGTGTGATCACTCACCTAGAGCCAGACATCCTGGAATGTGAAGTCAAGTGGGCCTTAGAAAACATCACTACGAACAAAGCTAGTGGAGGTGATGGAATTCCATTTGAGCTATTTCAAATCCTGAAAGATGATGCTGTGAAAGTGCTGCACTCAATATGCCAGCAAATTTGGAAAACTCAGCAGTGGTCACAGGACTGGAAAAGGTCCGTTTTCATTCCAATCCCAAAGAAAGGCAATGCCAAAGAATGCTCAAACTACCGCACAATTGCACTCATCTCACACGCTAGTAAAGGAATGCTCAAAATTTTCCAAGCCAGGCTTCAGCAATACGTGAACCGTGAACTTCCAGATGCTCAAGCTGGTTTTAGAAAAGGCAGAGGAACCAGAGATCAAATTGCCAACATCTGCTGGATCATCAAAAAAGCAAGAGAGTTCCAAAAAAACATCTATTTCTGCTTTATTGACTATGCCTAATCCTTTGACTGTGTGGATCACAATAAACTGTGGAAAATTCTGAAAGAGATGGGAATACCAGACCACCTGACCTGCCTCTTAAGAAACCTATATACAGGTCAAGAAGCAACAGTTAGAACTGGACATGGAACAACAGACTGGTTCCAAATAGGAAAAGGAGTATGTCAAGGCTGTATATTGTCACCCTGCTTTTTTAACTTATATGCAGAGTACATGAGAAATGCTGGGCTGTATGAAGCACAAGCTGGAATGAGATTGCCGGGAGAAATATCAATAACCTCAGATATGCAGATGACACCACCCTTATGGCAGAAAGTGAAGAGGAACTAAAAAGCCTCTTGATGAAAGTGAAAGAGGAGAGTGAAAACGTTGGCTTAAGCTCAACATTCAGAAAACTAAGATCATGGCATCTGGTCCCATCACTTCATGGGAAATAGATGGGAAAACACTGGAAACAGTGGCTGACTTTATTTTTCTGGGCTCCAATATCACTGCAGATGATGATTGCAGCCATGAAATTAAAAGACGCTTACTCCTTAGAAGGAAAGTTATGACCAACCTAGACAGCATATTAAAAAGCAGAGACATTACTTTGTCAACAAAGGTCCATCTAGCCAAGGCTATGGTTTCTTCAATGGTCAAGTATGGGTGTGAGAGTTTGACTATAAAGAAAGCTGAGTGCCGAAGAATTGATACTTTTGAACTGTGGTGTTGGAGAAGACTCTTGAGAGTCCCTTGGACTGCAAGGATATCCAACCTGTCCATCCTAAAGGAGATCAGTCCTGAGTGTTCATTGGAAGGACTAAGGTTGAAGCTGAAACTCCAGTAATTTGGCCACCTGATGTGAAGAGCTGACTTATTTGAAAAGACCCTGATGCTGAGAAAGATTGGAGGCAGGAGGAGAAGGGGACGACAGAGAAGGAGATGGTTTGATGGCATCACTGACCCAATGGACATGGGTTTGGGTAGACTCCGGCAGTTGGTGATGGACAGGGAGGCCGGGCATGCTGCAATTCATGGGGTTGCAAAGAGTTGGACCCGACTGAGCGACTGAACTAAACTGAAAGCCTTTGACTACGTGGATGATAATAAATTGTGGAAAACTCTCAATGAGATAGGAGTACCAGACCATCATACTTGTTTTCTGAGAAACCTGTATGTGGGTCAAGAAGCAACAGTTAGAACCTTGTGTGGAAAAACCGACTGGTTTAGGATTGAGAAAAAAGTACAACAAGGCTGTTTGTTGTCACCCTGCTTATTTAATTTATATGCAGATTACACGTGAATTGTCAGGTTGGATAAGTTACAAGCTGGAATCAAGATTGTTAGGAGAAATATCAAAACCTCAGATATGTGGCTGATACATTCTGTTGGCAGAAAGTGTAGAGGAACTAAAGAGCCTCTTGATGAGAGTAAAGGAGGAGAGTGATAAAGCTGGCTTAAAACTAAATCTATATCATCACAGACACACACACACTCATATATATATATATATATATATATATATATATATATATATATATATATATATAAAACAAACTAAGATTATGGCATCAGGTCTCGTCACTTCATAGCAAATAGAAGGGAAAAGGTGAAAGTAGTAACAGATTTCCTCTTCTTGGGTTCTAAAATCACTGCGGATTGTGACTGCAGGCGTGAAATTAGAAGACAGCTGCTTCTTGGCAGGAAAGCTATGATGAACTTAGACAGTGTGTTAAAACGCAAAGATACCACTGCCGATAAAGATCCATATAGTCAAGGCTATGGTCTTTCCAGTAGCCACATATGGTGGCAAGAGTTAGACCATAGAGATGGCAGAGCAAAAAAGATGCTTTCTAACTTTGTTGCTGCAGAAGACTCTTGAGAGTCCTCTGGACAGCAGGGAGATCAAACTAGTCAGTCATAAAGAAAATCAACCCTGAATACTAATTGAAAGGACTGATGCTGAAGCTGAAGTTCCAATACTTTGGCCACCTGATGCGAAGAACTAACTCAATGGAAAAGACCCTGATGCTGGAAAAGATTGAAGGCAGGAGAAGAAGGCGACAGGGGGTTGAAATGGTTGGACGGCATCACTGAGGCGATGTACGTGAACTTGGGCAAACTCCAGGGACAGGGAGACCTGACATGCTGCAGTTCATGGGGTCATGAAGAGTCAGAGAAGACTTGGCGGCTGTACAACAGAAACATATTACAATTAAAATCTTTGTATCTATTTGCTTACATTGTAACAAAAGCTATATTTTTCCAGTCTATACTTTATATATTATGGACTGTTGCCTGCCAAGCTCCTCTGTCTATTGAATTCTCCAGGTAAGAATACTGGAGTGGGTTGCCATGCCTTCTTCTAGGGTATTTCCCAACCCAGGGATAGAACCATGTCTGTTATGTCTCCTGCGTTGACAGGCAGGTACTTTACCTCTAACGCCACCTGAAAAGAGGGTTATTTCCTTAAAAATACCAATTTATTTTAAAACACTAAAAAAAACCCAAATATAATATTAATAAGAATTACAGTACCAAAAGACACACACACAAAAAACCCTTATAATATCAGTGCTTAAAAAATGTCTAGTAGAAAGTATGTGTTCAATAATATTTTTAAGTGAATGAGTTCTGTATTTTTATAGATTTTTAAAAATATTTTACTTTGCATATTTTATGTAGTTGCTATCTTTACATATGTAAATACAACTTTATGTCCAACTTTTATTTTTTTACCTAACATTCTAATGGAATAAATCAAGGCAAATTTGTGTAAAAGTAACAGAAAAGCAAATTAATCTGGTATATAAGAAAAGAAGCAATTGCTGGAAAGATATCAAACAACTGAAGGAAATTTTAACCTTCAAATTCTGAAAGTACTAGTGTGTTGCTTAGTCTCAAAGACTGCTAGGCACTCAAACCATCCCAAGAATCTTTCTGCCATTTTTACTGACTTCTTTCTGCATTATCAACTTCTCTCTCTGCCCACTACATTTCCCCAGATGGCAGGAAGTATGCACACCAAAGATCCCAAACATCCCATATCGTGGCTTCTTCCAGCAAAAAGAGCCGATTTATTATCTCTCTGGTGCCACATTTTAAAAAATAACACAAGCAAGAATTATGATGGATCACTTCCCAGAAGAAGATAGACATCCTTTCTAGAAGAAAGGAAAAGTGCCTGCAAGAGACAGCAATATATGTATTTTAGAGCATAAAGAATTTTAGCTGCTAACTTAAGCTTTTTGTGAATATGTTCTTTTAAATGACTATATTATGAGCATTGTAGTGGATGCCCCAGGATTTGCTCACCCTTTATCCTATTTCTAGACAGAACATTTTTCTAATTTTCCACTATTAAAATTAATATTGTAAGGAATGTCTTTTGCATATTTGTCATTTTTACAGAATTTACTTAGAATATATTTTCTAAAAATATCACCAGGAAATACATAATAAATAATGCATTAAATTTTATTTACATTTTAGCATTGGGCATTATATTTTAAACTTTTATTCATTTAAGTGTGTTCATATTGATTGTCTCTATCTTTGTTTTCAGGAAAGTGTTTTTTACCCAGTGTTTCATACTGTGTGTACATTGGACATCAGTAAAATGAACACTGGTTTTATATGATTGAAAATAAATATTTACTGCATGCTGAAATCTGTTTATATGCAGCTGTGTGATAGAATAAGCCTAAAAAAGTACACAAGTTGCCAAATGAAAGTGCTAGTCAATGAACTGTATTTTAAACAGATGAAACAAAATATAGTAGATTGACTATATAAAATCATCATTTATATAAGTGAAAAAATCATTTATAGTTAAACCTATATATCAGTTAGAAACTTTTTTTAAAAATCTGCAAATAAGGAATAACTGAGCAATAATAACTTAAGCCAGATAGAAACTTCTTTTTTCCTCACATAGCAAGAATTCTGGAAGTAGTTGCAGATGTTGGTTCAGCAGTACAGTGCCTGAAGAGCTACAAGATACACACTTTTCCCTTTCTTTCTATTCAACTATTTGTGTGTGTGTGTGTGTGTGTGTGTGTGTGTGTGTGTGTGTGTGTGTGTTGGCTTTCATTTTTATGCTTGCTACCTCATAATCACAAAGTTGTGGCCAAAACTCTAGATATCATGCCTTCAAGGAGAGGAAAAAAAAAAAAAAAGAAGAAGAAGAAGAAGCAGGGTAAAGGGACCATGTTTCCAACTCTCTCTTTTTTTATCAGAAAAGAAAATAGTTTTCAGAAACTTTCAGTAGACTTCTGCCTGCAACTCATTGGCCAAAAGAGTGTTGTGGTCACCTGTGTCTGCAAAGGAGCAGGGATGGCAAGTATTTTGAGAGGTGGATTGCCATCCTGAAAAAAATCAAGATTCTGTTGGTTAAGGATCAGAAAGAAATAGGTATTAGGAAGGCAATTCACAGAGTATTTCCTCACTAAATTCAGTAGCATGGAAACCCAGAATAACATCATAATCTTTACTCATGGCACATATGAAAAAGGACTTTCGACATGGTATGGATGACTTTAGGAATTAAGAAACATAAATAACCACAATCATAACCTTAGATATTAATACAATATGCTCTGTCATATTGAATCTACTTATTACAGAAAGAGGTTTATACAATTGTTTCCATAATTAGTACACCTAGTGATATATTTTCCTACTGAAACACTAGTATTACTTCTTCAAAGGTAATCCTACATAGTAAGCATCTAGAATTCACTCAGCTGGCAATGGCTATTTCGTACATGGCTAAACAAATCTGGAAAAATTCTGAAGCTGATGAACTGGTCGCATCAGGCATTCTGAAGCCTTCTATAAAGTGCTAAGTCTACATCCTTAAGTAGAAAGAGTCAGCTGTGAGAAGTTTAACCTTAAGACAAAGCTTTTGTATTGGAAAGGAGTGGTGACTCAAAGCCTAGCATGGTTCTGAAACATGATTTGTTTCTCAATCCACACTAATCCTTTCTCACTATCAGAATCTTGGAGTATAGAAAGAAGGCTTTGTAAATAGTTCACAGTCATACTTGCTAAATTAATTTATTAGAACCCAAGTTACTCCCTTTAGAGGCGTCCCTGGTGGCTCAGTGGTTAAGAATCTGCCTGCCAATGCAGGAGATGCAGGTTCAATCTTTGGGTCAAGAAGCACCCCTGGAAAAGGAAATGGCAACTCACTCCAGTATTCTTGCCTGGGAAATATCATGGACAGAGGAGCCTGCGGGGTTATAAACCATGGAGTCACAAAAATGTCAGACATGGCTTAGCGACTAAATAAGTAACTCCCTTTAGTTAAATATAACATAAAAATGGGAGAAAGATACTCCTCTCCACTCAGTTACACAGTATTTATGAGGATCACAGTGATTCTAGTATAGTGGGTGGCAACAGTGACTGGAGGCTACCAGATAATCCAAAACAATCTATCTTGAGGTCAACAGATCTGTTACCTTAAGTATATTGTAAATCCCCTTTTGCCATGTAACATAGTAAATTTGCAAGTGTAACACAAGGGGACAAAGGCCAATATGGGCCAAAATTCTGCCTAACATACATGTTTATACAACATGCACATCTTTTAAAAGGACACAGATCAACATATAGCATAATTATCTTCTAAATTTTCAATATTCATGGACAATAACTATACTTTGAATATGTTATCTGGCCACTTAGAGAAATAGAAACGCTTCTAGTCTTTGGATAAAATATGATTTGAAATATAACATTTACTCTTTCAGTGCTTCTGTATTTGTTTTGTAAAATGTAAATAATACATTTTATCAGACCTAACCTACTGAATTTATGTAAGCAACACAAAAAATAATAATGGTAAACAGAGTATTTCAATAATTTATTACCTGTCTTTGATTTCTCATCACTTGGATTAGATTAGAATCATTGCTCTTCATTGAAAAAAAAAGGGAATAAAAGTCAATGCTTAGAAGAATGCATATTTAGAATTATTTAACTCTAATGATCTTTGAGAATCTTATAGAAAAATCCATATGGTGTGTGCAAGTGCAAATAGATAGAAAAAAAGATGAGAAATCTATTTTTTTTCATGTTTTATTATGCCAAGAGATAATGCAATCCTTGCTCTGAAATCTCATCTGTCACACTGTGCTCTATAAAGTGACAGGACACGATGTGACATGTTGATGAGACCCAACGTGACACAGGGCATGGTTTGTGGTCTGTGTGTAGGCATAGATAATTACAAAAATCCTGGAAAAGGGCAGTTTGGGAAGGATTTAACGAATTACTGTGATTGATACATAAAAGATAAGAATGAGCCTATCTTTAAAAAATAAAACATACAGAATATTCAGCGATTTCACCCGACCCCCAAATTGTATAATCATCTGCTTGGCATTTAAACTTCATATATGATTAAGACTGCAACCCTCATACCATAGCCTTCCCTTGTAAGAGGAAAATATGGTGATATGAAGTAATTGAATTTTGTTCTGACCCTCTTTGGCCTCTGTGCAGAAGCAATTTGTGAATTATTTAGGAAAAAAGGAAAAGGATATTTGCCTCAAGAAAGAAATGCTGGGTGCAAAGAAGAATTTAGTTCAGTGGTGCTGTCTCTTAGAATACATCTGCTTTCCCAGCTTGAAATGAAAATCGAAATGGAAATTTCTATTCATCCTTATGCATTAACAAGATCCCTTCCTTTTGCTGCCATGCTTCATATGTCCTCAACAAGACCAACAGCAGATCTAAAACTTTACAAATCACGCTGAGGCCTTTGTTATTAAAATGACAATCTATGACTGAACCAATACAAGAGTAACCCCACTGTAAATAAATTTGGCATGAATATTTGGACTTCTCAAGTTGAAACTAAAGCAAATTAAGATCAGTGTTAATATAAGCATTTCTGTTGAGTTCTATCTCTTTGTATTTATAGAACTTTTAAAAAGAACTATAGCTTATAGACATGAGAATAGTGGTGAAATGAGTAGAACAAATTCCTTTTTTTTTTCTTTTGTCTCTTTCTTTGGTTTTAAAGTACTTTTTTACATTTTGATTACATAACTTAGTGTCTGAAAGAATAAAAAATGATAATATTATCAATGAACCTTAAAATAAATCATGAATATGTCTTCAGAAGACCATTCTCCAAAGATTACAGATACACTACTTTTTATTGCCATCAACAGTATTGGCACATATGTGACAGCCAAAGGGTCAGACTGAAAATGATTTAATAAAGAAATTCAAAACTAATGTAAAAAATGAAATTGCAAACCAAGTGTCACAGCTTTAGAGAGTTGACGGGCTGGTACAAAATGTTTTGTTTTATTTCTAAAGCTTTGATTGGCCTGCCAACGTGCATTTGTGCCGTCACTCTGAGGACACTTCTAGTACAGCACTGAAGTGGCAGGCAGCTCTTGATTGATGAGTGTTTGCATCCATTTTATTATTTGTTGCGTATTTCTCCCCTGACATGTTTAACAGGAAAAAATTCACACAAGAACTTTTATAATTATGTGAGCCAGCCCACTTCAGAATTCTATTTCAGTGTGTTTAAGAAATGGCAGCAAAAACAAACAGGTACACAAACACAACAGTTTATGTGGAAATATGAGGAAGATAATGCCAGTTCCAACCACCATTCATAGAGTTTTGAAGAAAGGGGGGACAAAGAATCTACTACCAAAATTAAAAAAGTTATAAATAAACCAGACTTGGCTAAGAACTTTCTGAAACCATTTCCGTTTATTTGGTATTATTTTGTTATTTCCCCATTGCAATTTTCATTTGCAAATGGCAAAGGACCTCAAGACTTAGGCTATGTAGCATTTGATTCTCTGAAATTAGTTAGCTATGTTCAGAATCTACAGTGGACTGATGATCAATGATTCGGCATCCTCATTTCATGAAGTATTGTCGGTTTGCACAGGTTAATGCCTTAAGCCTGAGGGTGGCTCAGGGCATAAGTTGGAACATCCATACCAGTTTCAACTTGGTCTTTCATTGTGCTTCCTGCCTGAATAAAATGCACGAAAAATATGTTTGCCCCTTGATTTCTCTCCCTTATTATAATAGTGCAGGCTTTGTGTGTATTAGAACTGTTGTGTTTCAGTTGAAGAAAAAAAAAGGCAACTAAAACTGGCTTAACTGATACATAAAAAAGAAATGTGTTTTGCTTCTTTGCATTTTGTTTTTACAATCGCACTAACCAGGATTGGGCAGAAATCAGGACTGACTTGCTTTCACTGTCACCCTGCTTGCCTTCTTCAGGGTCAGCCACATCTTCAGACTTCCTTCTTTCAGAGTGGCAAAATGACTGCTTGGATTTACACGTCACATGCACTCACCCACTGTCAAGAATTAGACACGAAGCTAGCTTTTTTCTCAGAATCTACCAGAAAATTTAGCTGTCTGTAATCAAGTCAGGTGTTCCTTCTTGAGCAAATATAAAAAGCATGGTTGACAATCCCTAAATACTAAACACAAAATAAATCTGATTTATGGAATTTTTAAGACTTATGAGTTGATTGGTGTTTTATTAAGCTTGGTGAATAAATTTTTGTGGGCATTGAGTTGATTAGTATTAAAAGTCTTCCTGAATGCATTATATTCTTAATAGATACTTGAAGTAGAAAAAAGAAGAAGTGTTATAAACGAGGAGGGGGCAATTGGAGGTGAATGCAAGGTAATCACTCCTTTTTCAATACCTCTGTACATGTGTCTGTGATGCATTTAAAAATAGCTACCGTATCAAGCACTCATTCTAAACCCTATGCTAGGTTCTTTATAAATATTATTTCATTGTGCAACAATGTTATTTTGAATGAGGTGGTGCGAGTGGTAAAGAACCCGCCGGCCAATGCAGGAGATGCTAGAGACTGGTTTGATCCCTGGGTTGAAAGATCCCTGGAAAAGGAAATGGCAACTCACTCCACTACTCTTGCCTGGAAAATCCCATGTACAGAGGAACCTGGCAGGCTACAGTCTATGGGGTCATAAAGAATCAGGCATGACTGAACTCACACACATGCATACTATCTTTATTTAGCAGATGAGGAAACTGGGTTTCAGAGAGATTAACTTTTCCAAGATCATTGGTAGAAAGTGATGAAGGGTAATTTGAATTTGTATTTTCTAATTTCAAAGTTCACAGTTATAACTACTACATTATTAGTGTGCTCATATACTTTTAGTTTGGAGGTCAGTCTCTTATTATTTTTAATGCCCTAAGGGCAAAGATCTTTCTGCTTCATTCACTACCATATCTTCAGTGCCTAGAATAGAGCCTGGCTTACAGTAGATGCTTACTTAATATTTAAACATTACTGATTACAGAATTATATCCCTTTGGCCAGAAAAATGACATTTCATGATTAGTTTAGGGCAACCCTGGTATTGATAGCTATATAGGAGGGGAGGAATGGAGTTTACCATGAGAAAAAATAACTACAATGTCTACTACAATCCTTGAGAGAAAATTCTGTTTTTGAAATTGGCATGAACTTTTAATAGCTATGTAACTGAAATATGATTTTTTGATCCTCTGTTCCCTCATTTAAAAAATTATGGTAATTTATAGTACTATGTCATTGTATTATTGTAAGTTGAGATGATTAAATAAAGTAACATATATGTCAGTTGTGCTATCATCTGCTGAGAGTAAACACCCACTGAATATGAATTATTATCTTATGCTATTACCCTCCTTCAACTTCATCACCTCCTTATCATCACCATCATCACCATCATCATCATCATCATCACTATCATCATTGCCATCAGCTCAAAGTGGTTCATTTATGTATATCTTAAAGGATGCCATTTTAAACATATATTTCAAGTGTAAGATGGTCCTTAATAGCATCAGCAATCTGAATCATTTAGATAAGTATGCCCAAGAAGAATATTTGGGCTTATTTGTCCTAAAACAGTTACTCTCTAGAGACTGTTCTCATCACAAGTCATTTAAAATACTATATAATGAGGGCTTTGCAGAAGCAACACAAAGAACTTAAAGGATGCTTTTTATATCCAAAGAGAATATATTGTATTCTGACTTAGGAGACCCAGGTAGCTGAAACAAATTACCTAATTTTTCAGTTTCTGGAAGGTAGACTGTAAGAATTCTCTAAAATACATTTCTTTAGGCATATTTAATGAAATTTTATTCCTATTCCACATGACTGATCTTAAATACATCTGTACTTTAGAAACTTTTTAAAATCAATCTTTATACTCTGAAATGTTACTGAAGATACCTGACATTGGTAGCTATTTGTCACATATAATCTGACAGTATTAGCTGTTGTTTAATGGGTACTGCTGCTGCTGCTGCTAAGTCGCTTCAGTTGTGTCCGACTCTGTGCAACCCCAGAGGCAGCAGCCCACCAGGCTCCCCGCACTGGGATTCTCCAGGCAAGAACACTGGAGTGGGTTGCCATTTCCTTCTCCAACGCATGAAAGTGAAAAGTGAAAGCGAAGTTGTTCAGTCGTGTCGGACTCTTTGCGACCCCATGGACTGCAGCCTACCAGGATCCTCCATCCATGGGATTTTCCAGGCAAGAGTACTGGAATGGGGTGCCATTGCCTTCTCCTTAATGGGTACTACATTTGTTTTTCTTAAAGTTTTTGATCACTACATATTCTCATAGCAATAGCATCTTCCGATCTTAAAAACATAAAATGTAATAAATTAATGTGTATATACACACACACACAGTACTTAGGAATGCTTTTTAAATACCCATCTTATACGACAAAGTTAGAGCAAGTAGTTTTATTTTACAATGGAGAAAAATATAACTTTCAGAACATTAAGTAATTTATTCAAGGTCACCCATAGAGTATGTGGAAGACCCCAGATTTCAAATCACGTAAGTCTTTACACTAAAGTCTGGTATTTTGGTTTCTTTTCTAATATAGATATCACTACTGCATGTGCAAATTGTTGCCTAGATTGGGAGATATACAAAAGCAGATTCTTTTTCTTGATTTCTTTTTACTTCTCAAAATATTCACTGTATTTCTCAGAATATACATACTGAATATTTAAAAAAAGATTAATTGATAAAAAAAAAAGAAGCCCAAAAGCAAAAACAGAAGTTGTACATTGGAATGATCTAGTTCTACCTTCTGTGGATATTTAAAAATATAGGCAAGGCTGAAATTTAGTTTCTTAGTTTATAAAACATGGAAAATGACACACTCAAATTTGGTGTGAGTGATTAGGGTTTATTTAAAGACACAGTAATCATAAAAGTGTGAGTGGAGTACAGGCGAGCTGTAAGTTATAGTGTAGGAAACGGAATTTTCTTCATCCTTCAGCATGTAGAACGGCTCTCTGGTGTTTCAGTAGTAAAGAATCTGCCTACCAGTGCAGGACACGTGGGTTCGATCCTTAGGTTGGGAAGATCCCCTAGAGAAAGAAACAGCAACCTCTCCAGTATTCTTGCCTGGAGAATTCCATGGACGGAGGAGCCTGGTGGGCTACACTATGGGGTCGCAAAGAGTCAGGCACGCACGCACGCACGCTAAGTCGCTTCGGTCGTGTCCGACTCTGTGCGACCCTATGGACAGCAGGCCACCAGGCTCTGCCGTCCACAGGATTCTCTAGGCAAGAATACTGGAGTGGGTTGCCAGTTCCTTCTCCAAAATGGTATATTAATGAGTAAAAGTAAAAAGTCGCTCAGGCGTGCCTGACTGTGCGACTCATGGACTGCCGCCAACCGGGCTCCTCAGTCCACGGAATTTTCCAGGCAAGAGCACTGGAGTGGGTTGCCATTTCCTTTTCCAAAAGAGTCAGGCAGGACTTAGCAACTGAACAACAACAACAAAATGTAGAATTTGGAAGGAGGAGACCCTAGCCACCTAAAGGAATGTCATAAAAGGGAAATAATACATACGGCTTTACTCTCCTTCCTTTCTTCTACCGATCTTTCGCCAGGGCAAACAGGTTATTTATATGGTCCATAGAGACCAATTTACTGGGGCAGAAAAGTAAATCTGGAGGTTCAAGGAGAATACTAAACACATAGCTCTTTGTGTATAGTTGAGTGAAACAATGAGATTACACGTGTAAATGTGCCTGGTAAACTATCAACTGAAGTAAATAGAAGCATTTGTTATTTCATAGTATTCAAAAGCTTAAAAATGATTGATAATTGATTGAATCAGAGTGCAATGCTTTGTATAAAAAAAAAAAAAAAAAAAGCTTGTCCAGCTAAAAAACAAAATTTTAGTTCTAGCTCTATTTTCCAGAACAATATAGTGGTTCAAAATATCTAATTTTTTAAAAAATTTCTTACTGAACTAGACCCACAATTAATTTTAAAAAATAACACAGAAAACAAAAATTACATTTGGACTGCAAGTGCATTCAGCTCGTTCTGTTTTCAAGTCCTCCCCACCTACTTTAACAGTCCTTTATCTGTGCTAAAAGGACACAAGCAAACACATTCTTATAAAGTTAAGATAAATAAGAAAACAAAATGAAATGACTCAAATTTTACACTTAGAAGAAATCAAAGACCATTAAGTCCTCCATCTTTTATCTACAAATGATGAAAGTGAAACTTAGAGAGGTAAAGTGACTTGTCCAAAGTCATGGAACTACCAGAGGGAACTTAAGGTGAAGGCTCTGACTTCCTGCATGGGGCTCTTTTCATCAGTCCATCTTCATTCAGTTACATTCACTGAAGAGTGCCAGTTTACTTGGGCATCACAGATTGTTTTTTAAAAAAATTGGAGACTGTTATTACAGATTTCCTTTTAGAATTTTTCAAACTAGACTTTTATTATAATATATTAGAATGTAAGAGTGGTGTGTCAACCCATTGGCCCCCAGAACTAGTTCAGGTTATATGACAGTCTAGGTAAGGGTCTGCTTTATTCTGTGCTCCACTTCATGCTTTTTAATATTAAATCAAACAAAAATGTTGACTATCCCATAGATAGGAGGATGAAGATTTTACTAAAGCCTCTAAACAACTAAATATTATTTTAAGCAATTGATTATCAAGCATTCATTCATCCCTTCATCATTTATTCAATTTCTGTTGAATCACTGGGGATACAACAAGGAATGAGATATAACTTCTGACCTCAAAAGGTTCACAGTCTAGTGGATAGTACAATGAAGCAAACTGATAAGACCATAGAGTTATATTTGATCTTTGGGGTAAGCATTGGATATGATGAAAGCACTTACTATGCACCATTGTCTAAGTAGATCACATGTATTAGCTCAACTAATATTTGCATGTGTCTGATAGATTGGTATTATTATTTTCCTCATCATACACATTATACAATTGAAATCCAAAGAGATTAAGTAAATTTCTCAATAGTTATATAGTTACCAAATCAGGGCTTAAAACTTCTAATATGTCTGAAAAAAAAATCCAAGCTTACCTCCATGCAATCAAAGTAACTGTGTTTACTATTACATCTCTCACAAGATTCTACAATATATTGGTGTACATGTACCATTTTTCTATTAGATTCTCAGCCACTCAGAGAAAGGAACCATATTTCATGTATCTGGGACTTACACTATCTAGCATCATGTTTTGGAAATAACTGCTTTAGAAACAAGTTAAGGAATAAATGACCATTCTCTTTATAAACTTATAATTAAAATACATGAATAATATAAATACAAAGAATCAGACAAACACACTGGGCCAAATTTGCAAATACATTTTATAATAGAAAAAAGTAGGCTCTTATCATAATGCAAGATGATCTCAATGCTCAAAGAATAATCCTGTTCTATTGTTAAATCAAATAGGGACGTCTAATTAGCTAAGCACAGATTTTTCTTTCTTTTTTTCCTCCCCCAGAAACCCATTCAATTTTTAAAATATTCAAAATTCCTAAATGAAACAATTTTAATCATCTATCTGTAAGTTGGTAGCATTATAGGAAATTGACAGCCTGGAATCAGAGTTAAACACCCTTTTAATTCTTCTTGCTCCTAATTTGTATCATTAGCATATCTTAGTCTGTCAAAGTAATCAAAGCCATCAGTGGGGGAGAAAAGGTGACTTGTATGTATGACTATCATGTATTTATTAATATGATTATTTAAATCATTTAGTTGGCAAGAATGTGTTTGTAATGAGTACAGTTGCTGACCATGTATATGTTAGCATCTTTGCATCATGGCAAAGGTCCCATCTGCAAGTAAGCAAGCTGTAACTAGTATCACGGAGTGATAACACAGCTCTGAGTAGTGTGTGTTCTTGCATTCTGAGGACATTCATGGCCTTTGTGTAAGACATAAGCAAGCTAACAAAATCAAATTAAAGCTTCCAGGATAGCATCTCTTATTTCGTTATTTTCTAAATAGAATAATGTGAGACCTTGTAGGCATATTATTCAGAATGAAAAATGGTTTCACCCTGAGTGTGCACACAGGATGCACCTTAAATGTTGACATAAAATGTTTCTCTTCTACTTAATAAGTGTCTTTCTCAGCTATTACCTTCCAGGGGCTACAATGTGGAGGTGAGGAGGAGGCTTTCTTCATATAACACCAAGTGGGGCACTATAAACATTTACCTGCCTTACTCTTTCCCCTGCTTCTTGTGGCATGTGTGCGGCTTTATGCCACCACTGCAAATCTTCTGATATGACAAACTGAGTTTGACCAGTGTCAGTCACTAAAATTATAAGAAGATTTTAAAGAAACTAACGTTTTCTTTCGGGTCTTTAGCATGGACTACTTTTCTTCTTTTTCCTGTCCATTGCCTGATTTCCAGCAACAGAAAAATATACATATGCATGCATATGTGTATAAACTATACATATGAAAATATGAATATATAGTTATACTCATAGATGAGAAACACACACTTACCCATTTAGAATTCCCTAGGAGGAAAAGCCTAACTTAATAGAATGCAGTGTTTTATTTTTAGTTTTGAGAAAGTATTCATTAAGGGTAAAACAGGAAAGACGATCAAAGCACATGAAAGAGAAACTGTATTCTTTGTACTTTCCTTGTTGTCTTGACTGAAATTTAGTCCTCTTCACCTCTTGCCCCACTGGATTCACTAACCTCCAATTTTCTTCTCCCTATTGTGCTAAACTCAAAAATGTGCCTAGAAACTAAAGAATAAGGTTGCCTGTGACTTGTATATGTTTGGAATAGGGAATTACCATAGCTAAGTTTTCTCAGATTCTTTTGAATTATTTTTTCCCCTCAAGGAAAGGGAATCTTTCCTTTTCTTGTTTCTTTTCTCCTCCTGTTTTCATTGTCAATTTAGAAACTGCCTGAAATAGTCACTGTGAAAACACTGGGTGGCAGTCCCTCTCCCTTCCAGCCACCAACACAGGAATGGACTGTCCTCATGGGTACTCGAGCTATATAACATCGTATTATTTCCCTGCCTTTGCTTACTGCACTGAAACTCCAAACTCTGCCGAAGCCCAGTGGTTCAGTGGAGACAGGGCAGTGCAGAGTGGCAGAAATAACAGGTTTTCTTAAAAGCATGTGTCACAAAGCAAAACCATGAGATTTCCTAGGTCAGCCAAAACATGAAAACTGGAAGTGAAAAATGTCCTGTTCAGTGATCCAGTCAATGGGATTAAATCACAAAAATCCCAGCAGTTGTTTTCAGTAATCTCACTCTTGATTTTCTGAGTACAGATATATATCTTGTGATTCAGTATCTTTTTCTCCATTCCACATCTAGTTCCTTGTACCGTCATCATTTATTTATACGAGTTTCCTGTCATCAAAGCATCTGTAAAGGCTAGCTAGCATCTGGAGTCTTCTGCCATACTCTTGTTACTTCCCTTTTACTCTCTAAATGCCCCTGCCCCCACCCCATTAAAGACAAGGGTTTGCATTAAGGAACTCTGAAAAACACACAGTACAGCCTGCCTGCTGGGACTCGGCAGTGTCCCAGCACAGGGCTCAGGAGTCAGCTCCTTTCTAAAGTCCCGAACATTGCTGGATGGAAAGATAAAGATTTTTTTCTTTTCTCAATTTTTAAAGATTTAAAATGACAATGCAAGACCTTCAGAAAGTAATTAAATAGGCAATGTCTAACACTGTATCTATTAATATATTGTAAGTAAAAAAAAAAAAAAAATAATAATTCCCCTAATGCAACTTAGTAAATCAAGTATACTTCAATTTTAAAAATCCCATATAATGTATCTTATATAAGATATTTAATTAAAATAGCCAAAAACATTTAAAGGTCCAGAGATTCTATTAGGAAGATGTGGGTACTTTAGGCATCATGAAATACTGTACATAAATGGGAGCTAAATATCTTTATCTGTATCTCTGTATCCAGTGTTTTTTTACTGTTGGTGTTATGCCACTAATAGCCTAGAAATAAACAAACAGAAAGCAAATAAATAAATTCAAAACAGCAAAAGCATGTTTTCTAGCCAAATAAATTCACCACAAAGAGCTCCATGTCTCATAAAATTTATAAATTTAAGTGTCAAATCCCTAAAAGAGTTAACAGGAGAAATATTTCTTCAGTGTTAGTTGCTGCAAAATTAAATAAGACAAATGAGTTGAAAAATTATAGTCTCCAAAATCATGGATAGCAGTCAGAAAAGGAATGTAAGAATTTATTATTCAAGTAATTATCAAAACAATAAGATTTTTTTTTTTCTTTTAACAAATACTTATTGAGTGTCTTCTATGTTTTATGTTTTGGTGTGAGTCCTGGAGATTTCAGTGGTGCACAAAACAGAGGAAGCTGAGTTCCTGGGACATACTCCCGATACATCAAACACCAGTCTCTAATTCTAAGTTAGAAGGTGAGGTAACCATTTCTTATACTTTATTAAATTGTCTAGTACCTTACCTTGTCATCAGAGGTGCTCACATTCTGGTTTAAAAATAATTGCTAAGTCTCTGACAAAGAGATGCATGCTTGTAAAAGACAGTATGCTTACATGTAAAATGATCAGCCAAAAGATTATTTTTAAATATAGTTATAAAGAAAAACTGTATTAAAGTCTGTTTTTGTAATATTATTTATAGTGTGCAGCATTTTGATAGCACATTTCTAGAGTCATTAATACTTTGTTTTTTCCTCTGCCTACAATTGAACTTAAATATTTATAATAATATACACAGAAATTCTAACATCTTACTTTTACCAGAAATTCAATATTGAAGTTTTTATATATAAAGTGGAAAATCTTGCCCATGTGACTCATACATTGTGCCTGTGACTTTAATGCCTTTAACAAGACAGCCTAATGGCCCATTATTGTTTTTAACATGCCACCTTAAAATAACCTTTCTGTGAATTTTCTGACATATTTTATCTTAGCCTCCATTTATTTCATTTATATTGACCCCGGTCCCTTTAAAATAGCTGGTTTTTGAGAAACATTGGAGTAAGCATACCATTTCTGCAAAGACTTTTGGATTCTTCCAGTAATTCCACGTTGATGCTGTTTAGTTTTATGGGTAGCAATCTGCTCTTCTTTTGGAATCTGTCAAGATCAGAAAAATACACATTAATCATTTACTATAGGAGCCTGTACTGCTCCAAATGGCCCCTATTTCAAAATGACAATTGGACACTTATCAGGAATTACCCACGTCTTCACAAGTGAGGAGCTAGTTATGCAGTGTTAACCGTGAACTGTACCTTCTCATCAAATGCTGTTCTTAGTGACCCCAGGATGTACTTCTACAGGTTCTCATGGAAGTACAGGGCTGTCATATAAAATGTGCTTTGTTTATGATATACTATAGGGACTCTTTCACTTCCAGACTGAGTCTAAACCCAGACTAAGTTCCAAAGGAGCAGTGCAGCTTTTTAAGATCCCTTGGGTCAAGAGCAGTGCCACCTGCCAAAGAGCTCTTCAGACTGAAAGTGAGCCTGGCAGTGGAGGAGGCTGGGAAAATCATGGTTCTAAACTGGATAAATGATGCTGTGGGAGTTCAGCGACAGACTGATTTGGTTTATCCCTCAAAGATGTGAAAACACCTCTTTGACTGTTTGATATTGTGTGAAGATGCATCCCATGAATCAGTTAACAATTATTTCTAGAATAATTTTTGCCAACTGAATGTCTTTACATTGCTGCTACCTTTGAGACTCTTATCTTCTGTTAACATCCTAACCTAGGTTCTTTTAATTTCTCATGATATCTCTAGCAGATAGCATTACCAATCAGGGGGCAACACTTCCACATTGCTCTTGGAAATGCAAAACACAGAGTCAGCTATTTAGAATGCAAATATTGCTTTTCTAAACTATACCATAAGGGAATCACTCTTAGCATACAAGCCTAGCAAAACACTCAAAAGAAATACTTATATCATTTCTTATTCCTGGATCATTCTGTCTCTGAAAGTACACAGTTTTCTATTCTTCAAACTGGGCCTCATTTTCTCCCCAAGATTACTAGGTTATGCATAGTATGACCTCTATCCACATATCCAGATATATGTTTCAGTTTGAAAGACAGAGAAAAAGAACAAAGACTTAACACATCTATTTACTTCACACCTATTTTCCGATTTCATTCACATGTATTTCATTCTATTCAACATCAAGAGTTTCAAACTGGAAAGTAAAGATTAAACATGTAGTAAAAGATAAATTACAACATGGAGTGATAATCAAGTGTCAAATTAAAATATTAAATGAAAAAAATCCCAAACACATGAACATTTTTGTAATGTGAATTCAAGTTTGTAGTCAAATATGCACATAAGTAAAGTGAGAGAGGTAAAAGAAATTAAGGTTATGAAAGACATTAGAACTTTGGGTCTTTACAAATTCCTTTGGATATTTGTTGTTCAGTTGCTCAGTTGTGTCTGACTCTTTGCAGCCCCATGGACTGCAGCATGCCAGACTTCTCGGTCCTTCACTGTCTTCTGGAATTTGCTCAAACTCATGTCCATTGAGTTGGTGATGCCATCCAACCATTTTGTCCTCTGTCATCCCCTTCTCCTGCCTTCAATCTTTCCCAGCATCCGGGTCTTTTCCAATGAGTCAGCTCTTTGTATCAGTTGGCCAAAGTATTGGGGCTTCAGCTTCAGCATCAGTCCTTCCAGTGAGTATTCAGGATTGATTTCCTTTAGGGCTTCCCTTGCGGCTCAGCTGGTAAGGAATCCGCCTGCCATGTGGGAGATCTGGTTTCGATCCCTGGGTTGGGAAGATCCCCTGGAGAAGGGAAAGGCTACCCACTCCAGTATTCTGGCCTGGAGAATTCCATGGGGTCACAAAGAGTTGGACACGACTGAGCGACTTTCACTTCACTCCTTTAGGATTGACTGGTTTGATCTCCTTGCAGTCCAAGGGACTCTCAAGAGTCTTCTCCAATACCACAGTTCAAAAGCATCAATTTTTCAGTGCTCAGCCTTCTTTATGGTCCAACTCTCACATCCATTTATGACTACTGAAAAGTCATTCTTTGGATGACTTTTACATAATATTACTGATAAGAAGAATCAGAGTAGTTTAAATGTTATTTCCAATGAATAAATGTAATTTCAACACATACTAAGATCTTAAAAATTTTGTTAAATAAATGAAGGAGTGATTAACAAGTGGTGAGATAGTTCAGGGATTATTGTTGTTTTCTGGATTTTATGAGAAATTATATCTGGGACGTGAATTAAATAAATTTGAAAAAATAGACAAAGAGGAGGGTGTTGTACTGACATGTGAAGTTGAGAGTAAAGAAGTCATCTTTAGCAAGGAAAATAGGAGAGCATTTTTTTAAAATCATATAAATAATGTATTTGAAGTGATATTCAGAAAAGATTAATTTGGTAAAATAAGAAAATAAATTAGTAAAATTTTTCTATTAAATAATTTGATAAAACATATCTAATCCCTTTCATTTGAATGTCAGTATTTGCCTGGCAGTCCAAATTTATAAATTTATCTTAAGGCAATGATTAGACATATAAAAGAGTGTATGATTACAGATACTCATTTTAGTATTGTTTTTAATGATTAAAGATGAAAACGGAACAAACTGAATAGCTTCCAACAGGTTAAATAAACTCATCCATAAAATGTGTAACTAGTTTATTAAATTTGGAAAAGTGCTCTTACTATATTTATTGAAGAAAAAATAAATTCTAGAAATGAATCATTATATAGTCTAGATATTAAAACTATACAAATTTCTAGGTTTTGATTTTTCTGATTTTTTCATAAATGGTACCTATGACTTTCTATGGTATTTAATTATTCCTTGCTTTGAATTGAATCTGCATTTCTAATATCATGTCTCGCTTATTTATCTATTGGTCCATCTATCTGTCTACCTATCATCTGTCTGTTGGCTCCAGTTAAGAAGCACTTGTCTGTAAATACAAATTGCTCTTTCTAGTTTCAATAGTGCTGCTCATTTACCTCCACTCTGATTACTTATCCACTATAAATAATTTAGATAAATCAGTATTATTTATCTATCAAGGTGCTGTTAAAGCCATCCATGATCTCTCAAGCCAGACATGATTTCTTTCTTCTCAAGGACCTTTGATCACGGGGATAATCTGATGTCTGCATAAGTAACACAGAAGTTACTCTGTTAATCAACCGCAACCTTTATCTCCTCCAGTTCAAAGTAACCAAATTTGGCTTCCTGAATCTCAGCTCTTCATCTTTAAAATGGGGCCACTAAGTGCTAATTTACAGGATTGGTGTATAGATAATATATTTAGAGCACCTAGCATACTAACTTTTCAGACATGATTGAGCGATTTCACTTTCACTTTTCACTTTTATGCATTGGAGAAGGAAATGGCAACCCACTCCAGTATTCTTGCCTGGAGAATCCCAGGGATGGGGGAGCCTGGTGGGCTGCCATCTATGGGGTTGCACGGAGTCGGACACAACTGAAGTGACTTAGCAGTAGCAGTAGCAGCATACTAACATGGTTAATGGGCTCCAGGCATGTGAGTTCTTCCTTCAGGCTGTGTATTTGATGGATCTCTAACTGTACTGAATGGTGTTTAAGGGTAAATGAATTCGAACCTTTTTATACCTGGTAGTGTGATGCAGCCATATGTATTTAGCAGTTGTTCAGTAAATATGTGTTGACAGTGTGGATATAAATTCACCATAGTGGAATTTTGAAACAATTTTAATATCTTTTTAGGAGACATACATTGAGTGGAATATTTCCAAAAATGTACATTCTTTCCTCTTTTCAGATGTCTTTATGTCTCTAAAATGACAGGAAAAAAAAAAAAAAAAGTTTGCTAATGCTATGGGAAACATTAGGCAGTAATCTTGGCAAAGTGTCCCTCAGTGATTTTATAGTTGGTCGGTCACCTATTCAGTTGGTCAAGCCAATGGTGAGAACCACAGGAGAGGCAGGAACAAGGCTCATTACAACATCACAGAAGACAGTGATATTTTAATGGCCCTATACATTTTATCCAAATTATGAAAAAGCTTACTTTTTTAAGAAATGAGATTCCTTAAAAGAGAGTTTTCTTGTTGATGAAATGAGTGAGTCAGTTTTGCTAATTGGCTAAAAATTGCTTTCTTGGGCAAGCTAAGGTGTTGTTGGGGAAACTACTGTGGTGTTTTTCTTTTTTTGGTTATGTTCAGATATTTCCTTAAGGCAAGAAAGCAGGAAAGAAAGCAAAGAAACAAACAAAAACATCCCTGAAAGCAGAAAAACCATATGTCTCCTGACTTTTCTATTAATTACACAACAGAAAGAAACATTTCAGCAGATATCTGTAATCTTGTAAATTTGTATTTTTTAAATTGAGATTCAATACAGTTTGATATTCTGATCACCACAAGATAAAAAATATTGCTACTGTTTTTAGGCATTTACTTGGCATAATTAAAGGCATTTACCTGGATAAAATGGGCTGAATAACAGCTTTAGAGAACAAAACATGCTTTGTTGAAATGAATATATTTAAGGAAAAAAAAAAAAACTTTGCTCAAATCATTTGAGAAACCAACTACAAACTAAATTGGAAAATAATTGCAAGGCCTGTCTTCCACATTTAATCAGGTGGCAGCTTCTGGACTTTGAGTTAACAAACTATAAATAAATTCTGTAATGTTATTAGTAATTGCAGCATCACATTTCACAAAACAGGCTAAAAATAATAGTAATGTGTAAATCTTGCCAAGAGGCCCCTGGTGCTGAAGCATTTATTTTTCATTGTGTCCTAACCAAAAGAAAAAAAAAAGAATCAAAACCAATACAGATCAATAGAACTGTCACTGGGTCATCAATGCTTTTTAACTCTGTTCCCTCCCAACAGATGCAGTACCTACTGTGCTTCCGGTGTGCACTCCTGCCTGCCTCAGGAGCAATGGTATTTGCTGGCAGCGTAGGAATCCAAGGGTCTGACTCAGTGTCGCAGAGGCCAATGTATCATGCACTCTCTAGGTAAGAACTGCCAACAAAATGTTCTTAATTCACAATGGACAGATTATGAAACTGAAACAGGAGGACAGAAGCTGTGTAGGAGGAGCGGGGAGAGGAAATGAGGAGTAGAAAGAAGGAAATCAGTGGCAGATGTAAAATTTTTTGTGATTAGTACTGGGTATTGATAAAGCACTAATGATTGGAATGATTTACTCATCTTTTTAAAAAAGACAATGTTTAAAGACCCATGTCTGGCTAGGTGAAGAAATGCTACATTGAATTCTGGAGTAAGGAAAATGTCATTATTTTCATCTTTCTTTTTCTCTCCCCCCCTGCCCTTCTCTCCTCCCCAATGTCTTTCCTTCCTTCCATCTTCCTTTTTCAAAGTATATAGTCACTCAAATAAGTTTTGGCTAAATCTTTATTAAAGGAAGACTGTGCTTCCTTGTTGTGCATGCGTGTGTCTGTGTGCGTGAGTGTGTGTGAGTGTAGGGTTACAATCAAAGCAATATTTTCTAAACTGTGACTTTGCCAATTTTAAATCCGTCCTTCTCTTGAAGGTTTTCAATTTTGCCATAAATTTATATAATTCTTTACCTAAGCAAAATAATTTGAATTTTCAAAACTTACAGGTTATAATAGTTTTTCATGTCTTACTAAGATATTAAAATATTTTCATACATAAGCAGGAAAAAAATGATGACTACATTAACTCTTTCTTGAAATAACTTTGTTCAGTAGAAATGGCACAAATTTAGCCTTTGACAATGGAAAGGAAAAAAAATGGTTCACCTTTATTTTACTAAAGTAAAATCTTGTTACAACAGATCATTTGTAAAGTAACAGAGCAAAATTCGAATCTCTAATATAAAGTCTGCAAGAATTGTTTTGTGTCTCTTGGGTCTGGATTACATAAATCTAAATTATAAAATTATTTGATGCATAAAACATTTAGCAAGGTATTGTGCTTTAGAAAGAAATCACTTAAACTAGTGCTATTTTCAAAGACCCTTCCAGTCTACAATATATCAAGGATGTGAAAATGACTTTATATGTTAGAAAATTGGCCTTTAAGGAGAAAAAATATTAGACAATTCTAAGTGCAAAGCTATTAACTGGCTGATTTCTGATCCCTGACACAGGATGTCATCCTCAACCTAGTGCCTGGCTGCTCAACATCCTGTGGGAACCACAGGCTTCGGAAGATTTCTCTTTACAAATAACAATCAGTTCAGATAGAGGAGACGCAAGGAGAGCCAGTTAAATCTTTCACATCGTTACCAGCCTCATTGTTTTGCAAATCAGTAGCATAAAGTAGAACACGTGCATGTGCATGAATCCTCCACTTAAGGTTTCTGAATGCTAGGGATTTCAAGTATGTGAATCCTGTTGATGAGCAGTAAATGAATAAGGCACATGACAAATCATTACCTTTACCAGCTAAGTGGCTAGTTTAAATTAAAGATTACAGGTTACAGTTTGAATTCATCAAGGTTTGTCCATCTAAAATGATGAGCCTTTCCCCTCTTCATATGTCAAACCATCATTATCATGAAGTCTGTCACATCTGATCACTAGCTCACTTGAACAGCTCAAAATAGCATTCTGAAAATATCCTACTTATAGTAGAGATATGTAGAGTAATCCAAAACACTATCTGCTTTAACATGTTAGCCCTCTCTTGGCAAGAACTTCTTGGGAAACTGTTTTCTGAAATGATCAAGTCCTGAAGCTGAATGCTGGAACAACGGGATAAATAGTGATTTATCTGTATTTTAACAGCTGTTTTTCCCCCTTCATAATTTACTTTTACAAATGTAATTATTCATTTTCTTCAGTAGGTGACGAAACTGATCATATTTCACTTATAAGTATTTAATATTCATTTTCTTGTAATGATTTTTCAGTACTATTTTCCACAAATGTCAAAATCCTGAGTTGTTTATTTGAATGCTGAGTTATTGCTCTAATAATGAGAAGCTCTAATTATAGAGTACAGTGAACTAGGCAGTGGAGAGCTTGCATCCCAAATGCTACTATGAATATCAAGACATATGAAGTGTCCTAGTAACTTCTTTAAAATACATTTCCTACTTTCCGGTTGTATGGATATGGACAGTTGTTTTATTTTTGAAAGGTTGCTGTAAAAAAACAAACAACAACAACAACAAAACTCTTATCCTGTTTGTACTCTCTTTTCAAAACAGGTTTCATCTCAGTTTAAACAGAGAACTCACCTGAAGCTTATTGCCCCATAGTAACTGAAGTTACTGAAGTACTTTCTCACTCAACTCAAATAGCAGCACAGAAAGCAGGTTGGCACTGGCAGGCACCCTCAGTTGTTCTTGTGGGCACCTCACTCTCAAACACTTTTGTTTGTTATGTATATTCAAGCAATATTAGTTACAGGGAGCACACAAGGGAGGAAACCATTTTCCCCTCCTACTACCCATCTGTTGTGGAAAACACACAGGTTTTTCCACCACAGGTTTAGAACAACCTCATGTCCTTGGAGCACAGACTCTGATTATGCCATAATGACAGTGCGAACCTTCCTCCCACTCCTCAACCCACAAACCTATTTTAAGGCTGCCTTCTGAGAATAGCCTTCACCCTGATGCTGTTGGAACACAAGCTACCATGTTAAACAGCAATGGCGTGAGACTGACTAATCCTGGGGAACGGACCATGATTAAATAGCTCCATTAAATAGCTCCGCTTCAGAGCAGTATAGTGACCACAAAGTTTTACATCTACGGGTTGGAATGTCCTCACTATCCTTCTAGAGGTAAATGATCCCAAATTAATTCTTACCAAAGTAAGAACTAATTTTATAAAATTTTTAACTTAAAGTATTTAAAGAAAGAAGAAAGTGAAATTGTTTAATCGTGTCCGACTCTTTGCAGCTCCATGAACTGTAGGCTCTTCTGTCCAGGGGATTTTCAGGCAAGAGTACTGAAATGGCTTGCCATTTCCTTCTCCAGGGGATCTTCCTGACCCAGGGATCAAACCCTGGTCTCCCACATTGCAGGTGGACGCTTTACCATCTGAGCCCCCAGGGAAGCCCAAAGTACTTAAAGTTTTCACTAAATATTTCTGATTTTTTAAACCAAAATAAATGTAATTTTATATCATTTGTTGACTTACTGACTCATCCATGAACTCAATAGTCAGAAATTACACATGAGGGATAAAAATTACTTGTTGTACATATACCTAAGAAACAATGTTGAGAAAATAGCTGATTAATAGGCTGAATTAAAACTCATGTTGTCCCCCTCTGTCTCTCTCCTCCTTGAAAAGCACAAGGGACTTAAACATAGTGTGGTGTGTGAGAAACATTAAGGGGGCCTCTTAATGTAAGATGAAGAGGTACAAATCCAAAACCTATAGTGTATTCTTGGCTTAATCAGATAATTTGTTGACTCCAAAATTATTTTTAACCATTTCTCCAGGTTAAAATGGACTTATATTGATTTAACTATCATTCATTTACTTTAAAAAATACATTTGTTAGCAAGCAACTTTAGGAAAGTTAGGGGGGTTAGCAAGAAAGTTTAGGAAAACAAGATGGATATAGTTTTTGGATCTTAGTATTTGTTTTGTTTTAATACACTGTTAGCATCACTCAAGAATCTACACAAATTAAAATGCCTGAAAATACAAGGCATATGACTTCCAATAGCTAATAATGTGCAGTTTATGTTGTTATTAGTAATTCTACTTCAAAATTTAATTAATAATGAAATTTTGAGATAGTAAAATAAGTAAAGATCCTACATATAACATTGTTCACAATTAAACAATTTTTTAAATATGAAACTTGAAATTAATGACTGAAGACATCATAAGCAAGAATTAGTACATGGCACCCCCTACTGATTTCATTGCAAGAAAAAGACTTGAGAAGAATGGGGATGAGGATGCTTCCTTGATTCTGTTGCACATAATATCAGCTTATTTAAGTATTCATGGGAAAGAAAGCACACTTTATTTTTCCATAAGCTAAACTGATAGTAAAATCTTAAGTTCTGAAGACAGAAATAAAATGATAATTATTTTATATTTTGAATGCAACTCTTATCTGAAAAAAACCCTCTTGATAGCTAAACTGTATGCCTCCACTTAAGCTACTTAAATCTTACTTTTTCATAACAAATTCTTCATAGATAGCCCCTTATAATTAACTTATTATAATTAACCCTTCATAACTGAAGGGTATGTTTATTATCCTTCACTGGATTTGCTCACATCCCTCCACTGTTCAGTACCTTTGAATAGTAGTAACTGGTGGACATAGTGTCTATTGCTTGGTACTCTATGTTTCCGTGAAATATGAGTAGAATTCTCTCCTGTAGCTGTGTCTGTAAAGAATGCTGCTGCTGCTAAGTTGCTTCAGTTGTGTCCAACTCTGTGCAACCCCGTAGACGGCAGCCCACCAGGCTCCCCTGTCCCTGGGATTCTCCAGGCAAGAACACTGGAGTGGGTTGCCATTTCCTCTTCCAATGCATGAAAGGAAAAGTGAAAGTGAAGTCACTCAGTCATGTCTGATTCTTAGCAATCCCATGTATGGCAGCCTACCAGGCTCCTCTGTCCATGGGATTTTCCAGGCGAGAGTACTGGAGGGGGTTGCCATTGCCTTCTCCAGTCTGTAAAAAATATTCAAGTTCTAACCTCAAAGGTTTATTGAAATACTGTTAATTACAAGGGGGTAATGAGAATTCACCAATGGAACCCATCTTAATTAAACAAAAATCAGTTTATATTAATATAGCAATTAATTATATATGTCAAAATAACTTAAAAACCTTTCTTTTGTATTTACAGAGAGCCTAAGTTCATATGAAATAAATGAAAGTCTTAATTGTGGAGAATTAAATGAATAAATAAATATATATCTATATGAATGTCAGTGGTGGTCTTATTATAAAACTTAAAAAAAAAATTAACAGGAAACTAATGAAAATTTTCAATGATGAGTCGCCTTTTATCCAAAGTTAGAGTGGGGATAATACGTATCTCAATGTCATCCTTCTTTTTCTTTATCGTATCAGTGAGGAATATGGACCAATTCTCAGTAACACTTTGGATACTTAGTGGTTTATGTGAGTTTACACTATGTAAACTTATAACCTCAAAGAACTTGTAATGCTGATGGCATTTACCAGGTATTGTTCACAAAGAATGTGAATAATAATAGTCCATCTGCTGTATTCCCTTTTCAGCAGAGGAATCTTACAAATTAATGTTGGCCTGGGTGTAATCCACTTAGGATGACTCATGAGAGTAATAAAAATGAACTTTTTATTTTTTTTATTCTTTAGCAAGTATTTGTCCACTCTTTATTTTTATACCTTTTTTGTAAAGTCTTTTAACTCTCCCAAATGCCTAGTGACTATCTGTAAAATATCTAATGACAGGACCAACATCATCAACAATAGTAAACTTAAAACAAACTAAGCTTATGCTATGGCAATTATAGGAAAGATAAAATGATTGAAGATATATCAACTATAAGAAAATTGAAATCTAACAGCAGTCACTGTGTGTATGCTAGCTACTTTTGAAATATTATGTCCTATTGATTTTCACAGTATCTCTTTGATACAGATATGCAAATTAATCCCATTTTATAATGGAGGAAACAGTCCTAGAGAGCATGGAAAACCATTCTGAAGTTACACATCTAGGAAAGGACAGAGCTGGTTCTCAAACTCTGGGTTTTCTGAAAAACTTATGTTCTACATTACTGCCAAAATGGTCTTTTTGTATGGGCTGGTAGAAATCAAGTGGTGTAAAATGAAAACATGATGTGATTAAATGGATTTAATTCATTAATTATTAAAATCACCTATGCACAGTACTTTTTTAATATCAGTAAAACAGACACACCAGATACAACTTACGTTTGTTCCTATTTTTCTTCCAATGTTTATGGGGAGAATACCAATCAAAATCTATTTAATTATATTCTTCTATTTTATGATACATGACAAAATGGAAGACTGAATAATAGATTACAAGTAATTATAAAAATCATACATTAACACTTCATGAGTAAGAACTGTTTCTAAGTCTTAGAAGGATTAAAACATATTCAGTTTTGGGAACTAATTCCTTTTATAGACATCTGTCCCTTTCTTCATTTTTTTTCTACTTATAAACATTTTTTAATTGTATTCCATCCTCCCTTTTTGAAAATAAATTTAATTAGCTTTTTTCTTGTTTAATCATCCCCTTTCTTTGATTTATTTACTACTAATGTTATCATAGTGTAAATAACTGAAGCAGAGGAGCAAAGATTAGAGTACATGAAAATTTTATTCCAAAGTATAAGACTTTGTTTAGATTGTCTAGATGACTTCCTTTTGAGGGATTAAAGGATTCCACTCATTTGTTCTTACTAGACAGACATATTGTACAGTA
The DNA here is from genome assembly GCF_029378745.1 of Bos indicus. Taxonomy (NCBI): domain Eukaryota; kingdom Metazoa; phylum Chordata; class Mammalia; order Artiodactyla; family Bovidae; genus Bos; species Bos indicus. The sequence goes on along the minus strand of NC_091768.1, from coordinate 56,525,449 downwards.
GTAAAAGCAAAGACTATGGGTTCACACAGATTGGAATTTAAATTGTAGTTCAAATACCTACTGGGTATAAACATTTGAACAAGTAATTCTTGTGTTCTCAGTTCAAATGTACATTGGATCTAATGATACCTGTGATATCTATGTTTATTCTTATGCGTTAAAGATAATTTACGTATTTCACTCAGCTTAAAAAATGTATTGATGATAACTATTGTTGTTGTTTAGTTGCTAAGTCATGACCAACTCTATGCAGCCCCATGGACTGCAGCATGCTAGGCTCCTCTGTTCTTCACTATCTCCCAGAGTTTGCTCAAATTCATGTCCATTGAGTTGGTGGTGCTATGTAACTAGCTCATGCTCTGCCACCCTCTTTTCCTTTGGCTTTCAATCTCTCAGCATCAGGGTCTATTCCAGTGAGTTGGCTCTTCACATCAGGTGGCCAAAGCATTGGAGCTTCAGCATCAGTCCTCCCAATGAATATTCAGGACTAATTTCCTTTAGGATGGACTGGTTGGATCTCCTTGCAGTCCAAGGAATTCTCAAGAGTCTTCTCCAGCACCACAGTTCAAAAGCATCAAATCTGTGGCACTCAGCCTTCTTTATGGTCCACCTTTCACATCCATACATGACTACAGGAAAAACCATAGTTTTGACTATACGGACCTTTGTCAGCAAAGTGATGTCTCTGCTTTTTAATATTTAGGTTTGTCATAGCTTTTCTTCCAAGGAGCAAGCATCGTTTAATCTAATGTGATCTGATATTCCCATCTCTTTAAGAATTTTCCATGGTTTGTTGTGATCCACATAGTCAAAGGCTTTAACATACTCAGTGAAGACAAAGTAGATGTCTTTCTGGAATTCTCTAGCTTTCTCTATGATCCAACAAATGTTGGCAATTTGACCTTTGATTCTTCTGCCTTTTCTAAATGTAGTTTGTACATCTCCAGGTTTTCTGTTCACATACTGATGAAGCCTAGCTTGAAAGATTTTGAGTATAAGTTTGCTAGCATATGAAATGAGTGCAAATGTATGATAGCTTGAACATTCTTTGGCATTGCCCTTCTTTGGGATTGGAATGAAAATTGACCTTTTCCAATCCTGTGGCCACTGCTGAGTTTTCCAAATTTGCTGACATATGACTGCAGCACTTCAACAGCATCATCTTTTAGGATTTTAAATAGCTCAGTTGGAATTCCATCACCTCCGCTAGCTTTGTTTGCAGTAGATGCTTACAATATATCAAGTACTGTTCTACTAACAAAATAGAAAATTATCTCACTACTTGTAGAATTTTATATTTTAAAGAGGAGAAATAGAAAGTGAATAACTGACATAACTAATAAATAAGTTATTCTTATGTTAGAAAGTTATTTGGGGGAAAAAAGAGCTGGATAGAAGATTTAGAAGTGCTAGGTGTGGGACACACTGTTATTTTTAACATGCAGTGTTAGGTAGGGATCATTGAGAAGGTGCCAGAATTGAAGAAAGTAAGAAAGATGGCCATGTGGATCTTCCAGAGGGAAGAGTACAGCCAGTGCAAGACTCCATAGAGGAAGTGCCTTGTATTAGAAGAATAGGAAGCAGTGTGGCATGCAAAAGAGCAGAAGATAACTCCCAGACATTACAGAGGGATACAGCTGATGCAGGGTATTGCCTGCAGAGAAACAATCAATAAATGCCACTGTTAATTATTTAGATTAAAAATGTTAGGCTTACCAACAGAAAAAATGCTGTCCTGTGACAAAAAAATAAACATAGCATTGTAAGTATCCGTATAACACTGACTATGCACTGAGCATTGCACTAGTCACTAAAAATTATTCTCTCATGTATCTGCCATGAAAGCTCTATGTGGATAATGCCATTTCTATAACCACAACACAGATGAGAAAGCTAAGGCTCTAATGGGTAAAGTAACTTGTGCAGGATCACACTTGTATTACGTGACAGAAATGTTATCCATTACCATGATATGATTTCTTTTTGTTTAATGTTAAAAGCATATATCGCTTTGCTCCCTTCCAAAACTTACTTGTCACGTTCCTTTGATTTCCATGAATCCTTCACTTCCTTTTACTTCTCATTTGGGCTCCTTTGAGCTCTGTATCATTATATCCTTTCCATAAAAGGCATTCTGTGTACTGGTTGCAGAAAATTACTTTTTCACCAGCTCTCTCCTGTATTCTTCTCTTTCACTGGATTTAAAGGGACTCAATTTAATTGTCCTTTAGCTATAATTAGCTCATTGTGCAGGGATTTTATTTTAAATGTGGCCAAGCACCAATTTTGTGATTTTGTTTCCTAAATCATATATTTTAGGTCTCCTTTTTTATTGCTGGTGTTTGATTACTGCTGATGATATTTTTACTTGCATTAACATTGGTTTGCTCATTCATTGTATTTTGGATAGTTCTTTTTCTCTGAATGATTTTACTGTTTAAAAAAATTATTATCAGTCTTCTGTTGAAATTTTTTAATGTTGGCAGTATGAAAAAAGCCTTTTAAGACAAGAAATAGATGTTATTATATTGTGTTCTCAAATGACATAAACACAACATGTATTTTTGTTTTCAAAAATTATCATCTATTCCCTATTGTCAATTTGATATTTTAAAAATTCATCATCAAAGGAACACAGGTTCTAATATATTCTTCTAAGCATACTATTCCAAGGTTAATGTCTCATTATTTTTATATTTCTATATAATTTTCAACATCATGGCTTAATATTTATAGTCCTCTTAATTTCAGTACTCTTGTTTCTAAGTCTATATTCTAACAACAACACAGAAGAGAATTTAAAACTAACTATGAGAGGATTCAAACTTCAAGAAAGTTTAAAGATCCAAAACTGTGAAATAATTCACTTATCAGAACTATACAAATGATTTTTGCTTTATAGGGTATTTAGTTAGTTGAATTTTCTACTCTTTATCTGCTTCTTTTAACATGATATGAATAAGCCCAAGTTTTTATTTCCTTAGGCCAACCCAATATGATTTTTCAGTATGCTGAGGGCTATAACCAGTGCAGCAGGTTCAGAACCCACAACTTTCAACACAGGACTATGTGGCCCCCTCCTTAAGTCAGTACGCAAGACCTACAAGTGCAAATGAGATTTGCTGCAAACCCTGATCTCCACTCAATGACTCATGACTCCAGCAATTAGAATTGGTATCCAGCAATTAAAATAATTGACTAAAACAAGTTTCAGGGTTTAAAGAAATTAAGAGTTTACATGATCCAGTTCTTTTATGTTGTAGATCAGAACCTTGGAGTTCTTATAAAAGAAGAAGTTAGTCAAATTTATTTGTGTCCTTAATCTTAAAACAGTTTAAAAATTGCTATCACATAACTGTGTCAACCAGCAAAATTTGTTGAACATTTAGCATGTGCACAGTACTGAAGTATCAATTAAACCATGCAAATACTCATGATTTAGTATTGAAAAATTGATTTTCAGAAAAATGAATCTCTAAGATGATTTATAGTTCTTAATGACAGAGTACACAAAAAATCAGAGTACACAAAAAAGGCATTCCCTATAATGTTGGGACCTATTAAAACTAAGGGTAGTGAGAGGTGAAAAAGCCAAGGCATTACTGAGATGAAACAGTGAAAACTGAAGATCTAAAAATATAACTTAAATGTTCAATCAAATACTTTACCCAAAGGACAGAAATATCTATCATGTTACAAATGAGAAAGAAAAAAAAAATGACATGTTGAATAAGGAAGGAAAAAACTTTTCTTAAAAGGAGGACTTCAACTCTTTCATGCTGTTCTAACCTTATAATCCTAATAGAACACTGAGGGTAAACCTTCAGTATAAAGAAATTAAAGCAACCACACAAATAAGTAGCTATGAACTGATTTCTAATCAGTTACATTTTTAAGTGTTAAGAATTTCATCTGACATATTAAAATTATTAATTAAATAAACCACATTTAATTTTACTTCCAATATTTCCAAAAACTCAAAAATTATCACCTATATTTTATCAATTAGGAAACTGACCCTCATAGATTTACTAATCTATTGAATACTACTGAATTAGTATGTTAAAATGAAAAAAATGTGAACCTTAAGGACCATGTTTTTCCCACTATGTGAACTTTCTGTCACATATATAAGAATATCTGCACAGTAAAAATATGTAGTCAGCTGGTAAGGACTTCAACTTCATTTTTAGACAAGTTCTTTAAGAAAGATAGTTAACCTTTTACATTTCCTAAAACAGTATCTTGGAAAGAAGTGGGCTTGTATTCTTAATCCTCTGACCCACAGTGATTGCAGGCTTTTTTAAAAGCCTCTTGTCTTATAGAAGCAGAAATGTGATCAATGTAGGCTACTGGTCATTCTCCCAAAAGATTAAAAGGGTAGTTCAGAGTTAGGTTACACAATTAACTGCTAAAATAAAACTTTCTTCACTGTGATACACAATATGTATCTGGTGTGAAAGCAAAATGGAAAAAAAATGACACAATATGTGTTAGAAATCTAATACATTTTACATTGTATTGGACTCAAATGATTTTTTTCTTGTACAACACAGTGCTGTCTCTTTTGGATCTCTTTCAATTTGAGAATATTGTGACTTGCATGTATTATTCTTCATGAAAGTCAAAGGTCCTTATTTTTTAATGTCTAAATTAATATTTTTATTTGTTCAATCATTGAGTTTTATATAACAGTTAGTGAATATGAAATATTGTCCTAGATTCTAGGAACAACACTGTGAAACAGTGACATTTCTTGTCCCTGAGGAACTTGTGTTTTACTGGTGGATACAGACAAGAAAGTGGTTCAGTATAACATAGGATAAGGGTGGCCAATGGAAATATACGGAATCTATAGTTCCTGGGAATGAGAAGAAGAATCAAATAACCTGGACTTGGCACACTCAGAATCTTTTTTCAATATCAAAAGTAAATTCGACAAGTAGAGCAAAGTTTAGTCAAATAATGAGGAAAGGAAAAATAATATAGAGTGAAGAGAATAGAGGAAGTCAAAGAACTTGATGACTAAAGAGACCTGGGAGTGACAGAGAGAAGGGATTCAAGCAACTGGGAGAATGGTAGTGCCATTCAGTGTAAAAAAGAAGGGAGAAAAAACATGAATTTGGGAGTAGATTTATTTACCTTGATTTTGGACACCCTGAGTTTTTGGTGAATATGGGATGATTAGTAGAAACATATATTCATATAGTAAATAATAAATATACATGTTATATATATATGTATTTATTTTATTTATTCTATGTAGCATACTTTTTCACATTTTAATGTTTCTAAAATCCAACTGAATAGCACAAGCAAAAGTGTCTTAGCCAGGGGACTTGCTTTCTTTCTTGTATATAAAGTATTGGTGCATATTAGAGTGAATGGTGTCTCAGATTGGATGATATATGATATGCCATAGATTTCAGTCTCTTCCTGCAATATTTAACTCAAGCCTAAATCATTCATAGCCAACTTCCAGCCATTAGATATCATTTTTGATATCTTTGTGAACTTCAAATTCTGTTCACCCTGAAACCAATTGCAAATCCAGGCTGCAAAGCACATTCTAAGTGATGATTAGAATCCCCAAACAGGTATGCTCCAATCTTGCTGTTTAAAAAAGAGTGAGAGCTATATGATCATTTTACAGTTCTCTCTCTCTAAATCCCCACCATGTATCTGGCAAACAAAGGAATATTATTATCTGAGAAACTGTCCAAGTACCTTGCCATGAGTACACTGTGTCTTACAGGCAGAGCCAGGGTAAGAATCAATGTCTTCCTGACTGCCTCCTGCGGCAATCAGCAGAATTCTGAGACTGCATACCACTGAAACTGAGACTGCTGGGATTCATAGCAAATGTCCCTTAGATTTTCTTTCTATCACCTCTTTTAATTTGTTTTTTAAAAAAGAAACAGGCAGTAACTGAGGAATTTTTTAAATGACTTCCTGCCCCAGCAACTCTATGAGACCTCATGCTAATAAGGGGCTTAGGGGCGATAAACTAACATAAAATATATCTCAGACTCAGTCTCTCATGAGATTCCAGAGAATGTGGTTAGTTAAAGATTAAAACTTGGCTGGAATGTTATACTTGAATTTTTATCAGTCTTCTTGTAATCAGAATGAGTAATGTTTTTCTTTCAACAAATAGAAGGTTACTTAATAACTAAGATAAATTACTCATATTTAACTTATTTTTTAACAATGAGTTAAATAAGCTGTGTGAGTGTGTACACATTACTAGGAATACTAGTAATGAAAAGATACAAGACATTTCCTTTCATGGTCATGGACACACATATAAACATCCCTTTTAATGAAGGAAAAGCAGAAAAACAATATTCTTTGAGACGACAGAGGCACAACTAACTTAATCTGAAGGTGAGTGTGCTTTAAAGAAGGTGTAGCTGAGATATCCTTCAGAGGCAGTTGATTTTGGGAGGACATTGTAGGCTGAGGAATTAAGTGCAGATGCCTGGAAGCATATTATGTGTCCAGGTAATGACAAGAGTTCTCTGTGGACAGGAAACATGATTTGCAGAAAGCTGAAGTAGGAAAAAAAAAAAAAAAAATACAGCCTTAATGGTAGTTTATGCAGTTAGAGCCAAACCATTGGGCAATGCTAAGTTGTTTTTATTATTATTTTGAGAAGAATGGAGAAACTACTGAAGGATTCTTAGGAATGGAGAGTCATGACTAGACCCAGGCAAAACTTTAACACTGAATAAGACCTCAGATGTACATACACTTATTCTACAAATGAGGGAATTAAGGTCCAGAGAGAAAGCAGGTCTGTGTTAGCCTTGTTAAACATGTTGTCCTACTGCTTGGGAAGTAACACATTAGCCTGAACAATATTATTGTCACTGATGAAAATGTATAGGGATTCTAAATGAATGAGAAATATTTCCTGACCTTAATACTTAACTAGAAATGCAGACAAAAAATTCTTAAGTTAGAGACACAGAAACTTCTGCTCAACAGGCAGATAAATATCACAATAGCTGATCCAATGGGAAAAGAGGTGAATATAGTAACCAAATCTGTATCTAAGAAAAATACTTTAGTGTGAATTTGGGGTGAGGAATGGGGAAGTAGAGGAAAAAGAAGAGATGTTGATTTTTATTTCTTTTATGATTACTTGTTCTAACAATCATTGTATTATCCTCAGTTCTTATTTAAGACATTTTTTCTCTATTGAATCAAATCATTGAAAAAAAATAGTGCAGAAGTATGTAAACTTTTAGTGCTACAGCATGAGTATGCCTGATATCAAACGTTATTTTGTACTGTTGTAAAATAAATATAGGGTTGTGTTAGTTTAAGCTGTCATAACAAAATACCATAGACTGTGTAACTTAAACAACAGACATTTATTCTCTCACAGTTACAGAGATTCAAAGTCTAAGACAAAGGTGCCAGCACAGTCGGGTTTTGGTGAAGGCTCTATTTGTGGCTTGCAAATGGCTGTTCTTTGAATGTGTGCTTATATGGACTTTCTTCAGTGCCTCTGCATAGAGATGTCTCTTCTTTTCCTTATAAGACAATCAATCTTATTGAATTAGGACCATGATCCTATGACCTCATTTAACCTTAATTACCTTCAGGAGTCCTAGCTCCAAATACAGTCAGATTGGGGATTAAGGCTTTAATATATGAATTTTGGGGGTACACAATTCATTATATAGCAGGTCATTATAGAAAATCTGAAATATGCAGGATAAAAAAAAGAAAACATCATCATTTTTCAACTCTTCTGTCAAAGATAAACACTCAAAGATTTACGAATTAATAACTACTAATATTTAAAAAACATAGTGTTTGCTTTGGCAGCACATATACTAAAATCAAAGTGATACAGAGAAAAATACCTTATATATTTTTTCCCTTAAACTTTCAAAGAATTTTAGTGTTCCTTGCTGTAGATCCTTGAGAGTCCCTTGGACTGCAAGGAGATCCAACCAGTCTATCCTAAAGGAAATCAGTCCTGAATATTCATTGGTAGGACTGATGCTGAAGCTGAAACTCTAATACTTTGGCTACCTGATGTGAAAAACTGACTCATTTGAAAAGACCCTGATTTGGGAAAGATTGAAGGCAGGAGAAGAAGGGGACGACAGAAGCTGAGATAGTTGGATGGCATCACCAACTCAATGGGCATGAGTTTGAGTAAACTCTGGGAATTGGTGATGGACAGGGAGGCCTGGTGTGCTGCAGTCCATGGGGTCACAAAGAGTCGGACAAGACTGAGAAACTGAACTGAACTGAACTGGTGTAGTTTAAAAAAAAAAAAAAAACTGGAAATAAAACTGAGGAAGTCAGATCTATTTAGATAAAATGATTTGTGTATATTAATTAATTCACTAATTCATTCATTTACTTAGGATTTGCTTTGTATGAGGAGTCATTCCTGCCAATTTGGCAAGGAAGTGGAGAGGCAGGAACTAAATGAAAAATCACAGTTTAATACAGCATCAGTAAAGTCAATGAAGGAAAAATACAGGGAGTATACAATAAGTAGACTAAATTTAGTGTGCATGTGTGGGTAAAGAGGTCAGAAAACCCTCTGAAGAGAAGTGCTATTAGTACTGTTGAGGATATCTTGTATGTGATGCATCATTTTACTCTTGCTGCTTTTAAAATTCTCTTTCTCTTTGGCTTTTGAAGTCTAACTATGATATATCCTGTTATAGATTTCTTTGAAATTATTTTACTAGGAGTATCTGAATTTATAGGATGTGTAGATTAATATATTTCATCAAATATGGGGAATTTCTAGCATTATTTCTTCAAATGTACTTTGTGCCCATTTCCATTTTTCCTCTCCTTCTGGGATTCCCATTTTGCCATGTCAGTATACTGTATGGTAAACCACAGTTTGGGAGGGTTTGCTTGTTTGTCTTCACTTCTTTTTGTTTCTATTTCTTAGGCTGGATTATCTCTATTAACCTATCTTCAAATTTACTAATTCTTGTATCTGTAAATTCAAATTTAATATTGAGCCTTAATGAATATTTCATTTCAGTTATTTTATTTTTCAACTTCAAAACTTCTGTTTGGTTCTTTATTATAATTTCTGGCTCTATTGATATTCTCAATTTGGTGAAACATTATTGTCATATTTTCTCTTGATTTTTTAAAAACATATGGATTAGTTTTCTGAATATAATGACAATAACTGGTTTAGCATCTTTGTCTTGTAGGTACCAAATCTAGTTTCCATAGTGACATTTTCTATTGATTGCTTTTATTTCTGTTTATGGTTTATACTTTCCCATGTCTTTGAAGTCATTTAATTTTTTTTTCTGAAAATTGGGTATTTTAGATAATATAATATATATAGCGACTATGGTAATCATATTCCTCCCTCCAAAAATTTTATTGTTGTCATTATTTTCTTTATTTGGTTAGTGACTTTCTTGGTCTAATTTTATAAAGTCTGCATTTCATGTAGCATATGCAAAGGCCCTGAGGCAAGAAATGGCTTAGTGTCTAAAAGAAACATAGAGAAGACTATTATTGTTGAATTATATATTATCATAAAAAAATGGAAGGATAAGGTCACAAAAATGATTCCGCATATTACAATAAAATTATATGGGCAACAAATGAAAGGTAATCAAGAGGTAACATAATTAGATGTTACTACAAAAATTATTCAGTCTGCTGTGTGAAGAAATAATTGGATGTGGTAAGATAAATATTGAGTATACAGTTAGAAAAGATCTGCCATAAAACAAGCTGGAGATGATACTGGCTTAATAATAATAGCTAAAAGTAGCTGAAATGTTTTGAATACTGTTTCTGCGTTGGTTTATGTTTACTTCCACAATATCCTATAAAGTAGATACTATTATTAGTATACTATTTTGCAGATAAGGAAACAGAGTTAAACTATTTTAAAATAGTAAAACAGGGTAAACGATTTTTCCAGGGTTGCATAGCTATTAAATGGAAGAGAAAGAATTGAAACCCAGGCAGTTTGGCTATGAAGTCTATGCTCTTACATACCATAATATGCTACCTACAAGTTAGGACTAAAGTAATATGAAGAAGCTGGATAATTTTTAAAGCTGAAAAGGATATTTTGAAGTAGGACTTTTAGGAGTTGGATACATATTGGATTAGAAGTATAAAGGAGAGGAAATTGTTTTTGCAGATTCCTGGCATAAAGTACTTAGCTAAATAAAGGTGCCATTTACCGAATGGGGAATGCTGAAGATAAATGGTTTTGGGGAAGGAGAAAATTTTGGACTTTACTTTGAGATGAGCAAATATTCATATATAATATGTGTATTCATCTATGTAGAAATATTAAATAGACATCTGGAGTTTGAGTCTTAGAGTACACAGAGACAGTCTGCATTGGAGACACCAGTGTGTGGTGGGATATATTTAGCATCGGAGGTCATGGCAGTAGATAAGGTAGCTTAGCAAGAAAAGAAGTCAGAAACTTGCTGCTGAGATGTGCCAGTATTTAAGCTTTGGACAAAGATTTCTGTAACACAAACACAGAACAATTACTTCTCCCTAATAAATAATGATCATTATAATAGTATACATATGATTGACTCATTTTATTCATTATTTTATTGTATTGATTATAATCCATTACCATTGCTATTTGTTTTAATGTTCAAATCATTCCAGATTTGGGAGTTTCTTAAAGTTGACTTCTGTTCCTTGTGACAATCTTTGAGCACCTCTTCGTTTCCTGGTTCATCTTGCATACTTCCTGTCCCAAACCTAGAATTATCCATTAAACCAAGGATTTTTGTTTTATTAATGAATTATATTTAGTAGATAACACCTACTGTGGTATCACTGCCTTCTAGGCTATCAGTGACTTTATATATGCATAGACACAAACATCTCTTATATGTGCATGTATGTAAATATATCATATATGCATTTATGGACATATGTATACATATGTGTGTGTGTGTGTATATATATATATATATATATACACACACAGTTTAGAATCTATTTTTATGCAGAGAATCATGTTTATACTAATACTTCTATCCCTAATTTAACATTATGGGGTTTATTCTAATTTTCTGCCTTTCCATAGTTGTAACTTAGTTATCTGGCAGTGATAAACTTGAAACTTACTATTTTTAATATATTTAACTTATTTAATCAACCAGTTAATAAGTATATAAGCTCTTGTTACTGCCAACCCTCTTCTTCACTCCTGTCATGTTAGATATCCTGTGCATCCTACTCAAGGTCTAATACCCTACACTGTGCCGTCACATCTGTTCTCTTATTTAGACTTCTTTTCCTTGCCAAGGTTCCAGCTTCTCATTTCTCCCATCTCTTGTAGGTTGCTGTTATGAATTGAACTATATCTCCCCAAAATTTCATTACTTGAAGCCATAATACCCAAAGTGACTATATTTGGAGATAGAGCCCCTAAGGGGGTTGTTCAGGTTAGATGAGGTCAGAAGGGTAAGGCCATAATCCAATACGACTGGCATGCTTATAAGAAGAGACTCCAAGGATATGCATGCATAGTGAAGAGCCCATGTAGGGACATCACGAGAAGGTGACATCCACAAATCATGCAAAGAGTCTTCCTCAGTAGAAACCAAACCTCCAAAACCTTGATCTTGACCTTTAGGTCTCCAGAACTATAATGAAATATTAAGAAAGTTCTAGTTTAAGGCACCTGGTCTATGGTACGTTGTTACGGTACCCTACCTTGGTTATGTTATGGTACATTACTTTGTAATGTTATGGTAACATTAGCAGATTGATACAGTTGCCTGCTTACACTGCTCCAATTCCAGCACTCCATTCTACTATGGAGAAGTTCTCTGTCTCTCAGGTCAGGCTTCAACAACTGCCACCAGAGCAAGTCACCCTACTGGCTCCCTTCATATGCTCCCAGGTTACACTGTGGAAGCCCTATTCACACTATTTGAGGTCCATCTCGTAGCTCAGCTGATAAAGAATCTACGTGCAATGTGGGAGACCTGGGTTCGATCCCTGGGTTGGGAAGATCCCCTGGGAAAGGGAAAGGCTACCCACTCCAGTATTCTAACCTGGAGAATCCCATGGATTTTATAGTCCATGGGGTCACAAAGAGTCAGACATGACCAAGTGACTTTCACTTTTCACTTTCTCCACTGTATGTCTTCCCTGTGGAAGGATTCTTTTTAGATCATAGTAGACTTTCCCAATCTTTACAGTCTGACCACTCATTTTTGCATCTATGGGTGGATGTTGTTTTCACTTAATTGGACTCCCACAAATACAGTGAGTAGGGACATCAGGTCCTGCTTCCACATGGATATCATTCTCAATATTTTCAGACTTGGACAACTTGTCTGAAATACTCATGCCAAAGACATTGATGGCTTTCATGCTAGACTATGATATCTCATACTGAAAAGTCCTTCCATGTGGATTTATCTTCATCCTGCTCATATTCTAACTCTTTGCATAACTATGAAACCCCCTTCTCCACTCCACTCCTATCAACATGTATATGTATGCTTCATTTTGCTTGGCTACACCTAATGACTTCATAATTGTCTTTCCAGGAAGGGAAAGGAAGATAAAAGAAAGAAGAGGAAAGAAATGAATAAAAGGAAAATTAGAATTATATTCATGTAGATATAGCTGTTTAATTCCATTTTAAGAGTTCTATGCCTCCAGTTTCCACCTGCATTTTGCTGCTTTCCAGTTATCTTCAAATATTTGTGTTTCTGTGTGTGTTTAAAAGCAATGTTGTATTTAGAGAAGAGCCAATGCCTATCCTTCTAAAATTCTTTCAAAAAATAGCAGAGGAAGGAACACTTCCAAACTCATTCTACAAGACCACCATCACCCTGATACAAAAATCAGACAGACAATACAATAAAAAGAAAGCTACAGGCTAATTTCACTGATGAACATAGATGCAAAAACCTCAACAGAATTTTAGCAAACAGAATTCAGCAACACATCAAAAAGCTCATACACCATGATCAAGTTAGGTTTATTATAGGAATGAAAGAATTCTTCAAATTATGCAAATCAATCAATGTGATACAATGTATTAACAAATTGAAAGATAAAAACCATAAGATAATCTCAATAGATGCAGCAAAAGCCTTTGACAAAATTCAGCACCCATTTATGATTCAGTTCAGTTCAGTCGCTTAGTCATGTCTGATTCTTTGCGATCCCATGAACCGCAGGAAGCCAGGGCTCCCTGTCCATCACCAACTGGCAGAGTCTACCCAAACCCTTGTCCATTGAATCAGTGATGCTATCCAACCATCTCATCCTGTGTCGTCCCTTTTCATCCTGCCTTCAATCCCTCCCAGCATCAGGACCTTTTCAAATGAGTCAGCTCTTCACAACAGGCGGCCAAAGTACTGGAGTTTCAGCTTCAACATCAGCCCTTCCAGTGAACACCCAGGACCGATCTCCTTTAGTATGGACTGGCTGGATCTCCTTGCAGTCCAAGGGATTCTCAAGAGTCTTCTCCAACACCACAGTTCAAAAGCATCAATTCTTCAGCACTCAGCTTTCTTTATAATCCAACTCTCACATCCATACATGATGATTGGAAAAACCATAGCTTGACTAAAAGGACTTTTGCTGGCAAAGTAATGTCTCTGCTTTTTAACATATTGTCTAGGTTAGTCATAACTTTCCTTCCAAGCAGTAAGGGTCTTTTAATTTCATGGCTGCAATCACCATCTGCAGTGATTTTGGAGCCCAGAAAAATAAAGTCAGCCACTGTTTCCACAGTTTCCCCATCTATTTGCCATGAAGTGATGGGACTGGATGCCATGATCTTCATTTTCTGAATGTTGAGCTTTAAGCCAACTTTTTCACTCTTCTCTTTCACTTTCATCAAGAGGCTCTTTAGCTCTTCTTCACTTTCTACCATAAGGGTGGTGTCATCTGCATATCTGAGGTTATTGATATTTCTCCCGGCAATCTTGATTCCAGCTTATTCTTCCTCCAGCCCAGCGTTTCTCATGATGTACTCTGCATAGAAGTTAAATAAGCAGGGTGACAATACACAGCCTTGACATACTCCTTTTCCTATTTGGAACCAGTCTATTGTTCCATGTTCAGTTCTAACTGTTGCTTCCTGACCTGCATTTATGATTAAAACTCTTTAAACATTGGGCATAGAAGGAAACTACCTCAACATAGTAAAGGGCAAATATGATAAACCTACAGCAAATATTATTCTCAATGGTGAGAAACTGAAAGCATTCCCCCTAAAATCAGGAATAGACAAGGGTGCTCACTTGCACCACTATTTTTCAAAATAGTTCTGTAAGTCTTAGCTATAGCAATCAGAGAAGAAAAAGAAATAAAAGGAATGCAGATCAGAAAAGAAGTAAAGCTCTCACCATTTGCAGATGACATGATACTGTACATAGAAAACCATAAAGATAGTATCAGAAAATTGCTAGAGCTAATCAATGAATTTAGCAAAGTTACAGGATACAAAATCAATACACAGAAACCACTTGCATTTCTATATACTAAAAATGAAAAACAAGAAAGAGAAATTAAGGAATCATTCCCATTCATCATTGCAACAAAAAATAATTAAATATCTAGGAATAAGTTTACATAAGGAGACAAAAGAACTGTACACAGAAAATTATAAGACACTGATGAAAGAAATCAAAATTGGCATAAAGAGATGGAGAGATAGTCCATGTTCCTGGGTAGGAAGAATAAATATTATACTACCAAACACAATACAGATTCAATGTGATCTCTATCAAATTACCAACGGCATTTTCCACAGAATTAGAACAAAAAATTTCACAATTCATATGGAAACACAAAAGACCCCACACTGCCAAAGCAGTCTTGAAATAGAAGAATGGAGCTTGAGGAATCAACCTTCCTGACTTCAGAATATACTACAAAGATATAATCATCAAAACAGTATGGTACTGGGACAAAAACAGAAATATAGACAAATGAACAAGATAGAAAGCCCAGAAATAAACCCATGCACCTATGGGTACCTTATTTTTAACAAAGGAGGCAAGAATGTACAATAGGCAAAGACAGCCTCTTCAATAAATGGTGCTGGGAAAATGGGTAGCAAAACTAGTTTTCACTGGGTGTAAAAGAATGAGATTAGAACACTTCCTAACACCATACACAAAGATAAAATCAAATTGGATTAAAGATCTAAATGTAAGACAAGAAACTATAAAACTCTTAGAGGAAAATATGAGCAGAATGCTCAATGACATAAATCAAAGCAAGATCCTCTTTGACCTACCTCCTAGAATAACAGAAATAAAAGCAAAAGTAAACAAGTGGGACCTGATTAAACTTAAAAGCTTTTGCACAGCAAAGGAAACTATGAGCAAGGTGAAAAGATAACCCTTAGAATGGGAGAAAATAGTAGTAAATGAAACGACTGACAAAGGATTCATGTCCAAAATATACAAGCAGCTCATACAACTCAATACCAGGAAAACAAACAACCCAATCAAAAAGCTGGAAAAAGACCTAAACAGACATCTCTCCAAAGAAGATATACAGATGGCTAACAAACACATGAAAAGATGCTCAACATCGCTCATTATTAGAGAAATGCCAATCAAAACCACAATGAGATATCACCTCACACCAGTCAGAATGGCCATCATAAAAAAGTCTACAAACAGTAAATGCTGGAAACTGTGTGGAGAAAAGGGAATGTTCTTAAAATGTTGGTGGGAATGTAAATTGATACAGCCACTGTGGAAGATGATATAGAGACTCCTTAAAAAAGCTAGGAATGAAACTACCATATGACTTAGCAATCCCATTACTAGGTATATACCCTGAGAAAACCAGGGTTAAAAAGACACATGCATCCCATTGTTCATTGCATTAATCTTTACAATAGTTAGAACACAAAAGCAACCTAGACATCCATCAACAGATGAATAAATAAAGAAGTTATGGTACATATACACAATTGAATATTACCCAGCTATAAAGGAACATATTTGAGTAAGTTCTGATGAGAGAATGAACCAAGAACCTATTATACAGAGTCAAGTGAGTCAGAAAGAGAAAAATAAATATCATATTCTAATGCACATAAAAGGAATCCAGAAAAATGGTTCTGAAGAATTTATTTACAGGGTAGCAATGGAGAACAGACACAGAGAATAGAATTATGGACATGGGGAGACAGGAGGAGAGGGTGAGATGTATGGAAAGAGTAACAGAGAAATTTACATTACCACATGCAAAACAGATAGCCAATAGGAATTTGCTGTATGACTCAGGAAGCTCAAACAGTGGCTGTGTATCAACTTACAGTGGTGGGATGGGGAGGGAGGTGGAGGGAGGTTCAAAAGGGAGGTGATATATGTGTACCTATGGTTGATTCATGTTAAGATTTGACAGAAAACTACAAAATTCTATAAAGCAATTCAGTTCAGTTCAGTTCAGTCTCTCAGTCGCGTCCAACTCTTTGTGACCCCATGAATCGCAGCACTCCAGGCCTCACTGTCCATCACCAACTCCCGGAGTTCACTCAGACTCACATCCACCGAGTCAGTGATGCCATCCAGCCATCTCATCCTCTGTCGTCCCCTTCTCCTCCTGCCCCCAATCCCTCCCAGCATCAGAGTCTTCTCCAATGAGTCAATTCTTCGCATGAGGTGGCCAAAGTACTGGAGTTTCAGCTTCAGCATCAGTCCTTCCAAAGAAATCCCAGGGCTGATCTCCTTCAGAATGGACTGGTTGGATCTCCTTGCAGTCCAAGGGACTCTCAAGAGTCTTCTCCAACACCACAGTTCAAAAGCATCAATTCTTCGGCGCTCAGCCTTCTTCACAGTCCAACTCTCACATCCATACATGATGACTGGAAAAACCATAGCCTTGACTAGACGGGCCTTTGTTGGCAAAGTAATGTCTCTGCTTTTGAATATGCTATCTAGGTTGGTCATAACTTTCCTTCCAAGGAGTAAGCGTCTTTTAATTTCATGGCTGAAGTCACCATCTGCAGTGATTTTGGAGCACCAAAAAATAAAATCTGACACTGTTTCCACTGTTTCCCCATCTATTTCCCATGAAGTGATGGGACCAGATGCCATGATCTTCGTTTTCTGAACATTGAACTTTAAGCCAACTTTTTCACTCTCCACTTTCACTTTCATCAAGAGGCTTTTTCGTTCCTCTTCACTTTCTACCATAAGGGTGGTGTCATCTGCATATCTGAGGTTATTGATATTTCTCCAGCAATCTTCAGTCCAGCTTGTGCTTCTTCCAGCCCAGCGTTTATCATGATGTACTCTGCATATAAGTTAAATAAGAAGGGTGACAATACACAGCCTTTACGTACTCCTTTTCCTATTTGAAACCAGTCTGTTGTTCCATGTCCAATTCTAACTGTTTCTTCCTGACCTGCATATAGGTTTCTCAAGAGGCAGGTCAGGTGGTCTTGTATTCCCATCTCTTTCAGAATTTTCCACAGTTTATTGTGATCCACACAGTCAAAGGCTTTTAGCACTGCTTTTGCAGTGTCCCACAGGTTTTGGATTGTTGTGTTTTCATTTTCATTCGTTTCTATGCATATTTTGATTTCTTTTTTTATTTCTTCTGTGATTCTGGTCCGTGTGTGCTTGAGAAAAAGGTGAAATTCATTGTTTGGGGGTAAAATGTCCTATAGATATCAATTAGGTCTAATTGGTCCATTGTATCATTTAAAGTTTGTGTTTCCTTGTTAATTTTCTGTTTAGTTGATCTATCAATAGGTGTGAGTGGGGTCCCCTTTCATACTTGTTAGCATTTGCCTTACATAATGCAGTGCTCCTATGTTGGGTGCATATATATTTATAATTGTTATATCTCCTTCTTGGATTGATCCTTTGATCATTATGTAGTGTCCTTCTTCATCTCTTTTCACAGCCTTTGTTTTAAAGTCTATTTTATCTGATATGAGTATTGCTACTCCTGCTTTTTTTTGGTCTCTATTTGCATGGAATATTTTTCCAGCCCTTCACTTTCAGTCTGTATGTGTCCCTTGTTTTGAGGTGGATCTCTTGTAGACAACATATATAGGGGTCTTGTTTTTGTATCCATTCAGCCAGTCTTTGTCTTTTGGTTGGGGCATTCAACCCATTTACATTTAAGGTAATTATTGATAAGTATGATCCCATTGCCATTAACTTTGTTGTTTTGGGTTTGAGTTTATACACCATTTTTGTGTTTCCTGTCTAGAGAAGATCCTTTAGCATTTGTTGGAGAGCTGGTTTGGTTGTGCAGAATTCTCTCAGGTTTTGTTTGTCTGTAAAGCTTTTGATTTCTCCTTCATATTTGAATGAGATCCTTGCTGGGTATAGTAATCTGGGCTGTACATTATTTTCTTTCATCACTTTAAGTATGTCCTTCTATTCCCTTCTGGCCTGAAGAGTTTCTATTGAAAGATCAGCTGTTATCCTTATGGGAATCCCCTTGTGTGTTATTTGTTGTTTTTCCCTTGTTGCTTTTAATATTTGTTCTTTGTGTTTGAGCTTTGTTAATTTGATTAATATGTGTCTTGGGGTGTTTTGCTTTGGGTTTATCTTGGACTTGGGTGATTATTTCCTTCCTTATTTTAGGTGTGTTTTCAACTATTATCTCCTCAAGTATTTTCTCATGGTCTTTCTTTTTGTCTTCTTCTTCTGGGACTCCTATGATTAGAATGTTGGGGGGTTTAACCTTGTCCCAGAGGTCTCTGAGATTGTCTTCATTTCTTTTAATTCATTTTTCTTTTTTCCTCTCTGCTTTATTTATTTCTACCATTCTATCTTCTACCTCACTAATCCTATCTTCTGCCTCCATTATTCTACTATTTGTTCCCTCCAGAGTGTTTTTGATGTCATTTATTGCATTATTCATTATATATTGACTCTTTTTTATTTCTTCTAGATCCTTGTTAAACATTTCTTGCATCTTCTCAATCCTTGTCTCCAGGCTATTTATCTGTTATTCCATTTTGTTTTCAAGATTTTGGATCATTTTCACTATCATTATTCAGAATTCTTTATCAGGTAGATTCCCTATCTCTTCCTCTTTTGTTTGGTTTGGTGGGCTTTTATTCTGTTTCTTTACCTGCTGGGTATTCCTCTGTCTCTTCGTCTTGTTTATATTGCTGTGTTTGGGGTGGCCTTTCTGTATTCTGTAGACTTCTCTAGTGACTCAGAGGGTAAAGTGTCTGCCTGCAATGCAGGAGACCTGGGTTCAATCCCTGGGTTGGGAAGATCCCCTGGAGAAGGAAATGGCAACCCACTCCAGTATTCTTGTCTGGAGAACCCCACAGACAGAGGAGCCTGGTAGGCTACAGTCCACGAAGTAGCAAAGAGTCAGACATGACTGAGCAACTCCACTTTTCTGTATTCTGGCAGTTTGTGGAATTCTCTTTATTGTAGAGTTTCCTCACTGTGGGTGGGGTTGTATGGGTGGCTTGCAAGGTTTCCTGGTTATGGAAGCTTGTGCCTGTGTTCTAGTGGGTGGAGCTGGATTTCTTCTCTCTGGAGTTCAGTGAAGTGTCCAGTAATGAGTTATGAGATGTCAATGGGTTTGGAGTGACTTTGGGCAGCCTGTATATTGAAGCTCAGGGCTATGTTCCTGTGTTGCTGGAGAATTTGTGTGGTATGTCTTGCTCTGGAACTTGTTGGCCCTTGGGTGGTGTTTGGTTTCAGTGTAGGTATGGAGGTATTTGATGAGCTCCTGTTTATTAATGTTCCCTGGAGTCAGGAGTTTTCTGGTGTTCTCAGGATTTGGACTTAAGCCTCCTGCTTCTGGTTTTAAATCTTATTTTTACAGTAGCCTCAAGACTTCTCCATCTATACATCACCGTTGATAAAACATCTAGGTTAAGGATGAAAAGTTTCTCCATGGTGAGGGACACCCAGAGAGGTTCTCAGAGTTACATGGAAAAGAAAAGAGTGAAGGATGAGATCAGGTGGAATCAAAAGAGGAGAGAGCAAGCTAACCAGTAATCACTTCCTTATGTGCGCTCCACAGTCTGGACTGCTCAGAGATGTTCACGGAGTTATACAGAGAAGAGAAGAGGGAGGAAGGAGACAGAGGTGGCCAAAAGGATAAAGGGGAGAATCAAAGGAGAAAGACAGATCCAGCCAGTAATCAGTTCCCTAAGTGTTCTCCAAAGCCCAGAACACACAAAGAAATTCACAGAGTTAGGTAGAGAAGAGAAGGGGGAGGTAGGAGATAGAGGCGACCTGGTGGAGAAAAAGGAGAGTCCAAAGGGGGAGAGAGCAGTCAAGCCAGTAATCTCACTCCCAAGTAAAAATGGGTACTGAAGATTAGGTTCTTAAAGGTACAAAATTGACAACGAATACCCAAAAGCACAGATTAAAAATCTAGAGTAGAGGTTGGATTTTCAAAAATACAATATTAAAGAAAAAAAAAAAGTCACAAAAATTATAATATATATATATATATATGAAGTTTGCTTTAAAAAATAGAATCTCTTTTTGCAAAGAAATAGTAGGTTATAAAAATGAAAATTAAAGGAGTAATAGAGGACTCAAAAATAAAAAAAAAATTAAAGAATGATAGTAAAAATGGTAAAAAATATATCTAGGACTTTCTCTGGTGGTGTTGTGGGCAGTGTGGGGTCAGTTCATTTTCGGCTAGTTCCTTGGTCCAGCTTATATTTCTCAACATCTATAGGCCCTTTCCTATGTAGTCAGTACTAACTACAGGGTTTTAATCTATTGCACCTGTCACTCCCAAGGAGGTTCCCTCTGTTTTAGCTTCTTCTGTTCGCTGGTCTCTTCAGTGTCTAATTTCCACCCTGACACAAGGGGGCTGTGGTGGACACTTTTTTTAGGCCCACTTGTTCAGTCGTGCTGTGGGGAGGAACACTGCAAACAAATAACACTGGCGTGTGCTTGTAGTGTCTCAGCCACACTGGGTTTGCCCCTGCTCACAGTGTGTGTTCTTTCCCTGTCTACACTGCTTAGGCTCTACGTTGCTCTGCCGGGAACTGTGTGAGGCTGGCCCTGGGTTGTATGCACTTCCCAGGTCTAAGCTGCTCAGGTTCAGGTACTCGGGTACTCCAGAGGTTCAGTCTCAGTTGGGCCTGAGTTTTGTGCCCTTCCCAGGTCTGAGCAGCTTAGGTGACCAGATGTTTGGTGAGTGCGGTCGCTGCGACTTATCACCTCCCCCGTTCCTGCCACTTGGTTTTCTGGGTGTACAACTGGCACACCTTCTCAGGCGAATGTTGACCATCCAGAATCCCAAGAAGTCTTGGTTAGCAATGAAGCCTGCTTGCAGTTTGGTAGATAATGCCTCTCTGGGGCCACAATTGCCCCCTTCCGGCTCTGGCTGCCCTCACCTGCCTGTCACAGGAGGGGGATGGGTAGGTCTGCAGCGGGCTAGCTTTGCTCTGTCCTTTGTTCTGTGAGCGGGCCTGGCAGTGTCTTAGGTTAGGGCTTTTCGCATGGTAGCTATCCCACAGTCTGGTTTGCTATCCCAAGTTAGTTCCCTCAGATTGCCCTCGGGGCATTTAGGTCCGGTCCTTACTCTAAGCAATGCAGTCCGAGCCTCTCTACCCAGGCCCCACTTGCTAGCAGCGGATGCAGGTGTCTGCGCTGCTTCTCCTCTGGGGGAGTTACCGTTGGGCACATAAACTGTGGGTTTTAATTATTTATTTATTTTTCCTCCTGGTTATGTTGCCCTCTGTGGTTCCAAGGCTCACCACAGACTCGGCAGTGAGAGTGTTTCCTGGTGTTTGGAAACCTCTCTTTTTTAAGACTCCCTTCCCAGGATGGAGCTCCATCCCTACCTCTTTTGTCTCTCTTTTTATCTTTTAGATTTTTTCCTACCTCCTTTCAAAGACAATGGGCTGCTTTTCTGGGTGCCTGATGTCCTTTGCCGGCATTCAGAAATTGTTTTATGGAATGTACTCAGTGTTCAAATGTTCTTTTGATGAATTTGTGGGGGAGAAAGTGGTATCCCCATCTTATTCCTCCACCATCTTAGGACTGCCCCCAAGAACAGTCTTTTGGACTCTCTGGGAGAAGGCTACGGTGGGATGATTTGAGAGGGTAGCATTGAAACGTGTATATTATCATATGTGAAGCAGATCGCCAGTCCAGGTTCAATGCATGAGACAGGGTGCTCTGGGATGACCCTGAGGGATGGGATGGAGAGGGAGGTGGTAGGGGGGTTCTGGATGGGAAACACATGTGTGCCTGTGGCTGATTCATGTCAATGTATGGCAAAAACCACTGCAATATACCACTACAACCACTACAATAAAATTTTATTTATTTTAATTGGAGGTTCATTAGTTTGTTTCAGCAAGGCTACTTATATAAGTCTTCCCTAGTGGCTCAGAGGTTAAAGCATCTGCCTGCAATGCGGGAGACCTGGGTTTGATCCCTGGGTTGGGAAGATCCCCTGGAGAAGGAAATGGCAAACCCGCTCCAGTATTCTTGCCTGGAGAATCCCATGGATGGAGGAGCCTGGTGGGCTACAGTCCATGGGATCGCAAAGAGTCAGACACGACTGAGCGACTTCACTCACTCACTCTCTAGTTTAATTAACCTCCAATTAAAAAAATAATTTTAAAAATGTAATAATAAAATAAAATAAGAGTATATATTTTGTGCAAAAATTTCATGCTTATGTATTTGTTAAAATTTAGTTAATTTATATTAAAATTTTAATTTAACTCAAATATATTAATTAAAAAAAGAACACAATTGAGGTTTCATAATATCAATAAATTTCTCTTTCTTATAGAACTGGAATACCAATATGCAAATCTAAATATTATCAATGATATCTATCTCTATCTTTCCATGCATATATGAAAATATACCTATCAGTTGAGTTCAGTTCAGTTCATGTCCATGTATACATATAAGTATGTATACGTGTATATACACATATATGGGCTCATGTCCATGTCCATGTATACATATAAGTATGTATATGTGTATATACACATATATGGGCTTGTATATGTCATGTCCATGTATACATATAAGTATGTATACGTGTATATACACATATATGGGCTTCCTGAGTGGTGGGGATGGTATAGAATCCACCAGCTAATGCAGGAGACCAAGAGATATGGGTTTGATCCTTGGGTTGGAAAGATCCCCTGGAGGAGGGCATGGCAACCCATTCCAATAATTTTCCCTTCCCTGAAGAATCCTGTGGCCAGAGGACCCTGGTGCGCTACAGTTTATAGGGCCACAAAGAGTTGGACATGACTGAAGCAACTTAGAACACACACAAGTATGCACACAAATATATATTTACACACATGCAATTTCTTTGTTCCTTTGACAATTTTTTATGAGTTATTTTTAAACAAAACTGTTTCTAAATTTTTGATGTCTAAGTGCTAATTCTTATTAAGATTGTGATCTTTTATATACCTTCTTTTAATGGACTTCTAAAATTATAATTTTTGTTATTATACAATAAATATTTTAATATAATATATACCCATGTGATTATATTAGTTCTTATAGTGCATATTATTAGAAAAGGAATTACTATGCCAAAGAATTTTCACAAGTTGCATTTTTACTAATACAGTCAAATAAATTTCAAGTCAGGCTAAAATGGTTTTCCTTATATATTTTGAAATTTAAATAATTTAAATTAAGTAGTTTCATTGTATTTGGCTTAATTTTGTAAAGTAGTTTAGATGAAAACAAAGTGTCACATTATTTTTTTTAAGTTGCATTTTTCAGATACCTACCTTAAACATAGAACCCTTTTGCACTATGAGTAATTAAGCTATTTCTGTTACATTTGTCTTAAATAGTTTTATCAGTCCATTGCTTGTTTTGAAATGCATTCATAGACAATTTACCATGTAGACATTTTTCAATCTTTTTAAACAAATCTGTCAGATTTTCTTTCTTTCTTTCTTTCTTTTTTTTTTTTTTTGAGTTTTTCATACTTTAGAAAGACCTTCCTATCCTAAAATTATGCATATAAAAAGATTTTGCATGTCTTCATAAGTATAATATAGATATTAAATCATTATTCTTTACTTTGTCATTTAATTAATCTAAATTTCTTTTATGTAATGTGGATTGTGATAAATATAATATTTTACCTCCCCAAATGGTTCACTAGTTAACTCAATAAATTTGTGTTGTATGTTCTTGTTATTTTTCATTACATTACTTATCTACTTTAAAACTTTAAATTTTTAATTGATATTTTTAATATTGTTAATTGAAATAAATGAAACAATTTCTATTCTGATCAAAAATACCTTGTTGTTATTATTGTGTTATTCAGTTGCTAAATTGTGTTGAACTCTTTTGCCACCCCATGGATGTAGCCCACTATGCTCTTATGTCCATAAGATTTTCCAGGTAAGAATACTGAAGTGGAGTGGGTTGCTATTTCCTTCTCCAGGGCATCTACCCAACCCAGGAATCAAACCCATGTCTCCAGCATTGGCAGGCAGATTCTTTACTACTGAGTCACTGCTGCTGCTGCTGCTGCTAAGTTGCTTCAGTCGTGTCTGACTCTGTGCAACCCCATAGACGGCAGCCCACCAGGCTCCGCCATCCCAGGAATTCACCAGGCAAGAACACTGAAGTGGGTTGCCATTTCCTTCTCCAATGCATGAAAGTGAAAGTAAAGTCACTCAGTCGTGTCCGACTCTTCACAACCCCATGAGCTGCAGCCTACCAGGCTTCTCCGTCCATGGGATTTTCCAGACAAGAGTGCTGGAGTGGGGTGCCATTGCCTTCTCTAATGGAGTCACTAGGGAAGCCAAAAAGTATCTTAGTCATGATAAAATTTTACTGTAAATATTTAATCAACTTTTTTCATTTATATCTGTGTATTTGACATTTGTTCAAAAATATTTTCTTTGTAAGTTATCTGTCTACATTTATATGGATTATTATGTATATATTTATAAGTGTATTTGTACCCTGCCTCATAGAGAAAGAAATTTAAAACAGCTTCAAAGATCATAAAATACAAAGGCATAACTATAAATGAGATGAATTTGTGAGATAATAAAGAAAAATATTTTAGACATAAAAATGGTTATATTAGTGAGCTAATGAAACAGTAAGTGAAACAGTTTATATATGTGCTGAACCAAGGCCACAGTTTAGTTATGAATTTTTTAGGAACTAATGAGAAAAGAGAAACCTAACCAATAACCACACACACAATTAACTGTGGAAAATTCTGAAAGAGATGGGAATACCAGACCACCTGACCTGCCTTCTGAGAAATCTTTATGCAGGTCAGGAAGCAACAGTTACAACTGGACAGGGAACAACAAACTAGTTCCAAATAGGAAAAGTATATCAAGGCTGTATATTGTCACCCTGCTTATTTAACTTCTATGCAGAGTACATCATGAGAAGCCCTGGGCTGGAGGAAGCACAAGCTGGAATCAAGGTTGCCAGGTGAAATATCAATAACCTCAGATATGCAGATGACACCACCCTTATGGCAGAAAGTGAAGAAGAGCTAAATAGCCTCTTGATGAAAGTGAAAGAGGAGAGTGAAAACGTTGGCTTAAAGCTCAACATTCAGAAAACTAAGATCGTGGCATCTTGTCACATCACTTCATGGCAAATAGATGGGGAAACCGTGGAAACAGTGGCTGACTTTATTTTGCTGGGCTCCAAAATCACTGCAGATGGTGACTGCAGCCATGAAATTAAAAGACGTTTACTCCTTGGAAGGAAAGTTATGACCAACTTAGACAGCATATTAAAAAGCACAGACATGATTTTGTCAACAAAGGTCCATTAAGTCAAGGCTATGGTTTTTCCAGTCGTCATGTATGGGTGTGAGTGTTGGACTATAAAGCTGAGGGCCAAAGAATTGATGCTTTTGAACTGTGGTGTTGGAGAAGACTCTTGAGAGTCCCTTGGACTGCAAGGAGATCCAACCAGTCCATCCTAAAGGAGATCAGTCCTGAGTGTTCATTGGAAGGACCGATGTTGAAGCTGAAACTCCAATACTCTGGCCACCTGATGCAAAGAACTGACTCATTTGAAAGGACCCTGATGCTGGGAAAGACTGAGGGCAGGAGGAGAAGGGGACGGCAGAGGATGAAATGGTTGAATGGCATCACCGACTCAATGGACATGGGTTTGGCTGGACTCTGGGAGTTGGTGATGGACAGGGAGGCCTGTTGTGTTGCGGTTCATGGGGTCACAAAGAGTCGGACACAATTGAGTGACCAAACTGAATTGCCTGAACCAATAACCTAATGCATATTTTTTAATTGTATTTATGTTACAAGTAGCCATTTTCATTATTTAGAAGGAGACGTTAAATATATATATGTATATATGGTAGTTTTAGTCACTAAGTCGTGTCTGACTCTTGCAACCCCATGGACTGTAGTCCACCAGGCTTCTCTGTCCATGGGATTTTCCAGGCAAGAATACTGGAGTGGATTGCCATTTCTTCTCCAGGGGATCGTCCCGACCCAGGAATTGAACCCATATCTCTTGTATTGCAGGCAGATTCTTTACTGACTGAGCTATGAGGGAAGCTACATATGTGTGTGTGTGTGTGTGTGTGTATACGCTGCTGCTAAGTTGCTTCAGTCGTGTCGGACTCTGTGCGACCCCAGAGACGGCAGACCACCAGGCTCCCCCGTCCCTGTGATTCTCCAGGCAAGAACACTGGAGTGGGTTGCCATTTCCTTCTCCAATGCATGAAAGTGAAAAGTGAAAGTGAAGTGGCTCAGTCGTGTCCAACTCTTAGCGACCCCATGGACTGCAGCCTACCAGGTCCTCTGTCCCAGGGATTTTCCAGGCAAGAGTTCTGGAGTGGGGTGCCATTGTCTTCATATATATATATATATATATATATATATGTGTGTGTGTGTATATATATACATACATACACACACACACACACACACACATACATACATACAATAAGTAAAATCCATCAAGGCTAAATAATAAATAAAATTATTTCTATATCATAAAATAAATGAAAGTAAGAACTATATTTTCTACCTTTATGATCCTAAAATTTCAACTTTAACTCTAGAAAGGCTAACAATTACAGTTAGGTATAACAACTTAGTATAGTAATAACATTTAATTTTGCCATAATAAACATTATTATCAATGAAATAATAAATATTTTATTCATATTGAATTTTAAATTTTCTAGAGATCTTGAGAAGAAATGAAAAGATATTTTAAAATGGTCTGTATTGTGACATTCTTTGCATAGGAAAAAAACTAATTCTTGGGCTAGCTAGAAGTGATTGCTTCTATAGTTAATTTGTATTTAAATAGCAATTTGAGATTTTTCCTTTTGACTACAATAGTGTTTCAAGAATCTTGACTTTAAATAACCAGGATACTGGACGAAATACATGAAATCACTGTTTTAAGACATCAGCCAATGGGAAGCAGCGAGACATTCCTGAGATAAGGGAAACAAATGAGGGAATAAGACCTCACCAGCTCCTGCTTTGAACAATTTCTTGAGAACTGACATTAAAGAATAATAACTTAAGAGAGTCCAGTAGCATCAATAATTTAAGACATAGGGTAAACCTCATCCTTGTTGTTTCTTAACAGTCAGAAACAGAGGTTGACAGAGGTTGACAATTAAGTATTGTATTAGGTGTAGCTTTCATTGATGTGTTTTAATAGATTAAGAAGTTTTCTCCTTGTCCTAGTTTATTTAAAGTTTTTCAGGAATGGGTGTTTAATTTTATTAAGTATTTTTCTTCATATATCAAGAATATAATTCTTTTTCCCCTTACTATCTGAAAATAATGAATTACACTGATTATTTTTTATGGTAAAACAGCCTTGCATTCCAAGAATATGAACTACTTGGTTACAATGCATTGCCATCTTTTAATATATATTGCTGCATTTAATTTGTTAAAATGTTTGGAGGATTGTAACCCCTGTGTGAATGAGGTAATACCTTCTCATTTTGGTTTTGTGCTTTTTTAGTGTGGTACTCTTGTCTCTGTTTTTGGTATCAGGGTAACACTGGAGTCAAATTAGTGAGTTGAAGTATTTACTATATTTCTGTTTCTGAAAGTATCTGCATGAGATTACAATTTTTCCATCATCGAGTGTTTGATAAAACTAACCAGTGAAGCTGAGTATGGACTTTTCTTTTTGGAGAGGTATTCAACTAAATATTTTATTCCCTAGTTAAGTACTTAGGGCTCCACACTTACTGGATGCAGTTCAAATATCTTATCACTTTGTATGAGCTTGAAATTTACTCATTTTGAAAATCCATGTTTGGTCTTTGCCCTTCTGTGTATCCTTTCATTGGATACATGTATTGCCTAGATCTCAGCAAAGATTAAAGGGGATGCCTATGCTTTTTGGAAGTCTTTTCTAAGTATAATCTCATTTCTGGAATTTTCCCCTGCAATTACCAGCTGCCTCATATTCCCCAGAATCTGATCTTATTTTTCATCCTTTGAGGCTACTGGACACTCGTTGAGTTGCTATTCTTTGTGTCCGCTCTCAAGAAATTTATGTTGCTCTCAAAGCAAGAGCTGGTGTGGTCATAAGCCTCCCTTCATTTGTTTCCCTTGTCTCAGGAATCATGTCTCGCTGTTACCCATTGACCGATGTCTTAAAACAATGATTTCATGTATTTCATCCAGTATCCTGGTTATTTAAAGTTAAGATTCTTGAAACTCTATTGTGATCAAAAGGAAAAATCTCAAATGGCTATTTAATTTCTAATTGTGAAGGAACAAGGATGAAGTTTACCCTATGTCTTAAATTACTGAAAACAGAAAGTTACATGAAATGATGGCTTTGTATAACTAGTTAATAGGCAGTGATTCCTAAGAAATGAGAAAGAAATGATTTGAGCTCCATGAGAGGGTTTCCTTATTGTCTAGAAAGATTTCCCAAGCTGTAATACAGGAAGGGGGAATCAAACAAAGCCCAGAAGTCTCAAAGAGTAGAGAAAATATGCAGTTTGGCACTCAGGGAGGCCAAGGAAGCTAAATTTTGCAGAGCAACATATCAAAATGAAGGAACCTGCAGAAACAGCTGCAGAAGATCACCATTCTAGTGATCTCTGAGGGTGTTACCTCAAGTTTTTAATAAAATTCTCATCAGAATCTGGAAGAAAAGTACCCAAGGAGGATAGTGATAGAAGAATTACTTAAGAAGATTAGATGGAACAATTTCTGAAGCTCACATAGTGCTGGAAAAAGTTTTTGTTCCTCCTAGTCAAAGGTATATGTCCTTTTCATACTGGCATCATGTAGAATCCTCAAAATGGGATTACCTTAGTTATGGGGATAACTAATAGTTATGGGGATAACAGATTCTCACGCTCTGACTTTTAGAGGCAAGCAAATAAAAAATAAAAGTTTTCCATTCATATAGAGATAAAGTGTTGCTAACAGAAAATAATTGTGTTATTGAAGGTTTTCAGGAACACTGTGATCAGTCCTATCTGAACAACTACAAGAGCAAAGAATTTCTGTACCAAAAGTTTGCAACCACCAGTCATACCTCTTTCCCTTTTAGTATAAAGTAGCATAAGTCGCAAAGAGTTGGACACGACTGAGCTACTGAACTGAACTGAACTGAGTATAAGTATAAAAGAAGCTTAAATTACAACTCTAGTTATGTGTTTCTTTGGGACAGTATTCTACCTTATTCTTGGTTTGCTGGCTTTCTGAATAAAGTCAGTATTCCTTTTCCTCCAACACCTCTGCTGCTGCTGCTAAGTCACTTCAGTCGTGTCCGACTCTGTGTGACCCCATAGACGGCAGCCCACCAGGCTCCCCCGTCCCTGGGATTCTCCATCAAGAACACTGGAGTGGGTTGCCATTTTCTTCTCCAATTCATGAGAGTAAAAATTGAAGGTGAAGTCATTCAGTCGTGTCCGACCCTCAGCGACCCATGGATTGCAGCCTACCAGGCTCCTCCATCCATGGGATTTTCCAGGCAGGAGTACTGGAGTGGGGTGCCATTGCCTTCTCCGTCCAACACCTAAGTTCAGTTCAATTCAGTCGCTCAGTCGTGTCTGAATCTTTGTGACCCCATGGACTGCAGCAAGCAAGGCCTCTTTGTCCGTCATCAAAACCTAGAGTTTACTCAAACTCATGTCCATTGAGTCGGTGATACCATCCAACCATCTCATCCTCTGCTGTCCCCTTCTCCTGCCTTCAATCTCTCCCAGCATCAGGATCTTTTCCAATGAGTCAGCTTTTTGCATCACGTGGCCAGAGTATTGGAGTTTGAGCTTCAACATCAGTCCTTCCAATGAACACTCAGGACTGATTTCCTTTAGGATGGACTGATGGATCTCCTTGCAGTCCAAGGGACTCTCAAGAGTCTTCTCCAACATTTCAGCTCAAAAGCATTCATTCTTCAGTGCTCAACTTTCTTTATAGTCCAACATTCACAACCATACATGACAACTGGAAAAACCATAGCCTTGACTAGACAGACCTTTGTTGGCAAAGTCATATCTCTGCTTTTGAATATGCTATCTAGGTTGGTCATAACTTTCCTTGCAAGGAGTTAAGCGTCTTTTTATTTCATGGCTGCAGTGACCATCTGCAGTGATTTTGGAGCCCAAGAAAATAAAGTCTGCCACTGTTTCCACTGTTTCCCCATCTATTTCCCATGAAGTGATGGGACCGGATGCCATGATATTAGTTTTCTGAATGTTGAGCTTTAAGTCAACCTTTTCACTCTCCTCTTTCACTTTCATCAAGAGGCTTTTTAGTTCCTCTTCACTTTCTGCCATAAACGTGGTGTCATCTGCATATCTGAGGTTATTGATATTTCACCCGGCAATCTTGATTCCAGCTTGTGCTTCCCCCAGGCCAGCGTTTCTCATGATGTACTCTGCACATAAGTTAAATAAGCAGGGTGACAATACACAGCCTTGAAGTACTCCTTTTCCTATTTGGAACCAGTCTGTTGTTCCATGTCCAGTTCTAACTGTTGCTTCTTGACCTGCATACAGGTTTCTCAAGAGGCAGGTCAGGTGGCCTGGTATTCCCATCTCTTTCAGAATTTTCCACAGTTCATTGTGATCCACACAGTCAAAGGATTAGGCATAGTCAATAAAGCAGAAATACATGTTTTTCTGGAACTCTATTGCTTTTTCGATGATCCAGTGATGTTGGCAATTTGATCTCTGGTTCCTCTGCCTTTTCTAAAACCAGTTTGAACAGCTGGAAGTTCACGGTTCACGTACTGTTGAAGCCTGGCTTGGAG
Organism: Bos indicus; assembly: GCF_029378745.1. Lineage (NCBI taxonomy): Eukaryota > Metazoa > Chordata > Mammalia > Artiodactyla > Bovidae > Bos > Bos indicus. The sequence goes on along the minus strand of NC_091768.1, from coordinate 56,494,232 downwards.
AATTTTGAGTATTACTTTGCTAGCATGTGAAATGAGTGCAATTGTGTGACAGTTTGAACATTCTTTGGCTTTGCCTTTCTTTGGGATTGGAATGAAAATGGACCTTTTCCAGTCCTGTGGCCACTGCTGAGTTTTCCAAATTTGCTGACATATTGAGTGCAATACTTTCACAGCATCAGCTTTTAGGATTTGTAAAAGCTCAATGGAATTCCATCACCTCCACTAGCTTTGTTTGTAGTGATGCTTCCTAAGACCCAATTGATCTTGCATTCCAGGATGTCTGGCTCTAGGTGAATGATCACAGCATCATGATTATCTGGGTTGTGAAGATCTTTTTTGTACAGTTCTTCTGTGTATCTTCTGTGTATTCTTGCCATCTCTTCATAATATCTTCTGCTTCTGTTAGGTCCATACCATTACTGTCCTTTATTGAGCCCGTCTTTGCATGAAATGTTCCCTGGGTATCTCTAATTTTCTTGAACAGATCTCTAGTCTTTCCCATTCTATTGTTTTCCTCTATTTCTTTGCACTGATCACTGAGGATGGCTTTCTTATCTCTCCTTGCTATTCTTTGGAACTCTGCTTTCAAATGGGTATATCTTTGCTTTTTTCCTTTGGTTTTGGTTTCTTTTCTTTTCGCAGCTATTTGTAAGGCCTCCTCAGACAGATATTTTGCCTTTTTGCATTTCTTTTTCTTGGGGATGGTCTTGATCCCTGTCTCCTGTACAATGTCATGAATCTCCATCCATAGTTCATCAGGCACTCTATCTATCAGATCTAGTCCCTTAAATCTATTTTTCACTTCCACTGTATAATCATAAGGGATTTGATTTAGGTCATACCTGAATGGTCTAGTGGTTTTCCCTACTTTATCCAATTTAAGTCTGAATTTGGCAATAAGGAGTTTATGATCTGAGCCACAGTCAGCTCCCAGTCTTATTTTTGCTGACTGTATAGAGCTTCTCCATCTTTGACTGCAAAGAATATAATCAATTTGATTTTGGTGTTGACCATCTGGTGATGTCCATGTGTAGAGACTTCTCTGTTGTTGGAAGAGGGTGTTTGCTATAACCAGTGCATTCTTTTGACAGAATTCTATTAGCCTTTGCCCTGCTTCATTCCGTACTCAAGGGCCAAATTTGCCTGTTACTCCAGGTGTTTCTTGACTTCCTACTCTTGCATTCCAGTCCCCCATAATGAAAAGGACATCTTTTTGTGTGTCTTAACACCTAGTCTCTCAATTTATTGGTCTTTGGTGTGGGAGGCAGTATAGCTTGGTCTCAGAAACAGACCTACCCATTTATATGTGACAGATTTTCACTAATGTTTCCAAGGGAATTTCACAGAAAAAAGGATAGTTTAAAATAATGTTTAGAGAAATTGATATCAAAAGCATAAATAAACAAATAAGCTGACTCATATTATACTAAATGAAATTTCAAACTCTGAATAGATAACATTTTTAAACACAAAAGTACAATATGAAACACTGTAGAAAAATGGGGAACATAGGAGGAAATCTTTATTTCCTTGAATAGGCAAAATTTTCTTAGATCATAAAGAGAATAAAATGGTAAATCAGCCTTCATGAAAATTAAAGGATAATTCTGCTCTTTAAGAGACATCATAGACATCATTTAGAAAATCATAAGGCAAGTCACTGGCTGGGAGAAAATATATGCAGTAAGTATACCTGAATAACGACTATATACAGAAGATATTAGTATCATTTAAAACTCAATTATTAGAAAATAACCCATGGAACTGAACAAAATATTTTCACAAACACTTCATAGAATGAGATATGTGCTAAGTCACCTTAGTCGTCTCCCACTCTTTGTGACCCTATGGACCATATACCCTGCCAGTCTTCTCTATCTATGGTATTCTCCAGGAAAGAATACTGGAGTGGATGGACTGCCTTTCCCTTCTCCAAGGGATCTTCCCAACCCAGAGACTGAACTCACATCTCCTGTGTCTTCTGCACTACAAGCAGATTCTTTATTTCTGAGCCACTGGGGGAGCCAAAGTGAGATAGAAGAGAGGGCAAAAAGCACATGAGAAGATATTCAATGTCAGTTATCAGGTAAGATGCAATTTAATATGAAAATATAAAGGCTCTACAGGTTCTTCAGAATGTCTAAAATAAAATGACTGGCAAAACTCATAACCTGGCAAGATTTTGGAGCAAGTGAACAAAAATAACTGTCTCCTCTATGATTCCATTTATTTAAAATTCTAATGAAGACAGATGAACTTATTGTGACAAATGGAAGTGCAATAGTTGCTATGGATGGGGGGTGGATTGGACTGGGAAGTGTTACAAAGGAAATACTTTGGGATAATGTCAATCGTCTGTAGGTTTGTAACAGAGAAGAACAAACCTGACTGGATGTTCCTTTTGCTCTAACCTTTGTGCTCCGTTGCCCATGCTTAGTCATGTTGGCCCTGTACCACTGTAAAATTCTGTTGCCTGTAGCCTGAAACACACATGATAGCCCATTCTCAAGGTTCTGCTTCCCACATTTGACCTTTAAAGGCACAGTACTTTTCATTTATATAGAGATAAAAAGGTGCACAACAGAGAATAACATTCATCTTGTTGGAGGTTTACTTGACCAGCCCTACATGGACAGCTGCAAGAACAAAAAAATGATCACTTCTCCCCTCCAGGGTCTGGCCAGCTTGAAAAGTTCTGCAACAATTGATTTCAGTGCCAAGAAGATTTCAGTTTTTGTCTTCTTTGAAGAAAGAATTTCACAAAGAGACTGAGATTGTAAAGCAGGCACAGAGATTATTAGAAGCACAGTATGTGTGGGAGAGCATACAAAGAAGCAGTTTATTTAGGGCAGAAGTGAAAGTTACACACTCAGAGAATAGTGTGGACATCCTCTCTAATGAGGCGCACATAATAGGGGCAGCTTAGATTGTTAATATGGGGTCAATCTTCTGGGATTCAGATGATGGTGACTCTCTTTTTCCTTTCCCTGTGATCCTGTCATCTTCAATTCCTTATCTGGGCTTCCACCAGCTTCCTTTCTGAATCCTTCCTGTGAGCACCGAAGCAAAACCCACACGATGAGGGGGAACAATACCACGATGCTAATGATATTATAATGATATTATGATGTGGCCAGTGTTACTGGAGGATGACTTGAGACCCACTCTGCACATGTATCAGGCTGGAAAATCTCCTAGACTACCAGAATGTGGAGACTGTGGTTGGTTGCTTTTGTCCTTCACTCACTCATCGTCAACCTGTGCATTTTTATTTGCATGTTTCCTGGTTTTCAAGGTTGAAGATTCTTGCTCATATGTTGTAGAACTTCTGTTTTAGATGTCATTCCTTCATGTGTCATGGCCTCATTAAGTGCTAAACAAGGAGGTGGCTTTGCCTTCTGCCTAATGCCTATGCATGAAGAGGCTGCCCTTGGGCCCAGCCCTGTCTCTCCTGTCACGCTCTCTCTCTTGTTAGTATAAAAGAAGACTGAATTCTAATTGTGGTAATATGGTTGTTTGGGACACTAGCATGACATCTTTTTGGTCTGTTGGGTTTTCAAATAAATCACTATTCTTTGCCCCAGTGCCTAGTCTCTGAATTTATTGACCTGTCCTGTGGAGAACAAGAGGAATTTGGACTCGGTAACATTTTGATTGAAGTAGTGATTATCTAGATATTCCAATTTATCAAAACTCATGAGTGTATTGTGTTGCAGTTTGAACATGGTTATAGGCTCAGCAAAATAAACTGACATGAAAAGAACTTTCTTCATGCACCACAAAGATGCAGTGAGCTGATCAAAGTATGCAATAGCTATCTAGAAAATTAGCATTCACAAAACAGAATAAAAAAAGTCAAAGTTTAAGAGCTTAATCAAGAAAAAAAATTTGAAAAGTTGTAGATAATTCTTAATATATGGAAATGCATATATCAGTAGTTCTCTACTATGCCAAGCAAAGACATAATCTGTAATACTTGATTATATTATTAACATTTTGAGACCAAAGAACACTTTTGATATTAAACATTTATTGAGACAAATATTTTTATTAGAAGATATCCTGGGGAAAAGGGTGGGACACATCCAATGTTTAAATAGCTTGAAAATTTGTCAGATGCTTGCTTCTCTTTTTGTCACTATTCCATGCCATTCTTATATCAATAGGAGTATCTTTAGAGAAAAGAAAATATCAGTTCCTCAACTTGGGTTAACAGGTTAAATCTATTGTCATGTCATAATGCCATTTTCCAAAAATCAGTAGCTCTGACATTCCTCTATAATCTAAAAACTGAATCTCAAACTTAACTATGCCATAAAAAATCTCATTCCTGAAATTCCCTTATTGAAAAAAAAGTGAGGCCATAGTGAACTAATTGGCTAAGAGGACAGAGCAGACCAAGAGTTAATTTGCTGTAGAAGAAATAAAAGCAAAAATAAATGCTGCAAAACCAGGCGGCCTTTATTGCCTGGATCTTGATGGACTGTTTATTTTTTAATATAAATTTATTTATTTTAATTAGAGGCTAATTACTCTACAATGTTGTATTGGTTTTGCCATACATCAACAATGGACTGTTTAAATTCAGATAACTGCACTGGTTTATTATCAATTCTAAAATTTTGATGTCCTTCTATCTATGCTAGTTCACTTTTTTAGTATCTCCCTCAAAAAATATTTTTATCTTCAATTGCCTTAAAATAATTCTGTGCCTCTAGCTGGCTTTCCTGTCTGTATCTGGTGTTGCCAGTTTTGTCTTTCTCTTTCTTATATCAAGGCCAAACCACTGCAACTTCCCTAAACTTTCTCTTTTCCAAATTATTTTTAAATGAAAATGCCATCTCTTTATATTTTAGTTGAAATGAAAGAATTACTTCATGAGTGCAAATAATTTCATATAAGGCTAACCTTTAATTACTCTAACATAGAAGTCACACATTCCTTGTCTATTTTCTCATAATGGCTGGACAAATCTGGATACAGTAAATATTTTGTTATAACTAGGCCTTGGTAAATTGATATTATAAAAAAAAAAAAAGTTGCCAAAATGTGAAATATTTCACTGCTGAATAACAAGTAATTATTGCTTAACAAATGTGGACCTTTTCTTTTTGGGGTATTTCCAATTACCAAGAAAAGCGCCTTATTTTCAGGGAGGGGACTCTGAAATCCTTACTAGGGAGGGATGTATCTGAGTCTAAGTTTGGTAACTTAGGTGAATAAGAATTTGTCATGGGAAGAAGTTTTATAATTTTTTTTAATTGGCAAAATTCCTTTGTATCCTTTTATATATTATGAACTCACTGGCAGTTTTTCATGCTACAAAGTATGCATTTATACATTTTAATGCTTTACATCACATTACACTTTAACACACTATATTAAATTAATATAATGCTTTCTGAGTCCTTATTCTGTTATTGAAAATGTTTTTTTTTTTCTCTACATTTATTCTACTCTCTATTAACAAATATTTATGCTGTATTTACCAGCACTATTCTGCACACTGGGGATATAGTAGTGAATAGACAAAATTTCTCCTTTATTGATTAGTATGGAAGGAAGTTTTGTATGTATCAGGTTTTTTAATCTTACTTTCTGAGCTTTACTTTTACCTAATAACTTTATTACTTGGACAAGATACTTAAACTCACTCAGTTTTTTTCATTTATAAAATGGGAATAGTAATGTCAGGGAGGTTTGTAATTTACTCAGTTCTGTCTTGCTGTAGCAAAAATTTGAAGCAATGGATGGACCATTGTTACAGCTCTGTGTTGCAGCTCAGTTTTATTTGGCAAGCAAAGGAAAATACCTCCTCGAGTCATGAGGGTGGGCTGACCCAAAAGAAGCGAAGAGAAGAGAAGCCAGAGGCTCAATTTTGTCTCCTCTATTTATATGCTTTTCTTTCCTCCCCCTGTAAATTGGGCTAGCCAGGAGGGCTGTTTGTTTCACCTGAGGTTCTCACTCCTGTCTTTGGACCTTCCTTTGTTGTATTTCCAAGGGCTTCTCCCTTGTCTTTTAGCCACTGCTATTCTGGACTCCTTTTTCCTATTCTAATTACCTAACAGTAACATAAACTTCACGTTTGCTCTGAGAGTTCCTAGGACTAAGGACTATAGAGCACTTAGTATGGAATAAATGTTAAAAAAAAAAAGCAATCAGAACAACAAAAACGTGTTCAAAGAATTATTGGGTCCAAAAGAGCTTCCAGTATTTGCCACAGGTGTATTCATGTCCTCTGGTCACTCGTCTATACTACTACTTCGCTGCCTCCGGACCTTCAGTGGAGTCTCCTTGGTCAATCATCTTATTTTTGAATCTGTATTTTTTAAAAAAAGGGGGTGTCTGCTCTATAGTGTTACCTCATCCTAATTTTACATAACTGTGGGTCTCTCACAAGATTTCCAATAGAGTTAAGATGATAAACTTCAAGGTAATTTTATGACCCAATCTGTAATAAATATTTAACCATTTTTTCTAGGTAAAGGGAAAAGAATTTATGTACATAGATATGCATGTATAAATATTTTTGTGTCTTGGTAGATACAACATTGACTAGAAAATGATTTACTATGATTTTGTTGCCTTGATTTTCTGGCTTCATATAATTGTGCAGCCTTTGTCTTTTTAAAATATTGGGTTGGCCAAAATTTTGTGTGTGTGTTTTTCTGTAAGGTATTATAGAAAAAAACTGAATGAACATTTTGGCCAACCCAATATATTGGTTTCTATGGTGTATGGGAAAACATTATAAATTATAATGAAGAATTTATCTGAATGTCTTTCTTTCACTGTTTCTCACACTTCCATCTTTCCTATACATGTTATCCTCTCAATAATCATGTTGCTTGTAATTATTTAACATCAATTGCATATTTTAACACTTCCCTTAGGTGTTATTTTATATTAAAACACAGTACTTGAGCTTGATAATTCATTTTTTTCTTTTCTTTTTTTATTTTTGGAGGAGGGATTTAAGTGCCATTTAGCTTCCATTCTCTTATAATAGAAATGCTAAAAGGCATTTTAGAGCTAAAATAACTATTTCATTTTCCTTACATTTATTATTATAGACTCCTTTAAACTCAGCAGTTTTAAAGCTTTATTTTTAGAGGCAAGTCACTCGAGATGGCAGGGGACTGTTATCTGGCACTGAAACAATGAACTGCGTCCCATTCTTTGACGGTTTTTTTTTTTTTTTTTTTTTTGGCCAGAAAATAGCCAATTGTGAAGGATCTATTTTTCTCAGTTTTGAGTTCCAAAGTCCCATCAATCATACCAGACCTGAGGGGGGAAAGCATCATGTGTGCACTAACATTTTCAAGCTCAAAGCTGTGTTGTTGCTCTCTCTAGCTGTACCATCTGCTCTGAGCCAAGTTTAAAGCCAAGGGACTCCAGTAAACCCACACGTCAAAAACTTCCCACTATGCAAGGAAATCATCATACAGGATCTGTGTGAAATGTGAGCCATACACTTCAAAAAGAAGGCGAATGTTTGGTATAACACTGTAGAATTCAGAGTCTATTACAGAACTCGCAAAGAAGCTGCTACACCAGGAGGTGGCACCCTCAAAGAAAACTGCCAAACTTAAAAGGGTATTTAAAAAAGATAATGATCTCAATATTATCATTATATAAATGTAAGCAAACTTTAATGATACTGAGAGCAAAAAGAACTTTCTAAAGTTATGAAAGTAGATTAAGATATTTCCTCAACCAAAATTGTATCTCCCTTATATTACTCAGAATGATATTTTAAAGTAACATTTATGATATTCCTTTTCACTTATTGCCAAATTCAGACTTAAAGTGAAGAAAGTAGGGAAAACCACTACACCATTCTGGTATGACCTAAATCAAATCCCTTATGATTATACAGTGGAAGTGAGAAATAGATTTAAGGGCCTAGATCTGATAGATAGAGTGCCTGATGAGCTATGGAATGAGGTTCGTGACATTGTACAGGAGATAGGGATCAAGACCATCCCCATGGAAAAGAAATGCAAAAAAGCAAAATGGCTGTCTGGGGAGGCCTTACAAATAGCTGTGAAAAGAAGAGAAGCGAAAAGCAAAGGAGAAAAGGAAAGATATAAGCATCTGAATGCAGAGTTCCAAAGAATAGCAAGAAGAGATAAGAAAGCCTTCTTCAGCGATCAATGCAAAGAAATAGAGGAAAACAACAGAATGGGAAAGACTAGAGATCTCTTCAAGAAAATCAGAAATACCAAAGGAACATTTCATGCAAAGATGGGCTCAATAAAGGACAGAAATGGTATGGACCTAACAGAAGCAGAAGATACTAAGAAGAGATACACAGAAGAACTGTAAAAAAAGATTTTCACGACCCAGATAATCATGATAGTGTGATAACTGACCTACAGCCAGACATCCTGGAATGTGAAGTCAAGTGGGCCTTAGAAAGCATCACTAGGAACAAAGCTAGTGGAGGTGATGGAATTCCAGTTGAGCTATTTCAAATCCTGAAAGATGATGCTGTGAAAGTGCTGCACTCAATATACCAGCACATTTGGAAAACTCAGCAGTGGCCACAGGACTGGAAAAGGTCAGTTTTCATTCCAATCCCAAAGAAAGCCAATGCCAAAGAATGCTCAAACTACCGCACAATTGCACTCATCTCACACACTAGTGAGATAATGCTTAAAATTCCCCAAGCCAGGCTTCAGCAATATGTGAACTGTGAACTTCCTGATGTTCAAGCTGGTTTTAGAAAAGGCAGAGGAACCAGAGATCAAATTGCCAACATTCGCTGGATCATGGAAAAAGCAAGAGAGTTCCAGAAAAACATCTATTTCTGCTTTATTTCTGCTTTATTGACTATGCCAAAGCCTTTGACTGTGTGGATACAATAAACTATGGGAAATTCTGAAAGAGATGGGAATACCAGACCACCTGACCTGCCTCTTGAGAAATCTGTATGCAGGTCAGGAAGCAACAGTTAGAGCTGGACATGGAACAACAGACTGGTTCCAAATAGGAAAAGGAGTACGTCAAGGCTGTATACTGTCACCCTGTTTATTTAACTTATATGCAGAGTACATCATGAGAAATGCTGGACTGGAAGAAACACAAGCTGGAATCAAGATTGCCAGGAGAAATATCAATAACCTCAGATATGCAGATGACACCACTCTTATGGCAGAAAGTGAAGAGGAACTAAAGAGCCTCTTGATGAAAATGAAAGAGGAGAGTGAGACAGTTGGCTTAAAGCTCAACATTCAAAAAACGAAGATCATGGCATCTGGTCCCATCACTGCATGGGAAATAGATGGGGAAACAGTGGGAACAGTGTCAGACTTTATTTTTCTGGGCTCCAAAATCACTGCAGATGGTGACTGCAGCCATGCAATTAAAAGATGCTTACTCCTTGGAAGGAAAGTTACGACCAACCTAGATAGCATATTCAAAAGCAGAGACATTACTTTGCCAACAAAGTTTCGTCTAGTCAAGGCTATGGTTTTTCCTGTGGTCATGTGTGGATGTGAGAGTTGGGCTGAGCACCAAAGAAATGATGCTTTTGAACTGTGGTGTTGGAGAAGACTCTTGAGAGTCCCTTGGACTGCAAGGAGATCCAACCAGTCCATTCTGAAGGACATCAGCCCTGGGATTTCTTTGGAAGGAATGATGCTAAAGCTGAAACTCCAGTAATTTGGAGTTTCCAGAAACTCCCACCTCATGGGAAGGTTGACTCATTGGAAAAGACTCTGATGCTGGGAGGGATTGGAGACAGGAGGAGAAGGGGATGACAGAGGATGAGATGGCTGGATGGCGTCACTGACTCGATAGACACGAGTCTGAGTGAACTCCGGGAGTTGGTGATGGACAGGGAGGCCTGGCGTGCTGCAATTCATGGGGTTGCAAAGAGTCGGACATGACTGAGCGACTGATATGATCTTAGTGATATTCAATATTTAAAATATTTTATTTTATTTTTAAAATTTTTTTGAAATTTTATTTTATTTATTTTTTCTTTTTTAAATTTTATTTCATTTTTAAACTTTACAATATTGTATTAGTTTTGCCAAACCTCAAAATGAATCCGCCACAGGTATACCCGTGGTCCCCATCCTGAACCCTCCTCCCTCCTCCCTCCCCATACCCTCCCTCTGGGTCGTCCCAGTGCACCAGCCCCAAGCATCCAGTATCGTGACTCGAACCTGGACTGGCGATTCATTCCATACATGATATTATACATGTTTCAATGCCATTCTCCCAAATCTCCCCACCCTCTCTCTCTCTCCCTCTCCCAAAGAGTCCATAAGACTGATCTATAAAAGCATGCAATGGTACTAACTAAAAATACTTACCAGGCAGTCAAAATGAGAACTAATGTTTAAGGAGTCCTAAAACCATGAAAAGATCATGGCACAGAACTTTAATGAAAGTTTAAAAATATCTTATTTTCATGTAGTTGTTTAGAGCTATACAATGCTTTCATTTTAATGATTTAGTGGTCTTTAGTTATTTAAATGTATTTTCCTATATAAATAAAGATATCTAGGACTTATTTTCCAAATCAGAAGTTAATATACAAAATTATACAAATGAATTGTACATCATATTTAATTGGGACATACATTTTTCTTCCAAAGTTTACCATGGTAACACAACAACTTGGAGTTCACTTATTATTTTCTTGTAAATGTTTAATTTTATCTTATTTATAGGACATTATCCTTGTAGAAAGGTCATGGTACAGCTTGGGGAAAAGGGTAGGTAATCGAGTTTTGTTAGAGGAAAAAAGAACAAGAAATCTTCAAGAAAATGACAATTTGGAAACTATGAGCTTCAGAGTTCCTCAAGAAAGGAAAATTTGAAAGCAGGAAAGTCTCCTAAGGTTTAAGAATGAATAAGGGAATATTTTACTATATGGGACAAGATTAACCAGAGATGTGGGTTTTTTGTTTGCTTTTGTTTTCTGTTAGAATGCTAAACATTGCCTCAGCTACCATTTTTCTGTAGAATAAATCAATTTAAAATTTAGTGACTTAATACAATATTTATGATTATCTCTCACAGCTGTTTGTGTTGACTAGGATTGGCAAGCAAATTTTCACTCAGTCCTTTGTGCACATGTAACTCAGATGACAAAAGTATTATTTTCATGATGTCAATTTAATAATTAAAATAAACATAGTATATTTTCTGTGAAACACACATCAATTATGAGTCTATTTCTGGATTCTTCTTTTTCATTAACCAAGGCACTAAACCCATACCACACATTACAGTCTCTTGATTTCTATGCTCTACTGAGGCTAAGTTGCTTCAGTCGTGTCTGACTCTTTGAGGCCCTATGGACTGTAGCCCACCAGGCTCCTCTGTCCATGGGATTCTCCAGGCAAGAATACTGGAGTGGGTTGCCATGACCTTCTCCAGGGGATCTTCCCTACCCAGGGATCAAACCCACATCTCTTATGTCTCCTGTGTTGGTAGGCAGGTTCTTTACCACTAGCACCACCTGGGAAGCCCCTTGATTTCTATAGCTTTATAATAAATCTTGAAATAGGGTAGTTTAAGTCCTCTAATTTTTTCTTCTTTTAAAAACTGTTTTGTGCCTATAGGTCACTCATCCATAAGCAATATGTCTTTTTCCTGAGAGCATTTAATATTGTTTATTTATCTTTGGTGTTTGTAATTGTAATGCTATGTGCCTAGTTTTTTAAAAATTATGAATAACTGTTTTACTTTGAACTCAGACATTGTTTTCTATTTGTAACTCAAATTTGATAATCCCTATGGGGGTTTGTCAGAGAAGGCAATGGCACTCCACTCCAGTACTATTGCCTGGAAAATCCCATGGACAGAGGACCTGGTAGGCTGCAGTCCATGGGGTCGCTAAGAGTCAGACATGACTGAGCGACTTCACTTTCACTTTTCACTTTCACACATTGGAGAAGGAAATGGCAACCCACTCCAGTGTTCTTGCCTGGAGAATCCCAGGGACAGGGGAACCTGGTGGGCAGCTGTCTATGGGGTCGCACAGAGTCAGACATGACTGAAGCGACTTAGCAGCAGCAGCAGTAGCAGCAGCATGGGGGTTTGTAGACCCATTATATAAGAAAAAAGTTTTTAAGGGACTAAAGTGAAGTGAAGCTGCTCAGTTGTGTCCGACTCTTTGTGACCCCATGGACTGTAGCCCACCACACTCCTCTGTCCATGGGATTTTCCAGGCAAGAGCACTGGAGTTTGTTGCCATTTCCTTCTCCAGAGGATCTTCCCAACCCAGGGATCGAACCCAGGTCTCCTGCATTGTAAGCAAGACACTTTATCATCTGAGCCACTGGGGAAGTCCTTTTAAGGGACTGGTGTTCAACAAAAAGATAGAATATCCCCTGCAAAGTAAGAAATAAATTATTTGTCTTACAAAGTGCTATCACCTGAATAAGGGGTAGAGCTCTGAGATCTGGGCTTCCCAGCTGTCTCCAGTGTTAAAGAATCTGCCTGCCAATGGAGGAGACATATGAGAGGCAGATTTGATCCCTGGGTTAGGAAGACCCCCTGGAGGAGGGCATGGCTGCTCACTCCAGTATTCTTGCCTGAAGAGTCCCCATGGACGGAGGAGCCCGAGGGACTACATTCCACAGGGTCTCACAGAGTCAGACACAACTGAAGCAACTTATTACATATTCATTCTGTGATTTGAGGCTGCATATTACACACTTGGGATACTTTTCCAACCTTTCATTGAGTAACTTGCATGGCTATCATGTTTGCACAAGGTCAAGAGCAGGAAAGATCTCTGCAGCAGATACAGGGTTCAATCAATACATTACTGCCTTGAAGGCCAAAAGTCTTGAACTATCCTATGGAGGAATGTATGTAGAATAAGATACATGAAGAGTTTATGACAAGTCCTAGTGGGGAAATCTCAGCATACACATCTAGGTTTTGAAAATTATACACTATTCAAAAAATAGTCACCTGCATACTAATGAGCTCTGCAAGAGATTGAAGCTCTGTGGAACATAAATGACTGCATCCAGATTTTAACAGGTCACAAGTCTAGGCAGATAAAGGAACAATTTATCATATGATGGAAGTTATAATTCTAGAATTAGGCCTCAGATCCAGAGGGCACAAATAGGCTTTAAGAACAGTTAAGCAAATATACCTGAGACCACATGAAGGGGTTTCTTATGCTCAGCTGACTGCAGGGAGAAAGCCAAGCTTGTATCATGAGTGAGTACAAGATGAAAATGGATTGCTGGTATTCTATAGCCCCAAATATTGATCACCTACTTTGAGTGAAAGGTAAAACTTAGCTCCAGGTTAAATTTACATATAAATGCATAGACAGTGGTGCATGATTTGGCTATTCAGGCAGAGGATTTGAAAGAGAATATATAAAAGATCATGGGCTGCAGAATGGGAAAAATATTTGTAAATAGTGTATCTGATAAAGGGTTAATACTCAGATTATACATAAACTCTTAGAACTCAACAACAACAAAACAAATAACCTATTTAAAAATAGGCAGTGGACTTGAATAGAAAGTTTTTCAAAGTTGTTATACAAATGGTCAACAGCATATGAAAGAATGGTCAATATTGCTTATCATTAGAGAAATGCAGATCAAAGCTATAATAAGATGTAACCTCATACCCATTAAATTGGATGCTGTATGATTTAGTTAGGATGTCCATTGCAAACATCACAGAGTTGGTGGCTTACAAAAAAGTAATTTATATTCCTACAATTCTGGAGGTTAGAAGTCTTAAGATTAAGGAATTGACGTGTGTGATTATTCCTGAGGCTTCTCTCTCTGGCATGTAGACAACTGCCTTCTTGCTGTGTCTTCCCATGGCCTTTTCTACTGTGCATACACCCCCCAAGACGTTTCTCTTTATGTCTAAATGGCTTTATTTTATAAGGATTCCAGTCAGATTGAATTAGGGCCCAGCCTAACAGCTTTATTTTTACTGAATCACTTCTTTAAAGGCTCTTTCTCCAAATAAAGTCATACTCTGAGGTACTGGGTGTTAGAGCTTCAGTATATACATTTTTGGATACACAATTAAGAGTATGACAGCTATTATTAAAACAAACAAATAAAACAAGCAAATAAAAAACAAAAAGCACTGAGTGTTCGCAAGGATGTGGAGACATTAGAATCCTGCTGAACTCTTGGTAGGGTTATAATGTTATGCAACCACTATGGAAAATAGTATGGCAGTTCTCCCTGAAAAGAGAAATAGAACTACCATATGACCCAGAAATCCCATTTCTGGGTATATGTCCAAAAGAATTAAAATCAAAATGTCTAGGAGACATTTGCATACCCATATTTACAACAGTGTTATCCAAACACCCTAGAAGTGGAAGCAACTCAAGTGTCCATTGATGGATGAATAGATAAACAAAATGTGGTATATATACACAATGGGATATTATTCAGCCTTAAAAAGAAGAAACTTCTGTCACATGCCACAATATACATGAATCTGAAGACATTATTGTGAGTAAAATTAACCAGTCACAGAAAGAAAAATAATGTATGATTCCACTTGCATGAGGTATTTAAAGTAGTCAAATTTATAGAAATAGGAAAGTAAAATGGTGACTGTCAGGGGTTTGGGGATGGGGTAATGAGAAGTGGGGCATTGCTGTCAAATTAGTAGAGTTTCAGTTTTGCAAGATAAAAATTTAGGGAGTTCTGTTGTACAACTGTGTGAATGTACTAATCACTATTTAACTATAGTGAAAAATGGTTAAAATGGTAATTTTTTTTACAACAATTAAAGAAAAATGATTGGAAAAACCAGAATATCATGTTCTTATCTTGGGTATGTGGGTAGGTGGATTTAGTTGCTCAGTCATGTCCAACTCTTGGAGACCCCATGGACTTGTACCCTACCAGGCTCCTCTGTCCATGGAATTCTCCAGGCAAGAATACTGGAGTGGGTTGCCATTTCTATCTCCAGAGATGGGGATACGGGTAGGCACTAAATTTAAATAAGAGAGACCAGAGGTTATAAACAGTAATTGCAGTAACAATGTCTATTAATACAACCTAGCTGATTCTATAATTCAGCATGCTGCTCAGTTTTGGGTCATAATTTGCTGTCCATCACCAACTCCCAGAGTTCACACAAACTCATGTCCATCGAGTTGGTGATGCCATCCAGCCATCTCATCCTCTGTTGTCCCCTTCTCCTCCTGCCCCCAATCCCTCCCAGCGTCAGAGTCTTTTCCAATGAGTCAACTCTTTGCATGAGGTGGCCAAAGTCCTGGAGTTTCAGCTTTAGCATCATTCCTTCCAAAGAACACCCAGGGCTTATCTCCTTTAGAATGGACTGGTTGGCTCTCCCTGCAGTCCAAGGGACTCTCAAGAGTCTTCTCCAACACCACAGTTCAAAAGCATCAATTCTTCAGCGCTCAGCTTCCTTCACAGTTCAACTTTCACATCCATATATGGCCACTGGAAAAACCATAGCCTTGGCTAGACGGACGTTTGTTGGCAAAGTAATGTCTCTGCTTTTGAATATGCTATCTAGGTTGGTCATAACTTTCCTTCCAAGGAGTAAGCGTCTTTTAATTTCATGGCTGCAGTCACCATCTGCTGTGATTTTGGAGCCCCAAAAAATAAAGTCTGACAGTGTTTCCACTGTTTCCCCATCTATTTCCCATGAAGTGGTGGGACCAGATGCCATGATCTTCGTTTTCTGAATGTTGAGCTTTAAGCTAACTTTTTCACTCTCCATTTTCACTTTCATCAAGAGGCTTTTTAGTTCCTCTTCACTTTCTGCCATAAGGGTGGTGTCATCTGCATATCTGAGGTTATTGATATTTCTCCTGGCAATCTTGATTCCAGCTTGTGCTTCTTTCAGCCCAGTGTTTCTCATGATGTACTCTGCATATAAGTTAAATAAGCAGGGTGACAGTATACATCCTTGATGTACTCCTTTTCCTATTTGGAACCAGTCTGGTGTTTAAATGATTGCTAGCCATAAAATTGGAGAAGGCAATGGCACCCCACTCCAGTACTCTTGCCTGGAAAATCCCATGGATGGAGGAGCCTGGTGGGCTGCCATCTATGGGGTCACACAGAGTTGGACACGACTGAAGCGATTTCACTTTCACTTTTCACTTTCATGCATTGGAGAAGGAAATGGCAACCCACACCAGTGTTCTTGCCTGGAGAATCCCAGGGACGGGGGAGCCTGGTGGGTTGCTGTCTATGGGGTCTCACAGAGTCTGACACGACTGAAGCAACAGCAGCAGTAGCAGCAGTTGCTGCCATTACTGAGAATTCTTCAAATTCTCCACTGGCTATACTAATTTTCAAATTAAAGGGATTTTATAAAATCTTGTAATTGATAAAACAGATGACTTCTCAAAAAAAAAAAAAAGAAAAGAAAAGAAAAAGAAAATGATGAAGAAAAAGAGTTAGGGGTGAGACATGTATAGAGCTATGGAAGAAATCACAAAGTCTGTAGATTATTGTATCTCATGTTTATATTACATGTCAATCTCATGTTAATATAGATCATTTCCTATAGAAGATGCAGTAAAAAGTAAGTCAAATGGCTTGATTACTTGACATTTTAAGTTGGACTCAAAGGGAACTTAAATGAAGTGTCAGTGATGACATGAAGGAAGGCTATGAATAGGCCTAAGACCATGGGCTTCCATTTCACTAAGGCCACTACTGCTGAATGGTCGACCTTCCAATGACCAATGTTAAGGATCTGTATTAGTCAAGGTTCTCCAGAGTAACAATAGAACCAATAGGAAGTATATAAGAAGTGTGTGTGTGTGTGTGTGTGTGTGTGTGTGTACAGATATAGACAGATGAGAGGGAGGGAGGGAGGGAGAGAGAAAGAGAAAAAGATTTATTATAAGGAACTGGCTCATACAATTATAAAGGCTGGCAAATCCCACAGTCTGCAGGATCCAGGAGAGCCAATGTGCAGGCCCAGTCTGAAGCTGGAAAACACGAGATTCAAGAAGACACTCAGAAGAATGTCTATCTGAGTCTGAAGTCCTGAAAAGACTAACGTCCCAGTTCAACAGTCAGGGAGCGGGAGTCCTTTCTTACTCAGCTTTTTAAATTCAATTTACAATTTTTTGGATAAGGCCCACCTACATTAGGAGGGCAATCTACTTTATTCAGTCTACCAACTCAAATGTTGAGCTTATCTAGAAACACCCTCACAGGCATACTCAGAATAATGTTTAATCAAAAGTCTGGGCACCCCATGGCCCAGTCAAAAAGACAGGTAAAATTAACCACAACAAGGGCCCAATATGACATTATTCTCAAAGAGATCAACCAGCTTTTTGGTGGTAATTTATTTCTTTGGACCCTTTCCATCTTGGAAGGAACAATGCTTTATCTTGACTAGAATCAAAATCAACACATATTTCAAGTAGAGATTTGACTTCAGTCTGCAGGATCTGAGCCAGGAGCATTATTCAAGGGCATTCTGAACCAAAGAACCCCATTTACTACAAAAGAAATGCACCAGTGAGCATAGTACCATGGTTATCTATTTGTCCTATCACATACCTCACTTCCCAAAAGTTGGGTGACTGATAGAGGGATACAGACACAGCAGAGGCTCCAATTTGGAAATGCGAGCCTGTTAAGAAAGAACATCATCCTAGAAAACACTGGATACACCATAGATAAAAAAACAATTATATGGTGTTGTATCCTCAATAAGTTGAACACCTAGGTTCAAGAACCAAACGATGTAAGTAGTAATGACCCTACTGATAATGGCTCTCCGTAAGCTACTTGGAGAATTTGTGTTTCTCCTCCCTCAAATCCTTGGTTCTTCAGGTCTACATATCTGTTTCCAGATGTGTATAATTCCACTAGGGGACACAGAAAGTAACAAACTACACTTTAAGCAATGACTTCTACCTAGTCTCTTTTGGAATCTTCATGCTAGAAACCAGTAAGAAAAATAAATAAATAAATAAATCTCACAGTTCTGACAGAGGTAATTTACCCTGATCATCTTGGGAGATACACTTGCTGATTTAGAGCAGAGTTGAAAGACTATAAATACAACCAAAGTGAGTCAATTGGATGCTTCTGGGTATTCCCTTGATCAATTTTGGTAAATGGGCAGATGTAGTAGTCATAGCATAAGAAGAATATGATGAGATCTCAGAACCCTTAGAGTCTTCATCTGAGTATAGCACCAAGTAAGGGATGTAGATCAACAGGAATGGTAGCTGAAGGTGAGAATCTAGGAGTGACAGAGGAAGGAGATGATGACTGTCAGTGCAGCTCTCTGTACGGCTAGCTGTGGAGGTGAAGATTTTAGGTCACTTTTTTAGCTTTCCTCTTATATACCCCAGGAAACGAGAGCAACCATTGTTTTGAAAGGGCTATCCACACTAGTAGAAGTCTAGTGTATGCTGTTTCCTCCTTTAGGACTGTGACATTCCTTCTCTTACCTTACCTAAACCCTGCAATCTCAGCTCCATATAATTGCTTGGGTTTAACCAAGTTCTCTTTTGCAACTGCATCACAGTTTGTCTTACACTTTTTACCAGTCTAATGTTTTTAACTCCCCTACAAGTGTTATTCAGAAAAAGGAACCTCCAGTAAAATTCCAGCAATAAGATCTTCACCTCATAGCCTGTTTCTTGGGTAATTTCACATGTATACTTTAAGAAATATGTTTGTTGGAATACTCTATAAAATTATTTCCTATGAAATGAAATTTATATTCTAATCTTCCATTTCTTAAATTTTTTAGCATTAGAATCCTTTATGTAGTTTAGAATTTTGGCATGCTATTTCTTTTTTATAGTCAAAATTATGGTTTTTTCAAGTAGTCATGTACAGATGTGAGAGTTGGACCATAAAGAAAGCTGAGCACCAAAGAAACTGAGCACAGTTTGATGCTTTTTGAACTTTCATGTTGAAGACTCGTGAGAGTCCCTTGGACTACAAGGAGATCAAACCAGTCAATCCTAAAGGAAATCACCTCTGAATGTTCATTGGAAGGACTAAAGCTGAAGCTGAAACTCCAATAGTTTGGCCACCTAATGCAATGAGCCAACTCATAGGAAAAGATTCTGATGCTGGGAAAGATTGAGGGCAAGAGGAGAAGGGAGTGACAGAGGATGAGATGGTTGGATAGCATCACTGACTCAATGGACATGAGTTTGAGCAAACAGGGATATTAGTGAAGGACAGGGGAGCCTGGTGTGCTGCAGTTCATGGGGTTGAAGAAAGTCAGAAGTGACTTAGTGACCAAACAACCAAACCAAAACAACAATTTATTTTGAGTGGGCAATTTGTTCTCTCGCTCCTTCCATGATTTTTTTCCCCTTGTTTAGGAGATATTTCCATCATGGTTACCATTATTTATGCCTTCCAAGACAGTCGTACATATAGTCTGTGGTTTATTCTCTTCAGTGAGAGTGCGTATCCAGTCTTCAGGCTTTATTTTGCTCTTGTATCATGGTTACACATTTGTCTTTCCAACCAGGTAGAACTACAGTGGATCAGTAGCCATGGCATCAGCCATATGACCGATAACAGTATTCTTTTTATTTTTAATTTTCCTCAAGAATGGGGAAAATGCACTCATAAAACCTGAATTCAACCAGTGAGTTGGGATTGGAGACTGTTGTTTTGCCCTTTACCCACAGCAGTCAGACTCCTGGTTACCAGCAGCAAGAACCCTGCATCAGTATGGCTTTAGCTCTACAATCACATTCTCTTTGTGCTTGGGAAGAATTTTCTCTGTTTTGGAGATCCTTTTATTTTGTTTTCCTATTTGATATGTTATTATTATGAATATGGAGAAGAATCAGTGGCAAATTGTGAAATCCTAAAATCATCTAACAGCTCTCCCTGTCTTACTCAAGTTATGCTTTTATATGTCAGTGTATACCATCCTTCTTCAATAATGCAAACATATACTTATCTTCAGATTTGAGGCATTATGAACTCTCCATGTGATCAGCATCTTATATCTTTCATTATTTTTAACACAATGACTTCCACAGAATAGTGTATATTAAATATGTGTTAATAATGATGAGTTTAAGGATAGTTCCATACAGAGAAAGAAAACAAAAGAAATATAAGAAAGATGTAGGATCCCCCAAGGTTAAGTCACCTTTAAGGTCTATTCTTTTTTAAATATTTTATTTCTTAAAGCACTCAATTAAATTCTACACTACATCATTGTAGAGTAGGAAAGAAAATATGGCACCAGGAAATATAGAACAGGATTTTGTTAGATTTTCTATAATAGTCCTTAGTAAAGAGAAAAACCATGAAAAGGGACACATACAGTATATGGGAGAGAGGGTGCCAGGAAATATTTAAGCATTTCATGTTACTTAAAAATGGAATTATTGATGGGTTCTCCCTTTATGTATGTGTGTGTGTATTGGCTATGGGGTTCAGGGACTCCCTTGGGCATAAGAAGCCAGTGCAAAGGTGCTGGGAACACAGAGCAGATAGGACTTATTACCACCAACACTGACAGGTTCTCAGTTTCGCTGAGAGCAACCTTGAATTGGTTGTAGTGCTTTTTTACTAGTTAATTTCCCTTAAACACACTAATTATTATTTTTTTTCCATAAGAAACTACATATATATATATATTTAGCTCCTTTAAAAACTAAGTGGAGTTTTAAATTCAATATTGGTGAAAGGAAGATAATAGAAAAATATAAAGGATAAGAAAGAAGCTACTATCTAAGAATCACCCCTAATTTCTACAGCACTTAAAACAATTTTGGAAGGAAATCTGAGCAAATGACCCATATCGTTTTAATTTTTGCCTCCATGGCCTAATGAAATATACCATCAGAATACCATCAGAATCTGAGCTTATTAAAACCATGATTCTTCAATAGACAAAGCACTCTTCTTTTCTTTTTTTCCTTATAGATCTGGCTCAGTTATTTGCTTTGCATTATGACTAACCTAAAAAGTGTTCATTTAAATATTATTGCATATCTAAAACAAGGTTTTATTTTACTGCAACTGTATTTTCATGCTTAATTTTTTATTGCCACCAATTTTCAACCATTCAATAATCCCACTGTGGTTTTTACAGTGAGATAAAAGAACTAAAAAGACAGGCTTTGCAACCAACTGCTTACCAAGCTAAGCTCTGCACAATTCCCAAGCTTAGATCCCTACACTCATAGGACCTAAAAGTTACTTTGAGTTTTAAAAAAGTCATGACACTGAGATGAAAAGAAAATCAATATAAAACATTTGAAAATATAAAACTGGACTAAAATATAAAAAAATTCTCTAAGGTAACAAATCAAATACACTCATTTTTACAAACCAAACTCAATTTATTACAAGTGAAGTTTTAGAGATTTATAACATTTAATGTATCAACCACCTGTCTAAACTGATATTAATTCAGTTAATGTAGTAAAACTTGTTTAATAATGCTTTTACAAGAGGTAAATTAAAGAAAACACATTGAAAATTTTGTTAAACACGTTTGCTAATATACACATAAAGGCACAATTGTGACAAAATATTTTGAGGGAAAGTGTATATAATATAATGTGCTATGTGTGGTTTTGGCCTATGCACTGGGAAAAGTACCTACTTATAGCAAATCATCAGGAAAATCTGATGACACCTCAAGGCACCAGAGTCAGTGACCTCGAGGCAGAAACCATCAAATTGGTGAGATAGACATCAGAATGTGGCTACCCCTGGCTCTGGTACTAACTAGCCTTTCCATAATCTGGGTAAATTATTGAATTCTCTGTGCCTCGGTTTCCAGTTTCCTGGAAAATTGGGATGATGATAATAATAGTACTCAACTTGCAGAGTACTTGAGAGCATTAACAAAAAGGCAATAAGTGAATATGTGGAATGTGTCAAAATTTATTGTGATGCTTGAAATACTTTGTGCTCTCAACCAATGTTAGCTCTTATAATTATTGTTCATATATTTTAAAAACTTAAAATTAAAAAATGAGGGAAATCTGTAGTAGCTGTGGTAGCCTTTTTGTTACTTTTACTGATGCCATCATAGCTGAAAACCTATTTATGAGTCTTTCTTTGAAACTGCTCTCAAGGACTGTAGAACAAAAATATTCAGCTTGCATTGAATAATTAACATATACTATATGTAGATAGTATTCTTGATTCTGGCTTTGAAAACATGAATAAGACGTAATTCATACCCTCAAAAGGTTTATAATCCAGTGAGACAGAGAGAATATACACATAAGCCCACAGCACAACATCCTTTAGCTATTTTAGTATAGAACTTTTGACATTGAGTCATAATTGAGAATTTACATGTATTTTTTATGTTCATGGGACTGAAATGTATTTAAAGCAGAAATTTTCCGGTTATCAGAATCGGACAATTTATTGGGTTCTGACCCCATGTAAGACTCAAATAAATGAATGTGGAGAGAATAAAAAACAGTAGTAAATAAATATAAAAGTGAAAGTGATGGTGGAAGTTGTCAAATTTTCTTAAGAATAGATAAGATCATCATTAGGTTTTAATTGCTAAATACCAGTTTATGAGGTAGAGAAATGCAACATAATTCTTTGTGTGTTCAGAGAACTTTAGACAATTTGACATTGGTATGATGAAAAAACATCCATAATTTTTTTTCTAAGTCATCCCATAAGTAGAGCACCTTCTTAATGAAGACTATCTGGAGAGGGGAGTTTGGTGATAGGAAACTGAAATCAGGCCACAGGAGTTGAGAAAGAGAGGATGGATCCTGAGACATAGGAATCACTATATGTAAGATGTGATTAATTGAATGTGGGAGGGGTGAGGGTGAGAGAAAAAGGACCCACTGTCTTTTTAGATTTCAGACTAGGGAAAGGCTTTGAATGACTAAAATGGTAGCAACCCTTTGTATTTTGATGGCAGGTAAATTTTAGAAACTATCAACATTTTTTTAGAGCTATCCTCAGGTAAATAAATATTTCATCCATGCTGAAAGAAAGATCTTTGGGGTGCACATTAGTGTGTTAAGATAAGAAAAGCAATGGCCCCTGAATGGCTCACAATTAAACAATCCGGCAGCCAGAAGTACTTTACAAAGGAAAGGAACACCGATAATGAACACGCCCAGGGGGCTCCCTTGGATTTGAGGCATCCAATTCTAATTTCCCCTACAGGAGTCCTGGAGAATAAAATGGCAACCCACTCTAGTATTCTTGCCTTGAGAATTTCATGGACAGAGGAGCCTGGCAGGCTACGGTCCATGGGACTGCAGAGTCAGACATGACTGAGCAACTAACACTTCATGTAAATAAAGGGAATCATTATGTGACAGCCTGGATAGAAGTGGAATTTGAGGGAGAATACATATACATGCCTATGTCCCTTTGCTGTCCACCTGAAACTATTGCAACATTGCTAATTGGCTATATCCAATACAAAATAAAATATTAAAGATAAAATAATCATGGGAATTTGTATAATACCTATATGCAGTTGGGCTTCCCCAGTGGCTCAGATGGTAAAGAAAATGCCTGCAATGCAGGAGACCTGGGTTCAATCCCTGGGTTGAAAAGATCCTCCCCTGGAGAATGAAATGGCAACCGACTTCAGTATTTTTGCCTGAAGGATTCCATGGACAGAAGAAGAGTCTGATGGGCTATAGTCCACAAGGTCACAAAGACTTGGACACGACTGAGCAACTAACACTATATGGGGTTAATTATAAAGATAGAATTTCATTGGATAAATAAATTCCAGTTAATTTAATGTTGCCTTATGATTGTCATAAGGGTTCGATCCCTGGGTCAGAAAGATCCTCCCCTGGAGAAAGGAATGGCAACCCACCCCAGTATTCTTGCCTGCAGAATCCTATGGACAGAGGACCCTGGTAGGCTTCAGTCTCTGGGGTCTCAAAGAGTTGGACACAACTGAGCGACTTCAGTTTCTTTATGATTGTCATATCATGTTACACCTCTATGATGTTAGGAACTCATTAACTTTTCTTTTTCTTGCCTAATGCAGAGTTCCAAAGCTGATAGAAATTAAGAGGACAATGTGATTTGTGTTGGAATCTCCATCTAATCACTTAGGCAGTTTTATTTGCAGAACATAAGAATACTGGGACCTATCATCTCTTGCTCTCTCTGTGCTTAACGTCTATATGTCAGAAATAATATATTTTTAAGGCATTTGGTTTACTAATATTTTAGCAGAGCCATTTTAAGTTTTCATAAGTTCCTCTTTCTTTGTTTAAGCTTATTTCCTGTGCTCCTTAAACTGAAGAAAATAATGTGTTTAGAATATGTTGGTGCTAAAGTTTTGTCTAAGTTTGTACAGCTACAATTGCTGAATCAAACAATACAAAAAGCTTTGTGGGGGTGGTAGAAATGATTCTAAAGTTCAAGACAATTCCAGAGACTTATGTTTTTAAAAATTTGAGGTCGCAAAAATTACATTAATGTGCATTTAATATATGTATAAGAAGATAAATTCCAGATGAGAATTGAAGTTAAAGAATTTGACAATTGACATTTTTCCTTCAGCTTTTTAAGTAATGCTTTTATTAAAAATAAATGCTGATGGGTGCACCCAGTTCCTGGGGATATTTTTTAAACCTCTTATGCATGCAAGGTATTTATATACAGCCCTTAGCATAGCTATATAATCAAGACCCACTATGGTACCACTATATAAAACATAATTATCACAGACAAGGTACATTCAGTATAGCAAAAATTGTATATACACTTTATATAAAAAAGACACTTTTCGATAAGTTGGGAGTAGATTAGTTGTTCTCAAGTTACTCTTAACCTAAGCCACATAACAGGTTCCCAAATTGGACCATAAATGACTCAGTCTGTTTCATATAATTTTTATTCAAATTCCAATGATTTTTTAAAAACTATATTTTATGGAGCAGCTGTGAAGCCTGAGCTTCTTTTGTCTTGAAAACAAATAAATAAATAGAGGCCTCATTTAGCTCCTGGTGGAGCTCCAAGCTGCAATGTGCTTGTTAGGCTAATGCATCCATCCTTTGTGTAGCCAGTAAGTCCAGACAGTGTCATGACTCCCTTCCCTGCTAAACTATGTGGGAAGACAGTAGGTCACTGCAGTAGTCTGCCATCCAACAAAAGAAAGAGAGGTGTGAGGGAAATGTTTGTGTACATTTGAAATGCGGTGACTATAGCTAAGTAATTAGCATAAGACAAAGGCTGGCCCATAACCACAGGAAGGATAAGAAATTTTACTGACAGCTAAATTGGAACTCTGTTAATCTGACAAAGATTGTATAGAAAGAATGCTTGTATTTAGTTACCAGTGACATACTATTTACAGTTTCCTTTATTGTTAGGAGATATTTAACATTCTCAGCGAAAGCAAGCAATGTCCTGATCTGTGCAGTATAAAACCATGGTCAGTTGTCACCATGACTACACTATCGTGGGGAAGTCTGACTGACAATGGAATCCACTAATTATAACTTTATAACCCTACCCTATCTCTAGTTCACCAAATTCTTCACAGGATTACTGCATTTAATTTGTTTCTTAGTGAATGACCTGGAAACTCCACAGCTCTCTTACAAATCTTATCAGAAAAGCTATATACCATTTCCAGAAACCTCCCTGAGCCCAGATATAAGACAACCTTTAGGCTTTCCTTCTTACCTGGATGCCTTTTCAAGCAGTACAACCATCTTTCTACTTGGAAGATTTACTCCACCCATTAATCATGTGTAATTGTTTCCATGTTACAGAGTCTTTAGTACATTCTCAAAGATGTGATTTATTAAATTTTAGGTTGAAAATGACTTAGTTATGTGTTGAAGCAGTAAAAGACATGCATGGTGCATTTAGGAAACACTACCCTGAGTTACAGGTGGTAATTACCTTAACATACTCCAGTGATTTCTTCCCTTTCAGAGTCATAATTCACAACCACTTTTATCACTGAATTTTAGGATACTTGGAATAAAAAGATGAACTTTTATTAATCTTTATACTTTTCAAATGCATGTTCCTACACATTTGTTAGTGGCCAGAAATAGTAGTGATAGATTTAACACTCCCTAAATGATAAGATGAAAGTTCACATTGTGATTTCACATTATGACTTTTGCTTTGTTAGTCAGAAATTTTAGTATCTCTAATGTCTGAATTATGAAGTAGCCATGAAACAAACTATGTTTGAAGTGTTCCAAATACAAAATTGTATGTTTGGATTGTTAGAAGTAAACACTGGTCAAGGTAGTTAAACCATAAAACATCATTATAGCTAAAAAAAAAAAATAATCATACCAATACAGATGCCAGAAACAGACAAACTTAACTTAAATCAGAGAGAAAATACATCTTATAAAATTGTTCTAAAAGAATAATATATCAGAAATCATAATTTTCCTCTTTAGGTCCAAAATTCCATAACTTTTTATAGATATTAATTACATTTTAATTTACTGTATATAGAATCTAAAATCCCTACATTCTTTCTAGTAGTTTGATGTTACTTGCGAATTATGCCTTACAGATTTTTAGGGGAAGAGCTGCACTAGAAATACTAGATTGAGAGCAGTGCGGGTAATTAAATGCCTGAAGGTAAACATCAAAAAGAGGGGAGAAGTAACCTGACTTTTGAAACTGCCAGGGACTGAACTATGTGCCCCTCAAATTCATAGGTTGTGTCCTTAACCCCCAATATGGCTATATTTTGCAGATAGGGTTTTTAAGAGGTAGTTAAAAAGTCCCAATCTAAAAGGTTTATGACCTTACAGAAGAGGAATAAAGAGAGATCTCTTTCCATGCACAGTCAGAGAAAAGGCCATGTAAGCACATGGCAAGAAGATGAGCATCTGCAAGCTAGGAATAGTCCTCACCAGAGCCTGACCCTGCTGGCACCCTGACCTCAGGTTTCTAGACTTCATAATTCTGAAAAAATAAACTTCTGTTGTTTAAGCCATGAAGTCTATGATAGGTATTTTGTTAATGTAGCCCAAGCTAGCACAGAAGCACAATATATAAATTATTCATTTATATCTGAATAAATTGCATGCCATAAAAACTATAAAGTTCTATGCATTGAATACTTAATTAAAAATACTGTTTTCATGATTGGATATAGAACAGAAATGTAAAGCATGGATTACTGTGTCACTTTGTAGCAAGAGATTTGCAAAAGAATTTCAATCCCAGCAGTCTTAAGTGGGTTGCCATTTCCTTCTTCAATTCATGAAAGTGAAAAGTGAAAGTGAAGTCGTTAGCGACTCTTAGCGACCTCGTGGACTGCAGCCTACCAGGCTCCTCCGTCCATGGGATTTTCCAGGCAAGAGTACTGGAGTGGGTGCCATTGCCTTCTCCGAAAATATAAGAAGTAAGGATTTATTCACCGCCTTCTCTATCTTATTCAACCCTACTTTCACAGATCTGAAAAGTGAAATGGACACATAGTGTACATTAACTATTCTTGGTTATAATGATACTCCTTGTTGAAGGACACTTACTGAGATATATTTTTGAAGAGCACTGGTAATAGTTTTCCTTATTCCTTCCTGAGTATACAAAGATTATGGTGTATAAAAAGAAATAAACAACAGTCTATGAAAGTGATAAAGTTAAGGAAAATAATAGTTCTATATGTAAGATAGGATATTCATAGTTTTTCTTAAAGAAAAGCTGGTATAAGTTTTTGATAACATTTTCAAATAATAGTTAATTAAATTTATTGTTGTGGCTGATGCATAGAGTCCCCTTTGAGGAGCACGGAACTCATTCCCACAGCTGCCTAGAAGCTTGCTGCTGACAGAATACACATCTTCTCTTGATGAGAATACCTTTGAAAAGAGGAACTGCTTTATGTGAGGTCTTACCCTTCCCCAGGAGCAGTCTACATACACTGATTAACTGATGCTGGAAATGAAGACTGGCTCCCCTACTTAAACTGGAGACATCTCTGAAGAGCAATTTCGGCTCTAAATCTCCTGTGGGGTGAATTGATGACTCTGAGAGGTGATCAGAGTTGGAATTCTCCATATATCCAATTCTACTTCTCTCACTCTCTTACAGCTGGGGTTTCTCAGAGCATTGTCCAAAAATCTCTTCTGGGAAAATCTTCATATCAGTTGTCAATTTCTCAATTTCTTACTGAAAAATATATTATATAAAAGTTACTTGGGGAGTATTTGCATGTATGCTCAGTTGCCCAGTTGTGTCTGACTTTTTGATCCTATGGACTATAGCCTTCCATGCTCCTCTGTCCCTGGGATTCTCCAGGCAAGAATAATGGAGTTTGTTGCCATTTCCTCCTCCAGGAGATCTTCTTGACACAGTGATTGAACACATGTCTCTTGTATCTTCTGCATTGGCAGGTGGATTCTTTACCATTGTGCCCCCTGGGAATGCCCTTGGGAGATATTTGATACATATAAAATAAGAGATTATGAAGCATCAGTTGAGAGTAATGGTGTTTGCAATTATTTAAAGGGTTCACTACCATGTTTTAAACATTTTGTGAGTGATAACTACAGTGTACTTTCTAGACACCCTAGGAATATAGGGACTATTTTCTAAGCTGCTGGGAGAGTTGTCATGATAATAAGTTTAGTTTTAATCACCTTTGTGGATTTCCTCAGAGGTTTAAAAAAAAAAAAAAAAGCTGCCTCATCCAAGGCCTTGGCTCTTTCTGTGGCAGCCTGCAACCAATGGCAGATTTTGGTGGAGTTAAAGGCAGTTCTGAAAGGCTGACCCAGCTTCAGAATTATTGGTGGGTTTGACTAAGAGGTAGGGTTGCTCCCTTTGGCCAAGGGCAATACCAGAAAGAAAAAGTGCTATATCTTGTCAGCATCCAGCACTCTAATGAGCTGTAGGAACAAATTCCTGGTCCTGAAGCAGGAATTTAGGAAGGGCTCCACAACATCTGCTTCCTTCTGTTCAGTCTCTCCTCCCTTCCCTTCTATAGTCATTGGTTCCAACAACACTCAGTAATAAATATCTTACATGCTAAGTTTTCCCTAGTCTTCTTCCCTTCTTTCAAGGGAATCCAATCAGTGATTATATAACATAAACTTGCATATATATAATATTATTTGTGTATATATGCTCATTTTATTAGGTACCTTTAATTCTGTTGCATTTTAATAGTTTAAGTTTTAATAAAAGTTATCCTTTTTGCTCTTTTACCACCTAACCAGAATTACATTTTGCAGAATTTTATATGGTACTTTGTATAATTAGAGTTGAGCTGTACTCCTTTTTCTGTTTTTCTGTTCATCAAACACTTGGTTTTCAATTAAACTTAATATACACAAGTTGAAAGCCTGCTTGTGGAATGAATTGCAATTCTGTACTCAGTCTTGCTGTCGTATAAGTAGGTAACTGAACAGTTCTTTCTCCCTTGATAACCATGTAGATTTAGTGAAATCCCATTTTCTTCCCATTTGGAACACTTGGTAAATGTAATACTGCTAATTTTTGTGATGATAATAGTAATTCAAACAAAGAACACATCTTCAACTTATAAAGCTTTCAGTACTTGATAGCTTTGATGTAGGACTATACAGTGAAGATGTTAAGTAGTGTGCTTGGTCTTTGTCATGTTATCTGTACTATGCTACCATATTCTGGTAGTTCCATATGGTGAATTGCTTTTGCATAATTATTTGTCAGTTATCTAAGAAACCACTTTGGGGAAATCCTGTCTAGAATAGAAATAATATGACTCACATTTCAGGTTGTCAAGTACAATTCCATGTTATATAGTTATATAGGCCTAGAGTGGGTCTGCACTAGTTACAAACCAGTTTCAGATACAATTATCGGAAATGTCAGATTGTAGCTAGGTTTTTATGAGGCTTGGGAACAGTGATTCTGATAAACAGAGTTCTGATGTACATACATGTAACACATAATGTGGATGCTTTTGGTCTAGTGGAGTATACAGAAAGTTCCCTTGGGATAGATGGGTTATCATTTGAGCATCAGTTATTCCCTGACAGCTCAGTTGGTAAAGAATCCGCCTGCAATGCAGGAGAACCCAGTTTTATATTCCTGGATCAGGAAGATCCGCTGGACAAGGGATAGGTCACCCACTCCAGTATTCCTGGGCTTCCCTTGTGGCACAGCTGGTAAAGAATCTGCCTGCAATGCAGGAGACCTGGGTTCTATCCCTGGGTTGGGAAAATCCCTTGAAGAAGGGAAAGGTTATCCACTCCAGTATTCTGGCCTAGAGAATTCCATGGACTGTATAATCCATGGGGCTCACCAAGAGTCCAACAGGACTGAGGGATTTTCACTTTCACTTTCTAGAGAAATTAGATGAGAAAAAAAACAGGGTTATAGCAAGTTACTAACTAGCTAGTTTGTTGGTGTGTTATATTTTTAAAAATGTAATGTTATAGTACATTGGTTGATAAACTACAAAGTGAAGAAATGATGTAAGAATATGTTCATGCTTTCAGTGTAACAAGGAAGAGGTCAAAGCTACCTACCATGGTCAAAATATGCTTCCAGATTCACAATTGACTGAAAGATACCCTTAAGGAAAAAAACACTATTGTTATATAATTTAATAATGGTAGGTATAATAGTTTTAGAATTGTTTTACAGAGGCAACAATATGTTAGAAAATCATTCCAAAAAGACAGAATTTTTTTAAAAAATGCATGGCTCTGTGTACAGGTAGATGAAACTTTAGGAAAACATATAATAGTAGGAGACTATTAAGTGGGTTATATTAACAATTGGGGATTTAAATGGAGAAAATTTATTTTATGGAGCAAGGGGATGATGTAATTTTAGAAATAAAACAAATTAAAGTAGCATGCTTAAAATTAAGGATATCATACTTGACAATAACACTGCAGACCAAATAGAAACAATAATCAGGGTGTGTGCTTAGTCTCTCAGTTGTGCCCTACTCTTTGTGACCCCATGGACTGTAGTTCCTCTGTCTATGGGGATTCTCCAGGCAAGAATAGAGTGAGTTTCCATGCCCTTCTCCAAGGGATCTTCCCAACCCAGGGATCAAACCCAGATCTTCGGCATTGCAGGCAAATTGTTTAAAAGCTAAGCAACCAGGGAAGCCCAATAAAAGGCAGTGTACTATAAATATTTACCAAAGAACTTAAGACAAGAACACAACAGGAGTTTAGCCAAGTAGAATTTGGTAACATGGCAAAGGCTCTGAGAATGAAATCCTCACTTTACAAAGAGAAATATCACATTCAAATGAAGTAACCAGAAACTAGATGCTAAGTCAGAGCCAGTCCAACTAGCTCTACTCTGAGGGATGGAGTGAGAAAGAATCTGACCTTGTGAGACAATCAAAGCATAAAGTTAAAAAGCAGAGAATCTGAGTTTATGCAAGAGAGGTTTAAATTTAGTTTGCAAATTGAAAGTGCTTTGGGGGTGTATACATAGAACTTGGATTTGTCCTACAGAGATCTTTACAAGTTTATGCAGCTACATTTTCAAGTAGTTTCAAGTGGTTTGCTTCTTGACAAGCAAGATATCAAGAAGAAAATATCAGGAAGAAAATACCAGGAAACCAAGACTGCACAAATGCTGATGTTTCTTCTGCTTGCTGTGTGAGCTAACTTTTGGACAGGAATTGTGACAGTTAGTTCTGAGAATCTCTCACAGAGTTTACTTTCACCCCGGGGAGCCACAGTGGGAAAACAACAGGGACCAAAGACATTAAATTAACTCTCTTTCTGAGCAGACATAGACTTCTGGGATTAATTCCAGTAAAGAAACTTCAAGGATTTTGTTCAGGCAACCCCTGATTAATTCTTTTAGGATTCTAGACTCTCATGTTTCAATGTTTAAAATTTTATATTAGAATAGTAACAAACTTATTGTTTAATTTACTTGTATAAAATCATATGCTAATTTTGAAATAGATGCCTTCTTAAACTTTCCATAGTAATTTTTTTGGCTTATATAACACATGCAATCATATATTACAGTCATTTTACCAAATGTCTTATTTTAGCAATTAAAATATAAGATCCCTGAAGGCAGGTATGAGGATAATATCCAGCACTTTGTCTTTAAACTATATGTATCCAATACATGTGTATCCAGGGAATATATTTGAAACATCAACCAGTAAGAGGATAAAGAATAAGATGTGGCTACTATAGCCTGTAAGAAACAAAGCCTTTAACTCTTTGACAGCTCCTGACATTTATAGGCCAACTCCTGAGGGCCATATTGGTCATAATGTCAAGTTGAATATACCATTAATATACCTCACCGGAAAAGTCTAAATGTTATGGTTTTTATCATCAGTGTGAAGGCCCATAACTCAAAAACTGCCAACCCAGTTGAGTTATTAAAGAATTTCTCTTGGGAGAAAAAAAAAAAGCTTAGTTTATGATGAGATTTTTGTTGGTGAACTGCTCTTTTTAAAAATGGACAAACATAAAGCCTAGTTTTAAAATAAAAATGCAATGTTATGAAAGTATAAGTTCAAATAGAATTGGTTACAAAGTATTCACAAATTTTTTTACAAAGCCCACTGGGAAAGGCAGTGAATGATTTCATGAGGCTTCACTCTTAAAATAGACTGGGAATCTTTGAACACTGAACAGTTTAGTATTTCAAATATCATGGCATACATGTTCAGTTGCTTCTAACATGAATAAACCAGTTGCTAAACAGATGTTGAATCATGATTCACAAAGAGGTAACTAACTTCTATGAAATTTGGTTTATGATAGTGGTTTTCCTCATTATCTCCTACCTAATGTGCACAACAGAATCAGCATTACTATGTTTGTCTTGTGAACCTATGCAGACAGAAAGCTCTGACATACATTTAAATTAGACAAAATGTGCAATATGTCTGAAAATATTCAAACTCTAAATATGAAAGATTTAAAAATAAATTTCACTGTTAAAATTGTTTTAAATTTCAAAATAATAATATTCTTAAGGACAACAAGTATCCCAAATCTCATAATTAGAATGAATGATATTTCTACTTTGGTATGATTTCTTATAACTTTTATCTATGTATTTTTTACTAAGTTGAAATCAGAGTATATAATTATCATTTGTATTTTTTTCACTTAATATACACATACGATTCTCAGGTATCTCAAATAGGACATTTTCAGTTTGTATATATCTTCTTTCTTTTATACTCAATCTATCCCCTCCTGGTGTTCTCCAACTCAATAAGAGATACTACTCATCATGTTGCTTATGACAAATGTTTAGAAGCCATCTATAGCACTGCTTCTTCCTCTGCTATGCTCTTGCTTTGGCAGAACCACTCCTGCCCCTGACAATACCAATTTCACACAAGTCCAATGAGTTTTTAAAAACACACATATGGTCTTGCTCTCTGCTTAAAATATCTTAGTGACTTTAGCTTGCTCTTAGCAAATTCTTAGCAAATTCTTAACACAGGCTCTTGTGATCTCATCCTTATATCTTTTCAATCTCATATTTCCCATTCTGGCCTTCTTTCAGAAGGAAATAAACTATCTGAAACCCCATTATACTCTGGGGACATCTGTGAGTCTGCTCCTTCTGCTTGGAATGTTTCCCTTGACCCCTTTTACTTTGTTAATACTCTCCAGGGCCTGCCTGAAACGTGTCACTTGTTCACAAAAATCTTTCCTGTTATGTGTTTTTAAAAATATTTCTTGTACTTCTGCTTAGTAGCACTTATCAAAACTTGACTTAAATACCTTCTTGTGTAATAATTTACTGGTCTGTCCCTCAAACATCCTAAGCTCCACCAGTACAGAGGAGTGTACGCTTTCTATAACACTGTAGTTAGCCCAACAGCTGACACTTCTGGGCACTCATTAAATGGTAGTTATAAGTCTGAATAAATGAGAGAGGATACTGACTCTAGAAATGTTTTTGACACATTTGTTACAAAAGCTTTTTCTATTTTTTTTTTTTGACTTGTTACTACATAGTCTTATTTATAAAATGTTTTTGATTTGATATATTTCATCAGTTTTAAGCTTGAATGCCCTCATCCACCCAGATATTTTGTAAATAGTTGTTTCTATTTCTCTTTTTTGTTTAAATATTATATAAAATTAATAAATCTCTATTGAATTATTTGATATTTTTTTTATCAGGGTGAACAATTGTCATAAAACCATTTATTATAATGTGCTTCCATCTCTGCTCTGATCTGTGATGTCACTTGTTATTGTATTCGTGTCTATGCCAAAGTTCTGATTCATTGTCTTTCTCATTGACACATATCAAGAGGATCGGTTGTGCATTTAAGATTTTGGAATTTATCCAAATTATTATTTAAATATTCTTTCAGTTATACTGTGATTTTATTCATAAATGGCAGACCTCTAATTTTAGTCGAAATTACACTCCATACACTCTACTACAACTTTGTCATTTTTCAGTATTTTATGCATGGTTGTGCTTCCCTATGCTTATCTTAATGAAATACTACTAGAGAATTTAGCAGAGATTGTAGGATGCTTCTACTATAACTTGGGAATTTAAGGATTTATTATTTATTTTAATTAAATGCAAATCTGTCTCAAACTTTGATGAATTTTCTACTCAAATCTTCCTCCTTTCTAGTCTGTGTTCAAACAAACTATTCTTTTCTTGATTACTCTATGTATTCTTATTTCCCAATAAGATTGTATTCTTCCACTCCTATCTTGCGATTATTATGGTTTAAAATAATTTCTATGCATTGGCTTGCCCCAACCAGAATTAGAATAGTCTAGAACAGTTGGTAAGCCATCTAGCCTCTCTTCTGAAGAAAATGTTGCTCTGTGTCTTTCATTTTCTGTTATATGTGGCTGCTAGGTGATTAAAATATAGTATGAAAAATTTAAAAATGTATTCCACACCACAAACTCTTAAACAAGTAACTTTGGGCCAACTCTATGCAATGAAAATGCAAAGTCATTATTAACAGGTATAAAACAAAATTTAGAATCGGAGAGGTTAAATAATTTCCTAAAGCCTAATAAATTTTGAGGCAGAAATCTGAATCTAAATCTTATACTCAATCAAGTAAGTTACTTCACTATCTATATACTGTGGTACAAAATGATAAATTATACTACTCACCCTATAAGATAACTTAAGAACATGTTATTTCATATATTATATCAAGCTTTGGTAGAACTGCCATAAGGATGGTGTCATCTGCATATCTGAGGTTATTGATATTTCTCCCGGCAATCTTGATTCCAGCTTGTGTTTCTTCCAGTCCAGCATTTCTCATGATGTACTCTGCATATAAGTTAAATAAGCAGGGTGACAATATACAGCCTTAATGTACTCCTTTTCCTACTTGGAACCAGTCTGTTGTTCCATGTCCAGTTCTAACTGTTGTTTCCTGACCTGCATACAGATTTCTCAAGAGGCATGTCAGGTGGTCTGGTATTTCCATCTCTTTCAGAATTTCCCACAGTTTATTGTGATCTACACAGTCAAAGGCTTTGGCATAGTCAATAAAGCAGAAATAGATGTTTCTCTGGAACTCTCTTGCTTTTTCCATGATCCAGTGGATGTTGGCAATTTGATCTCTGGTTCCTCTTCCTCTTCTAAAACCAGCTTGAACATCAGGAAGTTCATGGTTCACATATTGCTGAAGCCTGGATTGGAGAATTTTGAGCATTACTTTACTAGCGTGTGAGAAGAGTGCAATTGTGTGGTAGTTTGAGCATTCTTTGGCATTGCCTTTCTTTGGGATTGGAATGAAAACTGACCTTTTCCAGTCCTGTGGCCACTGCTGAGTTTTCAAATGTGCTGGCATATTGAGTGCAGCACTTTCACAGCATCATCTTTCAGGATTTGAAATAGTTCAACTGGAATTCCATCACGTCCAATAGCTTTGTTCGTAGTGATGCTTTCACCTCAGATATGCAGATGACACCACCCTTATGGCAGAAAGTGAAGAGGAACTAAAAAGCCTCTTGATGAAAGTGAAAGTGGAGAGTGAAAAAGTTGGCTTAAAACTCAACATTCAGAAAATGAAGATCATGGCATCCGGTCCCACCACTTCATGGGAAATAGATGGGGAAACAGTAGAAACAGTGTCAGACTTTATTTTTTTGGGCTCCAAAATCACTGTAGATGGTGACTGCAGCCATGAAATTAAAAGACGCTTACTCCTTGGAAGGAAAGTTATGACCAACCTAGATAGCATATTCAAAAGCAGAGACATTACTTTGCCAACAAAGGTCCAGCTAGTCAAGGCTATGGTTTTCCCCGTGGTCATGTATGGATGTGAGAGTTGGACTGTGATGAAGACTGAGCGCCGAAGAATTGATGCTTTTGAACTGCGGTGTTGGAGAAGACTCTTGAGAGTCCCTTGGACTGCAAGGAGATCCAACCAGTCCATTCTGAAGGAGATCAGCCCTGGGATTTCTTTGGAAGGAATGATGCTAAAGCTGAAACTCCAGTACTTTGGTCACCTCATGCGAAGAGTTGACTCATTGGAAAAGACTCTGATGCTGGGAGGGATTGGGGGCAGAAGGAAAAGGGGACGACAGAGGATGAGATGGCTGGATGGCATCACTGACTCGATGGACGTGAGTCTGAGTGAATTCCGGGAGTTGATGATGGACAGGGAGGCCTGGCGTGCTGCAATTCATGGGGTCGCAAAGAGTCAGACATGACTGAACTGACTTGGTAGAACTAGAAAGATTATGAAAATCATACACTCTACAGTGGTTGGTGTATTAGGAAATACAGAACTAAATATTTGCTCTAATACTATCCCATATATATATATGTGTGTGTATGTATGTGTGTGTGTATATATATATATATATATATATATATATATATATATATGGGCTTCAAGTAAAGATGGAAAGACAAAGAAAACTGTGGGACAAATAAAAATGACTTTCTGATTAGTGATTGAATTAGTAAAGTATCCTTCACTACTGTAATATCCCATATGTAGTATACAATTGACAAATATATTAGGCAATAACCTAACCTGGTTTATTTAATAATAACTGTTAGAAATAAATGAGTGGGTTAACATCTTCCATTTTGTTTAATGGAAATAAAAATAAAAATAAACAAATGGGACCTATTTAACTTAAAAGATTTTGTACAGTGAAGGAAACTATAAGCAAGGTGAAAAGACAACCCTCAGAATAGAAGGAACTAATAGCAAATGGAACAATTGACAAAGAATTAATTTCCAAAATATGTAAAGCTCATTCAGTTCAATACCAGAAAAACAAACAACCCAATCAAAAAGCGGGCAAAAGGCCTAAACCGAGATTTATCTAAAGACATATAGATGACTAATAAACACATGAAAAGATGCTCACCATCACTCATTATTAGAGAAATGAAAATCAAAACCATAATGAGGTATCAACTCACACCAGTCAGAATGTCTGTCATCAAAAGGTCTACAAACGATAAATATTGGAAAGGGTGTGGAGAAAAGGGAACCTTCTTACACTGTTGGTGGGAATGAAAACTGGTACGGCCACTATAGAGAATAGTGCAGAGATTCCTTAAAAAACTGGGAATAGAATTGCCAGACAATGCAGCAATTCTATTACTGGGGATATACCCTGAGGAAAACAGAACTGAAAAAGACACATGTACCCCAATGTTCACTGCAGCACTAAAATAACTTGGACATGGAAGCAACCTAGATGTCCATCAGTAGATAAATAGATAAGGAAGTTGTGGCACATATACACAATGGAATATGACTCAGCTATAAAAAGGAACACATTTGAGTCAGTTCTAAAGAAGTGGTTGAACTTAGAACCTATTACACACAGTGAAGTTAAGTCAGAAAGAGAAAAAACAAATACTGTATATCAACATATGTGTATGGAATCTAGAAAGATGATATTGACGATCCTATGTACAGGGCAGCAAAGGAGACACAGAAGTAAAGAACAGACTTTTGGACTCAGTGGGAGGAGAGGGTGAGGTGATTTGAGAGAATAGCATTGAAACATATATATTACCATATGTAAAACAATAACCAGTGAGAGTCTGATGCATGAAGCAGGGCAAACAAAGCTGGTGCTCTGACAACCTAGAAGGATAGGGTGGGGTGGGAGGCGGGGGGGGTTCAAAATGGAGGGGACACATGTATATCTAAGAATGATTCATGTTGATATACGGGAAAACATCACAAAATTGTAAAATAATTATCCTCCAATTAAAACAAATAAATTAAAAACAAAAAATAAATGTGTGAGTTCAGAGGGGAAGGAATATATTATTCCATAAAGTGAAGTGAAAGTGAAGTTGCTCAGTTGTCTCGGACTCTGCTACCCCATGGAGTATAGCCCACCAGGCTCCTCTGTCCATGGGATTTTCCAGGCCAGAATACTGGAGTGGGTTGCCACTTCCTTCTCCAGGGATTCTTCCCAACCCAGGGACTGAACCCATCTCTCCCGCATTGCAGGCAGATGCTTTAACCTCTGAGCCACCAGGGAACCTGCTCCAGTATTCCTGGGCTTCCCTTGTGGCTCTGCTGGTTAAGAATCCGCCTGCAATGCAGGAGACCTGGGTTTGATCCCTGGGTTGGGGAGATCTCCTGGAGAAGGGAAAGGCTGGCTACCCACTCCAGTGTTCTGGCCTAGAGAATTATTCCATAAGTTACATCTAAATGATTGCTTTTCAAATTGTTAAAAAAAAAAAAATCAGTACACCCATTATTTCACATATTACATCAAAACAATCTTCAAGTAAAGTGAAAGTGAAATTCACTCAGTCATGTCTGAGTCTTTGCAACCCCCTTGGAATTCTCCAGTTCAGAATACTGGAGTGGGTAGTGTTTCCCTTCTCCAGGGGATTTTCCCAGCCCAGGGATCGAACCCAGGTCTCCCACATGGCAGGCAGATTCTTTACCAGCTGTGCCATAAGGGAAGCCCACAAATACTGGAGTGGGTAGCCTTCTGCAGATCTTCCCGAACTAGGAATCAAACCAGGGTTTCCTGCGTTGCAGGTGGATTCTTTCTTTCTTTTTTTTTAATTATTTTTTTTTTTATTGAAGGATAATTGCTTTACAGACTTTTGTTGTTTACTGTCAAACCTCAACATGAATTAGCAATAGGTATATATATATATATCCCCTTCCTTTCTAAACTTCCTCCCATCTCCCTCCCTGACCCAGCCCTCTAGTTTGATACAGAGCCCCTGTTTGAGTTTCCTGAGCCATACAGCAAATTCCCATTGGTTATCTATTTTACATATGGTAATGTAAGTTTCCATGTTTCTCTTTCAATACATCTCACCCTCTCCTCCCATCTCCCCATGTCCATAAGTCTATTCTCTAAGTCTGTTTCTCCACTGCTGCTTTGTAAATAACTTCTTCAGAATAATTTTTCTAGATTTCCATATATATGCATTCAGTTCAGTTCAGTTCAGTTGCTCAGTCGTGTCCAACTCTTTGAGACCCCATGAATCACAGCATACCAGGCCT
Source organism: Bos indicus (assembly GCF_029378745.1). NCBI lineage: Eukaryota > Metazoa > Chordata > Mammalia > Artiodactyla > Bovidae > Bos > Bos indicus. Next base: position 56,454,851 of record NC_091768.1, on the reverse strand, counting down.
CCCTGTCCATCACCAACTCCTGGAGTTCACTCAGACTCTCGTCCATTGATTCAGTGATGCCATCCAGCCATCTCATCCTCTGTTGTCCCCTTCTCCTCCTGCCCCCAATCCCTCCCAGCATCAGAGTCTTTTCCAATGAGTCAACTCTTTGCATGAGGTGGCCAAAGTACTTAGACTACAATATTTATCTTTCTCTTTCAGACTCACTTCACTCTGTCTAATACGTTCTAGATTCATCCACCTCATTAGAACAGACTCAAATGCATTTCCTTTTTATGGCTGAGTAATATTCTTTTGTGTATATGTACCACAACTTTTTTATCTATTTATCTGTCAGTGGGCATCTAGGTCACTTCCATGTTCCAGTTATTGTAAATAGTGTTGCAATGAACAATGGGATACATGTGTCTCTTTCAGTTTTGGTTTCCTCAGGGTATATGCCTAGGAGTGGGATTGCTGGGTCATATGGTGGTTTTATTCCTAGTTTTTTTTTTTTTAAGGAATCTCCATACCATCTTCCATAGTGACTGTATCAATTTACATTCCCACCAAAAGTGCAAGAGTGTTCCCTTTTCTCCACACCTTCTCCATCATTTATTGTTTGTAAATGTTATGATGATGGCCATACTGACCAGTGTAAATTGATACCTCATTGTGATTTTGAATTGCATTTCTGTAATAATGAGTGATAGTGAGCATCTTTTCATGTGTTTGTTAGCCATCTGTATGTCTTCTTTGGAGAAAGTTCTGTTTAGGTCTTTTTCCCACTTTTTAATTGGGTTGTTTGTTTTTCTGGCATTGAGTTGTATAAGCTGCTTGTATATTTTGGAAATTAATCCTTTGTCGGTTTTTTAATTTGCTATAATTTTCTCCCATTCTGAGGGTTGTCTTTTTCACCTTGCTTACAGCTTCCTTTGCTGTGCAAAAGCTTTTAGGTTTAATTAGGTCCCACTTGTTTACTTTTGCTCTTATTTCTGTTACTCTATGAGGTGGCTCATAGAGGATCTTGCTTTGATTAATTAATGTCATTGATTGTTCTGCCTATGTTTTCCTCTAAGAGTTTTACAGTTTCTGGTCTTACATTTAGGTCTTCAATCCATTTTGAGTTTATCTTTGTGTATGATGTTAGGAAGGGTTCTAATTTCATTCTTTTACATGTAGCTGTCCAGTTTTCCCAGCACCATTTATTGAAGAGGCTTTCATTGCCCCATTGTATATTCTTGCCTCCTTTGTCAGAAATAAAGGACCCCTAGGTGCATAGGTTTATTTTTGGGCTTTCTATCTTGTTCCATTAGTCTATATTTCTGTTTTTGTGCCAGTACCATATTGTCTTGATGACTGTAGCTTTGTAATATATTCTGAAGTCAGGAAGGTTGATCCCTTCAGCTCCATTCTTCGTTGTCAAGACTGCTTTGGCTATTCAGGGTCTTTTGTGTTTCCATATGAATTGTGAAATTTTTTGTTCTAGTTCTGTGGAAAATGCTATTGGTAATTTGATAGGGATCTCATTGAATCTGTAGATTGTATTTGGTAGTATAGTCATTTTCACAATATCGATTCTTCCTACTCAGGGACATGGACTATCTCTCCATCTGTTTATGCCAACTTTGATTTCTTTCATCAGTGTCTTATAATTTTCTGTTTTCAGTTCTTTTGTCTCCTTGGGTTAGTTTATTCTTAGATATATAATTCTTTTTGTTGAATGGTGAATGGGATTGATTCCTTAATTTCCCTTTCTGATTTTTCATTGTTAGTATATAGAAATGCAAGTGATTTCTGTGTATTGATTTTGTATCCTGCAACTTTGTTAAATTCACTGATTAGCTCTAGTAATTTTCTGGTACTATCTTTAGGGTTTTCTATGTACAGTATTATGTCATCTGCAAATGGTGAGAGTTTTACTTCTTTTCCAATCTGGATTCTTTTTACTTCTTTTTCTTCTCTGATTGCTGAAGCTAGGACTTCCAGAACTATGTTGAATATTAGTTGTAAGAGTGGACACCCTTGTCTTTTCCTGATCTTAGGGGGAATGCTTTCAGTGTTTCACCACTAAGAATAATGTTTGCTGTAGGCTTATCATATATGGCCTTTACTATGTTTTTATCTTTCAATTTGTTAATATGGTGTATCACATTGATTGATTTGCATATATTATAAAATCTTTGCATCCCTGGCATAAACCCAACTTGATCATGGTGTATGAGGTTTTTGATGTGTTGTTGAATTCTGTTAGCTAAAATTTTGTTATGGGTTTTTGCATCTATGTTCATCAGTGATATTGACATGTAGTTTTCTTTTTTGGTGCTGTTTTTTGTCTAGTTTTGGATTCAGGGTGATGGTGGCTTCATAGAATGAGTTTGGAAGTGTTCCTTCTTCTGCAATTTCTTGAAAGAATTTTAGAAGGACGGGCATTAGCTCTTCTCTAAATGTTTGATAGAATTCTCCTGTGAAGCCATCTGGTCCTGGGTTTTGCTTTCTGGGAGGTTTTTGATCACAGCTTCAATATCAGTGCTTGTAATTAAGTTGTTCATAATTTCTATTTCTTCCTGGTTCAGTCTGGGAAGATTGAACTCTTCTAAGAATCTGTCCATTTCTTCCAGGTTATCCATTTTATGCCATATAGTTGTTCATAATAGTCTCTTACAATCCTTTGTATTTCTACAATGTCCATTGTACCCTCTCCTTTTTCATTTCTAATTTTGTTGATTTCATTCTCTCTTTTTTTCTTGATGTATCTGGCTAAATGTTTGTCAATTTTATCTTCTCAGAGAACCAACTTTTAGTTTTATTCATCTTTACTATTGTTTCTTTCATTTCTTTTTCATTTATTTCTGCTTGGATCTTTATAATTTTTTTCCTTCTACTAATTTGTGGAGGTTTTGTTCTTTTCCCAGTTGTTTTAGGGGTAAAGTTAGGTTGTCTATTCAGTGTTTTTCCTGTTTCTTGAGGTAGAGTTGTATTGCTATAAACTTCCCTCTTAGAACTGCTTTTGCTGTATTCCATGGGTTTTGAGTTGCCGTGTTTTCATCTTCATTTGTTTCTAGAAATTTTTTGATTTCCCTTGTGATTTATTAAGTAACCTGTTGGTTATTTAGAAACATGTTGTTTAATCTGCATGTGTTTGTGTTTCTTACCTTTTTTTTTCTTCTTGTAATTGATATCTAGTCTCATAGCATTGTGGTCAGAGAAGATGCTTGATATGATTTCAATTTTCTTAAATTTACTGAGGTTTGATTTGTGACCCAAGAAGTGGTCTATACTGGAGAATGTTCCATGTGCACTTGAAAAAAATGTGTATTCTTCTGCATTTGGATGAAATGTCCTGAAGGTATCAATGAGCTGCACCTCATCTAATGTATTATTTAAAACTTGTGTTTCCTTATTAATTTTCTGTTTTGATTATCTGTTCATTGGTGTGAGTGGGGTGTTAAAGTCTCCTACTATTATTATGTTACTGTCAATTTCTCCTTTTAGGTCTGTTGGTGTTTGTCTTATGTATTGAGGTGCTTCTATGTTGGATATATAGATAGTTACAACTGTTATCTTCCTCTTGGATTGAAGGGATCTTCCTCTTGGATTGATCCCTTGATCATTATGTAGTGTCCTTCCTTTTCACTTGAATTCTTCTTTATTTTAAGGTCCATTTTGTCTCATGAGGACTGCTACTCCAACTTTCTTTTAATTTCCATTTGCATGAAATGTTTTTCCATCCTCTCACTTTCAGTCTATATGTGTCTTTAGGTTTGAAGTGGGTTACTTGTAGACAGTGTATATATAGGTCTTGTTTTTGTATCCATTCAGCCAGTTTGTGTCTTTTGGTTAGAGCATGTAATCCATTTACATTTAAAGTAATTATTGATATATATGTTCTTATTGTCATTTTATTAATTATTTGGGGTTGATTTTGTAGATTTTTTTTTTCTTCTGTTGTATTTCTTGACTATATAAGTCCCTTTAAAATTTGCTGTAAAGCTGGTTTAGTGGTACTGAATTCTTTTAACTTTTGCTTATCTGAAAAGCTTTTTATTTCTCCATCAGTTTTGAATGAGATCCTTGCCAGACTGTAGATTTTTCCCTTTCAGTACCTTAAACTATAAATATATCCTTCCATTCCCTTCTGGCCTGCAGAGTTTTTGCTGTAAGATCAGCTGTTAAGCCTATGGGGTTACTTATTGCTTTTCTCTTGCCACTTTTAATATTATTTCTTTGTGCTTAGTCTTTGTTAGTTTGATTAGTATGTGTCTTGGCATGTTTCTCCTTGGGTTTATCCTGTATGGGACTCTTAGTGCCTCTTAGACTTGACTGGGGAGAAGGCAATGGCACCCCAGTCCAGTACTGTTGCCCAGAAAATCCCATGGATGGAGGAGCCTGGTGGGCTGCAGTCTATGGGGTCGCTAAGAGTTGGACACGATTGAGCAACTTCACTTTCACTTTCCACTTTCATCCATTGGAGAAGGAAATGGCAACCCACTCCAGTGTTCTTGCCTGGAGAATCCCATGGACGGAGAAGCCTGGTAGGCTGCAGTCCATGGGGTCGCACAGAGTCGGACACGACTGAAGCAACTTAGTTGTTGTAGTAGACTTGATTGACTATTTCCTTTTCCATATTGGGGAAATTTTCATCTATAATCTCTTCAAAATTTTTCTCATGCCCTTTCTTTTTCTCTTCTTCTTCTGGGACACCTTTGTCCCAGAGGTCTCTGAGATTATCCTCAGTTCTTTTCATTCTTTTTTTCTTTATATTGCTCTTTGGACATTATTTCCACCATTTTATCTTCCAGCTCACTGATTCATTCTTCTGCTTCGGATATTTTGCTATTGGTTCCTTCTAAAGTATTTTAAATTTCAGTAACTGTGTTGCCTGTCTCTGTGTGTTTATTCTTTGATTCTTCTAGCTCTTCATTAATTCATTCTTGCATTTTCTCCATTGTGTTTTCAAGGCTTTTGATCATCTTTACTATCATTATTCTGAATTCTTTTTCAGGGAGTTTGCCTAGTTCTTCTTCATCTTTTTGGACTTCTCTGTTTCTAGTTTATTCTTTCATTTGTGTAGTGTTTCTCTGCCTTTTCATTATTTTTTTTTAACTTATTTTGTTTGAGGTCTCCTTTTCCCAGGCTTCAAAGTTAAATTATTTCTACCTTTTGGTTTCTGTCCTCCTAACGTTGGTCCAGTAGTTTGTGTAAGCTTCATATAGGGTGAGATGTTTGTTTGTTTTTGTTTGTTTGTTTTTGTTTGTTTGTTTGTTTTTGTTTGTTTGTTTGTTTTTGTTTGTTTGTTTTTCCTCTGATGGGCAAGGCTGAGTTAGGTGGTAATCCTGTCTGCTGATGATTGGGTTTGTATTTTTATTTTGTTTGTTGTGTAGATGTAGTAATCAGGGTGCTATTGGTCTTTGGGTGGTTGCATTCCAGTGGTTTCCTTTGTGTGAGTTCTCACTATTTGATACTTCCTAGGGTTAGTTCTCTGGTAGCCTAGGGTCTTGGAGTCAGTTCTCCCACTGCAAAGGCTCAGGGTTTGACCTCTGATCAGGAATGAAGGCTCCACAAGTGGTTTGTTATGGCATTAATTGATATTAAAACAAATATCAAAAAATGAGAAACCAAAGATGAACCAGACCTATGGCAGTTACAAAATTAGGCAAATAATAATTAAAATAATAGAACATATTCATATACTACTACAATCATGAGGAAAGTCAAAACAGTCCAACAAAAATAAAGTACAATAGATTGACGTGGCAAACAAAGGAAATCAAATATTATATTTACCAGTTAAAAACAAAACTAACTAAAGCACAAAGTGGAAAACAAAATTAAAACAAGACACCAAGTGAGGAAGAAAACAATGAAAATAAAACAAATATATTGAGAGGAAATGAAGGAAAGAAAGTATAGACATGTAAAGTTAAATAGAAGTAGATCAAGAAGATTTATATACATTAAAGATTAACTGCAAGGGGAAAAGAACAGTAGGAAAAGCAAAGGAATAAATGTAGAAAAATAATAATGTTTAAAAAATTAAAAATTAAAATTAGAAAAAGAGGAAAAAATGGAAGAAGAAAGAAAAAAGGGGAAAAAAAAGGAAAACTCTGCAGAACTGCAACAGCCTAATATAGAGGCTGTTGTTTATAACAACAATAAAAAGTGTAGCTGAAAATAAACATATACATATACACCCATAAGCAAAATCAAAGCAGTCTAACAAAAATAAAGTACAATAGATTGACCCAGCAAACAAAGGAAACCAAAAATTATGTCTACCAGAACAAAACTAACTAAAGCACAAACTGGAAAAGAAAACTAAAGCAAGGTGCCAAGTGGGGAATAAAGCAACAAAAATAAAACTAACAAATATGTTGAAAGGAAAGAAAAAAAAAAAAGAAAGAATAGATATACAAGTTAAATAGAAGGAGATCAAGAAGATTTATATACATTAAAGATTAACTGCAAGGGGAAAAGAACAGTAGGAAAAGCAAAGAAATAAATTTAGATAAAATAATAATAAGTTTAAAAAATTAACATTTAAAAAAAAAAAGAGAAAAGAAAAAAAAAAAAGGAAAACTCCCTAAAACTGCAAAAGCCCAACGTGGAGGCAGAGGTGTATAGCAACAATAAAATATGTGACTGAGGGGGGAAAAAAAAGAAAGAAAAAAAAAGTTCCAAAGCTTAATTAGATTTTATAGTGCCAATAAAATCGACAACTAAAACAGCATGGGGGTGGGTGAAAAAATCCAAGAGAATCTACAGAACAGGTCAAAACATAAGAATAATAAATGATTTTCTTGAGTCACTGCTGTCAGAGTCGTTTCCCTCGTTGGGAGTCACAGACAACCTCATCTCCCTAGGATGCCATCCAACACCGTGCTGATCTCTGGACCTGTTGTGGGGGAAGCTCAGATTCTAATCTGGTCCTACTTCTGTGAGTTCTTGCCTCCAATGTCCACAGCTATCAGAACTAGTGCATTTCCTTTTGTGGGAGCTCTCAATGACCTTTTATATATTCCGTAGACACAGAGTCTGCCTAGTTGATTGTGTGGATTGAAGCTGCAGCTTGTGCAGCTGGTGGAAAGGTTTAGGGTCTTCTTCCTTAGTCACACTGCCCCTGGATTTCAATTGTGGTTTTATTTCCATCTCTGCATGTGGGTTGTCCACTGAAGTTTGCTCCTGAGGCTGCCCTGAAAGACTTGGGTTTGCCCCCTGTGAAGGCCAGGTATGGAGGTGGTGCAGCTGTTTGCATTGCAGGGGTTCTGGCAGCACCAGGTACTCAGCGGTGTTGGCAGCTAGGGCAGCAGGAAATATAGTGCTCTAAAAGAATATGGCAACCAGTATTGGCCAATATACTCCAGTATTCTTGCCTGGAGAACTCCCCACCCTCACAGAGAGGCCTGGTAGGCCACAGTCTACAGGGTCGCAAAGAGTCAGACACGACTGAAGTGACCCTGCGCACATAGATGCAAGACTTTTTTGCCTGTGGCAGCTCTGCCCCAGTGACAGCTGAGCATGAAGGTGGTGCAGCTGCTTGGTTTGCAGGGACCCTGGCGGCACCAAGTGTGCAGGGACACCGACTACCTCTTCTACAAAAGTTATGGCCCTATCGGACTCTTTTTTGAGCCTCTTATAGCTGGCAATCAGAAAGCGTCTCTGGCCAGTCTCTCTCTGTAGCTCTGCCTGTTCAGGCACTTAGCGGACTCCCTTGCTTGAAGTCCTTCTCTGTTGTTCAGTGAATCAGGCACATAGAGGGGCCACCCTGACTGGGGTCCTTCTCTGTAAATTGGCACATTAGACACTTAAGGGGCACCCTGGGTGGGGTCCTACTCTGTAGTTCAGTGCATCAGGCCTTTGATGGGCCAGCCGCTCTATTGTTCAGCTTCCAATGCCAGCGTTTGGGTGGAGAGAGGCTATGGTGATGGCTCCATCCCCTAAGCGTTACTCAGCAGTGTTGCCTTGCTTCCATGGCTTCCTGGCTTTCCTCCACAGGCATTTCCCACCACAATCTCCTCTCTCACATCCCCTCAATCTGTCTCTCTGCAGTCAACAGTAGCGTTCACCTTGGGATTGCTCCACAATCCCTAAGCTCCAGCTCCCAGCCATTGCAATGGCTGTGCTTTGCTGGAGCAGCCGTGAAGAGATACCCCAACCCAAGGTAAGAGAAACCAAAGTAAGACAGTAGGTGTTGCAAGAGGGCATCTTGCCCTCTGATGAAAGGGCAAACACACTGAAACCATACTCACAGAAAACTAGTCAATCTAATCACACTACAACCACAGCCTTGTCTAACTCAATGAAACTAAGCCATGCCTGTGGGGCAACCCAAGATGGGTGGGTCATGGTGGAGAGATCTGACAGAATGTGGTCCACTGGAGAAGGGAATGGCAAACCACTTCAGTATTCTTGCCTTGAGAAACCCATGAACAGTATGAAAAGGCAAAATGATAGGATACTGAAAGAGGAACTCCCCAGGTCAGTAGGGGCCCAGTATGCTACTGGAGATAAGTGATGAAATAACTCCAGAAAGAATGAAGGGATGGAGCCAAAGCAAAAAGAATACCCAGCTGTGGATGTGACTGGTGATAGAAGCAAGGTCCGATGCTGTAAAGAGCAATATTGCATAGGAACCTGGAATGTCAGGTCCATGAATCAAGGCAAATTAGAAGTGGTCAAACAAGAGATGGCAAGAGTGAATGTCGACATTCTAGGAATCAGCGAACTGAAATGGACTGGAATGGGTGAATTTAACTCAGATGACCATTATATCTACTACTGCAGGCAGGAATCCCTCAGAAGAAATGGAGTAGCCATCATGGTCAACAAAGAGTCTGAAATGCAGTACTTGGATGCAGTCTCAAAAACGACAGAATGATCTCTGTTCATTTCCAAGGCAAACCATTCAATATCACAGTAATCCAAGTTTATGCCCCAACCAGTAATGCTGAAGAAGCTGAAGTTGAATGGTTCTATGAAGACATACAAGACCTTTTAGAACTAACACCCAAAAAAGATGTCTTTTTCATTATAGGGAACTGGAATGCAAAAGTAGGAAGTCAAGAAACACCTGGAGTAACAGGCAAATTTGGCCTTGGAATACGGAATGAAGCAGGGCAAAGACTAATAGAGTTTTGCCAAGAAAATGCACTGGTCATACCAAACACACTCTTCCAACAACACAAGAGAAGACTCTATACATGGACATCAACAGATGGTCAACACCGAAATCAGATTGATTATATTATTTGCAGCCAAAGATGGACAAGCTCTCTACAGTCAGCAAAAACAAAACCAGGAGCTGACTGTGGCTCAGACCATGAACTCCTTATTGACAAATTCAGACTTATATTGAAGAAAGTAGACCATTCAGGTATGACCTAAATCAAATCCCTTATGATTATACAGTGGAAGTGAGAAATAGATTTAAGGGCCTAGATCTGATAGATAGAGTGCCTGATGAACTATGCAATGAGGTTCATGACATTGTACAGGAGACAGCATCAAGAACACCCCCATGGAAAAGAAATGCAAAAAAGCAAAATGGCTGTCTGGGGAGGCCTTACAAAAGGCTGTGAAAAGAAGAGAAGCAAAAGGCAAAGGAGAAAAGGAAAGATACAAGCATCTGAATGCAGAGTTCCAAGGAATAGCAAGAAGAGATAAGAAAGCCTTCCTCAGCGATCAGTGCAAAGAAATAGAGGAAAACAACAGAATGGGAAAGACTAGGGATCTCTTCAAGAAAATCAGAGTTACCAAAGGAACATTTCATGCAAAGATGGGCTTGATAAAGGACAGAAATGGTATGGACCTAACAGACGCAGAAGATATTAAGAAGAGATGGCAAGAATACACAGAAGAACTGTACAAAAAAGATCTTCACGAACAAGATAATCACACAATGGTGTGATCACTGACCTAGAGCCAGACATCCTGGAATGTGAAGTCAAGTGGGCCTTAGAAAGCATCACTAGGAACAAAGCTAGTGGAGGTGATGGAATTCCAGTTGAACTATTCCAAATCCTGAAAGATGATGCTGTGAAAGTGCTGCACTCAATATGCCAGCAAATTTGGAAAACTCAGCAGTGGCCACAGGACTGGAAAAGATCAGTTTTCATTCCAATCCCAAAGAAAAGCAACGCCAAAGAATGCTCAAACTACCACACAATTGCACGCATCTCACACGCTAGTAAAGTAATGCTCAAAATTCTCCAATCCAGGCTTCAGCAATGCGTGAACCGTGAACTTCCTGATGTTCAAGCTGGTTTTAGAAAAGGCAGAGGAACTAGAGATCAAATTGCCAACATCCGCTCTATCATGGAAAAAGCAAGAGAGTTCCAGAAAAAACGTCTATTTCTGCTTTATTGACTATGCCAAAGCCTTTGACTGTGTGGATCACAATAAACTGTGGAAAATTCTGAAAGAGATGGGAATATCAAACCACCTGATCTGCCTCTTGAGAAATTTGTATGCAGGTCAGGAAGCAACAGTTAAAACTGGACATGGAACAACAGACTGTTTCCAAATAGGAAAAGGAGTACGTCAAGGCTGTGTATTGTCATCCTGCTTATTTAACTTATATGCAGAGTACATCATGAGAAACGCTGGCCTGGAAGAAACACAAGTTGGAATCAAGATTGCCGGGAAAAATATCAATAACCTCAGATATGCAGATGACACCACCCTTATGGCAGAAAGTGAAGAGGAACTCAAAAGCCTCTTGATGAAAGTGGAAGAGGAGAGTGAAAAAGTTGGCTTAAAGCTCAACATTCAGAAATGAAGATCATGGCATCCGGTCCCACCACTTCATGGCAAATAGATGGGGAAACAGTGGGCAGTGTCAGACTTTATTTTTCTGGGCTCCAAAATCACTACAGATGGTGACTGCAGCCATGACATTAAAAGATGCTTACTCCTTGGAAGGAAAGTTATGACCAACCTAGATAGCATATTCAAAAGCAGAGACATTACTTTGCCAACAAAGGTCCAGCTAGTCAAGGCTATGGTTTTTCCTGTGGTCATGTATGGATGTGAGAGTTGGACTGTGAAGAAGGCTGAGCGCCGAAGAATTGATGCTTTTGAACTGTGGTGTTGGAGAAGACTCTTGAGAGTCCCTTGGACTGCAAGGAGATCCAACTAGTCCATTCTGAAGGAGATCAGCCCTGGGATTTCTTTGGAAGGAATGATGCTAAAGCTGAAAGTCCAGTACTTTGTCCACCTCACGCAAAGAGTTGACTCACTGGAAAAGATTCTGATGCTGGGAGGGATTGGGGACAAGAGGAGAAGGGGACGACAGAGGATGAGATGGCTGGATGGCATCACTGACTTGATGGACGTGAGTCTGAGTGAACTCCGGGAGTTGGTCAGGGACAGGGAGGCCTGGCATGCTGCGATTCATGAGGTCGCAAAGAGTCGGACATGACTGAGCGACTGATCTGATCTAAAGAAACACTTTAGAGAAGGCAATGGCACCCCACTCCACTCTTGCCTGGAAAATCCCATGGACAGAGGAGCCTGGTAGTCCATGGGGTCGCTGAGAGTCGGATACTACTGAGCGACTTAACTTTCACTTTCCATGTCAGGCATTGGAGAAGGAAATGGCAACCCACTCCAGTGTTCTTGCCTGGAGAATCCCAGGGACGGGGAAGCCTGGTGGGCTGCCATCTATGGGGTCGCACAGAGTCAGACACGACTGAAGCGACTTAGCAGCAGCAAGAAATACTTTATGTTAGTAAAGAGAAGTAAATGTGCATATTTTAACTTCACTTATAGAAATGCAATTTATATAACTAATTTTAAAAGTAATTTTGTAGTATATGCTAAACGACATAAGCAAATTCCACGTCTTGAATTCCAGCATAAGGAAATTACATGAGGGTGGTAGAAGGGTGGAGAGGTGGGAAGTACTAGGCAAAATTTATTTAGTGAGGCATTATTCATGATATTTAATTTTAAGAAATGACTTTAATATCATATAATTGGGAATGTTTGTAAACAGTGTAATATTTATTCAATACAATCTAGCTATTAAAATGATATGTTTAAAGAACAATAAGATCATCTACATTTTTATGCAATTCCCCTTTACAATTTGATGAAATCTTATTCAATGCAAAATAAGATTCTTTCACTCTAAGATTTTCCTAGGAAGAAGGATTTCCCTGTTATTCAAAGAAATTGAGGGAAATTTTTAAGAAATCATAATTTTAGTTGTTTAAATGATGATACTTAGTTCTACTTACCCATGTGGGTAAATTATTTTAACATAACTCAAAATCTCTTGGATTGTGCTGCTACTTGCAAGTGTAGGAATTCAGTTTCCACAGCTTACCCCAGCACACAATCTATTGCCAAGGTTTCAAGAACTCTGGAGAGTCTTCTGGCTTCTACACGTGCTTATGACAAATCCTACTTTCTTTGGGGCAACAGCTTCTTCTCTGCTAGAGCCATTTTCTGTTTCTAAGAGTTGGTATTTGTGTATATTGCACAGATCACCAAGACTAGCCATCTCTAGTGGGATCAACATGATTTTACCACTGTGTGAGATTTAGCTGTTTTTTCCCCCCTCTGGAGCACACTTCTACTCCACTGAACGTTGCAGTTTCTACTGCTCTTTTATGAGTCCTAAAAGTTGCCATGATTAGGCCTGCTGCTTTCTGCTTTCCAGGGCATTCACATCCCCTTGGAAATCCCTGATGCACTGCCAAAAATTCAACTTCTTCACCAAACAGCTGTAAGTTTTTCACCAGTTACAGGGATGTTTTCATTGTTTTCCCAGGTATATCCTTCTGTGTTCCATGCTCCTGCTTCTGCCTCTCACTTGTCCCAGCCACCAAGCACTCATGGTTCCAAAATAGTATGACAACTGTATCAAAAGGGATATAACAAGGAAGAAATATTTTTTCCCCCATAATGCCACTTCCCACTAGAGGGTCTCAACGCAGTGCTGCTTGAGATCCAAGCTTTACAAAGTGAGATTTCCATTTTCTCCCCCTCACATTCATTTTCATTTCAAAGACCTAAATTCAAGTGACAGGCACCCAGCTGTATTCATAATAGCTAGTCTTTTTTTTTTTTTTTCCTTTGATGATTAAAATCTTTTTGACTAGATTAGATTCTCACATCTGGCTTTATGCCTTCCACATCTTCCTAGTAATCCAGCTGCCCACTTCCCATCTTTCTTACCAAGCTACTTTCTTGAACAGAATCTCCCCTTTCCTGTACATCCCAATGGGAAGCATACACACGCGCTTTCCCTGGGGGAAACTCTAGAGTTTAGGCTAAATCCAAGGCAGCAATAACATCTGTAGGTCATCATCAGAATATTCACTCAGTTCCATTGCTCACATTTTAGATTTTGAAGGCAGGATTCAGATGAAAGTTTTGAGAATTAGACAAATGGCTCTCAGAACTCACTTTGGGAATATAAGTTTTTAACCTCTCCTCATACTTCTATCTACCATATTAGGGTCTCAGCAGAACCTCTCTTTTAATACAAAGTTACATATTCTGAGTGTTTGTCAACAACATCACAATCCTAAAATTCAATCAAATGACCAGTCTTCTGCATGTAAAAGTAATAACCAATTTGCTGAGCTTTATTTTTGTTTGTATTCTAACAGAGCAGATTATATTCTTGGGGCTGTATCTACTTGGTATCTAAATAATCAATATATGTTTTCCCTTTGACACTTTCACAATTGGCCCTGATACACTGCCAAATGCACATGTTGATTTATGAAAAGCTGTAGAATAGACAATTGAACTTCAAACTTTCACAAAAATGTTGCTTGCAAGACACAAAGTTACTAGATTTCTCAAAAAGATATCAAAAAATTATCACAGTATTGAAAGCTCAAATTCAGGATGATTCAGATTATTTTTCCTTGAATATAATTTTTACACTTCTCTTGGATTTGTAATTAGGGTCCTTCTTAAATAATAATAAAAAATGCTAATATTACATAAAGAATGTTTCTGTTGGCAACTCACTATATAAAGGTCATTATGAAAAGTCTTATTAATCAAAGTGATACCAAGGTACTGCTGAACTTCTGAAACTAGCTATAAAATAAATCAAATCTCCATCAAATCTCCAATATTCCCCCCCCGCCCCCGAAAATAAGCATATTGATTTGTCTTTCACATAATATGATTTTAGGTGTCTAAAACAAGATGCTTGAAGAAAAATTTCATGCTTCATCCCTAATAATTTTAAAGGCAATGGCCATGGGTTTCCATGCTTCCCTTGTGGCTCAGATGGTAAAGAGTCTGCCTACAATGCAAGAGACCCAGGTTCAAATCCCTGGGTGGGGAGGATCACCTGGAGAAAGAAATGGCAACCCACCCCCATACTCTTGCTTGGAAAATTCCATGGAAAGAGGAGCCTGGCAGGCTACAGTCCATGGAGTTGCAGAGTCAGACAAGACTGAGCAACTAAAACGTTCACTTCCATGATTTTCCATTTAATCTTCATATATACAGTGTGTGTATAAAATCACAGATATATGGAATACATGTATATATAGAGTATGCATATGTTTATGTCCATATAGAATACATATTTTATATATGAAATAGTAAATACACATATAAATGTATATGTATATGAATATAAATACAAGAAAACACATAATAAAATTATATTAAATGTTTAACCATCCCTAAATTTCTGCCTATTGGATTCTTACCTAATTGTTCTCTAGTTTCATACCTGCATTCCTTAAAATGGTAAGTAAATTTCTGTTGCTATGGTTTAGAACTTTGAACAGAAGACTGACAATTATATGATTCAAAGTAGATGACAGTTTGCCTTTTGGAGGTAGTATTTATAGTCTAAAATAATAATTATCTGTAAGATTGTCAAGGGGTTACAAAGTTATTACAATTATTAAACACTTTTATTCATCATAGTAATTTGGAATGCAGCTTTAAATGGTTAGTATCTACCTTTGTAGTAGAAATTATAGATTTTTATATAGTAAGTGAAGAAAAAGATTGAAAAGAGAAAATCCAAGTAAATTAGACATTGATAACTAGTCATAATAATAGATTCTTTAGTGTAAAAGACTTGCCATACTAATCAGGTCAATGGTCCATCCTTCCTATGATTCAATTTCTTGGCAAATTTTCCCAGAATACTTATATAATAGTAAAGTCAAGAAGTTACCATAAATATACTCAATGATCTGTTTTTGGCTGTCCAACAGGAATTTACAGAGAAGGTGATGGCACCCCACTCTAGTACTCTTGCTTGGAAAATCCCATGGACAGAGGAGCCTGGTAGGCTGCAGTCCATGGGGTCACGAAGAGTCGGACACGACTGAGCGACTTGACTTTCACTTTTCACTTTCATGCATTGGAGAAGGAAATGGCAACCCACTCCATTGTTCCTGCCTGGAGAATCCCAGGGAAAGGGAAATCTGTAGGGGTGCCGTCTATGGGGTTGCACAGAGTTGGACATGACTGAAGCGACTTAGCAGCAGCAGCAGCAGGAATTTAATTTAACCCTTTATTCTGAGTAATATTTGATGGTGTGGAAATCTATATGTTCTCCTATCTACTGGTAAAAGAATCTTTCAAAAGACTTATTTTTAAATGACCTTTTTCATAATTTATAAGAAAAATAGTTGTAAGAGATTTCTGCTATTTATAAATAATAATATCAATATCCTTTGTAATTCTATAAACTTAACCCATCCTTAAATTCTACCTTCATTTTTTAAAAATAAAAATATTCTATGCTGTGTCCAATAGCAGAATTTAATCTGTTCCCTCGATTTTCTTGGTCTTATACATTCATTTCCTTTCACTGCTTTTCTTTTTAATTTGTGTTTTAATAACTTGTAATCAAAAAGTGTATTTAAATATTCCTATTTGAAGGCTGCAGGATGGGAAAAAGCCTCAGTCAGTGTGGTATACTTAGAAAAAAAAAACCAAACTGTTCAGGGGTCTTTAAGTTCTTGATCAAAATCTCAGCTCCCCTAATTACCATGCATCAGTTCAGTTTAGTCACTGTTGTGTGTCACTCTTTGTGACCCCATGAACTGCAGCACCCCAAGCCTCCCTGTCCATCACCAACTCCTGGAGTTCACACAAACTCAAGTCCATTGAGTCGGTGATGCCATCCAACAATCTCATCCTCTGTTGTCCCCTTCTCCTCCCACCTTCAAACATTCCCAGCATCAGAGTCTTTTCAAATGAGTCAGTTCTTTGCATCAGGTGGCCAGAGTATTGGAGATTCAGCCTCAACATCAGTCCTTCCAATGAACACTCAAGACTGATCTCCTTTAGGATGGACTGATTGGATCTCCTTGCAGTCCAAGGGACTCTCAAGAGTCTTCTCCAACACCACAGCTCAAAGGCATCAATTCTTCAGCACTCGGCTTTCTTTATAGTCCAACTCTCACATCCATACATGACTACTGGAAAAACCATAGCTTTGACAAGATGGACCTTTGTTGGCAAGAAATGTCTCTGCTTTTTAATATGCTCCTTAGGTTGGAGAAGAAAGCTGAGCACTGAAGAATTGATGCTTTTGAACTGTGGTGTTGGAGAAAATTCTTGAAAGTCCCTTGGATTGCAAGAAGATCCAACCAGTTCATCCTAAAGGAGATCAGTCCTAAAGGAAGGACTGATTTTGAAGATGAAACTCCAATACTTTGGCCACCTCATGTGAAGAGTTGACTCATTGGAAAAGACCCTAATGCTGGGAAGGATTGGGGGCAGGAGGAGAAGGGGATGACAGAGAATGAGATGGCTGGATGGCATCACCAATTCGATGGACATGGGTTTGGGTAGACTCCGGGAGTTGGTGATGGACAAGGAGGCCTGGTGTGCTGTGATTCATGGGGTCACAGAGTTGGACACGACTGATCGACTGAAGTGAAGTGAACTGAGGTTGGTCATAATTTTTCTTACAAAGAGCAAGCGTCTTTTAATTTCATGACTGCAGTCACCATATGCAGTGATTTGGAGCCCAGAAAAATAGTCTGCCACTCTTTCCACTGTTTCTTTCTATTTGCCATGAAGTGGTGGGACCAGATGCCACGGTCTTAATTTTCTGAATGTTGAGTTTTAAGTCAACATTTTCACTCTCCTCTTTCACTTTCATCAAGAGGCTCTTTAGTTCTTCTTGGCTTTCTGCCATAAGGGTGCTGTCATCTGCATGCCTGTGGTTATTGATATTTCTCCTGGCAATCTTGGTTTCAGGTTGTGCTTCATCCAGCCCAGTGTTTCTCATGATGTACTCTGCATATAAGTTAAATAAACAGGATGACAGTATACAGCCTTGATGTACTTCTTTCCCTATTTGGAACCAGTTTGTTGTTCCATGCCCAGTTCTAACTGTTGCTTCCTGACCTGCATAAAGATATTTCATGAGGCAGGTCAGGTGATCTGGTATCCCCATCTCTTTAAGAGTTTTCCACAGTCTGTTTTCATCCATTTAGTCAAAGGCTTTGGCAAAAATAGATGTTTTTCTGGAGCTCTCTTGCTTTTCTGATGATCCAACGGATGTTGGCAATTTGATCTCTTGTTCCTTTGCTTTTCTAAATCCAGCTTGAGCATCTGGAAGTTCGTGATTCACGTACTGTTGAAACCTGGCTTGGAGAATTTTGAGCATTACTTTACTAGCATGTGAGATGAGTGCAATTGTTTGGTAGTATGAACATTCTTTACCATTGCCTTTCTTTGGGATTGGAATGAAAACTGACCTTTTCCGGTCCTGTGGCCACTGCTGAGTTTTCCAAATTTGCTGGCATACTGAGTGCAGCACTTTCACAGCATCATCTTTTAGCCATTCACAGCATCATCCATCTCAACTGGAATTCCATCACTTCCACTAGCTTTGTTCATGGTGATGCTTTCTAAGGCCCACTTGACTTCACATTCCAGGATGTCTGGCTCTAGGTGAGTGATCACACCTTCATGATTATCTGGGTTGTGAAGATATTTTTGTACAGCTCTTCTGTGTATTCTTGCCACCTCTTCTTAATATCTTCTGCTTCTGTTAGGTCCATACCATTTTTGTCCTGTGTTGAGCCCCTCTTTGCATGAAATATTCCCTTGGTATCTCTAGTTTTCTTGAAGATATCTCTAGTGTTTACCATTCTAATTTTTTCCTCTACTTTGCACTGATCACTTGACAAAGGCTTACTTTTCTCTCCTTGCTATTCTTTGGAACTATGCATTCAAATGGGTATACCTTTCCTTTTCTCCTTTGCCTTTCTCTTATCTTCTTTTCAGAGTTATTTGTAAGCACTCCTCAGACAACCATTTAGCCTTTTTGAATATCTTTTTCTTGGGGATATTCTTGATCCCTCTCACCTGTACAATGTCAGGAACCTCTGTCCATAGTACATCAGGCACTCTGTCTATCAGATCTAATCCCTTGAATCTATTTCTCACTTCCACTGTGTATTTATAAGGGATTTGATTTAAGTCATATCTGAATGGTCTAGTAGTTTTCCTACTTTCTTCAATTTAAGTCTGAATTTGGCAATAAGGAGTTCATGGTCTGAGCCACAGTCAGCTCCTGGTCTTATTTTTCCTGACTCTATAGAGCTTCTCCAACTTTGGCTGCAAAGAATATAATCAATCTGATTTCAGTATTGACCATCTGATGATGTCCATGTGTAGAGTCTTCTCTTGTGTTGTTGGAAGAGGGTGTTTGCTATGACCAGTGCATTCTCTTGGCAAAACCCTACTAGCCTTTGCCCTCCTTCATTCTGTACTCCGAGGCCAAATATGCTTGTTACTCCAAGTATTTCTTTACTTCCTACTTTTGCATTCCAGCCCCCTATAATGAAAATGACATATTTTTGGGGTATTAGTTTTAGAAGGTCTTGTAAGTCTTCATAGAACCATTCAACTTCAGCTTCTTCAGCATTACTGATCGGGGTATAAACTTGGATTTCACTGATATTGAATGTTTTCCCTTGGAAAAGAACAGAGATCATTCTGTCGTTTTTGAGATTGCATCCAAGCACTGCATTTTGGAATCTTCTGTTGACTATGATGGCTCCTCCTTTTCTTCTAAGGGATTCTTGCCCACAGTAGTAGACATAATGGTCATCTGAGTTAAATTCACCCATTCCAGTCCATTATAGTTCACTGATTCCTAAAATGTTGACATTCATTTTTGCCATCTCCTGTTTGATCACTTTCAGTTTGCCTTGATTCATAGACCTAACATCCAGGTTCCTATGCAATATAGGACTTTACAGCATCCGACTTTGCTTCTATCATCAGTCACAACCACAACTGGGTGGTTTTCTTTTTTTGCTTTGGCTCTGTCTCTTCATTCTTTCTGGAGTTATTTCTCCACTGATCTCCAGTAGCATATTGGGTACCTGCTGACCTGGGGAGTTCCTCTTTCAGTGTCTATCTTTTTGCTTTTTCATACTGTTCATGGGGTTCTCAAGGCAAGAATACTGAAGTGGTTTGCCATTTCCTTCTCCAGTGGACCACATTCTGTCAGACCTCTAAACCATGACCCACTCGTTTTGGGTGGCCCAACACGGCGTGGCTTAGTTTCATTGAGTTAGACAAGGCTGTGGTCTGGGTGATGAGATTGACTAGTTTTTTTGTGATTATGGTTTGTGCGTCTGCCCTCTGATGCCTCTTGCAACACCTACCGTCTTACTTGTGTTTCTCTTACCTTGGGCGTGGGGTATCTCTTCACAGCTGCTCCAGCAAAGTGCAGCCGCTGCTCCTTTTCTTGAACAATAGGTATCTCCTCACAGCCACCCCTCCTGACATTAAATGTGGAGTAGCTCCTCTAGTCCCTCCTGCACCAATGCAGCCACTGCTCATTGCACAAACCATTCAATATCACAGTAATCCAAG
Source organism: Bos indicus (assembly GCF_029378745.1). Lineage (NCBI taxonomy): Eukaryota > Metazoa > Chordata > Mammalia > Artiodactyla > Bovidae > Bos > Bos indicus. Next base: position 56,435,027 of record NC_091768.1, on the reverse strand, counting down.
TCTATGACCCAACCAGTAATGCTGAAGAAGCCAAAGTTGAATGGTTCAATGAAGACATCAAGACCTTTTAGAACTAACACGCCCCAAAAATGCCCTTTTCATTATAGGGTACTGGAATGCAAAATTAGTAAGTCAAGAAACACCTGGGGTAACAGGCAAATTTGGCCTTGGAATACGGAATGAAGCAGGTCAAAGGCTAATACAGTTTTACCAAGAGGACACACTGGTCATAGCAAACACACTCTTCCAACAACACAAGAGAAGACTCTACACATGGACATCACCAAATGGTCAACACCAAAATCAGATTGATTATATTCTTTGCAGCCAAAGATAGAGAAGCTCTATACAGTCAGCAAAAATAAGACCAGGAGCTGACTGTGGCTTGGATAATGAACTCCTTATTGCCAAATTCATACTTAAATTGAAGAAACTATGAAAAACCACTAAACCATTCAGGTATGACATAAATCAAATTCCTTATGATTATACAGTGGATCAGATCAGATCAGATCAGTTACTCAGTCGTGTCCGACTCTTTGCAACCCCGTGAATCGCAGCAGGCCAGGCCTCCCTGTCCCTGACCAACTCCCGGAGTTCACTCAGACTCAACATCCATCGAGTCAGTTACGCCATCCAGCCATCTCATCCTGTGTCATCTCCTTCTCCTCCTGCCCCCAATCCCTCCCAGCATCAGAGTCTTTTCCAATGAGTCAACTCTTCGCATGAGGTGGCCAAAGTACTGGAGTTTCAGCTTTAGCATCATTTCTTCCAAGAAATCCCAGGGCTGATCTCCTTCAGAATGGACTGGTTGGATCTCCTTGCAGTCCAAGGGACTCTCAAGAGTCCTCTCCAACACCACAGTTCAAAAGCATCCATTCTTCGGCGCTCAGCCTTCTTCACAGTCCAACTCTCACATCCATACATGACCACAGGAAAAACCATAGCCTTGACTAGACAGACCTTTGTTGGCAAAGTCATGTCTCTTCTTTTGAATATACTATCTAGATTTGTCATAACTTTCCTTCCAAGGAGTAAGCGTCTTTTAATTTCATGGCTGCAGTCACCATCTGTAGTGATTTTGGAGCCCAGAAAAATAAAGTCTGACACTGTTTCCACTGTTTCCATGTTTGCCATGAAGTGGTGGGACCGGATGCCATGATCTTTGTTTTCTGAATGTTGAGCTTTAAGCCAATTTTTTCACTCTCCACTTTCACTTTCATCAAGAGGCTTTTGAGTTCCTCTTCACTTTCTGCCATAAGGGTGGTGTTATCTGCATATCTGAGGTTATTGATGTTTCTCCCGGCAATCTTGATTCCAGCTAGTGTTTGTTCCAGGCCAGTGTTTCTCATGATGTACTCTGCATATAAGTTAAATAAACAGGGTGAGAATATACAGCCTTGATGAACTCCTTTTCCTATTTGGAATCAGTCTGTTATTCCATGTCCAGCTCTAACTGTTGCTTCCTGACCTGCATACAAATTTCTCAGGAGGCAGATCAGGTGGTCTGGTATTCCCATCTCTTTCAGAATTTTCCACAGTTTCTTGTGATCCACACAGTCAAAGGCTTTGGCATAGTCAATAAAGCAGAAATAGATGTTTTTCTGGAACTCTCTTGCTTTTTCTATGATCCAGCGGATGTTGGCAATTTGATCTCTGGTTCCTCTGCCTTTTCTAGAACCAGCTTGAACATCAGGAACTTCACGGTTCACATTTTGCTGAAGCCTGGATTGGAGAATTTTGAGCATTTCTTTACTAGCGTGTGAGATGAGTGCAATTGTGTGGTAGTTTGAGCATTCTTTGGCATTGCCTTTCTTTGGGATTGGAATGAAAACTGACCTTTTCCAGTCCTGTGGCCACTGCTGAGTTTTCCAAATTTGCTGGCATATTGAGTGCAGCACTTTCACAGCATCATCTTTCAGGATACAGTGGAAGTGAGAAATAAATTTAAGGGCCTAGATCTGATAGATAGAGTTCCTGATGAACTATGGACAGAGGTTTGTGACATTGTACAGGAGACAGGAATCAAGACCATCCCCATGGAAAAGGAATGCAAAAAAGCAAAATGGCTCTCTAGGGAGGCCTAACAAATAGCTGTGAAAAGAAGAGAAGCAAAAAGCAAAGGAGAAAGGGAAAGATATAAGCATCTGAATGCAGAGTTCCAAGAATAGCAAGGAGAGATAAGAAAGCCTTCCTCAGCTATCAATACAAACAAATAGAGGAAAACAACAGAATGAGAAAGACTAGCAATCTGTTCAAGAATATTAGAGATACCAAGGGAACATTTCATGCAAAAGTGGTCTTGATAAAGGACAGAAATTGTATGGACCTAACAGAAGCAGAAGATATTAAGACAAGGTGGCAAGAATACACAGAAGAACTGTACAAAAAAGATCTTCACAACCCATATAATCATGATGGTGTGATCACTGACCTAGAGCCAGACATCCTGGGATGTGAAGTCAAATGGGCCTTAGAAAGCATCACTAGGAACAAAGCTAGTGGAGGTGATGGAATTCCAGTTGAGCTATTTCAAATCCTGAAAGATGATGCTGTGAAAGTGCTGCACTCAGTATGCCAGCAAATTGGAAAACTCAGCAGTGCCCACAGGACTGGAAAAGAACTTTTCATTCCAATCCCAAAGAAAGGCAATGCCAAAGAATGCTCAAACTACCACATAGTTGCACTCATCTCACACGCTAGTAAATTAATGCTCAAAATTCTCCAAGCCAGGCTTCAGCAACATGAGATGTGAACTTCCTGATGTTCAAGATGGTTTTAGAAAAGGCAGAGGAACCAGAGATCAAATTGCCAACATCTGCTGGATCATTGAAAAAGCAAGAGAGTTCCAGAAAAACATCTATTTCTGCTTTATTGACTATGCCAAAGCCTTTGACTGTGTGGATCACAAGAAACTGTGGAAAATTCTGAAAGAGATGGGAATACCAGACCACCTGAACTTCCTCTTGAGAAACCTATATGCAGGTCAGGAAGCAACAGTTAGAACTGGACATGGAAAAACAGACTGGTTCCAAGTAGTAAAAGCAGCATGTCGAGGCTGTATATTCTCACCCTGTTTATTTAACTTATATGCAGAGTATATCATGAGAAACGTTGGGCTGGAAGAAGCACAAGCTGGAATCAATATTGCTGGGAGAAATATCAATAACCTCAGATATGCAGATGACACCCCCCTTATGGCAGAAAGTGAAGAGGAACTCAAAAGCCTCTTGATGAAAGTGAAAGAGGAGAGTGAAAAAGTTGGCTTAAAGCTCAACATTCAGAAAACGAAGATCATGGCATCTGGTCCCACCACTTCATGGGAAATAGATGGGGAAACAGTGTCAGACTTTATTTTTTTGGACTCCAAAATCACTGCAGATGGTGACTGCAGCCTTGAAATTAAAAGACACTTACTCCCTGGAAGGAAAGTTATGACCAACCTAGATAGCATACTCAAAACAGAGACATTACTTTGCCAACAAAGATCTGTCTAGTCAAGGCTATGATTTTTCCAATGGTCATATATGGATATGAGAGATGGACTGTGAAGGAAGCTGAGCGCCTACGAATGATGCTTTTGAAATGTGGTTTTGGAGAAGACTCTTGAGAGTCCCTTGGACTGCAAGGAGATCCAACCAGTCCATTCTAACGGAGATCAGCCCTGGGTGTTTTTTGGAAGGCTCTAGTACCTTGGGCACCTCATGCAAAGAGTTGAATCATTGGAAAAGACTCTGATGCTGGGAGGGATTGGGGGCAGGAGGAGAAGGGGACAACAGAGGATGAGGTGGCTGGATGGCATCACTGACTTGATGCACATGAGTTTAGGTGAACTCTGGAAGTTGGTGATTGACAGGGAGGCCTAGTGTGCTGCAATTCATGGGGTCTCAAAGACTCGGACACGACTGAGTGACTGAACTGAACTGAATCTATGGTGCAGGTAATGATGATAATGGTACCTCCTTGAAAAGGCCCCATGCTTGTACTGCTACACACAATAGCAATCCTTCATCAGGCCCCCGCTGCCCTATGCCTCTGCCAGAGACTCCTGGACACTCACGGGCAAATCTGGGTCAGTCTCTTGTGGTGCTACTGCTCCTTTCTCTTGTGTCCTGGTGTGCACAAGTTTCTGTTTGTGCCTTCCAAGTGTCTATTTCTCCAGTCCTGTGTAAGTTCTGGCAGCTCTATGGTGGGGTTAATGGCAACCTCCTCCAAGAGGGCTTATGCCATTACCAAGTCTGCTGTACCCAGAGCCCCGCCTCTGCAGCAGTTCACTGTTGATCTGTACCTCCATGGGAGACACTCAAACACAATTCTGTCTATGGGGTCTTTTGGTCCTGGTGCACCCAAGGTTTGTTTGAGCCCTCTGAGCATCTCTGCTGGGTACGGGGTTTGATTCTAAATGCAATTTCACCCCTCCTACCATCTTTCTGGGTTTTCTCCTTTGCCCTTGGATGTGGGATGGCGCCTCAAAATCTGCAGTGCTGCACAGCCACCACTCCAGCAACTACGGTCTTGCTGGGGCTTCTTTGCCCCTGGATAAGTGGTATTTCTTCACAATCACTTCAGCACCATGCAGCCGCCACTCCAGTGCCAAGTACAACTACCACACCGCACTGGGTCTTAGAAAAACTTAAGTTCCTTGCCCAAGCAGTGGAAGGTATCCAAAACTTGAGAGAGCAGGAGTTTAAAGTCAGAAGAACTGGATGAAGTGATGCCTCAGTCACTTGCTGGTTGTGAAACCCATGTACACCTGCCATGCTAAGAAATACCTGATGACAGCAGCTGAGAGGGCATCTAGCTACTTGGAAAGAAATCATCATGTCCCAGGGTCACAGGGAAGAATGCTGTCTCTCCACTCAGTCCCTGGGTTGTTGCAACGTTGTCGGGGATACATCCATCACAGGGGCCACACCTCCTCCCTGGGGTCCTGCTCTCAGCTGAGTGAAAGCAGACACTCACCCGCCATGAGCTATGAGCTGTGAGACCCATTACCAGGCATGACCTCATGAAATTCATTTTACCTTTCTTTCTTTTGCTACTTATGAAATATAATAAAACTTCCTCATTGAATTTTTATGATATATAAATCAGATAGCATATAAATGATATTTAGATCAGTGTCTGGCATGGCACGTTGCATAGAAATTCAGTGAACAACAACCTTTATTATTAGACTTTATCAGGGACAAAGCATAGGTGCCCAACTCTCTGACTCCAGGAGTGTACAATATTGCGTTTTGACTTTTCTGGCCATCTTCTTTGTTCTTAAGTAGAAATGCTGATACAGATAGTTCAAGAGCCAGTGCCATAATCCTAGATGTGTGTTCATTATTTCTGGAAACCCATTTCTTAGGATGTCCATATTTCTTCCACTTGTGAATCTTGGGTAACTAACTGCTCATTTGGAAGATAACTACTGGACCAACATTTCACTAATTCTTAGGGAAAGCTTCGTCTGTTCTTACACATGAGGATATGCTTTTTTTTTGGACTGACTTTCTCTTACTATCCAAATTTTAGAATAGATGTAGACTAGGAAAAATTGGAAATGGGGTTTTTGTTTTTAACTTAGACAAAAGAATGCCTAATCAATCCAGCTTGAAAAAAGATCACCTTGGACTTTGGTGGCCAAGTGTAATAGTCAAATATATATATTTGACTATTGGTCTTGGGCTTTGCATACGTATTTCTTTGAAGAACCTTAAAATGACCTGATGATAATAGAACAAGATTGTATTTTTACATGACTTAAACAATCCGTGGTCAAATATTTAATAGAGTCCATATGATACAGAATCGGTCCAGTCAGTTCAGTCGATCAGTTGTGTCTGACTCTTTGCGACTCCATGAACCGCAGCACGCCAGGCCTCCCTGTCCATCACCAATTCCGGAGTTCACCCAAACCCATTGATTTGGTGATGCCATCCAACCATCTCATCCTCTTTTGTCCCCTTCTCATCCTGCCCTCAATTTCCTAGCATCAGAGCCTTTTCAAATAAGTCATCTCTTCACATCAGGTGGCCAAAGTATTAGAGTTTCAGCTTCAGCATCAGTCCTTCCAATGAATATTCAGGATCTATTTCCTTTAGGATGCACTGGTTGGGTCTCCTTGCAGTCCAAGGGACTTGCAAGAGTCTTCTCCAACACCACAGTTCAAAAGCATCAACTCTTCAGCGCTCAGCCTTCTACACAGTCCAACTCTCACATCCATACATAACCACAGGAAAAACCATAGCCTTGACTAGACGAACCTTTGTTGGCAAAGTAATGTCTCTGCTTTTGAATATGCTATCTAGGTTGGCCATAACTTTCCTTCCAAGGAGTAAGCGTCTTTTAATTTCATGGCTGCCGTCACCATAGTTTCAATGAATACAAAGTTCTTAATCTTAACCATATAGCTATGTATTTGTATAATGGTTGTTCTTTTTAAAACTTTGTTACATAACTTGAATTAAGTAGATGTAAAAACTGTATGTATTCTATTATACACATAGTCAAGAGAGTTAAGTTATATGCTCAGTGTAAAATATTTTCTAAGGAATAGTTGAACAATGACAACTGAATATGGATCATGATGTCTCATCATGAAAACGTTTCACTGTTGATAATTTTCAGCCTTATTATAAGTTGTGAATGCCTTCTTTGTCTTTTACAAATAAGAATAAGTGGCTTTAATATAGCATTCAATATTCATTAAAAAAAATCCTATTATTGTTTATTCAAACTCTGAATCAATGAAATTAAATAGTATCTTCAAACTATATGGTAAGTTGTTTAAAAACAGAAACTTACTATTGGTAATTATTTATCTATGTAAGTGAAATTTTTCTCTGTATTTTGCAAAAATAAAAAAACTGTTCAAATGATAGACAAAAAAGCTGGAAAATTAATTAAAGTTTATCTTCAGATTAAAAGGTAGATATTCAAAAATAAAATACTCTGAGTATCAAAGCTTTGATTATAGAATTTTGGCCTCATCAAAGCATTCTCATGGATTAACTTAATTATAAAGAAATACAAACATTTTAACTTAAACATATATCAATAAAAATACATTTATTATAATTTACAGATATAATTTCTATTTAACCATTGAATCAAGCAAGCACAGAATGCCACTGCAACAAAATACGAAAATGAATGATTCAAAAAAAATCAAACAAACAAAAGCCATATTAGTTCATGGGGCTAATCTAAGCTTTTTTAGACTGATGCTAAAAATGTTACTTTCTCTGAAAGATACAAAGTTTATGAATATGGAATATCTTTTAAAACCAGGCTTGTTAGTTTCTGGATCATGGAATCTGAAGGAATCCTTAGAACAGCTTCATATTATTTCTGGGTTCCCTGAAAATTTCTGCATAATCTTCTATCTGTATTTTTAAGGAATGGAAGAAGAGTATCCAAAGCTTTAATTTCATTTCCACTCTATGTATCCTAGACGACAGTATACTGAAGAATCAAAGAAACTATTCACCCCCAGCCTCAAGCAAAAGAGAACTTCAAGAGAAACTATGACTTTTATAACTTTATAGGGTCTGTGTAGGTTACAGTGATACTTCATATTTGTTCAAGTGTTCTTTTTTTTTTTTTTAATTTTGATCCCTTCAGTGTCATTGAAGGAGTTTGATTTGTCAATCCATCTCTCCTGGTTCTGATGATTCACTCATATTAAGTAAGTTACTGATACTATCAATTTATTAGTAACTTTTAGTATCCCATGCCAAATACTTTGAGGAAATATTCCTAAATAGCCAGAAACTGTTTATCAAATCAACAAATTAACTAACTAAAACCCAACATTCTCCCTAATTTAAAAAGCATCTTTTAATTGGCAGATTTTATCTGTGTTAATTATCCAGTTAGGATGCTTAGAATAAGCGAAATCATAATTATAACTATTTTGAGAAGAATAACCAAACTTAAAGGATGTGAATCTTAAGTCGTTTAACAAATTGAAAAATTTAGCAATGGATACTACCACTTCTCTGTGTCTATTTAGTAGACTGCGATAAATCTTAAAAAGTGGATTTGTGAGATTCTATGTTGTTTTGAGAAATGAGCCATGTTTATACTTAATGTCCATCATTATTGAAATTCCAACATTGAAACTTAAAACTGTGATCTAGTTTGCAATCTAATTTTAACAATAAAACCTTACATATATTTTGCTAAAAGGAGAAAAAATACACTTCCTATTAATTCTATCCCTTTTAAAGTAGTTTGCTGTTTTTAACATTTCTCTCTAATCTTGAGATGCCAGTGAGGGGTTTTTGTCCCTTCATTTCACTTTGTCTTCTATTCTTTTTATGAAATATTCTCAAGGCATTAGTGAAATTGACTAACTCAGAAACAAAATTATTAAACGTCATTTTGTAAGATGAACAACAAACAATATATCACAGCATTGATATCTCATGAAGACTTTCAAAAATATTCTCACTAAATCACTACTATTTCTTCCTAATCATCAGAGCATAAATAGTTAAATTATTTAAAAATTAAGGACATTTTAAAAAACTGTACTTAAAATGTTTTTAAGGAGTAGAAATTTTTAAGAAGTAGAAATTTTTTAAGGAATAGATCCCAGAGAAATTAAGCAGATAAAACTTCACAAGAACATTCTTTTTGTTGTTAAAGGCAACAATCAGTGATAATGTTGGCAGCTAATTGCATAACAGTGAAGATTTGACATAGACCTCTGACAGCACATTTTAGCTTCCATTTATTATGAAGACATTCACCAACAAAAATGGGAAGGGACAGTTTCCCTACTTTGGTGTGTTACAGCAAAAGAAAATATATTTAAGTGAAAAAGTCTCAAATATCATTGTTCTTTTCACACAATATTAAATGGATTCTAAATCTGTGCAGAGAATCATATTCAGATAGTGCCTAATTCTAAATAGCATCCTAACCATAAAAATGGGACTCCCCTGTCAGCACAACGCAGATCTCCTATGGAAGATTTTAAAAGAGCCATGCACAGAGCTGCAAATATTTCATTTTAACTTCCATGCCATCTCATGCTGTGATGTTTTCCTTGTTCCTTATGTGCAGGTCAGTCTGCATATTTCCCACAGAATTCCCGCAGAGGACCTTTGACACATACACGAAGTTATAAAAACATTTGGTTGAGCCAGGCTGAGAAATATGGAGACATACTCCAAAATTTTACCCACTAAAATCCTATAAAAATAACTTACAAAGGGAAAGCTAATTAACCTGAGCGAGAATTTGCCTTTATTCATTATCTTTGCTGTAAATTTTAAGGTGTTGTTTCCACAGATATCAGTGGAAACCACATTCAGTAACTAAAATTGAAATAGACATATTTAAACATATTTTCTTTGCCTACTTTGGTGGCATGAAGATGATAACAAGGGAAAGACACTGCTACTTTTTTTGTTTGTTTGTTTTGGGTGATCTTTAATGTCAAGAATAGTATTATATCATCTATATCATCTAAATACACTCTATGGCTATTTGGTTCATAATATTGAAACCATCATCTTCTTTAAGTGAAGATACAAAATGTAAGCCAATACCACAGTTATAATACATGTATATTCAAGGACATATAAAATATGGTACAATTGGAAGGCTACAGTTGTTTAGCAAAACAGATCCTTGATTGGAAATAATATATTTGGATTACAACTGATTCTGTTAATCTTCAGTTTCATCTCTTAAACAAAACATTATTTGTAAACCATATTAGTGATAGATTTCATCTATTTTTATGCTGAATATAAATATTTTAAAAAATAATTTTTGCTTTTCAAAAGTTTTAACTTTACAAACATTTGCAAAGATAGTTCTCATATACCCAACACCCACTTTCTGCTGCATTTTACATCTTATATTAGTATGTACATGCATTACTATTAACTAACCAATATTGATGCAGTATTTTAAATTAAAAATCCATACTTTATTCAGATACAAAAGCTATTTTTAGTAGAGAAAAATTGGAGGACTTATGGAGAATGAAGAAATCTGTAGTTTTACAGACCTGAGCTTTGATTAACCTTCTGTTATTAATATGTTTTGTGTCCTTACTCACTTTCTAGCCTCACATTCCTTATCTGTAAAGTTGTAAGACTGAATATTATAAACTCTGTTTCTGCACTCTGAATTATCTGATATTAGTCATAAGAAAATTATGTAATAGATATTTAATAATATATTATTTAAATGACAACTACAATAGATAAAGCTTTGCTTATTTAGTCTTTCATAAAATGCTCATTATAATCTGCTAAAATTAAGAGAAAGACATACTATATGTGATAAATTACTATATTTTTAATAAAAAAGAACAAATGTATATGTATATATTCAATTTTATTTTTCTTCTAGTGAAGGAAATCTAGTTGAATAATATGACTCCCAGATTGAATAAGACATTTTATCTTTCCACCAATAATGACCTACATTTTCCTCTCCCTGAAACTTAAACATAGTAGACATAAATGAAACTATTCCAAAAATGTTTATCTTTCCCAAAAGGCACTGAGAAAACTGAGATGGTTCTGATAATCAGAGCCCCAATATTCAAGATTTAATAAATATCCTTGATTTTTTGAAGCTCTATGAAGTGTAAATAGTGATTATGAACCAGTAGTTGTCTATTAAATACTACTGATACTCCTTCTCCTTTAGTAATATGTTTTTCTGGCTATATATATATACATACATATATATTATTGTTTTTTTTACAGGTAACCTAAATCATGTAGTCAAATAAATATTGACAGACAACTTCTTTGAATGTTGAAATTCCCAGGTGGCGCTAGTGGTAAAGAAGCCACCTGCCACTGCAGGAGATGTAAGAAATGTGGGTTCGATTCCTGGGTTGGGAAGATCCCCTGGAGGAGGGCATGGCAAACCACTACAGTATTCTTGCCTGGAGAATCCCATGGACAGAGGAGCCTGGCAAGCTATGGTCCAAGTAAGAGAGGTGGCTTCTTTTGGGAGATAATTGGTTTGCAAAATGAAATAGCACGAGAGCTAGACCCAGAAGAATGTTTCAGAACTCAACAGGGGGAGGCCAATGGAAAGGGAAATGTTACCAACAAAGGTAAAGCAGTGGAAACATTTGTTCAGCAACAAAACAACCCTTGGTAGGAGAGGTGTTGAATGTAGAGCTAAATCAATGGACTTGAGTATTAGAAGAACTGGAATTTCAAAATTATGTATTTCTACATAGTTCAGTAAGCAATGAGGAATAATAAAATAATTCGTGTGAATTTGAAAGTGAGTTCCCTTTTAAAAAATAGTATACAATGACTTTAGATACTGTTTTAAACTTAGAAATAGGTGATTTATATCACAGGGGTTAGTGTGAGTAAAAAATATCTCATCTTTCAGATTAGAGAATCAATAGATACTATCTTGAGCAGATGAATCAAGAAAAGAGAAAATACCAAAATGTTTAGAATTATGGAGGTAATTACCAGAACAAAAAATAGAAACCTAAAGAGGTCATCCCATGGAAATAAGACTAGAGAGGAAGATGTGGGGTTGGATTGTCTCACTTCACACTTCACCATTTCTTATCCAGAGGAGGGTAATAAGGATATACATGACTCTCATATATCACTAGCACAAACATTTCCACTGAGGTACAGACTCACATATCAATGGCTTATAAGAATATTAGCTTAAATGTCTCTCAGTCTCAATTGAAATCCACTTTAATGGAAAAAGTGCAGTTATTTGGGTGATGATGACAAAGCACAAGGGGCAGTAGAAGCAAAGGCATGACTGGAATGAATGGCATGGTTTGTGCAGCTTAGCTGTTGCATAAAGTATTGCCTCTGTGAGGTTTTCCATGATTATTTGGTTTGATTTCACACCACTCCTTTTGTATATCACAAACATCTTCTACTGTTCTCCAGTATAATTTTTGCTTCATAGACTTGCCATCCCTATATACATTAAGCTCCTTGAAGGCAGCAAAGTTAATGGGCTTAAAGTTGGAAATAAATATACATATATATATATATATATATATATATATATATATATATATGTTGAATTCCTCTGGTCTGAATATTTAATTTCTTTGTCACTCATGCTTTTTGATTTGTGAAGCTTTTTAAGAATTACTGAATAGATGATCCATAAATTTAGTGCTAGGAAGACTAATAATCTCTGAGGAGAAAATGAGTATACAGTGTTTTGGAATTATTCAGTTGTCATGAGACTGATATTCCTGAGTATTGTAACATATACTATATACTATGTTTTTTTATACCTTAGGCAAAACTTCTTTGAATTTAATTTTTTATTTGATTACTTTTATTTGATAGTTGTAAGGCAAGGAAATATAATTGCTTTTGAATGAAAAAGAAGAGCTTGATGCTTTCAGTTCTCAACACAGGTGTAACTATAATTTATTATAGAAGCATCAATAATTTATATGCTTCCACTAACATAGTTTCAGAACAAAGTAGGATATTCAGGAACATATTTTCACAATCCTTTCTACTCACTTCTTCCTTTAGAATTCATAGACAGACTCACAAACACAAGCTGTCCAAATCATTCAATATGTTAATATTAGATAAAACTGATGTTCTATCAGCATTTTTTAGGAAAATAAAATATTGCATTGGTAACCTAATTATTAAAAACTTGCAGGCATGGCTGGTTCTTAGCAAAATATTGAAATCAATGATAGCTTAAGACTCTTCCAATTCACCTTTTAAGATGCTTTATAGCTCTACTGGGGAAGTCCCATCCCTATGGTCTTGCTGTTGGTGTCCATGTGAGTGTGCTTCCAGGTCTGTGTGCCATTAACTTGGGCAGGATCCAATGCTCTCTAGATCACGGGTCCCCAACCTCCAGGATATAATGCCTGAAGGTCTGAGGTGCAGTTTATGTAATAGTAGTAGAAATAATTTTCTACTTTCATGCATTTCGCTTTTCACTTTTCACTTTCATGCATTGGAGAAGGCAATGGCAACCCACTCCAGTGTTCTTGCTTGGCAAATCCCAGGGATGGGGGAGTCTGGTGGGCTGCTGTCTATGGGGTCACACAGAGTCGGACATGACTGAAGTGACTTAGCAGCAGCAGCAGCAGTAGAAATAAAGTGCACAATAAATATAATGTGCTTGAATCAGCCTGAAACCATCCCCCACACCTGGTCTATGGAAAAATTGTCTTCGTGAAACTCACCGCTGGTGTCAAAAAGGCTAGAGACCACTGCTTTAGACAGACCTTACTCTTTCCTCCTCCACCCACCAGATATTATCTTTCACCAACCCACTCCTTCAAACACTGACTTTTGGAGCTAGTGGGAACAATGGAAAGCACACATTTAATCAGGAAGAAAATAATGTATGTCAAAGTCAAAACTAACTAAAAATGTTAGACCTCTTAGGTAGTATAATATTCTTGGCTTACTTGAAATATGAAATCTTTTCAATAAGTGCCTGAAAAATCATGAAAGTTTTTACAATAAGGGCAAACTAGCAGAATGCTATACAGTAGATATTTTTAGGCACATTTTAGGTGTTACTTAAATCTTATCAGTGAAGTAATCTTCTATTTCCATATAAACTAGGCCTTACCATGATGTCAAAACTGAGTAGTGGAAAAGTGAACATGAAAAGTATTAACTAGATAATTCATACATCAAAATAAAGATTGGTTTTGGAACATATTTCAACGTATCTTTTTCATGAATGTTATTTTTTTATAAATGAACAGTAATAGTTTAATACACTGCTTGCTTATATCAACTGTCACTATTAAAAACTCAAATAAAATATTTACCTGTATAGGTGAAACCTGAAACATGTGTGACTAGGGTTGGGGTGAGGAAGGAAATGTGGTGGGAACATTTGCTGTTCAGACTTGATTACCTAAAAGCTTGAATCCATACTTTGATTCTCAGGTAGCAAAATATTAAAAATATTTTTTCTAGTCCAAATCAGGTTACATTCTCTCTTTAGAGTAATTTTCCCCCATCAATTTATATCATCCCTGCTGATATTTTATTAAGTATTTTGACTGCAAAGAAGCTTAAGAATAGCTGGTCAACAATTCTTAAAATTCCCACTTGTATACTTCAAGGCAGTTATGAACTCACTTCTCACATCTCCTTTATAATCAAACATTTCAAAGAATGCTATTACTTCTTTAAAATTCCAAATTTCTAATCACATAATCTTACTTTTATATTTTGGGCCATATATAAATTCCCCAGATTTCAGTTGTCCAAAATTTGATACCCTGAGTTTTAAACTAATGAATGTAAAATGTAGATGAAGTTTTATCTTCAGAATTTTTCGTCAGAATAGCTTTCTTATAGGATATTTCAGTATTATGTGTTCAAGCCTCTAGAATAATTCTGTTGAGCTGAATTATGTTCAATTCATGTCCCCTGTGATCTCTAGGTTCTTTTCTGCTACAGTAATGCCTAATTAGTCATTCCCTGTCTTGTACGTATCATGTTTCTCCTTACAATAGTTCCTGCTTTATACCTGACCTCAGGATTTTCATTATTTCCAACTACTCTTCTAACTTGTCAAGGTCAATTTGAATTATAATCTTCTCCTTGAAAGGGCTAGCCAACCCACTCATTTATTCTTCTAGGTTGCTGATAAAATATAGAAAACTGTATACAATTCATAACCTATGGAATACACCTTAATACTTCAATACAGTAGGTATTACTGCTGCCAAGTCGCTTCAGTCGTGTCTGACTCTGTGCAACCCCACAGACTGCAGCCTACCAGGCTTCTCAGTCCATGGGATTCTCCAGGCAAGAACACTGGAGTGGGTTGCTATTTCCTTTTCCAGTAGGTATTAATAGTTCAGTGTTAATTAGAAATGTGTCTATGTAGTACTTGACTAGGTGAAGAATGCCAAGATTGTAACTCTGATCTTAAGCCAAAGCATTGACTTTCCTATACTTCATAATCTTAGACCCTACTTCTGACCTTCCCCACAAGTGATATACAGATTCCCCATGAAGATATATAGGTTCAACATTCAAAAGATAAACTGAATGTTAAAGAACACTGAATATCATGATGCTACTTAAAAGATATAGACTATTATAAGAAGTTGATACACCTACTAGTATCAAGATACTGACTAAAAGTGAAGGCAAAGGCAGACCATCAAGATCAGTAACTAAACTAACAGGCCGCCCAATCCTAAATAAGAGAATTAGAGTAAGAAACAAGGTTGAATAATTCAAAGGGAGAGATGACGCAATAATTTATTCATTTCTTCAGCCTTATGACTGTCACCATATATAGTGATCTCAATGAAGCTATGTTGAAGTTTTATCTTGACTCCTTTTATGAAATGAATTTATGAACCAAGTAATTTTGAAAACACAAGTAATACATATTATAAGAAGCAACTTTTTCTCCTTGCTATAATTCTAGATAAAATTTTGTATGCATAGAGTATAAATCCAAACTCTAGAAATTTTTATACAAAGATTATTCATACATATGTTGAGTTGCCATTTTCCTTGACATATAAGAATTGCTCGTAAAAGAATAAACTTTTCTTTCAGATCAACACAGTCTGTGGATCTTTTTTACTTTCTATTAATCTTAATTTTCATGAACTTATGCTTATCTCATGTATTTATGTCATATATATAAAATGTACCACATAGAGGAGTTAAAGTAAAAGTTCCTTTAACTCCTCTCTAACCACAACTCTTACTGTTCATTATTTTTTCCTGTTTTTTTTTTCTTTTTTTAATTATTGAGTATAGTTGATTTACAGTGTTGTGTTAGTTTGTTGTGCAGCAAAGTGAATCAGTTATACATATATATATATATATATATATATATATATATATATAAAATCCACTCATTTATTTACTTATGATTTTTGGCTGTGCTAGGTTTTTGGTGCTGTCTGGGCTTTGATCTAGTTGCCGTGAGCGGGGGCTACCCTCTAGCTGCAGTGTGAGAGTTTCTCGCTGCAGCGGCTTCTCTTGTTGTGCAGCAAGGGTCCCAGGGTGTGCAGGCCTCAGTGGTTGTGGCTCCCAGGCTCTCAGCACAGGCTCAGTAGTTACGGTGCGTGGGCTTAGTTGCTCTGCAGCATGTGAGCTTTTCCTGGACCAGGGATTGAACTCATGTCTCCTGCATTGGCAGATGTGTTTTCTACCACTGAGCCACCAGGTAAGCCTAGATTTTGTTCCCCGTATAGGTCATTTCGGAGTACTGAGTGGAGTCCCCAGCCTACTATTCATTGTATCCCACTCCATTCACAATGGCTTCCTTACAATTTTTCAAATACTCAGTCATACTTGTACCTTAGGAAACTCATACTGGTTTTTCTCTTGATCAAGGACTCTGTACTCCAGACACGAACATGTTCACTGTCCCTTTTTAAATAATTTATTCCAATGTCATGTGATGAGAGACATCTTTCCTAATTACCTAATTTAAAATTCCAAGTTTCCCTATCATTTCTCAGTCAGAACCCCCTATATCTCTTACCTATTTCATTTAAACAACATTAATAGTTGAAATGATACATATTTTTTCATAAATAATTTTGACTTCCTTTATTTGACCAAACTGTTGATTGTTTTTTTCAATTTTGTTTGCTTTTAGATTTCCAGTGCTTAGAGTGGTACTTGACATATAGTGTCTTTCAATAAATGTGACTACAAAACAGGTATTAGGATTATGTATCAGTATCTGAAAAATGTAAAGTGGTTAAAATATATGCTCTTAAATCAAAAAGCATAATACTAGAGTCCAGCTTCATCACCTTCTATCGTAATTGTGTAACTTGGAGCAAGTTATTAATACCACAGGGCTTTGGTTTCCTTGTCTTTAAATTGAGTAATAACAATTTCTACTTGTATTATTAATAGTTTCTTGTATTAGCTGTAACAAATCCCCACACACTGGGTGGCTTAAAACAAATCTTTTACATTCTCACATTGTGGATGCTCAAAGTCTCAAATCTGCAGGACTATGCTCCTTCTCCAGGCTCTGGGGGGAGAATTTTCCAAGCCTTTCTCCTAACTCTTGGTGCCTGCCATCAATCCCACTTTAATCTTTGTCTCCACTGCCAGATGCCCTCCTCCTCTGTGCCTCTCTGTTTCCAATATTTATAAGTCCATTAACCATTGGCTTTAGGACCTACTCACCCTAATCCAGTATGATCTCATTTTAACTCCACTGAACTGGCAAAGACATTTCCAAATAAGGTCATATCCAGGTCACTGCAATATAAATGATAATGATGAGAAAAATAGTGTTAAAATAGTTATCTCATACTACATAAGAGATATGCTATGTGCTATTCTATAATTTGCATGAGTTAAGTCCTTCAAATCACAACTCAGTTGGTTAGTATGATTACTTTCTCTTGATTACTGGCTGAAAATGGAGACACAGATTAAATGAATTGTCTGAAGTCACACAGTTAATTAGTTGTAGAGTTGAGATTAGAGTACAGCATGTCTGGAGCTCGAAGTTTGGTTCTTATTCATGATCTTACACTCCATCTTAGTGATATAATCCCCTTTCATTTTCTACATTTCTCTCTAAACTGTCAGAGGCAAGTGTCTGCTCTCTTGTTTACCACTGTGTACCCACAATCTGCCACACTTCCTGCATCAAATAGGTGCTTTAAATTTTTACTAAATGACTGGCCTGTGGGTCGGGTATAAGTTTATACGTATACTTTATGTTTATAAATAAATACTGAACAGAAATTGGATCCTTATTTCTCTCTAAATTAGAAAAGAATAAGCCTGAAAACAGTAGTCCTTGTCTGAATATTGTGGATGAATCATTAATTGGTCAACTCTGAAAACCATGTAAGTCATATTATAATCAACAATCTATTTAGTAATGGGTGTGAAAACATTTCTCAAATAATGATTTCAGAAGAATTACCATCACAAATGTAATATTCCCATTTGATCATATCTCTTCTCCTAAGATATTTCATTTTCATTAATTTTAGTATTCCTTTATAGCAGGAATAATTATGCTTCTAATCACCGGTTAATTCAAATTGTTCTAATCTTTTAGGAGATTTTCAAATAAAAAATGCAGAGTATTCACTTGCTATGTACTGTAAACAAAACTATCATTCATTTTGCCATACTGTAACTTCTTTGACTTTACATCTATAAGAGTAAATATATGCAGAATACCCTCAGATTAAAGATCTCTCAAATTATTAGAGCATTACCTCTAAATACAAAATAGGTTGTTTGTTAAGAATATTAGGTTGATAATCTATAATATTATAGTATTACAAGTAGTAAAGTATTACACATGTATATGCAGATAAGTTTATATACAAATATAGTCTATATCAACAAAATAACAAGTGAAAATATTCAAGATTTAATAGAAGCCAATACATACATATGGGAAAAATATATATGTCAATAATTTATAGAATGCATGAGTATAAAATTATAAAAATACAGACAAACTGGACAAAATAAAGAGCTGAGAAACAAACCCTAATATATATGGAATAGGGAATGACAGAGATGGAAAAATCTCAGAGGAGAAAAGATAGATTCTTCAACAACTGTCCTTCAGTAAGATTTGACTATATGAGAAAATAGAGCCAATGTCACATATTAAAATGTATTACATATAAATGAAATAATTAAAAATAATCATTAAAATAATGAAAAATCTTAACTGTTAAGTGTGGATATAAAAAATTAGACTTTAAAACAAAGCAGTGACAGATTTTTGAAACAGGATACGAAAACACAAACTATTAGAACTAAGTTTAATTTAACTACATTAAAATAAAAAACTTCATACAACAGAATGGACCATACACAAAATTATAAATCATGCTAAGGAGTGCCTAGGAAAGGTTACAACACATGTGTTTACAATGCAAGTAATAGCAAAAGAATAGCACCTCGACACACAAGTAAGTCTTTACTTCACTTATTATTTTAAAACTTAAGTAGTACCTGTTTTATGTCAAGCACAGTTGTAAGCTCTTGAGATATACTGATGAACAACAGAAAAAGAGATAACAATCTTTTGAGAGTTTACATTTCAGTTAAGAGAGATTAGAGATAGTAAATAAGGGTCATGTGGGGGGAGGAAACAAACTATTAATGAGAATTGGTAGTATGGAGACTGGAAGATGAATTGCAGTTTTAGGTCTAATGGTCAGGGTAATAAGCCTTTTTGAATCCTTCTAACTAAGTGAAGATTTAAATTTGAAGTTAGCTTTTCACATATCCACTGTTGAGGCACACAGAAGAAATGTTGCAAAAGCTCCAATGTTGGAGATATGAGTGGTATTTTAAAGGAATACAACTTCAAATTAATAAAGATATTACAAATGACACAATTGAAAAGTGAGAAAAGGACATAAATGGGCAATTAAAAATAGAAAAGCAGGTCATTTTATACACATATGAAATACGCTCAAACTCACTGGCATACACATTAAAAAATAGTCTATAGTCATACAAATGATAAAATTTTTGAAGTCTGATCATACCATGCTGCTGCTACTGCTGCTAAGTCGTTTCAGTCGTGTCCGACTCTGTGCGACCCCATAGACGGCAGCCCACAGGCTCCCCTGTCCCTGGGATTCTCCAGGCAAGAACAACTGGAGTGGGTTGCCATTTCCTTCTCCAATGCATGAAAGTGCAAGTGAAAGTGAAGTCTCGAAGTCGTGTCCGACTCCTAGCAACCCCATGGACTGCAGCCTACCAGGCTCCTCCGTCCATGAGATTTTCCAGACAAGAGTACTGGAGTGGGGTGCCATTGCCTTCTCCGGATCATACCATATGTTGGTGATAATGGGTTTTCTTGTATACTTACTATGGGAGTACAAATTAGTACACATATTTTGGGAAATCAATGTGAAACCAGGTAGTCTTTCATCTTCTTAGTCTTTCATTTCCTTGATTAAGTTCATCCTTAAGTATTTTATTCTTTTATTGATGCTATCATAAATAGAATTGTTTTCTTGATTTCCTTTTTAGATGAATTGTTGTTGACATAAAGAAATACAGCTGATAAAGACTTTGCATCCTGCAACTTTACTGAATTCATTCATTAGTTCTAACAGTTTTAGTGGTGTCTTTAGGATTGTCTACACACAGGATCATGCCATCTATAAACAGGTATAATTTTACTTCCTTTCTGATTTGGAGTCTTTTTATTTCTTTTTCTTGCCTGATTGCTCTTTCTAATCATTCTAGTACTGTGTTGAATAAAAGTGGTAGTAGTGGGATTCTCGCTTTGTACCATATCTTAGAGGAAAAGCTTTCTGTTTTCCCTATTAATTATGATGTTAGCTGTGGGTTTTTCATAAGTCACCTTTATTTTTTTGAGAACATTTTCTTTTGTAGGCGTTTCTATCTATTTTGTTGAGAGAGTTTATCACGAATGTATGGTAAGTTTTGTTAAATGCCTTTTCTTCATCTATTGAGATGATCATGTAGGTTTTATCTTTCTTTCTGGTAATGTAGTATACCACACTGATTGATCTGTATATGCTAAACTCACTTTGGAATGTAGTTTCTTAATGTGTTATTCAATTCTATAATTATTTTATTGAGTTTTTTTTTTGCATCTATATTCAAGAGGGATTTGGCCTTAGTTTTCTTTTCTTGTAGTATTTTTGTATGTCTTATGTATCAGGGGGATGCTGGTCTCATGAGTTTGGTATTAAACTCTCTATTTCCATTTTTTGAAATAATTCAAGAACAATCAGTATTAATTCCTTTCTGAATGTTTGGTAGAACTCAGCCTTAAAGTCATCTGGTCCTGGGCTTTTCATCCTTGGGAGATTCTGATGACTACTTTAATCTCTTTATTTACTATTGTTCAATTGAGATTTTCTAATTCTTCTTGACTCAGTCTTAGTAGGTTGTATGTTTCTAGCAATTTATCAACTTCTAAATTACCCAATTTATTTGCATAGTATTGTTTCTAATTGCTTCTTATAATCATTTTTATTTCTGAGAAATGTGCTTAATATCTCCTTTCCCATTTCTGATTTTGAGTTTCTTTTTTTCCCTTGGTATTTTGTTGATTTTGTTTATTTCCTCAAAAAAAAAAAAAACTTACTTAGCTTTTCTGGTTTTTTAAAATTGTTTTTCTATTCTGTACTTATTTCTGCTCTACCTATATTGTTTCTTGCCTTATATTAACTTTGGTTTAATTTCTTCTTCTTTGTCTATGTCCTTGAAATGTACAGTCAGATTGTTTATTGGAGATCTTTATTGTTAACATACACATTACTATAAATCTGGTTCTTAATGCTGCATTCCATAAGTATAGTAAGTTGTGCTTTCATTTTCATTTTTTGAGATATTTTAAAAATATCCTTCTGATTTCCTCTGCAATCCAGTGGTTTAAGAGTGCGTTCATTTCAGTTCAGTCACTTAGTTGTGTCTGACTCTGTGACCCCATGAATCGCAGCACGCCAGGCTTCCCTGTCTATCACCAACTCCCGGAGTTCACTCAAACTCATGTCCATCGAGTTGGTGATGCCATCCAGCCATCTCATCCTCTGTCGTCCCCTTTGCCTCCTGCCCCCAATCCCTCCCAGCATCAGAGTCTTTTCCAATGAGTCAACTCATTGCATGAGGTGGCCAAAGTACTGGAGTTTCAGCTTCGGC
This sequence comes from Bos indicus, assembly GCF_029378745.1. Classification (NCBI taxonomy): domain Eukaryota; kingdom Metazoa; phylum Chordata; class Mammalia; order Artiodactyla; family Bovidae; genus Bos; species Bos indicus. Next base: position 56,413,392 of record NC_091768.1, on the reverse strand, counting down.
ATCAGTCCTTCCAAAGATATTCCAGGACTGATCTCCTTTAGAATGGACTGGTTGGATCTCCTAGCAGTCCAGGGGACTCTCAAGAGTCTTCTCCAACACCACAGTTCAAAAGCATCAATTCTTCGGTGCTCAGCTTTCTTCACAGTCCAACTCTCATATCCATACATGACCACTGGCAAAACCATAGCCTTGACTAGACGGACCTTTGTTGGCAAAGTAATGTCTCTGCTTTTAAATATGCTATCTAGGTGGATCATAACTTTCCTTCCAAGAAGCAAGTGTCTTTTAATTTAATGGCTGCAATCACTATCTGCCATGATTTTGGAGCCCCAAAAAATAAAGTCTGACACTGTTTCCACTGTTTCCCCATCTATTTCCCATGAACTGATGGGACCAGATGCCATTATCTTGGTTTTCTGAATGCTGAGCTTTAAGCCAACATTTTTACTCTCCTCTTTCATTTTCATCAAAAGGCTCTTTAGTTCCTCTTCACTTTCTGCCATAAGGATGGTATCATCTGCCTATCTGAGGTTACTGATATTTCTCCTGGCAATCTTGATTCCAGCTTGTGCTTCTTCCAGCCCAGCGTTTCTCATGATGTACTCTGCATAGAAGTTAAATAAGCAGGGTGATAATATACAGCCTTGACGAACTCCTTTTCCTATTTGGAACCAGTCTGTTGTTCCCTGTCCAGTTCTAACTGTTGCTTCCTGACCTGCATATAGGTTTCTCAAGAGGCAGGTCAGATAAGAGGCAGGTCAGATATGTTAGTTTCCTATTATTTGTGAATTTTCCTGTTTTCTTGCTATTATCAATTACTGGTTTCATTCCATTGTACTTACAGAAGATCTCTGGCATAATCTTGGTCTTTTTAAGTTTATTGAGACTTGTTATGTGATCTAACATTTGTTCTATAATGTGTTATAATCTGTGTACATTTCAGAGTAACATTTATCTTCTACTGTTTGGTGTGTGTTTTAAACAGCATATGGCAGGATTTTTTTGCTCCATGATATTTAAACTATGCTTTCCCTCCTGTATCTTAATATATATGTTATAACAAATGTCCTTTTACTCTATATGTTAAAATAAATATTAACTAGAGGGCTTCCCTGATAGCTCAGTTGGTATAGAATCCACCTACAATGCAGGAGACCCCAGTTTGATTCCTGAATTGGGAAGATCCCGTGGAGAAGGGAAAGGCTACCCACTCCAGTATTCTGGTCTAGAGAATTCCATGGGCTGTATAATCCATGGGGTTGCAAAGAGTTGGACATGACTGAGCGACTTTCACTTCACTTCATGATTTCAGGACACTTCCAATTCTTTCTCTTTATGAAAATACTATATCAAATATAAAAAATTAAACAATACTGAAATACAGAAGGAAAAATGAAGTACTTATAAGCTTATAAGACAGTGATGATAGTTATCATCTTTTTTCTATTCAATTTGTGATAGTTTATTACCAATATTTTCCTTGTTTCTATAACCTACAACATGTGGCATTTGAGTTTGGATTTTATAAGTAAAATCTGACTGAAATCTTTACTATATTTTTAGGTATTTAGAACTTTGGTTAAGGTCTGATCATATCTAAGTTCTTATACATATTGCAAATTGTTCTTTTGAACAGTATTCATTTATTCCCACTTCAAATATATGAAAGGGCTCATTTAAAGCCCTCATTTTCCAACACTGGATATTATATTTCATTATCTTACCAACTTATGGATCATAAAAATAGCATTTCATTGATTTAATCTGAATATACATAAAAATTAAACTATCTTTGAATATGCTTCATGAGCATTTCAACTTTCCTTTTACAGTTTCTTTGAGTTTATTTTATCCAATTTGTCTCTGTATTATCATAACTAAAATAGTCTTCAGTAAAATAATCAGTGCAATCATTTTATTTTCAATTTGATTTTATGCCTACTTATTTCATTATTTCATTTTTGGTCTTATCCCCAATTAGGCTAGGATATTGCCACCTTTCTTTCTCCCTCTGTTTGACAAAAAAGATATATAAACTTCCCTTGTACCCCTAGCTGTTGATTATATTCTCTATTAACATAGATTCTTCATTAATTCATTTAATTTTCAACTTCATGAAAGAAACGTATAGATTACAGCAATAAAAAGTGAGGACTAGAGTACACTTTCATTTCCTACATTTTGTTTCTACTTAGAAATATCATGACATGGAATTGTTACTTCTAAGTTTTGTAATACAGTTTTGATGCTGATCTTATCTCCTTCTAATTGACTTTTCAGATATTTTTAATACAACTGTCATCCTACTATATGAGGATCTCCACTATTTTTTTATGAATACTCTCAATAAATTAGCTTCTTTTCTTTCTTACATCCTTTCTCCTCCACCTTAATATCCTAATTTAATTTCTTCAAGATTGTTGTAACACACAGATTTTACTGACCCTCTCTCTTTGTTGCCTCAATAAATTTAACCCTAGATGAACTCAATTCTCAGTTTTCTTTCAGTATTCGTTTTGGCTTGTATCAAGGGAAGTCAAATCTATTGAATAAAGTCACACAAAAAGGATGCATACACTGTAACCATACAAAGCTCAATGATCACTCTCAGCTCATCACTAGGAATTGCTATGATTCTCTGCATAATTCATATATTTACCATCAACCATAAACACTTCAAATCAACTCGAATTCCCTCAAACATCTGAACAACTCCCTACATTTCCTTTCATCTTGCCTTATACTTCTCAATAACAACAGTAGCCATCAGATCTACCAACATGCAAACTTACCCACATCTACATCCATCCTGTTCTTCTTTCCTACTAAAATGAAGGAACTCTTTCTTCCCATATTGAGGATCAATCTCTCATTTGTAATTTACCCTTCTACTGCTTACTCTCAAACAGATTTTTGTCATTAACTTTTAAACTAGTTTAATCTTTTTTCACTAGAAAAATCTCTCATCCCTCTTCTTATAGCTATTACCTGGTTTCTTTACCTTGCATAAAACCTGTCTTTATTTCCCTACTGTTCATTGTGTCTTCACTTCCTCAAATTTATTAACTCCAAGGTCACCAATAATCTCTACGTTGCTAAGCACAGTGGTGTGTGAATGCATGCTCAGTCATGTCTGACTCTTTGCAATCCAATGGGCTGTAGCCCACCAGTCTCCACCATCCATGGCATTTTTCTGGCAAGAATACTGGAGTAGTTGCCGTTTCCTACTCCTTGGGATTTTCCTGACCCAGGCATAGAACCTGATCTCCTGTGTCACCTGCACTGGCAGTCAGATTCTTTACCACTGTGCCACTCAAGACAGTTATTTAATTGTTGTACTGAAATCTTCTTTTCATGTGCTAATAATTTTTAGTTACTTCTGGCCAAAGTATCCCTATTTATGATAAAGATTTTGGGAACAAGATTTACTTGGATTGATGTTATCCTCAAAATCCTAATTATCAGTGGGCTTACCAAATCAGAATACTTTTTCAGTGTTGCTCAACTACTGGGAAAAGAACAAGCACAGGATTAAGGCAAAGTTAAACATAAAAATGTGAAATGCCAGGCTGGATGAAGTACAAGCTGGATTCAAGATTGCTGGGAGAAATATAAATGACCTCAGATAAACAGATGACACCACCCTTATGGCAGAAAGTGAAGAAGAGCTAAAGAGCTCCTTGATGAAAGTGAAAGAGGAGAGTGATAAAAGTTGACTTAAAACTCAACATTAAAAAACTAAGATCATGGCATCTGGTCCCATCACTTCATGGCAAATAAATAGGGAAACAATGGAAACAGTGACAGACTTTATTTTTGGGGGCTCCAAAATCACTTTATATGGTGACTGCAGCCATGCAATTAAAAGATGCTTGTTCCTTGGAAGAAAAACTATGACCAACTTAGATAGCATATTAAAAAACAGAGACATTACTTTGCCAACAAAGGTCTGTCTAGTCAAAGCTACAGTTTTTCCAGTAGTCATGTATGGATGTGAGAATTGGACAATAAAGAAAGCTAAGAGCCAAAGAATTGGTGCTTTTGAGCTGTGATGTTGGAGAAGATTTTTGGGAGTCCCTTGGACTGCAAGGAGATCAAACCAGTCAACCCTAAAGGAAATCAGTCCTGAATATTCATTGGAAGGACTGGTGCTGATGCTGAATCTCCAATATTTTGGCCACCTGATGCGAAGAACTGACTCTTTGGAAAAGCTTCTGATGCTGGGAAAGATTGAAGGCAGGAGGAGATGGAGATGACAGAGGTTGAGATGGTTGGCTGGCATCACCAACTTTATGGGCATGAGTTTGAGCAAGCTCTAGGAGTTGGTGATGGACAGGGAAGCCTGGCATGCTGCAGTCCCTGGGGTCACAGAGTCAGACATGACTGAGTGGCTGAACTGAACTGAATCATAAAAAATATCACTGCCAAGCACATCTGTGAGATTATTTCCTTCATCACTTCTTAGGAAAATTATACGAGCAATAATACCAAGTATATTAATAGATTTTGCTTCTGAACTTGGTTGTTGAATAGCTTTACTCCCCTCTTTCATGGAAAGAATTAGATATATAATCTACATATTCTTTACATTGACATAGCTTTCATTTTTTTCTTTTTGTCACACTGTTTTATAAACTTTATTTTAGCCATAACTTTATTGGTTCACTTTTTCTCTATTTATTGGATATAATAAAGTTAATCCTTGGTTCTAGTAATGTGATTATCTCTTAGACTTTATTCCTATTTAATTGAGACTCTTACTTTTTGTATATATTTATATGTATTTGAACAGGAGCAGACCTCAGGCTCTGTTAACTATCTGCCATTTCATCTTATTTTTCTCTGTGATTTTTTTATCATTACTACTAAAAATTACTATTATTAATATTATCCTGAATTGACTATCAAACATGAGTCAAACATAGTGCTAAGCATTTTGTATGCACTCTTTATTTCATTCTTCTATTAACCCTTTTAGATTATAATTATATCCATTTTACTAATAAAGAAACTGACTTGCAGCTATGCTACATGAATGATAATGAGCACAGAGCTGTTTAGGGGTGAAAAGGGATTTGAAGTCAGAGTCTGTTCTCTAATATTTTTGTAAAGCATTTTAACACATATGCTTGGTATATGTATGTTTTTTTAGAACTTAATTTTTGACAAATCACTTCATATTACTATTTATAGATAATAGCATGAAAAATAAACAAATCACTAGAGGTAAGCCCATAGTACAAAAGAGTAATAAGGTACCTACATTTTTAAAAATTGCTGTTTTACTTCATTTAAATAGGGTTTATTTTACATTTTATTGTATTTATTTGTTTGTTACTCACTTTCCATAACAGAAATACAAAAAATGTCTCTATTAGTTTTAAATAATTGCAGTAGTTATTTGTATATTAACATATTTTCTCTAACAGTTAAATTTCTTAATACTAATTAATTTTTACACAGGCATTTTTTGATTGTTCATGAAGTAAGTTTTTTAATATAGCATATTTTAATCCCAGAAAAAACAACTGGAACTTGGTCACTTTCCTGGGAGATAGATTCATGTTGCATTGGTAGTAAATGAATAAGATATTTGATTACAAAGTAACAAGTGACATTTTGGAAACAGTAGTTAATATTAACTTGATGTGGTTACTAAGGCAAATGAAGGAGGAGAAATTAAGTGTAAAGATCTCCTTTTTATAATGATCAAATATATACAGGCATTGTTAGGAGTAATATTTTTTAATTCCAGAATTGAAAGTACTTACATATAAAAATCAAATTCATTTAAAGTAAGTGTTATATGTTCCTTTTTATTGTATAAGTTGTTAAATTAATTGTCCACCCAAATAAAAACACAGTAAGAGGTAATGGCTTTTCACACAATGTGTTTATATTAGAAAGAACCAGAGAGATGACATCTATAGCACCTGGAATTTAAATACAAGCTTGTATTCCTTCAATTAACTGAATCTTGGAATAAGTGGAGAATTAGTTGAAAAAAACTTTGGGATACATATTTGAAAATAATACCTCATTTAGGTCTCTTTGATGTATATATAATTTGATAAGTTTATTTATTTGCTTATTTTTAAAAAGGTTTCAGGTAGAAAAATTGCTGACTAAAAATAGAGGGGAAAAGTGATATCTTGAAGACAAGCGTCTTTCCCAGGTATGTAAAGTCAATTATAATAGCTTCACTTAAATTTAGAAGGAAAGAAAATAAAAACATAAAAAATGAGTCTGGTGGGAATTATGTTAGGCAATCATTAAAAGAAGCTCAAAATGCAGGTGGAGATGTGAACAGGGAGTCATACCATCATTCTTATTTTATAATCTAATCTCTGGGAACTTGCAAAGAGAATGTTTAATTGCTTTTCTGTATCAAAACTATGTGAAATACAGCCATAATTAGATAATATCTTATATCTTAGTAAAATAAAAAAGACCAAAGGCATGGTTTCAATGGTCAGTGTTAACTCAGGTTAACTGTCTTTTTAAAAATTTCAGGTCATAGAGTCAATATTAAGTCAAAGAGATTGAAGTTAGATATTAGTACTTGAAAATTAAGATAAAACCTAAAGTACCTACATGGATTTGACTAATATGTTTGTGAATTTGTATATATCAAGTTTAATCATGCCATTTAGAATAAATGAAGTCTGGATAAAATTTAGTTTGAACTAGATAGATGCAATTATCCCTGAACTTCTGCTGCCAGGAAGCTGTTTAACGATGTGGTACCGGAAGTATCAAGTCACTTCCCAATATAGTGTCAACTTTCTTGGAAATGAGATGAGAAATTGCTTTCCCCAACAAAGGGAGCAGACAATGCACCCCTGCCTGTCACTGACATATAGGATGATAATGTTGACTACAATTCAGGGCAAAGATTCCCTTAAGAGTCCTTCACTAGAGAAGAGATGCTATTTGCAAAAACAAAATGAGACAAAACAAAATAAGACAGACCTTCACAAAGCATAAATGAAGGAAGAAGAGCTTTATTAAATTAAGATGTTAAAAGTTTTCTTTAAAGTTAACTCTTAAATTCATTACAAATGTATTAGCAGAACCAACGATACAAAATAACCACTAACACCAGGTAAAAACTGTGCAGCAAGGAACTTTGTCAGAGACCTACAGAACAACAGCAAAACTTGGGTAGTAAAGAGAAACAGGTCAACTAGACCACAAAGGGGAAAACTCAACCACTGGAAATTGATAGTGTTTATGGTTCTCATTATAACAATAAACAAAGGTGTATATTTTTCACAGTAAAATATTGGCTAAAGTTTTTTCCAGAAATCTTATTTTTTTCTTTAAATATCTCAAGTTATTTATCCCAAGTATTAATACCCATAGATCATTTGACAGGGGGAATGAAGATTAAATAGTAAAAGGGAAAAATCCAGATATTGGTGATTATGTGAAGGAACTGGCACTCACATTGCTAGAGATAAATGACAACAAGTAGAAAACATTTAAGTTTTTAGAATCTAGGACAGAACAATTTCTCTCCTGGAATTGCTCCTAGGGAATAATAAGACTAAGAATAAATATTCCTGTATTAGAATATTCATTGTAATTTTCAATTATGAAAAAAAAAAATGGGTATGATGGTTAATTTTATGTCAACTTGATTAGACCATGGGGTACCCAGATATTTCGCTAAACATTATTTAGGGTGTGTCCATGAGGGTATTTAATAAATTTAAGTCCGTGGACATGAGTAAATCATATTGTTCTCCCTGTTGAGGGTGGGCCTCATATAGTTAGTTGAAGGTCTGCACAGAACAAAAGTCTGAGTAAGGACAATTCACTCTCTCTGCCTGTCTTTGAACTGGGCTAGTAGTGAGCCCCTCCCTGTTTTTGGACACAGACTCAGACAGGTACTACACCATTAGTTCTCCTGGGTCTCCAACTTGCTGACTGCAGATCTTGGTACTTCTCAGCCTCCATGATTGCTTGAGCTAATTCTTTATAAATACTCTCTTCATTTATTTTCTATAATTATATATACATGCCTACTGGTTCTATTTCTCTGGAGAACCCTTAGTAGTACAAGGGGTAATCTAATTCTTCAAAAACAGATAACAGGTTAAAAATTTACACTGATTAGTACAAACACAGAAAACCTGGAATTAAACACTGACTCTCAAATACTCTATACTATTTTCAGAATCTTACTATTAAAATAGACTTTTATGCACAATCTTCTCCATATTAAATCAAGTAAGCTTTTACTTTCCTCTCTAAGGTATTGCCTGGATTGTTTGCTTGATACATTCCTTACCAACTATAGTGGATTAAAGATGGACAAAAAGTTGTCACTCCCTTCTGAGAAGTGCACTGTAATTCATCATCTCACTGACTCTAGACTTCACATGTATCTTCTGTGACCAACAGAATATTATGGAAATAATGATGTGCCAGTTCTGGGTATTCTTTAAGGAACTTTTATTTTCTGTCTTTTGTAATATAGTCATCATGCAGTCAAATGGGAAGGTTCTTATGGCAGACTACTGCAGTCTCCTTTTAAGCAAACCTCCTAATGTCTAAGCTAAAGGTAGAATCAAGTTGCTAGCTCAAAGAGTAAGTCATCTTCAAGTTGACCCACCAGTTTCAGTTGAGCCCCCTGAGCTGAGGTTACATAGAATACAGTGGAAGTGAGAAATAGATTTAAGGGACTAGATCTGATAGACAGAGTGCCTGATGAACTATGAATGGAGGTTCCTGACATGGTTCAGGAGACAGGGATCAAGACCATCGTCATGGAAAAGGAATGCAAAAAAGCAAAAACGGCTTTCTGAGGAGGCCTTAAAAATAGCTATGAAAAGAAGAGAAGTGAAAAGCAAAGGCGAAAAGGAAAGATATTCCCATTTGAAGCAGAGTTCCAAAGAATAGCAAGGAGAGATAAGAAAGCCTTCCTTAGCAATCAATGCAAAGAAATAGAGGAAAACAACAGAATGGGAAAGACTAGAAAGTAACTAGCCTCTAATTAAAATAAATAAATTTAAATAAAAAAAAGACGAGAGATTTCTTCAAGAATATTATAGATACCAAGGGAAAACTTCATGCAAAGATGGGCTTGATAAAGGACAGAAATAGTATGGACCTAAAAGAAGCAGAAGATATTAAGAAGAGGTGGCAAGAATGCATAGAAGAACTGTACAAAAAAGATCTTCATGACCCAGATAATCACAATGGTGTGATCACTCACCTAGAGCCCGACATCCTATAATGTGAAGTCAAGTGGGCCCTAGAAAGCATCACTACGAACAAAGCTAGTGGACATGATGGAATTCCAGTTAAGCTCTTTCAAATCCTGAAAGATGATGCTGTGAAAGTGTTGCACTCAATATACCAGCAAATTTGGAAAACTCAGCATTGGCCATAGGATTGGAAAAGGTCAGTTTTCATTCCAATCTCAAAGAAAGGCAATGCCAAAGAATGCTCAAACTACCACACAATTGCACTCATCTCACATGCTAGTAAAGTAATGCTCAAAATTCTCCAAGCCATGCTTCAGCAATATGTGAACTGTGAACTTACAAATGTTCAAGCTGGTTTTAGAAAGGGCAGAGGAACCAGAGATCAAATTGCCAATATCTGTTGGATCACCAAAAAAGCAAGAGAGTTCCAGAAAGACATCTATTTCTGTTTTATTGACTATGCCAAAGCCTTTGACTGTGTGGATCACAATAAACTGTGGAAAATGAAAGAGATGGGAAGACCAGCCTACCTGACCTGCCTCTTGAAAAACATGTATGCAGGTCAGGAAGCAACAGTTAGAACTGGACAGGGAACAACAGACTGGTTCCAAGTAGGAAAAGGAATATGTCAAGGCTGTATATAGTCACCCTGCTTATTTAACTTATATGTAGATTACATCTTGGGAAATGCTGGGCTGGAAGAAGCACAAGCTGGAATCAAGATTGGCAGGAGAAATATCAATAACCTCAGATATGCAGATGACACCACCCTTATGGCAGAAAGTAAAGAGGAACTCAAAAGCCTCTTGATGAAAGTGAAAGAGAGTGTGAAAAGGCTGGCTTAAAGCTCAACATTCAGAAAACGAAGATCATGGCATCCGGTCCCATCACTTCATGGGAAATAGGGAAACAGTAGAAATAGTGTCAGACTTTATTTTTTTGGGCTCCAAAATCACTGCAGATGGTGATTGTAGCCATGAAATTAAAGACATTATGACCAACCTAGATAGTATATTAAAAAGCAGAGATGTTACTTTGCCAACAAACGTCCCTCTAGTTAAGGCTATGGTTTTTCCAGTGGTCATATATGGATGTTAGAGTTGGATTGTGAAGAAAGCTGAGCACCAAAGAATTGATGCTTTTGAACTGTGGTGTTGGAGAAGACTCTTGAGAGTCCCTTGGAATGCAAGGATATCCAACCAGTCCATCCTAAAGGAGACCAGTCCTGAGTGTTCATTGGAAGGACTGATGTTGAAGCTGAAACTCCAATATTTTGGCCACCTCATGCAAAGTGTTGACTCATTGGAAAAGACCCTGATGCTGGTAGGGGTTGGGGGCAGGAAGAGAAGGATATGACAGAGGATGAGATGGCTGGATGGCATCACTGACTATGCACATGAGTTTGAGTGAACTCTGGGAGTTGGTGATGGACAGGGAGGCCTGGGGTGCTGCAGTTCATGGGGTCGCAAAGAGTCAGACGCGACTGCGCGACTGAATTGAACTGAACTGAACTGATAGTTATTTCATAATTAACTGATTTCCTCTATTTCATGTGCATTTTTTTTTCAAATGGTATTAGGCTATTGCTCTATCAACACTTATTAAGCTGTTTATCCCACTTCTTAACAAATAAAACTATTTTTTGTTAGAAGTACTGTGAAGGAAATATTGAGACACTGAGAGCCCCATAATCTGAGAGAATCTGGGGAATTCTGCTACAAATCCTTACAGAATGCTATTTGTTTCATAAAATAAACATTCAATTCATTATAAAAATGTTTATAATAAAATGTTTAAGTTAAAAATAATATGCAAAATAATTTATATAACATACAGTATTCTTGTATGGTCTGAATTCTATAAGATCTTAATATAGATATACTTTTATTTTAGATAAAGGATGAAAATATTTATGTTTATTTCTGGCTAATGAATTATGGAATGTATAAAACAAAACCTCAGGCTCTGAGGACAGATTCTTCCTCTAAATTTGATAATTTACTACTGGTGCATCCATGTGTGCTCAGTTGCTCTAGTCATGTTCTGCTCTGCAACGCTATGGACTGTAGCCTGCCAGGCTTCTCTGTCCATGGGAATCTCCAGGCAAGAATACTGGAGTGGGTTGCCATGCCCTTCTCCAGGGGATCTTCCAGATCCAGGGATCAAACTTGTGTTTCTTTTGTTTCCTACACTGCAGGTAGATTCTTTACCCATTGAACCACCTGGGAAGCCCAAAATGGATATAACTATAGAACCAAATTCATGGTGTTCTTATGGAAATTAGTTTTTAAAATTGTTAATGGAAATAAGTAGCACACAATTCAATACATGTTTGCAATGATTATTAGTATGCTTTGTTGTTGTTTAGTCTCTAAGTGTGTCCAACTCTTTTGTGACCCCATGGACTGTAGCCTGCCATCTCCTCTCTCCATGGGATTTCCCAAGCAAGAATACTGGAATGTGTTGACATTTTCTTCTCCAATTAGGATGCTTACTTATTTCTAATTCTTTCTTTACTCTTAATGAAATAAACTACTTTGTAATGCTAAATATTATTAGAAATGTTATTAATATTAAGGCAGAGTCATTCATGTTACTCCTCTATGGCTGGTATTTAATTGCTTTTTCGTTTCCTCCCTTTCTCTTTTTCCTCCCCATTCTCCTGAATTCTGCTCTTGCTTAAGGAATATGATGGAAATACAGCCTTGGGTATCATACAATGGACTCTACTGAAACTGCATATTCTAAAAGGAACACTGGAACAAGACTGCCTTATATTTTAACAAGGGGTTTTCTATGGTAATAAAAGAAGAAATAAATTGAATAAAGATCTGAAAATGAGCCTTGAATTTAGCTAGGAACAGTTCTAACTGTAGATGGGAAGATTTAGGTGGAGAGATTCAAAGTAAGAAAAGATGTGGTGCCACAAATGAGTCTTGGCAAGTGGTGAGGAATGAGAGTGATTGGAGAGTAGGCTCCGATGTCCGGTTCACATTTGTGCCATTTCTGTTTAGGAATGTATGTATGTTGGGGAAGCCCTCTGGTGGCTCAGCAGTAAAGAATCTGCCTGCCAGTGAAGGGGACTCAGATTTGAATCCTGGGTTTGGAAGATCCCTGGAGAAGGAAATGGGAATCCACTCGTTTTCTTGCCTGAGAAATTTCATGGAGAGAGGAGCCTGGTGGGGTTGACAAGAGTTGAACACGACTTAGCGACTAAACACACACACATGGACACATGTATGTGTATATATGTGTATGTACATAAGCGTGGGTTTGTGTGTATGTGTGTGTTGTGTAGGGAACACCTAGTTTAAATATAGTTGGGCAACTCTTCCTTTTGATGCTTGTCATTATCATATAGGATTATTGTACCTGTAAATAAGTGTAAATTTAACTTACCTAAGATTATAAGGTTAATGGGTTTGAGGAAACATGTTTTAACATTGATCAGGAAAAACAAAATGTCCTTCTGCCTTATTGGAGCCTAAGAGTAAAGACTTCCAAAGTATGGCCTGTGAGTTTACTTCACAATCCAAATATTGAACAAGTCTGTTCTTAAATTCATGATGTATAAAGATATTAGGAAAATGTAAATTATTTGCTTTGCTTTAGTGCAAAATGATACTGAAATGTCATCTATAATAATGATGTAAATTTTATTTTGTTATTTATTTAAGCAAAAATATGACTTACAACTATATGGAATGCTTAAATGTGACATGAATCATGAAGCTGATATATGACTAACTAAAGTTTGTGAAACACTGCATTAAGAGAATGGATTTGACAAATTAGAGGAACAGGAGCATGAAAGTGATGAATAATACTATGTCCTGAATATTTTGATGGAGGGATTAAATAGCTTTGTTCTCCCTGTAACTTCACTTTCCTAGTTTACTGAAAATACCTACAGTTCCTTGCCTTTGATGTGTGATATTGTTCATGTGTCACAGCAAAGGCCAGTTTTTGACTGGTGATTTTTTCCAGATGACTAGCAAGGGCATTAGGAGTTCCACCCCAGCTTGCATCAGTCACCCAAGAGGGCACACCTTCCTGCCACTCATCTCATCTGATTAACACTCCACAGGCTGATAAATATGCTCCTTTTCCTAGAATTTTTAATTTTCATAAGAAGGGCATATCTCAATGCACATAATATCTGTCATTATAGAGCAAGACTTGCACAGTAAAAATTTTGAGTTTTTCCCAATTCTAGTCAATTTCAGTAAGTACTTGTTCTATCATTCTTGACAAAGATAAAACATATTTTTGAAGCAGGAAATTAGTTAATGCATAACTAAAAGCCCTGAGTTTTATATAAGTAAAGGAAATAGTGAAAATTTAGAGATATTAATACAAATATTATGGATATGCTTGAAAACTGGAAATATTTCCTAAAATAGTTTTGTGACATTCTAATGTCACAATATTAAACATTTCTAATTTTTCTAATATTTATTGCCACTTCAAATTCCATTATTTCTCAAGTAGAATTAACATCTGACTGGGTGGGAGGGAGATTCAATAGGAGGGGACGTATGTATAGTTATGGCTGATTCACATTGTAGTATGGCAGAAGTCAACACAATACTGTAACGCAATTATCATCCAATTAAAAACAAATTTTTAAAAAAGTAAAAAAGAGAGCAACTTTCAAGATAACTTGAAAACTGTATCTTATACATTATTAAAATAAATATGAAACTTTAAGAAAATGCAAAGCTATAACTCATAAGTTCTAAGTCTGTTCTGGTCAATATAATGTAAAACATGCCATGCTTCTTTAGATGTCTCTTAATAAGATGTTAATTTCCACAGGGGGAATGATTCTAGTAAATGTTGTCCACGGGTGTACACTTATCTTCTCTTAATCTTCTATATAAAGTCTTTATGTTAATAAGAGGAAAAATGTATTCCAATAGTAACCATCCATTATCATCTTTCCCTCTCCTCTACACTGGAAGAGTAACAAGCTTGTTAAGAAGAACAGATAAACATTATGGCAGTGAACACAACTTCTCCTCCTTACTATTATTTATGATAATTATAAAATATTTTTATGTTAGCTGCGAAGGCTTAAAGATATAAAAATAAAATCATGTATTTTTAATTCATTAATAATTTCCCTAATAATTGTTTTAGCAATTCCCAATAATTGTTTACTTTTTGGAAAACATTTATACTAACATAAATACTTTTAAGTTAACTCAAAAGTGTAACTTTTTTTGTTGTCTCATCAATAAAATGGACACTGTCTACAGTAACAATTTTGCATAAACTCAGTTAATACCTTTAATTTGCCTTACCAAGCAATTTTGAAGTATCAGGAAATCATATAGGTTCTTGAAAAAATACTTCTGTATCAGAAATACTCATAGTAGAATTAGGAGAAATTTAGTAAAGACTAAAGCAGAATTAGCATTCCCCTGTGTGACAGAAAAATGATTTTAAATATAGAGACATTGTCATCAGTTTGTACAATTGTAAGCTCCACCCCCCACTCCACCCAGTGCTACTGGTTTCTTCAAAGGAATGAACTGCTTTATCTTTTTGACAGAACAAATTGACTGGAAAATTACATACACCCTTCAGCAGATGTTCTTTCCACTTTGTTTGGAAATATGTACTGCTGTACAGTGTTTCCAAGACCCATGTGGAGACAGGTTTGGAGGATGCAATCAATGTAGGCTGTGTCTACTTCAATGTAGGCAAAGGTTACTCCTAGTTATTCTTCGGTTGGACACTTAAAGACAATTTGAGCTACAAAATAATACTATTTCCTACTTTTTAAAAATTATTAAACATCCAAAGAATTTAAGCTGTTCAAATTAACCCTAAAACCTTAAGCATTTCCCTACTCATGTGAAATGTCAAGGTCCAAATTACTAGAAATGCATTTGCCATAATGAATGAGTCGAAGTTAAGATTGTCAGAAAGTGAAGAATAGGAAAAAGAAACCAATTGTGACTTGCAATCCCCTGCATCATGTCTTTATTGATGTGGCATACTGACCGGTGAAAATCAGATGGCATCTTAAGTATTACAATGCATACCATTGAGTTAAGCCTCTGTATAACAGTCTGAGGAGAAGGCAATGGCACCCCATTCCAGTACTCTTGCCTGGAAAATCCCATGGATGGAGGAGCCTGGTGGGCTGCAGTCCATGGAATTTCGAAGAGTCGGACATGACTGAGCACCTTCAATTTCACTTTTCACTTTCCACTTTCATGCATTCAGTTCAGTTCAGTTCGGTCACTCAGTCGTGTCTGACTCTTTGCGACCCCATGAATCACAGCACGCCAGGCTTCCCTGTCCATCACCAACTCCCGGAGTTCACTCAAACTCATGTCCATCGAGTCAGTGATGCCATCCAGCCATCTCATCCTCTGTCGTCCCCTTCTCCTCCTGCCCCCAATCCCTCCCAGCATCAGGGTTTTTTCCAATGAGTCAACTCTTCGCATGAGGTGGCCAAAGTATTGGAGTTTCATGCATTAGAGAAGGAAATGGCAACCTACTCCAGTATTCTTGCCTGGAGAATTCCAGGGACAGAGAAGCCTAGTGGGCTGATGTTTATGTGGTTGCACAGAGTCGGACAGGACTGAAGCGACTTAGCAGCAGCAACAGCAGCAGCAACATAAAAGTCTGAATTGTCATCCAGCTCTCTGTGAACAGTACACTGAAACTTAGTGTCATTCAGTTCAGTTCAGTCGCTCAGCTGGGTCTGACTCTTTGCAACCTCAAGAATTGCAGCAGGCCAAGCTTCCCTGTCCATCACCAACTCCTGGAGTCCACCCAAACCCATGTCCATTGAGTCGGTGATGCCATCCAACCATCTCATCCTCTGTCATCCCATCTCCTCCTGCCCTCAATCTTTCCCAGCATAAGGGTCTTTTCAAATGAGTCATCTCTTTGCATCAGGTGGACAAAGTATTGGAGTTTCAGCTTCAACATCAGTCCTTCCAACGAACACTCAGGACTGATCTCCTTTAGGATGGACTGTTTGGATCTCCTTGCAGTCCAAGGGACTCTCAAGAGTCTTCTCCAACACCACAGTTCAAAAGCATCAATTCTTCTGTGCGCAGCTTTCTTTATAGTCCAACTCTCACATCCATACATGATCACTAGAAAGTCACTTAATGCTAAATGGCATTCATCTACATAGTCTGCTTCTCTGTCTAGCATGGTAAACTTGTAATTGTATTTCATCTTGCTATTTTTAAGGCTTTGCAAAAGTGTATTTTGCCATGCAGTTAAAACCAAAAAAAAAAAAAAAAAAGTAACATAACCAGCTCTCAGTAAAAGGCTATCAATCTACAAAAATAAATTCCATATAAAAAACATCTCAAAGGAGGTATTCACATTCCCAACACATTGCAAATTCTTAGCAACTCTATGGAATGCATTGGTATTTTCAGATAAAGAGATCATTTTTAGAAAAGAGGAGTGAGCCACCCTAGAAGTAGAAGAAATGTTTTAATGGTAATTCCAATAGTTAAAGTAAGTCAGAAAAATATCAAAATAATATTGGTGTAAACTAAAATAATGATTGCCACAGTAACATGATTCATAGACAGGCACAATTTCTATACATGAGCTTTAATTATGTAAGCTGGGTTTCTACTGAGCTGTTGATTATGAATCATAAAATTAATAGTTCTTAGAAATTATCACCTTCTAAAAGGAAATACTCAGAATGACAGTTCAATCTGAATAGATTTTCTGATAAATAATTAAGATTTTATTTGTGTGATTTCTTATTTTTGCTTTATCTTAAGCCCAGGAATAAAAGAACAATTTTTTTCACCATTTTTTCTTGAGTCAGGGTTTTGTACTGATAAAGAGCTAGACTTGCCTCCAAAATACTTAAGGTCTACTTCATGCTTTTCCAGTAATTAAAAGTGATTCATTATTCAAGTCATTCTCTGGATGCTATGCTTCCCAATTGTAAAATTATGGAGTTCCTAGGTTCTCCCTAAAATCCACTAGGCACAGTGGAACAGAAGTTCAGAGACACTAGCAGAAGGGAATCTTTGGGAAGGCTAGCAAGTAATATGGATTTTATTCTCTAGGTGAGGGGCCTCTTAATATGTTTCAACCATAGAGGCAACATCAGTTATCAATGCCTCAAAGCTACAGGTTTGAAGAAAGCTCAACAAAGTAAAATTGACTTATGACAGTTATGACTACTAAGTAATAATTGATAGAAAAAAACTACATTTTGTATGATGTTATTAAATAGGTAGAATGAAAAGAAAAATCAGCTGGGAAAAATATGTAGAAAGTGGATTTTTTTCCTTTGATTTCTGCTTCATTTCCCATGATGGTAAAGATTTTCTTGAAATACCCTATTTCCACCCCCCGCCCCAAGGAGCAAATAGGTTCTTTTGAGATGTGATTTGGTTTTATCTGCTTTCATATGCCACAATTTTAAAAAGCCTTTTGTTTTATTTGTATAATTATCTGTGTATCATCATTTAAATATATGTTAAATTGTTCTTTTTCTTATATAAAGAGAAACAATTGAATCTGGTGAATTTCTGAGAATATTCTATTATAATTATATCAGTACTACCTTAAGTATTCTCAGTTTAGTAAAGCCTCTGAGACTCACTACAAAATTAGAATGCCTTTCTCTAGATCAGTGGCTAAACTACACTAATAGCCTAATCCCCTTCTTTTTTTAAACACATCCTTTTTTAAAGCTTAAAAAAAAAGCTTTTAAAGTTAAAAAAAAAAACACTTTTTTTTAAGCTCACCCTTGTAGCTCAGCTGGTAAAGAATCTGCCTGCCATGTGGGAGATCTGGGTTTGATCCTTGGGTTGGGAAGATCCCCTGGAGAAGGGAAAGGCTACCCAGTCCAGTATTCTGGCCTGGAGAATTCCATGGACTGTATAATCCATGGGGTCACAAAGAGTCGGACATGACTGAGTGACTTTTACACTACCAGCAAAATAAACATAGAATATAACTTCTGAGTAATAAGGACATCTGGTAGGGCTATTACTATTTTTCCTTTGAATACTCTGAAAACTTAGCAATGTAAACAGAAAGCTCTAACTAATGTTAAACCTACTAAAATCTACATTATTATTTATCACTACAAGTGCTTCACACATTACACTTTAAACCATACACAGTTGTGATGAGATTTCAAACTTATCACTGTTTTGGAAAATATGTTGGCAAAGCAAATACAAGTGAAAAAACAATAGCCCTCAAAGCAATAACAGCATTGTTTCAAAATGATAATACCATATCACAAAAGACTTTTTACCATATCTAAAAAACTTTTATGAATTATAATTTCTCTTAAATCAAATAGGTAAATACTCCATGCTTTTCTTTTAAAATAATATCTTTGTTTCTACTACTAGTAAAAATGAATCAACCTAAAGATTTTTATAATCTGGCATATCAGGAGTATCACCATTTTTATGGGATAATCACCTTGCTTAGGTTTTTGGTTTTTTTTACATATACATAGTAATTCTTAAACTTGCAATTATTTAAAAAATAGTGATGTGGGTGGGCAATACTTTTTTCTCAGAGGCAAAAACTCTTAACTGTTTAATAAAAGTTCTAGATAAAGTACAAAAAACTCACCATAAAAAGGGATGTTCAACCATGATAGAATAAAAAAAAAAAAAAAAAGCCTGACTCTATAGTGAGATAAAAATTCATGTTTCTATAGTCCCATGGCTTCTTAAAGCTGAAGTTTACTGGATGAATTTCAACAAAAGAAATTCAGTTTATTCAGGGCTTCATCCACTTATACCCTTTATCTCTGATTTAGATTGCTTTATACAACTCTTTGACTTGAAATACATTATCCATCAAATCTTTTTCATATCATCTGACTGGAATGAATATTATCTATTTTGCTATGTGCTCTTTTTGTTTTAATCCACCTCTATTTCCAAACACCAGCATATATGTTTGTTCAGCAAGCCTTGATTTTGTCTGATCATCAGTCCAATTATTTACACATCATTTAAATTTTAATAACTTAAATCATAGGAATTTAAAGAATAATGGGGCTCAGTAGAAGTTAGTAAATATTCTCTTGCTAGAGATCTTCACACATCATATGAGTTAACACTACATTGACCAAAGTGTGTATGATTACCCTGTATTTGGTAAAATTCTGGAGATGCCTGCTTCCTGCCTACAGTTGACAGGCATCAGGACACTTAAAACTGGAAGGTGGGCAGAATTTCTCAGGGAGTTCTCTATCTAAAGTGTAAACAGGGGCTCACTCAACTTTCTGTAATAAACTAAATGAATACATCAAAATATTTGATATATGTAAATGAAAAGTAAAAGCTTTAACCACTTAAAATCAAGCCAGGATTATTTTCTCCTCATATATTCTCCTCAACCAAGTTCATTTAGTTTATAAAACATATGAAAAACCCTAAGAATTCACTATGTCCGGGGTTTTTTCCCATTCTCTAATGTATTTAATGCTCTCAGTTTCAAAATTCCAGTTTTAGGAATATCCTTGAGATTTCTTCAAGGTCAAAGGTACTGCATAAACCATGGCAGAGACTCCCTTTACTACTATGGATTACGGCCAACATTCTCAATGTAAATCATCTTGCACAGAGATAAGGGTCTATGAGAACTAAGAGGATTTAGAGTTTAGAAGTGTATTACAGAAAAAATGTGCTTAGTATTGTTCTCCTTTAAACAGTAATCTACAAGTACAATGCTCAAAATTCTTCAAGTTAGGCTTCAATAGTATGTGAATCGAGAACTTCCAGATGTACAAGCTGGATTTCGAAAAGGTAGAGGAACCAGAGATCAAATTGTCAACATCAGCTGGATCATAGAAAAAGCGAGAGAATTCCAGAAAAACATCTACTTCTGTTTCAATCACTATGCTCAAACCTTTGACTGTGTGGATCACAATAAACTGTGGAAAACTATTAAAGAGATGGAAATACCAGACTATTTTGCTTGCCCCTGAGAAACCTGTATGCAGGTCAAGAAGCAACAGAAATTGACATGGAACAACAGAAAGGTTCAAAAATGGGAAAGGAGTATGTCAATACTGCATATTTCCACCTGCTTATTTAACTTATATTCAGAGTGCATCATGTGAAATTCTGGGCTGGATGAAGCACAAGCTGGAATCAAGACTGCTGTGAGAAATATCATTAACCTCAGATATGAAGATGAAACCACTCATGGCAGAAATTGAAGAGGAGCTAAAGACCCTCTTGATGAAGGCAAAAGAGGAGAGTGAAAAAGTTGGCTTAAAACTCAACATTCAAAATAATGAAGATCATGGAATCCGATCCCATCACTTCATGGCAAATAGATGGTGAAAATGGAAACAATGACAGACTTTATTTTGGGGGGCTCCAAAATCACTGCAGATGGTGACTGTAGAGTCAGACACAACTGAGCAACTGACCAACAACAAGGAGAGTAAATAAGCCAATTGAAAATTTATGTTACTCTCAGTTGTGTTAGGTCTCATCACCATATTTCATTTAAAAAGGAAGATAAATGAATAGAGCACATTTAGAACACACCAAGCTAGTATTCTAAGTGGGTGTTCAGATGTATTACAGCCATTTTTAATAATAGAAACCTAATTTGACATAAAAATAATAGTCAAGGAAACTCAGTTGTTTTATCTTTGATTATACAGAAGTACTTTAAAAAATAATTTTTAAGCAATTCATGTAATAGAAAAATAGGTGGTATTTATTTGAAATTGATAACTATTTCCAATTGACTATTGAATTGGCATAGAAAAAACACAAAAGAGTCTAGTGTGTGTGTGTTTGTATGTGTTGGGGACAATGAATTATAGTGACACAATATATAGCATAAAGATGACAAAGGTAAAATAACAAAAGGAAAATAAATATGTTCTTCTGCTAAAGATGGGTCAAATAGCTGTTAAGAAAAAAATAGTCAAAGATACTGTAGAGGGAATTCTGTGGGTCATGCCTTTATATATATCTCCCTTTTAAGTGAACATTTAATAATTACACTGAAAATTATTCCACAGTGCAAAATATAAGCTCACAGGTTATAAGTAAATGGACAATAAATGCTATTCTACAAATAAATACACGTTGGTGATTTTATTCTCTGGGGAAACTTTTCCCTTCCTGAATATTACTATTGTAAAAACTCATTTATTTGAAAAATGGAATATTTTGAAAAAAATAATTTGATTAATTTATCTAAAATTAACATCTTGTGCTAACTAAAAAAGGCAGTTATCTTTTTTTCATTAATGGAAATCATATAGCATTTGCAATTTTCAGCTTGATCAGATCAGAGTATAAAATGGAATATTGTCATTTTAAATATATAATTATATTTGTTAATAATATCATCAGTTTCAGGTAAGCATTATTTCATTAAAGTAGTTATAATGAACTACGCTGGAAAAGACTCTGATGCTGGGTGGGATTGGGGGCAGTAGGAGAAGGGGACGACAGAGGATGAGATGGCTAGATGGCATCACCGACTCTATGGACATGAGTTTAGGTGAACTCCGGGAGTTGGTAATGGACAGGGAGGCCTGGTGTGCTGCAATTCATGAGGTTGCAAAGAGTCACACATGACTGAGTGACTGAACTGAACTGAACTGAACTGAATGAACTATCCAGTATTCAGAGATATTCAGTTCAGTTCAGTCGCTTAGTCACGTCCAACTCTTTGCAACCCCATGAACCGCAGCACGCCAGGCCTCCCTGTCCGTCACTAACCCCCAGAGTCCACCCAAATCAGTGTCCATCAAGTCGATGTTGCCATCCAACCATCTCATCCTCTGTCATCCTCTTGTCCTCCTGCCCTCAGTCTTTCCCAGCATCAAGGTCTTTTCCAATGAGTCAGCTCTTCGCATCAGGTGGCCAAAGCATTAGAGTTTCAGCCTCAGCATCAGTCTTTCCAATGAACACCCAAGACTGATCTCCTTTAGGATGGACTGGTTGGATTTCCTTGCAGTCCAAGGGACTCTCAAGAGTCTTCTCCAACACCACAGCTCAAAGTATCAATTCTTCAGTGCTCAGCTTTCTTTATAGTCCAACTCTCACATCCATACATGACTACTGGAAAAACCATAGCCTTGATGAGATGGACCTTTATTGGCAAAGTAATGTTTCTGCTTTTCATTATGCTGTCTAGGTTGGTCATAACTTTCCTTCCAAGGAGTAAGCATCTTTTAATTTCATGGCTGCAATCTCCATCTACAGTGATTTTGGAGCCCAGAAAAATAAAGTCAGCTACAGTTTCCACTGTTTCCCCATCTATTTGCCATGAAGTGATGGGACCAGATGCCATGATCTTCATTTTCTGAATGTTGAGCTTTAAGCCAACTTTTTCACTCTCCTCTTTCACTTTCATCAAGAGGCTTTTTACTTCCTCTTCACTTTTTGCCATAAGGGTAGTGTCTTCTGCATATCAGAGGTTATTGATATTTCTCCCAGCAATCTTGATCCCAGCTTGTGCTTCCTCCAGCCCAGCGTTTCTCATGATGTACTCTGCATAGAAGTTAAATAAGCAGGGTGACAATATACAGCCTTGACATACTCCTTTGCTATTTGGAACCAGTCTATTGTTCCATGTCTAGTTTTAACTGTTGCTTCCTGACCTGCATACAGGTTTCTCAAGAGGCAGGTCAGGTGGTCTGGTATTTCCATCTCTTTTAAGAATTTTTCACAGTTTATTGTGATACACAAAGTCAAAGGCTTTGGCATAGTCAGTAAAGCAGAAATAGATGTTTTTCTGAAACTCTTGCTTTTTCTATAATCCAGCGGATGTTGGCAATTTGATCTCTGCTTCCTCTGCCTTTTGTAAAACCAGCTTAAACATCTGGAAGTTCATGGCTCACGTACTGCTGAAGCCTGGCTTGGAGAATTTTGAGCATTACTTTACTAGCATGTGAGATGAGTGCAATTGTGTGGTACTTTGAGCATTCTTTGGCATTGCCTTTCTTTGGGATTGGAATGAAAACTGACAGAGATATTCAGTTCAGTTCAGTTCAGTCGCTCAGTCATGTCTGACTCTTTGTGACACCATGAATTGCAGCACACCAGGCCTCCCTGTCAATCACCAACTCCCAGAGTTCATCCAAACCCATGTCCATCGAGTGGGTGAGGCCATCCAGCCATCTAATCCTCTGTCGTCCCCTTTTCCTCCTGCCCCAATCCCTCCCAGCATCAGAGTCTTTCCAATGTGTCAACTCTTCAGATGAGGTGGCAAAAGTATTGGAGTTTCAGCTTTAGCATCAGTCCTTCCGATGAACACCCAGGACTGATCTCCTTTAGGATGGACTGATTGGATCTCCTTGCAGTCCAAGGGACTCTCAAGAGTCTTCTCCAACTCCACGGTTCGAAAGCATCAATTCTTTGGCGCTCAGCTTTCCTTACAGTCCAACTCTCGCATCCATACATGACCACTGGAAAAATCATAGCCTTCATTAGACTGAACTTTGCGGGCAAAGTAATATCTCTGCTTTTTAATATGTTGTCTAGGTTATCCATAACTTTCTTTCCAAGGAGTAAGTGTCTTTTAATTTCACGGCTGCAATCACCATCTACAGTGATTTTGGAGCCCAAAAAAATAAAGTCTGACACTGTTTCCACTGTTTCCTCATCTATTTCCCATGAAGTAATGGGACCAGATGCCATGATCTTAGTTTTCTGAATGTTGAGCTTTAAGCCAACTTTTTCACTCTCTTCTTTCACTTTCATCAAGAAGCTTTTTAGTTCCTCTTCACTTTCTGCCATAAGGGTAGTGTCATCTGCAGAGATATTAGAGATGCTTATTTATGTCTTTTTAATATTTATTTTTATTAACAGTTTATTCTTTTGAATATAGATTATCCATTCTGTAAAGCAATGTAATGTTTACACAGGAGTAGCTGGTTGCCTGTTAGGACCAAGAAAAATCTCTTTTTTTCCTACTTCAGTATATCTGCATTCATACATACATACAGGTCCACACATACACATATATTTAAATTTTGAAGAGCATTTTAACCTAGGTAAATTGGTTGTGAAAGTTAGAAAATAATACCATATATCAAATGTGAAATATTAGGTCACAAAGAATTTCTCTGCTTTGTGTATTTTCTGGCAATAACTTTCTCCATGAAAAAGAGTGCTTAGGCACTATAAATTCACATCTTTTTGCTATTAAGCACAGATTTCCAATAAAATTTTTCTAAATTTGTTAGACATGACACTAGCTCTTTCAAAATTAGGCCACAGGCATAAATAAAAATTATAATTGAAATTATATTAACTATTCAATTTATCAATATTGAATAATGGCATATATTCAATGCCATTATTTGAAAAGTGAAGCAATAATTTTAAAACATCAATTTTTTATAATATAGAACTGAAGCCTTTTGGATTTTATTTCAAAAACTGGATGTTTATTCAATATTTCCAATCTTCTAAATGTATCTGGTAAATAAGCATCTGTAGGCACAATATATAAAGTTACTTCCAGAAGAATAAAGTTACTAATGTTATTCCAGAAAAGAAACTGTGCCCTTTTATGCTTCTTTCTTTGAACCAGAAAATGGAAGGTATTCTAAACTAGATAGGAGAAGACTTAAATATCTCTACTACAGGAAATCTATATCTATATATATATATATATGTTGAGTAGGACTAAATGAAGAGAAAACATAGTGATACATCCATGATTATGAAATACAGCCTTGAAGTTTTACTTAAAACTATAGAATCTAGTAAGAATTCAACATTTTCTTGAGTGTACCAGTTCCTCAAACTCTTTTGAGTCTTTCATTGATTACCACAGCTATAATGACAAATTTTATTAAAAGACTTTGATGAAGAAGATTATTATTTACCAGTGTGTGTTTCTTAACACTTGTCCTTAAAATATTTTAGGAGAAAAGGAGCTTTGTATTAAAGTAAGTTTATGAAATTCTGTATAAGATATCGTAAACTTAGTGACTTTTAATGCACATTTCCCTTTGACATTGCAATCATGAGTATGTTTCAAGTATATTCACTAGTTTTTTAACACATGGAATAGCTACATAGTCAACAAATATATATAATATATATTCCATAATTCATCCATTTTCTACTGTTACCATAAAGATTTTCAAAAGCTTACTTTTATTAACAGTACTGTTTATAAAGTTTCATACATACTTCTGATGGTTCATGGAATAAAATACTAAATTTGGAAAAAATAAAGGGTTATACTATTTGAGTACTGCAGCATTCCTAGTAAGTATTTCTAATTTGCTTTCCAGAAAGTTAAACTAATATATGATTATATTATTGTATATATATACATAGTTACATAAGAGCTTTTACAAATCAATATAAAAATCCCCAAGAACAATAACCAAATCAAATGATTATAAATAAAAAAGTAATTTTCAACTCTTGAATAATTAAAATAATGCAAATTAAGTCAATAGCTGGATATGTTTAACCAGTTAGATTAACCAAAGTAACTTGAGAATTAAAATAATATTTAGGTGTTCTTATATGGTGCTGATGTGATATCAAATTGACCCAAAATTGCAGGAAGGTAGTTCAGCAATATTTATTATGATTTATAAAATAATTTATTTCTTTTATGACTTTATAATTAGGAAATTATAAACGTGGCTACAAATATTTTAGGTGTTATAAACACAGCATTATTAAATTAGCTAAAATTTTTCTAAAATGGCCAAGAGTAGATGAATATTATTCAAGAATAGAATAGATGTTGATACTATAATTATTGCCTTATGATTCATTCTCTCCTACTTATTTTGTTAAAGTAACCTTCAATGTTAATATATAGCCATCTAGAAAAAATAACTCTAAGCCTTCCTTTCTACTAGGGTATTAACATGACTGAATTCATGCCAATTGGATATAAGCACAAAATAAAAGTGCAACATTTGTGGATTTACAGTGGAAGGTAGTTTTCTACTACTCCTCTCTCCTTACTGTAATGTGGACATGACAGATGAGATGAAACAACCGTCTTCATCCATGAGATGGACATATGGATAGGAGAGGAACAAATTATATAAATATTGAATCTCTGATCATTTTAGTGCTGCAGGAAATTTGCAGACCACTTATCTTTGAAACTTTTATATGAAAGATAAATAAAGCTCTGTCTTATTTAAACCAATGATGTTTTGGCTTCTTTTGTTACAGAAGATGAAACTACACCTTAAGCATATGATGGGCTTCCCTGGTGGTTCAGAGAGTAAAGAATCCGCTTGCAATGCAGGAGACATGGATTTGGTCCCTGAGTTGGGAAGATCCCCTGGAGGAAGGCATGGCAACCCACTCCAGTATTCTTGCCTGCAGAATCCCCACGGACAGAGGAGCCTGGCAGTCCATGAGGCCACAGAGTCAGATACGAATGAGCAATTAAGCACACACACGTGCACACACACTTATATGACATATACTTGTAGGAATTTAATGCAGCAACTAAAAGTTTCCTAATGGCATGAGAAAAAACAATAAAATAATATTTCAGAAAGAGAGCAAAGTATATTAATGCTAATTTTTCACATTGTATCATTCCCAAATATAAAAAATAGTAATCTTCAAAATGTTAGTGGGAGTAAAGTTTTGATGGTATAATTAGGGCTGATTTTTAAGATCAGTCCATTCTGAAGGAGATCAGCCCTGGGATTTCTTTGGAAGGAATGATGCTAAAGCTGAAACTCCAGTACTTTGGCCACCTCATGCGAAGAGTTGACCCATTGGAAAAGACTCTGATGCTGGGAGGGATTGGGGGCAAGAGGATAAGGGGATTGTCAGAGGATGAGATGGCTGGATGGCATCACTGACTCGATGGAAATGAGTCTGAGTGAACTCCGGGAGTTGGTGATGGACAGGGAGGCCTGGCGTGCTGCGATTCATGGGGTCGCAAAGAGTCGGACATGACTGAGCGACTGATCTGATCTGATCTGATCTTTAAGATGTGCTTATTTCAGTCTAATTTTGAGAAAAATATCAGATGAATTTCAGTTGAGGGGCATTTTACAAAATATCTGACCTATAATTTTCAATACCATCAAGGTCATCTAAAATAAAGTTAGTCTGAGAAACTGTTATAGCCATGAAGAGCTTAAGGAAACAAGATAACTAGATGTAACATGGTATCCTGAATTAAACCTTGAAATGGAAAAAAAATAGTGAAAAACTAAGAAAATCTTAAAATGAGCTTTAGCTAATAATATATTAATACTAGTTTATTAATTGTGACAAATTTAATATAGTAACATAAGATGTCAACAATAGAGAAAACTGAAAACTGGGTGTGGGCTCCATGGGACCTGTTATACAGAAACTGTTGAGCAGAACACAGGGCATTGCAATGAATGCCAGGAAAGGACACTAATTACATGGAGGATAGCAAAGATAGCAAAAAGAGAAGAGGGTGGGAAAGTATTAGATGGTTAGGTAGCATCATTGATTCAGTGGACATGAATTTAAGCAAACTCTGGAGCCAGTGGAGGACAGGGAAGCCTGGCATGCTGCAGTTCATGGGGTTTCAGAGTTAGACAACACATAGCAACTGAATAATAGCAACAAGCAAATATCATCACAAGGCCAGATATCAGGAATGGAAGTCCAAACCATTCTGCCCACAGCTTCTTTGTATCTGAGTCACCAAATAAAGCACCACACAGCCAAGCACTGGATGGGACAAGGCTTTTAGTCATATGGTAGACAGACAGAGCAAAATCAATTTCAGTAGTGTGTGACAGTCCCTCAAAGCCAGTGGGTGCATTTGGCAGCAAATACTAGACATCTGGTCTATATGTACTCCTCTAGTACTGCCCCAGAAGAATTCTTACCCCTCCATTGTCAAATACTAAAAGCTGAGGACATGCTTGAAGGCCACTGGCATACACTCCTAAGCAGAACAACAGAATCCACATTGAACTTGAAACAGATCTTGGGCTTTTCAGTCAGTTCAGTTCAGTTCAGTCGCTCAGTCATGTCTGACTTTTTGTGACCCCATGAACCGCAGAATGCCAGGGCTCCCTGTCCATCACCAACTCCCGGAGTCCACCCAAACTCATGTGCATCAAGTTGGTGATGCCATCCAGCCATTTCATCCTTTGCCGTACCCTTCTCCTCCTGCCCCCCCTCAATCCCATCAGGGTCTTTTCCAATGAGTCAGCTCCTCACATGAAGTGGCAAAAGCATTGGAGTTTCACCCTAAGCATCAGTCCTTCCAGTGAACACCCAGAACTGATCTTCAGGACGGACTGGTTGGATCTCCTTGCAGTCCAAGGGACTCTCAAGAGTCTTCTCCAACACTATAGTTCAAAAGCATCAATTCTTTAGCACTCAGCTTTCTTCACAGTCCAACTCTCACATCCATACATGACCACTGGACAAACCATAGCCTTCATTAGACTGAACTTTGCTGGCAAAGTAATGTCTTTGCTTTTTAATATGTTGTCTAGGTTAGTCATATCTTTCTTTCCAAGGAGTAAACGTCTTTTAATTTCATGGCTGCAATCACCATCTGCAGTGATTTTGGAGCCCCCCAAAATAAAATCTGACACTCTTTCCACTGTTTCCCCATCTATTTCCCATGAAATGATGGGATCAGATGCCATGATCGTAGTTTTTTGAATGTTGAGCTTTAACCCAACTTTTTCACTCTCCTCTTTTACTTTCATCAAGAGGCTTTTTAGTTCCTCTTCACTTTCTGCCATAAGGCTGGTGTCATCTGCCAAAGCAAAAACAATGGCCAGTTATGGATGTGACTGGTGATAGAAGCAAGGTCCAAAGCTGTAAAGAGCAATATTGCGTAGGAACCTGGAATGTTAGGTCCATGAATCAAGGCAAATTGGAAGTGGTCAAACAGGAGATGGCAAGAGTGAATGTTGACATTCTAGGAATCAGCGAGCTAAAGTGGACTGGAATGGGTGAATTTAACTCAGATGACCATTATATCTACTACTGTGGGCAGAAATCCCTTAGAAGAAATGGAGTAGCCATCATGGTCAACAAAAGAGTCCAAAATGCAGTACTTGTATGCAATCTCAAAAATGACAGAATGATCTCTGTTCATTTACAAGGCAAACCATTCAATATCATGGTTATCCAAGCCTATGTCCCAACCAGTAATGCTGAAAAAGCTGAAGCTGAATGGTTCTATGAAGACCTATAAGACCTTTTAGAACTAACACCCAAAAAGACGTCCTTTTCATTATAGGGGACTGGAATGCAAAAGTAGGAAGTCAAAAAACACCTGGCTGCTGCTAAATCACTTCAGTCGTGTCTGACTCTGTGTGTCCCCATGGACGGCAGCCCACCAGGCTCCCGTATCCCTGGGATTCTCCAGGCAGGAACACTGGAGTGGGTTGCCATTTCCCTCTCCAATGCATCAAAGTGAAAAGTGAAAGTCAAGTCGCTCAAGTCCTCAGCGACCCCATGGACTGCATCTGGAGTAACAGGCAAATTTGGCCTTGGAATACAGAATGAAGCAGGGCAAAGGCAAATAGTGAGTTTTGCCAAGAGAAGGCACTGATCATAGCAAACACCCTCTTCCAACAACACAAGAGAAGACTCTACACATGGACATCACTAGATGGTCAACACCGCAATCAGATTGATTATATTCTTTGCAGCCAAAGATGGAGAAGCTCTATACAGTCAGCAAAAACAAGACTGGGAGCTGACTGTGGCTCAGATCATGAACTCCTTATAGCCAAATTCAGACTTAAATTGAATAAAACAGGGAAAACCACTAGACCATTCAGGTGTGACCTAAATCAAATGATTATACAGTGGAAGTTTGAAATAGATCTAAGGGACTAGATATGATAGAGTGCCTAATGAACTATGGAATGAGGTTCATGACATTGTACAGGAGACAGGGATCAAGACCATCCCCATGGAAAAGAAATGCAAAAAAGCAAAATGGCTGTCTGAGGAGGCCTTACATATAGCTGTGACAAGAAGAGAAGTGTAAAGCAAAGGAGAAAAGGAAAGATATTTCCATTTGAATGCAGTGTTCCAAAGAATAACAAGGAGTGATAAGAAAGCCTTCCTCAGCGATCAATGCAAAGAAATAGAGGAAATCAACAGAATGGGAAAGACTAGAGATCTCTTCAAGAAAATTAGAGATACCAAGGGAACATTTCATGCACAGATGGGCTCGATAAAGGACAGAAATGGTATGGACCTAACAAAAGCAGAAGATATTAAGAGGAGGTGGCAAGAATACACAGAAGAACTGTACAAAAAAGATCTTCATGACCCAGACAATCACGATAGTGTGATCACTCACCTAGAGCCAGACATCCTGGAATGTGAAGTCAAGTGGGCCTTAAAAAACATCACTATGAACAAAGCTAGTGGAGGTGATGGAATTCCAGTTGAGCTATTCCAAATCCTGAAAGATGATGCTGTGAAAATGCTACACTCAATAGGCCAGCAAATTTGGAAAACTCAGAATTGGCCACAGGACTGGAAAAGGTCAGTTTTCATTCCAATCCCAAAGAAAGCCAATGCCAAAGAATGCTCAAACTACCGCACAACTGCACTCATCTCACACGCTAGTAAAGTGATGCTCAAAATTCTCCAAGCCAGACTTCAGCAATATGTGAACTGTGAACTTCCAGATGTTCAATCTGGTTTTAGAAAAGGCAGAGGAACCAGAGATCAAATTGCCAACATCTGTTGGATCATCAAAAAGGCAAGAGAGTTCCAGAAAGACATCTATTTCTGCTTTATTGACTATGCCAAAGTCTTTGACTGTGTGGATCACCACAAACTGTGGAAAAATCTTCAATAGATGGGAATACCAGACCACCTGATCTGCCTCTTTATAAACTTATATGCAGCTCAGGAAGAAACAGTTAGAACTGGACATGGAACAACAGACTGGTTCCAAATAAGAACAGGTGTACATCAAGGCTGTATAATGTCACCCTGCTTATTTAATATATATGCAGAGTACATCATGAGAAATGCTGGGCTGGAAGAAGCACAAGCTGGAATCAAGACTCCTGGGAGCAATATCAATAACCTCAGATATTGGGCTCTTTATCTCTTGGTAAAGAAAATCAAAGCTAAAGGGCTATCTCAATGTGGCTAAGTAAGTTCAAACTGTGCACATAAGATCACATTTCTCAACAGCAAGTCTTGTAATATTTTCATAACATGTCTGTAAAAATAAATCTACTTCAGATCGGGGAAAAAAAAAAAAACTTTATCAAAAAAGCTTTCCAGGTACTATTGCAGGTTACAGAATTTGTTACCAATATGCTAGCTAACTTTGTCTGTGTGAGCAGAAGCTAGGTCTGTGATATCTCTAGCTTCTGCCAGATTTCCCCTCAGCTCCTCTGACTTCTGAGCTAAACCTAGCTCCATGATGAAGGGCATCAGTTTCTCCTGCAAGTGACTTGCATCACTGAAGTTGGAGATTTAGAGGCAGTGATGAAATCAGTCTAAATCCTAGTCGTTTTACTGGATTCCAGTATTCCTTTACTCTGCTCTACTTTATGTCCTTATTAACTGTTCAGCTGCCTGTGCTGCTGACCTGAGATCTACCACCAAGCATGAATCAACAGATAAACATAAACTGAGTAACCAGCTCCCAAACAATAGAAGGTAAAATCTATACGATAAATCATGTATATCTTTTCTAATTATTATTTTTCTGATCAAATCTTGCCTGCTATAGCTATGTAATCTATTAAGAACTTCTATTAAAAATCTTATGTATTGGATACCAATTTTCTTATACATTCAAGGGCTAAGGGTCATAGAGTCAATCAACCTCTGGAAGGCTAAAGATTAGAAGGCAATATGTCCTTGGATTCTAATACACTATCTTAGAACCTCCTGAAATGTTACCACCTTCCGAAATAAATAAAGACAAACAACCATTTTGTTGAGCTCTCCACTGAAGAATTAATAACTTTAATGAAATCTACTATCTAATAACTATATATTCTAGTTCTTTTCTACTTTCAAATTCATTATATATGTAATGAAAATAAAAGATATTTTTAGTGGTCAAAAGACATAAAATGATTAATCACATATCTACTAATGACATTTTAAAAGTACTTCAGCCCAGAAATGTGACACTACAATCATTAAAAATCAGATTCAATTTTCAAAGATACTAATCTTAAACTTTATATTGCTTGCAGAAACATAAAATTATATCCAGTAAGCTCAGATGCTCTGGGTGATGGAAAAGCTCAGTTCTATGGTGCTGCCAGAAAATAATATGCTTTTAGAAATTCTGCAAGTTGAGTAGGGAGATAGCTGATCAGAATATGACAAAGTGATGTTACAAATTGTTCTGAACAGAAAAATTCCAGATCCAAAGCAATACTTTTTTTGAGACACTGATTGAGGTCCAAGAGCAGCATAATGGTACCAAATGGATAAAAACAACAATAAAGTCATTTCTCATGCATAATGCATAGGCATTCTCTATTGGAGTTGATATCACCATCTGGTGTCTAATTATTCCCGCCTTATACCACACGATGGTATGCACCTAATGAAATGACTGTACAGTATAATAACTCAGCGCACAGACTCTTTGCTGCTAATTATAAGGTGCTAGTTTTTGTTGTTGTTTTATGTATCATGGAAATCCCAAGGAATTTGGTGTTCATTGCTTAAAATAAATATTTTGTACAGTGTCACTAGGAAAAGAAAGCACTAGCTTATTCTTCTGAAAGATCTATTGTTCCTTTATGTTTTGTTCGCTTCTAACATCTGTATCACCGAAATTAATTAAGGTTCTGATTCTTTATTTTCATCACATGATCTGTTTTGAAAGTAGTACATACTACCACACAGTTGCACTCATCTCACACACTAGGGCTTCTCTGGAGGCTCAGATGGTAACGTGTCTGCCTGCAATGAGGGAGACACAGGTTTGATCCCTGGGTCAGGAAGATCCCCTGGAGAGGGAAATGGCAACTCACTCCAGTATTCTTGCCTGGAAAATTACATGGATGGAGGAGCCTGGTAGGATACAGTCCATGGGGTCAAAGGAGTGGGACACGACTGAGCGACTTCACTTTCACTTTCCACATTAGCAAAGTAATGCTCAAAATTTTCCAAGCTAGGCTTCAACAGTACATGAACTGTGAACTTCCAGATTTTCAAGCTGGATTTAGAAAAGGCAAAGGAACCAGAGATCAAGTTGCCAAGATCTGCTGGATCATCAAAAAAGCAAGAGAGTTCCAGAAAAACATCTATTTCTGCTTTATTGACTACACCAAAGCCTTTGACTGTACAGATCACAACAAACAGTGGAAAATTCTTAAAGAGATGGGAATACAAGACCACCTGACTGGCCCTCTGAGAAATCTGTATGCAGGTCAAGAAGCAAGAGTTAGAACTGCACATGGAACAACAAACTGGTTCCAAATAGGAAAAGGAGTACATCAAGGCTGTATATTGTCACCCAGCTTATTTGATTTCTATGCAGAGTACATCATGAGAAATGCCAGGCTGGATGAAGCACAAGCTGGAATTAAGACTCCTGGGAGAAATATCAATAAACTCAGATATGCAGATAACACCACCCTTATGGCAGAAAGCAAAGAAGAACTAAAGAGCCTCTTGATGAAAGTGAAAGAAGAGTGTGAAAATGTTGGTTTAAAACTCAACATTCAGGAAACTAAGATCATGGCATCCAGTCCTACTAATTCATGGCAAATAGATGAGGAAACAATGTAAATAGTGACAGACTTTATTTTGGTGGGCTCCAAAATCACTGCGGATGGTGACTGAAGCCATGAAATTAAAAGACACTTGCATCTTGGAAGAAAAGTTATGACCAATCTAGATAGCATATTAAAAAGCAGAGACATTACTTTGCTAACAAATGTCCATCTAGTAAAAGCTATGGTTTTTCCAGTAGTCATATATGAATGTGAGAGTTGTACTATAAAGAAAGCTGAGCACCAAAGAATTTATGCTTTTGAACTGAGGTGTTGAAGAGGACTCTTGAGAGTCCCTCGTACTGCAAGGAGATCCAACCAGTTCATCCTAAAGAAAATCAGTCCTGAGTATTCATTAGAAGGACTGATACTGAAGCTGAAACTCCAATACTTTGGCCACCTGATGTGAAGAAACTGACTCATTGGAAAAGACCCTGATGCAGAGAAAGATTGAAGGCAGGAGGAAATGGGGTCAACAGAGGATGAAGTTGTTGGATGGCATCACCAACTCAATGGACATGAGATTGAGTAAGCTCAGGTAGTTGGTGATGGACAGGGAAGCCTGATGTGCTGCAGTCCATGGGGTCACAAAGAGTCAGACACAACTGAGCGACTGAACTGAACATTTATTTCAACTTATAAATAAATATCTTGTAGTTGTAGGAATCAAGGTTAACAGTTATTTGTTCTCTCTTAAATAAAAGAAAAAACAACCCTCTGAAACTAGACATTTATTCATTCATCAATATTTATTCTTCAATAAATGTTCATTGCTGAATTACTAGGCATTAGAAAGTTTCTTTAAGGTTTGGGGAAATAATTAATCTTTGAGAAAGACTCAGGTCAATTTATAAAAAATAAATATAGATAAGTGAATATAATAAAAATTTGTAATTGCTACAATTAGAGGTATTTGCAGGTTCTTAATGAAGTAGAGAGGTTCTCCATGATATCTTTTAAAACTAAAGATATTGTTAATTTTTTGGGTTGCAGTTTTAGGTATTTGCTGCTGCTGCTGCTAAGCCCCTTCAGTCGTGTCTGACTCTGTACGACCCCATAGATGGCAGCCCACCAGGCTCCCCACTCCCTGGGATTCTCCAGGCAAGAACACTGGAGTGGGTTGCCATTTCCTTCTCCAATGCATGAAAGTGAAGAGTGAAAGTGAAGTCGCTCAGTCGTGTCCAACTCTTAGCATCCTCACGGACTGCAGCCTATCAGGCTCCTCCACCCATGGGATTTTCCAGGCAAGAGTACTGGAGTGGGTCATCATTGCCTTCTCCGTTTAGGTGTTTATTGCCACACTATAAACTTCCCCCAAATGTGATGTCTAAAAACAATTATTTATTTGTTGATGATTTTGTAATTGATTAATTCTTTAGAAGCAACAGTTCTTGTTTGCTCCCCATGGCACCTTTAGGAAACCTTTACTAGAGGAAATTGGAGGGTCAACTGGAAGATAGCTCACTCAGAAGGGTTAAAAGTTGGTCCAGCCTTGACTGATAGTTTGGTGGAATAGTCAGTTAGGAATGTCAGTTATTTGCCACATGGCCTCTCTATGTGACTGGTTGGGCTTCTTCACAAAATGGCAGGTAAGTTGCAAAAGAGAAGAAGTAGAAACTTCCAGTCTTTTTAAAGTTAAGGCCTGGAACTGGCAGGGTATAACTTTCACCATATTCTGTGTAAGAAGACACGGATCTGGTCCAGATTAAATTAGTTGAAGAATTAGACTATACTTCTCTGAGTTCTACTTTTAGCTATTTGAAATCACTCATTGCTATAAAATTTATCAAGCAAGTATAATCTTAGAAAGTAGTTTAGGTAGTAATGTAAAGGCTTACTTTTCTTAAAATCTGGTGTTATATGTAAAACTCCATTTTAAAACTGTGTCTCTAAAAAGGATACACTATATTCCATGGAATATCTGAAATCTGAGTGCAATTTTAGGTCTGAAACAGTTTGTGGTAAGCAATAGAAATTTATCTCTATCACAAATACATGGTAGATAAATTTGAATTTCAGATTACATTCTATATATAAAAATTTTTTTTAAACATTATCTACCATATGTGGTAAATGTTTTACACATTTCATTCAATCACCGCAACAGAACTTTCAGGTAAAATTATTATCCTTATAAGACAACTGAGGCTAAGATAAATGGGTAGTTTATCTGAGGTTGTGCAGCAAAGATATAGAAATTCTTGGATTTATGCTCAGGCTGCCTTTTGTCAAAGTCTTAATGCTGCACATTACTGCCTTAGATCAGATCAGATCAGTCGCTCAGTCGTGTCCAACTCTTTGCGACCCCATGAACCGCAGCATGCCAGGCCTCCCTGTCCATCACCAACTCCCGGAGTTCACTCAGACTCACGTCCATCGAGTCAGTGATGCCATCCAGCCATCTCATCCTCTGTTGTCCCCTTCTCCTCTTGCCCCCAATGCCTAGGCATAGACAAATTGAATATTAAGTTTCACAAAATGTAATTTCATCTATTTTTTCCTTCTGGCATACTCAGTGTCCAGTTGCAAAGAAAATTTATTATTATTTAACTTAAGGAGCTTTGAAAGTCTGGTAATATGGTTTATATTTTCTCTAGCCTGATCAATGAATCATTCAATGAAGTTTTCTTTATACAAAAATTTGAACTTATAAAACAGTTCACAAATAAGATAGGTATTACCTAATATTTTTGTTTATCACAAATTAATATTTAGATAAAAATGTGAGAGTTGGACCATAGAGAAGGTTGGGTGCTGAAGAATTGATGCTTTCAAACTACGGTGCTGGAGAAGGCTCTTGAGAGTCCCTTGGACAGCAAGGAGATCAAACCAGTCAATCCTAAAGGAGATAAACCCTGAATATTCATTGGCAGGACTGATGCTGAAGCTGATGTTCCAGTGCTTTGGCCACCTGATGGGAAGAGCCATCTCATTGGAAAAGACCTTGATGCTGGGAAAGATTGAAGGCAAAGGAGAAGAGAACAATAGAGGATGAGATGGTGGATGGCATCAATGACTCAACGGACAAGTTTGAGTAAACTCTGTCAGATGGTGAAGTACAAGGAGCCTGGCATGCTGCAGTCCATGGAGTCCCGAAGAGTTGGACATGACTTAGTGACTGAATAACAAGGTAAAACTGGGAGATGAAATTATATATGTTTACAGATTAGATTTTCATATAAAATTCTGTGTTTAATCATAAGGTTGCTTAAATATGTAGCTTCTCTATGCCTCCTTTTTTATTTAAAAAACTCCATGGTTGACAGTAATAGACCTCTTATTTTATACACAGGCTAACAGCCTAGTAGATATTGAATGAAGGGAATAGGTTTTAAAAATTCTTTGTGCAAATTTATAAAACAATTAATTGGGTGAAAAGTCAATCAGAAAACCCAAATCCAGAATACTAGGTCAACTGTAATCATACTGGAAAATTTCCTTGTTGAGTTTTCTGTTCTTCACTCTTCTGCTATGGTAAGAGGAAATTACATGAAAGTAGATTATAGTCATACTTGAGACAATTATTTCAAGACCATTTGAGACCATAGAAGAAGTACCGAAGAGATTTATGAAAAATTAAAGTTGTATTTTAAAAAATTTTTCTCCATTAATTATATTCTCCTTAGAGTCATGAGTTTAGAAGCTCTTCAATAGGCAGATTCATTCATCAATGGGTGAGTGGTTTAAGTTTTCAATTCATTACCATTAGACTTGAAACATTTAGAATTGGTTTTTTAAAGCAGTTTTATTGAGATGTAATTTACATGTCATAGAGTTTACTCAATTAAAGTTACCTTTCATTGGTTTTTGGTTTCTACTGGGTTTATGTGTGTGTGTGTGTGTGTGTGTGTGGATCATCATCATATTCTTAGAAGATTTTCATCACTCTTAAAAAGAAACCTTTTTACCAAACCACAATCACTCACTATCCTCTCATCTTCCCACCCCTGGTCCTATGGATGCTAATCTATTTTCAATTGTCTCTAATTTCAATTAGAGAACCTGGATAAATATTCTCAGATTATGGGTAATATATTCTATAACTCCCCCTTTATCAGTCACGGCCTTATCGTGGGGGCTTGTGTATCTCAATTAAGTTATGAGCCATGCCGTATAGGGCCACCCAAGACAGACAAATCATAGTGGAGAGTTTTGACAAATCGTGGCCCGCTGGAGGAGGGAATGGCAAGCCACTACAGTATACTTTCTGTAAGAACCCTATGAACAGTATGATAAGGCAAAAAGATATGATACTGGAAGATGAGCTCCATAGGTGTGAAGGTGCCCAGTATACTACCAGGGAAGAAGAGGGCGATTACTGATAGCTCCAAAAGGAATGAAGTGGCTGGGACAAAGCAGAAATGATGCTCAGTTGTGGATGTGTCTGGTAGTGAAAGTCAACTCCTATGCTGTAAAGAAGAATTTGCATAGCTACCTAGAATGTTAGGCCCATGAATCAAGGTAAATTGGATATGGTCAGACAGGCGATGGCAAGAGTGAACATCGATATCTTAGGAATCCGTGAACTAAAATGGACAGGAATGGGCAAATTTAATTCAGAGGACCATTTTATCTACTGTGGTAAAGAATCCCTTAAAATAAATGGAACAGCCCTCAACAAAAGAGGATGAAATGCAGTACTAGGGTGCGATCTCAAAAAAGAAGGACCTCAGTTCATTTCCAAGGTAAACCGTCCAACATCACAGTAATCCAAGTCTATGTCGCAACCACTGATGCTGAAGAAGGTGAAGTTGAACAGTTCTATGAAGGCCTACAAGACCTTGTAGAATTAACACCAAAAACCATGTCCATTTCATCATATGGGATTGGAATGTAAAAGTAGGAAATCAAGAAATACATGGAGTAACAGTCAAGTTTTGGCCTTGGAGTACAAAATGAATCAGGACAAAGACTAACAGAGTTTCATCAAGAGAACACACTGGTCATAGAAAATACCATTTTCTAACAACACAAGAGACGTCTCTACACATGAACATCTCCAGATGTCAAAAATTAAAACAGACTAATTATATTCTTTGCAGCCAAAGATCGAGAAGCTCTATACAGTCAGCAAAATAAGACCTGGAGCTGACTGTAGCTCAGATCATGAGCTCCTTATTGTAAAATCAGGCTTAAATTCAAGAAAGTAGGAAGAATCAGTAGGTCATTCAGGTATGATGAAAATCAAATCCCTTATGTTTATACAGTGGGAGTGACAAATAGATTCTAGGGATTAGATCTGGTAGACAGACTGCCTGAAGAACTGAACAGAGATTCATAACATTGTACAGGAGGTGGTGACCAAAACCATTCTCAAGAAAAAGAAATGAAAGAAGGCAAAGTGGTTGTCTAGGAGGCTTTACACATAGCTGACAAAAGAACAGAATCAAAAAGCTAGGGAGAAAAGGAAAGATATATTAAACTGGATGCAGAGCTTCAAAGAATAGCAAGCACAGATGAGAAGGCTTTCTTGCAGGAAGAGTGAAAAAAAAAATTAGAGGGAAAAAAATGGTAAAGATTAGAGATCTCTTTAAGAAAATTGGAGATAACAAGGGAACAACAGACTGTTTCCAAATTGGAAAAGGAGTATGTCAAGGCTGTATATTGCAACCCTGCTTATTTAACTTCTATGCAGAGTACATCATGTGAAATACCGGGCTGGATAAGCACAAGCTGGAGTCAAGATTGCCAGGAGAAATGTCAAAAACCTCAGATATGCAGATAACACAACCTTCATGACAGAAAGTGAAGTTGAACTAAAGAGCCTCTTGATCAAAGTGAAAGAGGAGAGTGAAAAAGTTGGCTTAAAACTCAACATTCAAAAACTAAGATCATGGCATCTGATCCCATAACCTGGAAAATAGATGGGAAAACATTGGAAACAGTGACAGACTTTATTTTTTGGGCTCCAAAATCACTGCAGATGGTGACTGAAGCCATGAATTTGAAATATGCTAGCTCCTTGAAAGAAAGCTATGACCAAACTAGATAGCATATTAAAAAGCAGAGACATTACTTTGTCAACAAAGGTCCATATAGACAAAGCTATGGTTCTTCTAGTAGTCATTTATGGATGTAAGAGTTGGACTATAAAGAAAGCTGAGCACCGAAAAACTGATGCTTTTGAACTGTGGTTTTGGAGAAGACTCTTTGGAGTACCTTGGACTGCAGGGAGATCTAACCAGTCCATCCTAAAGGAAATCAGTCCTGAATATTCATTGGAAGGATGGATGCTGAAGCTGAAACTCCAATACTTTGGCCACCTGATGCGAAGAACTGACTCATTGTCAAAAATCCTGATGCTGCGAAAGATTGAAGCCAGGAGGAGATGGGGATGACAGAGGATGAGATGGTTGGGTGGCATGACCTACTGTCCTCGATAGACATGAGTTTGAGCAAGCTTTGGGAGTTGGTGATGGACAGGGAAGCCTGGTGTGCTGCAGTCCATGGGGCTGCAAAGAGCCAGACATGACTGAGTGACAACTGAACTGAAGGGAACATTTCATGGAATGATGGGCATGATGAGGGACAGAAATGGCAAGGATCTAACAGAAGCAGAAGAGATTAAAAAGAGGTGGCAAGAATAAACAGAACTATACAAAAGTTATTAATGACCCAAATAACTAAAATGGTGTGTTCACTCACCTAGAGCCTGACATCATAGAGTCAGAAGTCAAGTGTGCCTTATGAAGCATTTCTGCAAACAAGGTTAGCAGAGGTGATGGGATTCTAGCTGAGAGATTTAAAATCCTAAAAGATGATATTGTTAAAGTGCTACACTCAACATGTCAGCAAATTTGGAAAACTCAGCAGTGGCCACAGAAGGGGCAAAGGTCGGTTTTCATTCCAATCCCAAAGAATGTACAATTATCATATAATTGCACTCATTTTACATGCTAGTAAGGTTATGCTCAAAATCCTTCAAGTTAGACTTCATCAGTACATGAACTGAGAACTTTCAGATGTCCAAACTGAATTTAGAAAAGGTAGAAAGGAACCAGAGATTGAATTGCCAATATTCATTTGATCATAGAGAAAGCAAGAGAATTCCAGAAAAACACCTACTACACTAAAGCCTTTGACTGTGTGGATCACAAAACCTGTGGAAGATACTTAGAGAGATGAGAATTACCTGTCTCCTGAGAAACCTGTATGCCAGTCTAGAAGCAACAGTTAGAATCTTACGTGGAACAATGAACTGGTTCAAAATTGGGAAAGGAGTACAAGGTGGTATATTGTCACCCTATTTATTTAACTTATGTGCAGTGTGTGTGTGCACACTTGCTTAGTTGCTTCAGTCATGTCCAGCTCTTTGTGACACTATGGACTGTAGCCTGCCAGGCTCCTAGGTCCCTGGGATTCTCCAGGCAGGAATACTAGAATGGGTTGCCATGCCCTCTTCCAGAGGATATTCCCCACCCAGGGATCAAACCCATGTCTCCTACATTGCAGGCAGATTCTTTATCACCCTGGAAGACCATATGCAGAGTACATCATGTGAAATGCTGGGCTGGATGAATCACATGCTGCAATCAAGATTGCCCAGAGAAATATCAACAACCTCAGATACGCAGATGGTACTTCTCTATTGGCAGAAAGAGAAACTGAAGAGTCTCTTGATGAGGGTGAAAGAGGAGAGTGAAAAAGCTGGCTTAAAGCTCAGTAATCAAAAAAATAAATATCATGACATCCAATCCCATTACTTCATGGGAAATGTATGGGCAAAAAGTGGAAGCAGTGACAGATTTTATTTTCTTGAGATTCAAAATCACTGCAGACAGTAGCTGAAGACATGAGATTAAAAGACACTTGTTTCTTGGAAGGACACCTATGACAAGCCTAGACAGCATATTAAAAAGCAGAGATATTACCTTGCCGAGAAAAGTCTATCAAGTCAAAGCTATAGTTTTTTCAGTAGTCATGTATGGATGTGAGAGTTGGGCCATTAAGGAGGCTGAGCACCAAAGAATTGATGCCTTCAATTTGTGGTTCTAGAGAAGCCTCTTGAGAGTCCCTTAGACAGCAAGGAGATCAAACCAGTCAATCTTAAAAGAAATCAACCCTGAATATTCATTGGAAGGTCTGATGCTGAATCTGAATACTCTGATACTTTGGCCAACTAATGCAAAGAGCCAACTCATTGGATAAGACCCTGATAAGACCCTTCAATTGGAATGATTGAAGGCAAAAGGAGAAGAGGGTGGCAGAGGATGAGACAGTTGGGTGACATCACCAATTCAATTGGACATGACTGTGAACAAACTGCTGCACTCAATATGGCAGCAAATTTGGAAAACTCAGCAGTGGCCACAGGACTGGAAAAGGTCAGTTTTCATTCCAGTCCCAAAGAAAGCCAATGCAAAAGAATGCTCAAACTACCGCACAATTGCACTCATCTCACACGCTAGTAAAGTAATGCTCAAAATTCTCCAAGTCAGGCTTCAGCAATATGTGAACCATGAACTTCCTGATGTTCAAGCTGGTTTTAGAAAAGGCAGAGGAACCAGAGATCAAATTGCCAACATCCTCTGGATCATGGAAAAAGCAAGAGAGTTCCAGAAAAGCATCTATTTCTGCTTTATTGACTGTGCCAAATCCTTTGACTGTGTGGATCACAATAAACTGTGGAGAATTCTTAAAGAGATGGGATCTGCCATCTGATCTGCCTGATCTGCCTCTTGAGAAATTTGTATGCAGGTCAGGAAGCAATAGTTAGAACTGGACATGGAACAACAGACGGGTTCCAAATAGGAAAAGGAGTTCGTCAAGGCTGTACATTGTCACCCTGTTTATTTAACTTATATGCAGAGTACATCATGAGAAACCCTGGACTGGAAGAAACACAAGCTGGAATCAAGATTGCCGGGAGAAATATCAACAACCTCAGATATGCAGATGACACCACCTTTATGGCAGAAAGTGAAGAGGAACTCAAAAGCCTCTTGATGAAAGTGAAAGAGGAGAGTGAAAAAGTTGGCTTAAAGCTCAACATTCAGAAAACTAAGATCATAGCATCCAGTCCCAGCACTTCATGGGAAATAGATGGGGAAACAATGGAAACAGTGTCAGACTTTATTTTTCTGGGCTCCAAAATCACTACAGATGGTGGCTGCAGCCATGAAATTAAAAGATGCTTACTCCTTGGAAGGAAAGTTATGACCAACCTAGATAGCATATTCAAAAGCAGAGATATGACTTTGCCAACAAAGGTCTGTCTAGTCAAGGCTATGGTTTTTCCTGTGGTCATGTATGGATGTGAGAGTTGGACTGTGAAGAAGGCTGAGCGCTGAAGAGTTCATGCTTTTGAACTGTGATGTTGGAGAAGGCTCTTGAGAGTCCCTTGGACTCCAAGGAGACTCAACCAGTCCATTCTGAAGGAGATCAGCCCTGGGATTTCTTTGGAAGGAATGATGCTAAAGCTGAAACTCCAGTTCTTTGGCCACCTCATGCGAAGAGTTGACTCATTGGAAAAGAC
Organism: Bos indicus; assembly: GCF_029378745.1. Taxonomy (NCBI): domain Eukaryota; kingdom Metazoa; phylum Chordata; class Mammalia; order Artiodactyla; family Bovidae; genus Bos; species Bos indicus. The sequence continues at coordinate 56,370,002 of NC_091768.1, read as the reverse complement.
TCTGATGCTGGGAGAGATTGGGGGCAGGAGGAGAAGGGGACGACAGAGGATGAGACGGCTGGATGGCATCACCGACTTGATGGACGTCAGTCTCAGTGAACTCCAGGAGTTGGTGATGGACAGGGAGGCCTGTCGTGCTGCGATTCATGGAGTTGCAAAGAGTCGGACATGACTGAGCGACTGATCTGATCTGTGAACAAACTCCTGGAGATAGTTAGGGACAGGGAAACCTGGTGTGCTGCAGTCCATGGGGCTGCAAAGAGTCAGACACAACTTAGTCACTGAACAACATTATCTAGATCACCATGCATCCACCTCGTATTAATACTATGTTAAAGACCAAGCATATAGCTTTAAGTCATCCTATGAAACAGAGTCCTTTTAATGAAATGTAGGAGCATAGCAATGGGAGCTTGGTTAACTTTCAACCTAAGAATCCTGAATTATAGTCATTTTTGGAATTGCCATTGGGGATATCAGGTAAGAGTAGCACATACTTCTCCAATAAGTATAGGCTTTCTTCACATTTATTTTGTTCCACTATTTTTCATGTTGTCTATTCCTAAAGTATGTGTATGTAATGTATCCATACCCACTCCCAGAAGTCCTTTTTCTTTTTTTTTTAACTTTTCCCATGGTGTCCATGAGAGTCATCATTATAATTTTATTTACCCAGGATTCCTGTGGGTCTCCTCTTCCAAATCCTGCACCACCAAAAACACACACTTTGAAGTTTTGTTTTTATTTTTTCTTGTTTTTGCTTCTTCCACAAGTATTCTTTCTTCAGACTTCTGATCTGTTTCACTGTCTCTTTTTAATTTGTCACTTTGAATAATTTCTTATCATTATTTTCTTTCCTTATTCTTCCAGAAATATCTCAATCACTCAACTGAACCCTCCAGTGGGTCCCTGTTTTTTAGTGCAGTCTATTAAACATGTTGTGCTTAACCTAGTGTAAACTATGCCCCTCACACTTACATTAGATTAGCAATAGGTTATGCTTCAAGTGCTAGCTTTCCTGTTGTTGAAATAAGTATGCATATTTGTTTTTATAACTTTTTAATGTAATTGTGTAGCACAATATAGTATAATTTCCCTGGTGGCTCTGAGGGTAAAGCATCTGCCTACAATGCGGGAGACCTGGGTTCGATCCCTGGGTCAGGAAGATCCCTTGGAGAAGGAAATGGCAACCCACTCCAGTACTCTTGCCTGAAAAATCCCATAGATGGTGAAGCCTGATAGGCTACAGTCCATGGGGTTGCAAAGAGTCAGACATGACTGAGCAACTTCACTCACTACACAGATTTGAGGTCTTACGATAGATATAAATTCCCAATTCTGACTCTAACTTCTAAGTGATTTGAATGATTCAAACTACAATTTACTCATCTGTTAAATGGAAATAATAATACTGTCCTCATAGAATAGTAAAGAGAAAATAATGATGTATTTAATTACTTATCACAATGCCAAAAAAGATAACAATTATTAGCAATTACATGATTTTTATCATTATATTATCACACATTAAATTTCACTAGACTTTTGAAATCAATATGGATAAAATTCATTTAAAATATGATTCTGTATGGAACAGATCAGATCAGGTCAGATCAGTTGCTCAGTCGTGTCCGACTCTTTGCGACCCCATGAATCGCAGCAAACCAGGCCTCCCTGTCCATCACCAACTCCCGGAGTTCACTCGGATTCACGTCCATCGAGTCAGTGATGCCATGCAGCCATCTCATCCTCTGTTGTCCCCTTCTCCTCTTGCCCCCAATCCCTCCCAGCATCAGAGTCTTTTCCAATGAGTCAACACTTTGCATGAGGTGGCCAAAGTACTGGAGTTTCAGCTTTAGCATCATTCCTTCCAAAGAAATCCCAGGGCTGATCTCCTTCAGAATGGACTGGTTGAGTCTCCTTGGAGTCCAAGGGACTCTCAAGAGCCTTCTCCAACATCACAGTTCAAAAGCATGAACTCTTCAGTGCTCAGCCTTCTTCAAAGTCCAATTCTCACATCCATACATGACCACTGGAAAAACCATAGCCTTGACTAGCCGGACCTTTGTTGGCAAAGTAATGTCTCTGCTTTTGAATATGCTATCTAGGTTGGTCACAACTTTCCTTCCAAGGAGTAAGCATCTTTTAATTTCATGGCTGCAGTCACCATCTGCAGTGATTTTGGAGCCCAGAAAAATGAAGTCTGAAGTCTGATACTGTTTCCACTGTTTCACCATCTATTTCCCCTGAAGTGATGGGACCGGATGCCATGATCTTAGTTTTCTGAATGTTGAGCTTTAAGCCAACTTTTTCACTCTCCTCTTTCACTTTCATCAAGAGGCTTTTGAGTTCCTCTTCACTTTCTGCCATAAGGGTGGTGTCATCTGCATATCTGAGGTTATTGATATTTCTCCCGGCAATCTTGATTCCAGCTTGTGTTTCTTCCAGTCCAGGGTTTCTCATGATGTACTCTGCATATAAGTTAAATAAGCAGTGTGACAATATACAGCCTTGATGAACTCCTTTTCCTATTTGGAACCAGTCTGTTGTTCCATGTCCAGTTCTAACTGTTGCTTCCTGACCTGCATACAAATTTCTCAAGAGGCAGATCAGGTGATCTGGTATTCCCAACTCTTCCAGATTTTTCCACAGTTTATTGTGATCCACACAGTCAAAGGATTTGGCACAGTCAATAAAACAGAAATAGATGTTTTTATGGAACTCTCTTGCTTTGTCCATGATCCTGTGGATGTTGGCAATGTGATTTCTGGTTCCTCATCCTTTTCTAAAACCAGCTTGAACATCAGGAAGTTCGTGGTTCACATATTGCTGAAGCCTGACTTGGAGAATTTTGAGCATTACTTTACTAGCGTGTGCGATGAGTGCAATTGTGCAGTAGTTTGAGCATTCTTTGGCATTGGCTTTCTTTGGGATTTGAATGAAAACTGACCTTTTCTAGTCCTGTGGCCACTGCTGAGTTTTCCAATTTGCTGACATATTGAGTGCAGCACCTTCACAGCATCATCTTTCAGGATTTGGAATAGCTCAACTGGAATTCCATCGCCTCCACTAGCTTTGTTCATAGTGATGCTTTCTAAGGCCCACCTGACTTCACATTCTAGGATGTCTGGCTCTAGGTCAGTGATCACACCATCGTGATTATCTGGGTCGTGAAGATCTTTTTTGTACAGTTCTTCTGTGTATTCTTGCCATCTCCTCTTAATATCTTCTGCTTCTGTTAGGTCCATACCATTTCTGTCCTTTATCGAGCCCATCTTTGCATGAAATGTTCCCTTGGTATCTTTGATTTTCTTGAAGAGATCTCTAGTCTTTCCCATTCTGTTGTTTTCCTCTATTTCTTTGCATTGATCACTGAAGAAGGCTTTCTTATCTCTTCTTGCTATTCTTTGGAACTCTGCATTCAGATGCTTATATCTTTCCTTTTCTCCTTTGCTTTTCACTTCTCTTCTTTTCACAGCTATTTGTAAGGCCTCCCCAGACAGCCATTTTGCTTTTTTGCATTTCTTTTCCGTGGGAATGGTCTTGATCCCTGTCTCCTGTACAATGTCACGAATCTCATTCCATAGTTCATCAGGCACTCTATCTATCAAATCTAGGCCCTTAAATCTATTTTTCACTTCCACTGTATAATCATAAGGGATTTGATTTAGGTCATACCTGAATGGTCTAGTGGTTTTCCCTACTTTATTCAATTCAAGTCTGAATTTTGCAATAAGGAGTTCATGGTCTGAGCCACAGTCAGCTCCTGGTCTTGTTTTTGCTGACTGTATAGAGCTTCTCCATCTTTGGCTGCAAAGAATATAATCAATCTGATTTTGATGTTGACCATCTGGTGATGTCCATGTATAGAGTCTTCTCTTGTGTTGTTGGAAGAGGGTGTTTGCTATGACCAGTGCATTTTCTTGGCAAAACTCTATTAGTCTTTGCCCTGCTTCATTCCGTATTCCAAGGCCAAATTTGCCTGTTACTCCAGGTGTTTCTTGACTTCCTACTTTTGCATTACAGTCCCCTATAATGAAAAGGACATATTTTTTAGGTGTTAGTTCTAAAAGGTCTTGTATGTCTTCATAGAACCGTTCAACTTCAGCTTCTTCAGCGTTACTGGTTGAGGAATAGATTTGGATTACTGTGATATTGAATGGTTTTCCTTGGAAACAAACAGAGGTCATTCTTTGGTTTTTGAGATTGCTTCCAAGTATTGTATTTCGGACTCTTTTGTTGACCATGATGGCTACTGCATTTCTTCTGCGGGATTCCTGCCCACAGTAGTAGATATAATGGTAATCTGAGTTAAATTCATCCATTCCAGTCCATTTCAGTTCACTGATTCCTAGAATGTCGACATTACTCTTGCCATCTCTTGTTTGACCACTTCCAATTTGCCTTGATTCATGGATCTGACATTCCAGGTTCCTATGCAATATTGCTCTTTACAGCATTGGACCTTGCTTCTATCACCAGTCACATCCACAGCTGGGTATTCTTTTTTCTTTGGCTCCATCCCTTCATTCTTTCTGGAGTTACTTCTCCACTGATCTCCAGTAGCATATTGGGCCCCTACTGACCTGGGGAGTTCCCCTTTCAGTATCCTATCATTTTGCCTTTTCATACTGTTCATGGGGTTCTCAAGGCAAGAATACTGAAGTGGTTTGCCATTCCCTTCTCCAGTGGACCACATTCTGTCAGATCTCTCCACCATAACCCACCCATCTTGGGTTGCCCCATGGGCATGGCTTAATTTCTTTGAGTTAGACAAGGCTGTGGTCCTAGTGTGATTAGATTTACTAGTTTTCTGTGAGTATGGTTTCAGTGTGTTTGCCCTCTGATGCCCTCTTGCAACAGCTACCGTCTTACTTGGGTTTCTCTTATCTTGGGCGTGGGATATCTCTTCATGGTTGATCCAGCAAAGCGCAGCATTGCTCCTTACCTTGGACAAGGGGTAGCTCCTCACTGCTGCCCTTCCTGACCTTCAACATGGAATAGCTCCTCTAGGCCTTCCTGTACCCATGCAGCCACTGCTCCTTGGATGTGGGGTTGGTCGGCCTGGCCACCGCCCCTGGCCTCGGGCGTGGGTTGCTCCTCCTGCCCGCTGCCCCTGGCCTTGGGCTTAGGGGCATGGGGTAGCTCCTCCCGGCCCCGCCCCTGACCTCGGACGCTGAGTATCTCCTCTCAGCCGCCCCCCTCTGACATTGGACGCAGGGTAGCTCCTCTTGGCCATTCCTGCGCCATCACAGTCTGGTACTCTCGGCTGCTGCCCCTGACCTCAGACGTGGGGTAACTCCTCTTGGCCGCTGCCCTTCGGGCATGGGGTCCTCCCGGCTTCTGCCCCTGACTTCAGACATGGGGTGGTTCCTCTCGGCCATGCTTATGGCGCCAGGCTGAGCTCCCTGTGCTATATAGCAACTTCCTACTAGCTATCTATTTTACACACAGAAATATAAATTTAAAGTTTACCTAAATCTTAAATTTATATTTCTGTGTGTAAAATAGATAGCTAGTAGGGAGTTGCTATATAGCACAGGGAGCTCAGCCTGGTGCTCTGTGATGACCTAGAAGAGTGAGATGGGGTGTCTGTGTGGGAGGGAGGCTTAAAAGGGAGGAGATACATATGTATACTAATAGCTTATTTATATTGTTGTACAGCAGAAATCAACACAATATTGTAAAGCAATTATCTTCCAATTAAAAAACATAAAAGAATATTTCCATAGTGCACAGTACTTGAGACTTGCTGAAGACTTACTATGTAAAAACAGCATAAAGATGATTTAGTTGATTATCTGTCCCTTAAGAAATATATAGATATTCAACTGCTTTTTTAATTTCTCCAAAGAATTTAAATGTAACTTAACATCTTCTGACAAACTAAATGGATCTAAAATTTTTTTCTAAGACACACGTTTGCCATCAAAACTTCTTAGGTATAAAGGAAAAAGAAAAAAGAGGCAAGAAGTACAATCTTATCATGCCATTATGGAAATACTTTCTTATAAATCTGATAGTATGCTTTTTTCTCCTCACTGTAAATTTTATCAAAGTTTTTTTTTTTTTTCTAGAAAACGTGTGCTTGCTATCAACCTGATAATTAAGATATAAGAAAAAAATAATAAAGGCAAGATCTGGAATCCACTCTTACTTAAGCTGATTAACTGTTGTTCTCATCCCTTTGACAGGATTCCTAAAGATTTGTTGTAATTTCTCTATACATCTGCCTTCATAAGTGAAAAAAAAAAATTCTTTTTTTTTTTCTTTTACCACATCTTTTCTTACAGAGTAAATGAATAGGATGGGGGTAAAGAAAGAAAAAGAATATGTAAAGTGTATCTGTGCATGCTAAGTTGCTTCAGTCCTGTCCAACTTTTTGTGACCCTATGAACTGTAGTCCACCAGCCTCTTCTGTCCATGGCATTCTCCAGGCAAGAAGACTGCAGTGAGTTGCCATGCCCTCCTCCAGGGGATCTTCAAACCCATGTATCGAGCCTGTGTCTCCTGTGGCTCTTACATTGCAGGCAGATTCTTTACCACTGAGCCATGAGGGAAGCCCATGTAAAATGTATATATATAGGTAAAGGTTTATCAGTTCAATTCAGTTCAGTCACTCAGTCATGTCTGACTCTTTGTGACCCCATGAATCGCAGTATGCCAGGCTTCCCTGTCCATCACCAGCTCCTGGAGCCCATCCAAACTCATGTCCGTTGAGTCAGTGATGCCATCCAGCCATCTCATCCTCTGTTGTCCCATTCTCCTCCTGTCCCTAATCTTTCGCAGCATCAGGGTCTTTTCCAATGAGTCAACTCTTCGCATGAGGTGGCCAAAGTATTGGAGTTTCAGCTTCAACATCAGTCCTTCCAATGAACACCTAGGACTGATCTCCTTTAGGATGGACTGGTTGGATCTTCTTGCAGTGCAAGGGACTCTCAAGAGTCTTCTCCAACACCACAAAAGCATCAATTCATCAGTGCTCAGCTTTATTAACAGTCCAAGTCTCACATCCATACATGACAAATGGAAAACTATAGCCTTGACTAGACGGACCTTTGTTGGCAAAGTAATGCCTCTGCTTTTCAATATACTATCTAGGTTGGTCATAAGTGCCTTCTAAGGAGTAAGCGTCTTTGAATTTCATGGCTGCAATCACCATCTACCATGATTTTGGAGCCCCAAAAAATAAAGTCTGACACTGTTTCCATTGTTTCCCCATCTATTTGCCATGAAGTGATGGGACCAGATGCCATGATCTTCATTTTCTGAATGTTGAGCTTTAAGCCAACTTTTTCACTCTCCTCTTTCACTTTCATCAAGAGGCTTTTTACTTCCTCTTCACTTTTTGCCATAAGGGTAGTGTCTTCTGCATATCAGAGGTTATTGATATTTCTCCCAGCAATCTTGATCCCAGCTTGTGCTTCCTCCAGCCCAGCGTTTCTCATGATGTACTCTGCATAGAAGTTAAATAAGCAGGGTGACAATATACAGCCTTGATGTACTCCTTTTCCTATTTGGAACCAGTCTGCTGTTCCATGTCCAGTTCTAACTGTTGCTCCTGACCTGCATATACGTTTCTCAAGATGCAGGCCAGGTGGTCTGGTATTCCCATCTCTTTCAGAATTTTCCACAGTTTATTGTGATCCACACAGTCAAAGGCATTAGCATAGTCAATAAAGCAGAAATAGATGTTTTTCTGGAACTCTCTTACTTTCTATCTATATTATATGCATATAGAAAACCACTAGACAAATACATAGATATTTATATACATATATGATACAAATATATCAAAGAAAAGAAGAAATGTTCATAACTATTATAGTCATCATTTGTGCAACAGGTCATGTTATTGTTGCCATTATTTATCCTTCCCCAAAATAAATTCTTAATTGTTTGAAGTCAATTTTTCCTCCCATATTTTAAGGTTCCTGAAAGCAGGCACTTTTTCTCTTATTCATAACTGAATCTCTATAAATTGTAGTTGGATGAATGAATAAAAAATTGAAATCAGAAAAATATTTTAGAGCCTTTCATCTGAAAATAATGCTCTGTTCTAAATTGGTTCCTTTAGGAAGAAAAAACAAATCACAAAATATCTTTTATTTTGTATGTACATATGTATGATACTTTTTTATGTACATATGTATGTACTTTGTATGTACATATGTATGATGTATATATACTTTCCATGACCATGTTAAATGCAGTCACTCACATAATATATCACCAAGGTAAGGTAGAGCCTTTTGATGATGAAATCTTTCTTTTTTTGATTTCATGAAGGAATCTAACTAAGTAACAACTGCTACAAAATGCTTCCTAAATAAGGCTTAATGTGTCTTGCTATTCTAGAAAATCATCATTTCTGTGATCCAACCCAGAATTAAAAGGATTAAAAAAAAAAAAAACCCTGACTCTTCACTGAAAATTTGGGTTAAACAAAATATACTAGGAACTGTGGTTATTGTGGTTAATATGATTAAAAGTTTTAACTACAGATGTTGAAAGGAAACTTTCTAGTATAATAATATAGGTATAAAATCAATAAGAAACATCTCTAAAATTGGGAAACTAAAGAACTCTGTTTTTCTGCTGGTTTGACTAAGACAAATTAAATAGAAAGAATTTCCCAATTGTAAAAATGAATAGAATTGATAAAATTGCCTCAATTTTAAGATTTTCTCCTATTAGCTTGTCTTGTCTTAACCTTTGGCACCTGCTGGAAGTAACAGGAAGGCCTGGCATGCTACGATTCATGGGGTCGCAAAGAGTAGGACACAACTGAGCGACTGAACTGAACTGAACTGAGAAGTAAGAGCAGATGGCAAAAAAGAATGAACATGCAGGAAGGGAGACCAATAGAACTTGGAAATAAACTGATCATGGTAAACTGACAGCAATGTCCTTTCTATTCAGATATTGACTTAGATTGCATCCAAATTATCATCAGTTCAGTTCAGTTGAGTCACTCAGTCATGTCCAACTCTTTGTGACCCCATGGACTGCAGCATGCCAGGTTTCCCTGTCCATCACCAACTCCCAGAGCTTACTCAAATTCATGTCCATCACATCTGTGATGCCATCCAATCATTTCATCCTCTGTCTTCCCCTTCTCCTCCTACCTTCAGTCTTTCCCTGCATCAGGATCCTTTCCAATGAGTCAGTTCTTCAATCAGGTGGCCAAAGTATTGGAATTTCGGCTTCAACATTAGTCCTTCCAATGAATATTCAGGACTTATTTCTTTTAGAATGGACTGGTTGAGCATCTTCTCTAACACCACAGTTCAAAAGAGTCATTTCTTTGGCACTTAGCTGTCTTTACAGTCCAATTCTCACATCTATACATGTCTACTGGGAAACCCACGGTTTTGACTAGACAGACCTTTGTTGGTAAGGTAATGTCTCTACTTTTTAATATGCTGTCTAGATTGGTCATAGCTTTTCTTCCATGGAACAACTATCTTTTAGTTTCATGGATGCAGTCACCATCTGCAGTGATTTTGGAGCCCAAAAAAATAAAGTCTCTCACTGTTTCCATTGTTTCCCCACCTATTTGCCATGAAGTGGTGGGACCAGATGCCATGATCTGAATGTTGAGCTTTAAGCCAACTTTTTCATTCTCCTCTTTCACTTTCATCAGAAGGCTCTTTAGTTCTTCTTTGCTTTCTGCCATAAGGGTGGTGTAATCTGCATATCTGAGGTTATTGATATTTCTCCCAGCAATCTTGATTTCAGCTTGTGCTTCATCCAGCCCGGCATTTCACATGATGTACTCTGCATAGAAGTTAAATAAGCAGGGTGACAATATACATCCTTGATGTACTACATTCCAGATTTGGAACCAGTCTGTTGTTCCATGTCCAGTTCTGACTGTTGCTTCTTGTCATAGTGATGTTTATTTTCTGAGTTGTGCTGTGCTTAGTCACTCAATTGTGTCTGACTCTTTGCTTCCCCATGGACTGTAGCCTCCTAGGCTGTCCATGGGTTGCCATACCTTCCTCCAGGGGTTCTTCTCAAACCAGGCAATTGAACCTCAAATCTCCTGCATTATAGGAGGATTCTTTAATCTCTGAGCAACTAGGGAAGTTTGTTTATTTTACACTGGCAAAATTAATTTTAAATTTATATTATGAAGTTTTATGTCAATATTTCATGGTGTAATACAGGAAAAGAAAAAAAAAAAAAAGGACAAGCTAACATTCATAATTCATTATCCAGTGTACTACCTGGATCTGTCTTAGATTCACTGGGGTATGAGGTGAAATCACATCTGTACTAATCCCAGCCAAGCGTCTTGGAATCAGTGCCAATAAACAGGGCTAATATTTTCTTCTTGGTGCCTCCCTTCACCACTACATAGCCTTGCTCATAGTCATTTCAATTTTCATGAATAAACAAAGCACCACCTCTGTGCCCTGGGAAGTATCTACATAACCTGTAAAGTGATAAAATGTGTGTGTGTGTGCATGAGCATATGTATATATGTGCGACAGAGAGGGAAGAGAGAGAGAAATAAAGACAAGAGGGGTGTGTTGAATACAAATCTGATAATTTTATTGTCTTCCTTTACTAGAAAAAATATAAAAATCAATTTTTTTCTGTCAATTTTTTTCAGCAAACAATTTTAATAGAAGAATGTAATTTTAAAGAGAGAGCCCCTACTTCTTTATCAGTAATTTTATAATTTGGGTGTTTGTAGCAATTGGCAAGAAACCCAAAGGAGATTTATCTATAGTTACCAGCTGATGCCCAAGCAAGGCTTCACAGGATACTGTTCTGCTGGTGGCCATGATGGTTTAGGGACTGAATGATTGCTTTTAAGTTCAGAAACATGATTTGGTTGCTGCAGCCAAATGTAATGAGTTACTCAGGACCTAACATTCTTATTAAATCATAAATGATTCTCTGGGAAAACTCAAATATTTGTAGTTTTTGCTAACTCAGGCATTCATTCCTTCTCACAAACTGGACTACCATCTCTTAAGTGTTCTCCTGGCCTGACAAACTTTAATCCTTCCAGCCTCAGCTCAAATACTAGCTTAAAGGAAAATTATTCCTTGACTTTGGAGTTTCTCCTATGTGCCAAACTGCCATCTAGAGAAAATTCTCTTACAATAATCAACTCATGTAATTATTTATTTATTTGTCTGTTATGTCTACCTCTTCTATAATGTAAGCTTGCTCATGTATAGGGGTATATATTACCCTATACATGGACTGGTTATGTAGTCATATCAACTTTCAGGTGATTTATTGATCTAATGTATTATCATTAACATGTTAATGTTAATGTATTTATTAATGTCATTGAGTCATCATTAGTGATCTATATCTCTTTATCTTATTGTAAGCTGATGTTACCAGAAATGTAATATTTACAAGAGAAAATATTAATATGTTCAGAATTAATCTTTTGTAGAGAGTTGGACTGTGAAGAAAGCTGAGCTCTGAAGAATTGATGCTTTTGAACTGTGGTGTTGGAGAAGAGTCTTGAGTCCCTTGGACTGCAAGGAGATCCAACCAGTCCATCCTAAAGGAGATCAGTCCTGGGTGTTCTTTGGAAGGAATGATGCTAAAGCTGAAACTCCAGTACTTTGGCCACCTCATGCGAAGGGTTGACTCATTGGAAAAGACTCTGATGCTGGGAGGGATTGGGTGCAAAAGGAGAAGGGGATGACAGAGGATGAGATGACTGGATGGCATCACTGACTCGATGGACATGAGTTTGAGTGAAGTCCGGGAGTCGGTGATGGACAGGAAGGCCTGGCATGCTGCAATTCATGGGGTTGCAAAGAGTTGGACAGGACTGAGCGACTGAACTGAACTGAACTGAACTGAATGTGTTTTAGCCCACTTCATTGTTTCTTGTTTGATGAACCTACAAATTCAAAGAACAGTATTTATGTTGGGTGTTCAATAAAAGTTGGAATAACTTCTATAAATAGACTGTGATGCAATAACATTCAATTCAGTGAATTCCTTCATTTTATCAGATCAGATCAGTCGCTCAGTCGTGTCCGACTCTTTGTGACCCCGTGAATCGCAGCATGCAGCATGTTCAAAAGCAGAGACATTACTTTGCCAACAAAGGTTTGTCTAGTCAAGGCTATGGTTTTTCCTGTGGTCATGTATGGATGTGAGAGTTGGACTGTGAAGAAGGCTGAGCACCTTCATAGGCGCTATATAGGTTGGTCATAACTTTCCTTCCAAGGAATAAGCGTCTTTTAATTTCATGGCTGGTGTCACCATCTGCAGTGATTTTGGAGCCCAGAAAAATAAAGTCTGACACTGTTTCCACTTTTTCCCCATCTATTTCCCATGAAGTGGTGGGACCAGATGCCATGATCTTCATTTTCTGAATGTTGAGCTTTAAGCTAACTTTTTCACTCTCCACTTTCACTTTCATCAAGAGGCTTTTGAGTTCCTCTTCACTTTCTGCCATAAGGGTGGTGTCATCTGCATATCTGAGGTTATTGATATTTCTCATGATGTACTCTGCATATAAGTTAAATAAACAGTGTGACAATATACAGCCTTGACAAACTCCTTTTCCTATTTGGAACCAGTCTGTTGTATTCAGTATTTCAGAAATTATTATGAGATAAAAATTATATTCAAGTGTGTATGTGAAGAATGACACACTACTTTCAGCTTTGCAATTAAGAAATTCTGTGATGCTGGCCAGCAAAGATAATCTCTGAATTTGTTCTCTTTTCTGTGGAACAAGTGAATTTAATGAATTAATCTCTGAATTTTCTCCCAGATATAAGAATCTATTGTTTTATTCTGTGACACCATGTTATCAGTGATACATGAGACTTCAGAGTTACCATAAAATGTCCATAACAAAACAGCAAAAATTTTTCAGGATAATTTCCCCCCTGATAAATACTCTCTACTGTGGCAACATTCATCATTTAAATTGACACCTGCAAGCTCAAAGCTCAATTAAAAGTGATTAGAAGCACATTAGACAAAAATATAAGGCTATATGTAGATACATTTGAAAAAAATAATCCTTCAAGATGGATTAAGTCTGCATTGCAAATGTCTGTGTACTTTTCTATATATCCTATAGGAATTAAAATATTTTGAGGCAGGGGAACACATATTATTAATTTTTGTTTCTTCAGTGTCTCATAAATAGCATGAACATAATACCTGTTCAGTGAATAATAAATAGAAAGTTTATATACTTCACACATATACTTCTTCTTGCTATCACTTAGTAATGTATAGGAAGATTCTATTATTATAATATTCCATATATGAGTACCAAAGTATAAATGACTCTGGGAACATTTGTAAAATAGGCCAAAACAGCATTTAGTATCTCTGGGACCCTTTTTATCCCAAATTGCTTGGCTACATTCCCAGATACCATTGCTATATTTCTGTCATAGCTTTTCTATCCCATTTATGGTTAACATCACTCAAAACTTCGTGTGTGTGTATGAGCATGCACTTGCAGTGTGTTGAGTATGATGGATGGATAGGAACACGGTCCAGTAAATAATGCATTAATTTGTTTTATTCAATTAAATATGTATTTTTGAGTATTTCAAACTACACATAATAATATGTTAGGTACTGTAAGAATTGGTGACCCACTGTCCCTCAGACTTGGGCTGTATGTTTTAATAGGAGAGCTCATATAATTGTAAACATACTGGCATGTGGGTGACAATGTTAAATCCTGCCACCTCAGCGGCTGTCTACTCAGCTTTTATCTATTACTGAGTCTCACTTCGTTGGCCAATTTCCCCCTCCTTAGGTGAATGAGGACTTCCCGGTGACTCAGTGGTAAAGAACCTCCATCAGTGCAGGAGTAGCAGGAGATACAGGTTCCAAACCCACTCCAGTATTCATGCCTGGAGAATCCCATGGACAGAGGAGCTTGGTGGGCTACAGTCCATAGGGTTGCAAAGAGTCTGACAGGACTGAAGTGACTTAGCATGCATGCCAGTGAATGCAGGTTGCCTCACTGCATTTCTTTTTTTTAATTAAATTATTTAAATTGGAGGCTAATTACAATATTGTAGTGGCATAGCAAAATCAACAGAAGACTACTAGTTTTGCTGCTTCTGTCAGTTCTTGCAGATACCAGAAAGATTTCAGACAGTAAAATGGCCATTGCTATCAAGATGTTTGAATTATAACAGCGAGGCAAATGCTAATTTCTTCAGAAAATTATTTCTTCTCTTTTCAACTGTAGATTTATTTTAAATTAGACAAAAGTAGTAGATATTTGCAAATCTTATCAAACCAGTGAAATAATCTATATACCATTTTGGAGGTTTCTAATATAATAGTGTTATAAAACTATCCTTATGAATCAATTTGTTTCAGATTCTGAAAAATAATAGAGGTCCATTAAAGAAAAAATTTAAACTGTGTTCATAATTTCAATTTCAAAAGAGCTGCTGAGTTTCTCATACTAGAACAAGCCACTATTATTTTAATACGGTATTGTCCTACTAGTCAACTGCACATTTCTAAAAGCAAAATAGGGATCAACCCTGCTCCTACACACAATCTTCTTTATTTTTCTGTTCTCCTCCCCCCACCAAAGAAGTATTCATTAGTAGTGACTGTCTTGAAAATTGGACCTACTATTATATGCAGAATCTATTACAGGAATGAAATAAAAACCTTATAGCCTCCAGCAATTGCTTTTGATGGTTGCTCTCTAACTCTTCCTTTGTCAATCTGGAAGGACCTATAGTTCACAATTTTTGTTTTCTTTCTTTTGCTCTGAGACTACCTATAACCCTTGTAAGGCAGAGGTCAGGCCAAGGGAACATCTGTATAAATGCAGATCAGGTTTGCTGTGTTCAAAGAAATGAGCTGCTTTAAAATAAGCATTTTCTCATCAGTATTCTGTACCATCATGTTTCCCTTTTCATGTAGGAGAAAAATACAATAGTGAACTGAAGAAAAGATGATAAAAGACGATGATTCAGGGTATGTGTGTGTGGGGGGGGGGAGCTGGGGGTTGCTTCTTAATTGAGTTTAAAAGTAAGAAAAGAGAAGAAAATAGTTCCAAAGTCTTCTCTTGGTGAGATATCTTAGGATCTTTTTGAAATGTATGTATTTATATGACATCCAGTTTTAGTGTACCAGATAGAAACTGTAAGATGTAGATAGGAGGCTTATGAGTATTGTGGACAAGGAGCTGGGCACCAGCTGAAGGGCAAACTTGTCAAAGCTACTCAGAGAAACAGAGGTAGGACCACTTTGTGATAATCAAATTCACCCAAAGGAACACTGTATACTCCAGAAACATTGAAGTTATTTTCTGCTTTGTGTGCATATAGATATAATTTTAAATCTGGAAATCACTGCATATAGATATAATTTTAAATCTGGAAATCACTGCACTTGTTTGTTTTGGCAAGAATATTTTCTTTATGAACTATCTCTCAGATTCTCTCTAACATGTACACAAACCCTAACTTAGTAATTTCACTAAATCAACTTGTACTTAAATGGCAGTGATACTTTTCTAACATGTCCTCTCTTCAGTTGAAATCAAACAATGCTACTGATGTCTTTCTCAAACATTTATTTTTCTGTATGTCATTTGCTAATTTAAAAAACTTTCAAAAGAATATTCTAATCATGACAGGGACTGATGTTATGTTATAAGCACCTAATAATTCTTCATTCCCTTCCTTTCGAGAAAGATTGATCTTAAGGAAACGATTTTAATTTTTTTCCCAGAGCTGATTACTGTTGTGATTGATACTGACTGGAGAATCAGAAAGGGGACTAAACCACCTAGAGATGGCCCATTAATCATCCAGAACCCTTAAACCCCATGATATTTTTCTCCTCTCACTTTGTGTCATATGGACAACCCACTTTCCAAAGAGCTTTGAACAGAGAGAGGGTGGGAGGCTACAGACTTCATGACGGGTGAACACAATGAAGGGGAGACCTATAAGCAAAGTGGCACTGGATAAAACCAGTTGGATATTTTCTTATGAGCTGGGGCATCCTTAGACACATCACTATTGCTAGAGATGAGTAAAGCTTAATTTAGGATGTTTTGTTATAAGATGTATTATATATTACACTTCCTAACACACCCAACTTGGGGTGGTTTCTTTCTTACCTCCCTAATAAACTATAAGGAAAATTCCACATTTTTCTTCACACATTTTAAACTTAGTGTCACTTGTGATCCATACTTATGATCCATGGTGTGAACACCATGGCAGAAACTAGTCTCCAGACAAGGCCTGGATGATAGGAGAGTTCACCCAAGAAGATCCAGTAATACTTATGTGAAATTTCAAAATCTAGCATCAGGACTTCTGAATCTCAGGTGCACTGTTCAGCTGCTCCTCTCATTAAATCATCATCCAGACATGCCAACAGTGCAAATCACTATGGTGGCCAAGTTGTTAGACTTTCAATTCAAGCAGTTGAAGAATGGTCTGACAGAGGTTTCATGGTGCATAATATACAATTTTAAAGTCAGAGGTAAATTACTTCAACAGCTCTTGAGATAAAAACTGGGGAGATGTGTCATTCTAAATGGAATCTATAATGAGAAGCTGGGTATATACCACATTACATATTTTCAATAAGTTGAGAAACGTTAAGAAACACCATATTAAGTTCTTAAGGCAATGAGATCTTTCCTCAATAGAGAAAGAGATATGAAAATATTTTGATGCATTTGAGATACGTGCCAGGATTCTCAGTCAGGTATTGGTCTTCAGAGGTCTGAGCTCAAGCCAATGGACACCAGATTTAGTCCACTCCCAGAAGAGACAGGAAATTGTGAGGGTGCAAAACTTGTGATAGAAAATAAATACCTGAGTTTTAGGTAGAAATTCTGCTGAAATGTTACTGGAGTTAATAAGGAGTAAGGAATCAGGGTTTAAGAAAGCCTTGAGGGTAGAGAAATAATGGAGATTAATTAAATAACAATTTAGAAATCTAATGCCTATATTTCTCTTCTAGAAGCTCTTAGTTGTTCTCGATTCTAGCTATATATTTTTATATGTAGCTATATATTATTATACATTATAAACTCTTGTGTGATCTTTAAATTAAAAAAAATCAATGTCTACCTCCATTCCAATTTAATTAAATCTTAATCAAGGGGGATACTGTCTAGGTATCTTCATCAATTTTTGAAAGTCCCCCTGGTTTTTTAATGTTGCAGCCAGGGCTGAAAAATCACTGACTGAACTTGGAAAAGCAAGGAACTATGACAATTTCTAAGTATTTCCCTTGTTTTTGATAACTTCTCATGAATCAAGAGAGATTATGGGTTTCAGGGAGGGAGATCACAGAAGTGAACTGCCATTCTCATCACATCGTATCAAGGGGTGCCTGCTATCACGATGGCTTCTCATTGTCAGTGTTAGCCTCGATCACCTTGTTTAGGTAGTGTTTGTCAGTTTCTTTATTGTAAATTTCTTCATCGTTTCCCCCTTTCTATGCTCTAATTCAGGAAGTCATCACTCATAGCTCACATTTCGGGGTAGCCAGTTAAACTCCACCTCTTTGAGGGCAGAAGATCTACATACATTATTTGGAATTCCTCTGTGTAAGAGAGTTTGTAATAGCTTTTTAACTGATATTTCTACCTCTACTCTCTCCATGCCCTCTGTGCTCCTTTCTTTTGCACTATAACACAGAGGTTGTTTCAAAGCAGAAATCCTTCCTCTATTTAAAAGCTTCCAGTGATGGCCCATTAATAGAAACAAAATTCTAAGTCCTACAACTCAAGGTATAAAGCCCCTTATGCCTTATATACTCTAAACCAGTGCATCTCAACATTTATGCATGTGGGAATCACTGAGTTCCTTTGGAGTATGAGGCTGACTGGTCCCTATCTAGAGTTCTCCAATTTATTAGCAAAACATGCCTTTGAAATATTGTAGTACATACTGCTTTTTATTATTATAAAATATGTGACCTCACACAATTATTTTTTAAAGCTATCATCCCAATAATTATATTTACTTATTATATTATTCATAAATTTTCTGGAGTTTGCAGTTGATTATTTGGAGTCAGTGATTGCCTTTTGATATTTCGGAAGTACTCGGGTACATGTCATAAGCCTTTCAATTCTCACTCATTTCTACATTTTGAGTATAGTGTTTCCATGGAGCTGAAAAATGTAATTACTTTATAATCAAGAAATGTATTTTAATGCTGTTACAGATCTCTAGAGCAATGAAAACTTCTAATCTAAGATATTCCCCAGATAAACTATGTTATGAAGTGTCATCTGCATATAAGTTATTAATTTTCTTTCCATAATCTTTGACCTCATTTACCTATACTAAATTGTATTTATCACTTATTTGAATAATTATGGTAGAATATATTCAAATTAGTGTATTAAGACAAAATATAGATAACTTTAATGTATTTACATATAAACTGTCATTACAGGATATTTACTTAATATTATAAAAATCTATATTTTGTTATATAATTTTTTAATTTAAAAATCTTGTATTTCTAAATTAATATTTTTAAATTCAAATCTGAAAAATATAAAGTGTTTGCAAATAATTTTACTGCCTAGTTTATGCTATAAGAAGGGGCAATATTTTCAATATTTCTTTAAAATATAACTAATTCATATTAAAGGTATATTAGAAATGAGAAGAATGCCTGGATAGTGGAGCCTGGAGAGCTACAATCCATAGGGTCTAATAGAGTCAGACACAACTGAAGTGATTTAGCACTCTCTCACTGTTATTATAGATATAATTTGATAATTTCATATTTTTATTTCTCTTTTTGGAAATAACTTTATCAGTAATTCTATAGAAGCATCTATCAGTACATATTATGGAAATATGTTCATTGTCAAAATAAGAAAATCAAAAAGAAAAATAACCTTTCTTTAAAGCCATATTATCTACGTTTGCTATCATGAAAAACTGTCCTTGTGAAAAATATCATATATATATATATATATATATATATATATATACATACACACACACATATATATGTATACCCATATAATTGCAGTGTTATGCAAGGGCTTCCCAGTTGGCGCTAGTTGTAAAGAACCACCTGCCAATGCAGGAAACATAAGAGATGTGGGTTCGATCCCTGGATCAGGAAGATCCTCTGGAGGAGGGCATGACAACCCACTCCAGTATTCTTACCTGGAGAATCTCATGGATAGAGGAGCTTGGAGGTCTGCAGTCCATAAGGTTGCAAAGAGTCAGACATGACTGAAAAATGACTTAGTATGCTCACATGCCACGTGCCTTATGTAAATACATACAGTATTGGATTGGCCAAAATGTTCATTCAGGTTTTTCCATAACATCCTACAGAAAAACTCAAATGAAATTTTTTGGCAATTCAATAATAAAGTTTATATGTGTGTGTATATATAGAGATAGAAATAGTAATAAAATAAGCAAAGTTTCTAAAAAGACAACATTGGATGGAAGTACAATAAGTGATCCCAGAGTGGAGGGAACTGTCATAGACGCCCTGGGTCATGTCAGGTCAAACCCAGGCACTGGCCTCTTGAGTACTCCGCAGAAGCATGTCAGTCAAAGATTTTGCTGCAGACAGCCCCTCACTCCTGGAAGTTCAGACACCCAGAGGTGTGAGGAGATTAGGTGAAAACAGCTGGTGGGTCATGGTCTTTTAATTTAACAAAAAGCTAAAGTCCAGAGGGTAAATGAGCCAAGTAAATCTGGGAAGCCAGGCAGACTGCATACAGCATATGATAAACTTTAACATTTAGGAAAATGATCTCATAATGAAAGTCTGAAGTGTAGGAATGAATATTGAGTATCTAAATATAGACACACTGTATAAAATATATGATAAAGTTTCTAATATATGATAAAGGAGACAGAACTCTATTACCACAAAATAGCTTCAAACTATATAAGACAAATATTGATAAACATGAAGAAAATTTAAAAATCTGTCATCATAAATGGAACAAACTTCTGTCAGAAAGAGATCAAGTAGACAAATATTTCAGGAAAAATATGTAAGATTTGAATATCACAAAACCACATGCTTGATCTGAAAAATATATATCTCCACAGAGGACAGGTATCACACCAGAAGCCCTTCACCTCCCCCAACAACATAACCACATGTCTACTTCCATTGCCAATCAAACTCTATTTACCCTATTATATCAGATGTCTCTCCTTTGTACCCAAAGTCAATTCTCCAGCTCTATACCATACCATGTTCCTTTCCATCCCATTCTCAATAATGTAAGGGAATTCTTTAAAAGCCAAAACCGGGCTTTTTATAAATAGAGTAGAAAACACAAATAGATTGTGTGTACTTTCATGTTAACTTTTTATATCCACTTCTCATATTCCTTTTAGAGCTTTTCTGAAAAAGTACTCATGCTGAAACTAAATTTCCCTCCTCAAATAGTGAATAAACACGATTGAGCAAATGTCTCTTCTGAAATTTCATTCCAGTCTGTTACACACTTGCAAAAATTTATCTAAAAAGGGTACTTCACATGTTCTCAAAAGAGCTATAGAAAAATAAGCAGATATAGGCAAGTCAGTTTTAAATCACTCACTTTTTATTTGAATACAATTATATTTAGAAAAAGTAAATACGTACCCTTGAGATGGGAAGCTTTTCAGCCTCTAGAGCTCTGTAGGGGCTGAGGAATCCATTCAGTTCAGTTCAGTTCAGTTGCTCAGTCATGTCCAGCTCTTTGTGACCCCATGGACTGCAGCATGCCAGGCTTTCCTGTCCATTACCAACTCCTGGAGCTTACTCAAACTCATGTCCATAGAGTTGGTGATGCCATCCAACCATCTCATCCTCTGTTGTCCCCTTCTCCTCCTGCCTTCAATCCTTCCCAGCATCAGGGTCTTTTCCAATGAGTCAGTTCTTTGCATCAGGTGGCCAAAATATTGGAGTTTCAGCTTCAGCATCAGTCCTTCAAATGAATATTAGGGACTGATTTCCTTTAGGATGGACTGGTTGGATCTCCTTGCAGTCCGCAGGACTCTCAAGAGTCTTCTCCAACACCACAGTTCAAAAGCATCAATTCTTCTGTGCTCAGCTTTCTTCACAGTCCAACACTCACATCCATACATGACCACTGGAAAAACCATAGCCTTGACTAGACGGACCTTTGTTGGTAAAGTAATGTCTCTGCTTTTTAAAGTACTGTCTAAGTTGGTCATAGCCTTTCTTCCAAGGAGCAAGTGTTTTCTAATTTCATGGCTGCAGTCATCATCTGCAGTGATTTTGAACCCCAAAAAATAAAGTCTCTCACTGTTTCATTTCCCCATCTATTTGCCATGAAGAGGTGGGACTAGATGCCATGATCTTAGTTTTCTGAATGTTGAGTTTTAAGCCAACTTTTTCACTCTCCTTTTTCACTTTCATCAAGAGGCTCTTTACTTCTTCATTTTCTGCCATAAGGGTGGTGTCATCTGCATATCTGAGGTTATTGATATTTCTCCCAGCAACCTTGATTCCAGCTTGTGCTTCATCACACTAGGACTCTCCAATAGGAGAGGACAAAACACTATGGAGAGGACAAAATTAACCCAGAGGTGTGGGACCAGGGCGGGGCTTCCCAGGAATCTACTTCTATTGGCAGTCAAATTCTGTGGTAAATAACCCATCTGCCAATGCAGGAGACATTGGATCCCTTGGTTGGGAACATCCCTTGGAGGAGGCCATGACACCCCACTCCAGTATTCTTGCCTGGAGAATCCCATGGATAGAGGAACCTGCTGGCCTACAGTCAAATGGCCTCAGAGTTGGACATGACTGAAACGACTTAGCATGCAAATACATATGCTATATTTTTTTCTCATCTTCAGGTGACTCTTCTATTTATTCTCTAATCTGATAGGACATTTTCTATTATTATATGTGTTCAAATGAAGTCATGAACACATCAGAAGTCATCTCTATTTGGCTTAAAATCATAGATGAATTAATTAATTAAATTTTTATTAAATACAATGTTTCAGGCATTGTGATGTCTGAGAGTAGAAATTTAGATGAGAGACAATACAGATCAGTTAAATATTGTTTGAATATTTGATTTTTAATGTTTAAAAGATATGAATGCTGTTTTCTCATATATCAAAAGTCCAGAGGAAGGCAATGCAGCACTGCTATAGTAGCTGTACAAAAGTTCTCATGCTCCTTGGTTCTTTTTGTTTCTCTGCCCTGCCCCTTATGATTTTCATTCTCAAGATTACCACATGGACCAACATGGCTACTGGAGCTTCAGCTATTATCTTTGGTCCCAGGACGCAGGAAGGCAGGAGAAAAAAAACTTTAGAAAGTACCCATTATTTTAACATGTTTTTCCAGCTGCTCCACACAGCACTTCTCAGAACTTAGTCATGTGGCATAGCAGTTTTAAAGGGGTTTGTACTCTGCATGCTTCCTGAATGAATCGTTATTTCAGTAAGTAAAATCAGGATTCTATTAATGACTAGAAAAGTAAAAATGTGTCTTAGTAGGCAGGCATCTGTATTTGCCTTACAATTTCTTCCTGGCTTCAAAGAATATAGGATATAGTAGAGGAGATTAATAGATGCATTAAAAAATAGTGGTCATTTAGAAGTTATGATAAAGGTCTTCCTTGTTGGTACTGAGGGTCATAAATGGTGCATGGTTAAGTCCAGTTTGGAAGGTCATGAGAAATTTTCGTATATTTGTTTATTAATAGCATTGAATTCAAAGTGTTTCTATTGCAAAATTTTTCCGGACAATAGATAATTGGAATAAAGTTTGGTGTCAGGTATTTTATTTGCACTCTCATTTAATACTCAAATAACCCTGTGAAGTAAGTATTATTTTCAGTTTCTGATACAGCCATGTCTTTTTAAGTGGTAACAAAAACTTACACAGGACTACACCGCAGGTAATTAATGGGAGTAGTATTGAAATCCAGATCCTTCTCTCAGACTTTTTTTTTTTTTTAATACATCTACCAAAAGCATTCCAACTCAAGACACAGAATTGAAAAACAAGTCTCTCAGCCTTTTAATGAAGTGTGCAGTTACAATTTACTTTAAGGTATCCTTCTAGTTAATTGTATTCTAATATTACTCTAAACTAATATTCCAAGAGCTTAGATTTCAAATAATTGCCTTAAAGTCATCCTTCTCTAATTCCCTTCTGACTCCATATCTTTCTAGCCCCATATGAGATCTTAGCACCTTTTGAACAACCTTGTTATGTTTCGCTTGCTGAAAAAGTTTCACCTCTCCAAGGAAGAAACCAAGAAAAGCAAGTTCTCACTTTTCTTTTCAGTTCAACACGTGATTCAGGATTTGAGCAATATACTCGCTCAAGTGAAAATTTCTTTGGCAGAAATCCTCTTGAGTAGTAAGTACACCTTATATAGAGTTAATTTAATTGACACTGGATTTTCCAGAGTCCTAATGCTTACAACTTTGACTTTTGGTCCTAGAACTGATGATCATGCAGGCATAGTTTTGGTTGCATTCAAGTTGTGCTCTTGACAGATGAACGTCCTACAGGCAGCAATGGCGCAAGCTGCTTTTCTTGGAGTTCTGGGCCATCATTCTTGGAGTATTTTGGGCCACTATTCTTGGAACTTGAATACTGACACACCTTTCTCACAATTCTGTGAACTTCTCAATATAATTTTGATAAACAGTTTTCATTTTAAAACCAAAATTTACTTCTGCTGTTTTCAGGTGAGCATTTTGAGTAAATCAGTTCCTACATTAAATATCATACTTAAAGAAAAGCAAAATTTTTGAGGCCGAAAGGTAATGTTTCTGGAGAAACACTGGAGTAGCATACTAGGTCTCTCAATTACTAGTTTAATGACTAGAAAGGCATTTAACTTCTCAAAAGTTTTGTTTTCTTAATATGTGAATGAATATATTAAGATTCCACATACCTAGAAATGTTTTCTTTTTCCTGCCTTGATGAAGAGATGCAGTGAGACAAAGTAATGACCATAAAACCACTTAAAATTCCAGAGCTCCACGAAATTGGGGTTCAATTCTAGCTTCTCCATTTTAGCTATATGACCTTGTGACAATCACCTCAATTCTCTCTGTCCCAGTCTCCTCATCTGAAAATCAAATACTTATAGTTACTTAAATGATGGGGTTGTTTGAAATATTAATGACTTAATATGTTTAAGTCTTTAATATGTCTTCCAACAACACAAGAGAAGACTCTATACATGGACATCACCAGATGGTCAACACCGAAATCAGATTGATTATATTCTTTGCAGCCAAAGATGGAGAAGCTCTATAGAGTCAGCAAAAACAAGACCAGGAGCTGACTGTGGCTCAGACCATGAACTCCTTATTGCCAAATTCAGACTTTAATTGGAGAAAGTAGGGAAAACCACTAGATCATTCAGGTATGACCTAAATCAAATCCCTTATGATTATACAGTGGAAGTGAGAAATATATATAAGGGCCTAGATCTGATAGATAGAGTGTCTGAAGAACTATGGACTGAGCTTCGTGACATTGTACAGGAGACAGGGATCAAGACCATTCCCATAGAAAAGAAATGCAAAAAAGCAAAATGGCTGTCTGGGGAGGCCTTACAAATAGCTGTGAAAAGAAGAGAAGTGAAAAGCAAGGGAGAAAAGGAAAGATATAAACATCTGAATGCAGAGTTCCAAAGAATAGCAAGAAGAGATAAGAAAGCCTTCTTCAGTGATCAATGCAAAGAAATAGAGGAAAACAACAGAATGGGCAAGACTAGGGATCTCTTCAAGAAAATCAGAGATACCAAAGAAACATTTCATGAAAAGATGGGCTTGATAAAGGACAGAAATGGTATGGACCTAACAGAAGCAGAAGATATTAAGAAGAGATGGCAAGAATACACAGAAGAATTGTACAAAAAAGATCTTTATGACCCAGATAGTCACGATGGTGTGATCACTGATCTAGACCCAGACATCCTGGAGTGAGAAGTCAAGTTGGCCCTAGAAAGCATCACTACGAACAAAGCTAGTAGAGGCAATGGAATTCCAGTTGAGCTATTCCAAATCCTGAAAGATGATGCTGTGAAAGTGCTACACTCAATATGCCAGCAAATTTGGAAAACTCAGCAGTGGCCACAGGACTAGAAAAGGTCAGTTTTCATTCCAATCCCAAAGAAAGCCAATGCCAAAGAATGCTCAAACTACCACACAATTGCACTCATCTCACACGCTAGTAAAGAAATGCTCAAAATTCTCCAAGGCAGGCTTCAGCAATATGTGAACCGTGAAATTCTTGATGTTCAAGCTGGTTTTGGAAAAGGCAGAGGAACCAGAGATCAAATTGCCAACATCCGCTGGATCATAGAAAAAACAAGAGAGTTCCAGAAAAACATCTATTTCTGCTTTCTTGACTATGCCAAAGCCTTTGACTGTGTGGATTACAATAAACTGTGGAAAATTCTGAAAGAGATGGGAATACCAGACCACCTGATCTGCCTCTTGAGAAATTTGTATGCAGTTCAGGAAGCAACAGTTAGAGCTGGACATGGAACAACAGACTGGTTCCAAATAGGAAAAGGAGTTCGTCAAGGCTGTATATTGTCACCCTGCTTATTTAACTTATATGCAGAGTACATCATGAGAAACGCTGGACTGGAAGAAATGCAAGCTGGGATCAAGATTGCTGGGAGAAATATCAATAACCTCAGATATGCAGATGACACCACGTTTATGGCAGAAAGTGAAGAGGAACTCAAAAGCCTCTTGATGAAAGTGAAAGTGGAGAGTGAAAAAGTTGGCTTAAAGCTCAACATTCAGAAAATGAAGATCATGGCATCCGGTCCCACCACTTCATGGGAAATAGATGGGGAAACAGTGTCAGACTTTATTTTTCTTGGCTCCAAAATCACTACAGATGGTGACTGCCGCCATGAAATTAAAAGACGCTTACTCCTTGGAAGGAAAGTTATGACCAACCTAGATAGCATATTCAAAAGCAGAGACATTACTTGCCAACAAAGGTTTGTCTAGTCAATGCTATGGCTTTTCCTGTGGTCATGTATGGATGTGAGAGTTGGACTGTGAAGAAAGTTGAGCACCAAATAATTGATGCTTTTGAACTGTGGTGTTGGAGAAGACTCTTGAGAGTCCCTTAGCCTGCAAGGAGATCCAACCAGTCCATTCTGAAGGAGATCAGCCCTGGGATTTCTTTGGAAGGAATGATGCTAAAGCTGAAACTCCAGTACTTTGGCCACCTCATATGAAGAGTTGACTCATTGGAAAAGACTCTGATGCTGGGAGGGA
This sequence comes from Bos indicus, assembly GCF_029378745.1. Classification (NCBI taxonomy): domain Eukaryota; kingdom Metazoa; phylum Chordata; class Mammalia; order Artiodactyla; family Bovidae; genus Bos; species Bos indicus. Next base: position 56,343,738 of record NC_091768.1, on the reverse strand, counting down.
TTGGGGGCAGGAGGAGAAGGGGACGACAGAGGATGAGATGGCTGGATGGCATCACTGACTCGATGGATGTGAGTCTGAGTGAACTTCGGGAGTTGGTGATGGACAGGGAGGCCTGGCGTGCTGCGATTCATGGGATCGCAAAGAGTCGGACACAACTGAGCGACTGATATCATCTTATCTGATCTGAATATGTTTAAAAGGCTTATATAGTATTTGATACATAGAAAGCTTTGTAAGTCATTATGTGTTAGCTATGATTATTACTGTTGTCATTGTATTTGTGATGGTACCTGAAGGACTTTATTAAAATATAGATTGTAGGGCTTCAACTGAATTTCCAAGCTTAGCCATTTATATTAGAATAATTATACATAGTGATTGATTTTGGAGCACAACTAAAATTGAGAACCACTGAACCACAAATAATGTGTGGTATGTGTGCTCAGTCATGTCCCACTCTTTGAGACCCTTTGGACGTTTTTAATGTTAGCCAAGTGACAGAAGGTTTCTATTTTCATGCCTCAGTAAAAGCAAGGAAAAACACATTAAGTTGAATAGGCAAAAAATATATTGTAAAGATACAGAAACGGCATGATGTAATGAAAAGTCCTATTAAGAAAGCCCAGAGTCATGTGCTAGCATCTGGCTCTCAGACCATCTTACTCATTGACCTTGGACCCCTTGCATAATCTTATTGCCTTTCAATTTTTAGAACCAAAGCTAAAAGTGTTGATTAGATGACCCAGAATGGTTTCATGTTGAGACTTATTGACTGAAATATCTGGGAAGAAATGTATGTGTCTGTGTGTGTGTGTATGTGTATGTATATATATATATATATATATATATAATGCATTATATGGGGTAGCTAGGATTCAGGAATCAGAAAAACTTGCTAATTTATTTCTTAGTGTATGACTTTGAACAAGCATCTTAATTCACTTAGTATAAAATATAAAATTTTTAAAATAGGGTTATGTGGTACATATGCAAGAATGCAATAAAAATAAATACAAAATTATTTAAAAACTAAATATACATTAATATCCTTTGAATTCTATAAATTAATAATCATCCAATTAAACTGGACCCCATGTTGTATTTAGACTTCCCTGGTGGCTCAGATGGTAAAGCGTCTGTCTACAATGCAGAAGACCTGGGTTCCATCCTTGGGTCGGGAAGTTCCCTGGAGAAGGAAAAGGAAACCCACTCCGGTACTCTTGCCTAGAAAATCCCATGGACGGAGGAGCCTGGTGTCCATGGGGTCGCAAAGAGTCGGACACCACTGAGTGACTTCACTTTCACTTTTCATGTTGTATTTAATCACTATTATCTAGCTGCGTATTTAGTCCTGGATGCAAATTCAAAAAGAACGCATGACAATAATAGAAACTCAAAAATGTTATGATAGGAATCATTAGAAAGCATTTTAAAATATATTTAAAAGCTCGACCTAATGAAAGCTTAAACAAAAATACAATGTAGTTGATGATTTGCACGTATGCCTTTCTGTTCTATGCTGAGTGTTACTGAATGTTTTCATCCTTTCCTCGATATCTGAGTTTATTTTATGCCACTTTGGAAGTGATTGTTTTTTATAGAACTGGATGATGTGTTGGATAACCACAAGAAAACACTAAAGGGTCAAAAGCAGTAAAATATGTTTTTTTCCAAACGGAAGCAAAAATGGCTTTACCTTTCTGCAATGTTTCATTTTCATGCTTTTTATATTGGCTCGGTCAGGAAATACATCTCATTCACATTGATCATTATAGCATATGCCATCAAGATAGACATAGAAGAGTGTTCAAAAATAAATCAGCTAGACAACAATGAACATCAAGAAGTAATACTCTTTGAGTTTCCTACATTCTGTAACACATACATTTATGCCAACTTATAGGAAAATGGATAGGCAATAAGTCAACATTAATACAATGATATTTGAGAAAAGAGCATGATAAGTATAGTTATAAGAAATTTAGATGTTGATTTTTAAATTTTATCACTTTTTCCTTTTTTAAGATTTTTTTGATGTGGACCATTTTTAAAGTTTTTATTGCATTTCTTACAATATTGTTTCTCTCTTATGTATTATTTTTGTTTTTGGCCATGAGACCTGTGGTATCTTAGCTCTGTGACCAGGGATTGAACTGGCACCCCCTGCATTGAAAGGCTAAGTCTTGACCACTCGGCCACCAGGAAAATTCCCGATTTTTTCACTTAATAATTATAAAGTTTATATACTCTCATTCCTCTACAATTCACATTTTTCTCTTTATAAATATAAATATTCTTTTTGCCTTTTCATACTGTTCATTGGGTTCTCAAGGCAAGACTACTGAAGTGGTTTGCCATTCCTTCTCCAGTGGACCATGTTTTGTCAGAACTCTCCACCATGACCCATCTGTCTTAGGTGGCCTTGCACTGCAGGGCTCATAGTTTCATTGAGTTAGATGCAGGTCAGGAAGCAACAGTTAGAACTGGACATGGAACAACAGACTGGTTCCAAATAGGAAAAGGAGTTTGTCAAGGCTGTATATTGTCACCCTGTTTATTTAACTTATATGCAGAGTACATCATGAGAAACGCTGGACTGGAAGAAATGCAAGCTGGGATCAAGATTGCTGGGAGAAATATCAATAACCTCAGATATGCAGATGACACCACCCTTATGGCAGAAAGTGAAGAGGAACTCAAAAGCCTCTTGATGAAAGTGAAAGTGGAGAGTGAAAAAGTTGGCTTAAAGCTCAATATTCGGAAAACGAAGATCATGGCATCCGGTCCCACCACTTCATGGGAAATAGATGGGGAAACAGTGGAAACAGTGTCAGACTTTATTTTTCTTGGCTCCAAAATCACTACAGATGGTGACTGCTGCCATGAAATTAAAAGACGCTTACTCCTTGGAAGGAAAGTTAAGTCCAACCTAGATAGCATATTGAAAAGCAGAGACATTACTTTGCCAACAAAGGTCCATCTAGTCAAGGCTATGGTTTTTCAATTGGTCATGTATGGATGTGAGAGTTGGACTGTGAAGAAGGCTGAGCGCCAAAGAATTGATGCTTTTGAACTGTGGTGTTGGAGAAGACTCTTGAGAGTCCCTTGGACTGCAAGGAGATCCAACCAGTCCATTCTGAAGGAGATCAGCCCTGGGATTTCTTTGGAAGGAATGATGCTAAAGCTGAAACTCCAGTAGTTTGGCCACCTCATGCAAAGAGTTGACTCATTGGAAAAGACTCTGATGCTGGGAGGGATTGGGGGCAAGAGGAGAAGGGGACAACAGAGGATGAGATGGCTGGATGGCATCACTGACTCGATGGACGTGAGTCTCAGTGAACTCCGGGAGTTGGTGATGGACAGGGAGGCCTGGCGTGCTGCTATTCATGGGGTCGCAAAGAGTTGGACACAACTGAGCAACTGATATGATCTGATCTGATCTGTGGTCCATGGGATCAGTTTGATTAGTTTTCTGTGATTGTGGTTTTCATTCTGTCTGCCCTCTGACAGATAAGGATAAGAGGCTTATGGAAGCTTCTTAATAGGAGATACTGAAAGTGGTGGAAACAGGGTCTTGTTCTGATGGTCGAAAATCACTGCAGATGGTGACTGCAGCCATGAAAGTAAAAGATGCTTGCTTCTGGAAGAAAAGCTATGACCAACCTAGACAGCATATTAAAAAGCAGTGACATTACTTTGCCAACAAAGGTCCATCTAGTCAAAACTATGATTTTTCCAATAGTCATGTATGGGTGTAAGATTTGGACTATAAAGAAAGCTGAGTGCTGGAGAATTGATGCTTTTAAACTGTGGTATTGGAGAAGACACTTGAGAGTCCCTTGGACTGAAAGATCAAACCATCTTAAAGGAAACCAGTCCTGAATATTCATTGGAAGGACTGATGTTGAAGCTGAAACTCCAATACTTTGGCCACCTGATGGGAAGAAATGACTCATTGGAAAAGACCCTAATGCTGGGAAAGATTGAAGGCCGGAGGATAAGGGAACAACAGAGGATGATGGTTGGATGGCATCACCGACTCAATGGACATGAGTTTGAGCAAGCCCTGGGAGTTGGTGATGGACAGGGAAGCCTGGTGTGCTGAAGTCCATGGGGTCGCAAAGGGTCGGACCTGACTGAGTGACTAAACTGACTGACTGACTGATGTTAATATTCTTACCTATGGCCTTTAGTTTTTAATGTTATTCAGAATATAATTCTGAACATTATTATCAAAATATCTTTAATTGTGTTAACCTGAGTCCTAATATTTTTTCCACTAGTTATTCTTGACTCGAGTCTTTTTCTCTGTTTTAAAAATATTCTGTTCCCTATTGTTCAATTGTTTTTAATTTTTTTCAACTTTTTAATTATAATTTGTTACTCTTTAAGCTCAAACATATAAGAAATAAAATAGTTATTTAGGAATCAAATGTTACTTGTTAAAATTATCTTTTTTTCTCTAGATATCTATTCTTCTTGCCTGCCTTTCTAGAACATCAACCATGTGACACTAGTCAACAATCACTTGTATCATTTGTTTTCTGGCATGTTTTTATAAACATGAGAAATCACTATTTGATAATAACAACAAAAAAGTGTCCACTGTCAACTCACAGAATAAATTAGAAAAATATGTCATTAAAAACTGTAAATTCCCACACAAATAAATTACTCTTGTTTTCAGGATTCTTTTAGCTTATGATATTCAGGGGTATATGATTCCACATAAGGTTTTCAATGAAACACATCTCTGTTTTTCTAGACCTATTGAAAAGCATAGTGGGAGGGGGAAAGTTGATCTTCTTTTCAAGTTTGAGAAATATGTCTAGAATAAAGTAAATTATAGAGAAAGCAAAAGTATTCAAATCATATTTAGTTTCTCATTTTTTTCGAGAACATTTATTTTTCAATTGGAAAAATGATTATATACAGCATCCAAACTGAACAAGTAAGCAAGATAAAATTCACGTGGCCTTTAGAAAGTGTAAATGAATTTATGTCTTCAAATAGTTACTGCTTAGACTTTGGAGAGAATTTGTATTTTTAGAATGTTTTCCCCCTACTACTAACCTCTGTTCCCACTTATGCTACCCCTTCAGGATTCAGCCTATGTGTTATGTCTTCTGCACAGTGTTCCCTTTCCTTTCATTCTGCACTCCTTCACCTGCTCTCTGTACTGGTACCATCTGTAGCACTTGACCCTGGAGAAAAAAATGGCAACCAACTCCAGTATTCTTGCTTGAAAAATCCCAAGAACAGAAGAGCCTTGCGGGCTACAGTTCATGGGGCTGCAAAGACTTGGACGCGACTAAGTGACTAAGCAACAACAACATAGCATTTGAAGGGGTTTCCAGGTGGCTCAGTGGTAAAGGGCCTGTCAATGCAGGATATGCTGGAGATGCAGGTTGGATCCCTGGGCCAGGAAGAGCCCCTGGAGGAGGAAATGGAAACCTGCTCTAGTAGTCTTGCCTGGAAAATCCCATGGACAGAGGAACCTGGCAGGCTAGAGTTTGTGGGGTCACAGAGAGTCAGACATGTCTGAGCACCCAGCACTTGAAACACTCTATTTCTATATTCCAACATAGAACTTAAAAAACAACAGTAAACTAATCTGTAGGTTATAAGTTAAGGGTATCATTGACGTTAGTGTCATGCACATTGGTAAGGTATTGATAAGTGTTTCAGTTCAGTTCAGTTCAGTCGCTCAGTCGTGTCTGACTGTTTGCGACCCCATGAATCGCAGCACACCAGGCCTCCCTGTCCATCACCAACTCCCGGAGTTCACTCAGACTCACGTCCATCGAGTCGGTGATGCCATCCAGTGTTTAATTAATTGTAAAATCAATTTTACAAACATTTAAGAAATGATATAAGATGAAAGAGGCATTGTAATATTTTTATCAATGAGTTCAAATGATTCCTTATAGAGAGCACCTACCAGTTCCTTAGAGGTTACTTGGAGTGGAGTGTAAGCAGAGAGAGGAGAGGTCACCTGCTTATGCTATAAAATCCAGGCTTTCTCTCTCTTGTCACTTTGACCAAGGCAGCTTCACTCATTTTTGACTTATCTATTAAGGTTCTACATAACATTTTATATTAATAAATAACTTTGCTACCAAAAATTAAGATCTTAAATTCCAATTTTAGATGATCAAAAGATTGTTTTGAAAAATGGAAATTTATGCTGTAGAAAGGTTCTACATAACATTTTATATTAATAAATAACTTTGCTACCAAAAATTAAGATCTTAAATTCCAATTTTAGATGATCAAAAGATTGTTTTGAAAAATGGAAATTTATGTTGTAGAACTGCATTGTCTAATACGTTAACTCCATGGGCACATGAATCTACTTAAATTTAATTATAGTTAAATGAAAGTTAAATTCAGTTATTTAGTCACACTAGCACTGTTTCAAGAGCACATTACCTAATATATACTGGGTATCATTTTGAATACCATACAGCATAATATTTCTATCATCATACAAAGCTCTGTTGGACAGCTTCCCCTCACCCTAAAATTAAGATTATTGAGTCTAATATCACTTATTGTAAAATTCAAGCATAATTCAAGAAATGATAGTGAGAGAAATTATTTTTAAAAGTTCTTGAAATATTTACTTGGTTTGTATTAATAGATGGGATCCATACTTATTCTCCAATATTTTCTAACATATTATTGGACAGAGGACTAGTGGACTGGTTGAAAGTGGGAAGCCTGGAGTGAGAGTCTTTAGGTTAGTCAAACACCATGTAACTTCAATCAAGTTACTTAACAGTTCTAAATATCAGTTTACCTTCTGAAAAATGGGTAGTGATAGTAGTTTGCTCAGAGGGGTGTTCTGATGATGAAATTAGACAAAGAATGTACAGTATAGCACAGCCCCTGAAACATATTAATAACCAAACTTATGTCATTACCCAATCAATGTTAGTCTACTACTGTGTTGATTAGATTCTCCTAGCATAAATGGTGATGTCTAAGGGTATTCTGATAGGTTAAAATGCTCTGCAGCACAACAAATTGGATTACTTGAAGACCACTAATGTAGCAGTAGAGAAGATAATACAAAATGTATTTAATAGTAAAATCCAAAGTGAGAGCAGCTGGAATCTACCGAATTTTAAGACTCCAGATGGTCAGGACTTAGTACTCCCAAATACAGGTTCTTGTATTACATAATCATGTTGTCAGAAAACAGAATCCAAGGGATCATAAAGTCTGCTGCTGCTGCTACTGCTGCTAAGTCGCTTCAGTCGTGTCTGACTCTGTGCGACCCCATAAACGGCAGCCCACCTGGCTCCCCCATCCCTGGGATTCTCGGGGCAAAAATACTGGAGTGGGTTGCCATTTCCTCCTCTAATGCATGAAAGTGAGAAGTGAAAGTGAAGTCACTCAGTCGTCTCTGACTCTTAGCGACCCCACGGACTGCAGCCTACCAGGCTCCTCCGTCCATGGGATTTTCCAGGCAAGAGTACTGGAGTGGGGTGCCATTGCCTTCTCCTCATAAAGTCTGGATAGGCATAATTCTATTTTTTTCTATTCATAATGTATACAACCAAATAAAGTATATTAAACACAAACATACTCAAACACAGATATACAGATACCAAAACTTATTCGGTGTTTTTAATATTAATAGCAGAGCCTCAAAAGTTACTGAGTGCCTTTATTATCTCATTTAGATGTATTTAAAACTATCTAACTGTATCAGTCTCATAAATATTAATTGATACTGAATAAAAGATAGTGATTGATAATGAGAGGTTAATATGTTAATGATATAGATTATTTTAAGGGTCATTTTTCTCTCTCTAATATCTAGACTCACCATACAGCTTCTTTCTAAATACGTCACAGCTTCTCATTTCCACAGGAAGTAAAGAGTTGGGCTCCAAATGACAGGGACTGAATCCTGACTCCACCAAAATGACTGAGTCTTTCTGTGTCAACAATAAGATCTTTGACCCTCCCAGATCTGCCAGTCTTAATTAACTGCATTTCCACTGGTTTTTGTTATTATACAGAATCAAACATTTTCTCTATTACTGAATAAGCTATTTCCAAGACATGTAGAAGTTTGGCAAAAAGTAATAACTCCTGGTTGTAGTATTTCCTAGATGAGTGTCCAAATTTTATTCTTGACTGAATATTATTCTTATCAACTTTTGGAACCATTATCTCTATTATTAGTAGCAGATTCCAACTGTGAAAAACAAATAAATCCTACATTTTCCTGTGTCCCCTTTAGTGCTCCTCTATTGTGTATTTATGATGATTTCCAAGAGTTTTACTCTCATTTAATTTTTCTTACATATGCCTTTGAAATAAAGAAAGATATGAGATACCTATAAAAATAAGTCTAACCTAATATAATCTCCATTTTCAAAGAATTGTATACAAAGTAACAACTATTGGCACAAATCTAGGATTTTAATTTCCATATGGCCTTTCCCTAACAAGTCTTCCATAATATATTTGAATAAAATCCGGAGACATACATGCTCAATTTAGGGAAGGGCTTTTAGTTGGTTAAGCAAAGATGCTAAAACAGTGCCAATTAATCAGTTCAGTAGAATAGTATTTAGTATAACAGGAGGTGATACTTATAAGACTCTTCCCCAAACTCCCAGTAGTATAATATCACATAAATAGACTAGGTATCAGCAAGATTCAAGGTGTATTCTGTTACCTAAGTTCACGAGTTTTTAACCTTCACTTAATGTTTTTAAGGAACACATAAATAGCTTTCTTATTAAATCTATAGGTGCACAAAAAATGTATAAGAAGAGCTAATGCATGACAGACTGGAGTTTAAAAACATGAATATCTAATACGTACAATCCACAGCATAAAAGTTAAGACATGCATTTATGTTCATAAAATTAATTGCCCAAGTACAATGGAAAAAAAAAAAAGAGGGCCCCTGGTTATATAGCTGGATTTGTAAAAATCTACATCAAGAATTTTAGTTATTGTGAAATATGACTTAAAATATTAATGTATTAACTCATTAGTAGTAATAATCTAGTTGAAAACAGGAAACATGCTACACATTCTATAATGATGAAGTGTATTGCGTTTAGTTGTTAAGTTATCATTTTTGAGGGGAACATTGAAAATATATGTGAGTACAGAGGAAGTCCAGAAGTAGTAAAGTGTGCAATAATATCATCAAAAGATGATTTAACAAAATGAGAAATTTTAGTCCAGAAATAAAACGCATACCATGGTCCCAATACCTGTTTTACACGACTGAAGGATGACCTTGGATGCTTTAGTTTGTTTGTTAGTTTCTACCCCTAACACAGTCTTACAGGGAAAAACGAGATCAAATGTAAGGGAGTTACATGGGAATATATAAGCCTAACTATAAGGATATGCTTTCTTACATTCATAAATGGCTAACATTGTGAATAATATCTCTCTATTCCCCATTCATGAATATATTCAAGGTAAACATGCATGTTGGAGGAAATAATCTTCATTGGGTGAAATGTATCACTAAATGCTAAATGAGAGTACAGAACAACTCAGAAAAATTTATAATACCTTGAGACCATGTGCAACATCATGTCTGTTATTTGGCAACTGAATTAAACTTTTAAACCATAATTAAAACTACCGCTGTAAGAAAACATAGATGACTATGACACACACTACCAGAAAGTATAAAATATTGTGGGGTATGATACAAACACTGACACTTGCTGAGAATTAGTTCCAAGTACAGGTGCTAGGCATTTAATATATATCAACACATTAGATCTGATGTGACAAATTTAAATAATCAAGGACAAAAACTCTCAACCCATTGTGTTATTTACTTAGAGAAGGTATACACTGTAAACCAACAGGGAGAGTAACAATCAAAATGGTCTCTAAAAACTTTTATAAAATATCAGGTAAAGAAAAATTTAAATTCTAAAATCTAAAACAATGCCTCTGATGTATTCAGTGATTTTAGAATAATGTTTTTTGATGACTACCACATCACAGTGGTATTCAGTTCTCCTGTGCTAGGAGTCACACAGCTCTAAGTCATCTGTTCTTTCTGATGTGATCAAGTGGTCTATGAGAAGAGCATTGAATTTATGTGTTTATAGTAACTAACTTTTTCCTACCAGTATGTTACTAACCAGCAAGTGCCTCTAACTAGCTGTGCTTTTTTGGCGTATAACTTATTCTCCCATATTCAGTTTCCTATTTATAAAATTATAGGGTTAGGTTGGCTGGCTTTTAAGAGGTCTGCTTTCTGAAATTATTTGATTCTCTGCCAGCAAAGTCCAAACAGATCCTATTTTCTCAGGGGAATTTTGATGACAGATGGCCTCTACCTTTTATCTACTCAGCAACACCAGAGAGGCTTATCCTAGTCTCTCTTCATCCTGTTAGGTATAGGAATCATAGCTTTTCGTAGGTACTTACCAGAAAGCCTTTAGTCAGGATTCTTCTGTTTTGCTTTCCAAGAATTCAAGGAATCTGAAATCCACAAACAAAAATGGCCTTTTTGAATTCAGTTTTGCTTTTTAGTTTTTGCTGGCACCAAATAAGTTAAACTCAAAGGCTAGTGTGGCAGTCTGGGTTCTGCCCTGTTTGATGGCAGTTTTGCCTTATCAGAAAGCACCCAGAATGAGTTTTCTGCAAGATCGCTTTGCACTTTCAATTCCCCACCTGCTTCTTAGGACATGTGTAAAATGTATTTTGCTTCTGCTATCTCCAGTTTTAACACTTTCCCATTTCCCATTTTTAAGCTCATAGAATTTTAAAGTAGTGAATCCTTTTCCTTAATGAATATTTTAAAATAATTTGAATATTCAGAATATAGCAAAATAGTTGAAAGAAAAGTTTTTACATAAAAACAAGAACATGTTTTACAGACTTCACACTTGTTCCTTTTTTTACTTGCTTTAGTCTAAAATGACTTTTGGGTATAGACATAAACCTAGCTACCAGCTGTCTGGATTTCTTTCACTAAATTTTCTAAATTGAATTATTATTTGATGTCATGTGGCTAACTTCTGAAAATATTTAGTAGTCTGTAGCAGTGATTTTCTAAATAATTTCTGAAGAGATTAGAAATTAATATAACATTAAAAACTTCTAATATGTACCAAGAAGTAATTTATATAGCATATCAATTCAAGCCCAATTAAGAGACATAAATAACACAATACTATCAACAAAGAAAGTTTAGTATAAAGAATACTAAACTATGCTGGATATGCAGGAAAAAAGGCCTGAAATTATCATCCTCAGAAAGACCTTCTTGCAAGTCTGGCCTTCAATAGCCAGAGTGAGTTTTAGAAAGATTTTCACCATTCCTAATATGACTGGCTCCCTGTGCTTAAACTGGTGACACAAATAATATATTTTATGCTAAACACCAGCTTTCCTTCTGAGAATCTGGAGTTTTAGTGCTTACTAGGCAGAGGGTGCCTACGTGACCAGTCTCTATATGACCAGCCTATGTGAGCATCCTTGGCCACTGAGTTTCTAATGAACTCCTTGGTAGAAAATACTGCACTTCTATCACCATTCAAAGTTGCCAGTTGATGTAAATCAAGCCAAACCACACATTATGTCTATTCCTTGCAAATAAATACAAAATAAAATATATTAACATTTTTTTCTTTGGTCTAGGTGCTTTCACTGTCTGTGCCAGCCAGTTATCAGGTTATTGCCTCTCAGATGCATTCATCTGTTAGTATCTGATTTGAGATAATAAACTAGACTGTTTCAGCCTATTGCCTTTACAATGATCATGATGTTTTTGTTGTTCAGTCACTCAGTCATGTCTGACTCTTTGCGACCCCATAGACTGCAGCACACCAGGCTTTCTTGTACTTCACCATCTCCCGGAGCTTGCTCAAACTTATGTCCATTGAGTCAGTGAAGCCATCCAACCATCTCATCCTCTGTCATCCCCTTTTCCTCCCTTCAATCTTTCCCAGCATCAGAGTCTTTTCTGAGACAGCTCTTCACGTCGGGTGGCCAAAGTATTGGAGCTTGAAATTCAGCATCAGTCCTTTCAATAAATATTCAGAATTGATTTACTTTAGGTTTGACTGGTTTGGTCTCCAGTCATATTTGCTTCTTTCTTTGGTCTAGGTTTAATCTCAATACACACTATTCCTGATCCTCATTATTTTCCCAAACTGTATGCCTTTGACTTGCTTATGTATTTTTTAAATGGAAAATAAAACTGAAATTAATAAATATACAAGCAATTTAAATCCTAAATAGTCTGGAAGTCACTAGTCTCTTCTTGCTTCACTGTTTGTTGTAATGTAGTACTCAGTGATCAAGCTGGTTTTAGAAATGGCAGAGGAACCAGAGATCAAATTGCCAACATCTGCTGGATCATTGAAAAAGCAAGAGAGTTCCAGAAAAACATCTATTTCTGCTTTATTGACTATGCCAAGGCCCTTGACTGTGTGGATCACAATAAACTATGGAAAATTCTGAAAAAGATAGGAATACCAGACCACCCGACCTGCATCTTGAGAAACCTATATGCAGGTCAAGAAGCAACAGTTAGAACTGGACATGGAACAACAGACTGGTTCCAAATAGGAAAAGGAGTACGTCAAGGCTGTTTATTGTCACCCTGCTTATTTAACTTATATGCAGAGTACATCATGAGAAACACTGGGCTGGAAGAACCACAAGCTGGAATCAAGATGGCCGGGAGAAATATCAACAACCTCCGATATGCAGATGACAACACCCTTATGGCAGAAAGGGAAGAGGAACTAAAAAGCCTCTTGATGAAAGTTAAAAAGTTGGCTTAAAGCTCAACATTCAGAAAACAAAGATCATGGCATCTGGTCCCATCAGTTCATGGGAAATAGATGGGGAAACAGTGGAAACAGTGTCAGACTTTATTTTTTGGGGCTCCAAAATCACTGCAGATGGTGACTGCAGCCATGAAATTAAAAGACGCTTACTCCTTGGAAGGAAAGTTATGACCAACCTAGATAGCATATTCAAAAGCAGAGACATTACTTTGCCAACAAAGGTCCGTCTAGTCAAGGCTATGGTTTTTCAATTGGTCATGTATGGATGTGAGAGTTGGACTGTGAAGAAGGCTGAGCGCCAAAGAATTGATGCTTTTGAACTGTGGTGTTGGAGAAGACTCTTGAGAGTCCCTTGGACTGCAAGGAGATCCACCCAGTCCATTCTAAAGATCAGTCCTGGGTGTTCTTTGGAAGGAATGATGCTAAGGCTGAAATTCCAGTACTTTGGCCACCTCATGCGAATAGTTGACTCATTGGAAAAGACTCTGATGCTGGAGGGATTGGGGGTAGGAGGAAAAGGGGACGACAGAGAATGAGATGACTGGATGGCATCACCTGACTTGATGGACGTGAGTTTGAGTGAACTCTGGGAGTTGGTGATGGACAGGGAGGCCTGGCATGCTGAAATTCATGGGGTAGCAAAGAGTTGGACATGACTGAGTGACTGAACTGAACTGAGTACTTAGTAACTGAACAATAATAAAACCAATTTGGGGTAAAAAGAAAAAAAAAGTGCTACTTAATTTTTAGTCTGCATTCTGCTTGTTTTCTATTACATTTTACTCAGTTGGAACAACACAATTAGATTTCAGTATTTTTTTCTCCATTTTGTTCTCCTAGGCTACACTGAATATTTAAATTAGAAAAAACTTTATTGATTTTTTTCTTTTATCATGAAAATGTTCCTCTCTTATTAGGTTAGTGAGCGTATTTCTTAATCGAACTTAAATTTCCAACCTGAATTTCTTTGTAGTACAACCTAATGTCCCATGCAATAATATTATACCTGTATTTGTGTCAAATCTAATTATGAAGTCTTGATTTGTGTAATGTGCGAGAAATTATTTCCACTTTCCCTACCATGCAAACAGATCAATTTTCTCATTAGCCGTTTCCATCAGTCTTGATTGCTTTAAACTTATGCTTTTCATATTACTCTGTTTCCTGGTCAAATTTTGTCCTTACTTCATGTATAGACAGATTTATCACATTTTAAGAAATTTATTCATGTGGACAAATTAACTATATAAGTCAGTAAAAGTGTGATTTTTTCACTATTTTAATTATTATTTACTTTGTCCCATCATAGTCTTTCTACAATCTTGAATTGATTTATTTTTGCCTTTTACTTTATTTCATAATTTAAGAACAAATAAGGAGATAAGCCACAAAGTAGGTGACGATAAAAGATGAAGAGGAAAAGGGGCACAAAACTCATGTTAGGAGCACAGCTTTGGATAAAAGACTCTAAGGGGAATTCTTTGGGCACTATGCTCTGACGAAAGGAGTTATGTGGTGGTGAATAATTTTCCCACAGATCTTTTGTTCCTTGATGTATTTGATGCACAAATAAAAATATGGGTTGAAAGTTTGCAGAATGTAGTTTGTGTGTTTACAAAGGGGGCTGTAAAGTGAATGTGCTGATGTGTGTGAAACCAGACGTGCTATAGATAATGGGCACTATTAGGAAGATATGTTCAGAAAAGGGTGAATGCTTCTGTGAATGCCAAATTGTATTTATTGTCTGCATGTAACAACCATTCACCAAGTCCATATTCAAAGTGTTTTTTAATAAATGCTTTCTTACAAGAAGGTTGATTCTGTTTCATCAGTGGAAAAATTACAGTTTAGTTCAGTTTAGTCACTCAGTCATGTCCGGACTCTTTGCGACCTCATGGACTGCAGCACGCCAGGCCTCCCTGTCCATCACCAACTCCCGGAGTTTACTCAAATGTCCATTGAGTCAGTGATGCCATCCAACCATCTCATCCTCTGTTGTCCCCTTCTCCTCTGCCTTCAATCTTGCCCAGCATCAGAGTCTTTTCTAATGAGTCAATTCTTTGCATCAGGTGGCCAAAGTATTGGATTTTCAGCTTCAACATCAGTCCTTCCAATGAATATTCAGGACTGGTTTCCTTTAGGATGGAGTGGTTGGATCTCCTTGCAGTCCAAGGGACTCTCAAGAGTCTTCTCCAACACCAGAGTTCAAAAACACCTATTCTTCAGTGCTCAGCTTTCTTTATAGTCCAACTCTCACGTCCATACATGACTACTGGAAAAACCATAGCTTTGACTAGATAGACCTTTGTTGGCAAAGTAATGTCTCTGCTTTTTAATATGCTGTCTAGGTTGGTCATA
The DNA here is from genome assembly GCF_029378745.1 of Bos indicus. Taxonomy (NCBI): domain Eukaryota; kingdom Metazoa; phylum Chordata; class Mammalia; order Artiodactyla; family Bovidae; genus Bos; species Bos indicus. Next base: position 56,328,574 of record NC_091768.1, on the reverse strand, counting down.
GCTTTTCTTCCAAGGAGCAAGTGTTTTTAAATTGCATGGCTGCAGTCATCATCTACAGTGATTTTGCAGGCCCCCAAAATAAAGTCTGCTACTGTTTCCCCATCTATTTGCTATCAAGCGATGGGACCAGATGCCATGATCTTAGTTTTCTGAATGTTGAGTTTTAAGCCAACTTTTTCACTCTCCTCTTTCACTTTCATCAAGAGGCAGTAGTATATACATGATGAAAAACAGGAATGCAAGTTTGATGATTCCCTTCTTTACAGTTCCAAATCTTCAAGACCCTGGTACTCAAATATGATGCTAAAAAAAACTCTCTTAATCTCTTTGTAGTTTCAGTAGAAACAGTTGTGTAGTTACTACCAAATTTTCTTTTCTAGTCTGTTTTTATGTTTATGTATGGAATTTATATAACTAAACCTCAAAAAATAAAATAAAATAAGGGGTAAAACTAAGACGTTTCCTGTTTAAAGTCCCAAACTGCATGATTTGTAGAATTGTACTTCTCAATCTATTTTTCCTCCAACAAAACCCATTAATTTTCTTGTGAGGAATCAGGATCATCATTAGGTCAAAAACTCATTGTTGACACTGTTATATTTGAGAACCAGTACAGGGCAGTGTATAGCAACATTTAATAAATAAATGTTTGTTGCATGAAAAGTAAGTGAAAAAGGAAATAATCCTACTGTCTGCATCGTAATGCAGACCCTATGGTTTTCAAATGTTAATATTGTGGTTTTCCTGACTATCAAAAACAAATCTAAATTTAAGGCGAACTTTTTTCTAGTCACCTAGTCACTGCTGCCAAATAACACTCTCAATCTGGATTTATGTCTATTAAGGCTTATATGTGGCTAGGGCAAGACAACTTTTCTGCTCCATGGGAACAAATTTAGAAATCAATCTTGGATTTCTGACAGATGTATATGATGGAGCAAAAGACTATTGGGTTTATTGGAGACAGATTGTCTCTTGAACCAAAAAAGATTCCATCTTTATCTAAGTTCTGTTCAGTTCAGTTCAGTCCCTCAGTTGTGTCCGACTCTTTGCAATCCCATGGATCACCGCACACCAGGCTTCCCTGTCCATCACCTAGTACCAGGGGCTTGCTCAAACTTAGGTTCATTGAGTCGGTGATGCCATTCAACCATCTCATCCTCTGTCATCCTCTTCTCCTCCTGCCTTCAATCTTGCCCAGCATCAGGGTATTTATTAATGAGTCAGTTCTTCGCATCAGGTGGCTAAAGTATTGGAGCTTCAGCTTCAACATCAGTCCTTCAAATCAATTTTAAAAACTGATTTCCTTTAGGATTGACTGGTTGGATTGCCTTGCAGTCCAAGGCACTCTTAAGAGTCTTCTTCAACACCACAGTTCAAAAGTATCAATTCTTTTGTGCTCAGTTTTCTTTATGGCCCAAATCACATATCCATACATGACTACTGGAAAAACCATAGCTTTGAAATAGTGGTCAAACTTCCACCCTTGGACCCCAAAGGTTGTCCAATGCTTTGAGACATTTTTTAACCTCATCACAGTTATAGGCATGCATTATATTTGATGGTCATTTGAAAATGACCATATCATTTGCCATTTAAACCAAGACCCTGCTGAGAGTGGAAGAGGTGCTGTTGACAATACTGGGAAACAGTAGAGGATGGTGGTAATACAGGAGTATCTCTCATTCCCTTTCTATGACCCCTCCTTTTGTTTTCCTCCACAATACTACAACACACTGTTGCATGGTGGTATTAACCTTTATTGAAAATGTAGAGCAAACTAAATTAAATCAAGGTGGATATTTAGACATATAAATTTTATTCACTACCCCTTATCTACATAACTTCCTAGTAGAAAGAGTCAATTGCCACTTGATAAAGCTCAGGTAGATTTTTAGATGAGAATATCCATAGGCTTCATTTCCAGTGAGATATGTGTGTTCTAGGGCAACTGGAAATATGAAAGGCAGAGATTACTGTATAGAAAGCAAAGAGGATGGAAAAGAGAAAGAAATATGTCCTTCATTTGAGAGTTAATGGTAAAGTACAGTATTAAAGCATAGTGTTGTTGTTGTTTAGTCTTTAAGTCATGTCCGACTCTTTGCCAGCCCATGGACTATAGCCCACCAGGCTCCTTCATCCAGAGTATTTTCCAGGCAAGACCACTGATGTGAGTTGCCATTTCTTTCTCCAGTTAAAGCATACAACCCAATACAAATACCACTCCCCCACCCCCTTACACAAACACACCAAATTTGTATGCTTTTATTTCTGTTTGGAAAGGTGTTAGTAAAATACCAACAAATCAAAATAATAAAGTGAATTTTTTGTTTTTTTCCTTGTTGATAAAACTTGGTGAGAAGAATTCCTACAAAGCTATACAATTATTAAAACACCAGATAAATCACTACACTAATACTGAATCCAGGTCAAACATGGGCACACATTCAACACTGACCACTTTAGCTAACTGCATTTTTAAACCAGAAAGCAGATAGTCTGAGGCTAGAAGACACTTAGATATTACAAGATATAAATCTCCCAAATTACTATAATGTGATTATTCTAAAAATGAGAAATATAATTACTAATTCATTTTTAAGCAGGGGGCAGGGCAAAAACTTTGAAAGACTGACATAGCCTGAGGACACAACATAAACTGATTTGAACCAAGTAAGAGCAAGAGGGCAGATCATCAACCTCCACCAGACCTTGCGCCCTAGTACATGCTCACTGTAACATATTAGCAAGCTAAATGACATACCCATTGGCAAAAAGCATGACAGTTCCAAGGCTGACCATAAAGACCAAAATGTGAGTAGTGGACCAACTCCTGGCAATCTCCACCCCTTCTCAAAAATAGTTGAAATAATTCTCCCACTCGTTAGCCCATGAAATCACCTAGCCACACCTTATTTTGGAGCCACTCTCATTAGATGGCCCACACTCTGTCTGTGAAATGTTTCTCTCTAAATAAACCCACTTCTTACCTATAATTTAATCTCTCACTGAATTCTTTCTGCGATGAGACATCAAGAACTTGAGCTTCAAGTGTTGAAATCAGATGTGTTATTTCTGTTGGAATACTATGGGGTTTGGCATGTGTTCAAGTCCCATACTGATTTTTGACCAGATTTGAATCTTGGTTGAGTGGATTCAAGTCCCAATCTGAATTACACCGTTTCAAATTTGAATTTGAATATTTTTGTTGTGATACTCATTTTGGACAGAATGTATTTAGACCGTGACACATACATCATCATTTTCTATAGTTTTCTGAAATTTGTGTAAAACATGCCATATGATCTCAATTTTAGTGGTAGTAAGTATCATACCTGGCTCTTGATTAATGTGGAGTCAGTGGTTGGCAGCAAAGTTGGAGAAGAGCTTTTGTTTCATGGTAAGATTTCCCAGGGTCTAGATGGAGACAGCTGGAGGCAAGTATGGAGATTTAATCCATGATAATAGTAGGATGGACACCTGTTGACCAACAAAGAATGGTTTTGAGCAATGAGGAACTTTGGTAATTCTTATCAGAGTGTGAAATTTAACAAGGACACTTTAGGGCTTCCTAGCACTTAACTCTTTTTCGTTTTTCCAGCAGGACTCTAACTTCAATGAGGTCTTTATTCAGAATATCCTTCATTTTAACTGAGAACAAATGTTCATTTACCAACAGAAACAGAAGATCGTGACAATTGACTCTGTAAATCTTTACCTGAACTCATTATGGAGGGACACATTTATTTGATTTTTCTTGTATTTTCAGTGGCGAGAACACCATCTGAGTAATTCTACTGGCCCCTCTTTGCTTCCTCTTTCCTTACCCTTAGCAAACCATAGTCAATTTGAAAAAAGGAATTCAGTTCAGTTCAGTTCAGTTGCTCAGTTGTGTCCGACTCTTTGCCACCCCATGAATCGCAGCATGCCAGGCTTTGCTGTCCATCACCAACTCCCGGAGTTCACTCAAACTCACATCCATCAAGTCGGTGATGCCATCCAGCCATCTCATCCTCTGTCATCCCCTTTTCCTACTGCCCACAATCTCTCCCAGCATCAGAGTCTTTTCCAATGAGTCAACTCTTCATATGAGGTGGCCAGAGTACTGAAGCTTTAGCATCATTCCTTCAAAAGAACACCCAGGGCTGATCTCCTTCAGAATGGACTGGTTGGATCTCCTTGCAGTCCAAGGGACTCTCAAGAGTCTTCTCCAACACCACAGTTCAAAAGCATCAATTCTTCTGTGCTCAGCTTTCTTCACAGTCCAACTCTCACATCCATACATGACCACTTGAAAAACCATAGCCTTGACTAGACTGACCTTTTTTGGCAAAGTAATGTCTCTGCTTTTCAAAATGCTATCTAGGTTGGTCATAACTTTCCTTCCAAGGAGTAAGCGTCTTTTAATTTCATGGCTGGTGTCACCATCTGCAGTGATTTTGGAGCCCAAAAAAATAAAGTCTGACACTGTTTTCCCATCTGTTTCCCATGAAGTGATGGGACCAGATGCCATGATCTTCATTTTCTGAATGTTGAGCTTTAAGCCAACTTTTTCACTCTCCTCTTTAACGCTCATCAAGAGGCTTTTGAGTTCCTCTTCCGTTTCTGCCATAAGGGTGGTGTCATCTGCATATCTGAAGTTGTTGATACTTCTCCCGGCAATCTTGATTCCAGCTTGTGCTTCTTCCAGCCCAGCATTTCTCACGATGTACTCTGCATAGAAGTTAAATAAGCAGGGTGACAATATACAGCCTTGACGTACTCCTTTTCCTATTTGGAACCAGTCTGTTTTTCCATGTGCAGTTCTAACTGTTGCATCCTGACCTGCATATAGGTTTCTCAAGAGGCAGGTCAGGTGGTCTGGTATTCCCATCTCTTTCAGAATTTTCCACCCTTATATCTACTACTGTGGGCAGGAATCCCTTAGAAGCCATCATGGTCAACCAAAGAGTCTAAAATGCAGTACTTGGATGCAATCTCAAAAACGACAGAATGATCTCTGTTCATTTCAAAGGCACACTATTCAATATTACAGTAATCCAAGCCTATGCCCCAACCAGTAATGCTGAAGAAGCTGAAGTTGAACGGTTCTATGAAGACCTACAAGACCTTTTAGAACTAACACCCCAAAAAGATGTCCTTTTCATTATAGGGGACTGGAATGCAAAAGTAGGAAGTCAAGAAACACCTGGAGCAACAGGCAAATTTGGCCTTGGAATACGGAATGAAGCAGGGCAAAAGCTAATAGAGTTTTGCCAAGAGATTGCAAACACCCTCTTCCAACAACACAAGAGAAGACTCTACACATGGACATCACCAGATGGTCAACACCGAAATCAGATTGATTATATTCTTTGCAGCCAAAGATGGAGAAGCTCTATACAGTCAGCAAAAACAAGACCAGGAGCTGACTGTGGCTCAGATCATGAACTCCTTATTGCCAAATTAAGACTTAAATTGAATTGAGGAAAAAAGAAATTAAGCTTGATTAATTCAGATGTTTGATCTCTTGTTGTTGTCTTGCTGTTGCTGCTGCTGCTAAGTCACTTCAGTCGTGTCCGGCTCTGTGCAACCCCAGAGACAGCAGCCCACCAGGCTCCCCCATCCCTGGGATTCTCCCGGCAAGAACACTGGAGTGTTGTTGTCTTAGGAATACGAATATTTGGGAGAAACATACATTCCCTTTGACTTATTCTAGTAAGTTTTATAGAAGCAGTGTTCTTAGGGAAGGCCAATGATTGTCCAGTCATACTTTTACCTGGATGGGAATAATCCTTCAGGGCTACCTACACTTTGGGCAAGCTCATTTACTTAACAGATTAAGTCATGCCATATGATCTACTCTTTATTACTGTAAAGGTGCTGAGCTGATCTTCTTGGCTGAATACTCTTCAATCTTTCAAAGGCTTTTAATCAGCTGAAGAAGTATGGATGACAATGAAGATTATATGCATGTGATCCCATGAATTGCTAACACTTACTCTTAGTAAAAGCCTGACGTACTGCAGTTCATGGGGGTCGCGAATAGTCCAACATGATTTAGTGACTGAACTACAACAAATTACGAAGTCTGCCCCTTTTCCATAATCCTTAAAACTCTTTTAAAAATTGTAATATAATTTATATTATCTAATATGTTAAGGAAGTTTCATGTGAACTAATGTGATATTCTTTTCCATAGAAGAATAAATTGAAACCTAATGTATTTTTCTGTGCACATTAGTCATAGTTTAATAGTCACAGAAACACAGTATGTATATTTTGTGTTAAATATAGGGTACTATTAAGTCTTGTCTGATAAGAGTCTTAATGTCTTTTTTTTTTTTTTAAGTTTGAAATCATCAACAAAGTATGTTAACTAAAAAAAAAAAAGTGACAACTCTACTAAAAGGTTCAGGTTGACATTTTAAAACTTAGTTGAGCTAAACCACCAAGATACACTTAAGAGAAAAAAATGAAAGCTGAGTAAGAGCTTATACAAGACAGAATAAATCCTTTAGGATGATTAGCTCAGTGAAACATGAAGAATATTTCATGTGCATGTCAGGTCTCTTGCTGGCCTCAAACTAATAATTTAGATTCACTTCATTATAGCCACTGAAGTACCCTAGCAGAGACTTTGAAGATAAGTGAAGAGCCAGAGAGAAAAAGCAAAAACACTTACAGAATGAAGTTGCTCTCATAATTCAGCTTCAGATAACTTAAACAAGCACCTTGCAAATGACAATGCAGGGCTGGATTTCACTCAATATGAATAAAAATGCCTAAGACACAGGAGCCCTCTAGGAGTTCTCTCAATGGGCCTCAAAAAAGAATATTCCAAAGATATAGCTCATTTTTCTCTTTGTTTCAAGAGCTGATTCTTCCATTTTAAATCAAGGATACTTTACAAACCAATGATATCTGACACTTCAGCTGACTTTTAGTGTAATAATAAGTCCTATTTTGCTAAAAAACATGGATTTTTACACAATAGCAACCTGGTTAATGGTAAGTTCATATATATTTTTAACTGTTTACCTATTTTGTATTATCTTCCAATGAAAGTATCATGCTGCTGCTGCTGCTGCTGCTGCTAAGTCGCTTCAGTCGTGTCCGACTCTGTGCGACCCCATAGATGGCAGCCCACCAGGCTCCACCATCCCTGGGATTCTCCAGGCAAGAACACTGGAGGGGGTTGCCATTTCCTTCTCCAATGCAGTATCATAGCATATGGTATTTTCTGAATGACCAGATTATGTATTTATCTGGCTCATTTAAAGGAAAACTTGATGTTCAAAGTAATAATTCAGTGATAATAAATATATTTGAATTATTTTTAAGCAAAAGAAAAGGAAGAGGGCTTGGTTGTGGGCTTTGGATTTAGACAGACATAGAAGTAAATTCTAGCACCCAGTCTTACTAATTGCATGACTGTGGCAAATAAGTTAACCTCAGTATGCAGAGAAGGCAATGGCACCCCACTCCGATACTCTTGCCTGGCAAATCCCATGGACGGAAGAGCCTGGTAGACTGCAGTCCATGGGGTCACGAAGAGTCGGACGTGACTGAGCGACTTCACTTTCACTTTTCACTTTCATGCATTGGAGAAGGAAATGCCAACCCACTCCAGGGTTCTTGCCTGGAGGATCCCAGGGACGGGGAGCCTGGTGGGCTGCATCTATGGGGTTGCACAGAGTCAGACATGACTGAAATGACTTAGCAGCAGCAGTATGCTTTCATTTTCTAATCCAATCTTTAACATGGGAATGATACTATTCATATTATTTCCTCATACATTTGTGTGAATATAAATATAAATAACAATAAACCACTACTGAGTGTTATTTGATTGTATGTCAAACACTAAGCCAAGTGTGTTTGTGATTTAAGCTTCACAGTAACTGTTTGAAAGTATATTAACTTCCCTACCTAGAATACATTTTCATACATGGTAGCTGCCTTGCCCATGCGAAATACACTCAAATTCTGACTTCTAATTCAAAACATTCTTATGGGCTTATATATACATATAAGACTTACATATACATATAACTCTTTTCTGCATTGTTCCATCTGGCCATCTGCTAAGCACCTTGATAACTATATAACCCCAGCTGTACTCATCATCTTTAATCCTGTCTCATTCTTTTGTTTATCCCATTTTCCTTGGTAAATGGTACCACCAGGGCTTACACCAGAAATCTTAAATTTATTCAATCTTCAAAATATAGTGATTTATTTCAAATAGATCTATTCACTCCCTGCAACAGTCTTCATCATCTTGAGGTATGAATTACTAGGCAGTCAGTGTATAACTCTGAGACCTTGGTCTTGTTTTCAGTAAATATCCTGCTCCATTGTCCTGAATTCCTGGAATGTGTCTTTAGTCTGATAAATTATCAGCACTCAGATCCAGGGAAGGGCAGTAATTAAATTCTGTTCCATATGCTTGAGGGAAAAATAACTGGTGATCATTAATCTTAGCCTTACATCTGGTCCATGGCAAAATGGCCAGAGGGCATGAAAAAGGATGGTGACTTAATCCAAGGATCAACAGAAGCCATAAAGATGTTAAGTATCTTGACTTTTAAATTGATTGGTTAGAAATATAATGTGATTTAAGGAAAGATATAAAAACTACTGCAAGTCCCACCTTGTCGGGGAGCTCTTTACCCCCTCTCAGTGTCTATCCTAAGCTCTTTGTACTTTCTTCCCCTTTAATAAATCCTATTCGATTGCTATCGTGAGTGTTTGTGTGTTCAATGATTCCATTCTTTGGCTCCACAGATAAGAACTCAGATTCCAATCTCAATCTGACACCTTAACTATCTTTACAGCCTCATGACTGACCTTCCTCTAACGATGTCCCTCCTTCAGTCCCATAATCCATTAACCGTGTTTCAGACAAAGGGATATAATATTGCCCTATTGCACAATACATTTCAGTTCAGTTCAGTTGCTCAATCATTTCTGACTCTTTGAGACCCCATGAACCACAGCACACCAGGCCTCCCTGTCCATTACCAACTCCTGGAGTTTACTCAAACTCATGTCCATTGAGTTGGCGATGTCATCCAACTATCTTATCCTCTGTCGTCCCCTTCTCTTCCTGCCTCCAATCTGTTAGGTAGGTAGAATAGGGAAAAGGAGTCCAAAATGGCGGTGGCTAAAAGACAAGGAAGGTCCGAGGACCAGAGTGAAGACTTCAGGCAGAACAAACAGAACAAACAGCACTCCTGGCTAAGCCCAATTTGCATAGGGCAGGCCCAGGTGGAGGAAAAAAACATATAAAAGGAGGAGCCAAAGCACTTTCTCGCGGACTCTCTCCCGCGTGCGTGCTCTCTTTTCTCTCTCTCTCTCCTGCTATCTTCTAAATAAAATAGAGCTGTAACACTGATTTGCCTCAGAGCTGTAGCACGGTTTGTCCAAGACCCGAGAGCTGTGACGCGCTGAGGGCTTTAATGTCCATTGCTCCAAATCTTTGTTGTGACGAGACAAAGAACCGGGGAACATTACACTCGCATGACAAATCTTTACTTAACATGAATCAACAAGTATATGAAAAAGCAGGTATCTATGCTGAATCAAGGCCTTGCTGACTTCTGCAACCTTACTGTACTTTATTTGGGACTCACTGCCTATGGTTCCATATCACTGTTCATATTTCATTTTCTCAAAGACATCTTCCCCTATATTACCTCTAGACCTTCACTCATATCTTGCCACAGCCTGTAAGACTTTTTCTTCCTAACATAGCAGGGCTGATTGAGAGTCACAGCCAACTCTCAGAACGATGAGTAGGTTATTCCTCCCTCTACACACCCACAGGACTTTGTACTTCTTTGAGCTCTCATCACATTTGAAAATGCTATAACTGTCCATATCATCTGCTTGATTATAAACTCCATGATGATAGAGAATACATCTGTTTTCTCACTGTACATGGAGCATAGTGAATTGCTCATTGATCCTTGGGGGTGCTCAGTTATTCTCTCTTGGATCAAGACAGTCTAAATAAATAGGCATTTATTATTTGCTTCCTGACCTCCTAGGGGCTATGAATTGGTTTGGAACTAGAGAGATAAAAATCTAAATAATGATCAAGATAGAGAGATAAAGAGAGAGAGACAAAGAGAGGATGAAGAGCATGGGAGATAAGATCATGAAAACTCAGGCATGGACAGTGCTGCTCTGAGATCAAGGTTTAGAAAGGGCAGAGGTCCTTCTTCCTTTCCAATCTGCTGCCTCCACTCTGCAGTGTGGAACAGCTTTAACCTAATGATGGCACTGCCACTAGTATTTCTCATTTTACCTTACTGAAGACTTCCTATGGGTTTACACATATTACCACATTTAATCTAAATGTGCCCCTTTATTGTCTTCATTTTGTAGGTGCTGTGGTAGAAACGAAGAGGCTTTAAGTAACCCAACCCAGGGATACCTGGAAGAGCAGAGATCCAAACTCAGGAACTCTGACCCCAGAGCTTGTGCACATAACTATGTCCTCTCTGATCAGAATGTCTGTCAGTAGCACAGGGGACAGTGAGCACTAAACATTTTTGAGAGAAAATGGCCTGGGTAACCCCTGCAATGAAGACCTATTAAATTAACTGGCAGGGAATTGAAAGGTGGATGGCCATTTAGGTGAGTAACATAAGACAGCTCTTCAGAACTTGTTCAGGGCTCATTTTTGAAAGAATTGTGTGTGTATGTTTGTATATGTGTGTGTGTGCATGTGTGTTAAGATTCATCCAAAATCTGAAAACTAGAATTTAGATGACCTTTCTGGAGTTATTCCTTAACTGCTTATGAAAGACATGGATCCTCAGTCAATCAGTTCCTGAAATTCTGTATTAGTCAGCAACAGTTTCCATAATGAAACATCACAGGCTAGGGGGCTTAAACAACAGAAATTAATTTTCTTACAGTTCTGGTGAATTGAAGTCCAAGCTCACAGTATAAACATGTTTGATTTCTACTGAGAAGTCTCACCTTGGCTTGTCTCACCTTGGCCCTTTCACTGTGTCTTCACTTGGTCTTTCCTCTGTGCATATGCATATCTTGTCCTCATATCTTCTTATAAAGACACCAGTCATATTTGAATAGGATTCACCAATTCACCCAAATTGCCTCATATTATTTTTTTAAAGGCACTGTCTTTAAATCTGTAAAAACAACATCATTAGTCTCATTCTGATGTACTGGGGGTTAGGACTTTGATATGTGAGGGGTTATTGCTGTTCAGTCACTGAGTCATCTTTGCAATCCCATGGTTTTGCATGCCAGGTTTCCCTGTCCTTCATTGTATCCCAGAGCTTGCTCAAAATCATGTCCATTGAGCCAACGATACCATACAACCATGTCATCCTTTGCCACCTTCGTCTCTGCCTGCCCTCAGTCTTTCCCAGCATAGGGTCTTCACCAATGAGTCAGCTCTTCACATCAGGTGGCTAAAGTATAGGAACTTCAGCTTCAGCATCAGTCCTTCCAATGAATATTCAGGATTGATTTCCTTTAGGATTGACTGCTTTGATCTCATTGCTGTCCAAAGGACTCTTAAGAATCTTCTCCAGCACAATTTGAAGGCATCAATTATTTGGTGCTCAGCCTTCTTATGGGCCAATTCTCACATCTGTACATGACTACTGGAAAAATCATAGCTTTGGCTATATGGGCCTTTGTCAGCAAAGTGATGTTTCTAGGGGTGGGAAGAAAGTTAGCCCATAATACCATCTTTTCCATGAATGTATGCAACAATATAATAAGAATTATTTGCATGATTAACTGGAACTAGGCAGTCTTAGACTGTGAAATCTTAATAGAATAAAGACAAAATCAAGCAGTGTTCTATGTCTTTGTTTTCATCAGTGACAAAGTTAGAGGCAGGAGCATACATAGAGACTGTTCCTTGGAACCCCTCTGGGGATCCCATTGCTTGAAACAATTGCAGTCAGTGTAAGGTTTCAGATGAACTGGCAGCTTCTTGGGATGGAAGGAATTAGTATTATAGTATCTAAACTTGAAATATGCAACTGATTTATTGCTTTTCTTTATGACAAGTATCACCAGGATTGAATCTCTCATGTGTATAAAGAAGCCTGAATATGGCAGACTCTTTTTATGGCCAACTTAGTCATTTTCACACTTTTCCACACTTGTTTATCTTTCTCTCTCTCTCTCTCTCTTTTTTTTTTTTTTGTAAAGAACACTAATTCTGTTCAGAAATGGGTTATATGGATAGTCATGAGCTTTGGTGAAGGAAAATCCCTTCATAATCCAGGAGTGGAAATATATTTGGTATATACCAATCGTGAAAACTTTTTCCCTCAGGTAATTAATGATTTAGAAAGGGTAACCATTTCTTATGAATGAGACATGAAGGAATATCTGCTGGGAAGAATTATGACAAATGCATTATTCATTCTGAAAATGAAAAAACAAGTAAAGACAGCTTTTTTTTTTTCCATAACTATGTATCTAGTTGTCTTGAGAAGATGATATCTGCAGCAGCAGCAGATTTATGCATATGAGAGAACAGGCAGAAGACAGTGCCCCCCCGCCCCCCACTTGAAGTTCATGTCCATTCATGACCAGAACTTGTGAATGTGAACTCATTTGGAAGCAAGATCTTTACAGATATAATCACATTCAGAGGAAGTCATGTTTGATGATGACAAAATTTAGACTGGTGGTGACCGTATTAGAGAGAAATGGAGACACACAGGGAGAATGTCATGTTATGGATGAAGCAGAGACTGGAGTAATTCAGCCTCAAGACAAGGAACTTCAAGTATTTCTGGCAACAAGATAGGTAAAACAAGGAAGGATTCTTCTCAAGAAGGAGGATTTGGACTTGATTTTAACTTTTAAACTTCCAAAACAGTTAGAGGATACATTTACAACTTCTTAAAGCCATGGAGTCTGTGGTATTTTCCTTCAATAGCCCTAGAAAACTAGTTCACTAAGGTAGCACTCTGATAATGACAAGGTGGGCAATGAAAAGAACCCGGGTCCCTGATGATAGTAAGCCCAGGATAAAACTACACTATCTCTTGTTTTCTTATTATTAAAGAATATTTTTCTTCCTGTTTTAGCCAATTCTAGTTGGTTTTGGTATATTTACTGTTGAGACATGTCAAAGTAATATGCAACATTTGGGATGTTGCAAATATTTGGGGAAGAACACTTGGAATGGCCAGGAATTCCCAACACTAGCCAAACTGGTGGAGGCTCCAAGTGCAGAGATTTAGGGTAATGAATGTAAATGTGACCTCATGTGTTCTTACAGTTCTTACAGTTTCTTACAGAAACTTTGCACTTACCATTTACCTTCTGTTACTTACTATCACTTCACTGTTATCCCAGACTGATGCGGCCTGGGGAAATGCTAGCAAAATTTGCTTGGTGGCCAGGCACCAGGCAAGTAAATTCCATTTGCTTTGTATCAAAATCCTAGCTTGAGTTTTGATTAAAGATAAAGAGATGCAAAAATACCCAAATCACATGCATAAAAACAAAATGTCTGCTTCTTCAGATAGTTCTATTTTTGTGTCTATAATTCTGCTCACCAACTGCATGTGTAACCTTTCTTTAAATTTGCAAAATAATTCAGAAGTTTTCATGCTGCCAATTGCTAATCAAACCTTCTTCATCAACATCCACGCCCTCTTCCCATTTGTCATAGTACTGATACATTGCAAACAGTAGCTCACACAGCTCCTTTGCCTCAGGAAAACAACAGGCTGTGTAACCAAGGGAAGCTTATTAGCTGCTAAAAGCTCATTTTTAATGCTACCTAATCAGGTTGCTGACACATTTTAAATTATGAACCTTTAGAAAAAAATCCTAATTTAATGGCTCAAATATTAGTGCAGCTTGTCACACAGTGCCTTTAATATTGCTTGCTTCCTCTTGGAGAGTTCAAGTACTAACCCTTTGCCAGAATAAATGGGTAAACCTGTTTCTTTTTCAGTGCATATGGTGAAAAAAACCTATGAGATCTGATTTATATAAATGTAGTTGGCTGCTATTTTATATTTATCCAAATTATGCTATAAAGAAAAAGTAGGGCTCAGCTCCAAGAATAAGAATTTTTTTTTTTTTTTTTTTTAATATAAGGACTGGACATGTTAGTGAATATGGCATGTGCAGACTTCATTATGACTCACTGACTAAATCAAGTTTATTTATTCTGCATCATTATTTGTTTTCATTATTAATGTATTCTGTAAATTAATGAATGAAAATGCAGGTGCTTGAAATGTTCATATATTTAAAATATGTTTTTAAAAGCTGCAACACTGTAAAGGTAATTTTATAGTGTTTGGAATTTTTATAACCTGAAATGTATTTTCATTTTTCAAGAAAAGGAAAGAACTGTGGCCACATTTGGGCATCTCTCTGCTTCACATTGTCACTATCAAGAAACCAATCTGAGGTTGTATTACCAACTAAAGGGCACTATACATTCCATCATGGATTGGACATATATGTAGGTCATATAAATTGACCTACAGCTAAATATCACTATGTAGAATCCAGTCTTAACTTTGCTGACTGTAGAGGAAATGATTTTAGGAGCTAATAGTGGCTATCCCTCAGAGAAGGCAATGGCACCCCACGCCAGTACTCTTGCCTGGAAAATCCCATGGGTAGAGGAGCCTGGTGGGCTACAGTCCATAGGGTAGCTAAGAGTTGGACTGAGTGACTTCACTTTCACTTTTCACTTTCATGCATTGGAGAAAGAAATGTCAACCCACTCCAGTGTTCTTGCCTGGAGAATCCCAGGGACGGGGGAGCCTGGTGGGCTGCCAGTCTATGGGGTCGCACAGAGTCAGTCACGACTGAAGTGACTTAGCAGCAGCAGCAGCAGCAGTGGCTATCCCTGGTGGCTCAGACAGTAAAGAATCTGCCTGCAGTGTGGGAGACCTGGGTTCAGTCCCTAGCTTGGGAAGATCCCCTGGAGAAGGGAACAGCTACCCACTCCAGTATTCTTGCCTGGAGAATTCCATGGACAGAGGAGCCTGGAAGGCTACAGTTCATGGGGTTGCAAAGAGTTGGACATGACTGAGCGACTTTCACTCACTTATCAGCAGAACATTAAATATTACTTATAGAAACAGCATCTGACATATGTTAAGTTTTGCTCCCTTGAAAAAGTTTTAAATATTTCAAAGTTAATCTATAATGGTTCAATTGATATATATATCTTAGCAGATCAACTATACTATTAATGTTGGAGGAGACTTCCAACAACCTGTCACCTGAGAACAAGAGATATTTGAACAATACAGAAGACAATTATCTGGTCTTCAACTGAGGACAATTATAGTGTTGCTCAATTTCATTTCTAAGGTCTTTCCACTGAAAATAGTTTTCCTTTCTGAAACATACCTCAAAAAGCTTATATCATACTCTTTTCCTCATGATACTCTTTCATATATTTGAATACAGTTATATCTTTGATAAATTCATTTTTAGGCTAAATAATCCCATACTTTTATCCACTTTGTCTTATTCTTCATGCTCTTTAACTGCGATGCTTGGTATTAACATTAAATACAGCATTCCAGCTTGACGTGATCCATATGGGATATGGGATTATTATACCCTGGGGCATGTAGACTGTATATGGAGACATAGAGTGATGATTTTAAAGGAAAACTATATAATTATAAAAGAGAATAAGCTCTTCTTCCCTGGCATCTTCTCTCCCTTAATTTCTTCCTCCCTGCCTTTCTTCCTTCCTAAATGATTCGGTCTACATTCAATTAGGTTGGGCTGCTAAGGGTAGGTTTTCTTATTCTGAAGAGAATGGTGGAGCAGCATGGACATTGGATCCAAGAGAGAGGAGAAGAGCATCCCTGTGTATATGAGAGGACGGCAATGGTTATCCACACTGGGATAGGTGTTGGAACCGAGGTGGGGTGAGAAAGTTTTCTGGGTGGAGGCCAGAAGACAGCATCATAGAGCTATTCTTATCTACTTAGAACTTCTTTTATTTATTTCAGCAATATTTAGTAATATTTTTAGTGCAACTCATATATTTGTTTTGTTAATTTTAATTATTTTATTTTTATGCTAGTGTGAATACAATTAGCTTCATAACTTCATTTTGGATTGTCCATTTTTAATGTATTGAGATACAGTTTTGTTTTATATTATTGACTTTCTGCAACCTTACAAAACTCATTTTTAGTTCTAACAGGTTTTTTGTATGTGTGTGTGTATTCCTTGGATTTTTCTATATTCAGAAGCATGTCATCAGTTTTATTTATTTGTTTTTAATCTCTACATGATATTACATCAATTCATTTTCTTATTTATTGTCCTGGCTAGAACCTCAAGAACACAGCTGAATAGAAGTGGTGAGAGCTAACATTTAAAATTTCAGTCATAGGGGAAAATAGTAAAGCTTTCATGATTAAGGATAATATTAACTATGGGTTTTTATAGAAGGGTATTATCAAGTTGAGGACTTTCCTTTCTATTTCTAGTTTGTTGAAAGTTTTTATTATGGGAGTCATAGTAATGGGAGTCAGTCAATTTTTAAAAACTTTACTGAGATGACCTTTTTACTTTATTCTTCTATTAAGATATGATACAGTTAATAATAACCCACCAAATACATCCAGATACCCACATCCTTATCCCTGGAACCCATGAATATGTTATTTTAAATAGCAATAGGAAACTAGTACATATCTTGATACTTTGAATCATGGTGCAGCTCTAACAAATATCTACAAATGCAGAAGTGTCTTTGGAATTGGGTAGAAACTGGAAGAATTATAAAGAATATTTTAGAAAAATCCTTGATCACCTTGATAACTGGAGTTTAAAGGTACCACTAGTGAGATTTCAGATGGAAGTGAAGAACGTGATAGAAAAAAAGCTCTACTGTCTTACAGAAACTTAATCAGAAATGGACTCTTGGAAGAAATAAGAGTGATGAAGGGGCTTCTGGTGGGGGTTCAAAAGGAAATGAGGTACATGTTTTTGGAAACTTTGAAGAAAAAGAGTCCTTGCTACAGAATTGTAAGAAGTTTAGCTGAAACTGTGTCCTCCAAGCTATGTGAAAAGTAGAACTTGTAAGCAATGAACTTAAATGATAAAATTTGGAACTTCTGACCTGGTAAGTCTTAGGTGAGATTTTAGACATGACTTGATACTGTACTGGGGACCTTAGGATGTGGTGCATGTATTTTGCAGGTAAAATGGCTGTCTTTGGTACCAGGCAGAGCTCTGTGGTAGGCTGAACAATAGCCCTCAAAGATATCCATCTTCCAATCCCTAAACTCTGCAAAAATGTTATCTTATATAGCAATAGGAAACAAATACGTATTATGTTAAATTATGTTTAGATGTTAAATTAACTTTGTACTCCTTAGATAATTCCTACATGATTATAGTGTTTAATGTTTTCTATTTTTTCCTTTTTAAATAGCCAGATTTGGTTTACTAATATTTTGATTAAGATTTGCAATGAATTTTAAAGGCTCCAATGTAATACTTTATTTTTATATCTGTTAAAATTCACCTATGTGTGCCTTTTCTAGCCGACTGAGACTGCCAACCTACAACTTGTCCAAGGGAAAGTTATAAAATATAATATAGAATGCATCACCTTTCTTAGGTGAACAACTATAATGCATCTTCACACATAAATCATTTATGTTTGGTTTTACTTTAACTTTTAATATTTGCATATTTCTATGGAAGTTGAAGACTTAAAAAATCTATACTTCCTTTCTCAATACCATCTGTGCTATTCATTTGGAACCAAGTATATTCTTGAAACATCATAACCTGTAATATAAGGTACACTCATTCTATCATGTTAAAAATAAAATATCCTTAAATACTCATTAGTAATATTAATTTATAGAAATCTGACTTTATATGTTCCTCACAACCACAGTGACAACAATCCTTTAGAAAGCTAGGAGGGATGTGGCTGGTAGAGCTGGACAACCTCTTCAAAGTAGCCCGAGCCTCCAATGAAATAAAACAATTCAACTTCTGTCTCTTTTTCTTAGTTGTTCTGATAATGGTCACTCCTAAAATAACTTTAATTAGATTTTGGTTTTTCTTAATATTGTTTTTACTCCTATGTGCTTTAATCCCTCATAATATGGCTATCTTTCTAGGTTTATTAATCCCCATAAAATTTGTCTTCATTTCTATGATTTTATAATTGATTCTGTGCTTGGCCTATGGTTTATTCCTCTTACATTAGTTTATAGTTTCTCATTCCACACATGAGGACTTTCTGGTAAATCTAGATTCTATGACTTCTGGACATACTTTCCAGCTCTACTTAAAGGGCAATTAGATCCATCTGGATCTTTAGCTGTAAGACCTTCAACTTGGCCACTCTTTTGCCCCTTCTGGCTCCATTTGCCACTATTTCTACCAGCCTGACTCCTCGCATTCCTGTGGGCTTAGTCAGTCACTCAGTCATGTCTAATTCTTTGTGACTCCGTGGACTATAGACCTCCAGGCTCTTCTGTCTATGGGATTCTCCAGGCAAGAATACTAGAGTGAGTAGCCATTCCCTTCTCCAGGGGATCTTCCTGACACAGGGATCAAACTCCAGTCTCCTGCATTAAAGGCAGATTCTTTAATCTGAGCCACCAACTAAGCCTCCCTAAATAATTGAGATTTTGTAAATACTGCTCCTTTCATAACACACTTGTTTATCCAGAAAGTTAAAAAAAAATAATTATTTAGCTGCATTTTATCACTATTTTTTGGAGAAGGCAATGGCAACCCACTCCAGTACTCTTGTCTGGAAAATTCCATGGGCGGAGGAGCCTGGTAGGCTGCAGTCCATGGGGTTGCTAAGAGTCGGACGTGACTGAGCGACTTCACTTTCACTTTTCACTTTCATGCATTGGAGAAGGAAATGGCAACACACTCCAGTATTCTTGCCTGGAGAATCCCAGGGATGGGGGAGCCCAGTGGGCTGCCGTCTATGGGGTCACACAGAGTCGGACATGACTGAAGCAACTTAGCAGCAGCAGCAGCATCACTATTTTTCTTCAAATTCAACCTAAAAAGTTATTAAGTACATCAGTTAATGATATAAGGAAAATTCCTTATCTCCTTCAAATGTCATCATATTAAAATATAAATATCATTTGTTCAGTGCAAATAATTATCACTCTGTTGTAAGCCATTATAATAGACATTTAAATATATAGGTAACTATGCCTGGCCCAAACTCTCAAGGTGCTCATGATCTTTTATGGAAGAGATGATGGTAAATGAACAGTTGCTATCAATGACAAGGAAAAATAGTGTTATTTTTTAAAGTTTGATTACATTTACAAAAAAGGTCCATAAATGTTCACAAACTCTCATATGGGAAGATATGGGACTTGTTCATGTAAATCATGAATAGACAGGGATTTTAGCAAAGGGAACTGACATGTTCAAAGGTTGATTTGTACGACAGAGGTTTAGTTGGTATCTTCAGAAATAAAACCTGAGATAATATCTTGAACGCATGCAGTTTATTTTATGAGTGGTGGTGAACCTGATAAACAGGACTGAGGGAGAAAGCACAGTGAGGGGAAAAAGGAGTTAAAGAAAATATAAGGCTTCATTCTGAGTTGCTATTGCAGACAACAAAGCTTTAATTCTGTCAGTGCCTCAGAAAACCAAAGGAAAGGCCTCCCAAATTTTCCCCCTAAAAGTCAGGACAGCGAAACATTTACACACCACTTCTGCCCATTATTGGCTGAGGATTGCCCATGGGGGATAGGGGATAACATTCCCACACTAGCTGTGATGTTACCAAGGTCGATGGAGCTTCTGAGGTATGGGGAGAAGGTTCTACAACAGAATTCAGAGTAATGTTTAACCCACTTGAGGTATGCAATGAGACAGAGTTTACATAGAACTGCCACAGCAGTGCCTAAAGTCAGAGGTGGAGAGAGATGGGACATAGGCTTTTGCTACAGCAGACTTTAAAGTAGTTTAATATACCTGAGGCATAGGACACATGCATGTGTGTGTGTGTGTGTTTGTGTATGTGATGTGTGTTTGGAGAGGGAGTATGGAGGACTGTTAGCAGTGAATGGCAGGCAATAGAACTGAAAAATCAGGCAGGAATAGGATTGCTGATTATTTAAGATGCCAAAGTATAAAATTTGAGCTTTGCCAGAGACAAGCATTGGAGACAAAATACTGGAGATTAATAGATGATAATTTTCAAATAGAATTAATGTAGTGGTATATGTGTGTGAGAAGGGTTACCCTGAAAGTGATTTTGGCAATGATATGAAAAGAAGCAACACTATGTAAGATGAAACTAGTGGAAAATGAAAGTGGTGTTTCCTTTGAGGGGTGACGGGACTCTGAACCAAGTGATATTGAGACTGGCGATAAAGGACTATGGAACAGCAATGACATAAATCATAGGGCAGGAACTAGGAACTAACCAGATATGGACATTAAAGAGAAAGCGAGAAAACAACACTGATTCTTTTCTTTGCAGGTGTACATGAGGGATGGTGGTTCTATGAAGAAGAACTAAAAATAATTTCCTTGTTAGATACCCAGCTGATTAAGGTAAGAGGAGGCATTGGAGACTGAATCACAGAACAGGGTCTGGGCTGGGGTATGCGTTTGGAGTTTTCTATAACTGGGTAGTACCATGATCTGTGAATATGCATGAGATCATCCACAAAGAATACACACAAAGAGAAGAGACAAGAGCTTATGAGTCTGAGTAACTGAAATATCTAAGGATTAAGTGGACAAAGAGAAGCCATAAATCATGGTAATAAGGGTGGAAAAAGTTATAGCAGGAGAGACAGTAGTTAGAAAACATGAGAGCCTAAAATTTATGTGATAAGTTATTAACTGCTTTAAATTTCAGGCATTTTAATAGTGCCAGCAGTGGTCAATAATGTAAAAAAACATATACATTCAAGTAACGTGAGAATGATAAGTGATAATTAGTTTTCTCAGATAGGCTATTAGTGATCTGTATAGTTGTGAGAAAGTTGTCAGATCACAAAGAATGAAGGGGCGAATGGAAGAGAAGGCAAAGTAACCCTGGTAGGACGGCAAGACGAGAAATTAACAGTAGAGGAGGTGATATAGGAACAAACTGGAACTTTTTTATGAGAGAAATTTGCACATATTTATATGCTTAGGAGAAAGGGCTGGCTAACATAAGAGAAAGGGGAAAAAAATAAAATAATGGAGGAAGATCAGGAAGGTGAGAACAGTACTTTGACAGTTATGAATTACTATGGAAAAAGAAGCATCTTTCTTTGAAGCATGAAAGGAAAAAGAAAGAAACAGGAAAAATAGTTAAGTTTAGTTGCTTCAATCATGAGAACATGGTAATGTCCATCTATTTACAATGTTAATGGTGATACAATTAGCTAAAACAGATTTTTGGCTCCATGATGATACTGGTTATTAGCAAAAACTTCCCGTTGGTAGAATTTGTTAATGAGTTTCTAGCATTTCTACCCTAGGAGATCTTTAAGGACAACAGATATAGCCATCAATCAGGAGTAATTTTGGTGAAGCCTAGCAATGAGGCTCCTGTTGATACCTCCCAGCACTCACATTCTATCAGTGGAATATATCAAATTAAGCTCATTTTGGAAGTGGCAGTTCTTAGCTCAGTTGTAGGTAAATGGCACACAGTAGGTACTTAATAAATAGATATTAACTTAATGATATAACATCATCCACATTTTAAAAGAAAGATATATCAATACTTTAATTAATTATTATCCTTGAACCAGAAAAAAAAACTAGCACCCCTGGGGTTCTAATTAGGAAAATTATTAATAGAAAGACCTCCTATCTGTAAGATTTGCTTAATTTGTATTTATGAGATAAATTTTACACATCTCCATAGTAATGTGTTTCCATGATTTCAGTCCCCATCTTTGAACACAGAAAATCCCCGTGTTTTAAACAATCAAAGAAAAAGCATTGCATCTCAAGTCTTGTTATTAGAAGTGCAATGTCTAGGGCCCTATTGGGTCAGTTTCTGATATCGCCTGAGGCATCAATGAAGTTGATCCAAAGATGCATATCTCATTTGTTCACAATAAGGCTCACTTTCTCTTAGGTGGGGTCTCTTAAGAGGTAGAAACTTGAATAAAAAACTGCCCAGTCTACAATCAAGAGGCAATAGTTTTCTCAATTGAGAATTATTCACTTGCCCTGACCTCCCTTATGGGTTTCCTCATCACTCTGCAGCTCTAAAATGACGTGGGGAAAACTGCTGCAGAATGTGGCTGTCTATCTGGTTTTTACTGAAATTATAGAATTCTTTTCATGTCAGGAGCACAAATCTGCATTCAAAGTATGAAAAGCAGATCCATGCCTAGTTTGTCGAACCTTCAATACCATAAAACATAATTCGGAGTTTTAACTTCTATAATATTTTGGCACAGGAACCTCACTGACTGACATATTCTTCTCACACCTTAGCATTTTATTTCAAACCAGTTATTTAGAGAATGTTCTCCTTTAAAATAAAAACTAAAACAACTATTTAAAACTTTTAACGTACATAGATGGCGTAAAAGATAAAATTATGGTTTCATTAGCAACTATAGAAACTTATTATTTTTTATTGTAAAGGGATTAATTTAAGTATACATTATGAAGCATTAACATGATCATAAGGAGAGAAACAACTTCCCCTCTTGCAAGTTGCAGAGATAGTAAGAAGAATATGCATAAGTAAAGTGTATCACAGCTGGATAGAACCAGATCTTTCTAAGATATCATTGTCCACAGGGATGGTTTTATCTGATGCAATTATAGTTTTCAGCTGGATTCTCAAAATCCAGAGGTTTTTTAAGTTTGGAATTTAGAAAGGCAAAGAAAAAGCATACTGAAAATATTGAATACACACTGTAGAATGAGGATGATTTTTAGTTTTTCAAAGCAATCTACTTACACATAATATTTTATACCTCACATTATCCATGTTCTAATGTATGATTCTGCCCCACAGGCACTTTGTGTGCTAAAAGTTACTCAATTCCAAATCATCACAGTCCTGCATTATTTTATATAATTTCAGAGAAAATTTTTAACCACTTGTTCCTTTGGTGAAATAAGTGTAAATGTAAGTGTAGTCGCTCAGTCGTTTGCGACTCTTTGCGACCCCATGGACTGTAGGCCACCAGGCTCCTCTGTCCATGGGATTCTCCAGCCAAGAATACTGGAGTGGGTTGCCATTTCCTTTTCCAGGGGATCTTCCCAACCCAGGGATCGAAACTGGGTCTTCCGCATCACAGGCAGATGCTTTACCCTCTGAGCCACCAGGGAAGCAAAATAACAAATGACAATTTCTTTAGGCCAGCTTTAGTTTCTGGTAGTCCCTGAGTATCCTACTCCCTTATTGAGAAGAGCTATACTCACTAATGGAGAAGGAAATGGCAACCCACTCCAGTGTTCTTGCCTGGAGAATCCCAGGGACGGGGGAGCCTAGTGGGCTGCCGTCTATGGGGTCGCACAGAGTCCGACAAGACTGAAGCGACAGCAGCAGTAGCAGCAGCAGCTCTGTTTTTAGGTCCATCTGAAATCCATTTTTTTTTCCAAAGGAGTAGGATATCCTTCCACAAACTTTGTACAAAGCAGTCAATCACACTTGATCTCTGGCTTCTAAATCATATGCACACACAAACACTGAGTAGCACTAAGCATTAGCACTCCAAGTTGTTATCAGAGAATATCATTTTGGACTAGTAATTATTTTTCCTAAGAACTAGAAAAACATTATTCAACTATAGATGGTATTCAGCTATAGATGGTACATTTGTGTGGGCTAAGTCGCTTCAGTCTTGTCCAACTCTTTGTGACTCTGTGGACTGTAGCCAATCAGGCTCCTCTGTCCATGAAATTTCCCAGGCAACCCACTGGAGTGGGTTGCCATGCCTTCCTCCAGAGGATTTTCCCAACCCAGGGATCTAACCTGTGTCTCCTGCCTTAGTGGGTGGATTCTTTACCACTGAGCCATCTGGGAAGCCAAGAGGATCCTTGGCTGTAGCTTTCCCTTTCAGGATTTCAAATATATCATGGCAATCCCTTCTGGCTTACAATGTTTCTGCTGAAAACTTGGTTGATACTTTTATGTGAATCCTCGTATTTCTCTTGCTGCCTTTACAATTGTCTCTTTATCTTCAATTTTGTCAGAATAATTTTTATATGTCTTGGTGTGGGTCTCTTGAGTTCATCTTTATTGGGACTTTCTGTTAATCCTGGACATGGATATCTGTTTCCTTCTTTAGGTTAGAAAAATTTTCATCCATAATCATATCAAATACATTTTCTGCCCCTTTCTCTCTGTTTTCCTTCTGAACCCTTATAACACAAATGCTTGATGTTGCCTCAGTTCAGTTCAGTTCAGTCGCTCAGTTGTGCCCGACTCTTCGCAACCCCATGAATCGCAGCACGCCAGGCCTCCCTGTCCATCACCAAGTCACGTCCATCGAGTTGGTGATGACATCTAGCCATCTCATCCTCTGTCATCCCCTTTTCCTTCTGCCCCCAATCCCTCCCAGCATCAGAGTCTTTTCCAATGAGTCACCTCCTCGCATGAGGTGGCCAAAGTACTGGAGTTTCAGCTTTAGCATCATTCCTTCCAAAGAACACCCAAGACTGATCTCCTTTAGGATGGACTGGTTGGATCTCCTTGCAGTCCAAGGGACTCTCAAGAGTCTTCTCCAACACCACAGTTCAAAAGCATCAATTCTTCGGGGCTCAGCTTTCTTCACAGTCCAACTCTCACATCCATACATGACCACTGGGAAAACCATAGCCTTGACTAGATGGACCTTTGTTGGCAAAGTAATATCTCTGCTTATCAATATGCTATCTAGGTTGGTCATAACTTTCCTTCCAAGGAGTAAGCATCTTTTAATTGCATGGCTGCAGTCACCATCTGCAGTGATTTTGGAGCCCCCCAAAATAAAGTCTGACACTGTTTCCACTGTTTCCCCATCTATTTCCCATGAAGTGATGGGACCAGATGCCATGATCTTTGTTTTCTGAATGTTGAGCTTTAAGCCACCTTTTTCACTCTCCTCTTTCATCAAGAGGCTTTTGAGTTCCTCCTCACTTTCTGCCATAAGGGTGGTGTCACCTGCGTGTCTGAGGTTGTTGATATTTCTCCCAGCAATCCTGATTCCAGCTTGTGCTTCTTCCAGCCCAGCGTTTCTCATGATGTACTCTGCATATAAGTTAAATAAACAGGGTGACAACTTACAGCCTTGATGTACTCCTTTTCCTATTTGGAACCAGTCTGTTGTTCCATGTCCAGTTCTAGCTGTTGATTCCTGATCTACATATAGGTTTCTCAAGATGCAGGTCAGGTGGCCTGGTATTCCCATCTCTTTCAGAATGTTCCACAGTTTATTGTGATCCACAGAGTCAAAGGCTTTGGCATAGTCAATAAAGCAGAAATAGAATTTTTCTGAAACTCTCTTGCTTTTTCGATGATCCAGCGGATGTTGGCAATTTGATCTCTGGTTCCTCTGCCTTTTCTAAAACCAGCTTGAACATCTGGGAGGTCCCTTAAACTATTTTTATTTAAATTTTCTTTTCTGATTAGGTGATTTCCACTATTCTGGTCTTACTGATCACTTATACATTATTCTGTGTCACTTAACCTGACATAAAGTTTTTCTAGTGTATTTTTCATTTCAGTTATTGCCATTTTCAGATCTTATTGGTTCTTTTTATGTTTTTTAGTTCTTTGTTGAAGTTCTTTTTGCATTCTCTGTCCTCTTCCAGAGTTCAGTAAGCATTTCTATTGCTATTGCTTTGAATTCTTTAACAGGTAAATTCAGTTCAGTTCAGTTAAGTCATTCAGTCATGTCCGACTCTTTGCAACCCTATGAATCACAGCACGCCAGGCCTCCCTGTCCATCACCAAGTCCCGGAGTTCACTCAAACTCACGTCCATCGAGTCGGTGATGCCATCCAGCCGTCTCATCCTTTGTCGTCCCCTTTTCCTCCTGCCCACAATCCCTCCCAGCATCAGGGTCTTTTCCAATGAGTCAACTCTTCGCATGAGGTGGCCAAAGTACTGGAGTTTCAGCTTTAGCATCATTCCCTCCAAAGAACACCCAGGGCTGATCTCCTTCTCCATTTTAGTAGGTTTTTTCCCCTAGGGTTTTATCTTGTTCTTTCATTTGGAATGTATTCCTCTTTCTTTTTTTTAATTTTTTTTTTACTTTCAAAGATTACCTCTTTGAAATTGAGCAAATCAGTTACATATCCTGGTCTTGAAGTCTTGTCCTTGTGTAAGAACATCTCTATGAGTCTGCATGTGCCCAATGGTTTAACTGGGAGAACTGAATCTGAAGTGAGCACTGACCACATCTTTTCCTGGGGTATACTGGAAGCCACCTTGAGGGGGATGCATAGGTTTGAAGTTGCAGCTAGATGTGAACTAGGGCTTCTCCCAGGCTCAACAGCAGTTGCCACCCTGTCAGAGTGGGGCCAAGGATCAAGGAGCTGGAGCCAGAGGATACAAGGAGCTGTCCTTTTTTCCCAGCATGATGATGGCCTCTGCCTTGGTTGGGGGAGATGATGGAGTGGCAAAAGTGAGCTAGCTCCATTTCTCTCCACTACAGTGGTAGTCTCTACGTAAGTCAGGACTCTGGACAAGTAGGGATCCAAGGGGCTAGAATTGCATTTCTGAGTTAGCTCTGTTTCTCCCTTGCATGATGGCAGTCTCTGCTTTTCTTGGGGGTGAAGCCAGAGACCAAGGGCTTGAAGCAATTATTCTAAAGTAGTTCCACCCCTCTCCAGCAAGACAGTTGTCTTTTCCTTGATTGAGAGTCATGCTGGAACAGAAGAGGCTGGAGCAGGGCCGGGTGTAGGCTGGGGAGTGTGTTGGGGCAATCCTGGTTGGCTGGCAAGAGGGGCAGACTGTTTTCCATCTGTTGCTTCTGTGTTGGGACTGGGGGCAAGCAGGTCTGTGTGTATGCTTTTCAATAGCAGTTTCAGTTTCTTACAGCCCTATCCGGTAAACCCTACTGGTTTTCAACTGAGCCAAAGGATCTCTTCTTCCTAGTGCTGGGCCCCAGCACAAAGGTCACCAATGTGAGACTTAAACTCTTCACTCCTCAGGGAGGATACCCTAGCCTGTGGTATCCCCTTCATCTTACGCATCTTTTCCCAGGGATGTGGGTCCCAACTAGATTGCCTCTTCTCCTTTCCTACCAGACTATGTGAGGTTCTTTCTTAAGACTATGTGTGGTTGTGGAAAGGCCATTCTGCTAGTATTTAGGTCGTTTTCAGAGAGAGTTGGCTCTACATATAGTTGTAGTTTGCATGTATTTTTTGGGGAGGTGAGCTCAGGATCTTCCTACTCTGTCAAATTGATCCCTAGCCCTGACTTTTGTTATTCTAAGCTGACAAATGTGGTGATTAGAATATTTAACTGAGATCCTTTTAATTTTAACACTTCTTTGATATCATATCTTTATATTTAAAAAGTCATAATAGTGAATGGTAAGTGATAGTTCTTTGCCTCTTTGACTTGAAAGCCTTAAAACAACTGGAAAAAGAATTGTATGAACTTTCCAAAATTAATGAAACAAATAACTTGAATTTCTCCAGACTTAACTGGTAAATCTAAAAATACATAAATATTTATTTCAAAAATGTGGCCTTTAACCTCATGTTAATAACTATTTTTTTGACATTTTTCTTTTTTTTAATTTTATTTTATTTTTAAACTTTACAATATTGTATTGGTTTTGCCAAATATCGAAATGAATCTGCCACAGGTAAGGTAAAATTTTATTGATAAAATTAATATGCTTAACATGAAAATATTCTTCTGTTTCTTATTTGTAAATTTTAGGATAGCATTTGTGAGGTTTTAGCTTTACATTTTACAAAGGTAGGAAAATATTTCCATGTATATTTGCTAGAGTATAATCGTTCATCATTTAAGAGTTTAAAATTATGTTCAAATGTTTTACATTATTTTTATAATATGTATAAACATGCATGTGTGTGTGTGTGTGTGTGTGCATGTGCTTGTACATACACACAGTTGTTTCCAACTCTATGACACCATTGACTGTAGCCCACCAGGCTCCTCTGTCCATGGAATTTTTAATATAAAATATACAAGCGTTATGGTCATTATATGCATGCCACAATTATATTAAAAAACTACAACATGTAATAATAGTAGATTATAAAAAATTCAATTTGATTCTAATTTAATGAAAGCACTTGAGTTCTTAATTATTCACTTTCCTTCATAAAACTCTAAGGCTATTTATTATAGGTGAAGTAAGCCACGCAATCCAAAGAAATTAACTTGGGTCATCTAAAAAGGAGAAACTTGCCTGAGGGCCAAGCAAAATCTTAGTGGAGGGAAAAAAGACGAAAGATAACTAAGTTTACCATATATGCTCATTTTTCAGTCCTGTTTCTATGTTCATTCAAGAAAGTCGGAATCTAAAGAAGAAGCAATTGAATTGATTTTGGACTCAATAAATATTTGGTAATAAACCTCTGCTTAATTTAATTCCTGGAACACATAACAGTTTTAAGATGGTCATCAGTGACAGGAAGAACCTTTCTTGAGGCAGATTTTGTTTGTTTCTTTTTGCCCAAATTTTGTAGTAAGGGGAAAAAAAAGTAGTCAGAGGTGAAACGCACTTTTGTTGTCCTCATGTGATTTATTGTGAAATTTAAACATTTCAGTGTTTTTGCTTTCTGTCAGTTAGTGGCCCAGAAGAACCAGAAACTGAATAACTGAATTCAGATGTTTATCCAACAGAAAAAGAGGTAAATACAAAGGACAGTGAATCAGAATATCAAAGAGATAACTGCACCACTGCCTTAGCCACTGCAGCATTATTCACAGTAGCCAAGTTATGAAAACTTAAGTGTTCATTAAGCAATGAATGGATAATGTATATATACTATAATGAATTGTAAAAAGATACTGTATGGCATCACTTTTATGTGGAATCTAAATAAAAAAATTAAAATCATAAAAGAGAAAGTAGAAAAGTGGTTGCCAGACCACAGAGGAGCTGGGGAAATAGAAAGAAGTTAGTAAAACGGTACAGACTTTCAACTTTCAGGTGAAAAAAATCTGAGGATCTAATGTATAACATGGTGACTACAGTTGATAAAACAGTATTGCAAAATTAAAATTTGCTAAGAAAGCAGAACTTAAATTTTTACACCTAAATAAACATATATTTGAGGTATACATGTGCTTGAAAGTGAAAGTGACGTCACTCAGTCTTGTCCGACTCTTTGGGACTCCTTGGACTGTAGCCCACCAGGGTCTTCTGTCCATGGGATTTTCCAGGCAAGAGTATTGGAGTGGGTTGCCATTTCCTTCTCCAAAGGATCTTCCCAACCCAGGGATCGAACCTGGGTCTCCTGCATTGCAGGCAGATGTTTTACCCTCTGAGCCATGCTTACATGTGTTAATTCGCTGAGTTGGAGGAATCTTTTCACAACTTATACATTTATCAAATTACCATGATGTATGCTTTAAATATCTTACAATTTTATTTTCCAATTCAGTTCAGTCACTCATCTGTGTCTGACTTTTTGGGACCCCATGACCTGAAGCACACCAAGCTAACCTGCCCATCACCAACTCCTGAAGCTTACTCAAAGTCATGTCCATCAAGTCAGTGATGCCATCCAACCATCTCATCCTCTGTCCCCTTCTCCTCCCATCTCCAATCTTTCCCAGAATCAGGGTCTTTTCCAGTGAGTCAGGTCTTCATGTCAGATGGCCAAAATACTGGAGTTTCAGCTTCAACATCAGTCCTTCCAATGAATATTCAGGACTGATTTCCTTAACGATGCCCTGGTTGGATCTCTTCGCAGTCCAAGAGACTCTCAAGAGTCTTCTCCAACACCACAGTTCAAAAGCATCAATTCTTTGGTGCTCAGCTTTCTTTATAGTCCAACTCTCATATCCATACATGACTACTGGAAAAAACATAGCTTTGACTAGATGGACCTTTGCTGGCAAAGTAATGTCTCTGTTTTTTAATATGCTGTCTAGATTGGTCATAGCTTTTCTTCTGAGGAGTAAGCATTTTTTAATTTTATTGTTGCAGTCACCATCTGCAGTGATTTTGGAGCCTAAGAAAATAAAGTCTGTCACTGTTTCCATTGTTTCCTCATCTATTTGCCAGGAAGTGATGTGACCAGATTCCATGATCTTAGTTTTCTGAATGTTGAGCTTTAAGCCAACTTTTTCACTCTCCTCTTTCACTTTCATCAAGAGGGTTTTTAGTTCCTCTTCCCTTTCTGCCATAAGGGTGGTATATTTGCATATCTGAGGTTATTGATATTTCTCCCAGCAATCTCGATTCCAGCTTGTACTTTGTCAGTTATATCTCATCCTGGAATGTGAAGTCAAATGGGCCTGAGAAAGCATTACTACGAAGAAAGCTAGCGGAGGTGATGGAATTCCAGTTGAGCTATTTCAAATCCTGAAAGATGATGCTGTGAAAGTGCTGCACTCAATATACCAGCAAATTTGGAAAACTCAGCAGTGGCCACAGCACTGGAAAAGGTAAGTTTTCATTCCAATCTCAAAGAAAGGCAATGCCAAAGAATGCTCAAACTACCACACAATTGCACACACTTCACACGCTAGTAAAGAAATGCTCAATTCTCCAAGCCAGGTTTCAGCAAGACATGAACTGTGAACTTCCAGATGTTCAAGCTGGTTTTAGAAAAGGCAGAGGAACCAGGGATCAAATTGCCAACATGCACTGGATCATCGAAAAAGCAAGAGAGTTCCCAAAAAACATTATTTATGCTTTACTGACTATGCCAAAGCCTTTGACTCTGTGGATCACAATAAACTGTGGAAAATTCTGAAAGAGATGGGAATACCAGACCACCTGACCTGCCTCTTGAGAAACCTATATGCAGGTCAGGAATCAACAGTTAGAACTGGACATGGAACAACAGACTGGTTCCAAATAGGAAAAGGAGTACGTCAAGGCTGTATATTGTCACCGTGCTTATTTAACTTATATGCAGAGTACATCGTGGTAAATGCTGGGCTGGAAGAAACACAAGCTGGAATCAAGATTGCAGGGACAAATATCAATAACCTCAGATATGCAGATAACACCACCCTTATGGCAGAAAGGGAAGAGGAACTAAAAAGCCTCTTGATGAGAGTTAGGCATCTGGTCCCATCACTTCATGGCAAATAGATATGGGAAACAATGGAAACAGTGTTAGACTTTATTTTTGGGGGCTCCAAAATCACTGCAGATAGTGACAGCAGCCATGAAATTAAAAGATGCTTACTCCATGGAAGAAAAGTTATGAGCAACGTAGATAGCATATTGAAAAGCAGAGACATTACTTTGCCAACAAAGGCCCATTTAGTCAAGGCTGTGGTTTTTCCAGTGGTCATGTAGGGATGTGAGAGTTGGACTTTGAAGTAAGCTGAGTGCCAAAGAATTGATGCTTTTGAACTGTGGTGTTGGAGAAGACTCTTGAGAGTCCCTTGGACTGCAAGGAGATCCAACCAGTCCATTCTGAAGGAGATCAGCCCTGGGATTTCTTTGGAAGGAATGATGCTAAAGCTGAAACTCCAGTACTTTGGCCACCTCATGCAAAGAGTTGACTCATTGGAAAAGACCCTGATGCTCGGAGGGATTGGGGGCTGGAGAAAAAGGGGACGACAGAGGATGAGATGTCTGGATGGCATCACCGAGTAGATGGAAGTGAGTTTGGGTGAACTCTGGGAGATGGTGATGGACTGAGAGGCCTGGCGTGCTGCAATTCATGGGGCCGTAAATAGTCAGACACCACTGAGAACTGAACTGAACTTAACTGAAAGCTGGAAAAAAAATAAAGGCTAGAGAATGAGGGTTGTGCACTAAGTAGAAACAGTTTTATTAAGTAAGATATGAGGTCATCATGTGAAAGGAGAAATTAATGGCAATATTAAGGTGAACTCGGAGAAGGTAATGGCAACCCACTCCAGTACTCTTGCCTGGAAAATCCCACGGATGGAGGAGCCTAGCAGGCTGCAGTCCATGGGGTTGCTAATAGTCGGACATGGCTGAGCAACTTCATTTTCACTTTTCACTTTCATGCATTGGAGAAGGAAATGGTAACTCACCCCAGTGTTCTTTCTGAAGAATCCCAGGGACAGAGGAGCTTGGTGGGCTGCTGTCTATGGAGTCGCACGGAGTCGGACACGACTGAAGTAACTTAGCAGCAGCAAGGTGAACTACTAATCCAATAATTGGCAATCTTACAATACAAGTTTCCTAAGATCAATAATCCTAGAGGAATGGTTTGCTATGAAAACAACCACCACAAAAATATATAAATTTGCACAGACTTCGTTGTGTCTAGTAATAAGAACTCAAAACACAAAGGTAGCCAATGAGTAGGCAAATAAATATCTATTTCATCCAAACTTTTTTATGTGGATCACCAGTCCACATTAAGCTCGATGTCCTAAGGAAGAATAAATAATAGAAAACACAATTGCCTGCTAAATGGATACCTCTGTTTACCAAAGCTTTATTATTCAAAGAGATTTCTGAGATATATCATAATTATTTGTGATTTCTTGGATTGGCCTATATTTCATAGACTTTATTTTAGCAGCCATAACAGTCTATTGATTATAATGGATTCAAATTTATTATTCTCTATCTGTTAAATTTATGTTCATTCCTAAAGCCATGCTCTTGTCTTGCTTTCAGTCAGTTCAGCTCAGTCGCTCAGTCATGTGTGACTCTTTGTGACCCCATGGACTGCAACATGCCAAGCCTCCCTGTCCTTCACCAACTCTTGGAGCTTCTTCAAATTCATATCCATAGAGTCAGTGATGCCATCCAACCATCTCATCCTCTGTTGTCCCATTCTCCTCCTGCCTTCAACCTTTCCCAGAATCAGGGTCTTTTCCAATGAGTCTGTTCTTCGCATCGGGTGACCAAAGTATCAGAGCTTCAGGTTCAGCATCAATCCTTCCAACGAATATTCAGCACTGATTTCCTTTAAGACTGACTGGTTTGATCTCCTTGCAGTCCACTGGACTCTCAAGAGTCTTCTCCAACACCACAGTTCAAAAGCATCAATTCTTCAGTGTTCATCTTTCTTTATAGTCCTACTCTCACATCCATGCATAAGTACTGGAAAAAACCATAGCTTTGACTCCTATAAATAATAGGAAGATACCTTGAATAGTTCCAAACTTGGATTTATACTTTGTGTAATTCAGTTTAAAATGAAGTGAAGTGAAAGTCTTTCAGTTGTGTGGAGTCTTTGCAACATGCAAACTTACATTACCATATGTAAAATAGATAGTCAACAGGAATTTGCTGTATGGCTCAGGAAGCTCCAATAGGAGCTCTGTATCAACCTAGAGGCTTGGGATGGGGAGGGAGATGGGAGGGTGTTTCAAAAGGGAGGGGATATATGTATACCTATGGTTGATTCATGTTGAGGTTTGACAGAAAGCGGAAAATTCTGTAAAGCAATTATCCCTCAATAAAAAATAAATTAATTAAAAAAAAAAGACAGAGCAGTTAGAGTTTTATGAACATGAACACGAGTTTTAGGATTATGATCCTTATCTGTGTATTCCAGAAAGTGTGTGACAGTTGTCATGCTTTATCATGCCAGCCAAGTGTAAGGACTAGTGTTGCAATACGGACATTCTCATTATCAACTACTCTAGTGTCATGAATAGAGTATGAGCTGAATTTCTGATGGTTGATAAAATATCATATGGGCCACATGTCAGAAATACTCAGCCCTCTTCAATAAATGACATAGCAGGTAACAAAATTCAGTTACTTTTGAAAGTGAAAGTTGCTGAGTTATGTTTGACTCTTTCCAACCCCATGAACTACAGCCTGCCAGGCTCCTCTGTCTATGAAATTCTCCAGGCCAGAATACTGGAGTGAATAGCTGTTCTGTCTTCCCAACCCAGGGATCAAACCCGGGTCTTACACATTGCAGGTGGATTCTTTACCATCTGAGCCACTAGGGAAGTTACTTTTCATGGATATATTTTGTATAATGAGATTACAATTTCTTTTTCATACTACAGTGATGGGGTAAGTATGATTTATGTCAGTACATCATTTAGCCTTATTAATATAATGGTAATTTTGTTAGGGGTAGAAAATATTCAGTTTCTCTAGTTTCATTGCCTCTAAGGATAGCTATGTGACAAAATTCTAGCCAAAACGATGGAATCAGAAATTGATTCTGGGTGGGATGGTCATGACAGTTATTTTTTCTTGAAGTAAAGGGACATCTGAGCTGGCATAAGCCTGATGAGCTCTGCCTTTGTTTCTATAGTTTAGACTCTGATTTAGGCAGCAGCTTGTCAATGAGAGGAAGGAAGGAACTCAGTTGGTCCCTTTTTGCAAGATGGAACTGTCCTGAATGACATGCTTCAAGACTTGTGCTATGTAAAATAATATATTGCTTAAGCTGGATAATTCTTTCATCTGTAGCCAAGTATAAGTCCAAGAAGTGCACTTTTCAAATCAAATACAGAATATGGTAAGAGAAGTAAGGTAACAGCATCCTTAT
This sequence comes from Bos indicus, assembly GCF_029378745.1. Taxonomy (NCBI): domain Eukaryota; kingdom Metazoa; phylum Chordata; class Mammalia; order Artiodactyla; family Bovidae; genus Bos; species Bos indicus. Next base: position 56,294,005 of record NC_091768.1, on the reverse strand, counting down.
TATCCATGGTCAATTGTCCTTAGGGACACTGGTGGTCATAATTTGTTCAATAAAGGTTTCTATAGCTATTGTCCACTGGAGAGTATCAGACTCTGCTAAGGCTAAGGTCAAGTCAGTATTAGACTCCAGTAAGTTTTCCATTCTCTTGTGAACCAAGATCTTCCAAATTTGAAATCAGAGAAAGAATTTTACTGGGATAATTAATGAAACATCACTTTTTTGGTATTTGCTTTGAGCACAATGCCTTATGTCAAGAATGGAAAAGATAAATGACTCACAGATCATTAACTATTAACTGAGAAAAAATAAAGTGAATTCTAATGCAAACAAGTCATGTACTTATTATTACATACTTCTAGCATGTATTCTAGTATTACTACATATTTCTAGTATGTAGTTCCATTAAACTTTTTGGAATGAGGCCTGCATTTTATGATTTAATTATTTGAATCATTTGAACTTCTATTTTTTAAATGATGTTTTAACTTTTAAAATTTATGTTGTAAATAATTTTCTCTCAAGTCATATATTTGAAACTTTTAGTAATGTATCCATTAAATAATCATTGAAAAAATATCACGTGTGCTAGACATTATCTTAGTCAGGCTTGTACAAGCTATTGAAAGGCTTTTGTGTTCCTCTCTTCCCAACTCGGACTTGAGTGGCATCACATTGTTAGCTTAAATTCTGCTATACTGGGAATGCCTATACCAAAGAAATTAACAAACACTGCAACTCAATCTATGTGTGTGTGTGTGATTTGCTTTGCTTAATTTTGGGGGAATAGAATACTAGTTGTTGAACATTTATTGCACACCACTACAAAAGATATAAAGTTAAATAAGACAATCAGTTCAGTTCAGTTCAGTTCAGTCACACAGTCGTGTCTGACTCTTTGCAACCACAGGAATCGCAGCACACCAGGCCTCCCTGTCCATCACCAACTCCTGGAGTTTACTCAAACTCATGTCCATCGAGTCGGTGATGACATCCAGCCATCTCATCCTCTGTTGTCCTCTTCTCCTCCTGCCCCGACTCCCTCCCAGCATCAGGGTCTTTTCCAATGAGTCAATTCTTCACATTAGGTGGCCAAAGTATTGGAGCTTCAGCTTTAGCATCATTCCTTCCAAAGAACATCCAGGGCTGATCTCCTTTAGAATGGACTGGTTGGATCTCCTTGCAGTCCAAGGGACTCTCAAGAGTTTTCTCCAACACCACAGTTCAAAAGCATCAATTCTTTGGTGCTCTGCTTTCTTCACAGTCCAACTCTCACATCCGTACATGACCACAGGAAAAACCATAGCCTTGACTAGATGGACTTTGTTGACAAAGTAATGTCTCTGCTTTTGAATATGCTATCTAGGTTGGTCATAACTTTTCTTCCATGGAGTAAGTGACTTTTAATTTCATGGCTGCAATCACCATCTGCAGTGATTTTGGAGCCCCAAAAAATAAAGTCTGACACTGTTTCCACTGTTTCCCCATCTATTTCCCATGAAGTGATGGGACCGGGTGCCATGATCTTAGTTTTCTGAATGTTGTGCTTTAAGCCAACTTTTTCACTCTCCTCTTTCACTTTCATCAAGAGGCTTTTTAGTTCCTCTTCCCTTTCTGCCATAAGGGTGGTATCATCTGCATATCTGAGGTTATTGATATTTCTCCCTGCAATCTTGATTCCAGCTTGTGCTTCATCCATCCCAGGGTTTCTCATTATGTACTCTGCATATAAGTTAAACAAGCAGGGTGACAATATACAGCCTTGACGTACTCCTTTTCCTATTTGGAACCCGTCTGTTGTTCCATGTCCAGTTCTAATTGTTGTTTCCTGATCTGCATATAGGTTTCTCAAGAGGCAGGTCAGGAGGTCTGGTATTCCCATCTCTTTAAGAATTTTCCACAGTTTATTGTGAAAGATAGTGGTGACCTCCCTCAAAAGATCTCAGGCATGTAGTGCTACAGTCCATGCCCCAAACCCTGCCACAGGCCACCAACGACCCACACCTTCACTGGAGATTCCCGGACACCCACAGGCAAGTCTCCTGTGGGGTCACCGTTCCTTTCTCCTGGGTCCTGGTAAACAAGGTTCTGTTGTGCCTCCAAGAATCTACTTCCTGGTCCTGTGTAAGTTCTGGCAGCTCTATAGTGGGTTTAATGGCGACCTGCTCCAGGAAGGCTTACTCTATATCCACACTCAGGGCACCTGTCATGTGGCAGACCACTGCCGACCCATACCTCTACAGTAGATACTCAAACACAGTTCTGTCTCAGTCTCTGTGGGGGCCCTGGGTCCTGGTGCACACAACCTTTGTTTGAGCCCTCTGAGCATCTCTGGCAGGAATGGGGTTTGATTCTAAACCTGAATTCGCCCCTCCTACCGTTTTGCTGGGGCTTCCCCTTTGCCCTTGGTCATGGGGTTATCTCCACATGGCTGGTCCAGTGAAGCACAGCCACAGCTCCTGAACTTGAACATGAGGTATCTCCTCCCAGCCACTTGTCAGTCAGCACCAGCAAGATAGTAGGAGGGGCAAATTCACATTTGGAATCAAACCTGATTTCCGCCAGAGACTCTAAGAGGGTTCAAACAAGCTTTGTGCACACCAGGACCCAGGGACCCCACAAAGACTGAAACAGAACTGTGTTTGAGAGTCTCCTATAGAGGTACAGGTCAGCAGTGGACTGCCCCAGGTACAGGGGCTCTGGGTGCATCAGACTGGGTATAGAATAAGCCCTCATGGAGGAGGTCACCATTAACCACACCATAGGCCTGCCAGAACTTACACAGGACTGGAAAAGAGTCTCTTGGAGGACACAACAGAACCTTGTGCAACAGGACCTAGCATAAAGGAGTAGTGGCCCCACAAGAGACTGACCCAGACTTGCCTGTGATTATCCAAGAGTGTCCAGCAGAGGCGTGGGTTAGTGGTGACCTGCTATAGAGTTGGGGCCACTAAATGTAGCAGAACGTGCATGGGATCTTTTGAAGGAGGTCACCATTATTTTCATTACCTCCACCATAGTTTAGAAAGAAAGAAAGTGAAGTTGCTCAGTCGCGTCCGACTCTTTGCAACCCCATGAACTGTAGCCTATCAGACTCCTCCATCCATGGGATTTTCCAGGCAAGAGTACTGGAGTGGGTTTCCATTTCCTTCTCCACCATAGTTTCAGTTCAGTTCAGTTCAGTCACTCAGTCGTGTCTGACTCTTTGCAACCCCATGAATCGCAGCTTGCCAGGCCTCCCTGTCCATCACCAACTCCCGGAGTTCACTCAGACTCACATCCATTGAGTCAGTGATGCCATAGTTTGCCCCAGGTAAATAACATGGAAGGAACACAGCTCCACCCATCAACAGAAAATTGGATTAAAGATTTACTGAGCATGGCCCTGCCCATCAGAACAAGACAATTTCCCCCTCAGTCAGTCTCTCCCATCAGGAAGCTTCTATTAGCCTCTTATCCTTCTGCATCAGAGGGTAGACAAACAAAACCACAATCACAGAAAGCTAACCAATCTGTTCACATGGACCACTGCCTTGTCTAACTCAATGAAACTATGTGCCATGCCTTGTAGTGCCACCCAAGATGGGCAGATCATGGTGGAGAATTCTGACAAAATGTGGTCCACTGGAGAAGGGAATGACAAACACTTCAGTATTCTTGCCTTGAGAATACCATGAACAGTATGAAAAGGCAAAAAGATAGGACACTGAAAGATGAACTCCCCAGGTTGGTAGGTGCCCAGTATGCTACTGGAGTGCAGTGGAAAATAACTCCAGAAAGAATGGAGGGATGGAGCCAAAGCACAAACAACAGTCAGTTGTGGATGTGACTGTTGATGGAAGCATTTCTGATGCTGTAAAGAGCAATATTGCATAGGGACCTAGAATGTTAGGTCCATGTATCAAGACAAATTGGAAATGGTCAAACAGGAAATGTCTAGAGTGAATGTCATTTTAGTCCACTGATTTTAGGAATCAGTGGACTAAAATGGACTGGAATGGGTGCATTTAACTTAAATGACCATTATCTACTGCTGTGGGCAAGAATCCTTTAAGAGAAATGGAGCAGCCATCACAGTCAATAAAAGTTTGTGAAATGCAGTACTTGGATGCAGTCTCAAAAATGACAGAATGATCTCTGTTTGTTTCCAAGGCAAACCATTCAATATCATGGTAATTCAAGTCTATGCCCTGACCAGTAATGATGAAGAAGTTGAAGTTAAATCATTCTATGAAGGCCTACAAGACCTTCTAGAACTAACACCTCAAAAGGTGTCCTTTTCATTACAGGGTACTGGAATGCAAAAGTTGGAAGTAAAGAAACACCTGGAATAACAGGCAAATTTGGCCTTGGAGTACAGAATGAAGCAGGGCAAAGGCTAATAGAGTTTTGCCAAGAGAATGCACTGGTCGTAGCAAATACCGTCTTCCAACAAAACAAGAGAAGACTCTACAACAGACCTCATCAGATGGTCAGCACCAAAATCAGATTGATATATTCTTTGCAGCCAAAGATAGAGAAACTCTATGGAGTCAGCATAAACAAGACTGAGAGCTGACTATGGCTCAGATAATGAACTCCTTACTGCTTAATACAGACTTAAATTGAAGAAAGTAGGGAAAACCACTAGACTACTCAGGTATGAACTAATCAAATCCCTTACAATTATACAGTGGATGTGAGAAATAGATTTAAGGGACTAGATCTGATAGAGTGCCTGGTGAACTATGGATAGAGATTCATGACACTGTACAGGAGGCAGGGATCAAGACCATTCCCCCCCCCCCAAAAAAAAAAATGTAAAAAAGAAAAATGGCTGTTTGAGGAGGCCTTACAAAGTGCTATGAAAAGAAGAGAGGCAAAAAGCAAAGGAGAAAAGGAAAGATACACCCATTTGAATGCAGAGTTCCAAAGAGTAGCAAAGAGAGAAAAGAAGGTCATCCTCAGTGATCAGTGCAAAGAAATAGAGGAAAACAATAGAATGGGAAAGACAAGAGATCTCTTCAAGAAATTTAGAGAATCTAAGGGTACATTTCATGCAAAGATGGGTTTAATGAAAACAGAAATGATATAGACCTAATAGAAGCAGAAGCTATTAAGAAGAGGTGGCAAGAATACACAGAAGAACTGTACAAAAAAGATGGTCATGACCCACATAATCATGATGGTGTGATCATTCACCTAGAGCCAGATATCCTGGAATGTGAAGTCAAGTGGGCCTTAGGAAGCATCACTACAAACAAAGCTAGTGGAGGTGATGGAATTCCAGTTGAGCTATTTTAAATCCGAAAAGAAGATGCTGTGAAAGTGCTGCACTCTATATACCAGCAAATTTGGAAAACAGCAGGGGCCACAGGACTAGAAAAGGTCAGTTTTCATTCCAATCCCAAAGAAAGGCAATGCCGAGGAATGCTCAAACTACTTCACAATTGCACTCATCTCACATACTGGTAGAGTACTTCTCAAAATTCTCCAAGCCAGGCTTCAGCAATACATGAACTGTGAAGTTCCAGATGTTCCAGTTGGTTTTAGAAAAAGCAGAGGAACCAGAGATCAAATTGCCAACATCTGCTGGATCATCGAAAAAGCAAGAGAGTTCCAGAAAAACATCTATTTTAGCTTTATTGACTCTGCCAAAGCCTTGGATCAGAAGAAACTGGAAAATTCTTAAAGCAATGGGAATACCAGACCACCTGACCTGCCTCCTGAGAAATCTTTATGCATGTCAGTAACCAACAGTTAGACAGGACATGGAACAATAGACTGGTTTCAAACAGGAAAAGGAGTACATCAAGGCTGTATATTGTTACCATGCTTGTTTAACTTATATGCAGAGTACATCATGAGAAATGCTGGGCTGGATGAAGCACAGGCTGGAATCAAGATTGCCAGAAGAAATATCAATAACCTCAGATTTGCAGATGACACTACCCTTATGGCAGAAAGTGAAGAAGAACTAAAGAGCCTGTTGATGAAAGTGAAAAAGGAGAGTGAAAAAGTTGGCTTAAAACTCAACATTCAGTAAACTAAGATCATGGCATCTGGTCCCATTACTTCATGGCAAATAGATGGGGAAACAGTGGAAACAGTAGCTGACTTTATTTTGGGGGGCCCCCAAATCACTGAAGATTGTGAATGAGCCATGAAATTCGAAGACACTTACTCATTGGAAGGAAAATTATGACCAATCTGGACAGCATATTAAAAATGAGAGTCATTACTTTGCCAACAAAGTTCTATCTAGTCAAGGCTATTGTTTTTCCAGTAGTCATGTATGGATGTGAGATTTGGACTATAAAGAAAGCTGAGCACCAAAGAATTGATGCTTTTGAACTGTGGTGTTGGCGAAGACTCTTTACAGTCCCTTGGACGGCAAGGAGATCCAACCATTCCATCCTAAAGGAGATCAGTCCTGAGTGTTCATTGGAAAGACTGATGTTGAAGCTGAAACTCCAATACTTTGGCCACCTGGTATTAAGAGCTGACTCATTGGAAAAGACCCTGATGCTCAGAAAGATTGAAGGCAGGAAGAGAAATGAAAGACAGAGAATGAGATGGTTGGATGTTGTCACTGACTCAATGGACATGAGTTTGGGTAAACTCTGTGAGTTGGTGCTGGACAGGGAAGCCTGGCCTGCTGCAGTCCATGGCGTCACAAAGAGTCAGACACGACTGAGCGTCTGGACTCAACTGAATCTATGGTGGGGACTTCCCTGGTGGTTCAGATGGTAAAGCATGTGCCTACAATGTGGGAGACCCAGGTTCAATCCCTGGGTCAGGAAGATCTACTGGAGAAAGTAATGACAACCCACTCCAGTATTCTTGCCTGGAAAATCCCATGGACGTAGAAGCCTGGTAGGCTGTAGTCCATGAAATCGTGAAGAGTGGGACAAGACTGAGCAAGTTCACTTTGATTCAAACTATGGTGGAAATAATGAAGATATTGGTGACCCCCTTCAAAGGATCCCATGCATGTACTGCTACATTCAGTGCCTCCAATCCTGAAGCTGGCCACCACCCACCATGCCTCCGCTGGAGACTCCTGGACACTCCCAGACACTCCTGGGTAAGTCTGCGTTAGTCTCTTCTAGGGTCACTGCTTTTCTCCTGGGTCCTGGTGCACACAAGGTTCTTTTTGTGCCCTCCAAGAGTCTATTTCCCAGCCCTGTGTAAGTTCTAGGAGCTCTACGGTGGGGTTAATTGCGACCTCCTCCAAGAGGGCTTATTCCATAAGCCATAATTTTCATTCATGAAAGTTTTTATTGAATGCCCAGTATAAGCAGTTATATACTTCTGCTACTTGAACTTTACATTCTTGTGGGCAAGACCCTCCATTTAAGGTGTTTACAACGTAGCGGGCAATATTTCATCTGTTCACCAAACACTGTAACACAGGCAATGTGTGATAAGAACTGAGGGAAAATGAAGTCAGTAGGTAATGTAGCTCTGACTTGGAGAGAGCACTTGTGAGTGATCTGGAAAACTGTACAATGCTTCACTGAAGTGGTACCATTGGTCCTGAATATTGACATTTGTAGAAGAAATCCACAGATGGAAGTGCATGTGTATAATGGCCAAGTGCTATTTGAAACTCATTTCTGTTAATATCTCATTTTTTATTGAAATGATTTCTATGTATCTTTTCTCCCATTAGACTTTGAGAACTCTTCACAAAGCAGACGATGAATTCTAATCTGTTTTGTTTCTTGGCACAGAAACTGTCACAGTCCAAGTCTTCAATAAATGCCTCCAGACTGAATTCAGTTTTGAGAAATAAAAGGAAAATGCGAGCTCTGTTTAAGAAATAGTGAGCAGTGGAATTTAGCTGGGTGAAAGATTGTGGGGAATAAGGTGTATTAAGGGAGATAAATAAGAAAATGAGGTGAAATCAGATTATGAATTTATTGCAAAGACAGAAACTGACCTTTACTTTTAGTGGGGAGTTAAAAAGTATCTAGTATAGTAGTAGGGGAGAGTAATCAAAGTATGCTGTAGAATGAAACTCTGACAGCTGTGTTTGAAGTTGTATTAAATTCCATATATATGCGTTAGTATACTGTATTTATGTTTTTCCTTCTGGCTTACTTCACTCTGTATAATAGGCTCCAGTTTCATCCACCTAATTAGAACTGATTCAAATGTATTCTTTTTAATGGCTGAGTAATACTCCATTGTGTATATGTACCACAGCTTTCTTATCCATTCATCTGCTGATGGACATCTAGGTTGCTTCCATGTCTTGGCTATTATAAACAGTGCTGCGATGAACATTGGGGTACACGTGTCTCTTTCCCTTCTGGTTTTCTCAGTGTGTATGCCCAGCAGTGGGGTTGCTGGATCATAAGGCAGTTCTATTTCCAGTTTTTTAAGGAAAACGAGTTGCCAGTCCAGGTTCGATGCATGATGCTGGATGCTTGGGGCTGGTGCACTGGGACGGCCCAGAGGGATGGTATGGGGAGGGAGGAGGGAGGAGGGTTCGGGATGGGGAACACATGTATACCTGTGGCGGATTCATTTTGATATTTGGCAAAACTAATACAATTATGTAAAGTTTAAAAATAAAATAAAATTAGAGAGAAAAAAAAAAATAAAATGTAGAGGCAGTAATGAACATTTAGAAAAAAATGAAATACTATAGGTAGCAAATCAAATGGACTCAACTACCAAAGGAGCAAAAAGGATTAAAAAGATAGAATACATTAGACTTAAAGGTAGCTAAAACAAGAATTTGGTATCAATATTGTATAGGACAGGAGGCTGAGAAGAAAAACACATAGATACCCTTAGAAGTTTTGAGTCAAAGTGACTAGGAACTTGAGGAATTTATGTGAAAAACCAAGGAGATCAAAAAGATACTTTTGTTTTTGTTTGTTTATATTTTCAAGGATAAGAGTGTTTTGTTTTTTTCATGTTGAGTTTGCTATTTGGTGCTTTATAAATATGTAATATATTCATTGAGAAAAATGAAAATTCAATAAATTGGTCAATATGTATATATACTTATAGTCACAGTTATTTCCAAAATAGTAATAGCATATATTTAAAAGAAAGTCTTATTTATAACATACTGGATTGGTCACTGAAAACATATAGCATAAACTAAATATAGTACCTGATTTATTTTATCCCTAATAAAAATTTTTATGTCCACCAAAACCAGTGAGGCTGCAAAAAAACATTTGTCCAGATTCCATTAGGTCATGAAATACTGGGAAAGTTTCCTAAGTATACTTTGGGGTCATTTAGTTGCATTTATTCTTTAATATTAAAAAAATATATATATATGACATGGCGAATCAAACTGATGTATTATTTACTAAATGAATAAAATACAACTGATTTTCAAAAGTTCCACTGAACTCATGTGAGCTTCAGATAGAGCGTGATTAGCCTTGTTTCAAGTTTAATTGAGGTATAACTGACATACATCACTGTTTAAGTGTATCTCATAGTGAATGGATTTTAGATTGTGACACAAGTGTACCTTGTGCCATAAGAACATATTTTATGAAATTGATGATTTTTATTTAAATGGCAATGGAACAGAAATCCAAGTTTCATATATTAATACAATTAATCCACTTGCTCGACTTTAGTGTGAAATGGCTGTATTGATTCTTTCTGCATGGAATGTTAACCATTTCTTGCTAGTAGTTACTTACTAAAAATGGTTATTTCTCATTTTCTTTGTTAAAATAAGCCCTGTTAAAATATTACCATGCCTATAAAATCATCTGTGAACTCACTTTTTCCATTAAGTAAAAGGCACAGAATAATACTCAGTCTTTTAGATCTCAGAGAAACATTTTGGGAAAAGAATAATATTTTTCAATATTTTGAATTGTTAAGAAAAACAAATTCTGCTCAATATGTTCAAAGTATTATTATGATGATGAACATATGAAAACAATAATATGAACAGTAATTTTATAATTCAAGAAACACTAGAAAAGACCCTGAGAGCCAAGCACTTAAAACTGGTAAGTAGTATGATATGAGATTTACTTAAGTGCTAACCAAATTTTTAGGGTCTTAGATATGCTCAATAAAAATGAAAACATATTAATATTTGATTTCTCATTGATAAAAAAAGACATCATGTTTAATTTTAATCAGGACTTCTGTTCTATTTTGAAGTTTAAAAAGTTTTAATTTTAGGAATATATAGCTATGGGATGTGAGACTGTGTATTCGTATGCGTACATGATTGCTAGGAGTGATTATTGTTAAAATATATATAAATATGAAGAATTATGAACCTGAATGAAAGAATCCTCTGATAACAGCAAATATTAACAAAGCACAAGTGACTATTAAGGGGATGTATAAAAATATACAAGACTATGGTTGAAGAAGGAAATGTCAACCCACTCCAGTATTCTTGCCTGGAAGAGTCCATGGACTGGGGAGTCTGGCAGGCTACAGTCCATGGGGTTGCAAAGAGTTGGAGATGACTGAGCACACACAGCCATGGCTGATATATAATTAAAATAATGAATATATTGGAAAATATTTGAACTGCTTCTTTCCTGTCATGTGCATTTAATAATATTATTCAAATGAGACTCAGTATCACATAGAGACACAATCTGAGATTTCTCTAAATACAAACTAAGTGGCATAATATTCATTTGGAAGGTGAGTAGGCCATTGTGTATCTCTGAATTTTTATTTCTGACATTAATAACCCCATGATTTTTTCTAGATTTTACTCAAAGTGTACATGTAAGTCACATTGTACTTTGTAGTTGACCCTTGACCAACAGGGGTGGACTATGATTCCACTTATACTCAGATGTCTTCAATAAATTTACAAAAATATACATTTAAAACATAGTATGCGAGACTTGCTTTGAAGTGGATAGCCCATCTTTACATCAGCATAGGCACAAAGCAAGTGATATTAAATACAAAATTTATAATGTGTCAGTTTTCTTTTCTGTCTTATAACTTGCTTTCAAAGAATTACACTATGACACAATATGCTTCTCTCTCTCATAAGTGGAGAAACTGCATATCAGCCTATCATCACAGGTAAGTGTTTTTTCTTTTTTAATTAACAATATTTCCAATACTGTATTATGAATAGGACTATAATACTACATGAAAAAAATTTTATAACAATACAATCATTAGTGTATAAACTAGGCTACTGTGAAACAATCATATCAGCTAGACTAGGCTAACATAAAGTAATCATATTGCTGTCTTTGTTATCAATCCATGAATCATTATACCTATAAATAAACATTAATTACCTGTTCACATTATATTTAATTTTATTTCTAGTTTTATTAATATGTATAACATCTATAATATTCTGTATCATATGAGATACTATTAATGTAGTAATGACAGACTATTCATCTGGGAAACAGATAACATTAACTTATGGTATTGATAAAAACAGCACAGGACTGCAAATGTATACTAAAATGTAAATTAAATTTTCCCTTTCTTACCATATTCTTAATAGTATTTTATTTTCTTTCAATTGGTTTATTATAAAAATTTAGTAAACAACATATATAACTTACAAAACGTGTTACTTTACTTTATGTTATTGGTTATATTATCAGTAAGGCTTCTTGTCAATAGTAGTAGACTATTTGTAGTTAAATTTTAGAGAATCAAAAGTTATAAACAATTATAAATAGTGTGGAAAAGCAATCATATATAAATGGAATGAAACACTACTCAGCCATAAAAAGAGAATGATATTTTGCCATTTGCAGCAAAATAGATGAACCTGGAGAGCATTATGCTAACTGAAATAAGTCAGACAGAGAAAGACAAATAAGTGATATCGTTTATACGTAGAATCTAAAAAATGCAACAGACTAGTGAATATAACAGAAAAGAAGTAGCCTCACAGATACATGGAGCAAACCAGTGGGAAATGGGGTGTGGCAGTATACAGGTGAGGAATGGGAGGTATAAACTTTTGGTTAAAAGATAGGCTCAAGGATATAGTGTACAGCACAGGGAATATAGTGAATATTTTGTAATAATGGCCAATGGAAAGTAATATTTTAAATTGTATACGTTTAAAAAATTAAGATTAAAAAAAGTTATAAGCAGATTTTCACCTCTGTATGGAGCTTAGTCAGCACTCCTAACCCCTGAGTTGTTCAAAGATCAACTGTATTTTTTCCCATAGAATAATGTTTCTGCTTTTGATAAAATTAACATATTCTGAGTTAGTCACATTAATAATGAAACTTTCCCTATGTCACTGATTGCCTTCTTCAGTTATGAGCTGATGAAAGAACATGCACTTTATTGAAAGAAAAATTAGAGGTTAATAATGGACCTAACAGAAACAGAAGATATTAAGAAGAGGTGGCAAGAATATATAGAAGAGCTATACAAAAAAAAAAAAAAAAAATTCTTCATGACCCAGATAACCACAATGGTGAGAACACTCACCTAGAGCCAGACATCCTGGAGTGCAAATTTAAGTGGACCTTAGGAAACATCACTACAAACAAAGCTAATAGAGGTGATGGAATTCCAGTTGAGCTAGTTCAAATCCTGAAAGATGATGCTGTGAAGTGTTGCACTCAATATGTCAGCAAATCTGGAAAAAGCAGTGGTCACAGGACTCGAAAAGGTCAGTCTTCATTCCAATTACAAAGAAAGGCAATACCAAAGAATGCTCAAACTACTGCACAATTGGACTCATCTCACACGCTAGCAAAGTAATGCTCAAAATTCTCCAAGTCAGGATTCAACATTATGTGAACAGTGAACTTCCAGATGTTCAAGCTGGTTTTAGAAAAGGCAGAGGAACCAGGATCAAATTGCCAGCATTGTTGTATCACCAAAAAAGCAAGAGAGTTCCAGAAAAGCATCTACTTTTGCTTTATTGACTACGCCAAAACCTTTGAGTGGATCACAACAAACTGTGGAAAGTTCTTAAAGAGATGGGGATACCAGACCACCTGACCTGCCTCCTGAGAAATCTTTATGCAGGTCAGTAACCAACCGTTAGAACCTGACATGAAACAACAGATGGGTTCAAATAGGAAAAAGAGAACATCAAGGCTGTATATTGTCACTGTGCTTGTTTAACTTATATGCAGAGTACATCATAAGAAACGCTGGACTGGATGAAACACAAGCTGGAATCAAGATTGCCAGCAGAAATATCAATAACCTCAGATATGCAGATGACACCACCCTTATGGCAGAAAGTGAAGAAGAACTAAAGAGCCTCTTGATGAAAGTGGAAGAGGAGAGTGAAAAAGTTGGCTTAAAACTCAACATTCAGAAAACGAAGATCATGGCATCTGGTCCCATTACTTCATGGCAAATAGATGGGGAAACAATGGAAACAGTGAGAGACTTTATTTTGGGGGGTTCCAAAATAACTGCAGATGGTGACTGAAGCCATGAAATTAAAAGACGCTTGCTCCTTGGAAGAAAAGCTAAGACCAACCTAGATAGCATATTAAAAATGAGAGACATTACTTTGCCAACAAAGGTCTGTCTAGTCAAAGCTATTTTTTTTTTCAGTAGTCATGTATGGATGTAAGATTTGGACTATAAAGAAAGCTGAGCACCAAAGAATTGATGCTTTTGAACTGTGGTGTTAGAGAAGACTCTTGAGAGTCCCTTGGACAGCAATGAGATCCAACCTGTCCATCCTAAAGGAAATCAGTCCTGAATATTTATTGCAAGGACTGATGTTGAAGCTGAAACCCCAATACTTTGGCCACCTGATGTGAAGAACTGGCTCTTTGGAAAAGACCCTGATGCTGGGAAAGATTGAAGGAGGAAGGAGAAAGGGACGACAGAGGATGAGCTGGTTGGATGGCATTACCGACATGACGGACATGAGTTTGAGTAAGCTCCGGGAGTTGGTGATTGACAGGCAAGCCTGGCATGCTGCAGTCCTTGGGGTTGCAAAGAGTCAGACACGACTGAGCCACTGAACTGAAAATCTAATTTTCCCATCAGAAACAAATACCTTTATGGCAGCTGGACAGAGTCATTGATGATGTAGTGAATGAATGGAGACTATCATTCTCATTATGCAGAGGAGGGTAGTTAAGTGAATTTTAAAATGGTAGTCTAAAATGGATCCAAATTTAATTTACTCTGGTAGTTAAATAAAATATATTCATGCTTCAAAAAAATGGTAGAACAAAATTATAATTCTTAGTTTAATTAATAATAACTCCGACTCATTAATCATATCTTAGTGGCTTTTATTTTTGGACTTTCAATGATGCCAAAAAGAATCTGAAAACCTTTTCTTATCACTCTGGTCAATCCTTGAATGCCTTTGGCTAGAATTATTGCAATGAACCCTTCTCCAATTGGTCTCCCCACCTCTACTTTTCATCCATACAAGATATTCTCAATAGAGTAACCAGAGTGATTTTTTTATTCGAGATTAGACCAAGGCCAAAATTTCTACATTATGTGCCCTGCACTGCAAACTCATCTCTTCAGCCTTATTTTTTTGCTGCTCGTCTGTCTCACATCTATCCAGCTGCATTGGTCTTGCTTTCTATCACCTTATTTGATGTGTTTCCGCACTGCTTAATTCCACACTGCTTGGTCCCTCTCCTGAAACACTTTCCTCATATCTATATGTTCAACTCCCTCATGCCTTTCCAATCACCTTCTCCTCAAAGGTATTCAAACCATGCTATTTAAAATAACATTTTCCACCTAATACTTGTGCTCCTCTTCACTCTGTTCTAGTTTACTTCATAGTATTAATCACCTCCTAACTTGCATACTTTACTTGCTTACTATGTTTCCCTGATGGAATGAAAAGTTTACAAGAATGGAGCTTTTCTCTTGTTTTGCTAACTGATGAATCCAAAGACTTTAAAAAAGTGGAAAATAGTAGATGTTCAATAAATATTTGTTAAATGAGTGAGTAAAGAATTTATTACAGTTATAGTATTGGGAAAAATAATAATCTCTTACTATATCAAGAAAAACAATTAAAAATAAAAGCTAGAATACTAAATAGTCAATGAGTATAAATAAACTGCTCTTGGAAAAAATATAGGGAATTATTGAATATCTGCTTTCCTCTGTATGATTTATTAATACATGTCTATCCTATGTCTAGGCAGATTGTAGTGAAAGCTATCATGTGTCATTTCATGCAAAGAGATCTTGGTTGAGCTTAATCAGAAAATTACTTACAAAAGGGGAAAAACAGCTATTTTCTTAAATGCTGAATTCAATGTAACACCATACCCAGTATATTTCAAATAATCATGAAAATGTATATATTAGATAATAATGCAGATAGTCAATAGTCACATGAGAAGATAATCACCAGGAAAATGAAAATCAAAACCACAATGAGATATCACATCACATCTGTCTAATGGCTATCTATTATCATGAATACAAATAACAAAGGTTGGCAAGATGTGGAGAAAAGGGAAACCTTGTACATTGTTGGTGGGAATGTAAATTGGAATGGGCACTGTGGAAAATGTTATGAAAGTTTCTCAGAAAGCTAGAACAAAACTACCATATAACCCAGAAATTCCACTCCTAACAATAACAAAAACACGAATTCTAAAAGATGCACGCACTCCAATGTTCATAGAAGTATTAGTTACAAATGCCATTGTGGAACTAATCTAAGTGTCTATCAACAGATAAGTGGATAAAGAAATATGTACACATACTACAATGGAATACTACTCAGTCATAAAAAGAACAACATTTTGCCATTTGCAGCAACATGGATGGATTTGGAGAGCATTATGCTAAGTGAAAAGAAGTCAGAGAAAGAAAAATATGTGCAGTATCACTTATTTGTGGAATCTAAAAAATATAACAAGATAGTGAGTATAACAAAAAAGAAACAGATTCACAGATATGGAGAACAAACTAGTGGAAACAATAAAGGAGAGAGAAGAGGGAAGGGGCAAGACTGGTGTGGGGAAGTGAGAGGCACAAACTATTGGGAGTAAGACAGGCTACAAGATGTATTGTACAACATGGGCAATACAGCCAATATTTTGCAGTACTATAAATGGAGTGCGACCTTTAAGAATTGCAGAAAAAATTTTTTTAAAAAGTGAGCTCCAAGTATACATACACATGCACACACACACACAAATATATATATATATATATATATATATCTTTTAAGGTCCTTCACTTACAGTGATGATCATATAGGAACATGATACAGTCGGTGGTACAGAAAATGTTTGATATTTCAGTTTCTTGAAGAGGGTCTGTGATATCATGGAAAGCCAGTATTGGTTTAGATTCAGATGGTCTGTAAACTCATCCAGTTGAAATGTCTCCTAGCTTCCATTGTTTGAAGAATATAATTTTTTCTGGCAAAAATGAGTCCCATTAGAAAAGCAACCAGAGTGTCTCTCTGTCAGGCCGGGCAGGGAGATGCTCTCTTGTGCTGAAGTCCACAGAAATGGTTGGAAGAAACTCTGTGAACTTAAAGTCAATCATTGTAATATTCATAAAAGCAAATGAAATTAGATAAAAGCTGCATTCATTAAAATATTGTTTCATTTTGAATATGAGATAAGTTAATTCTAGTTGCTTTAACCGGACATTTGGCCCAGGGTCATGATATAGCAACTTAGGTTTCCTTTGGAAAAAATGTAAACAATATTTCAGCTCCTTTCTCCTTTTTTAATTAAAAAAGCAAGTAAAAGAAGTGAATACTGCTTTTCAAACTTTATCTAACTAAGCACAAAGCACAAGGAAAGATGCATAAATGTAAAATTAACTTTTTGCTGTTTAGAAAAAGAACTTGGATTTCAGAGTAAGTGAGCTAAAATAAAAACATGCATAATTTACACTACAGATGGGTATATTCTTTGCATTAAATGATACCTAGCAATTTCAAGGAGAAAGAAAATAAACTGACAATCAACATTAAGAAGGTGGCAGAAGTAATCAAACACATGCCATGCGTAAGAAAAGGCATAATGAAGTTTCCATAAGAATCTTTTTTTCATGACTCAGACACCAAATAACTATTTCACGAGCTTCAGCAGAAGTTCCCAGTGCACTTATCAATAATGCATCCAGCCACAACTTTAGATATTAAAACAAGAGGAAGTTGACTGTATCAAAGATCCAAAGTTCAAACACATTACACTATGGAGCTTAAAGCCAGACAAGGAAAATGTGGGGGTGAGGGAAGTGGATTCTTTGCAGATGCAAAACAAGACTTTTGTTGAAGGTTGAGGATAAATTCATAATAGAGTACAAAACCTTAACTTTTATAACTCAGAGTAATACCAAAGATTCCATAGCTGTGAAAAATATTCATCATTTTAAAAAATATCCATTAGGTAATGGAAAGATGAGGATGACTGTAATTTAAGTATTTAGATTGCATGAGATAATTCCATTGACAGCAATCACTGTGTTTGTTGAAAATCTCAACAGAAAGACAAAGACTATAATGTAGATTTTTAGATTTAGAATTAAACCACATTAATAAAGCAACAAAGTGAAGTTTGCATTGCTAGGCTTGATATTAATCGCTGCATAGTTGCAGAGAGGGATTCAATCTGGCCCTAGTCATAATTCATAAATAAAATATTATGGTAAAAAGTCATCAACAAGTATGACTAAGAACACTGTGTGTTGTGCATTACCAAATATTACAGTAAGTACATGATATTTTAATTGACTTGAAGAAGTGAAGTGAAGTTGCTCAGTAGTGTCCAGCTCTTTGCAACAACATGGCCTGTAGCCTATCAGGCTCCTCCGTCCATGGGATTTTCCAGGCAAGAGTGCTGGAGTGGGGTGCCATTGGTCCTTACTATTTTCTATTACTTTCTTGTTTACAACTATATCACCAAAAACTTTTGATAATATTTCACCACATTCTGGAGAGTAAAGCCTGCAAAATCAATATCTTATGGTACTGTAAGTTTCTGATAAATATCTGAAAATTACCTCTTGATTAATTAGTAGGGCAAATAAGCAAAATAAAAATCTCTTGCTTTATATTTGCTTCTATGGAAATTAGACAAATAAATTTCAAGTCCAGATAGAGCTATTGGTTTAGTTGCTAAGTTCTATCTGATTCTTTTGCAACCCAATGGACTGCAGCCTACTGGACTCCTCTGTCCATAATATTTCCAGGCAAGAATACTGGAGTGAGTTGCCATTTCCTTCTCCAAGGAATTTTCCGGAACCAGGGATGGAAACTGTGTCTTCTGCATTCATGCAGATTCTTTACCGCTGAGCCACTGGGGAAGCCCAGATAGAGCTATTAAATAGTAAAATTTCAGAATATTCAGCAGACAGCAATTGTATACGTAAAATTCATGTTTTTAATGTACAAAACCTTTTAGTTTATATATGGCTTAGAAACTTGCTCTTCAGATCAGATCAGATCAGATCAGTCATTCAGTCTTGTCCAACTCTTTGCAACCCCATGAATCGCAGCATGCCAGGCCTCCCTGTCCATCATCAACTCCCAGAGTTCACTCAGACTCACGCCCATCGAGTCAGTGATGCCATCCAGCCATCTCATTCTCTGTCATCCCCTTCTCCTCCTGCCCCCAATCCCTCCCAGCATCAGAGTCTTTTCCAATGAGTCAGCTCTTCACAGGAGGTGGCCAAAGTACTGGAGTTTCAGCCTTAGCATCATTCCTTCCAAAGAAATCCCAGGACTGATCTCCTTCACAATGGACTGGTTGGATCTCCTTGAAGTCCAAGGGACTCTCAAGAGTCTTCTCCAACACCACAGTTCAAAAGCATCAATTCTTTGGCGCTCAGCCTTCTTCACAGTCCAACTCTCACATCCATACACATCCACAGGAAAAACCATAGCCTTGACTAGATGAACTTTTGTTGGCAAAGTAATGTCTCTGCTTTTGAATATGCTATCTAGGTTGGTCATAACTTTCCTTCCAAGGAGTAAGCATCTTTTAATTTCATGGCAGCAGTCACTTGCTCTTCAGTGTAAAGCTGAAGGGCTATTATTCAGTTTGGTATCTTAAAGTGTTTGCTTGATTCTTTGCTATAGTCTCTGTCCTCACTTAAAAATGTTAAATCCGATAAACTTTATATCTGGATATTCCCAGGCTTCACTGATTCAGATCACACTGCATTTAAATACAGTAATACTGTATTTCTATGTAACTTCATCATACTTAGAAATCTTAGCTCCAATAAAATTTAAGAGAGAAAACTATGCATCAAAATAAAATAAAACAAAACCCAAAGGTGTCTGCTGATATCTTTGTGTCTATTTACAAGTCATGCTTACAATAATGTTATTTGACCCCCAACTATTAATATATGGTTTCTAGTTAGAATAGTGATGGCTTTCTAACAGGAAAATAACTCAAACTCATACTTAAAAATAATTTCTCTTGATATAAACTTGTTTTAGGTACTAAATCAGCAGCAGTGCATTTCAAATTGCTATATTTTTAAAATATGAAGACCTCTTTCTCAATGGATTGCATATTCATTAAAAATCAAGAGGGATAGATTGAAGAGAATATGTTCTATTTGTCTTCACAGAGATCTAAAAACACTTAATAATTTTAATATGTGGTTTATTCAACCTTAAAAAGAATAGGATGTTTGGTGTCACTGACAAACAATTTGTAATAGAACTTCCTAAGACACTATTTCCAGGTCAGGTGGTTTCCCTGCAATTTGGACAATAATGAGCAAGTATGCAGAAGTGCACTGGGTTATGGAGAACATTTAGCAGTACCACATGTAGATTTATGAGAAATTAAACAAAACATCTTTGCTACCTGTTTTTTTCTTCTTTTCTAAAAATGAATCTAAGTAAAAATGATTATAAATAATTATGTATTGGTATTTCAGTCCAAAACTAAGTGCAATATGAATTAAAATTTAAGTAAAGAAACTTTAGAAATATTGACTTCGATTGCTCTTGAGTATATCCTAACTTCCTTTGATTTTCACTTCAAGTACTGCGTCCAATAATAAAAGATATCCTAAATTTCTTTCCAAAATATATAACCACTGTAAGCCAATTAAGATATAGGTAGAAATAGTTATTTGATGTAGTTGAATTAAAAAATGCTTTCTAAAGCCTAGTTATCAGATTTCAAAAATTAAATTAATATACATTTTAATACTTTTCATAGATATCAAATATACTACCCTAAATATTTCTATCAGTCAATAACTAAATTTCATTCTATTGAAAAGAAAGACTAGAGTGTACCAAATAAAAGTAAGGATACTAAAATCAAAGTATCTTGGATGGAATCCTAGAAATTCCATTACATGATTTCCAATCTTGGGGAAATTATTTCAACATTTAATGTCCCCATATCCTCTGAAAAATAAGGATAATGATCTTACATAGAAGTGTTATATGGTTTGCTGCTGCTGCTGCTGCTAAGTTGCTTCAGTCGTGTCCGACTCTGTGCGACCCCATAGACTGCAGCCCCACAGGCTCCTCTGTCCCTGGGATTCTCCAGGCAAGAACAACGGAGTGGGTTGCCGTTTCCTTCTCCAATGCTTGAAAGTGAAAAGTGAAAGTGAAGTCGCTCAGTCGTGTCAGAGTCTGTGCGACCCCATGGACTGCAGCCTACCAGGCTCTTCGGTCCATGGGATTTTCCGGGCAAGAGTACTGGAGTGGGGTGCCATTGCCTTCTCCTGTTATATGGTTTAAGAGTTAGCTAAAAAGAGCAGTAATAATGCTGCCTGACATACGGTAAGCTGTCACTAAATGCTAATTACTATAAAATTTTAAAGTATTTTTTATTCATATTCAAATATAAATTCTCAAGGAAGCTGAATATTTCTACTGAAAGATGGAAAAATATTTCATGCAAGGTATATTTTAAGTTTTTAAACCTAGCCAGTGAGTACTTTAACTACTCTATAAAACCATGGTTTATATGGGTCAATTAGATGAAAACATCACACATTGTTACTAATATCTGAAATATATGTAATGTTTTTAGGTTTGATTTTGCTATCTTGGTATAATATTTATTTTTTTCAGAAATATTTCATTCTAATCCCAAAGAGGGCAGTCCCAAAGAATGTTCAAAGTACCTCACAATTGCATTCATTTCACATGCTGGAAAAGTAATACTCAAAATTCTCCAAGATGGGCTTCAACAGTATGTGAACTGAGAAATTCCAGATGTACAAGATAGATTTAGAAAAGGCAGAGGAACCAGAGATCAAATTGCCAATATACACTGTATTATAGAAAAAACAAGAGAACCAAAAACATATCTACTTCTGCTTCATTGACTACACTAAATAAAGCCTGTAACTATGTGGATCACAACAAACTGTGGAAAATTCTTCAAGAGATGGGAATACCAGACCACCTTCCTTGCCTCCTGAGAAATCTGCATGCATGTCAAGAAGCAACAGTTAGAACCAGACTTGGAACAATGGACTGGTTCGAAATTGGGAACAGAATACATCAAGACTGTATATTGTCACCCTGCTTGTTTAACTTATATGCAGAGTGAAAGTGAAAGTGAAGTTGCTCAGTCGTGTCTGACTCTTTGTGACCCCATGGACATCAGGCTCCTCTGTCCATGGGATTTTCTAGGCAAGAGTACTGGAGTGGGTTGCCATTTCCTTCTCCAGAGAATCTTCCTGACCCAGGGATCGAACCCAGATCTCCCACATTGTAGACAAACGCTTTACTGTCTGAGACACCTGGGAAAAAGGGTACATCATATGAAATGCCGGGCTGGATGAAGCACAAGCTGGAATCCAGATTGTTGGGAGAAATGTCAATAACCTCAGATACACAGATGACACCACCCCTATGACAGAAAGTAAAGAGGAACTAAAGAACCTCTTGATGAAGGTGAAAGAGGAGAGTGGAAAAGCTGGCATAAATCTCAATATACCAAAAAAACCAAAATGAAGATTATGGAATTTTGTCCCATCACTTCATGGCAAATAGATGGGAGAAACAATGGAATCAGTGACATACTTTATTTTCTTGGGCTCCAAAATCATTGCACATGGTGACTGCAGCCATGAAATTAAAACATGCTTGGAAATTAAAAGATGCTTGCCCCTTGGAAGGGCTTCCCTAATAGCTCAGTTGGTAAAGTTTCCACCTGCAATGTGGGAGGCCCCAGTTCAATTCCTGGGTTGGGAAAATCCACTGGAGAAGGGATAGGCTACCCACTCCAGTATTCTGGCCTGGAGAATTCCATGGACAGTACATAGGGTCGCAAAGAGTTAGACACGACTGAGCAACTTTCACTTTCACTTTGCTCCTTGGAAGAAAAGCTATGACAAACCTAGACAGCATATTAAAAAGCAGACATTACTTTACCAACAAAGGTCTGTCTAGTCAAAGCTATGGTTTTTCCAGTAGTCGTGTATGGATGTGAGTTGGACCATAAAGATAGCTGAACGCCAAATAAATGATGCTTTTGAACTGTGGTTTTGGAGAAGACTCTTGAGAGTCCCTTGGACTCCAAGGAGATCAAACCAGTCAGTCCTAGAGGAAATCAGTTCTGAATATTCATTGGAAGGACTGATGCTGAAGCAGAAGCTCCAGTTTTTTGGCCACCTGATGCGAAGGGCTGACTCATTAGAAATGACTCTGATGCTGGGAAAGATTGAAGGCAGGAGGAGAAGGGGACGACAGAGGACAAGATGGTTGGATGGCATCACTGACTCAATGGACATGAGTTTGAGAAAGCTCTGAGAGATGGTGAAGGACAGGTAAACCTGGTGTGGGCAGTCCATGGGGTCTCAAAGAGTTGGATATGACTGAGCGACTGAACAAGAATTCTCATCAGCAAAACATTTAGACAAAATTTTTAAAATGACATAATAGATAAATTACAACTCTACTTATAAATTAACAATATGACTAAGGCAAGATGTATGTAATGAGCATACTGCACTTTTACAATCAAATGCACCATTTAATTTTAATTTCTCCTAGCCCACTTGATTAATATGGGTTACTTTAGTGTAACCTGGGAAAAGAACTGTTTCAGGTATAAACAATGCTATTTCATTGCTCTATTTAGCTAAATAAAAAGTAGCGCTACACTGATTAAAAGTACCCTGAATTGTCTTTTATATCATGATTGCTTTTTTTTTTTTTTTTCATTACTACTAGGAGCTGGCTTTTCTCTATAAACTTTCACTATTATCTAGCATTCTTTGTGCATGGATATTATGTCTTCCCAATGATTAAATGGGCTTTTTGTATATAAAGAGGATTTCCCCAGTATCTAGCAATTCTTTGTTTCATAATTGAAGTGAGTAAAAACAATCAAGTACCCAGGGAAAGAAAAAAAAAAGAATAAAAGGGAACTGTTGAAGCTAGAAGTTGAGAAATCCTTGAAAAAAAAATAGCACTTTATTATAATCAGTAGAATTGTTCAAAAATAGATCTAATCTATTTTAAATCTGAGCAATATGCAGCAGTTCATTTTATCATAAACACATAAAGAGCATTTCTCTAGGTTGAACAAAGAAAGGATTCTGATTATTTTTCAAAATGTTTATAGTTTTAGAACAGATGTTATTAGGCAACTTGAAACATCTTGTACACTCATTCAGTTGCCTTTAATGATTTTACTATCTCATTGTGTATATATTCCCAAGCATGAAAACAAATGATTGTGCTAAAAGATAATCTGTGTAGTGAAGTGTGCAGTATTATCACTGATTTCAAATGAAAGCAATTTGTAAACTGTAAACATAAAAAGAAAATAGCTGTCAAAATATTATTATGCTTATCCATTAAAAGATAGCTTTTTTTCCTACATCTATAGTGAAATTCAAGGTTTATTATGAGTGCAATAATTAATGAATTATTTTAAAAATTTTCATGGAAAAGTAGATTTCTTAAAATGCAATTGAACTATCATTGAAAGAAAACATAAAGATGGATACACAATACTATGCTATAATGATCCAATTATTTTTCCTTAGTCTGGAAATAAT
Organism: Bos indicus; assembly: GCF_029378745.1. Classification (NCBI taxonomy): domain Eukaryota; kingdom Metazoa; phylum Chordata; class Mammalia; order Artiodactyla; family Bovidae; genus Bos; species Bos indicus. Next base: position 56,270,083 of record NC_091768.1, on the reverse strand, counting down.
AAGCAATTTCCACACTTGGGAATATGGTGGGATGTTATTTACACAGTTTGATTTTGATTATATAGTAAACTTTTTTTCCCCATTTCTGGACCTATTCTTTTCGCCTTCTCTATCTCTGAGTTAAAAGTGACATTTCTTTCAGCCTGCTGTTTGGCTTGACAAACAACATTGTTCCTTCATCTCCTGGGATTGACTTGATTGAAGGAGATGCATCAAGTAGGAAAGTGAAAAAGTTTGTTTCCCTATTGCTCTGGTAGTGTCTGCCACTGACTCCTCATAAGAGAAATGACAGCAGCTTCATACAGTCTTTGTGATCTCATATTTGCCTGAAAGAAGGGACATAAAATTTAAACCACTTATAGGAGCAATAAACAATCTGGATTAGAAAGAGAGGCAATTCTATTTAAACTTAATCCTCCCTTTCAATGTGGCAACTCTCTCAATGAAGAATGTTAACATCTGATACTTACCATACAGGAAAGGAGGTATGTTGTTTTGATGAACAGAGAAACATTTTTATATTTTACCATTTGTCTCCCAGAAAAAGACATTGATTTGCTAGTTGAATTCTTAGTCCTTAGAAATACTAAATTGATTTTATTTATTCAGCTATAGAGCATAAATAGTTTATATTGCATGTGGAAATGGAGAAAATATATTTGATTCTGAAAATGTTGTTTATTGTGAAGTCCATGAATTAAATTTAAAAATAGTAAAAAAAAAAAAAAAATATATGAGTTAGTCGAGTTTGAGAAAATACAGTGAAATAATATTCTGAAGGACAGGGATTTTTTTTTTTTTTTTTCTGTCAAATCGTTTGATTTAAAGTAATTCTGTTTATATTCATACAACTGACATTACTAATCATAACCACATGAATTTTAGTTTGTTAAAGGAAACAAGAATAAAAAGAGCCTGCTTTTCAGATATCATTTATTTCATTCTTGATTTCTAGAACTCTAATTTTTATTCATTATTCAAGCCAAAGGCAGGCTTATTTATTGAATGAAATGTGATTTCTGTCATGCACTTTTTAAGTACTCAGATATTTTTAAATGTGCTGTCTGGTCATTTGATACTGTGACATTTTGGTAAATGCTAAGTGGGTGTACACTCTCACAAAATCTTCAAGGACACTGAAAATTAATCTTCTAATGCTTGGGTTAAGACAATGTACTTAGTTATATTAAATCAATGTAAAAAATACAATATTAGTAATTGTTTCTCTTGGAGGCACCATAACAAAATACCGTTGATGGCCTATTATGTTCACCTTAGAGCTGAGGTATTTAATATGTTTGCAATGGTAATGTATATATTTTTTAAAAATGTTTGGAAATATAAACTGTAAGTATTTGAATAATTTTTTAAATTAAAAATAGATTGTTTAGATTGTTTTTATTTATTATTTTATAAAAGTTATAGATTACCAAATAAATCAGAACTTTAGAGTTCTAACTATACTTACTCTGTACTCAATCACTATTGCCCATAAATGAAGTAGCATCAATTTTTTTTGGCCAGAAGATAAATTCATCCTTCACTGAGTGTTTCCAATATACTCAGATATTTAGAAAATTAATGAATTTCAAGCCTGAGCATATCTTAACAGGAAAGCCAAAAGAAGTCAAAGGAAGTTTATAGAGGATGAAAAGGGTACATAGAGATGTAGAATCATTTATCCCAATTTACACAGCTAACATGGAGATAGAAAGAGGATATCTATTCTTTCTGTTACTGAAGGAAGATTGATGCAATCTGAAGGAAGAGGTGCCATGACCACTTGATTTTCGAAAACTTTTGAGGAGTTTGTGACAGAGAACATAATTATGTTAATTGATCTTTTAGCCAATAATTTTTATATGCAAGACAAGAAATTAACTGAAGGTATTTCTTTAGTTAGTAGAATATCAAAGGGAAATGAAAGAAAAGTTGGCTCTTTGCGACTGGACTAGATAATGTACAAAACTGAGAGCTGGTTGAAGACAAATATGTATCTATTGACTTCTTTAGATACTGGGAAAGCATCTGACTTAGGAATACAGGTTCTTTGGAGACTGATGAAATAAAATAATTTTTATTGGAAAAAATTAAAATACTCAGTGGTATACTTTGTTAGCTTAGTAAATACAACATTGGAAATAACAAAGTACCTGTAACCAATATGTACAATTTTTATGAGCTATAACAAGCTATAAAAACAAGAGTCTCACTTGGTAGTTATCAACACTTGGATTTTTTTTAATGTTTATAGCAAATATATCTTTCATTGTTGTTGTTGTTCAGTTGCTAAATCCTGTCTGACTCTTTGAAACCCCATGGGCTGCAGGATTCCAGGCTTTCCTGTCCTTCACTATCTCCTGGAGTTTGCCCAAACTCATGTCCATTGAGTTGCTGATGTTACCCAACCATCTCATCTTCTGTTGCCCCTTTTTCCTCTGCCCTCACAATATTTTCCAGCATCAGGGTCTCTTCTAACGATTCAGCTCTTCACACGATGTGGAGAAAACATTGGAGCTTCAGTTTCAGCATTCATCCTACCAATAAACATTCAGGGTTGATTTCTTTACAATTGACTGCTTTGATGTACTTGCTGTCCAGGGGATTCTCAAAAGTCTTCTCCAGCACCACAATTGAAAACCACCAATTATTCAGCACTCAGCTTTCTTTCTGGTCCAACTCTCACATCTGTACATGACTATTGGAAAAACCATAGCTTTGACTATATGGACTTTTGTTGGCAAAATGATGTCTCTGCTTTTTAATGTGCTGTCTAGGTTTGTCATAGCTTTCCTTCCAAGGAGCAAATGTTTTTTAATTTCATGGCTGAAGTCACCATCCGCAGTGATTTTGGAGCCCAAGAAGATAAAATCTATCACTGTTTTCACTTTTCCCCCTTCTAATTGCCATGAAGTGATGGGATCAGATGTCATGATCTTAGTTTTTTAAATGTTGAGTTTTAAGCCAACTTTTTCACTCTCCTCTTTTGCCTTCATCAAGAGGCTCTAATTTAGTTCCTCTTCACTTTCTGCCATTAGAGTGATATCATCTGCATATCCAAAGTTGTTGATATTTCCCCCAATAATCTTAAAACCAGCTTGTGAATCATTCAGCCTGGCATTCTGCATGAGGTAGTCTGCATAGAAATTAAATATACAGAGGTACACTATAGAGCACATGGTATGCTGTATGTATGTGTATTGGCATACTGTATGTATATTGGTATACTCCTTTCCCAGTTTTGAACCAGTCAGTTGTTTCATATTCAGTTCTTACTGTTGCTTCTTCTGCATACAGGTTTCACAGGAGACAAGTAAGGTGGTCTGATATTCCCATTTCCTTAAAGATTTTCTGCAGTTTGTTGTTATCTACAAAGTCAAAGTCTTTAGCATAGTCAATGAAGCAGAAGTAGATGTTTTTCTGAAATTCCTCTGCTTTCTCTATGATCCAAGAAATGTTGGCAATTTGATCTCAGATTCCTCTGTTTTCTCTAAACCCAGCTTGTACATCTGGACTTTCTCTTATACCTCTTATATATTATCATGCTAAAATTTTGTGAGTGGTAGCCTGGTGTAATGGAAGTTACAAATATTTTTGGGTCAAAGGACTGAAGTTCACTTTTTTTTTTTTTAAATACATACTAAATGGTATTTTTAACAATTTATTTAACTTATATAGCTTTTGCAATTTAATATAAAAATAGGAAGAACAACTAACTCATGAGTTAATTGTGAAGCTGAATTAAAGAAATAAAAGTGTTTTCAAAATGTACTGTGAGCTCTGATATATTTACAAATGCTAGCTACTTATACTGTATAGTACTGTCATTTATTCTAATGCATAGCTATTTTTCAGTGATCTGTATTTCCATTTATTTTAAGGTTTGGCCCCATACAATATTACAGTAAAGTTTTATTTGAAATGTCTTTGTAAGGAAAAAACTCTATGTGTGTGCAATACTTAAGCCAATATCTGAATAACAAGCAGCTAGTTAAGCAATTTTGGGTTCACAATCCAATTATGAAATTGATATGCAGTTCATGTTGAAAAAGTAGACAGATGGGTCAAATAGGCAACCAGATAAGAGCCTAAAATCTATCTATACAAAAATGGTTGAATAAAGTCCTCCAAACATATTCCCCTTGAAAACAGTAAAAAGAACACTGGTAAAAGTGGTCAGAATCAATTTTTAAGAAAAATTAACAGAACTCTTAAATAAATTTCAAAAGCATGTGTTCAATAAAAACAGCTTTCACTCAAGAACAGCAAAGTTGGTGTTATTTTAACTTGCCTTACTACCACCATTCCCTTCTTAGCTCTGCAGAAGCCTTAAAACCCACAGCCTTGATTGTGTTAAAGACCTACAGCCCAGCAGGGTCATAGGAGAGTTTGAGCTGTTTCAAAGATTTATTGCCAAACAATACCCATTATTTGATCTGACTAGCAGTTCACTGAAAAATCCTACACATAAGGATGTTTTTATTTGATCTGACTTATTTAAGGCAGACCGTCTTTTCACCTAGAATTGCTTGTCAAAAACAACCAGTGACAATAACAAAATACCCCAATGGCCTAAGGCATAATTGGGGCAAAAACAAGCTAACCAAAATCATAACAGGAAAAGTCGAAATAAGAGATCCCCAAAGGGAACACTGAAGGAGCTGACATATTCTTATGGATTTAGAAGCCCACACTCATGTAGAGCTGGATATATACACAGACATGTATGCATGCTCAGAAGAGCACTGAGAAGGTCCTAAGTTCTCGCCTTAGGCTATCCTGAGGATCTGTATAAGCAGAAATGGAAAGATGATGCAGAGGTTTAAACTATCCAAATGATTGCTGAAAGCATGCCCCTCAAAACATAGAGTCATTGGTTAAAAAATGGTAGGTATTAATTCCAAATATATATATTATATATTTGGAATTATATATATATATATATATATATCTTTTCAGTCATTAGCTGACAGCTAAGCTAGGCAGGCAGAGACTTCAATGGCCTACTGTAACAAAGAATACAATATTTACAGAATGAGTTTCAAAGATTGAGATTATCCAGTCTGAGGAACATAAAGAAAAATAAATAAATAAACAGAATCTAGGAGACACATGGGGGCCCACTAACATATACTCAGCAAGAGTCCCAGAACCAGAGGAGAAAGGGAAAATGGCAGAAAGAGTATTTGAAGAGAAGTGGTTGAAACTATCCCCCAATTTTATGAAAACATGAACATGTGCATTCTAATATTCAAACAAACCCAAGGTAGGATAAACTCAAAATAATCCACAACAAGATAAATCATAGTCAAACACTCAACAGTCAAAGCCCAAGAGAGAATCTTGGAAGTATTAAGGTCAAACTGAATTATTGTGTGCAAGGGATCCTCAATAAAATTGAGAGCTGATTTATCATCACAAACTACAGAGGCCAGAAGGTAGTGGGATAACATATTCACGGTGGTTTAACAAAAAAATAAAGGAACATCAACAAAAATTTCTATACCCAGTGACAACATGTATCAAAAATATAGTGAAAAGTTAAGATGTTGTAGAGAAAACTGAGTAAAAGTATCACTAGCAGTTCTTCCCTACAGTTCAATTCAGTTCAGTCACTCAGTCATGTCAGTCTGTTTGTGACTCCATGGACAGCAGCACACCAGGCCTCCCTGTCCATTACCAACTCCCAGAGTTTACACAAACTCATGTCCATTGAGTCGGTGATGCCATCCAACCGTCTCATCCTCTGTTATCCCCTTTTCCTCCCGCCTTCAATCTTTCCCAGCATCAGGGTCTTTTCAAATGAGTCAGTCCTTTGCGTCATCAGATGGCCAAAGTATTCTTCCCTACAAAAAATACTAAATAAAGTCCCAGCTGAAATGTAGGGACAGTAGACAGTATCGAATCCATATGAAGAAGAAAGCAACACTGGTATAGGTAGCTCACTAGGTAAATATAAATAAAGGTATAAATGCATTTTTTTGTAAATATTTCTTTCCTTCTATATGACATAAATTACAACTATATAAAGCAATAATAAATATTTGTTCATGGATAAACAATAGGGTATCTGTCATTTGTATCTACATAAAAACAATAGCACAAATGTAGAAAAGATAATGAAGCTACATTTGATTAATTTTCTTTATACTATTGAATGAAGTTGGTATTAATATTAAAGAGACACTTACAATGCCTGTAATCCACAGAGAAACCAATAAGAAATAAAATTCAAAAAGGTTAATAATAAGTGACAAGGGAATTTATTGTTACATTTATCAGTATTTACATTAAACATAAATGAATGAAACATTCCATTTAAAAGACAGAAATGGGCAAGATAGTTTTTATAAAAACAATCATACTCAATTCAACAATACACTATCTACAAAATACACATTTAATTTTAAAGACACCAAAAGACTGAAAGTAAGATGATCAAACAACATGCAGATAGATAGCAAAGAAAAAAGTAGCCACACTAATAGCACAAAAAAATAGCTTTAAAAAAAAAAAAACCCAAAAACTATTCATAGGAACAAAGCAAGGCATTTTTATAGTAAAAATTTCAGTATATCAAGAAGGTAGAAACAAAAAAAATATACACTTTTATTTACTTATCTGTGTTATACAATATGTAAGTAAGTATAAACATACTTACCACCAAGACTCCAAAATACATGAAGATAAAACTGAAAGTATGGAAGGGAGAAAGAGACAACTGAATAATATTATTTAAAGATTCAAATATTTCATTTTCACTATGGACAGATCAACTGGGAAGATCAAAAAAAAAGAGAAGATCTGAAATGACCAGAGCTAATAGGAATCACCTTAAGCATGATGATCAAAATGCACATTTTTCTCAAAAGTATCGGACACATTCTCCAAGACAGATCCTATTTTAGACCATAAGAAAGGCCTCAATATAATTAAGATGATTGAAATAATACAAAGTGTATTTTCCAGCTCCAACTGAATACAATTGCAATTCAAAACCCCTGGAGAAGGAAATGGCAACCTGATCCGGTATTCTTGCCTGGGAAATCCCATGGACAAAAGCAAAGAATGCGGGGATATTCACAAATACGTGGATACAACACATCTTGAAATAATTATAGGGCTAAAAACTTACAAAGAGAAATACAAAATATTGAATACTTTGACGATCGCAAATCAGTAACCTAAGCTTCCACTTTAAGCCACTAGAAAAAAGAGGGAACACAACTCAAGGCAAATAGAAGAAAGCAAACAGTAAAGATTAGATTGGAAATAAATGACATAGAAAACAGAAAACCAATAGAGAACATCAACAAAACAAAGTAGGTTCTTTGAAAAAAAATTTTTAAATGACTAAACCCATAAGTAGACTAATCAAAAAAAAAAAAAAAAAGCAAAAAACAAACAAAAAAAAAAGGATTCTAATTACTAAAAGCAAAGATTCATATAAGAAATATAAAGATTAGAAGGAGCTTCCCAGGCTCAAATGGTAAATTGCAGGTAAATGCCTGCAATGCAGGAGATCCCAGTTCAGTTCCTGGGTTGGGAAGATGCCCTGGAGAAGGGAATGGCTATGCACTCCAGTATTCTTGCCTGGAGAATTCCATGGACAGAGGAGTCCGGCAAGCTACAGTCCTTGGGATTGCAAAGGGTTGGACATGACTGAGCAACTAACACTTTTACTTTATTTCAATAAGTGATAGAAAGGACTACAAATAACAAACATATGCCAAAATGTCAGTAAACCCAAATGAAATGTACAAATGCCTAGAGAGACACAAACTACTGAAACTGACTCAAGAATAAATATAACATCTGAACTGATACATAATAACTAAAGAGATTGAATTAGTAATACATCTTCTAAAAAATAATCAAGTCAAAATGGCTTGATTGGTAAATTCTGCTGGGATGGCTATGATTAAAAAGACAGATAATAACAAGTTCTGACAAGGATGTGGAAAATGAATCCTCATACATGAGTGGAATTATAAAGGCTCACAACTACTTTGGAAAACATACTAGCAAGGTCAAAAAATATTAAACATAAAATTACCATATGACCCAGAAATTGACTTACTTTGGACAACAATGTCTTAAAAGATGAAATTCAAGCAGAAGTTTAAAATGTACTTGTTAGTTGGAATTGCTTACGTCTGCTCTGTAATTAATATGCACTGAATGTGCCCAGCCTAGTCCAGTGATCCCAAGAGGAAGAGGAGAAAGGTGTGAATCAGCTCTATTTTGGAGAATCCTCATGTACATCAGATATGACCTATAGCTTCTCGGCAGCCAACCAACATATGAGGCTACTGAATGGACACTTATTATTTAAAATCAATGATACTGTGTGGCTTATTTTGCCCAGTAGAAACCAATCTATTTAATCTTTTTCCTTAGCTGTTCATATAGTTTGGAAGTAAAATTATTGGATTTCAAAAAAAAATGGTACAATTCTAAAGAATATTGATTATAGTACTATATCACTGAAACAACCTTAAAAAATAGTAAGTGGAACATAATCCATACAGTCATCTAGACATAAATAACTTCTTGAAACATGTGAAATTTAATATATAATGACAAATAAATTTCCATAAATCAGATAGCTTTTAAAATTTATCACTGATTCCATTTCATTACTCAGTGTAAAGCATGTTGTCTTGTTCTGAATTTCCCCAGTTCTTCTCTTTCTAAATTCACATGTCTTTTGTGCCAAAATTTAAACTTTTATTTAAAATAATATGACATCATCAAATTAGATTCTAAATTGTCTTAAACATTATAGACAGTCTCCTTTATGCATTCATACATATTGTATAAGATCAATTAACACTTGTATATTTCACTTGCTATGACTGGCATTACAAAATTTCAACTAGCTAAGGCCTACCCCATATCCAAACATTAAATATAATTATTGTTTTAAATTTTTATGTAATTGTATTTACTCTAAGTCCTCAAGCCAGTCATTAAATTAAACTCTATTTTATACTATTTTACTCGACCAATTTCTTTCCTTTTATTACTTGTAAATCACTTCAACTTTGGGATTGAAGATTCTTGAAAAGGTTATCTACGAAATATTCTGACTGATACACTGTTCCTCTTAGATGGAATATTTTGCTTCTAATCCTCTAAAATCTGCAGCAAGTGCTCATTTTAGCTCTTTATATTTTAAACTGTACATTTTTTTCTCATCAGATGAACCAGAATGATATCATAATGATCTTTGTGTAGTTGCAAAGAATCATTCATGGAAAAATTTTAGTATTGAAGCTATAGCCATACACAAATACATATGCCCAGATTATACTTTTAAACCATTTTTTTGAAATGTAAAATATGTTTCTGTAATGGAAGTTTCAGACAGCTTTCACTGTATCTGAGATTCTGAAGTGAATTGAAGTTTATGTAATCTTATATTAAAGCAAAAGGAAATAAGGAGAAAAAATACACTTTCTTTAAGACTTACATTTCTAAAGTTAGTTTTATCCCTCATCCTCAGTATCCTCAGATGCTATAGCAACAAAATATTCTTTATGATTCAGAAAAATTGTTATTCACCTGCCAGACAAGCTGCAGCTTTAATGCATAATGGTTAGGGAAGTAGAGTAAGGAAACCTCCTCACCCAAAGATTCATAGATCCTTATGGTATCTGTTAACTCCATCCTTTCCACACAACAACATATTTTTCAAACTTATTCTGATGTTTTCAATGAGAGAAAGAGATGCCATATTCTATCAAATAAACTTTAAAACTGAGTACATACTGTGTGACTGGCTGGGCCAGGAGCACACCACAGATATTTTGCTACTTTCTTTATCTTGTATATCAATCTGCAAAGGACTTAGACATGAGCAATAGAAGAAGAAACTATTTTTTCTTGTTCATTTTATAAACTTTATGTTTTCAGAATACCCTCTGTGATTCACATAGTCAAGTTAAAATGTTATGCAGAAACTATTGTGTTTGGTAAAATAAAGACCCCTGCAAGGTATACCAAAGGAAAAAGGGGCTTTGTCCATGTAGGTAATTCAAGGATACTGAAATGGTAATATTATCTTGAATATCCAAAATGGCCTGATGTAATCAAGAGAGTTCTTATAAGAAGGAGGCATATGCGATGATAAAAGCAGAGGTAGGAATTATGTGGGACTGGAAGCCAAGGAAAGAAGGAAGCCTCTAGAAACCGAAAAAGCCAGGAAATAAAGTCTTCCCTCCAGCCTACAGAAGGAATACAGTCTTGACAACACCTTGATTTTAGCCAAGTAAACTGATTCCATGAAAACCCCTATACTCTGTAGGTGCGAATATAAACTGATGCAGTCACTGTGGAAAACATTATGGAGGTTCCACAGAAAACTAAAACAGAACAACCGTATGACCGAGCAATTCCACTCCTATGTATGTATTAAAAAAAAACAGTAATTTGAAAAGATACATGCATCTGAGTGTTTGTAGTAACATTATTTACAATTGCCAAGACAAGACATGGAAGCAACTTAAGTGTCCTTTAACAGATGAATGGGATACACACACATACAATGAAATAAAGTGCTGTGCTGTGCTTAGTCACTCAGTCCTGTCCAACTCTGTGTGACCCTATGGGCTGTAGCCTGCCAGGCTCCTCTGTCCATGGGGATTCTCCAGGCAAGAATACTGCTGTGGATGACCATGCTCTCCTCCAGGGGATCTCCCCACCCCAGGGATTGAACCCAGGTCTCCCACATTGAAGACAGATTCTTTACCATCTGAGCCACCATGGAAGCCCAAGAATACTAGAGTGGGTAGCCTATCTCTTCTCTAGGGGAACTTTCCAACCCAGGAATTGAACCAAGGTCTCCTGCTTTGCAGGTGGATTCTTTACCAGTTGAGCTACCAGGGAATAGTTCGTAGCCATCAAAAGGATGAGCTTTTGTCATTTGAAGCAACATGGATGGATTTGGAGAGTATTATGCTAAGTGATAAGGAACTTATCATTAAGGACTTCCCTGTAGCTCAAACAGTAAAGAATCTGCTTGCAATGCAGGAGACCAGGGTTTAATCCCTGGGTAGGGAAGATCCTCTGAAGAAGGGAATGGCAATCCACTCCAGTTTCTTGCCTGGAGAATTCCAAGGACAGAGAAGCCTGGCAGGGGGAGGTGGGGCGTGGTCACAAAGAGTTGGACACAACTGAGTGACTGACACATACAAGCTAAGTGAAATAAGTCAGACACATAAAGACAAATACTGTATGGTATCACTTATATGTGGATCTAAAAATACAACAAAATAGTGAATATAACAGAAAATGAGCACACATAGATATAGAGAATAAACTAGCATAAATTAGAATAAATTACTAACGGTGTGAGGGAGGAAGCAGGGTCATTAAAAGGGTAAGGGATTAAGAGATACAAATGATTAGATTTAAAATAAGCTAAAGGAACATATTGTATAACAGAGAATATAGCCAATATTTTATAATAACTCATTTCACATTCTAGTAAGTTCATGCTCAAAATCCTCCAAGATCAGCTTCAACAGTACATGAAATAAGAAATTCCAAATGTACAAACTTGGATTTATAAAAGATCAAATTGTCAACATCCATTGAATCATATAAAAAGAAAGAATTCCAGAAAAATATATGCTTCTGCTTCACTGACTATGCTAAAGTCTTTGACTATGTCAACAAACTGTGGAAAATTTTTCAAGAGATGGGCATACCAGACCACCTGACCTGCCTCTTGAGAAACAGGTCAGGAAGCAGCAGTTAGAACTGGACATGGAACAACAGACTGGTTCCAAATAGGAAAAGGAGTACGTTAAGGCTGTATATTGTCATCCTGCTTATTTAACTTATATGCATAGTACATCATGCAAAATGCTCAGCTGGTTGAAGTACAAGCTGGAATAAAGATTGCCAGCATAAATATCAATAACCTCAGATATGCAGATGACACCACCCTTATGGCAGAAAGTGATGAAGAACTAAAGAGCCTCTTGATGAAAGAGGAGAGTGAAAAAACTGACTTAAAGCTCAACATTCAGAAAACTAAGATCATGGCATCCTGTCCCATCACTTCATGGGAAATAGATGGGGAAACAGTGGCAATAGTGGAAGACTTTATTTTCTTGGACTCCAAAGTCACTGCAGATGGTGACTGTAGCCAAGAAATTAAAAGATGCTTAGCCCTTGGAAGAAAGTTATGACCAACCTAGACAGCATATTAAGAAGCAGAGACATTACTTGCTGACAATTGTCCATCTAGTCAAGGCTATGGTTTTTGCAGTAGTCATGTATGGATGTTAGATTTGGACCATAAAGAAAGCTGAGGGCCGAAGAATTGATGCTTTTAAACTGTAGTGTTGGGGAAGACTTTTGAAAGTCCCTTGGACAGCAAGGAGATCCAACCAGTCCATCCTAAAGGAAATCAGTTCTGAATATTCATTGGAAGGACTGATGTTGAAGCTGAAACTCCAATACTTTGGCCACGTGATGCGAAGAGCTGACTCATTGGAAAAGACCCTTATGCTGGGAAAGATTGAATGTGGGAGGAGAAGGGGAAGACAGAGGATGAGAAGGTTGGATGCATCACTGACTTGATGGACATGACTTTGAGTAAGCTCCAGGAGTCGGTGATGGGCAGGGAGGCCTGGCGTGCTGCAGTCCATAGGGACACAAGGAGTTGGACATGACTGAGCAACTGAACTGAACTGGACTAGACTTCAAGGAGATCAAATCAATCAATCCTTAAGGAAATCAACCCTTAATATTCATTAGAAGGACTGATACTGAAACTGAAGCTTTAATACTCTGCCCACTTCATGGGAAGAGCTGACTCATTGGAAAAGACTCTGATGTTGGAAAAGATTGAAGATAGGAGTAGAAGGGAATGACAGAGGGCAAGATGGTTGGATTACATCATGACCTCAATAGACATGAGTTTGAGCAAGCTCTGGGAGACATTGAAGGACAGGGAAGCATGGTGTGCTGCAGTCATAGCATTGCAAAGAGTCAGAAATGACTGAACAACAACAATAAGTGGAATATATAACTTTTCAAAATTGTGAATCACCAAATAATTCACCTATAATTTTTCAATCCTATTATAATTGTCATTAAGAGATAATACATCTGGGAAGCTTACTAATAATTATAGCCCCTCATGGACTATCCCTAAATTGATCAACATATACCTTCTAGGAGAAATATAGAGAATAATTTAAATGCTCCTTACAATTAACTTATTCTGTGTGATGGTATTTCATTCAAACATAAAGCAAAGCAAAATGATTTTAGTACACACTTAGCAATAAAAATCTGTGTAGTTTTCATAGTTTTCTCTTAAAATAGAGATCTTCTCTCAACTGACCTTTTTTTTTCTTATAAGAAATGACAATGAAGTTTATCGGAAAGTATTTATTTAAAAATCTTTGCAATATTTTATCACTCCATCTTCTAAAAATCATTATCATTTTTTATGAACCTCAGTTCTGAAAGCAAGAAAATGAACACACAAGAGTGCATGTGCATGTGTGCATACAACCACACACACACACACACACACACATTCACAGTCTTTCTTACCAGCCAGATGTAAATTTGGCATTAGAACACACCCAAGTAAAAATGTATTTTTCTCACAAAATCTGAAACACATTTTCAAAACACCTCACTTTCTTTTATGTAAACTGGAAAAGACAACACACACACACACACACACACACAATATTTAAGGTAGCAGGGAAGAATAAGAGAAAGTCATATAAATTGAATGTAATTGAATATACTGTAACAGAATTGACCTATGTTATCTCCATTATTATTCTTTCAAATAAAACAACTAAGAATGGTTAGTCTACTGAGTAAAAACATTTGAAATTAAAATGTTGAAGTGTGCCAGTGAAGTAGAAGGCAAAGAACGTGAGGATACGCTCTTGTTCTACTTTAATGTAACTTATGTTCTCTAATTGCAGAGTTCGCGCTGTGAGCCCTGTCTGCTTTGGTTACTGTTTTATCCCTAACTTCCTTTCTATATATTTTATCTCTCTTCTTTCGCAATCTATGCTGGCCTTATTTTTCAAAACCCAAACCCAAATGCAGGTTTGATCAATAAGTACATTTGAAAGAAGGAAATACAAAGTTTTTGGTTAAATTGTGTAATATTTGTCTCCTAATTCAAAAGTAGACTGGTGACTACAGGTAAAGAAAATTTTGCCTGTCAAAACTGGATGGAAAGTTAAAATATTTACTTGAGCTTCAATTAATTCATCCACTTAAATCTCTCTTTTTCTTTTCTTTTTTTTTTTTTGCATTAGATGTATGCCAGACAATAGGGCTGAAGACACAATGGTGATAAAACAAAGTTTGTCCTCATGAAACTTAAACACATCTTTCAGAATATTAAAAATGTTATCCAGCTACCTCGTCTGACAGTAATAGTTTTTATCTAAATCATGTTTTCTCTTAAAGTCTCTATGAAACTATGGACTACGACAGTATCCGAAATCTTTCATGGCTAATCAATATGAGGTAGAACAACTCTGTTTCCAGAAAGCAACTGACTTGATATACCTTTTTCTCTCCCTTTAAATGTGTAAGAAAGGAGCAAAACAACATTTTTTTTTTTCTTTTTCAGCTTAGTCTTCTCCAATTATTATATGAGTACCATGGCTTTTGAGAATTTATCCACATAAGGTTATTACTGCCTCCTCTAAACTTTCCTTGAAAGAATGTAGACTGGAATTATTTGGCCAAGCTCTTAAGGTGCCATACAATTACATAGATTCATCTTCAGTTCACTTGCAAAACATATTAAGTTTATGTGCAAATAACTTATTCACAAACAAAACCAAGAACCACTAACACTATAACTAATCTGTAACTTGTGAACTGCTAAGTCATGTCAGTCGTGTCGGACTCTGTGTGACCCCATACACGGTGGCCCACCAGGCTCCCCTCCCTGGGATTCTCCAGGCAAGAACACTGGAGTGGGTTGCCATTTCCTTCTCCAGTGAATGAAAGTGAAAAGTGAAAGTGAGGTTGCTCAGTCGTGTCCGACACTTCGCGACCCCATGGACTGCAGCCCACCAGGCTCCTCCCTCCGTGGGACTTCCTAGGCAAGAGTACTGGAGCAGGTTGCCATTGCCTTCTCCAAACTTGTGAACTATCAGCTACTAATTCTTAATATAATCTTCCAAAATCTGGAAGAACAAGGATGGTCACTCTTCAAACTTTAAGGAAAAACTTTTCTAAATGAAAGTTATACCAACCTTTTGATCAGATGTTTGTAAATTATTTTTGTTAATTTCATTTTTTTTATGTTTCTAGCACACTTTTTCTATCATGTCCTTTCTGTTGAGTGTGTAAGATACCTTTATGATAAGATTTTTAAAAGTGTAGCCTTTTCTTGTGTTATATATGCTTTAATAATTGTTGAGCTTTCTTCTTTTTCATTTTAAATCAGTTTGTGGTGTTTTGGCCAATGCAATTTTATTGGCATTGCATTTGAATTCACAGATAAATTTAGGGAGAATTGACAAAATTGTGATTGAATGTTCTCATGTAGAAATTTACTCAAGTAAATTTATGATCCTTAGGAGATGTTTAAAATATTCTTGATAAAAATTCTGCTCTTTTCTCATTCCTTAGTATTTAACACTGTGGCTTACAACTATAGATGGGATTATTCAAATAAACTCATCCTCTAAATGAGATGTGTATTAATATATATTGCCTTTTGAATTTGTGTACATTCTTTGTAGTTTATGACTGTATTCCACTAGTAAGACATTTTTGTCATTTAATATTATGATTCTTGTCAGAACAAATTAATTTATGTGTACATGAAGAAAAAGGTACAGAAATTAATACATGGTAGATTTTATGCTTCATCTTGAGATTCAACATTTTAGGATATATCTGGGTATTGGCATATGTTCATAAGTTTTGTCTGCAAAATGGTAAGCACTTTTGCTTTACATGTCTGTAGAAGGTGGCTCTTCAATATAGTTGTCACAAACCATATGTTCTTAATTCAATTTTAAATAATTGAATTAAGTTAAATTAAACTAAAAATTCAGTATTCCAGTCGAATCACATTTGACACATTTAGATTGGACGGAGTAGAATAATATTCTTATTATTGAGAAAATTCCTACTTGCCTGTGTTGGCATAGAAGGTAGAGGCTATGGAGTCAATCTGACTGTCTTTAGATTAGAGGTCCATCACTTCATAGCTATGAAATATTATTTTAGTTGTATAAAATCTTTAGGCTTTAATTTACTTATCTGTTAATAATGCTACAAAGCTTTTTAATGGGATAATTTTAAGGTTAGCATAAAATAATATTTACAAAGAAACTAACATAATGCCTTGCACATAATGATTCCTTGGTATATGTAAGTGAATATATTGCTGTTATAATAGATAATATAATACTATTTATTTACTTTCATTTGTTTTTATTCTTTAGACTAATCCCTTTACCATATATATCCCTCCATTGTCAATCTCTTATTCACCATCCAACATAATTTAATTTTCTCCTTGCTTTCTCAAATGTATTTTTTAGCAGCAATAATTTTATTAAGAAAAATGAAGCAATCACTTACAGTATTTGCTCCATCTGATAAATATCAACTCACTTAAGTACTTAATGCAAATTTCACTAAGTACTTACTGAAAATGAAATGCAATTTCATCTCCACTTTTACAGATAACTGGGAGACAAAGAGGTTATTTAAAACTTAAGTGGCAAAACTATCAGAAAGTTTACAAACAATGAATGCTGGAGAGGGTGTGGAGAAAAGGAAACCCTCTTATACTGTTGGTGGCAATGCAAGCTAGTACAGCCACCATGGAGAGAACAGTGTAGAGATTTCTTTAAAAATCTGGAAATAGAAGTGCTATATGACCCAGCAATCCCACTGCTGGGCATACACACCAAGGAAACCAGAATCGAGAGAGACATGTACCCCAATGTTCACTGCAGCACTGTTCACGATAGATAGAACATGGAAACAACCTGGATGCCCAACAGCAGAAGAATGGATAAGGAAGTTGTGGTACACACACACAATGGAATATTACTCAGCTATAAAAAGAATGCACCTGAGTCAGTTCTAATGAGCTGGATGAAACTGGAGCCTATTATACAGAGTGAAGTAAGTTATAAAGAGAAATACCAATACAGTATATTATTGCATATATATGGAATTTAGAAAGATGGTAATGACAACCCTCTATTCAAGACAGCAAAAGAAACACAGATGTAAAAAACAGACGTTTGGACTATGTGGGAGAAGGCGAGGGTGGGACAATTTGAGAGAATAGCATTGAAACCTGTATACTACCAAATGTAAAAATAGATGACCAATGCAAGTTCGATGCATGAAGCAGGGCACTCAAAGTCAGTGCTCTCGGACAACCCAGAGGGATGGGGTAGGTAGGGAAGTGGGAGGGAGGTTCAGGATGGGGGGTACCCATGTACACCCATGGCTGATTCATGTTGATGATGGCAAAAAGTACCACAATATTGTAAAGTAATTGGCCTCCAATAAAATAAATAAATAAAATTTAAAAATGCACACTAGAAAAATAAACCAACAAAAAACTTAAATGGCAAAACTAAGATTCAAACTTACTCTGGCACATGGCCAGTCTGAAACATTGGCCATGTGACACGTGTATTTTTTTTTTCCTTTGTCTTTTGGAATAGTTTCTAAATATTGTACTCCAATATGCTTTGATTTGCCATTTTTTATTTACTATTTACAATTTTTTTCTTTAAAATAAATGTTTTATTAATAGATTCTAATATATACTTGTATTTTTCTAAACTTCTTTTTAACAAACTTTTCCTATACCAATTAAATCTGTCTGTTTTGTGGTATTTTGTTTCTGTTTTTGTTTTTCTTGTTGCCACATCAGCTTCCCTCAGCTTTCAGTGGGGAAAGCTGGTGTGTTGATTAAAATCATGGGCTATAGAGTCAGGTTACCTAGGCTCAACTACTAAAATGATGAGGAGATACTCACTTTGAGCCTCAGCCTCTTCATCTATAAAATAAAAATATTTATAGTAGGGTAGCTGAGACAATGAGATGTGATAATACATGTAAATGCATTTAGTACATTATAGAAAATATAGTAAGAGTAACTTTGATATTATTATTATTGTTATTTATGGATCCACAGAATTTATCTTTGGTTTGATTTTCTTGAGAGCATACAATTGCTCCATAAAGTATACTTGGCTTCTCTTGAACTGATTCCCTTCACAAGTAGCTTTCTTCTTTCTCTCTTGATTGTTATGTTTCTTCCTTTAATTCCTAGGATGTTTAGAGAGATGCCATCCTCATGTAAGGAGTGTAGAGACTATACTGACCTGAGAGTGGTAAAGACTATGATTAACACTATTTAGCCAAAGAGCAGTACCTTCTTTACATCATGCTCCCAAGACTCTGGACTCTGTGTTTGGTTCACCTATACCCAAATGTGTACTCTCCAGGTAAAAATATATTTTCTGTGAATTCTTCTCAGGTCACTGCCTTACTGACTCAGTGCTATTAAAAAAAAAAAAAAAATCTTCCTATAGAATTTACATATAAGGATGGAGGAATACATTTGTGTTTCTGGTCCAAAACTTCAAAGGCTCCACTCAATATTTGAGGGAGACTATGGAAAATGGGCATGAGTTTGAGCAACAGACATGAGTTTGAGCAAAGCTCTGGGAGGTGGTGAACAACAACAAATGGAAAACCTTGGAAGGTGACATTATCTCTGGTGAGATTTTTTATTGAAATTTTGAAACTACTGCACAAATAGGTCAACCTTTTCTACTTTTCTTTTTAATTGGCCTTGTTGAGGCTCTAGCTACACATTGCACAACATCTTTCCAAAAGACTCCATCTTCTGAGTTGGGTCAATGGTACCTGTATTACTTTCCTAAAACAACTGTAACAAACTTCCACAACCTGAGTGATTTAAAGTAAGAGAAACTTGTTTTCTAGAGGCTAGAAGTCCAAAATTAAGGCATTAAGGAGACACACTCTCTTTGATAGCCATTGGGGAGAATCTGTTCCATGACCTTCTTCAAGTCTCTGGTGTTGCTGGCAATCCTTGGCATTCCTTGGTTAATAGATGCATCAGTCCCGTCTTTGCTCTGCCATCACATGGCATTTTTTTCTGTGTCTCTGTCTGTATAGGTCTTGTCTTATTAGGAGATATGTCATATTGGATTAAGGGCCAACCCTATTCCTTTATGACTTCATCTTAACTACAACAACCTTATTTCCAAATAAGGTTACATTCTAGGGTTTGAGAAGAATACAAGCTTTGAGGAGAAATTCTATATAACTCAGTACTGCTACCAACTATTCCTGACTGGGTGTGCTCTTACAGGATAGCAAGTGATTTTTCCAGTTATAAGTAAGCTGACTATACTAATCCACAGACTGATCAACTTGCTTCTGATAATTGTTCATCTTAACGTGGCAATACGTTTCCAATTAGAGAGTCCTTTGCCTTTTCCCTGGACCTGTTACCTCAAATCCTAGCCCCTCAAGTTTACATTGAATTCCTTTGGCTTCATGAAATCTTTTCACTGTGCTACATTAAGACCATAATTTAGGAAGGTCTTTTGATGTATAACATACTAGGTTAGTGTGAAAATGATCACGGTTTTGGACTGTGAATTTTTAGTCATTATAACTAGGCTCAAACATCTTCATTAATTAAAATAGGAACCATTACAATCAACACATTTTTTCAAACAAGAAATAAGTTTATTCCTGTAGCATAAAAATCTGTGCTCTGGGATTCGATGAACAATTGGAAAGCATTTTCTGTGTCTTACTGGCTGTTGAATTTTCCCTGCAAAAGTTGTTGAGCTGCTTGAGGAAGTGGTAGTCAGTTGGTGAAAGGTCAGGTGAAAATGGCAGATGAGGCAAAACTTTGCAGCCCAATTCGTTCAACATTTCAAGCATTGGTTGTACGACATGTGGTCAGGTGTTTTCGCAGAAAAGAATTAGACCCTTTCTGTGGACCAATGCCAGCTGTAGGCATTGTGGGTTTTGGTGCATTCCATTGATTTGCTGAGCATACTTTTCAGATGTAATGAATTTGCCAGGATCCAGAAAGCTGTAGCAGATGAGACTGGTATCAGACAACACAACAGTGACCATGATCCTTTGTGTGTGTGTGTGTGTGTGTGTGTGAGTTTGGCTTTGGAAAGTGCTTTGCAGCTTCTTCTTAGTCCAACCACTGAGATGGTAGCCACTGGTTGTTGTATAAAATAGACTTTTAATTGCATGTCACAATCTGATTGAGAAATGATTCATTGTCATTGCATAGAATAAGAAAAGATAACACTTGAAAACGGCAATTTTTTTGACTGATGGTCAGCTCATGAGGCACCCACTTATTGAACTTTTTCATCTTTTCAATTTGCTTCAAATGCCAAACAGCCATAGAATGGCTGATGTTGAATTCTTGGGCAATTTCTTGGGTAGTTGTAAGAGGATCAGCTTCAATGATCCTCTTAGTTGGTGGTTGTCAACTTCCAATGGCCAGTCACTGTGCTCCTCATCTTCAAGGCTCTAGTACCTTTTAAAAATCTTCTTGAATCACCACATTCCATTAGCAGTTCCTGGGCCAAATGCATTGTTGATGTTGTGAGTAGTCTCCACTGCTGTATGACCCATTTTGAACTCAAATAGGAAAATCACTCAAATTTTCATTTTGTATAATATCATTTCCATAGTCTAAAATATATATAAATTAAGCAGCAAGTAATGATTCATTAGCAAAAAACATAAAGGAATAAATGTGCATTAAAATGATGTATAACAAACCACATTTGTTTAAGATGTATTCCAATATCTAATGAAATATTTCAATAATGTAAAACCAAAATTACTTTTGCACCAACCTAATAACATATGTTTCCTCTTCTATTTCTATTTTGATGGCTTTGAAATGCTACTAACTCATAAGAATGAAAAGGGTAATTGATTTTGAAGTTGTTTGTCTAACTAACATCTTCTAACATGGAAGGGCATTTGCTAACTTATCCCTAAGTAAATAAAGTTAGTCCTTCTATTGGGAAATTCATCCTACTTTTCTTGAATGAGGGATGGGTAAACATGATAAAGAAGGAAGAAGTCACCTGTCTAACCACCTAGATAAAGAAATTAAAACTTGGGGATTGTTTGGCTTGATTTTGTCAGAGTGGATTACGCTCATATATTTGTTCCACAAAACACTTATTTTAAGTGACAGAAAAGGCAAAGATCGAGTTCTTCCCTATTCATTTTACAAACACTAATAACAATACAAAAGTATCTAAAAAAGAGCTTAGTCGTTAATTTAAAAATGGAAGATTAGATACATTAAAGTCTCACTCAGAGCACCCCAGAAAATGGGAAATAAGTCAAGAAAAATCTACACATTTGGAGAATAGAAAACATTAAAATAAAATTTTCATAAGTAAAACCAGATGAGCAAAGAATACCTGACTTATCAGAAGTGAGAAAGTATCAGAAAGGAAAGCAATATGTTTGCACAGCCACCCAAATGGATACAGATTGGTGGCAAAAGGAATCACTGAAGAAGGACTGAATTTGGTGCTTAAAACCAAAGAGTTAATTACAAGTCTGTTTTCAGACTACAAAGGCTCCTCCACAGTGATGGTAGATGAACAGTTAACAGAGGGAATATGGATTGAAGGACACTAGGCCCAGTGTGGGGCTGACATAACATGCTCAAAAGAGGGTAATAAAGAGAACATTTCCATGCTGAGTTTTGTGATTCCTCACCACTATGCTTTTATCCATGTCTAGAATGTTAACAGTCACATTTATTATTCAAGGTATAGGATTAGGAATTTTGCTTCTCAAAATCTAACCATTGCAAGAAGAGATATTTGAAATGGTCCAGTCACAGGAGCCAGAACTGCAATTCACATTTCATGTGCTGTGCCTGCACTCAGGATTTCCAAATAGTTTTTCAGTATTCCATTCTTAACTAAGTGAACAATTAATGATTTTCCTTTACCTGAGAAATAAATCTAAGCTGAAAGACCAGAAGGAAAAAATAAACAAATAAATAACAACAAAATTTAGAGGAAATATATTTTGTAGGAGAGAGAGAATTTGAAAAAGAGAGAAAGCAAAAGCTTATTTTACAGATGATTTGGAGACTGAATTTCAATTCGGGTTTTACTGGAATAGAAATACTTTGGAAGAACATCCAGTTGAAAATGTATAGATCTTAACAACAAAAAAGTTTTTGATATCAAACATTAAGAACATAGTAAATAAAAAGAAAAAAAATGACAATTTAACAACAGGTGATTTTTAAAAACTTTATAGCCATTACTAAAAATCATACATGCACATCAGCATTATCCTAAAAAATGGAATAGGAACTTTTCTGAAACTGAGTGAAACAAAACTATGTCCTTCTGTATCCCTAATCTGATGAGTAACATTGGATGAACTACTTCCTTCTTTGTCATTCAATTTCCACATATTGTATTGTCGATCTCTGATTTGTTTCAGTGTTCAAACATCCTATGATTTAATACTAAATGCCCCCTAAAGCTGTTGGATATGTGTACAGTGCATATACATATACAGATAGAAAATATTTCTGCTTTTCCTAGAGGCAATTGACCATGCACATAATAGTGCTGGCATTATGTTGCTTCTGAGCTATTCACACTGGACACTGTCTCCAGTTTATTCACTCCTGATCTTGCCAGTTCTGTCTTGTTTTAGGCCTGCTGCGCCGTGGCCAGCTGCTCAGTAAGACTTCAAAGTGACACTGAATTGGTAAGAAAAGTTGATAAATGATACAGAATGAGGGCCACTTTGAAGTCCTGCAGTGTCACCAGAAATACCACGGTGAAACCAAAACAATGAGAAGTAGGGGGCCGAGCAGGGACCACCCCAAGAAATGGTCCTCAGGGGATAGAAAAACAGTTCCCAGGGAAAGTATTAACAGGGGAAGGAGATGGTAGCATAAGGGAAAAGAATAAAAGTAATAAAGAACATATAAACCTTTAGTTTTATTTATATAATTTTCTAAATGATGAATCAGCCTCAGACACTTCCATTTGGTGCACTGCTGATGCTGCTGTTTCAACATATCTCCCTGTAAATTGTGAGATAACAGTGCTGATAGACACATTATGTGAACTTTTATTCTGAGCATTGTCTTCTCTGTTTCATCATCTGTTTCATTTTTGAAAAGTACACTTGACTATTGAAGAAAGGGTCAGGAAAAGCAAAGGGCGTAGTGATGAAGTCTATTTAGTGATATCTGGATCCACTTGATGTGAATTTCCAAAAGCAGAAGTGAACAAACGTGATCTACCCATAAGAAATCACCAAGAGTATCAGGTGCACGTGTATCAAGCAACAGAAATAACCCTTGTTAGGCCTACATCTGTTTATTGGGTTTTCCCCACTTTGGGCTCCAGAATCAATGTGAGAGTCAGGTCAAGACCTAAAGTATAAATGTCAGATACCTTTTACAGGATCTGGAGAAATGCTTCACAGAAAGGAGTGAAAGGTTGACAACTTCATTGTCAAGGAGAAGGATTCAAGGAGAAGGGAATCACAGAGAATGAGATGGTTGGATGGCGTCACTGACTCAATGGACATGAGTTTGAGCAAGCTCTGGGGGGTGGTGAAGGACAGGGAAGCCTGGTGTGACGTCCATGGGGTGGCAAAGAGTTGGACACAACTAAGTAACTAAACAACAACAATATTTATATGCACACTAATATATACACAAACATGCATACACATACATATATGGCTTAAGGCAAGTAATATAAGTGAGGAAGTAGAATATTTCCCTCTTTGCTAACAGATTGCAATCATTTTTAGCCAGTACAGCTAAGGAGGCTGTCCAGGTCTAACTGTTCTCAGTATCACATCTGTCTGTTCTGGGAAAGACTACTACTCTAGATATCCGATTATTATTTTCTCTCACGAATTTTCTTGAAGCACTGCCTTTAACACTATGATATATAATATATTTATTGAATATACATAAATTCAGTGTGTCAATTGAGTGTGTAAATTCTTCACGAATCCCTTTAAAACCAAGGAATTCCTGGACATGAGGTGGCTGTAGAGTGCTAGAATCTGGTCTTCCACATGATTGATTCCTGCAATCATCCGCTGGGATAACTCTCACTCCTCTTGGCAAGACAACTTCATGTTCATCAGCCTTCACAGTTAATTCTGTGCCATGCACTGGCACACAGAAAACATTCTGCTTCTTCCAGGTCATGCTGGGTTAGAGGAATTTCTATGAAACTACTGAAGTCAACATATGCCCAAGCACATCACAGAGCTATTTCCAGTCAGATGTTGCCACCTCTCTGTGGCAGAAATCCCCTCAGTTCTAAGAACCAGATGTCTAGTTGGTGTTTTTTTTTCTGTCTTCCAGTTCTCTGCTATGAAGGTACTGCTTGCAGGATCCCTTTAAATTAACCACTAACTACACTCTCATCACTTCTCTTCCCATCCCTGGAATTTACTCTCATCTTCTGTCAAAGTTATAGCATACTTAAATACTCTGCTCTTATTCTACCCCAAATTCTATCTATAAGCAAAATCTTATCATTTCCTTGAAGACACTGTTCTCTTAGTAGATCCAAGGCAGGTAATATGAGTCTGGTAAATACAAGATGATAATGGTAACTGACATCGTGCCTCAGTGGAGAGGAGATGAAGACATGGGCAAAGATTGACAGGAGTATGTATCACAGCAAATCAGAGAGTTGATAATCATCCCCTTTCACTGTTGCCACATGAGGATATCACCCCAGTTGCAAGATAATATGAATCTCTAAAGAAGTCAGGGAACTATATATATAACAAACATTAGATCTTCCAATCAAATTGTGGCCCTATTTCTATTTTAAAACAATGTGTGGGCCAACATAATATAACACAACCAATAAGACGTTTCTCCGGGAGAGATCAGGCCTGAAGGCTATGAATTTGAGACTTTCCTTTACATGCTTTGCACTTTTAGGAGTTGAAACCAGGAATATTTCTTAGCTTCTCCTTTCCACAATGACATGCCCCTCCCTTGTGGTAATGAGTTGAGAATGATTTAGTTTAAATATGGAGAGAAAAAGGAGGGAAAACCTGGGTAAAAACATAAAAAGTCAAGTTAGCAATTCATAAAAATCAGCCTGTTGTAGATGTTTTGCTTCTTTGTGGAAGGCTCTGGAAGCCACGGTGAACCATCCCTCTAGTCTGAATTCAGTATGCTAATGGCCTCTGACCCTTGCTCCGTGTTGTCTCTATGCTCTTTCCAGTGGACGACTGAAATCTTGAAAGGAACAGCAATCCTTTCTTTATGGAAATAAAACTGCAAATTAATCTACCTCATTAGGCATCTAGACTTGAATACTTCTGTAGGCAATGGAGACCCAGGTTCAGAGACAGTTTTACTCAATTCAGGCTAGGTTAAAAGGGAAAATCCTCTGTATCATCCTGTCTCAATTTTTGCCTTCCCCTAAATCCCATTTCCTCATGCAGTCAAAATTTTCCACTTGGAAGGAATTTTTTTTTCTCTCTGTTTCCAAGAATAGAAAGGATATTCCTTCCTGTCTCCCACCAGAATATAAACTTCAGGGACTATAAATGTAGTCAGGGCCATATTTATCTTGTGCATAGTCACCCAGGAAGATTTCTGAAGTAGAGCAGGTATTTTTCAATGAGTATTTTTTGAAGCAGTGAATGAATATCCTATCTTTGACTATCTAACTGTCTTTCAGAACTTGTCATTTACACCTATCTACGTGCTGCTACTGCTGCTGCTGCTGCTGCTAAGTCGCTTCAGTCGTGTCCGACTCTGTGCGACCCCAGAGACGGCAGCTCACCAGGCTCTCCCGTCCCTGGGATTCTCCAGGCAAGAACACTGGAGTGGGTTGCCAGGTTTATTTCTAGAGAGGAAGCTACATCGTGGAATGTATCTAAGTATTTAATTTGCATGGGTGGCATTATAAAAATGACTGGAGGAGAAGGAAATACGAATAAAATATTTTTTCAGATTAAACATATTCAAAATATTCAATATGTGAGGAAGGGCTTCGCTGTGTTTAGTCATTCAGTCAAGTCCAACTCTTTGCAACCCCATGGACTGTAGCTCATCAGGCTCCTCTGTCCATGGGATTCTCCAGGGAAGAATAGTGGAGTGGATTGCCATGCCCTCCTCCAGGGGATCTTCCCAACCCAGGGATAGAACCCAATTGCAGGTGGATTCTTTACCATCTGAGCCACCAATGAAGCCCAAGAATACCAGAATGGGTAGCCTATTCCTTTTCCAGATCTTACCAACCCAGGAATCGAACTGGGATCTCCTGCATTGCAGGTGGATTCTTTATCAGATGAGCTACCAGCCAAGCCCATGTGGAGGCAGATAAAGTCTCAAAACCTAGAAATCAAATATATTGGGGTAAATTTAAATACTATAATATATGATTTGATAAACTACTAATAGTTTAGCATACTGATGAAAACAATTTCTTCAGTTTAGAAAGGACATACAACCAAAATAATAATTTTGAATGATAAATAGCCTACTAGTAGTAAATCAAAATAATTACTGGTAATTTCACAAGGGAGTATGGTGATAATTTGCATCCTTGAACATCACTACTGGGATGACTTCCAGACATTTTCTGAAAGAGAGAAAAAAAATGCTTAAATGTGGCAAATGACTGGTCAACACTTATCCAGGGCCTACTTGGCTACATAGTTATTTCCAATTTTCTTCTCTTCAAAACTCTTTTAGGGAAAAAATTAAATAATTTATTGATTCAATGACTTGTCCTTCTAAATTACATAATAAAACAAAAACAGAACACAATTGGAGGAACATCCAGGTACTCGAATGCCAGGCATATGACATTTATGTAATACATTTCCTTCAAATTGGGTCAGTCCAACAGAGTTTCTAAGAATAAATTTTTTTCTTCATAGAAATAAAGATTACTTTATTCTTCACTACATACAAACACTACATCTTGCAAATTTGTGTGCATCTTCCCCAACTGTCACTGGCTTTCTTGGAATGTTGTTTCGTTGCTATCATCTTTCTGTAAAAGGAGGATGTTCTCTGTCTTCTTAGTTTCCTAAGTAATTTTTCATGAAAGAGTTCTGGATTTTGCCAAATGTTGTTTGTGCATATATTGATATGATTACATTAGTTTTCCTTTTTAAAATTTGTTATATTAAGCTTTGAATGTTGAACCACCTTTGCATACCCAGCAAAAATTCCACTTGGTTTTAGTGTAAAATTCTTTTTATAAATTTTGCAATTGATTAGCTAATATTTTGTTGAGGATTTTTGAATCTGTATTCATGAGAGATATTGGGCTTTCACTCTTAGTGAACTCTGAAATAGGGCAAACAAAGCAACACTTTGAATGAGGCTTTGACAGGTCAAATAATGTTAGTTATGAGTGGGCAAAGCTTTTGGGGGGTCCTAAGCCTATTATTCTTGCTCCTGTTGCTGACAAGGCTCTCCAAGTTTTCAATCAGCTTTGGTTGTGAAACTTCATTTTCTATATTCCTAGCGATTTATGAAGGAAGGCTGGAAACAGGATAAGTTAAACATACACAGAACTTACTGTTCTCAATGAGATTGGGCCATTTTCCTCAAATAAGCATTCCTAATGTGTTTGAAGTTTTTAATTTCCATAGCTCTGAAAAGGTTAATTTTGACAATTCTTTCTGTGTTTTCATTGTTTTTATGGAGAAGTGGATTTTCAGAGGTCCTTACTTCACCCTTCTAGAAGTGCTTATTGAAGTAGTACTAACTTTGATCATGTGGCTAGTATGGTATCCGCCAAGCTTCTACATTTTAAAAATCATTTGTTTCTCTTGTAGTTAATTGTAATTTTATGAGGAGGTACTTTAGGTTTGTGAAAATATCCTGTTTCTGACAAAGTCTTAATTTATTCATTAATTTATGGATTTCTATTTTATTCAATGACTTATAACCTATTACTGTCATTATTTATTTTAATAAATCATCACCAAATTGCCAAATGGAAGCCATTTCAAGCAGGTTTTTGCCTTTTGGTATGTCTTCCTTTTTCTCTTTCTATATAGATGTTCCACATTATCATTTATTTTCCTTGCCCAGCATTGAAATAAACTGCTTCTCCAGGTGCTCTAGTTCTTTTCAATACATAGAAACCAAGACCTGGCATTAGTCATGCCTATCTTTGTAGGAGTGTCTCTTTTTCTAGGCCCTGCAGTTTCCAGAGTTAGGGATAATGTTTGTGTGCTTGTGATTTGTATGTGCACATATATGTATACATGTGCAAATACATGCACATACACATATATGCATATCACATTTTCATATACATTTATTTCTGTTAATAGTTACACATATTAAAAACTGACTTCACTTCAATAATCACAATTATATTACAACAAAAAAGTTTTATTCTATTTTCTCCTTTCTTAAATATATCCCTTGGGCTTCCCAGGTGGTTCAGTGGTGAAGAACCTACTTGCCAATGCAGGAGACATGGGTTCAATCCTGGATCGGGAAGATTCCCTGAAGGAGGCAATGGCAACCCACTCCATTATTCTTGCCTGGGAAATTCCATGGACAGAGGAGTCTGGCGGGCTATAGTTCATGGGATTGTAAAAGAGTCAGACACATCTTAGAGACCAAACAACAACGGTATGTATCCCCTACCTCCTATAACTTCCCTTGTCAATATATATTTATTCATTTAAACAAGTCTTCCTTTATATAACCAATCTTTTATTGTCATCGCCTCCATGCCAAGATCCTTTCCTTGCCAATGTCATCCTTGCTTAGCTTTGACTCATATACCCCTGCCAGACGACACTCCCAAAGACCCACAAGGATGTTCTTTCCCATTCAACCTCTGATATTCTGAGCTCAGTCACTCTTCCTACAAACAACCTTCTGACATTCATAGGCTCTGAAATCCTGTACCTGACTCTTCTCTTACTCAGAAGTTCTCTTTCCTCTTCTTGATTTCTGATATCCTTTGCAGCATTGTATCCTTCCCCTCTGGGGAGGCCATTTTTATTTCACCTAGGCAATTAAACACCATACTGGCTACCACACCTATACATGTGTTCTTCACCCCGACTGCGCTCTGACACAGCATGCCCAGCTGCCTTCAGCAAGAAAACTCTCCCTAAAGTACTCTGCTCCAGTACCCGAGTCAGGCCACCCTTCTGTGTGGATCACCCCTCATCATGCTTGCTTGGGCTGAACCCTCACAAGCAGCCACCCCAGTTAAAACATTTGCTGTGCTAAACTCCTCTCACAAAACCCTACATAATGGCCACTATTACAAACTGATCAGAAAGAAAAAAACTAAAAAAAAAGAGTAAATCATTTGAAAATTATATTTTTATAAAATATGCCTTATATCCCCAAACTGCACATATGTAATTTGCCTAGTAAAAGGAATATATTTACACTTCTGCCACTCTCCCTTTTAAAATAGTACTGTTTATAAAATTCTCAAACCTCTGACCAATTGCTATATTTTATTTGTAGCATTCATTCTGAGCTTGAAGCAGTTATTAAACAATGAAAGCTAACAAGGTCAGTGACTTCAGATTTTCCAATTGAATTTACAGAAACATATTCCCTGTGTAACCCAAAAGACTGAAATCTAGGGCTTTCTAATAAGGAAATAAAGAAACTACTCCCACATACTACCCAAATACCTTTGGTTTTTTTTTTTTTTTTTTTTTTGCTGAAAATGCAAAATGTGAGCAATTTCTAAATGTATTTCACAGTCTTCAAAATTATGTACAATTAAACAAAACTTAGAAAAATGTAATTATTTGAAGTAACACAAAAATAGAATACAATATAGATATGTATATTGTATTATATAGGGTATGTGTGTGAATCATATATAGTTAGTCATATTTTAAACATTTGTTCATGGGGTCACAAAGAGTCGGACACAACTGAGCGACTGAACTGACTGACTGTGGATATAGATGCATATATTAATACATATATTTTCATGCACACATTTTTAGAAGTATTCATTTTTATTAGATTAAGAATTATTTCGTTTACTTGAGAGATAAATAGTCATTTATTTTTCTTCTCAGAGCTTTCTTGCAAAAATAAAACAGAAATGGAAAGTGGGTTTGCAAACTGAGCTAAATCCTAATTTCAAGGTGATGTTCAGACAGAAATTAAGAAAATAAGAGAAAAAAGTGGAAACCCACTGACAAGTTTCCCATTATTCACTGAATTTGCTTTTAACCGACCCAGGTAAGAAATGTTGAATTTGAATAATTAATGTCATGGCATCATCGTTTTTAAAAAAAGGAGGAGGGGGGTACAGGGAATAATGTATTGTCAATTGTTGATAATTACCATGTGAACCAAAGAATGTTTCATTATGAAAGAGGATAGTTTAAAACTATAGTCTCTAGGTTTTTATCTTTAGACATTCTAAGATAAGGAAAGTTCAGAAGCAAAACATGAAGAATTGTATTCCAAAAGCCATAATTGCAGCAAAATCAATTAGACAATTTTTCTTGATCGCATTTGAAGCT
This sequence comes from Bos indicus, assembly GCF_029378745.1. Lineage (NCBI taxonomy): Eukaryota > Metazoa > Chordata > Mammalia > Artiodactyla > Bovidae > Bos > Bos indicus. Next base: position 56,239,477 of record NC_091768.1, on the reverse strand, counting down.
TTGACATCACACATTTCATTTATTTGCTTCTGGCCTAATAATCCTCTACATGCTGGGTAAAATCTTTGTTCTCTGATAGAAGTAATAAAGCTGTCTGCACGATTCCCTCTTGTGAGACACAGAGTGCTCCTATTTTATTTAATCTATTGGTGTGCAGCCTTTTCAAAGTAAATACTTCACACACACTGAACAGAGAAAGACATGCAAGGGGGCTGGCCTGAGAAGTGTAAAAATTAAAAAGTGCCCTGTGAAGAAATAATGATGGTTCTCTAAAAAATTAAATAAATAAGAAATTCGGGTCAAGCGGGCCTTGACTCTCACTGCTGCTGGAGTGTGTGCAGTGCTTCATATCCTCCAACTTCCCCCTCCCCCATTCCATGCAGTTGCTCCTGTTGAATAGAAAGCATGGAGAAAATGAAGAGATCTAAATGCCAGCAGGAGACGAGCTGCATTCTTCTAGGCATGTCCTGAGCCTAGTCACCCAGAACAACTTGTGATCCCTGGACAAAGCCATTCACAGCAGGTGGCCATATCAAGAAATTTTCCTCCTGGAATTAGATATTATCCCAGGAATCACTACTGAGTCAAACATAATGCCCCATCCTGCTGGGTCAAGTAGGATTCCATTTCAATTTCTTTACACAACGATGCGTTTCATCTTGTCTGCGTACAATGACAGTGCTCAGGCATGAAATAAATTGAAGTGCCTGAAAGGCAGAATTATCCCTTGAACCTGCAGCATTCCCAACCCCAAAAACATACATTGTCAAGTGAGTTCCAGATAAGCAGGATCTTCAGCAAGTGTTTGTGCTGGTTGGCTTCCTTTAATCATACTCCCTTTTGTAAAACGGATTTTCGAGGGGAAAGATAAATCATTGCTGAGGGGGGAAAAAAAGGTCATTTTGAAAAGGCTCAAGAGGTTCATTTTGTGTGGCTTTCCAAGGTGAAACAGGTAATTCAGAGTAGTAAAAGTCTTTTGTGATCTACTTAATTCATCCTTCATATTACCAAGAAAAACTATTGAAATAAGACTGAATAGTTTTTTATAACAGGGTTCCTACAGATAGAGTGATTTCTTACTTGCTAGGATACTACCCAAACTCTAGCAAATGCAAGTTTAGGTTGATACCCAGATTTTCTTCCACCTTCTCAAAAGGAAATGCAGCAGTCTTCCAGGATGTTTGGTAGATGTATTTCAATACTATTATTAACAGCACACCTTTGCCTACAAAGCATCAAGCCAACTTCAATGAGGTTGTGTAGCCAAAGAACATTTTTCTCCATCATCACATTATGTTTGAGCCCTTTAAACATACAGACATGAAGAAATCCAAGAAATAATATTTTATCTTTGCTTTACTGAGATGAAAGACCTTTCTTTAGCAGTCAAATGTTTTTCAATCTTAAAGTATATTCTGCCTTTAAGAATAATTCTCTTGAATACATTTATGGAAGGAACTCATACAGAAATAGGGATAACTTTAATTTTAATAATTACCTTAAAAAGCTGTTATGCAAAAATCACTATTAAAACAAAAGGAAAGAAAACACTAAAATGTGTACAGTGGCTTGGGGTTTAATCTACTTCTCCTATAAAATCATATTCTTTTGGTTTTAGTTTCTTTGATTTAAATATGCTCTTTAAGGCAGTATGGATGGTTTTTTAGAATGCAAAAATAACTACATTTCAAGTAATTACACAAGTTCAGGATTCTGTTATTGCTATTTTCATGTATGCAAATGGATATTCAACAGTGATTTCAACTTTCAAGTGAACTTAGATACCAGATGATAGTTGATTATTAGTGCTGGGATAGTTGATTATTAGTGCTGGTTTAGTTGCTAAGTCGTGTTGGACTCTTGTGACCCCATGGCTTCTCTGCCTGGCCGCCTGCCAGGCTCCTCTGTTTATGGGATTTTCCAGGCAAGAATACTGGAGTGTGTTGCCATTTCTTCTCCAAGGCATCTTACCAACCCATAAATCGAACCCAGGTCTCCTATATGGCAGAAAGATTCTTTACCAACTAAGCTATGAGGCAAACACCTGTTCAGTTCAGTTCAGTCCAGTCGCTCAATTGTGTCTCACTCTCTGCAACCCCATGAACCGCAACACACCAGGCCTCCCTGTCCATCACGAACTCCTGGAGTTCACTCAAACTCACGTCCATCGAGTCAGTGATGCCATCCAGCCATCTCATCCTCTGTTGTCCCCTTTCTCCTCCTGCTCCCAATCCCTCCCAGCATCGAGTCTTTTCCAATGAGTCAACTCTTCACATGAGGTGGCCAAAGTATTGGAGTTTCAGCTTTAGCATCGTTCCTTCCAAAGAACACCCAGGACTGATCTCCTTTAGAATGAACTGGTTGGATCTCCTTGCAGTCCAAGGGACTCTCAAGAGTCTTCTCCAACACCACAGTTCAAAAGCATTAATTCTTTGGCGCTCAGCTTTCTTCACAGTCCAACCCTCACATCCATACATGACTACTGGAAAAACCATAGCCTTGACTAGACAGACCTTTGTTGGTAAAGTAACGTCTCTGCTTTTGAATATGCTATCTAGGTTGGTCATAACTTTCTTTCCTGTTATCTTATTCCAAATTGTATAGCTTATTTGGTTGCATATTGTGGGATGGATTGCCCTAATTCTGCAAATTAACTATAGCTAGAAAAAGTTAGTTATAAATTCACTTATTTCTCAGTAATCACACAAAATTTAATGTGAGTGAAGAGGCAATTAAAAAAGAGACTAGGTGTTTTTAATATTTTTGATGCTTACTAACTTTCATGTTTTTCATTATTACTTTATTCCATTAATTTTGAAAAGATCTGCTAAAGTAGCTTAGATCTGGTTCCTTTGTATGAAAGGATTTGAGAAATCCTCACCTATTTATCAATAGTTCAGTTCACAAAGACTTCTGGTTTTGAATAACGGGAGCCTGGTAGGCTGCAGTTCATGGGGTTGCTAAGAGTTGGACACGACTGAACGACTTCACTTTCACTTTTCACTTTCCTGCATTGGAGAAGGAAATGGCAACCCACTCCAGTGTTCTTGCCTGGAGAATCCCAGGGACGGGGGAGCCTGGTGGGCTGCCGTCTCTGGGGTCGCACAGAGTCAGACACGACTGAAGCGACTTAGCAGCAGCAGCAGCAGTTGTCCTAAGTGTGTCCAGATATTTATCACTTTGAGGAAAGACAATATGTGCTAACAATGTTTTTCTTTCTTTTTCTTCAAATTCTTATAGCATTCTATCTTTATTTTTTTTGATATTTATATTTCTACAATACCATTTTTTTTTATAGTAAGTATACTGATGTTGTATTTCATGTTCTATAATTTTATATACTTCATCACACTTGGCTCAGTGTTTTATATCTAAACTTGGTCAACACCTATTTAAAAAATTCTCTAAAATTTGAAAGTTCCTTTGCATAAACAAATATAATCTGTTTAATTATACTTGAAATATATTTTCTAAAAGTAAATAGGGGATGACTATTTGCCCTTGAAGATAATTTTTATTTTGAAACATATTTTTCATTTTTTAATTCAAATATCAATGTCTTAAGCCTAGAAAACAATTTTATATCTAAATTGTCAATTCTAGATAATGTTTCATAATTCAATTTCAAAATTCTAAGTAGATAATTATATAAAAATTATCATCCTGTAAGAAATGTTTCACTTGGATTCTTCTTTAATAAACATTATAGTTGCTGATAAAGCATTTCCGGTGGCAATTTTTCAAAATAGTAAGAAATTTTTACTTCCTCAGCTTTCATGTTTTTGTTCAGTTCTATACGTTATGAATATTTGTCATGAGCTTTGTTGGAATATTTTTATTAAGCCATATAATAAGTCTTCAAATGAAAGAGAAGATTTTTTACCCCCAACTTTTATAATTTATAACAAGAAAAAAACTTTCCTGCTCAAAATGGAGATTCCTTATGATGTTGTCCATTGGTGAATGGAATGATAATGAAAGTTTTAACTTTATTGCTTTTTAGTTTTTTTAAACATGTGCCATCACCAAGGTTTGGGGAAAGTTTTTTTGTTTTGTTTTGAAAATCTATATAAAGTAAAAAGTTAAAACATTTTGGATCCAAAGCCCTGTACAAAGTTGTTGGAAAAACAAACATGCCAAACATGTGGGCTAGGATATGGTGCAGTAACAACTAACCAGCAAACCCCAACCACGTAAAATGGTTTCTCACTTACTCTGCATGACTTTATGTGGCATCAAGGCTTTTCACTAAATGAAGTCTTTGGAGGCCTAGGATAGGAAAGCAGTGAGTATCTCAAATGTTCATCACCACACCAGAAGGAAAAAGAGCATATGGCAAATTGCAGATGGGCTGTGAAAGCTATTATCTGGAAGTGACTTGTGTTACTTCCACTTAGATTTCACTGGCCAGAGTAAGTGATATGGCCACAGCTAACTACAGGAGGGTGAGGAGGCATAATCCTATCATGTGCCTTCAAGGGAAAAGCAGCAGAATTAATGATGCCCTAAACAATTTTTTGCCATAGTCTCTTTTTTACTCTCTCCAAGATATTAAACTTTTTCTATGTCTCTAACTTTAAGAATCATTCCAATAGGTATTCATTTAATGCCTCCTCTTTGAAAAATGTCAGGTTCTCCCTGTGGAAATATGAAGGTTTCTAAGCTGAACTCTTTTCAAAACATTCTAGCTTGATAACACAAGTGATACACTTCTTCATATTTTTCGTTTGATATTCCTTCATGATTGTATTGGTAGCCATTGATTTGTTCAATATTTTTTCCTTTATTATTGACAGCAGTATCTTAGTTATTAACAAGAGTATCTTAAGTAACTAATAAAAACACCTGGCAGTACTTTAAGACACTGAACCATTGTACTGAACATAAAAGCACATAGATCCCTTAAACACAGGCATTGCCCAACTGCCATCCAGGGTCAAGGATGAAAGAGGTAGAGGAACAGCCAGGTCCAGAAACACATTCTAGTAATAAATTATGTGCCCCCTGCAGCTTTGTGTCCTGAAGATTATTTCTCATATAGCATTTGTTCTCAAAACATTTCAGACCCACCATGTGAGAGACAGTATCCGCCTCCAGGGACAGGACAAAACATGTTTTTAAAAGAAGAAAGCACTATTTGTTTTGGATGATGTTTTAGAGATGTAAGGGAAGAAACAGGATTTGGAATATGTGGTATGTTGTATAAGAAGTGGTATGGCTGTGAACCACATGTCTAACAGACAAAAAGATGATATTGATCTAATAATGATTAAAAAAAACCATGACTGATAGAACACAGAAAACTCAAGATAATTTCTGGTTTTGAAGTAGCGTAATGATTCTCAGTGGAAAGTTTTCCTGATGGCTTAGGATATAAAGTCTAGGTCATTTTATATTGCATAAAATACTGAATTGCAAAACTTTAATTGCAATTTTTTTTAATTCAAAATTACCTAAACAAAAAGTAAACATTGGGAATCAGATTAAGGATAGGATAATGCCAAAGGAAATCAAAATGATAATAGTTTGTCTTCCTAATTCTATATTGAAGATAAGTGTAAGATCAAGGCAAAAAGATATTTAAACTTAGTTGAAAGTGAATGTATAATGGCAACAGGAGGAATACAAGATAATCTTCAAGGTTAATAAAAATAGGGAATCATTTTCTTCCTATATTCAGGGTTTTGAGAGTAGAAATAAAAACTTGTTCTATGAATACCCTGTAGAAAAAAGCCAAGGAGATACTAAAGAAGAAAATAGATACTGAGATTAATTCTCAGAGAATATAAGACTATAAACTGTAAGCTGCATTACTGTAAGATACAGGAAGACTTACTGTTCTTGTAATTTTACTATACAAAGGAAACAAATTTTTAGGCTAATTTTGCAACAAATTCATTTCACTTCCATTTTTACTAAAGAAGATATAATTTTGATATACAGATATCATAGAGAGAGAAAACCCTGACATCTATAACTATCACTTCTTGAGTGAATTTGAGCAGGAAAGGGTGGGCAGAGAGATTAATGTAGTGCTGGTTACAGCTGGATCACTTTGAGTAACTAAGGTAGAAGAATGTGCAGGGAGGTAATGGAACAGAAAGAGAAAGCCATCAGGGAGTCAATAAGGTGAGCATATGAAGCCAGAAACAATGTGTCAGGAAATGACAAAAAAAAACAAAAAAATCACTGAGAAATGATAAACGATAGTTTTAGGAAAACTATGTGTAATGTCAAATATTAGACTGAAGTACCTTCTATCTATAAAATTAGTACCCTATTTGAGCCTCACACCTCCTTTCTAAAGTTCACCACATGTATATACATATATTTGATGACGGAGATGTTTTTTGTGAAACTCAACTAGAGTCCAGTTGTATGCCCATCTCCAAACCATTTGAAATACAGGGAACATACAGGAGATTATGTGAGATAAGGACTTAAATCACTAAAGAAAAGATACAGATCCAGAGTTGAACATGAAAACATAAGGCCCTCCACATAAAGCCTTCAAAATAGTAGGGAAATCTTGGAGAAATCTCTGGAATTCCAGTGGGAATGATATAAGGGAGAAGAATCCTTGAGGGAAATAGTTATATTTCAATGCACAGGGAAATGTCTGATGATATATGGTTTTCATGTGAAGATAGCTTATTTAATTTGAATTTTTAATTTCTCTGCAATGTTTTTCGCTAACAGGTGGCATATTTCATTTACTTAATTCAATGTAATGGACAGTTACTAAGATCTTCTCATGGATACTGCGTATCAGAGATGCAAGTAAGATACAGCCTCTATTCTTAAAATCCTCACTATCTACCCATCTTTGGAGCAGCAATGGAGAAAAAGATTGAAAAACCCTTCCTTTCAACACAAGAAGAGTTAGTGCTATGGCAGCAGTGTGAGTCAGGACCGTGAAATGGAGGTGAAGGGAGTGGAAAGAGACTATTTCAAAGAGGACACTTGATCAGGGATTCAGAGAATGAACAGAATTTCACCGTACAGAAAAATACAAATATTCGGAAGTCTGTAAATAATCATTTAGAGAATGAAATTGCCTTGTGGGATTGGGATCAGCATGGTAGTAATATGGTGTTACCAGAGAGAAGGGCAGGTGCCTCCACTGGCTGGTGAGTAGGTTGACATCAGCACTATGAAGAAACAAGATGCGAAAAACAAAATAATATAAACTAAATGTTAGACATTTTTTATTGCTAACTCTATGTTACCGAATGCAATAACTGATTCACATTTCTAAAACTATTTTCTTGTTTTTTTTTTTCTAACACAACTCTTCCTCCTTTACCTATGTCTTAGTCACCATCACTCTCCTCCAAGTTTTCCAAGCCAGAAAGCTTAAAGTAAGAACTCAGTACAATTTATGTTTTCTATATCCAAAATCCTTGAATTTGGGGAAAACAAACTAATCAACCAAGAAACAAAAATAATCCTCCCCTCCTAAGCACAACTGACTTTTAACTGGTCCTTAAATGTATTCAATGCATCCTACAAAATGTCCTCAATTTTGCTGATTTTACCTCATTTTTACTGCAGAATTCCTAACTCAGGTCTTCACAATTACAAATCTGAATGTCTGCTTTTATTTTCTTGCTAGTTTCCCTGCATCCTCCTTATTAATTTCTCAAGCCATTATCCAAACTGCCTCCAGATGTGTCTCTCTAAAGTTCAGGAACAGTCATGTCACTTATCTCATCATGAATTTCAGTGGCAAAATGCTTGATATGACATTTAAGATCACTACTTTCCTGCTTGCAAGTTGCAACTTATTCTAGAAAATAATTCCCTGTCAACAATGGTTAACAATGTTAGAGCCTTCATGTAATCATCACTCCTCTGATTGGCTTTCAAATCCATACACACACACACACACACACACACACACACACACACATACACATTCTTGTAAACAGAGGCTTTACACCTCTATTAACTGCATTATTTTCTACATAAATATAGCAGATAGATATAAACACTGATAGATAGACTCTATTTACCATGATTTTTTTCCATCTCAAGTGTCAGTCCACTGAAAAACTAGTACTAACTAGTAGTCCCATATTAAGAGCATTGTGGCTTTTAAATTGCTAAACATTTACATGAATTTTATTTAAGGGAATTACACTGGTGTCAATATTAATTTCCAAATTTGACTTCATTACAAGATGGGGAACACATGTATACCTGTGGCGGATTCATTTTGATATTTGGCAAAACTAATACAATTATGTAAAGTTTAAAAATAAAATAAAATTAGAAAAAAAAAAAAAAAGAAAAAAAATGTAAAAAAAAAAAAATTCACTTTTAACTAAATATGTACAAACCCTGTCTTCATGAGCCAGGTTGAGCTGAGAGATGAGGGACATGGTACAGAATTCAAAACTAGTGCCTTTTAGATACAGTGTAGGCTGTTTTGCCACTCTGATTGTATACTCCCCCAAAGGAGTGGAGACAAAGGAGAGGAAGAAAGTCCCACGGGTCCTGATTTATGGAGACTCTGCCTGTACAGCTGCACAAGCCCTAGGTGAACAGTGATTCACACTATTTGTTGTGGCAAGCCTTTCTCCTGTTAGTGAATAGTATATCCTTTTGGTATGAAGAAAGAGTGGACAGTCTTACAATAGAGTTGGACCTCTATACACTTATGATTTAAAGGTTCCTTTTTAAAAGATTTATCCATCAGCAAACTTTCAAAATTTATCATGGTATCACATGCAAGAAAAAGCAAAACCTGATAAATTATGTCCAGGAAAGCTCATACTGCTTCCATTGTTCAAGTTATGAAAGCAATTTGTCCTCATTTTATGATAAGAAAGATCTCATTTTCTTACTGCAGCTTTCTTGTTTCTGAAAGAATCGCCTAAATTTGTAATTTAAAAGTTGTAATTAGAAACCCCAAGATCATAGATTTCATGAACAAAGGAACAGTTAGGTTGAAATGCATTCAATGAATTTGACTGTATTATGACAGATATAAAGATGGTTAGAGAATATTTTATATTTTAGTGTTTTGTTTGGATTGTTTTGCTATTGAATGATAAATATAAATATTTCCATAATAAAGACAATGTAAAGCAATCACCTATATTTACCATATTAAGGTGAGTGTCCTAACCAAGTTTAAGTCATAAAACTGAGGAAATTTGAAGACTAAGGATCAAAATATATTCTTACATTGTATGCAAAGAAATGACAGCTAGAGATGGTATGGTAAGAGAAATCACAGTACTAAAATTCATTAATTCAAGAAAATTTACATTGAAAGGACTTCATCACCTTTCTAAAGGACTGAAAATTAACCTAGGATTTCATTTCATACGAAATAAACATTGAGCAGCCAATGCAGCATTCAATTGACTGCTTTTATAAAAATCTCACAATATAAAACAATTAGTAAATTTTTAGTATTTTACTGTGGAAGTTGATTTAAAATAATCTTTGAAAGGGCATGTCTTTTTTGAGGAGTTCTTTATTATTATTAAATGGGTAAGAGCACAAGCAGCAGCAGGGAACAACTTATGCAGAGGTTCAAATGCCCTGTCCAAATAGGGTAAACTTATAGTATTTTATACACAGAGTAGACTGATAAAATTTTCTGTGGGATTTCTTTAATAAATACATAGTCATCATGATGCAACAAAATGTTACTGACATGAAAGTGATAAAGTGGAATTTTTATCTTTAAGTTTCTTTTCATTCTTATTGGAGAAAATAACTCAAAGAAAAGGACTATAACTGAAAAATGCTTGCAGAAGAGGCAATATGGACCATCTGTGTGAAAACCCAGTTTTTTTCTTAAAATTGTGAACTTTTTAACATGACATTCAGCTGCAGAGTGGTAGTGAATAACAAAAAACGAAAAAAAAAATTGCCTTTATTGATACTGATATTGTTCCGATCATAACTATACCACAGATTCTTTGTAAACACAAATTATTCAATTTCCAGTTTAAGCAGTATAAAGAATAAATAAATATTCAAGTTTTTATTTTTAATAAACATCAGATTAAAAAATAGCATTGGTTCCTCATAAAAATAATCATTGATAAAATTTCCAATTTATTTTACAAGGTTAATTGAATTATTCTTTCATGTGATGTGAAGAGGATAAATTGTGAAATATCCCTTAGGATTGAATAAGTCATATAAAATATTTCTTCACATAAGGAAGCTTAGATGCAAAGTTACGAGTTCCTTGCCTTTGGTAAGTGGCAGCTTGCAGATACACTAACATTCCTCAGCTGTTTAATGCTTTTTTCATGCTGCTCACGCATGCACACATGGGCGCTCACATACAGACACACACACGCACACCCCTACCTACACACTTTCACACAAGCACTATGTTCATTTAACAGCAAATAGTTGCTGTTTCTATTTGAACTGATTAAGATATAGTTTTAAAAATAGGCTTTTGCCTTTTGAAATGGCACCCGTAATACCAAAGTGACATAATACTGCACTTCTGTAATTCAAATGGGCTGCCATTGAGGCAAGGGAAGCAAGTGCCTCTGTGCAATTTTCCTCCTTTTTTTGTGAGTTAAGCAGATTTACTCTTTAACGGTGAAGCTTCAGCGGATGATTATGACATCAAAGTGTGACAGACAGTGATTATGTACTGCAGGGAGAAAAGGCGGTTAAAAAGAGACAATTCATTCCCATAGCTTAAAGGGACAATTTCCTTGGCCAAAAGTGAAATAAACTCTGTCATGCCAGGCTTCCTTTTGAAAGAAAGGAGAGTAGAGGCTTAGTCTGTTTCGTTTGATTTTTCATTTCCTTTCATATTTCGAATCACACTGTCTCCCAACATATCTGAGTACATTTCCCACCTCACTTACCCACAGTCTGCATATCCTATGGACACTGTTTTTTGACCCAATTATTTGGTAGATTTGAGTATTTTTATCAGCAGATTTCTCAATATTTCAAGAGCTTTTACTTTAATGAAACTGGCATCGGGTGTTAGAGCCTGATTTTTTTTCCACCTCAGCTATAATCTTTCTCGATTTGTGACCTCCCTTTGGTTTTGATAAAGCTGTTGGAAACTGTTCATACAGTGTTTAGCTGGATCTTTGGGCATCTATTATCAAGATTAATAATTAGTGTTTGCTCATTTTATATTTAATTTCCTGTTTACTTACATTTCTGTAATATAAGTACACAAGTTAAACATTTTGTCACGGTACTTAATTTAACAAAGCCAGAAATAACTCATCATATGTAATTCATAGTTTAGTTAGCAAAAGCTACCTAGATGCTTAGAAAGATATACTGACCTAAATATATGATTTATTTTAGTATATGAAACTTTGAAATTAATATTACTATTATTTCCCATAACATTTGAAATAACAATTTAAGTATTCAACTGGGGCTTTTCCTGAAAAATATTGGCAATTTTTTATGGTATGTGAATTAAAAAAAATATTTTTAGAGATCTAAAATGATAAATCTTTTTAATTATGTGAGCCATACAGGAAAATAAATATATATATTACTCAAACATATATACTTTTAAAAATATTAGATTTACTCTCATGATGAGTAAAATATTGAGAGGGAATCAATTACAGTTCTTTAAGGAGACTAAGGAGAAGTAATGAATAAAATGATCTGGTATGTTTATTCAAAGCATCCATTTGTCTTATTTTCTAAACTGGTTATCATCTAAAAAGAATTTGTACCAAAATTCTGTTGAAGAGTTCATAAATTTTCCACTTGGAAACAAGCTACATAGAATGTATTCAAAATGTGTATAATTTTTATTAAAATACTTAAAAATACATTAAAACTCATTAATACTCAGATAATACTAATAATATTTTCTGTGGGTGAAATTTTTAGAATGTATAAGTACTGTATCCTCATGCATTGAGTTCTTAAAGAAAAGGCAGCACATTGCAAAAATGTATTGTAATATCAAGATACAATATTAAATAGGAAAATTCCTAATCCACTATTTTATAATCCAAAAATACTCAACTATTTGTTATATATCCTGCAGTCTTTTATTTTTATGTGTTGTCTTTGAAAATATTTATCATGCTGCTGTTCTTGCTGTTGTTATTTTTATATTTTAAACATCATTCTGCTAGGTTACAGTGAATAGTACCTCTTACACATTTGGCATTTTTTTTAAAGCCTTTATGCCAGTTATTTCAATAATGTATGACATCGTGTTACCTGTCTAAACAAAACCCTGAAGAATTTTACCTGTTTGTTACCTATCATGTATCCATCTATCTAGTCTTTCGATCAATCTCAGCCTTAAGGAGCAAATGCTTAGCTACAGTTGAATATGGGCTTCCCACGTGGCGCTACTGGTAAAAAACCCATCCGTCTGCCAATGTGAGTGACATAAGAAAAGTGGGTTTGATTTCTGGGTAGGGAAGATCCCATGGAGAAGGGCATCGTAAGCCACTCCAATATTCTTGCCTGAAGAATCCCATGGGCAGAGGAGCTTGGTGGGCTCCTCCATAGGGTCTTAGAGTGTCAGACATGACTGAAGCAACTTAGCAGTCACACACATAGTTAAATATGCATATATTTCGGAAGTAAGGCTTTAAATAATTGAGGGAGTCTTATGAAACTTATTCCCACATCCTTTGTTTATGTCCTTACCAATAATACTCTATATCATATTTCTAACTATTGACCTCAGGTTAATGGCAGAGTAATACAGTGTATTTTGTGGCACTTCATAATTAAAGGAAAGTATAAGAAAGCATGCTCTTTTAAGTTTTTCCCACTAAAAAGTGAGAGAATTTGCTTTGATAAATTGTGGTTACTGGATTAGCCCATCTTTGTTAAATGTACCAAGTAGAAATCAAAATTGCAGACCTGCCCCTCAATTTTATAAATTTCCTTCAATTTTATAAGTTAATGCTCTTTAAATAATTGAATGTTTAGAGATTAATCTCTTAACTTTTAATGGCAATGTTTATTAATAGATGGATACAAAATAAAAAGTAATCTGATCATGAACAACTTAAAATGCCTATATTAGACCAGTGGTAAATAGAAATTAAGAGATGGATATTAGAAATACTAAAATCAAATCAAATTTATATCCATAACACATGTAAACCTACTCTAAAACATATACATTGATTTAAATATTTGCTGAAATGTGTTTATTTAAAGTTGCTATATAATCATAACATATGCAGCAAAAGCTTTTCTGAATATAATAAGCTTTTCCAGGACACTTCACCACTAGATGTCTACTTTTTCATATTCTGACATTCTAAATCAGGATGTTGATGGCAGCAGCTGTGACATGGCTGCCTTTGCCTTCACAGGCACATTAAACTGCAGAACAGGTGCCAAAGATTTGGAATAAAATCCTCAAGACAATAAAGGAATACTCTGTTAGGAAATACCTTTGATAACAAAGAGGGAACCATTGTGTGGAAAACATGACTATTGATAGCTATGAGTCAAACATTCAAAATAAGGATTTGAGCATAAAAATTGTTTTAGAATACCTTAACCAATTTGTTTTACTCATAGTATCCTTTTTATGTATTAAAACATTTATATATTATAAATATCAAGGAGTTTTAAGCATTCACTGAATTATCTATTTATCTACCAATCTATCTTTCTATTATAGTGGAATAGGAATCTATATCTATAATGTAGCAGATACATAATAAGAAATGTTAAATAGAAGTGTTAACAGTGAATAAACAGCACATTTTCATAATGTTTATATTTTACAATCATAGTTTTAGCAAGTTAGCATGACAATATTGAAGCTAAAGCTAGGAATTTAATTTTTCTGGGTCTATTACCCATTTATTATGACTACTATTATGCACTGACAATATTTGTTTTTGATTATTGCTGAGACTCAAGAAGAGTCTGAATGGATTAGTATGATGTATACTCACTATGAGAAAAATCAATATTTATTGATAGTGGGTTAAAAATTGTCAATTTCTAAAATAATCTCATATGTAGAAAACAGCATGCTTATTTGATAAACAACACTTTTATCTTTATTTTGCTTTATTAGTTTTCTAACATATTTGAAAGATTAATATATTTAGGTTATGAAATCATTTAAACCTTGGGCTTTTACTATCTACTCAAACAATTAGGAGACTAGGCAAATATGAAGGAATAGTACATGAACTTAACATTTGCTTGAGTGTTATATATAAGGGACCAAACTGTGTAAGAACTGTATTTAAAAATCAACCATGCTTTTACCTGCACATTAGCTTATCAGAACAAAATACGAAGGTTGCTTTCTGAAGCCTTGTTCACGTACATTTTTTACTGTATGCTTCCTTGATTACAATTGATTAATACAAATGTTTTTCAGAACTACCAAAGACATGTTATTTAAATATTTTCTTCTCCTTTAATCTCGTTCTTTAATAAAATGTTTCCTTTTTTTTACTATGCTAGCTTGTTATCTAACTTAGGCCTGCTTATACTCAGTAGGACCTGTAACACCCCACTCACCAAAAAAATCATCAAGTGTGGCAGAATAATCAACTGTTATTGTCTTTTACATTTGATACATGAGATTATTGGTTTTGTTTCAAAGTATGCTTTAATTTGGAAGAATTTTTAATAATATCTCGCTTCCCCTCTAAGTAGCTCTATACCTTAAGCAGATATCTTCATCACTCTGTGTCTAAATTCCCTCACACGATAAATGGAAATTATAGTAAATAATAATATTTAACTCACAGGAATTTTGTGAGAATTAAATGGATTAATATATGTAAAGTCCTTAGAATAAAATGTATACTCATTCGAGTCACTTTTGAGATTATTGTCATTATTCCATTTGGTAAAAGAAGTATTTCTGACCAGACCAAAATGCTTTCCATGCACTATTAAGCTTTTCTGCTTCAAAGAAATCAATGTATTTGACTACAGAAAGGATAGATAAGCTTAGCCTATGATTCAAATATGGCAGGGGAGGACAGAGAGGTGAAAAATAACAAGAACTAGATTTCAGCTATGTTAAACAAACAAACAAACTCTGGTAGAGCCTTCGGTTAGTGAAACTACTTGCTTAAAGAATCAAGGAGCTTTGTGTTTGAACAACTGTCTAGATGGTAGCTAAATGGTTTCCATAGTTGGTAAGAGGCTATCTTAAAGGGCTCTAACCATCCTTAGAAAAGAGTTGGTGTTATTTGAAAGCAGAATAGTATCAGCCTTCACGGGGTAACCTGAGAGGTGGCTACGTAAGCACTCCTTGACATGATGTCTGAAACACCACATGTCTCTTTCTTCGATTCTTGATTCCATAGCTAAAATACACCTAAAAGAATCTCTTCCTTAGTGTGGATTATACAACAACCATGGACAGAGGAGCCTGGTGGGCTACAGTCCATGGGGTCACAAAGAGTTGGACATGACTGAACGACTAAGCACACATTAATTACTTAGGACAAAAGGCAGGGTAAAGTCTAAAAGATGCAAAATCTCACAACAAAGTGAGTTGGTGGAGCAGTAAAGGCAAATTGTGTCTACTTCTTAATTTGAACCAGTTAAAGCTGTTATTAAAAGTCACCACTTCTCACAGTTCTGTCACAGAGGAACACCTGTGTCTCCAGGTGTCTTCCTGTGAGAGGAAGTCACTCTCAGCAGAGGTCATTACTGTTAAATCAGATGAATGAGTTACAGGACAGTGAACGAAAACCTCATAAAGATTTCTTCCTGGGAGCGACTACATAAAGCAGCTACTAATGGAACCACTGTGCTTCTGAAAAGTTTAGGTTTGACCTTAGCATCTTGGAATGCAATTATATGCAATAAGAATGTTCACAGAGCTTCACTGTATAATTTTGAGAAACCTGGTCAAGAAAATTGTAGGTGAAGTAGCCTGATTAATTTTATTAATAAAATGTCAAGGCTATTCTCAACCTGGCTTTCACCTTGCAAACATATTGTTCGCCTTGTGGGTTCTTTCAGTCTTGATTATTCATTCAGTCATTGTCATCCCCTGCATTTATCTCTCCCCCCCATTTTGGAAGTCTCACATGCGCAAACATTGGCATGATACAGCATGCGGCCCAGGTCTTGCCGTGCTCTGGACTGGAGCTCCATCAGTAATGAGTTTTTGTTGCTGCTCCTACCAGTCCTTCAGCAGGCTTCTGTGGATACCAATCTAGAGCAGCCCAGCATAAACTAGCATGGATCCAAATATTCTCACACTTTGAATCCTCACTGACCTCACTAAGACTTCCATGAAATAGATGCACCAAGTAAATACAGGGAAATGATTTTAAAAACAAACAAATGAACAATCCTCTAAATGTATAACTTTTGTTTTTTCCCTCCATATTTGCATATGTAATGCTATAAAAGGGAGTAGCAGAAGAACAGTCAGAGCAGAGTCCTACACCGTGACTCAGAATTACAAGGTTATAAGAATAGCCAAATAGTCATCCATAGTCATTTAAGTTTTTAAAGGTATAATTAAAAAAGAAATAGAAGAAAGATGACTAGATTGATAAGCTGTAAATTTCAGAGATGAGTATACGTGTTCACTGGTCTGTAAAAATATATGTGTGGAGCCTAGCTAAAGTACATCTGGAGCCTAAATAAGAAACTCAAAGTGAAGACAAAAATATCCTATGTAAATTTCCTAAACAGCTTTTGCTGATGATAAATAGATTTTAAAATAATAATACAGTATCTTAATTCTGTAGAATTTAATTGTAATTTTATTCTGATAAACACATAGGATCACAAAGGCACCAAATTTTTAAATTTGTAAAATTTTATGAAAATATAATTTTATACATCATTTGGAGATTTTTCAATACTGCAAAATAGGTACATTTGAATACAAATAGAAGCATTGACTTCATACTACTCTTTGTCATAGAAGAAAGACCTGATTGAGTGAGTATTTTTATGTATCAGTTGTATTTACAAAGTATGAAGCTTTGTTTCATCCAAACAAAGAGAACTTACATTATCATTCAACAATTTCCCTCAAATTACTTTCCAAGGAAAATCAGTTAAATAATGAAGCCAAGACAGAACTTTAGTATAATACTGATTTTTGTTTTGATTTCAAAGTGAGGCTCTTAGCATAGCTATGTTCTTATTTACAAGTCTTTGCTATGTTTGAATTTCCTATATTTTTCAAATCAAGACTTTTTTTTTAGAGCATGCATCATTAAGCACAGTAACCTAACTGAAAGCACCATTACTTAGATATATAATTGTATATCTTTAGTTTTGAAAAATCACATTATTTTCCAATATTCCCAAATCATCATTCCTCTTGCATACTGGGTATTTTCTTTAGAAACTGGAATAAAGCTGATTTTTTTTTAATTTCAGAAAGCACTTGTAAATATATAAAATGTTGCATTTTGTTATAAATATAATGTGCTTCTATTTAAGTGTTGAATATATTTTATACTTATAGTATATTTGGTTCTTATTTTATTTATAAAAATACATTTGAATGTAATATTATAGTATCACCATTGTGTAGAATTATGGATTGAATTGTTTCCCCAAAATTTAACTGTTGATGCCCCAAACTCCAAAGTGACTGTATTTAGAATAGAAGTGTTAGGTAGGTAAATAATGTTACATGAGTCAGAAAGTTCGTGTCCTAATCAGACAGTACGGGTGTCTTTATAAAGAGAGAAAGAGACATCTGAGGGCTTCTCTGCTCACACAGAGAAGACATCATTTGATGACACAGAAAGAAGACAGATCTGCTACAAATAGAATTTGCTGACTCTTTTATCATGGACTTCTAAGCCTCTAGAATCTTGAGAACATAAATATCTGTTGTTTAAGGTCTGTGGAATTTTTTTACGGCAGCCCAAGCTTACTAATACATGCAGTCATTGTTATTCCCTCTTATTGAGGATTTAAAGTACACAAGATAGCCTGATCATAATTTCTGGTTCTTAAACACTATTATCAATTGTCCTTTGCCAGGCCATATTTTATGCTATTTATTTAACTAAAGAACTGTAATATTGCCAATAATTTATATCTTCCTGTATGTTCTTCACCTCTATTGTCTCCCAAAATTCTGACACCTGTGTTTAAACTTCATTTCTATTTTCTTTTTAGTTTTCTCCCTAAGTAATATATATTTAGTTGTACTTTATTGAATATTGATTCCTTAAACTTACTTTTTTTTTTTAAGTCAGTAATATGCTTCCAAGCTTCATTCATGTTATTGCTTGAAGCTGTGGTTCATTTTCACTATTGTGTAATATTCTACTTTGTAAACATACTATAATTTATTAATGTATTATCCTGAAAGTGAAAATTTACCATATCCTCAGTGTTTTGCCATACAGACAATGGGGCTATGAATATTTTTGTACCATTTGCTGGGACATTTGTGTCAACATTCTCTTGGATATACTGCATTTTTTGCTCTGCTGTAAGGTTTGCAAAACTTCAGTTTTTCATGATAATGTTAATTTTTTCAAGGAAAATGTGTTTGTATTATAATTGTATCTTTTGTATATATTTAAGTCAAACCATAAAATTCATGTTGTTGGGATAACATACTTTTAGAAATGTAAGAATTATTATGCTAGGTACTTGGTGTACTTTGCATTATGTTATAGGAAATAACTAGCTATTCCATCATTCCATATATGAAGTATGGTATGGTAGAGTGATTACACAATGAATACAACCAAAGTACTTTTAAATATATCTTTAAAAATTTATTTTATCTCTCTTATTAAAATAAATTATATTCATTCTGCCCCTGTTATGAACATGCATATTTCAAATTATATTTAATAATTAAAAGACAAGGAAAAAGATGTTATAGAAGAAAATTATCACTTGACCACAGAAACAAAGATATTATAACATTTAGATGTTAACTTCATAGTTGCCTCAACTAGTCAAATCAGTGGGTAAAATGACCAAACAAAAATGTTTTTATTTCTTTGACTTTTCTTTTATCCAAGGTCCCTTCACAATTATTGAAGTTAATAACTCATTTACTTGCCAGTCTTATAGCATTAACATAGCACTTCTTACCATTTTTATTCACTAATTCAGTTTCTTTCTGAGTCTGTAACTAAAATATTTTATAGCATATATTTTGTGTCTATCAGGTTATTTTGTTTGCTTTATAGTTTGACATGAGTCTCTTTATTACTCTGCAATTATAATATCTTAAATGTTTAAGTAGTAATAATATTTTAAAATATTATTACTACTAACTCAAAACTGAGTTATTTTATACAAATAATAAAATCAACAATGGGTATGGTATTTGAAAAAACAGAATACCTTATATGTTTATATTATGTCATAGAGAAAAAGTGAGTTACAAAGTGAGTACAATTATTTGATTGTATTTCTGCACATCTATATTCTTATTGAAGCAAATTTTGCTCTTAGATTTTCCATCATTGCTTCTCAGAGATTTAGTGGAAAGTAGTTATATAGAGCTGTGGGCAGAATTCACTCCGAGATTAATAACAGAACTCATGTGTGAAAGATGGGAGGTATCCTGCAATAACTGTGTATTGCACTTTCCTCCTGGACATGCTTGTACAAAATTCCTATTTAGATAAATAGAAAGGCTCTTTTTCAGTTTTCAAGATATTTAAAAACTAATTAAAATTGATAAAGACAACTAGATACAATAGGACTTTGAATGAAATCATTTAAACTAACAAATTGCACTTATGTTGAGATGGTTCAAGTGAATGTACAATTTTTATTTAAAACATAAATCAGTATGGACAGATGTTTCTATTTTATCTCTAATTGCTGAATTTTCTGTTCTTGGATGTCTGTATTTATTCCTTCCCCAACACTTAAAAATGCTAAGAATCTGGAAGGCTTTATGTAACCCAAGTTGTCAGAACATAAAACAGGAAGCTATCTCAAATGCTCTTAGTTGATCCATCTTTGTGCTCCAAGCACAATGCCTCAAAAATCCACCTGCTGGAAGTCGGGTGGTGTATGCAAAGGGATGTCATGGTAATTTGAAAACTGTTGAATACAAAACAGAGGCTTTTCCTGCCCTCAGGCTCACCACACTGGTTTGTCTGGCTCACTACATGCCAAAACTTTTGATTGATGTGCTCACTTCAGTCACGGGCAATTTTAACTCATATATTAAGTAGCTGCTGCTTCCACTCCATTATAGTTCCTTGTATGGGGCAAATCAGAGTTCAGGTTTTGTCTGTATTGGGCTGACCTAGAGCCATAGTGTGCTTTTGTTTGGATTTAAGTAGGAGGCAAGCTAATATTTCAAAACTAGCAAACTTTTACAATCTCTGCTTTTCTTAATTGTAGGAATCCCTGTGGTAAAGAGCTTTTTATTGCTACCACATAGCTCTTTAGAACCTCCAAGGAAGCCAGAAATGTTGTTAAAGGCTTTCTAAATGCATAGAAATTCTTTTGAAATGTAGGAGCTTTAGGTGGATTAATTCAATATAACTGACTATGGGAGCATTTTTTTTTCTCCTTCTTATCTGTTTCTATGTGAAAGACATTGTGTCTTAGCAGTAATTTTTGTTTGTGTATCTCAGTATCTAAGTAGATCTGGAGAATGAGCATGCTTTTATTCATTACCATTTTAGAGTTAACCAAGTATACAAATACTGATGTTAATAAAAATAATGATAGAAATGGTAGATTATGATGTAGATTTCCATTAGATTTCAGATTTAACTTTAAATCATATTAATCTGCAAGGAAAATCATATAACTGTAATTCATTCATATCAGTAACCCTTGCCTTTCCTCAAAATGTTATGTACTAATTAAAATAACAGAATTAAAATTGAAAGTTAAAATAGTCTAGTACTACTACTACTAAAAACATACTTTACATTGGGATACATCCCTTGCCCCCAAAAGAGATTGAAGATTCTTTCTGGAATGAAATACGATTTCCTGAAATGTTCAGAGTGTGTGTGTGTGTGTGTGTGTGTGTGTGTATGCATACATATATATATATATATATATATATGTATATATTTGGCTTTTCTTTTTGGTATATCTTAGAGAATGTGAGATTTGTTAAATATACCAGTACAGACAGCAGAAACATTGTAATCTAACATTGTAACCAACAAATACCTAATATGTATGCAAAGAAATCTAGTCTGAAAGAGCTAAAAATAGTTAATATTTTACAAATTGCTGAGAGGAAAGACAAAAATTAAAGTGAAAATATTATTCCAGAGATATGTAGGAAGTCTCTTTCAATAGTCTTTCTTTAGAACTAGTTGGTATAAGAGTGCATGTCAAGCCCAACAACCTCCCAATCAAATCCCCTTCCATCTGAACCAAATAAAATGAAATTGCCCACGGAATGAAAAGTTGTAAATATTGCCTTATTTAAACTCATGAGACACTTAAGTCTAAGCTGCACAATCCAGGTTATGGGAGGCTTGAAAATTATCTAGTTTTATTTAAATGCTAGCCTGAAAAAAACGGCAGCTTCCCATTGTAGCTCAGTTGGTAAAGAGTTTGCCTGCAGTTCAGGACACCGGGGTTCAATTCCTGGGTTGGGAAGATTCCCTGGAGATGGAAATGTCAACCCGCTCCAGTATTCTTGCCTGGAGAATCCCATGGACAGAAAACCCTGGAGGGCTATAGTCAACGGGGCACAAAAGTTGGACACGACTTAGCGTCTAAACCACCACCACCACTGAAGAAACTAGGAATAATGAGTATTTTCCCTGAAAGTTGGACAAATATATATTATTTTCTTTTTAAGCCTGTTTTGCATAGGAAAGTACTAATTCAGAACTTTGAATAAGCTTATTTACTTTACAATTTTTATTTGTAAATAAAAATAGAAAGGGCATTAGCATGGGCCAAATCAAACTTTCTGTTTCATTTTGTAAATAAAGTTTTATTCAAAGAGAGTCATGCCCATTTATTTTCATATTGTCCATAGTTCTTTTCCTGCAGCAAAGACAGAGTTAAATAGTTGACACAGAGATAGCATATGGATCTGAAGTAAGAATATAATAAAATAATTTAAAATTTGTTCTTGTTATAATTGCCATCTTATACTTAAAATAATACACTCAATGTTATATAATAAAAGGGCACTCAAGGGAAAAAAGATAATATTTAAAACATAAATTCTAGGAACTATATGTGTTTATTCATGTATTTCTTCATACATATTATGGTGTAGAAAAAAAAAAAGATAAACAAAGTTCTCATTTCCTCCGAAGCATTAGTTTCTCTTTATTCAAGTACAGCAGCTCAACCATTTTTTCTTTCTTTTTTTAAATTCCTGGTTAGTTTTTATGATAAATTCAAATTTCCCAGTGAAGGAGAAAAAGCCATAAAAAAGTCACAGCTTTCTTTCCCATGAAGCAGGGCATCCTTATGATTATAGCTCAATTAAAAAACCAGAAAAACTCAAATGAGGTACTCAAGTTTAACACTATGGGTGGCTGTCAGAGGCATTGCAGGAGGAAGGTGACTCCATTAGTGCTCTTTAAAGAAGCCACCAAATAAGCAGCCACTGCCTTTTTTGTGTGTTTTAAAGTCTAAGGGGTGATTTGTCCATTCTTTAAATACTCTTCATTGTGTAATGACTTCTTACTGAGAATTTCATATTTATACATTATACTTTTGATTATAACAGGGGTTGGAGATTCTGGAGATAAACGAGGAGAACCTTAAGAGAAAAGACAGTATACTGGCACTGAACATAAATAAAGCCAGATGACCCAAGAGAAAAAAATAAAAAAAGGTAAGGGTTAGTAACATTTTACTGGGTTCCTTCATTCTATCCTGGCCTTTTCTGGTTATCACTTCTAAATTTTATTCCAAGACTTCATTATCCTTTACTAGTGCTTCTAAAAATGAAGCATAGAGATAATCTAGGGATTCTTAAAAATGCAGATTCTGAAGGTCTGAAACAAGCCTAATGGTTTTTATTTCTAGCAAGATCCCAGGAGACTCTGATGTTTTTGGTTCCAAAGTACACTCTGAATAGATGACACCAACAAGAGCTAAAAATTAGCATATTAGAAAAAAAAGCAAATAAAATGTACTGGAGGAGACTTTGGCTGTTATTTGATTACTTGTGTATAAACAATTCAAAAAAAAAAAACTAACAAAATTTAGTTCAAAAAGGATTTTTCTACAGATATTCTTAGCAGGGATGATTGTTTTTTCTATACATAAAAATATCCTTCCAAATCCACAAATAGCCATTCTACTTCGCTCTTAAAATGTTTCTGGATTGCCACAAATCTAAGTATATTTTGGGAAATGCTCTTAATAAATATAGATGAGCAAAATGTTTTCAGTTAACTCTGTAAGTAAATTTTAGAATTTCCATACAGTCTTCATAAAAATATTTTGATATTGAATACTTTTCTTACTCAAGGTTACAAAGTATTAAATTAAGCTAATTCATATATCAATATTGTATTTTACTGATGTATGCATTCATGTATATGTGAATATTATATGACAATTTTATTCTTTACACTAACTCAATGTATAATTATCAAAAGAAAATCTAATCCTTGAAAAAAAACATATCCAAATAAGTAGATAAGTATATTCTTTATAGTTTAATTTTTTAAAAATAATAAAAACTTATAGAAAATATTATAGTTCTCCAGTTTAAAAAAATAAAACTATAAACTTTAATATGGGGGGAAAATGCTTATTTAAAACCTGGAGGGTCAAAAAGATATTCAAAAAAGATTGTATAGTATATTGTTTACTATGAAATGAAACCATATTCTAGAGAATATACATGTACTCTGTGATATAGAAACTCCTTAGTAGTGTTTGCCTCTAAAGTTATGAGACATTATCAGATATTCCACTGATAAAGTGAATAGCAGAAAGTGAAAAGCAGAGCAAAATTATGACTGTGATTTCTGAAATATTAACAATTTCCACTGAAGATCACAAAATCTATACTGTAGCCATCATTCTATATGCTTAACCACTAGTTTTATTTTACGGAAGTTCATGAAAAAAAAAATCATGTTACATTTTTCATGAAGAGCATACCTATGTGGAAAGGAAATGGCAAAGAGTTTCAAGGAATTCTTTTATGAATTTTGTTGAACTTCATCAAAGTCATAAACAGGAGATAAAGAATATTATTAAATTTCACAGGAGGAAGTAAGAAATCCACTTAGCCTGTTGCTAATCTCTTAAAATTCTTCCTATGAGCACTGATAAAGATATAAAATCTAGGATTATCTGATATTCTTTCTTCTACTCTTAATTCTCCCCATTGATTTAAGCCCTAAGAGAATAAGAATGCTTGGAAATACAGCTAGCTAGAAAAAAACTATTCTGAAACTCTAAACTCATTTGACATTCAAAAACAATGCATTTTGAGAGCCTCACATGTTCTTAAATATCGTTATAGGAAATAATTTTCCCCATAATTGCATTAATACAGAATTGAAAAAAGAAAGCAATTCACTTGATGTACCAATGATTCAAAAAAATGTAGGCTTAAAATTAAGTAAAGATAGCTACTTGCATAAATTTTTAGCATTTAATTAAAGATATAATCAGGAACTGACTAAAATCTTTAATTTATTCACCATTTCTATTCTAGTAAAGAAGCCCAGCTACAATTTTTCTTAGATCTGTTCACTTTTTTCTTAACAAAACTGTTAGATATTCACTCTCATATGTCTTATGTATGTGATGATAGCTAAATATTTGTTAAATGCATATTATTTGCCTATTTCTACTCTTTGTACTATCACACCAACACAGAGTTAACAGGCTTTAAAAAAGAGTAGAACAATAAGGTAACAGTTGAAATATACTAGATGTCAAATCACCACTCGTTGTGAAAAGATGTACTACATATACTAAACTCTTTTTTGCCAGTAGCACAAGTGTTCATCTGTTTCCCCGAAATCAACATTTAAAAAAATTCCTCACTGTTGTTTAATATACTTCTATTTCAATATTTGTGATTTCTTCAGACTCATTTGCTTTCCTTTTCATGTGACCATCATATCTAAGCATATATTTCCTGGGGAATTAAGATATGTGAAAAAATATAATAAAAAAGATATTTTCTCTTCTAAATCAATCAACTCTGCATCTTTACTACGATATCCATTCATGTGTCATAGGCATTAACTTCAAATATCAGCTGAAAATGTAGGAAGAAGAGATATTAAATACATTTATAATATGAAGGACAAACATTTTAATTGGTCCTGAAATATCTAAAAGAAAAATATATAACTATGTTAGGTAATGTTGTATAATTTGGATGTAGACTACAGAAAGCATCCAGGTAGCTCTATCAGAAGCAACTGAATTAATTTATTACAATCAGACAATCTGAAAGATGCAAGCAAAGGGAAAAAGTTTCTGTTAACAGGATGCATTATTTCTTCAAAAGTCTTTGCTTTGATCTCTCCATATGACAAAAGATTTGCTTTGGTTTCAGAATATAATACAGATGTCAGAGATGAGTGATGAAAGTGGGGATGGAGGAGAAGTTTATAGGGCTAAGCGATTGAAAATACCAAACGATTATGTACTGGTACTATTTTATTTTTATTGTTGTCACTGTTATTTCTCTTTTTATCTTGGCTTTCCTGTTAACTAAAGTTTGTTAAAAAAAATTCTCTACATCTTGAATTTTGGTTCTTGCTAGAGACTGTTTTCTACAGACAACTAGCACAATTTTTTTTTCCAGTTATGGTACAGATAATCATTACTAAAAACAATTTTACAACACCCTTTTTGCTCTCAGGTGAGATGATTTTTTTTCTGCTTTTTCCTGTGTGTATTGTTTGGGACGGTTTGTTTCCTAAACCACAGAAATTGGAGATAGCAAACTTTAGCTCCAAGTAACTATTGAAAGTAACTTTTTTTTCAGGAATGCAACA
This sequence comes from Bos indicus, assembly GCF_029378745.1. NCBI lineage: Eukaryota > Metazoa > Chordata > Mammalia > Artiodactyla > Bovidae > Bos > Bos indicus. The sequence goes on along the minus strand of NC_091768.1, from coordinate 56,213,603 downwards.
TTTTGCTTGCAATTAATATTCAGTGTTCTCTGACAACTTTCAAAATTGTTTTTCTAGGCAGTGTTGTGTTGAAAAACACAAATTTAAGAAAGTTTAATATTTTTGGCATGATTTCTTAAAAAAAAATTAGATATTTTCATATGCAAAGAAAGAAAACAATATGATGTGCTGTGTGGGGAAGAGTTCTCTACTGGCAGCACAGTGCCCCCTAAAGTTATTCTTGAGAGAAAATGACACAATATCTCAAAATGAATAATATGCCACTTAAAAAGTATTGCTACTTCACTTCATTTTGTGAAATACAAAAACCTTCTGTAAAATAGTACAATTTATATAAGAAACCATACAAAATTTTTGTTTCATGTCAGTGATAAATTTAATCAGAAATAAAAAAAAGTACCCTTTTGCTACTGAGTTTCTATTCTATGCTACTGAAAAATAATAACACAGAGAATTATGGTAATGGCTAAAGACTCAGTTAAATGTTTATTCTAACTACAAACTATGGTATGCCAATAACATCTTGATAATGTTAGTTTCTGAATGGAACACATTTGTTGAAGGAGGGTAGAATACATTTCAGATGTAAGTTTGCATTTAATAAAATATAAAGGAATATTTGTATTTGTATTTGTCTCAGATCAGTAACTGAACAATCAACAAATATGGGGAAAGTATTCAAAAAGAAAGTATACAATACACTAAAAAGTTATGGTTATATTACTAAAGTGAATATATTTGTAAATTATACTTTGAAGAATACTAGGTAAAATATTGCATTGCTCTTATGAAAATGAAAATAATATCAGTTTGATATCTCAAGCAAGCAGTGGTATTCTTCTCTTTCTTATAAATCAATTTTGTTTTTAGAAGAAAATTTAAATCTCTTACCTTTTAGAACAAGCAGTAAAGTTTATATCAACTTCCAAATATACTACAATAATAACACCCTGTTTGAAAGATGTTATACATACAATATAGAGTTTATATGTATATTTTTCTTCCTTAACATTTAAATTATTTAAGACTAATTTTTCTTACTTCTTCTGGTACAGCCTTAGCACAGTACTGAATCTGGATATACACGATAGAGACAGAAATGACTCCTGTTATTACTGGGTCTATTCTGCCTCTGCATTTATTTTATTTAGGATTTGAAGTAAACTTGTCAAGATTGGAGGACAGATATTGCAAAATGGTTACCCAAACTAAAGTTTTAATATCCCATAGCTCTAAAAATTTATTCAATGATGATGATAATCCAGTCTAAGTATAATAGATAAATCTCAGGCCTCAATTTTTACTATGGATGAAACATTTTGCTTGCAATCAATGTTCAAAGGCAAAGCATCACAAAAACTACAAAAATTATATACTGGAAAAAAATAAAGACTATATTCTAACTAGAAGTCATTTTGCTATAATGTACTACTGATTTTATCAGTGAGAGATGAATATAAATAGTACTAATGTCCACATTATACAACTTTGGGGGGCAATTCACAACCATTGGAAATAGACAAGAGTTCACTTTCAAGCCCCACTTTTGTGGTTATGAATCCATCACAGGCCAAAAAATAACTAAAATTCATTTAAAATTGGGAAAATCCTCTGACTTTAACTTATTCCCAGGTCAGTCCATCTTTAGACCTAGGTACTCAAATATTTTTCTGAGTCTTGGAAGTAAAAGAGAATAAAAACATTCCATGATTGAGCACTTGATAATTACTCATCACTGTAATTTTATGTATGACTTAATTTAATTATCACAATAAACTTTGGTTATGCATTATTATTCTCATTCTTGGCAGTGTGATCAATCCGCAGTTCAAATTAGTTCTTTAAATGGCTCAAAGTCAGAATGCTAATAAACAGCAAAGTTAGAATTAAATATCTTTTTCTTACTTCAAACACAATGCTCTTTCTACTTCTTCACAGGAACAAATGCATAACAAAAATGGTTGAGAACTAAATAAATCAGTGGACTAGATCTGGGTTCTTGCCCATAACATCAAAACCATTTGTGTGATGAGACTTTATGAATGCATCTAGTTTGTTTTGGAAGTTCTAGGTAGCTATGCACTTTTATTCCTATATTTATCTCTCAATGTAGCTCTTAAGTACCATCTAAATCAAATAATTTTGAGGACATATTCTTGATTCTTCAAAACCTAGTTAACTTTGCTATCATGTGTCATATTTTTAATTTATAGGTTCTCAATATTTCAACTGGTTGTGCAAAAGACAAAAGAAAATAGTTTAACTTATTTCAATATATCTCATTCTCGCTACTACTCTGAAAAACATACGTTCCCGTATTTCATTATTCATCATAGTCTTTATCCTAAATATTGTCAACTTAAAAGACAATAACTAACTTAAAAAAAGAATTATCTAGCTTTCTATTATCTTTCAAATTGTTCATCCTTTCATTTTTCTAATTGCATATTTCTAAAGGTTATAAAAACTGAGTGATACAAAAACTTTAATATAGTGTTGCTAACTTCAGAAAGTTTTAAACTTGTGTCCAGAAATAAATATATCCCTAACTGACACAATGGCATTTCTCAAAATAGAGAAATGTCTTAACAATTAGGTGCTTTTTGATAAAATTCTAATATATATGTGTACAATATATAACCCATAATATACATATATATGCCCAAAAGTACATCATATAGAGAAAAATCCGTGTGCAATGCTAACTTTCATAAATTGAGCCCAATTTTAAGTGCACACAGTTATAGTATGGATAGGTGACATTTTTGAGCCTAATGATGTTTCAAAAATCCTAAATCTGCAATGTAATTTGTATGACCAAAAATGTATTTAAAAGAAAAAGATCTTTTTTTTTTTAACTCAAGAGAGAGTCTTAGTGAAGAAAAGTGAATTTCCGAAACCATATATTTATTTTCCTTCATTAAAATGTTAGCCATAATTAGAGAAAACTTCAACATTAGTATGTTAAAGCAAAAATCAGTTAATCAAAAATCATTCTCCTTTCCACTACTAATAATGCCTCATGGAGCTTCTTTTAATGCTTCCTGACCTATCCTGAAGGAAGTTTTGGTGTTGGCATAACTGTGCTTCTTTTTCTTCTCTGAGCTTGTGTTTCACATAGCCCTTCATTCAGCCCACACAAGGTGGAGAGTCTGCCCTCTAGCCCACTTTTCTTTCTCTCCTCCTCAGATCTTTGATCCCTGGATTATTTACAGTTAATGATTTCTTTCATGTTCAAAATAATTCTTCTGCTCAGAGTGATTATATACAAGCAATATTTTTCAGTATCTTCCTTTTAATTATGAATATGTATATATTTTTCATTAAGTGCTGCCAATTTCAAAGAAAATATTTCCCAGGAGGTACATTGGAAATAATCTCACAAGCAGAATATAAGAAGACAGAATGATTTTTAGAGATTGCAAAGAGCTATGAAAAAAAAACATCAGTAAAAGGAAATTCTATCTTGAGAGCTAATTTGGAAAACACTCTTAAATGTAAATTAAATAAGTATAATATATGCATAACAAGTTAATCAACCTGTGGTATTGAACTGCTGTAAAAAGTAGCCTCAGTAGATCCTATCCATGAATTTTCTTTTGACTATACCAGGTTACTGTTTTCTCTTAGTAGAAAAAGAAGCATATATACCTATATAAATCTGGCTAAAAATAACAGACACCACACCAAGTGTGCTGATTGAGATTTTGTTCTCCTTTGTTAGAAAACACACACACAAAAGAAGCAGAGACAAAGTAGAATAGAGATTGGCAGGGGGTAAGGGGAAAAGGAAAGGGGAGTCACTGCTTAATGGGCACAGAGTTTCTGTTTGGGATAATGAGAAAGTTCTGGAAATAGTGATGATGGTTGTACAACAATGTGAATGTACATAATGTCGCTGAATTGTACATTTAAGAATGATTAAAATGGTAAATCTTAGGTTATTTATATTTTACCATAATTAAAACATATAGATATAGCCTATTGGTACAAACACCAAGAATGCTGTATAATAAAGCTATAATTAAACAGGAAAAAATAAACACACACACACACACACAATTGGAAAACCTCTGGCAAATAAAAATATGACAATGTTCTTTTACAAATACTGGAGGTTTAAGGTATCATTCTTATCCTTCAAACAAGAATCTTTCTCTCTCAAAAAAGGTAGCCATATAGAAAATACCTTTAATGAAAAAAACTTGGAAAAAAATATTACTTAAAGCATATACATCATTTATCAAACATCGTTTAGGAAATGATGTTAAATGAAATTTAATAAGCTTGTCAAAATTTAAATATAAACATAAAAAAATGTTTCTCTTGTTTTTTGATATATGTGGATTGTTCCCTGTAGAAATCCCATTTATTTTACACTAATCAATTTTTTTGTATATTATGGAAAAGTGCTACTTTAGGATTTTTCTGTTTTGAAGTGGAAAACCTTGTGCTTGTTTGGAGCCTTTTTAAAAATATACAATGATTTTTCTGAAAAAGATATAGTACGAATATAGAAACTTAGATTTCTTAACTTCAAAAAATGAAGTATGTTTTAGAAATGTTTTGTTATTTTTTTCCCATATTGACTCATCAGTAGTACATTTTGCCAAAACATTACCAAATCTCACCTAAGCTATGAAGATATGAAGTCAATTAGATTTTCACATCAAGTATCTGGATAAATACTAGAAAACTTAAATGGTCAAAATTTTTATATTCTCTATTGATGAAAAAATTTTGGAAAAAAACATTTTTAATCTCAAGGAAACCAATCCAATCAAAATTTATTTTTATTAATGACTGATTCATTTACATTTCCTTTGAATTATGAAAGTACAAATGCAGCATTAGCTAATTAGCCTGTCACTTAATCACTGAGTAATTACTTGTCACCTTAAAGAATTATGAATATCTTAGTGAAAAAGAAAAAAATTTCACTGAAATTTAAGACTTTTAAATATGCCATTTAATAGTTTGATATTCTGCAAGCACACACCCAGCAATCTTGTGGTGAATGCATCTGTGGCAAGTGGGTCAGTAAATTCCATGAGTTCTTAGGCACACACTTGATGAAGTGCTGGCACATCACCAGATGATCAGCCAATGGCAATATGATTCATTGTTAATTTTTCACCTTGGTCAGACACCTTTAAAATTAGTGAAATCCTCTTATAATTAGTTTCTATGAATAGTAACTTTCTATTAGAGAACAGTGTTCCCTTGAAATATTACTTCACATTCATTAAAAAGCATTCTCTTATCTTTTAAGTCTAATGCTTGCAATGACATTAAAATTTAAAAATGTTTTTCTTTCAGAACAGATATTTTCTGTACATTATTCCACTACAGAGTAAATGTTATAAATTAGAGTTTGCTCTTCACTGATTTGTTGTTTTTTTATTTTAACTATGTGTGTGGAAATTATACATGCATGATTTTTGTATACACAACGATTTCCTTTGCTAACTATTTCCATTCTGTTTGACATTTATTGTACTTAATCAACAATACATCTGCAGTCTACATCTTTTATGACATTAATTTATTGTATAAAAAGATTATCTTATGAAATCATGCAGCCAAGAAATAAAGTTAACACCTGTTATCTTTCTTTTTAAATTTTAGTATGATGTAGGCTTTCTAACAATTTTAAGCAAATTTAACTACGTTATGTACCTGCTTTATTGAAAGATTTTGTTTTTGTTCAGTTTTCTGAAATAGCACTTTTTTCCCCTTGATGGTAAAAATGTAATAACAATACATTATTTTTTACAGTGATATGATTTTAATAAGTTTGTAAAAAGGGTAAAAATGTAAGCCCACAACATAAAATGAAAACTAATATGTGCATATGTGAGGGTATATTACTTAACTTTTTATAATCATATTTCCAATTTTGTCTTGTGATTATTTTTCATGTTATCTAATACATGTTTTCATGCTTTAGACTTGGCTTTATGATTTTAATTTTAATTACTGTCCATTATACCATGAGTTCAAAGCAATACAATCTAGTTTTTCAACAGTTTTAGAATATTTAGGTTGTTTTTATTTATTTATGAAGCAAATTAATTCATGCAACAGACATTTTATCTCTTGAAAAAATTATTTATTTCTCTGAGATAAGTTCCATAGAGTTGCATGCTTAATCAATATGAACACAATAATTGAAAATATTTTGGTATATTGTTTCAAACAACGAATAAACTATTTTATCAAATTCAGTGGTCTACAGGTATGAAATATCTGTTAATTAGTGTTGGGGGTAATCCAACAGTTTTTAAATAGTACCTCAAAACTGCTTGAATTTTTATATACTGATTACTGGCTTTAGTAACCCATTTTATTAATAGATGTTATTTATCATTTGTAATTTTATTTCTATTGTTTGTACTACTTGCTAATTTATATAATAAAAGTAAACTATTCATATTTATTAAAATAATCCTTTAAAATTAACTTTCCATAAAAATATATCCCTACCTTTTTGATTCTTTTTTATTATTTTTATATATAAAATCTGAAATATAATCATATCAATAATTTTCTATGTGATAAATGTTCAAAAGTGATTATTTTGTAAACTGACAAATAGTTTATTTTCCTTATACTGTGCTTTGTATATTTATAGGCAACTTATTAATTTATCATGATTCCATACAACTGGGTTGGCCAAAAACTTCATTTGGGCTTTTTGATAAGATGGTACAGGAAAACCCAAATGAACTTTTTGGCCAATCCAATAATATTTTACTCAATTATTTAATTGTTACATGCAGATAATATTACATTCTATATTCACAAAAGGTTATCATTTCAGAGAGCTAGATGTCTTATTTTTACTTTACTCAAGCAATTCAAAGGAAGTATTTCTTTTCTCCCCACACCAAAACTAATCCTTCTGTTGACCTGCTTAGAGTCTTGTTTCAGCAATATTGAAAAAAAAAATATGTTTTCATTTCTCAATTAAATAAAATAGCATTAAAATTTTATATAGGTAAATGATTCATATGTTTATATTCTACTACTCTTTGTTCTTGAATTTCTAGAATAAATTAAATATATGTAATTATATATCAAATTTCAGTTAAAAGTCCCTTAATAAGTCTTACAGTCTTTTTTATTTCTATTATGGATTTTTCAAATTTGATCTAGGGAACCCTTTAGCAAAGATTTCAAATTTTCCATCTTACAGAATCAGGTATTACTATAATTACATATATTAATCATTATCCTTATAAGGATAATTACTGTACCTAGTTTAGATATCTTTTATATAATACTTCTAAGCAGGCTATATTAAAATAATCTCCTCAGTGTATACTTGAAGAAAAACACGATCCAAAAGGATACATGCACCCCAATGTTCATTGCAGCCTGTTTATAATACCCTGTTTATAATACCCAAGACACAGAAGCAACCTAAATGCCCATTGACAGAGGAATAGATAAAGAAGTGGCACATGTATACAATGCAATATTATTTAGAAATTAGAAAGAACGAAATAATGCCATTTGTGGCAATATGGATGGACCTAGACAGCATCATACTGAGGGAAGTACGTCAGACATGGAAGGAGAAATATCGAATGACATCCCTTATATGTGAAATCTATAAAGAAATGATATAAATGAACTTACCTACAAAACATATATAGGTAAGTAGACTCACAGACTTAGAAAATGAACTTATGGTTGCAAGGGAGAAAGAATAATTATGAACTTTGGTAGGTCATGTACATACTGCTATATTTAATATGGATAATCAACAAAGATCTACCGTAGAGCACATGGTACTCTGCTCAATGTCTTGTGGCAGCCTGGTTGGAGGAGAGTTTGGGGGAGTTGGATACACGTATATGTATGACTGAGTCCCTTTGTTGTTCACCTCAAACTACCACAATATTGGTAATTGGCTATGTCGCTGATGTTCAGTCACTCACTCATGTCTGACTCTTTGTGACCACGTGGACTCCAGCATGCCAGGCTTCCCTGTCTTTCACTGTCTCCCAGAGTTTGCTCAAACTCACGTCCGTTGACTCGATGATGGTATTCAACCATGAAACCAGATGCCATCCAATCAGAAGGATGCTCTGTTGCTCCCTTCTCCTTCTGCCCTCAATATATATCAATATCAAGGTCTATCAGAACAGATCAGTCGCTTAGTCGTGTCCAACTCTTTGCGACCCCATGAATCGCAGCACGCCAGGCCTCCCTGTCCATCACCAACTCCCGGAGTTCACTCAGACTCACGTCCATCGAGTCAGTGATGCCACCCAGCCATCTCATCCTCTGTCGTCCCCTTCTCCTCTTGCCCCCAATCCCTCCTAGCATCAGAGTCTTTTCCAATGAGTCAACTCTTTGCATGAGGTGGCCAAAGTACTGGAGTTTCAGCTTTAGCATCATTCCCTCGAAAGAAATCCCAGGGCTGATCTCCTTCAAAATGGACTGGTTGGATCTTCTTGCAGTCCAAGGGACTCTCAAGAGTCTTCTCCAACACCACAGTTCAAAAGCATCAATTCTTTGGCGCTCAGCCTTCTTCACAGTCCAACTCTCACATCCATACATGACCACTGGAAAAACCATAGCCTTGACTAGATGAGCCTTTGTTGGCAAAGTAATGTCTCTGCTTTTGAATATGCTATCTAGGTTGGTCATAACTTTCCTTCCAAGGAGTAAGCATCTTTTAATTTCATGGCTGCAGTCACCATCTGAAGTGATTTTGGAGCCCCCCAAAATAAAGTCTGACACTGTTTCCACTGTTTCCCCATCTATTTCCCATGAAGTGATGGGACCGGATGCCATGATCTTCGTTTTCTGAATGTTGAGCTTTAAGCCAACTTTTTCACTCTCCACTTTCACTTTCATCAAGAGGGTTTTGAGTTCCTCTTCACTTTCTGCCAAAAGGGTGGTGTCATCTGCATATCTGAGGTTATTGATATTTCTCCTGGCAATCTTGATTCCAGTTTGTGTTTCTTCCAGTCCAGCATTTCTCATGATGTACTCTGCATATAACTTAAATAAACAGGGTGACAATATACAGCCTTGACGAACTCCTTTTCCTATTTGGAACCAGTCTGTTGTTCCATGTCCAGTTCTAACTGTTGCTTCCTGACCTGCATACAAATTTCTCAAGAGGCAGATCAGGTGGTCTGGTATTCCCTTCTCTTTCAGAATTTTCCACAGTTTATTGTGATCCACACAGTCAAAGGCTTTGGCATAGTCAATAAAGAAGAAATAGATGTTTTTCTGGAACTCTGTTGCTTTTTCTATGATCCAACGGATGTTGGCAATTTGGTCTCTGGTTCCTCTGCCTTTTCTAAAACCAGCTTGAACATCAGGAAGTTCACAGTTCACATATTGCTGAAGCCTGGCTTGGAGAATTTTGAGCATTACTTTACTAACGTATGAGATGAATGCAATTGTGCGGTAGTTTGAGCATTCTTTGGCATTGCCTTTCTTTGGGATTGGAATGAAAACTGACCTTTTCCAGTCCTGTGGCCACTGCTGAGTTATCCAAATTTGGTGGCATATTGAGTGCAGCACTTTCACAGCATCATCTTTCAGGATTTGGAATAGCTCAACTGGAATTCCATCACCTCCACTAGCTTTGTTCGTAGTGATGCTTTCTAAGGCCCACTTGACTTCACATTCCAAGATGTCTGGCTCTGGGTCAGTGATCACACCATCGTGATTATCTGGGTCGTGAAGATCTTTTTTGTACAGTTCTTCTGTGTATTCTTATCACCTCTTCTTAATATCTTCTGCTTCTGTTAGGTCCATACCATTTCTGTCCTTTATCAAGCTCATCTTTGCATGAAATGTTCCTTTGGTATCTCTGATTTTCTTAAAGAGATCCCTGGTCTTTCCTATTCTGTTGTTTTCCTCCATTTCTTTGCATTGATCGCTGAAGAAGGCTTTCTTACCTCTTCTTGCTATTCTTTGGAACTTTGCATTCAGATGTTTATATCTTTCCTTTTCTCCTTTGCTTTTCACTTCTCTTCTTTTCACAGCTATTTGTAAGGCCTCCCCACACAGCCATTTTGCTTTTTTGCATTTCTTTTCCATGGAAATGGTCTTGATCCCTGTCTCCTGTACAATGTCACGAACCTCATTCCATAGTTCATCAGGCACTCTATCTATCAGATCTAGGCCCTTAAATCTATTTCTCACTTCCACAGTATAATCATAAGGGATTTGATTTAGGTCATACCTAAGGTCTATACCCCAATACAAAATAAAAAGTTTAAAGTTTCAAAAATAAAATAAAATGGCAATAGAAAAGAATGTAATAGCTATAAATATATATAGCACATATAGTGTATGCTTTTATACAACAATGTATAGTTATATACTAAATTGAATGATATCACATAGTGTATGCTTTATATACTGATATAATAATAATTAAAATATAATTAATATGTTTCAAATACTTATTTTTTGTTCTGCTTTACATCTTTATCTTTACCTGCATAAATGGTTGTTAATAATGTCAAAATAATTTAATATTTGTAAATGCAAAATACCATAATAATTAAGGCTATCTGTAGGCTACAAAGAGTGCTAAACATATGTTGATGATATTTTTATTTGTATGCCAAAAATAACCCAGTTTTTTAAATCATTTTCAGTAATTTATTTCTTATCAATACATAGTTTAAGCTTGAGATTTAGTAAGTTCTTTAATATGCTTACAAAAATTCTACTTTTAATTTTTAAATTTAGATTTCATAATCTCTGTTTGTAGGAACATGATGTTCTTTGTACCAGTGCAATGAAGGAGAATAAAATAAACCAAAGGAAAATCACATAGCATGTATAAATTAGCACACGTTTCAAATTTTTGCAGACATGGTATGTTCTTTTAGAGATTAGTGAATATACTCAAGATACTGTGATAAACTCAAGATACTGAAAAACTTCTGTAATACTGTAACCTTTCATGTGTCACACAGTTCATTTATACCATCCTACCTTTAACAGTGGAAACTGGCAGACTTTATTTTTTGGGGCTCCAAAATCACTGCAGATGGTAACTGCAGCCATGAAATTAAAAGACGCTTGCTCCTTGGAAAAAAAGCTGAGACCAACCTAGATAGCATATCAAAAAGCAGAGACTACTTTGCCAACAAAGATCTGTCTAGTCAAACCTATGGTTTTTCCAGTAGTCATGTATGGATGTGAGAGTTGGACTATAAAGAAAGCTGAGGGCCAAAGAATTGATGCTTTTGAACTGTGGTGTTGGAGAAGACTCTTGAGAGTCCCTTGGACTATGAGGAGATCCAACCAGTCCACCCTAAAAGAAATCATTCCTGAATATTCATTGGAAGGACGGATGTTGAAGCTGATACATACTTTGGCCAACTGATGCGAAGAACTGGCTTATTGGAAAAGACCCTGATGCTGGGAAAGTTTGAAGGATGGAGGAGAAGGGGATGACAGAGGATGAGATGGTTGGATGGCATCACTGATTCAATGGACATGAGTTAGAGTAAACTCCGGGAGTTGGTGATGGGACAGGGGGGCCTGGCGTGCTGCAGTCTATGGGGTCACAAAGAGATGGACACGACTGAGCAACTGAAATGAACTGAACTGCGCTCACCTTTATCACATCTTAGAAATAAGCACACTAGGATTTCCTTCTGGTTTTTCAGTCTCTAAAGAGTATTTTGGTATAAAATCAGATGGCTTAGGGCTCTACGTTAAAGCCAGACTCTCATCAGACAAACCTAGAGAACCACATTTCCCCAGAACCAACCCCACATCTACTAAGCAAGGAATTCCAATTTGAGAAAAGATATTATTCAAAATATCCTTGGTGATTTTTATAGCTTTATAGTGTATATAGCTGAAGATCACTGTCCAAGAATAATAGTGGCTTCTATCTCCAAAGCTCAATCAAATAGAGAAATGAAGGAAAATACTCAGCCCATTTACCTGATCAATGAACCAATCAATATCATTGGTTACGTGAATTCTGTCTATAAAGTAATGTGTTTGAATGCAGTGTCAGTCACCTAATAAAAAATATAGCATAACCCTTGGTCCCAAGTGCTATCACCTATATGTAGAGAGAAAGATGATGTATAAGTAGTAAGCAACATCAGAGACAAGCAATATCAAGACACATACACACAAACACACACACAAATGAATACAAGTAAAATTAAGGAACTTTGAATAAGATCAGTGGTCTGTTATCAATACAATTCTTGGTGTGTTCTTTCTCTATTATTTATTATAACTATATGTGAATCTATATGTACCTCAATAATGTTTTTAATTAAAAATGAGTTAAATTCTTGTTTGGACACAAGTCATCAGAGTTAGAGAAGAATAAGATCACCCACAAATTATGTATTCATAGAAGGCATTTGCAAGGACCCAGAATTTTAGCTAAACTTTTTAAAATGAGCACTGTTAAATAGACAGGAAGAAGTGAAACATTCAAATCAGAAAACAGGAAAAGCAGTCACTGAGAAAATGAGATCAGTTGTCAGCAAAGAGAAGGCAAATTTGGTGGGAACTTGATTTCGTATAAAATAATCCTGTATTCTAAGACTGTTCTCACAGTCAAAGAAGTCAGAAGTCAGAGTCATAAGGATTTCACTCTCTGTACAATGTGGAGCAAATCATATTTAGCTGAAACTGTTGGATTCTGACTTTCTTTTAGAAAAGAGAGTACAAGTTGGCAAACTTGAAACTTATTGATTCTTCTTTGAATCCTCTGTCTTCCTGACATATATAAATTGTTGCATGCTTCTGCTGCTGCTAAGTCTCTTCAGTCGTGTCTGACTCTGTGTGACCCCATAGATGGCAGCCCACCAGGCTCCTCCATCCCTGGGATTCTCCAGGCAAGAACACTGTAGTGGGTTGCCATTTCCTTCTCCAACGCATGAAAGTGAAAATTGAAAGTGAAGTCGCTCAGTTGTGTCCAACTCTTCGCGACCCCATGGACTTCTGCCTACCAGGCTCTTACATCCATGGGATTTTCCAGGCAAGAGTACTGCAGTAGGGTGCCATCCTCTTCTCCAAATTAGTGCATACTATTGTCCATACGAACACGAAAACTTCTAATTCCATTTTACCAGTCCAGTCCAGGTTATGTTTGCAATCACTTAAATTTATTTAATCACATAACAACAATATATTTGAAGAATAAATGGTCAACAAAATAAATATGGAGTTAGAACAGCTACAGAGAGAATATACTGTTTGTTTTCCATCTTCTAAATGAGCAAAGAACTAAAAACTCTTTCCGAATTACACATAGATTCCATTATGGATCAGTTAGGTATAAGCACTAGTTGTTCAGAGAACTATTCCTATGGCTTTATCAGGTGGAAAGAATAACAAGTGATAATTCCTTGTATAAGATATTCTCAATGGAGGTAAAACTAAAATAAGAAAAATGCCTGTCACAAAGAGAAATAATAAAAATAATACTTGTGATTAAAATCTACTCATTCTTGGGGCATTTAATTTAGGAAATTAGTAAGACAAAAGATATTAATTTTCTAGTTTTATCCTACAAGGTATTTTAAAACAGAATACAATTTCAATGCTCATAATTAGAGAAACAGATATAGATATTTATGTTGCAGTTCTTTTTTAAACTTAAATTTGAATGCAATACAATTTAGATGTAAAACTTCCACATCATGAGGGAAAAGTAATGTAGTTAAGAAGAATTATACTCAATCCACAGAATGAAAGACTTGGAGAAAAATAATTAAAGCAACAATAAAGTCTAAATTTAATGCATAAAATGATAATTAAGAGAAGGTTAATTCCAAATATTTCAGTTAGACAATAAATGTAACTGGTTTATATTTAAATACAAACTTATCCATTAGTAGGCAATTTACACTACTGTGCAAAAAGTTACTAACTCATAATTATGCATGGAGTTCATCTGTGTCAGGCAGTATGGAAAGAAAACCCCAAAATTAAAAAGAAAAAAAGAACCACAATTCCCTGATATTCTGAAGTTGAGTATCTAGCACATGGTTATCCAAATACACGTACTGTTAAAAGTCATAGGCAGGCATCTAGCTCAAGATGGCAGAATAGAAAGACATGTGCTCATCTCCTCCTGCAAGAGCACCACAAGTGCAACTAGCTGTTGAACAATCATCCACAGGAGGGCGCTGGAACCCACCAAGAAAAGATGCCTTATGTCCAAAGACAAAAACGAAGCTGCGATGAGATGGTAGGAGGGATATAACTGCAATAAAAACAAATCCCATATCTACTGGGCGAGTCTGCTGTGGCTCACTGCAGGGACGGGGGCACTGGCAGCAACAGTCGTGGAAGGGCCCAGCCAGAAGAAGCAAGAAGAATCACAATCCCACATGTGGCTAGAACAAAAACCACATTACAGAAAGTTAATCATGATGAAAAATCAGAGTTATATCCCAGATGAAGAGATGAGATAAAACCCCAGAAAAAAAACAATTAAATGAAGTAGAAATAAGTAACCTTCTAGAAAAACAATTTAGAAAAATGATAGTGAAGATGATCCAAGATCTCAGGAAAACAGTGAAGATGGAAGAACAAAGATGGTCTCTATCAAAGACCTAGAAGAACTAAAGAACAAACAGAGATGAACAATACACTAGAAGGAATCAGTAGCAGAATAACGGAGGCAGAAGAACAGATAAATGACCAGGAAGACAGAATGGTGGAAATCACTGCCATAGAACAGATTATAGAAAAAAAAAAAAAGGAATGGAAAAAAAAAAAAAAAGACAGCCTAAGAGACCTCTGGGATATTAAACACATCAACATTAACAATATAGGGGTCCCAGAAGAAGATGAGAGAGAGAGAAAAGATCTGAGAAAATATTGAAGAGATAATAGTAGAAAAATTCCTTAACATGGGAAAGGAAATAGTCAACCAAGTCCAGGAAGCACAGAGAGTTTCAATCAGGATAAACCCAAGGAAGAACACACTGAGGCACATAGTAATCAAACTGACAAAAATTAAAGACAAAGTTAAATAATAAAAGCAATAAGGGAAAAATGACAAATAAAGTTCAAGGAAACTTCCATAAGGTTATAGACTGATTTTTCTACAGAAACTCTAAAGTCAGAAGGGAAAGGCATTATATATTTAAAGATGAAACAGAAGAACCTACAACCAAGAATATTTTACCCAGCAAGACTCTTGTTCAGATTTGATGGAGAAATCAAAAGCTTTTCAGACAAGCTAAAGTTAAGAAAATTCAGCACCACCCAACCAGCTTTACAGAAAATGCTAAAGAACTTCTCTAAGCAGGAAACACAAGAGAAGGAAAATACCTATATAAAAACAATTAAGAAAATGGTAATAGGAACATACATATTGATAATTACCTTAAATGTAAATGGATTAAATGCATGAGCCAAAAGACTACTGGATGAAGAGATGAAAATATGTGCATATATGCACTTCCATTTACCACATCACTCTATTTAACCACACAAATTGTATATAATTATTTTGTATTGTTAGGTTAATCATGTTTCCATGATGGGCTTGCATTGTAATGGTCTTTTTTTTTGTCTGCCTATTGATCGTGAAAACTGATAAATGTCTTTTGCTACTGTAATTTTTGCTTAATACAATACTTTTATCATGATTGTGTGCTTATTTGCTCATTCATGTCCAACTCTTTGTGACCCCATGAAATGTAGCTCACCAGGCTCCTCTGTCCATAGCGATTCTCCAAGCAAGAATGCTGGAGTGGGTTGCCATACCCTCCTCCAGGGGATCTTCCCAATCCAGGGCTCAAAGTCAGGTCTCCCATATTGCAGGTGAATTCTTTACTGTCTGAGCCATCAGGGAAGCCCTAAATATTAAGAGTGGGTAGCCTAGCTCTTCTCCAGGTTGATCTTCTCAACCCAGTACTCAAACCAGGGTCTCCTGCATTGTAGGTGGATTCTTTACCAGCTGAGCTACCAGGGAAGACCTTATCATGATTGGTCAACAGGAAACAATAGAATTCTGTATGATGAAAATAATGATACAGTGAAATAACAGGATTCTGTATCACTACCATTTAATAGGAAAACCTGTAAAGAAAAAAATCAGGAAGCATTTGCTAAAAATACATATATTCATTAACATTACTTAGAGTCTAAATTCTGAGGTGTAGTGAATTTTACTTGGCTCAGAAATACTTTTAACAAATATACCAAGTGATATTAAGGATTAAGCAAGTTAGAAAAATACTTGTCTATTGACTTTAGTTATTGACTACTAACTTAAAATATACATGCATGTTTTCCTGATACTCTATGAACAATAATTTAGATTGCCTGGTCATGGGGTCAATGACTGAGGTTGCAAATCCTCTTTTTTCATTACTTTGATGACACTGACCAATGCCTGAGTTGATAAACTCAGCCTGACAATTCTCCACTATGATGCTTTTCAGAGCTCTTCACTGGAGAGAAATAAACTTTGTATTTTTTACTCCTTTTTCACTCTGGTTTTTTGGCACATAAATAAACACTTCCTAGAAGAATTCCAGTGCAAAGAATTAGAATTTGGAAGAAGGAAATTTTTCTAATGTATCATTTTCTTACTGCTGTGATATATCTGATAATTTATTTTTATAAGGGCTTTATTATTAGCTATTTATTACAATATGCTTCTCACTGGTTCAGCTGCATCAGAATAATGTGTAAAATAAAAATTATAATAAGGGATCTCAGAGCTTCTTTCTGACTTAATAGACATGGTTTGGAGAATAGTCAAATATTAGTAAATAGTAAATGAACACCCTCCAGTTGATTCTAATGCACAGTCATGTAGTGGAAATACTTCTAGAAGGCCAGCAATTTTTCAGAATGGTTATTATACTTCCTCTCCAGCTGGCAAAAAAGATGTAGTCACATTGTGTAAGGAAAGCATAACTTTAGAAAATGACCACACTGTTCTAGATTCAAGTATTTCATATTCACATGCTTCAGGTTGGTATTCTTCATATGTATCATATATTTAAATATATAGATATGTAAATACAAACACATATACTGCCTGGCAAATAATGGCTACAGTACAAATTGAAGGGTGAAATCTATTCCCTCCTCTGATTCACTTTCCTTACTGTGTTTACAGAACTCTGGTAGATAGGTTAGAACACTGGCCAGCAAAAAGGAGTATTCATATATGGAGAAAATAAATGTACCAAGAAAAAAGCCATACCCGATATTTATATGTGTTAATTCTCCTTATACAATGAAAAGATCATTTCCTCCCCACCCCCACCAACAGTTAGTGTTGCTGTTTTGTTTTTTAGTTACTAACTCATATCAGCCTTTTTTGCAAACCCATGACTGTAGCCTGCCAGGCTCCTCTCTCCATTGGACTTCCTAGGCAAGAATACTGAGGCAGGTTGCCATTTTCTTCTTCAGGAGATCTTCCCGACCCAGGGATTGAACCCATGTCTCCAGTATTGCAGGCAGATTTTTTACCACTGAGCCACCAGGGAAGACCTCCAAACAGTTATACCACACTAAAAGGGACAGTTTAAAAGTCCTCTGATACATGTACCTATACACAGACCTTATCATTAGCTTTTGGTGATTTATTCTCAAATATTAACAGAATAGACATTGCATTATCTAGAATGAAAATCAGAGAACAATATAAACAAATCAAGTCAAACAACAAAAAGCAAAATCAACAAGTAGACAATAGAAATAATAAAGAAGGTGGAATTGACACACAGTTCACAAAGTGATCTTACAGTATGAAATAAAAGCAAGTTATAACAGAAAAAAAGGCATGTAGTCGGAGAACAGCAGAAAGCTCTTCTGAAAGTTAAAAATATAAAAGAAGAAACTAAAAATTCAAAATAATTTTTAAAATAAGTCATGAAAACTATCTGGAAAAAGAGAACAAAAAGAGAATGTCATAGGAAATTGACAAGTAAAGTCAACAAATTTACAGCATTTGATTAGGAGTTCTGATAAATTAATATGAGCTCAAGAAATAAACAACTTATCAGAGAATGATAAAATAAAATCATTTAATGGAGAAACCTGAGTTTTCAGCTTAAAATTTCTCTCTCTCCATTTATCTATAGCTCACCACAAAAAGTAAGGGGAAGAGTAAGGGAAAAGGACCATGCTAACAAATATCTTACTAAATACTTCATTTCATAACCAGGGTTAACAGAAAAGATTGTGTGTGTGTGTGTGTGAGAGAGAGAGAGAGAGAGACAGAGAGAAAGAGAGACAGACAGACAGAAGGGAGAGAAACAGAAATACAGAGAGAGACTAAATGGTGGGGAAAAAAATGAATGGAATACTAGGAGACTCATCTAACAAGCCAACAGAGAGAAAGAGAAAAATGGAAGAGAAGAAATCTTCAATGAAATAATTTTAAGACATATCCTAGGACTAGAGAACATGAGTTTACATATTATACAAGCTAAACTAAAGTGCCCAGCAAAAACAGATTTTTAAAGGATCTATACCAAGGGACATTTTTATGATTTTTCAAAATATAGGGAAGAAAAAGATCCTTAAATCTTTCCAATAAGCAGTGGGAAAAATGAGGTTATTCTATAAAGAAAATATATAAGCTACATGAATGATAAATTCTAACTCTATCCAATCACTTTTGCATAGCATATCACACTGTACCTTTTCAATGATTCTAATTATAATATATCCTGTTTCACATAAAGAGTACAATAAAGAGGCGATATCAGGGTACGAGAGGGTGAGATATATGGATGAGGCACTATAGACTTTTTTGCTTCACCTTTGCTTTTCTCTAAGAAATTCTGAATAATGCTTTTTCATTAATCCTAAAATGAACTGATCACTTTAAGATTCAGTTCTCATTCTGGCTTTGAAGTTTCCTTTTCGACTCTAATTACCTTTGATGGTAGGGTATGAATCTTTTGTACAGAAGAATTTATATACTTAGGTTAATATAGCATAAATTAAGAAAAAAGAAGAAAAAACTTTGTCTTGAAGCAGCATTTTAAATTTTAAGGACACATCACATTGACACACACTCAATAATAACACTGAGCAGCTTTTAACTAAGCTGGTAAGTGCTCTTCTTCCCCATCCCCCACCCCCTTGGAGACAGCTGCCCCTTCCAGCTCATGTACTGTTTTTTGCTGATAGACTGATGTCTTTATTTAGGGAGTTATAAAGAATTGCTTCTAGTCATCAGCAGTTTCAAAAACTAGCCATTGAAGGAGGGATAAAGCCTATTCAGAAGATGGATGACAGCTTTTCATTTGAGGATCACACAGAAGGATATTTCCTTCTATAAAAATAGATTCTTGCAGTGTAGCTTGAGACTTACATTTTGCACGGGATTGCCACTCTTAAAAACAACATTGGAAATTGAAGACTAAAAGACAGCGCCACTCTTTTTTTTTTTTTCATGTAAAAAGGAACACACATGACAAAATTGTTTCAAATCAAATTATACAACTTTAACTTATCACACAAAAAAGGTCTCTGAAATTTGCGCTTATAATTACCATTTTTTTAGAACATTAAACTTTAGGAATAAATGGCTAAATTATCTTATTTAAATAAGCATTTTGTTTTCTAGGACCCAATTCTGTCTAATGCCAATGATCAGATATAACAGTTTATAACTAGGGAAGAAGAAAGAGAAGTATGTGATGAGCACGAATGCACAGAGTATTGCTTTGTTATCTTTTATTATTTAAGAAAATGACAAATACACTCAATCAATTAGTAAAACAGGAAATACATAAATGCCACTAAAACTGAATAACTTTGGATGATGATATTTTTTTCATTAATTTTTTAGCAATTGGCACCCCTGATAATATTTATATACAGACACTGGTCAGCAATTTTTTTTTTTTACAATTTTCTTTTTTTTGTCCACTTCTAAATCCCCTGTGTTATATCCTACATAAAACTAAGACAATTCAAGTCTAGCATTTGATTTTTATACTTGACACTGTTCCCTTTCCCAAGTTTTAGAGAAACAGTATCTTGGGATTCCCATCAGGTTCTACAATCCAAAAGCTGGAGATACTACTCTTTTTCTTTTTTTCTTTTCTTTTTTACTTATCACATTTACCAATAATAAAATGTTTTATTTTCTGCTATAGGATATTGTTATGAGACCCTATCTTTTAATGTCGAGAGTGGTTTCTACCTCTCAAATAATTTAGAATATTTTAATTCTAAGATTACATTCCTTCTGCAAATGGCTACAATCTTTGTTCAAACTAAATTGGCAAGAAATGTGACATTACACTTCACAAATGAAACTCAGTGTCCTCTTTCATAGCTTCATTCCATCAGGTGTCTAAAAACTGGTTCTGTCCAGTTTTACCGCAGGTCTGTCCAGAATACCGCCAGCACTCACACTCCCAACCATTTTCATTGAGAGGTATCTATATCCAGATAGTCTTTGCAACCCCAAGTTCGTGATCAGGCCACCCAAGATGGCTGTTTTCTTGCTATCTGTATCCCTTGGGTGGTTCAGATGGTAAAGAGTCTGCCTGCAATGCGGGAGACCTGGGTTCTATCCTTGGGTCAGGAAGATCCCCTGGAGAAGGAAATGGCAATCCATTCCAGTATCTTGCCTGGAAAATCCCACGGATGGAGTTGCCTGTTGGGCTACAGTCCATGGGGAAGCAAAGAGTCAGACATGACTGAACGACTTTCACATACATACATCCCTGCTGAACCAGGGCCTGCTTCACCTACACTTTACTCAAGAGACTGACCTTTTTACATACTTGTCCCAGGCCCCAGCTAGAAGACTGCTCTAATCTCAAAATAAGAATTTCTTCACCAAGATAGCTTATCAAAGAGGTGATGAGGGGTGTGGCCTTTTGCTTGTTTCTCTGTTAACTGATGGGGCAATCTGATGTCCGGTCCCCCTACAAGTGGTAACTTCACCCTCCCACAGTAGTGAAGACTGCTACCACATCCTGCCTCCATCTGCTGCATGGTGGGTGTCACACCAGGGCCTTGCTTCAGACATGTAAGATCTCCCTAGCCACTAACTCATTGATATCACTTGTGGTAATTCTGGGCTCTTTATTCTGTCCCTACACTGGGCAAGTACAGGGCTGGTAAACCTGCAGGGTGAAGCCCAATACCAAGGCATCAGGTAGAATGACTTTTCCTTGAACTGTGTCATCTCTATATGCTGGTATTCATAACATATCTTTGTCCCCACCTAGTCTTCAGGGTTGCTTATGTGTTGTTCCTTGCTCCTGAATGCAAACTCTTTCTTGGTTCAGATCTCTTTCAACCACTTTGGACCACACTGAAGGTTGCTTGGAACTATTTCAGGTTGCTTGACACTGATGCTGGGAGGGATTGGGGGCAGGAGGAGAAGGGGACGACAGAGGATGAGATGGCTGGGTGGCATCACCAACTCAATGGATATGAGTTTGAATAGACTCCAGGAGTTGGTGATGGACAGGGAGGCCTGGCATGCTGAGATTCATGGGGTTGCAAAGAGTCGGACACAACTGAGCGACTGAACTGAACTGAGCATCTTGACCATCTTTTTAATAATGCACTCCAGTGTACATGGAATCAAAGTGGCAGATAAAATCAAAATGGCAGTGGCTGTCTAGTCCACAGCCATTTCATGACATGGGGGAGTTAAGCAGTTGCTGCACCTTCAGATTTTAGCTAGGAATAGGATATAAGGCCCCTCTGATATTCAGTTCAGTTCAGTCACTCAGTCGCGTCCGGTTCTTTGTGAACCCATGAACCGCAGCACGCCAGGCCTCCCTATCCATCGCCAACTCCCGGAGTTCACGGAAATTTATGTCTATCGAGTCAGTGATGCCATCCAACCATCTCATCCTCTGTCGTCCCCTTCTCCTGCCCTCAATCTTTCCCAGCATCAAGGTCTTTTCAAATGAGTGAGTTCTTTGCATCAGGTAGCCAAAGTACTGGAGTTTCAATTTCAACATCAGTCCTTCCAATGAACACCCAGGACTGATCTCCTTTAGGATGGATTGGTTGGATCTCCTTGCAGTCCAAGGAACTCTTAAGAGTCTTCTCCAACACCATAGTTCAAAAGTATCAATTCTTCAGTGCTCAGTTTTCTTTATAGTCCAACTCTCACATCCATACATGATCACTGGAATAGCCATAGCCTTGACTAGATGGACCTTTGTTGACAAAGAATGTCTCTGCTTTGTAATATGCTGTCTAGGTTGGTCATAACTTTTCTTCCAAAGAGTAAACGTCTTCTAATTTCATGGCTGGAGTCACCATCTGCAGTGATTTGGGAGCCCAGAAAAATAAAGTCAGCCAACTATTTCCACCGTTTCCCCAACTATTTCCCATGAAGTGATGGGACCAGATGCCATGATCTTAGTTTTCTGAATGTTGAGCTTTAAGCCAACTTTTTCACTTTCTTCTTTCACTTTCATCTCTGATACTAGATAGAACTTTAAAACTTTCTGGGATTATTCAGTTGGGAAGAGTGTAAAACCATCTTAATACTATATACCCAGACCTTGAATTTTGAATATCAAAAATAACAAACTTATTTTAACTGTATTTAGCCATAAGAAAATCTCCTTAAGAAGACAGAGACTTATGATTTACCTGAGGGAACAAGGGAAGGTCATAGGTTTAAAGAAATACAAATGAGGAAAAATCGACCCCTTGGACTGTAGCCCACCAGGCTCCTACATCAATGGGATTTTTCAGGGAAGAATACTGGAGTGGGTTGTCATCTTCTTCTCCAGGAGGTCTTGCCAACCCAGGGATTGAACCCAGGTCTCCCACATTGTAAGCAGACACTTTACCGTCTAAGCAACCAAGGAAGTCTCTGAGGAAAAATGCACATCAATAAATACATTAAAATGTTATCCTACCACATACCTTGGATATTTAGTTGATCACCACATTTGCAATCTGTGTGTTTTAAATTGGACCCTTCTTTGGGTCTGGAAGATCCCCTAGAGAAGGGAATGGCAACCCATTCTAGTATTCCTGACTGGAGAATTCCATGGACAGAGAAGTCTGGTGGACTACAGTTCATGGGGTCACAAAGAGTAGGAAACAACTGAGCGACTACAAATTTTCTTTCTAAATTTGATGAAATTCACTAGCTGGATATAGAACATAATAATATACAGAATTAAATTAATTTTGAATGGTGGTTCAGTAATTTGATTAATAAACAACCTTAAAATTGTTCAAGCCAGGCTTCAGCAATACGTGAACTGTGAACTTCCAGATGTTCAAGCTGGTTTTAGAAAAGGCAGAGAAACCAGAGATCAAATTGTCAACATCCACTGGATCATGGAAAAAGCAAGAGAGTTCCAGAAAAACATCTACTTTTGCTTTATTGACTATGCCAAAGCTTTTGACTGTGTGGATCACAATAAACTGTGGAAAATTCTGAAAGAGATGGGATACCAGACCACCTGATCTGCCTCTTGAGAAACCTGTATGCAGGTCAGGAAGCAACAGTTAGAACTGGACATGAAACAATAGACTGGTTCCAAATAGAAAAAGGAGTACATCAAGGCTGTATATTGTCACCCTGCTTATTTAACTTACATGCAGAGTACATCATGAGAAACGCTGGGCTGGAGGAAGCACAAGCTGGAATCAAGATTGCCCGGAGAAATATCTATAACCTCAAATATGCAAATGACACCACCATTATAGCAGAAAGTGAAGAGGAACTAAAAAGCCTGTTGATGAAAATGAAAGAGGAGAGTAAAAAAGTTGGCTTAAAGCTCAACATTCAGAAAACTAAGATAATGGCATCTGGCCCCATCACTTCATGGAAAATAGATGGGGAAACAGTGGAAACAGTGTCAGACTTTATTTTGGGGGGCTCCAAAATCACTGCAGATGGTGATTGCAGCCATGAAATTAAAAGACACTCCTTGGAAGGAAAGTTATGACCAACCTAGATAACATATTCAAAAGCAGAAACATTACTTTGCCAACAAAGGTCTGTCTAGTCAAGCTATGGTTTTTCCAGTAGTCATGTATGGATGTGAGAGTTGGACTGTGAAGAAAGCTGAGCGCCGAAGAATTGATGTTTTTGAAGTGTGGTGTTGGAGAAGACTCTTGAGAGTCCCTTGGACTGCAAGAAGATCTAACCAGTCCATCCTAAAGGAGACCAGTCCTGGGTGTTCATTGGAAGGACTCGTGCTGAGGCTGAAACTACAACACTTTGGCCACCCCATGTGAAGAGTAGACTCAGTTGAAAAGACCCTGATGCTGGGAAAGATTGAGGGCAGGAGGAGAAGGGGACGACAGACGATGAGGTGGCTGGATGGCATCACCGACTTGATGCACATGAATTTGGGTGAACTCCGGGAGTTGGTGATGGACAGGGAGGCTTGGCATGCTGCGATTCATAGGGTCACAGTCGGATACTACTGAGCAACTGAACTGACTGACTGACTGAGTAAACATTAAAAAATACTTTTCAAATCCTCAAAACAGAAATAATAATACTTAAATATTGAATATCAGATTAGATGTTAGAGTACATGCAAACAATTCTGGCAACACTGGTAAGTGGCAGGTATGTAGGCTAGCAAAGCATACTGATACATTTGTAGGAGGCTTTAGCAAAATGGTGTTAACAGATTGAAACTGCATGTTACACAGGATGTTTAAGAATAGGTTATTATGAAGATTACTTTTTGAAAGAAATTACTCTGTATCTAATTACTGAGTGTCCTTAATCCTCTTATCCTGCTATATTTTTCTTAACAGCACTTATCACTCTGTTTACATGTTTTTTCACTTGACTATTGTCTCTCTCATGCATCATAATGGAGTCCATATGAGCACAGGGACTTTCTTATACCCTTGCTATGTCTCCAGTCCCAAGTACAGAATACACAAATAAGAGGAAAAAAATTAAAAAGTGAATTAATTTTTTATCAATTAAATTTAGACCCTCAAAATATAAGTTAAGAAATATATTTATCTGTTTGTTATTTAAGTTTATGTGATGGTGAATATGTAAATTTAACCTTTAAAAGAAAACAATCTAAGCTTGTCTCTCAATATCCCCCTTCTGCTACTAAGTAGCTTTCCTAGAAGTCAACAGGAGGTAGCTCTAAACCAAATGATTTAGTGCTAAGGAGAGAACAGAAGTGTCTTCCTGGTAGCATTCAAACCAGAAATTATTTACCTGAGTAAATTCCTCCCACCACATCAACACAGTGAACTTTATAAAAAGAATCTGGAAGACGAGACATAGGTTCATACTTAGAGAAGATGTGTTCTCACTAGATCAGAATTTTTATAGTTTGCTCTAGCCTACACATATTCAGGGGGCTTCCCAGGTGGTGCTGGTGGTAAAGAACCCACTTGCAAATGCAGGAGCCATAAGAGATGTGGGTTTGATCCCTGGAGAAGGAAAAGGCAACCCTTTCCAGTATTCCTGCATGGAGAATCCCAAGAACAGAGGAGGCTGGTGGGCTGTAGACCATAGGGTCACGAAGAGTCGGACACTACTGAAGTGACTTACCACACACACATGTTTAGGCATTAGCAAATAAGAACAGAAGAGTAGTAAAAGTGCCTCGATAAATCTAATTAGTTTAATTGCTGCATTTTGAACTATCACAGAAGAAGGGTAAGTCTTCGTGATCCAAATGTTAGCACTCATGTATTAGGAAGGATTGATGACAGCATGGAACTTGGGCTGCATTGACACAGATGCACAGCAATCCAAAACTCAGAAAACATTTGTCAAGAAAAGAAAATACAAGCCAGAAATAGAAAATTAAGTGAGGTCTTGGAAAACGATGGACACACGCAGATGCAAAGTCAGAAAGGCAGCATCCAGAGACAGAACAGAACACCACAGGCAAATAGCCAGAAGAGCACATAGGTGTTTGAAGAATTGAGCAGGGGTATGTTACCAAATGTTTAATAACTGGGACTTCCAATTTAACAACATGAATGAAAAGAAACAAACAAACATTTGTTGTATTCGTTGATTTTCATGGTATAAATTACCCCCACTGTGGCTTATGTCAAGCTAAAAATGTTTAAGAACTAGACTGCAACATTCTTGAAAATGTATCCTGTGGCTCAACCTACCAGTTGTGGAGAGTAATCATATCTAGGTGAACATGTGGCATGAAGGTCCTACTAGAAATGCAAGTGAGAACATATGAAATTTTAGGCTAATGAATTCAGACTAATGAATTTGCTTTTTATTCTGCAGGAAATGATGACTGTAGTGGGCTTTGAGGGGTGTGATATGTTCAGACCAGACTATTCACAGGCTTTATACTGTTAGAATGGGGTTAATGAATTATAAACTAAAAGCTAAAAGAGAGCCATATATTTCAGATTGCCAGAGGAAGTACACACTGAATGTATAAATGTATTTAATGGGAAATAAATTCCTTTCATCATTTTCCTTTTCCCTCTAGTGATATCTTTTTGAAATAAAAATTTTGTATTAAAATAGGTATTTTACTCCCTTCTCACTTACATTCCTTTAACTCTCTGTTACACTTACTTTTCTAAGAGACTGCATTTGCCTTGGCATAATGGAACTTCCCCATGAAAGAGAATGGAAAAAACAAAAATGCTGATGTTTTGTTTGGCTTTGGATCTATCAATAAACATATCTTTAGGTGACAGGTCTGTTTAGTTCTGTTATGCTTACCAGAACGTATTCCTATAACCATCCCTGAACTTAAATTAGACTATCTATAGTAGTGGTAGAAGGAAAAACAACAACAACAAAAATAAGAGTTGTTGACGTTTTCATTAAGGAGGCCCATTTCTTAACTTCTAAGATATGAAAATCCACACAAATGTTAGCTGTTTGATATTTATATTTATTTATATCTTGTTTCACCCAAATTAATGTGAACTCTTTAGACTTTGAAAGCTCAAGAAAACTTTTCTACCTTTTAGGAATTTTCCTGGAATCTATGTGCTGTGACATATAACAGATCTGAAATATATCTTATTAGTATCTCTATTAGAGATACTCTATTAGAGATAATCTTACTCAAGAGTTTAAGCAACTTTCATTAAAGTGTTCAGCTCATCAAGTCATGATAAATAATTTAAAAATTCTTTCACTTCTTTTCTCCATGAAAGACATGTAAAGCATAATTGGATGCTATTGTGGTAGACAGCATTTGGTATGATTATTTCTGACACTTTGCTTATCTTACTGACACACAGTACAATCTTTAGATAAATAAAATAACGACTCACTTCCCTTCACAACAAAGAATATGCTCAGAGATAACAATGATTGGCGAATTTTGAAACTCTACTAAATTCATATGTTAATGAACAGCTGTGATGTTTCCCAGACACAAACTAAAGAGAAGACAATTCCCAGGTTTCCATAGAATCTAAGAACTTTTACAAAGACTCAAACTAAGATATGAAAGAGAAAATATCAGTAGTTTTCACAATGTGTTCATTTACCTTTATGGTTCTAAGTTGTCACTCTGCTTGGTTAAGAAGATCCAAATGTCATGTCAGTGCTTTATTTATTTATTTTACACTGTTCTGTCTTTATTAAAAAAAAAAAAGAAAGAAAAGAAACGTAGAAGTCCCCAAATACACAATGCCTCTCAGGTTGCTGTAATTCTTTACTTTTTCTCCATGGCAACATTAATGCCAAAATGGAGGGTACATTAGGAAATAGTGTTTAAATTAGCAACAATTATGTCAATATATTTATAAATTAGGGCTTCTTTGATGGCTCAGATGGTAAAGAATCTGTCTGCAATACAGAAGACCCAGGTTTTATCCCCTGGAGAAGGGAATGGCAACCCACTCTGGTATTAATTATGCCATTTGTTCATGTTCTTTCTGGATGCAGCATAGAGGTCTATGCACCAGCTAAAGTAATTAGTAAACAGATACAACAATGACTAAGAGTCCTCAGAGAGCTCTCAGTCAGACACCTACTTTCAAAAACATACTCCTTGCCATCACAGATTTTACAACTTAGATGGGGAGGCAAGACATATGTACATGAAATGTAAAATAACCACAAAATTTTGAAAGTAGATACATTCTTATATTTCATCTGTGAAGAAGTCCTCTCAGAAATAAAACAGGATTTTTGATTTTCCACCTTTCAGTATAAATTAGCATAAAACACTCATTCAGAAATAAATAGTATTTCTTTTATATTAAGCTAGGGTATATGCCACTTGATTTACTTTACTTCTAGTTGGTCTAACTGCTAATATGGTTTGTAAAGATTCATTCACTCTGACATTCACACTGATAGAAAATTTTCAATGAAAAGCAATTCAAACACTTCTCTTTGTTCAGTCTGCTGTGCCATGAATATATGAATGCATCCAAATGATATTATGCTAATCAGATCTACCAAATGGCAGGTGCCATGAGAAATAGCACTCTTTTTCAAAAAAAAAAAAAAGATATATATATATATATATATATACACACACATATATGTATGCATGCTAGTATTTGACTTGAACAAAATGAAGATATTTCAAAAAGAGGTGTAAACTTATATTCACAATAGTCTGTATCTGTATCTGACTTCTGGACACCTGGGACATTTCTCATCAAACCACATCTATAATCTAGTCAAGGCATAACTTTATCACTTAAATTAGACATCAGACTTCATGCATCCTTTATTTTCTGGTCAGAATCAGTGTTAACATTCATAATTACATAGAAGGCGGGGATGCCATCTAACAGGTTTTGGGACATACTACCATCTACAGAGCCAAATAATATAGTCTCAGTGAATATCTGCACAGACTTTATTTCATGGTAGAACTTTTTTAACCATTTTTCCTCAAACACTTTTGTTAAATCTTACTGCATCAATTGGTTTTCTTTTTTATTTTTAGCTCTGTCTGCTGATTAAATCCCAAAGGCTACAAACATGCTGAAGATTCATTCATATTTAGGAATTTTCCCTTGATACTGGTCCCCTCCCACCCTACTCCCTTCCACCTGCCCCCCACACATTTCCCTTTCTGCCCAAGTTAAGTACATCTATTTGTTCCACTTTGAATGTTAATTCATGGAATCAGAACTGGGAAAATTTTTCAGTTCAGTTCATTTCAGTCCCTCAGTCATGTCCAACTCTTTGCGACCCCATGAATTGCAGCACGCCAGGCCTCCCTGTCCATCACCAACTCCCAGAGTTCACTCAAACTCACATCCATCGAGTCCGTGATGCCATTCAGCTATCTCATCCTCTTTCGTCCCCCTTTCCTCCTGCCCCCAATCCCTCCCAGCATCAGAGTCTTTTCCAATAAGTCAACTCTTTGCATGAGGTGGCCAAAGTACTGGAGTTTCAGCTTTAGCATCATTCCTTCCAAGGAACACCCAGGGCTGATCTCCTTTAGAATGGACTGGTTGGATCTCCTTGCAGTCCAAGGGACTCTCAGGAGTCTTCTCCAACACCACAGTTCAAAAGCATCAATTCTTCGGCACTCAGCTTTCTTCACAGTCCAACTCTGACATCCATACATGACCACTGGAAAACCCATAGCCTTGACTAGATGGACCTTTGTTGGCAAAGTAATGTCTCTGCTATTTAATATGCTATCTAGGTTGGTCATAACTTTTCTTCCAAGGAGTAAGCGTCTTTTAATTTCATGGCTGCAGTCACCATCTGCAGTGATTTTTCCAGTTTATAGATGGGGAAAATTTTTAGTGGACTTCTAATTCTTCAACTCAATGTAGACTCAGTTCTTTAATTTGAGCTTTGTAGCACTGGAATATATTTTAAAATATCTTGAAATCAGCATATATCAGTTTTTATCCTAATTTTCTTCTTACCTCTAAATCTTCCCTCTTCTCTTCAGTAATCCTATTTATTTGCCATTACCTTAATCTGGCAACACCCAGGTGCAGTACTTCCTTTTGGAAGCATGTTATATACAAGTGACTTCAACCATCATTCAGATAAGGGGATCTAAATTTAAAGTGTGTATTGAAACACAGAAGGACATTTTCAAAAGGGAGATTTGTGTCTCTCTCCAACAAATCTAGGTCAGCAGTTTTGGATTGGGGTCATGTTCTCTGTAAGTGGGAAAAACAAACTAAGTGATTCTGATATATTTTTCTGTTCTAGAAGTCATGATGATTATAGTTTTAGGTTATCTAAGCTCCAATGCCATAGATCTAATTGCCTCAGTTCAGTTCAGTAGCTCAGTTGTGTCCAACTCTTTGCGATCCAAGGGACTGTATCACACCAGGCTTCCCTGTCCATCAACCAGCTCCCAGAGCTTGTTCAAACTATGTCCATCCAGTGGGTGATGCCATCCAGCCATCTCATCCTCTGTCATCCCCTTCTCCTCTTGCCTTCAATCTTTCCCAGCATCAGGGGTCTTTTCCAATGAGTCAGTTCTTTAGATCAGGGCCAAAGTATTGGAGTTTCAGCTTCAGCAGCAGTCCTTCCAATGAATATTCAGGACTGATTTCCTTTTGGATTGACTGGTTGGATCTCCTTGCAGTCCAAAGGACTCTCAAGAGTCTTCTCCAATGCCACAGTTCAAAAGCATCAATTCTTCAGCCCTCAGCTTTCTTGCAGAGAAGGCAATGGCACCCCACTCCAGTACTTTTGCCTGGAAAATCCCATGGACCGAGGAGCCTGGTAGGCTGCAGTCCATGGGGTTGCTAAGAGTTGGACAGATTGAGCGACTTCACTTTCACTTTTCACTTTCATGCATTAGAGAAGGAAATGGCAACCCACTCCAGTGTTCTTGCCTGGAGAACCCCAGGGATGGGGGAGCCTGATGGGCTGCCATCTATGGGGTCGCACAGAGTTGGACACAACTGAAGCGACGCAGCAGCAGCAGCAGCTTTCTTTATGGTCCAACTCTCACATCCATACATGACCACTGGAAAAACCACCATAGCTTTGAATAGACAGATTTTGTTGGCAAAGTAATGTCTCTGCTTTTTAATATGTTGTCCAGGTTGGTCATAACTTTTCTTCCAAGGAGCAAGATTATTTTAATTTCTTGGCTGCAGTCACCATCTGCAGGGATTTTGGAGCCCAAGAAAATAAAGTCTGTCACTGTTTCCACTGTTTCCCCATCTATTTGTCATGAAGTGATGGGACCGGATGCTATGATCTTAGTTTTTTAAATGTTGATTTTTAAGCCAGCTTTTTCACTCTTCTCTTTCACTTTCATCAAGAGGCTCTTCAGTTCCTCTTCACTTTCTGCCATAAGGGTGGTGTCATCTGAACATCTGAGGTTATTTATATTTCTCCTGGCAATCTTGATTCCAGCTTGGGCTTCATCCAACCTGGCATTTCACATGATGTACTCTGCATATAAGTTAAATAATAATACTCCTTTCCCAATTAGGAACCAGTCCATTGTTCCATGTCCAGTTCTAACTGTTGCTTCTTGACTTGCATACAGGTTTCTCAGGAGGCAGGTAAGGTGGCCTGGTATTCCTATCTCTTCAAGAATTTTCCACAGTTTGTTGTGATCCACATGGTCAAAGGCTTTGGTGTAGTTAATAAAGAAGAAATAGATGCATTTCTGGGGTTATCTTGATTTTTCTATGATCCAAGAGATGTTGGCAATTTGATTTCTGGTTCCTCTGCCTTTTCTAAATCCAGCTTGAGCATCTGGAAGTTCTTGGTTCAAGTACTCTTGAAGACTTGCTTGGAGAATTTTGAGCAGGATGAATTTTGAGCATATTCCAGTTTCCTATGATGCAAAGGATATCCTGAATCCAAGATGGTGGAATAGAAGGATATGCATCTTCTCCTGTGAGAACTCAAAATTGCAAATTGGAGCTGAACAACCAATCTCAAATACAGTCCTTCCTTTCATGCTAATGTTGCCTTCATTTACAATTTTCCTTCTGTATGAACGCCATTTCTTCTCATTTGTAATATGTGTAGATATATGCACACACATATATGTATTTTAAAATTCAGTTCAAACTCAGTTTGACTTCTTTTTGGCCATGCTGCATAGCTTGTGGAATTTTAACTCCCTGACCAGGGATTGAACCTGGGCCCTCCCCAGTGAGAGCATGGTGTCCTAACTGCTGGACAACCAGGAAATCCCATCTCGACTTCTTGACTGCCCTCTTTTCTCTAAAATGATATTCTTGTTTGTGACTCCTGGTTTACTCTACATACTTAAATCACTTTACTTGAAATTCTCAAAATATCTATTTGAATAACTTTCTTTATAAGAGGCTAAAATCCCTTGATGCAGGAGCTATTATTAGTTTTGTTTTTTTTTTAATTTCTGTTGGTTAGCAGAATATATGATTCACTGTAGAATCTTAAGTGTTTGATATATATATGTGTGTATGTGAGAGAGTTAATTCTTAGGTAGGTTGATAAGGAGTCCAGGGCCCACAAGGAGGAAGGGGTTCAGGGCTCTCTAGGAGGAGAAAGGGACAAACTTTTTTTTCTACATTCCTTTGTCTTAGTGCATAAGACTTTATTTTCTTTGAGCCCAGACCTAATGATTATAAAACAAAACTCATGTTGCTCAAGGGTATGTTTTTCCTTAAACTCTGTACTAATGATTATATAACAACAATGTATCTTGCTCAAGGACATATTTCTCCTTCTTAACAAGTGCCTTCTGACTAATCCTGTTATCTTAGGTGGGAGTGGATCTGGTAAGACCTTTCTATTGTTGGTTCTAATCCTGTTAATTTAAGATGTATGTTGTAGGAGTGGGTGGGATAAAAGTATATAAGGTCTTGATAAGACTAGCTAGGGTGGAGGCATTCTCCTTCTTCCTTCTGCTGTCTATGTCAGAAGATTTCTCTATCCTTTTCACTGTTATAAAACTTCTGCCACACAAAAGTTCTGAGTGATCAAGCCTGGTCCCTGATCTTAATAAATCTTCTTCTTCAGAGATCATGAATCCAGCATTATTCACCATAAGCTATCATAGGTGTGCATTTAGTATTCACCTGGGTATGTAAAGACCTAATTTTGCATTTATAATATATAATTTTATAAATTATTTATAGTTTTCTACATATATACCATTTCCCCCCGAGACTGATGTATTATTTTTAGTTAGTATATACCACACGAAAGTATAAAGATTTACAGTTTAATCAATTTCACATAGTGAATCATTTATAAAGTCAGAAAGCTATCTATAAGTCTTCTTATTAGAGCTATTTCAAATGAAAGAATAAAGCCACAAATATCAGAAATACCAAGACATTTGCCACTGGATTCAATGTGAAATTTGGAAGAATTTTCAATAGGCTCCAATAAGGTTGTGAGTGTCTCCATTTAAATTCTGCTTGAGTATTTAAAACCATTTAAAACCACCTGTTTGTGCATTCAGTTTCTCATGTTGCACACATAAATGTGAGTTTTTGCAAGCAAAACAGATGCACTCCTAAAATGTGTCAGCACATTTTCAAAAGCCTACTGAAAATGTGTCCTCATATGTCTCCAGACTTTGTTATAACTTACATCAGTGAGCTGTATAAATTGGTTTCTTGAATATCCATTAATGCAAATTACCAGGCCAAGAAAATACCATATAAGAGCCTGTAAAATTTCACAAAATATAACATCTTTCCTAGGAAGCGGCTAAAGAGAACAAAGTTATGCTGGCACTTTTTATCCTAGGGTGATCTTGGAAGTAGAGATGACTTATTAGGGGAAAAAAAAAAATCACAGTACTGTCCCTCTTCCCCTCAAATATACCATCTAATTTTGGGTGAGGTGAAGAAAGAGCAATTTTAATTTTACTGTAAAAATAGAAAATGCGTTGCCCATATGTCTTACTACAAGTATACAGGGGGAAAAAGAAAGAGTATAAGACTGGAGTACAGAGGAATAATTAATTATTTGGGGGGGAAAGTATTCATTAGACTGCACTGCAACATTTCTAATCATGATAAAAAGAATAAAAAAGCAAGGATTGATCATTCTATAAAATAACATTCATCTTTCTTCAGTTGGCAGTTCTTAGATAAGTTCCATTGGGCTATATCTCGTAAATTATTACTAGAAGGAAAAATATGGTACACAAGTCCCATAAAATTCACTAATAGATAATCAAGATGGGGTTGAATATGCTTCCCACTATTAAGTGGCAAGTTATATAATATTACTGGCTTCACTTTTTTCTCTGAATCCCTGCTCTACTAAACTTTGGAAGAAACATATCACATGTATCCCTCTTTTTATTTCCCCATATATCTGGTTTTTTTTTGTTTGTTTGGTTTTTGTTTTTACAGCATGTTTGCATTCTATCGCTATACATACATAGCACTATCTCATACCACTTCATTTTATTTTTCTAAAATGTTTTTCCTGTGATGGTTAATTTTATGTGTCAACTTGACTGGGCCAAAGGATGCCCAGATATTTGGTTAAACATTATTTCTGGATGTATCTATGAGGGCTTTTCTGAATGAGATTAACATTTAGGTTGATAGACTGAGTAAAAAAAGATTTTTATTTTTTCTCCCCAATGTGAATGGATCTCACACAATGAGTGGATGGCCTGAATGGAATAAAAAAGCTGAGTTAAAAAAAAAAAAATCTCTCTCCCTGACTGTATTTGAGCTGGAATATTAGTCTTATAATACTTTGGGCTTAAACTAAACTGGAGCTAATGATGCTTCAGAATTTCCAGCTTGCTAACTACACTTCTTAAGATGCCTCATCTTCCATAATTAAGTGACCCAATTCTTTATAATAATTTTTAATAGATGATAGAGATAGATAGATAGATAAGGAGATAGAAAGATAGATAGATGGATAGATAGATATACTATTGCTTTTGTTTCTCTGGAGAACCCTGACTAATAGAGTACCCTATAATATCTGTGAGTTCACATTCCATACCTTTTCCTTCTCTGCTTCCTTACATGGCCATATGATGCAAATCTCAATAAGTCTTTAATTTCTATTTTAACATTATATCACCTATACATGTCTGTGTGTGTGTGTGTATATATATATATATATATATATATATATATTCAAAGTTTTATTTTTATATTTAGTAGATATATTTGGAATGCATGTAAAATATTTTCATCATTTATTTCACTATGTGGACAACCCTGCTGCCTCCAAGTCTGCATTACAAAAATAATACTGTAATAAATACACTTGAGTCTGACTCCTTGAACATAAGTATCTCTACAGCACTATGCAATAAATGAAAGTGATGTGTCAAAATTATTTACATATTTAATTTTATAAGAGTTGCCCAGTTGTTTTAAAAATAACTGTAGTAATTTATAGAGACTTTCCAGGTTGTGCTAGTGGTAAAGAATCCTCTTGCTAGTGTAAGACGTGCAAGAGACGAAGGTTTGATCCCTGGGTCAGGAAGATACCCTGGAGTAGGTAATAAATACCCACTCCAATATTCTTGCCTGGAGAATCCCATGGACAGAGGAGCCTGGCAGGCCACAGTCCATGGGGTAGCAAAAAATTAGACATCATTGAAGTGACTTAACATGCACACACACAGTAATTTTCACTTCATCAATAGTCCATTAAGATTTTCACTCCCTCAAATTCTTGACTGCTTTGGTATTATTAAATTGCCTATTTTTTTTTTTTTTTTTTCAGTTGGATAGGGCTAAAGTGAAATTTAATTGTAAAATTTGCAAATTTGTTGTTTCTTTCCAGATTACTAGTAAATTAATAAACCTATTCATAGACAAGGTAATTATTAGTAAATTTCAGAATTTCAGGAAGTTATTAAAACCTTGATATCATAACCAGACAAGGACAGTCCCAATAACAAATGTGAGACAATTTCCAAAACATAATTTTAATTACTGTAGTAGCCTAAAAAATTGTATACCAAAAGACATTCACATCATAATTCCTGGGACCCATGAATAGTAATCTACATAGAAAAAGGATAAATATTACTTATATGGGGAAAAATACGTTTAGGACTTTGAGACTGGAGATTATCCTGAATTATTCAGGTGGACCCTGTATTAATTTTCTGTAGTTGCTATATCAGTTTATCACAAAATAGGTAGTTAAAACAACAGAAATTTTTTGTTTTATAGTTCTACATGACAAAAATCTGAAATTGGTATCACTGAGCCAAAATCAAGGTATTG
The DNA here is from genome assembly GCF_029378745.1 of Bos indicus. NCBI lineage: Eukaryota > Metazoa > Chordata > Mammalia > Artiodactyla > Bovidae > Bos > Bos indicus. The sequence continues at coordinate 56,177,540 of NC_091768.1, read as the reverse complement.
GCAAGGGAATCTTGTTCCTTCTGCTGGCTCCCAAAGAAAATCTGGTCCTTGCTTTCTTCAGCTTCTGGTGGTATCCTTTGGCCTTTGTTGTAGAATTATGTATTTTCAGGCCATTATTTCCAATTACTGGAGAATAGGCAGTAACTGAATGAGATATTCAAATCTTCCAGCCGCTTCTTTGATGAAATATAGTTTGTTTCCTTTGTGGATGCTTCTGGTGCTTACATGCATGAGCTACAGCATCAAGAATTTTTACAATTTTTTAAGCTCAAGAAGTCATCAGAGGAACCATCCATTGCAGAAGATCTTGGTTTCTGGAGTTTCCAATAGTAGTTCTTCAGAAGAAACAAATTTGTTTCTTCAGGTCCTAGGTATATCAATGGTAAGTATTGAAAATCTAAGTCCTTCTCTCACAGAAACACTGATGCTTCCCTTAAGTTGTATCTGTGGAGCATGGGGCCTTAGTGAAATCCTCTGTTTGGCACCTTTTATACCTGGTTGTGTATATGTTTAGATTCATAGACTAGAAGTTTCACATTGATCCTCCAAACACTTTATTAATATTCATAATGTTCTGTTGTGGCTTCTATTTTTTAGATTAATTTGGGTGATAATTTATAAACCTGGTTATTGTGGTCTCATCTTCAAACAAGCTACTGCTGGTTCTCAAAGAAAATCTGGTCCTTGCCAGATCTAGTTATTCAGTTATTTAAAATCTCTCTAGTTATTCAGTTGTAGTTTTGTTATTTAGGAAATTGAAAAATTCTCTCAATAAATTAGATATTCATTCTCTTTATCTTTTAATCCTAAATCTTCTTATTTTGTATCCTGCTGTACAAAGAATTTGAAATAATATGTTGATTAAAATTAGGGTACAGTACTGCAGATAAGATTCAAGAACTTTAAGAGAAAAAAACAAAACAAAATACAAGTACGGTCAGCAAAAGAAAGAAGCTGAACAAGACTAGTTAGTGGGTGCAGAAGTCAAATTAGTCCTTCCAAAAGAAAAATGAACACACCACTCATGTATACTGATGGTGACTCTCTTGTTTCTCTGTATTCTCAGATCTTTCTCAGTCCTATAGATCTAATTGCCTCAGTTCAGTTCAGTCACTCAGTTGTTTCCAACACTCTGCAACCCCGTGGACTGCAGCACACCAGGCTTCCCTGTCCATCAGCAACTCCCGGAGTTTACTAAAACTCATGCCCATTATGTCAATGATGCCATCCAACCTTCTTATCCTCTGGCATCCTGTTCTCCTCCCACCTTCAATCTTTCCCAGCATCAGTGTCTTTTCAAATGAGACAGCTCTTCACATCAGAAGACCAAAGTATTGGCGTTTCAGCTTCAACATCACCCCTTCCAATGAATATTCAGGACTGATTTCCTTTAGGATGGACTGGTTGGATCTCCTTGCAGTCCAAGAGACTCTCAAGAGTTTTCTCCAATGCCACAGTTCAAAAGCATCAATTCTTTGGCCCTCAGCTTTCTTTATAGTCCAACATTTACATCCATACATGACTACTGAAGAAACCATAACATTGACTAGATGGACCTTTGTTAGCAAAGTAATGTCTCAGCTTTTTAATATGCTGAGGTTGGTCATAGCTTTTCTTCTAAGAAGTAAGCATCGTTTAATTTTATGGCTGCAGTCATCATCTGCAGTGATTTTGGAGCACCCCCCCACCCCCAAAAAAAGCCTGCCTCTGTTTTCCCCATCTAATTGACAAGAAGAATTGGGACTGAAAATAGAGGAAAACAACAGAATGGGAAAGACTAGAGATCTCTTCAAGAAAATTAGAGAAACAAATGGAACATTTTATGCAAAGATGGGCTGGATAAAGGACAGAAATCATATGGACCTAACAGAAGCAGAAGATATTAAGAAGAGGTGGCAAGAATACACAGAAGAACTGTACAAAAAATATCTTCATGACCCAGATAATCACAGTGGTGTGATCACTGACCTAGAGCCAGACATTCTGGAATGTGAAGTCAAGTGGGCCGTAGAAAGCATCACTATGAACAAAGCTAGTGGAGGTGATGGAATTCCAGTTGAGCAATTTCAAATCCTAAAAGATGATGCTGTGAAAGTGCTGCACTCGATATGCCAGCACATTTGGAACACTCAGCAGTGGCCACAGGACTGGAAAAGGTCAGTTTTCATTCCAATCCCAAAGAAAGGCAACGCCAAAGAATACTCAAACTACCGCACAATTGCACCATCACACACACTAGTAAAGTAGTGCTCAAAATTCTCCAAGCCAGGCTTCAGCAATATGTGAATCATGAACTTCCAGATGTTCAAGCTGGTGTTAGAAAAGGCAGAGGAACCAGGGATCAAATTGCCAACATGCGCTGGGTCATTGAAAAAGCAAAAGAGTTCCAGAAAAACATCTATTTCTTCTTTATTGACTATGCCAAAGCCTTTGACTGTGTGGATCACAATAAACTGTGGAAAATTCTATAAGAGATGGGAATACCAGACCACCTGACCTGCCTCTTGAGAAACCTATATGCAGGTCAGGAAGCAACAGTTAGAACTGGTCATGGAACAACAGATTGGTTCCAAATAGGAAAAGGAGTTCGTCAAGGCTGTATATTGTCACCCTGCTTATTTAACTTATATGCAGAGTATATCATGAGAAACCCTGGGCTGGAAGAAGCACAAGCTGGAATCAAGATTGCTGGGAGAAATATCAATAACCTCAGATATGCAGATGACACCACCCTTATGGCAGAAAGTGAAGAGGAACTAAAGAGCCTGTTGATGAAAGTGAAAAGAGGAGAGTGAAAAAGTTGGCTTAAAGCTCAACATTCAGAAAACTAAGATCATGGCATCCGGTCCCATCATTTCATAGGAAATAGATGGGGAAACAGTAGAAACAGTGTCAGACTTTATTTTTTGGGGCTTCAAAATCACTGCAGATGGTGATTGTAGCCATGAAATTAAAAGACCCTTACTCCTTGGAAGGAAAGTTATGACCCACCTAGATAGCATATTCAAAAGCAGAGACATTACTTTGCCAAACAAGGTCCATCTAGTCAAGGCTATGGTTTTTCCAGTAGTCATGTATGGGTGAGAGAGTTGGACTGTGAAGAAAGCTGAGTGCCGAAGAATTGATGCTTTTGAACTGTGGTGTTGGAGAAGACTCTTGAGAGTCCCTTGGACTGCAAGGAGACCCAACCAGTTCATTCTAAAGGAGATCAGTCCTGGGTGTTCTTTGGAAGGAATGATGCTAAAGCTGAAACTCCAGTATTTTGGCCACCTCATGCGAAGAGTTGACTCATTGGAAAAGACCCTGATGCTGGGAGGGCTTGGGGACAGGAGGAGAAGGGGACGACAGAGGATGAGATGGCTAGATGGCATCACTGACTCGATGGACATGAGTTTGAATGAACTCTGGGAGTTGTTGATGGACAAGGAGGCCTGGTTTGCTGCAATTCATGGGGTCACAAAGAGTCAGACCCGACTGAGCGACTGAACTAATGGGACTGGATGCCATGCTCATTGTTTTCTGAATGTTGAGCTTTAAGTTAACTTTTCACTCTCATCTTTCACTTTCATCAAGAGGCTCTTTAGTTCTTCACTTTTCGCCACAAGGGTAGTGTCATTTGCATATCTGAGATTATTTATATTTCTCCTGGCTCTCTTGATTCCAGCTTGTGCTTCATCCAGCTTGCAATTCACATACCGTTGAAGCCTGGTTTGGAGAATTTTGAGCATTACTTCACTAGCGTGTGAGATGAATACAATTGTTTGGTAATATGAGCATTCTTTGCATTGCCTTTCTTTGGGATTGGAATGAAAATTGACCTTTTCCAGTCCTGTGGCCACTGCTGAGTTTTCCAAATTTGCTGGCATATTGAGTGCAGCACTCTCACAGCATCATCTTTTAGGATTTGAAATAGCTTAACTGGAATTCCGTCACCTCCTCTAACTTTGTTCATAGTGATGCTTCCTAAGGCCCACTTGACTTCACATTCCAGAATGTCTGGCTCTAAGTGAGTGATCACATCATCCTGATTATCTGGTTTAAGTTCTTCTCTGTATTCTTGCCATCCCTTCTTAATATCTTCCTATTTTGTTAAGTCCACACCATTTCTGTCCTTTATTGAGCCTATCTTTGCATGAAATGTACCCCAGATATCTCTAATTTTCTTGAAGAGATCTCTAGCCTTTTCCATTCTATTGTTTTCCTCTATTTTTTTGCTGATCACTGATCACTGAGGGAAGCTTTTTTTTCTCTCCTTGCTCTTCTTTGGAACTCTGCATTCAAATGGGCATATCTTTCCATTTCTCCTTTGCTTCTCTTCTTTTCACAGCTATTTGTAAGGCCTCCTCAGACAGCTATTTTGTTTTTTTGCATTTCTTTTTTTGGGGGGATGGTCTTGCTACCTCTCTTGTGTACAATGTTGTGAACATCCATCCATAGTTCCTCAGTACTCTGTCTATCAGATCTGGTCCCTTAAATCTACTTCTCATTTCCACTGTTTTATCGTTAGGGATTTGATTTAGGTCATACCTGAATGGTCTAATGGTTTTCCCTACTTTCTTCAATTTAACTCTGAATTTGGCAACAAGAAGTTCATGATCTGAGCCACAGTCAGCTCCCGGTCTTGTTTTTGCTGACTGTATAGAGCTTCTCTATCTTTGGCTACAAAGAATATAATCAATCTGATTTCAGTTTTGGCCATCTGTGATGTCCATGTGTAAAATCTTCTCTTGTGTTTTTGAAAAAGAATGTTTGCTATGACCCATGCTTTATCTTGGCAAAACTCTATTAACTTTTGCCTGCTTCATTCTGTACTCCAAGGCCAAATTTGCCTTGGAGTCAAGGCAAACACTCCAGGTGTTTCTTGACTTCCTACTTTTGCATTCCATTCCCCTGTAATGAAAAAGACACCTTTTGTGGGTATTAGTTCTAGAAGGTCTTGTATGTCTTCATAGAGCTGTTCAACTTCAGCTTCTTCAGCATTACTGGTTGGGGCCTAGACTTGTATTACTGTGATATTGAATGGTTTGCCTTGGAAATGCCTTGGAAATGCCTCTGTTCATTTGAACAGAGATCATTCTGTTATTTTTAAGACTGCATCCAAGTACTGCATTTTGGACTCTTTTGTTGACTACGATGGCTATTCCATTTCTTCTAAGAGATTCTTACCCACAGTAGTAGATATAATGGTCCTCTGAGTTAAATTCACCCATTCCAGTTCATTTTAGTTCTCTGATTCCTAAAACGTTGACGTTCACTCTTCCTGTCTCCTGTTTGATCTTTCCAGTTTACCTTGATTCATGGAACTAATATTTTAGGTTCCTATGCAATATTGCTCTTAAAGCATTGGACCTTGCTTCCATCACCAGTCACATCCACAACCGGGCGTTGTTTTTGCCTTGACTCTATCTGTTCATTCTTTCTGGAGTTATTTCTCCACTGATCTCCAGTAGCATATTGGGCACCTACCAACCTGGGGAGTTCATCTTTCAGTGTCCTATCTTTTGCCTTTGCATACTGTTCATGGGGTTCTCAAGGCAAGAATATGGAAGTGGTTTGCATTCCTTTCTCCAGCGGACCACCTTTTGTCAGAACTCCTTACCATGACCCGTCCGTTGGGTGGCCCTACAAGCATGGCTCATAGTTAGTTAGACAAGGCTGTGGTCCATGTGATCAGATTGGTTAATTTTCTGTGATTGTGGTTTTCATTCTGTCTGCCCTCTGATGGAGAAGGATAAGAGGCTTATGGAAACTTCCTGATGGGAGAGACTGACTGAGGGGGAAACTTTCCCCACTTGCTTGGGTCTTGCTCTGATGGATGTAGCCATGATCAGTAAATCTTTAATACAATTTTCTGTTGATGGGTGGAGCTGTGTTCCCTCTCTGCTATTTACCTGGGGTGGGGCTTCTCTGGTAGCTCGGATGGTAAATTGTCTGCCTGCAATGCAGGAGACCTGGGTTCGATTCCTGGGTCAGGAAGATCCCTTGGAGAAGGAAATGTCAATCAACTCCAGCACTCTTGCCTGGAAAATCCCATGGATGGAGGAGCCTGATAGGCTAGAGTCTATGGGGTGGCAAAGAGTCGGACACGACTGAGCGACTTCTCTTTCACTTTCAAACTATGGTGAAGGTAATGAAGATAATGGTGACCTCCCTAAAAAAAATCCCATGCATGTACTGCTACAGTCAGTGCCTCCAACCCTACAGCCACCACTGACCCATGCCTCTGCTGGTGACTCCCAGACACCCACAGACAAGTCTGGGACAGTCTCCTGTGGGGTCACTGCTCCTTTCTCCTGGGTCCTGATGCACAAGATTCTGTTGTGCCCTCCAAGAGACTATTTCCTAGTCCTGTTAAGTTCTGGAAGCTCTATGGTGGGGTTAATGGTGACTTCTTCCGAGAGGGCTTATGCCATACCCAAGTCTGGTTCACCCAGAGCCCCTGTCCCTGTGGCAGTCCAAGGCTGACCTGGTAGCCAGAACTCCAAGGCTACCTCCACAGGAGATGCTCAAACACAGTTTTGTCTCAGTCTCTGTGGGGTCCCTGGGTCCTGGTGCACACAAGGTTTGTTTGAGCCCTCTGAGCATCTCTGGTGAGAATGGGGTTTGATTCCAAACGCTAATACCCCCCTCCTACCATCTTGCTGGGGCTTTTCCTTTGCCTTTGGATGTGGGGTATCTCCTCATAACTCCTTCAGTGCCTACCGTCTTACTGGGGATGACTCTGTGACTCCAAGTACTGTATAGTCCATGGAATGCTCTAGGCCAGAATAGTGGAGTGAGTATCCTTTCCCTTCTCCAAGGGATCTCCCAACCCAGGGATCGAACCCAGGGATCAAACCCAGGTCTCCTGCATTGCACATGGATTCTTTACCAGCTGAGCCACAAGGGAAGCCCTCTCTGGATTCTAGGGGTCATCTATTACTTTCATTCCAATTTAGTCCATATCTCAACTTTATGGTTCCTATAGGCTGCTCTTTTGGATGCAAACTAATTTATTTTGGTTGCTGGCAAAATTCTAACATCTCCTGGCTGTATTCCATTTTGTGGTTCCAATTGTCACCCCAATTTAATTCTTTTGGTCTCTTTATTTCTATAAAGATCACTCTGGCTTACAGGAGAATAAAAGGACTCTGTGGACAAGAAAAATTAATCAAAAATTCACATGCAAGATAAAACAAAGCTTTTTTTTTTTTATAACTAGTTACAAATATTTTGAAAAATAAACTAAAGAAAGTGAATTGATGCTACCAGATGCTGAGCCATATTTTATGAAGTACAGAAATTCAAGTGTGGAATTGATGCAGAAATATTTTTATTGTTTAATGCAAAAGATAGATATCTCAGAAAAAGATTATTTCAGTACTTGGAAATGATATAATTGTCATCACAAGTCAGTAAGAAGAGACTAATGAGCAAATGGTTTATGATAATCAGCTTGTCAGCAGATCTAAATAAAATTATTTTCCTGTCTCTAATGGCGTTTAAATAATCTTCAGATGAATAAAAGACCAAAATGTGTAAAACCGTAAGGAAAACAAAGGCATTAAAATATATTTGTGACCTTTGGCATACATCTATTTCTGCTTTATTGACTATGCCAAAGCCTTTGACTGTGTGGATCACAATAAACTGTGGAAAATTCTGAAAGAGATGGGAATACCAGACCACCTGACCTGCCTCTTGAGAAACCTGTATGCAGGTCAGGAAGCAACAGTTAGAACTGGACATGGAACAATAGACTGGTTCCAAATAGGAAAAGGAGTACATCAAGGATGTATACTGTCACCCTGCTTATTTAACTTATATGCAGAGTACATCATGAGAAATGCTGGGCTGGAAGAAGCACAAGCTGGAATCAAGATTGACAGGAGAAATATCAATAACCTCAATAAGCAGATGACACCACCCTTATGGCAGAAAGCGATGAGGAACTAAAAAGCCTCTAAAAGTGAAAAGAGGAGAGTGAAAAAGTTGGCTTAAAGCTCAACATTCAGAAAACGAAGATCATGGCATCCGGTCCCATCACTTCATGGGAAATAGATGGGGAAACAGTGGAAACAGTGTCAGACTTTATTTTTTTAGGCTCCAAAATCACTGCAGATGGTGACTGCAGCCATGAAATTAAAAGATGCTTACTCCTTGGAAGGAAAGTTATGACCAACCTAGATAGCATATTCAAAAGCAGAGACATTACTTTGCCAACAAAGGTCCATCTAGTCAAGGCTATGGTTTTTCCAGTGGTCATGTATGGATGTGAGAGTTGGACTGTGAAGAAGGCTGAGCGCCAAAGAATTGATGCTTTTGAACTGTGGTGTTGGAGAAGACTCTTGAGAGTCCCTTGGACTGCAAGGAGACCCAACCAGTCCATTCTAAAGGAGATCAGTCCTGGGTGTTCTTTGAAAGGAATGATGCTAAAGCTGAAACTCCAGTACTTTGTCCACCTCATGCAAAGAGTTGACTCACTGGAAAAGACTCTGATGCTGGGAGGGATTGGGGGCAGGAGAAGAAGGGGACGACAGAGGATGAGATGGCTAGATGGCATCACAGACTTGATGGATGTGAGTTTGAGAGAACTCTGGGAGTTGGTGATGGACAGGGAGGCCTGGTGTGCTGCAATTCATGAGGTTGCAAAGAGTCAGACATGACTGAGCGACTGAACTGACTGAACTGAACTGAAGGAAAAATATGATGCATTTATACACATCAAAATTAAAGATTTCTTTATAAAAATGGAGATGCATTAACTTCTAAGCTAGGTGGTAGACTGGGAGGAGATATTTGTAATAACTGTATATGAAAAGGATTAAATAATACAGTGGAGACTCTTCCCAACTTACAGATCTCTATCAACAGTTGTCAAGAGAGTGTCTACATAGTCAAAATTAAGACTTCCTGGCTCTGACCTTGAAGTTTTCTTTGATGGAAGTAATGAAAAGAGCCCTTAGTGTTAGGTGTTAATTTATGAAAGCCTAGAGGCTTCCATCTATAAATGCCTCAGAGCTCTGCATTCCTGCAAGTGCACTTTCACCTCTCCCTTCTCCTTCACAGTCTCTCTGCCACATCTTACACTGAGGCCATTGAGCAATAATCACATCAAGAACCTTGATCCTGCTCATGTATAGAAATCCAGGTTAACCTCTTTTTTTTTTTTGGATATTTTAAACTTAATCTATAAAGTCTGGAATTTTGCCTTTCCAAATTCTGTTATGCTCTCCCATCTACTGAAGCCACAGAGTAGCAGCAGCATTTGAGAACTCTGAGAAATGCAGATTCTTAGGTTCTGCTCCAGACTTACTGCCTCAGCAATCTATGTTTTTGCAAGCCCTCCTAGTGATTCTGGGACAGACTAAACTTTGAGACCCACTGCATCATTGACTGATATCAGAGAAACAGAGAGAGCAAAACCTTTATGCAGGTGGTTTATTGAAGAAGTGTCCTGAAGTGAATCCTGTAGGGAAATGAAGGAAAGCATCTTGGCTCAAGTCTGGGCACTATCTGATCCTATGCGGAAATCTACAGGATCAGTAATCCTAACTTGAGGCAAAGGAATAGGACTTCTGTGATTCCTAAATCATTCTCCAATCATAGACCAAAGGTGTAGTCTTCAGGTATTTCTGCATGAAATACTTATCACAGACCCAAGGCAATTCTTAGAATGATGCTGCTGGTGGCCTTTGGTGTCAAACACTCATAGCCCTTTGGGCTGCATGCACTGTTCAGGACTAGCATAAGAAGGACATGAATGAGATATAAACTGAACTTTATACCACATTTTATCTGAAGTTTCTCTCAGAGAGAGAGATTATTTAGGTTTTTGAGCATATTTTCCTTTAGAAAACAATAAAAGAACCTTTTATCCAGAGACAAAAATTTCCAAGTGAAAAGCTTTCAATGCATTCAAGATAATTTTAATTAGTCCTTCAATAAGGTGCATAATTTTCAGGCTTTTTCTTTAATTCTTGCCAATCCATTTCATCCTCAGTCTTAAAACCAAAAGGTTTTTTAATTTTTTAATTTAAAATATTTTTATGAAATGACCTCTTGACCACATAATGAATCTATCCTCTTATCTATTAATTCTTTCAAATCCTGGGTATTTTAAATTGCTCAAGCTCTATTTGGCCTAGATGATTATGATGTTACTTGTGATTTTACTCCTAGAAGTTGATAGTATATTCATTTTAGAATCATGAATTAAGCCATAATGCTAAATAAATTGCTCAATAATAATTTAAGCTTCTGAAGGTTTGATTAAGAATGCTAAGGGATTATAAAAAGAGTGCTGATGACCACATATATGGGGACAAAGGATAATATCTTCAAAACTTTTTTAGTATCTAGACTTGGAAATATTAAATATTTTTCACATATTCTTTTTAGAAAGAAAATACAGATACTAAAGTTAGCTCTAATAACTATTTAGACACTATTTAACCAACTTTATAAATAAAGTTGCAATGTATAAAGTACACTGAAATGCCTTGTATTAATTTTTAAAATAACTTTTGAAAGAATTAAAAACTTTTTTGAATTTTTAGATTCTATTGATGGAGAAAACCAGAAATTAAATAATTCTTGTGCTATATTGGTGGGCCTATGCCCCTCCCTTGTGCCCTTTCAAAATAGCTATGCTGTGATTCTGTTTTTAAAATGTGTATATATAGATATGCTTTTTTTTTTTTCATAGTTGGAATCAAGATATATTTTTCAGTAGGCTTATGTCAAATTTCTCCTCTCTTTTGTGTCTTTTTTCTTTCATCATTTTTTCTTTAGGTTTTTTTCCTCCTTGTTCCTTCTTATTCTACAGAGATATTAATATAACTTAAACAGGACTGAAGTAAAATTATTTTAAGCATGATTCTATTTCTTACTTCCTTGATTTCTCTCACTGACATTTCCCTTTTGAGAATAAAGTCCAGTCATACTGTTACCCTGAATTGGTCCTCGTTTTTTCCACTCTTTACTTTTCTCCTCAATCCATGTGAGTCTCCTTATTTCCCTGTGTGAGACAATGTGCAAGGTTGGTTAAGAGCAGGCATTCTGGTGAGAGAAGCTTGGCTTCAATGTGAGCTCCAAGATGTGAGGCTTGGCGCAGGTTAGCGAAGCTCTCTGTTACTGACATCTGAGCTTTCTCATCTGTAAATTGCATGAAGCTAATGATCTGCCTGTAGTGGACCCTGTTTGTGCTGCAACTCAGATTTTCCTTCAATGGCCAGTGCAGACACCTCCAGAACTGCCCCTTTTCCCTGGAGAATACTTCTCTGTTAGTCGCAGAACCCTTGCCCAGAAAGTTATACATCCTACACCTTTACCTGTGTTCTGGGAGCAGCTGAAAAGCAATGCAGGCTGATCACTTAGCTCCAGGGGATGCAACTCTTGTAGAGATCTGTGCCTTAGAAATTTCTATCAATTCCAGGCCTAGAATGTCTGCTTTGAGGACACATCTTTGCCCATCTCATTTCCGTTCTCTATCTGCTTCCCCTGCTCCCTTACAAGTTTTACTGAAGATCACTCCTTCAATGCATCATTTATGCCCAAATTCTTGTCTTAGGCTCTGCTTCTAGGAAATATTACCTAAAAAGCTTGTTACCAGGAGTGGTTCTAAGAAGCACATATGGAGGATGGAATTCTGTAGTTGAACCAGCTGCTGGTCAGCAGGCAATGGAAACCCTATCACTAGTGGTAAGCAGAGTATTATTGATAGACCTTGAAAGTGTGACTACTGCTACTTTAACCTGCAATGAAAAAGAATGGATACAGGTATAGAGTACAATAGAGGATGCACTGTCGTAAGCAATGTCTCTAACCTTTTAGAAACAGTGAATAAATTGTAATTGACTAGGAATGTTGGTGGCTGCTTCTTTAGTGATTAAAGAAGGGAAAGACAGGCTCAGTGAAACCAATCATTAATTTAAAACAAAGTGTGATGTGTGTCTTCTTGCATGAGTGTGCATGTGCTTGTCAAGTTGCTTCATTCGTGTCCAATTCTTTGTGACCCTGTGGACCATAGCCTGCCAGGCTCCTCTGTCCATTCTTGCCTCTGTCCAGGCAAGAATATTGGACTGGGTTGCCATGTACTCCAGGGGATCTTCCTGACCAGGGAAGAACCTTCTTCTCTTATGTCTTCAGCATTGGCAGGTGGGTTCTTTATCACTAGTGCTACCTGGTGATGGTTACCCACTCCAGTATTCCTGCCTGGAGAATTCCATGGACAGAGGAATGTCTCCTTGGTAGCTTTTAAAGATACTCTTACTTCCTGCTGACAGAGCTGAAAAGCCAAGCATTGAGCAATCACCAAATTCAAACTAGTACAATAATGACTTGTATTGGCAAATGAGCCACCAAAACTAGGTTGAATTTTGATCTATATTCTGTATTTAAGGATTCAGGTAAGTGAAGAATATAGTATAAACTGATTTCAATCCAAAGTTTTTAGTGTTCTTGCTGAAATAGACTTAGAAGGTATTCACTGAGTATAGTGAATAACTGAGTTTTAGACTGCAATGTTGTTTTCATTTTGATGAAAGGAAAGAAATACTGCATGTTTTAAATAACTGTATAATTATATGTAATCTCATTTAATTCTCACAACCAGCCAAGGAAGATTGAAACTATTGTAATAACTATTGTACAGATGGGGAATACAAAGCAAAGAATGTTTAAAGTATCTAAAGGTACAATGCAGTGGTAAGTAGAAAATCTAGAACTTAAAACCAAGTCTTGATTCCAGGAAATGCTATCTTTCCTTTTCTGAACAGCTGGATAATTTTTCGTCTATAGTTTTTATTGTTTACTGTTCTTTGTTGGACATGGAGAAAATACATTGTCTGCATGCTTTAGACCTTAGAGTATAGTGCAGAAGAAAAATGTCCAAATTACCTGAAGAATTCACCTAATAAATCATATATGGGGAACATAATACTTGCTGCTGCTAAGTCGCTTCAGTCGTGTCTGACTCTGTGCGACGCCATAGATGGCAGTCCACCAGGCTTCCCCGTCCCTGGGATTCTCCAGGCAAGAACACTGGAGTGGGTTGCCATTTCCTTCTCCGAACATAATACTTAGGGATAAATATTTCAGTAGACCAAGAGACAGAAGGGCCTTCATGGGTACACAGAAGAGTCCATCTGCATTAAAAATGAGAAGTCACCTGGAAAATAAATCAACTAAGGGGAAAAGAAGGGAGGACTATGATGCTTCAGGACAACAGGAAGAGAAAGATTTGTGATTTGCTGTGTTGGTAAGAACTTTTGGGTTCATCATCTGCAGATGATTATAGGTATCTGAGATGATGTTAGAGAAATATAGATTTTGTTAAAAGGATTCACATGGACTAGAAGCAGAGTCAACCAGAATCTGTGACAATTCTAAGCTTATGCTACTACTTCAAATCCTGTAAGTTATCTTTTTATAGATTCTTTTCTTGTATCTGTTTTCTTCTTACCAATTCCCTTCATAACTCCTGTTCAGATTGCTTGGCTTAGTTCACTGATGAAATGCCTAATGGGTAGAGCTCTTTTTCAGGGTCACTGATCACTGCCTATAATCCACATGTGGATCAGATACTCAAACTGGTCCAAAAAAAGACTAGTGTTGTGTATAGTAAAGTTCTTTATCTGATTCTCCTCAGCAAAGGCCTTTAGATAGGCAGTTTCAGATGAGGGTATTATTTTTGGCAGCAAAATGACCTAGACATTTGAAATTCAGATTATATTAATCTAATATTTTGATGATCACATACTTCTGAGAGCAAAATGGATATGCTTAATAATTACATCAGAACAACAGGCATAATCAAGACTCTCACAAATTTGAATGTATATTCACTTTTCCTATGGCTCTGACTTTCCTCTTGTTTTTCTCTTATTCAGAAATTTAGAGGCAAAGAAATATCACATCATTGAGAGTTCTAAGACAAGATGGTATCATGACTTCAAGTCACTTGTGGAACAACTTCATAACTATTAATTCTTTAGCTTGCTCATTTTGAAACACTGTTTTTCTTTCTCAATTTTTTTTTTCTGAATCTTATTCTTCTGTACAGATTTTTTAAAAATATTCTTTGATTGAGGATTGCTCTCAGCCCCTATTCACACTTTTTTGGATTCCTTTTTGTATTTTAGGGTGTGGAAACCTATATTCCTCAGAGTTCCTGGCCAGTTGGTTTCTGGTTGGACTCTGCCAATGAATGGTTGGTGAGGCACTGACGTCAGCATTAGTCCAGCGATTCTCCAAAGAGCTTCTTTCCTGCCATCAGCAGTCTGAGAATTTTGATCCTTCCCGGTGGTCTTGGTGTCCACACTGACATTTTTTTTCTGGGGTTCCTTCTAAGTACCTCCTCTGTTGCAGCACCATTAGTGGGGTCTCTTCTAGCCAAGAAGCCTCTCCTCTTCATTGTGGGCTCCAGGGAAATAAGCCCCTCCCTCTTATCCCTCAGCAGTGCAGATCACGGCTTTTTCATGCAGTTTCTAATGTCTTGAGTACCAAGTTATTCCCTTTTGCTCTCTTAGGCCTTCCAACATCTGTGCAACCAGTTCTCGGTATTAAATTCCCTCTGTTTGAAATACATAAAGTGTTCTCTGCTTTCTTTTCTTTGAATATATTCTTAAAACCTGTTTTTGGAAGCTTATATAGAAGTGTCATAAAATACAGGATGCAATATTTGATACACAATTATACTAAGATATTATTCATTGCTTATTATTTTGAACTGGATGTGCTTTATTATTATTTGTTAAATCTGATAGCCATATGATTATATTCCCTATCAACCTGCTCTTTTTATTATGGTAAAGGGGTGGCATATACTGCTGACAGAGATGTGCTATTGGTTGCCTTCTGTATGAGGTTTTCCACCTATTTCTTAAGATAAGTATCTACCTGAGGTATTGTTCTACCTACCCCATTCTAGTGCCAGAATTTGTTGCTTCAGACCAGCAATAGGTGCAGAAGCTGCTTCAAACAGCACTTTTGGGTTTGGGGTACCATGCTCTGTTGGAATTCATCAAATGAAACCATGCATGTTATCTGGAAGTTTTCTTAAAATAATTCCTGTGAGTTTATCTTAAGTAATTTTTTTTTTTAATTTAAGACTTATTGTTTACTTTCTATTCAACTAAACTGAATGTGTGCATCTGTTTATTGGATAGTTCATATGTTACTATACTCAGAGAAGGCAATGGCACCCCACTCCAGTACTCTTGCCTGGAAAATACAATGGATGGAGGAGCCTGGTGGGCTACAGTCCATGGGGTCGCTAAGAGTCGGACACGACTGAGCGACTTCACTTTCACTTTTCACTTTCATGAACTGGAGAAGGAAATGGCAACCCACTCCAGTGTTCTTGCCTGGAGAATCCCAGGGACAGGGGAGCCTGGTGGGCTTCCGTCTACGGGGTCGCACAGAGTCGGACGCAACTGAAGCGACTTAGCAGCAGCAGCAGCATGTTACTAAACCAAAACATTGAACTTGACAATTTTTAAATAAATTAGGCCAGATAAGCATGCTAGCTTATCCCACAACACTGTAGAAGATAACTACTTAATTTTCCTTTTTTTGTTTAAATTAAGAGAAATAAATAAAAGATAAGCACACAGCTGGTGATTAATGGAGAACCTTCAACTTAGCCAGTCATGCAAAGAAGTTTTGGACTTTGTGTGTAAGACCTAATAGATATAATGGCATATCTACTCAGAACCATGAAGCACATTTAATTAGACAATTAGTGTCTTTCTATCTCAGTTCTCTTTTTGTCTTTCCTATTATAATGCATTTTAACAGATCTCAAGTGTAGTATGTCAACCTTATGTTAAAACTCTTTCCTAACTCCATGAACTAAACTTACTTAGAGTTTAATACTCAATTTTGCTAAAACCAGCTTACATCTTATTAATTTTTTTTCTAATATCTCAATATTTGTTTTCCGCCAGTGGCAAGAAAAAAGGTCAGGATAATTAGAAAATAAAAAAAGTTAAAGATATTGAGAACAATTGAGTACCATACAGAGAGGGAAAGATGGAAAAGACCTTTGAAATATGAGATCAAATCCTTTAAAAATAATTTTAAAAGAATAAAGAAAAAAGTACTTGAAATCAATAATCTGTTTCTTGTTAATGTAATTCTTCTCCTATGGCCCAGAGGAAAAGCTTGGCAAATAATTTGTCTACTGTCATGTTTGTATCCCAGCTGAAAGGGAATTGTTATCCAATTTAAAATAGTTAAAAGGTACAGACAAATTATAATGAATGCTAAACAATGAATATTAACTATCTTTTATTGGAAAAATAATGTGCTTGATTCCTGTACTCTAAAATCTATGACAGAGCATACTGTATTTTATTTCCAATTATTTCTAGCAAATAAATTCATTCTTGTTTACAGGAAGACCATATGTGTAAAACCAAAAAAATGTCCAAAGATTGATATTTTTTCATGTTGGATCCCTGGGAGGCAGATTCTAATGGAGACTAAGATGCAAGATCAGTGCCTGAAAAAGGAAAGAAAGAATAAATGGACCAGAGGAAACGTTGCATTGCAATTTAGTCTTAAAAGCGTCTGGTGTGCCCAGGTGAAATAGAGTTGGGGAGAACTCCTCTGAAGCATTCACTTTATGGTCAAGGGGTTAAGCCCATATGCTCATGCATTCACCAGTGATAGGCATTTAAAGGACAAGACCAAGAGTGAAATGATTCTCTCCAGCTGAGGACTATATCCTAAGTGGGCTACCACCTGGAAGCACTTACAGCAGGGACTGTATCTTTCAGTCCTGAAGGAGCACCGAACTGCAAATCACAACGTCTATAATAATATCATAAGGGCCTTATTTGGAAAACTAACAAGTGCTGTGGTTATCACGTAGAAAGGAGGGATGATCAAATGAAGTGATACAGAAATGGGAAAATTAAATTTTGTTAATATTTGTTAACAAAGGTAGAGAAAAAACAATACTGTTATGGTTATAAAAAATCTAACACATTCTATTACATTCTGATTGAGGTCACAATTGAAGTGCGGGAGCATGGCTAAAGGTATAAAGCTGTTGATGAGGCAAGTTTTTGGAATTGTTAACTAGGGCATTTGGTAAAAGTTAAAAAATCCTTATTGAAGTCAAATTTTTTGTACCTCAGATCTATAGCTATGGGATTAAACCAATTAGAAAACCAAAAATTAGGCTGAAATAAGAATATCCTTACATCAAATTATTGATAAAACTAGCAGATTCAGCCATTATTCTCATGATTAAAATTTTTGAAGATCTAGGAGATAATTATACTGATGCTTTATCTTTGAAAATTTCAAATACATATACCTAGTCTTAAGGTCAGTGTTCACTTAACCTTCTTTGTGGACACTGCTATTTCCTTCATAAAAACTAAAAATGTAAAAACACCTATATTTAACTGGACAGAAATGGTATGGACCTAACATAGAAGCAGAAGACATTAAGAAAAGGTGGCAAGAATACACAGAAGAACTGTACAAAATAGATCTTGACAACCCAGATAATCACAATGGTGTGATCACTCACGTAGGGCCAAAATCCTGGAATACGAAGTCAAGAAGGCCTTGGGAAGCATCACTACACACAAAGCTAGTGGAGGTGATGGAATTCCAGTTGAGCTATTTCAAATTCTAAAGATGATGTTGTGAAAGTGCTGCACTCAATATGCCAGCAAATTTTAAAAACTCAGCAGTGGTCACAGGACTGGAAAAGGTCAGTTTTCATTCCAATCCCAAAGAAAGGCAATGCCAAAGAATGCTCAAAGTACTGCACAATTGTACTCATCTCACATGCAACAAAGTAATACTCCAAATTCTCCAAGCCAGGTTTCAACAGTATGTGAACCATGAACTTTCAGATGTTCAAGCTGGATTTAGAAAAGGTAGAGGAATTAGAGATCAAATTGCCAACATTCTCTGGATCATCAAAAAAAAAGAGAGTTTCAGAAAAACATCTACTTTTGCTTTATTGACTACACCAAAGCCTTTGACTGTGTGGATCACAAACTGTGGAAAATTCTTAAAGAGGTGGGAATAGCAGACCCCTGACCTGCCTCCTGAGAAATCTGTATGCAGGTCAAGAAGCAACAGTTAGAACTGGACATGGAACAACAGACTGGTTCCAAATTGGGAAAGGAGTACGTCAAGTCTGTATATTGTCACCCTGTTTATTTAACTTATATGCAGAGTACATCATGAGAAATGCTGGACTGGATGAAGCACAAGCTGGAATCAAGATTGCCCAGAGAAATATCAATAACCTCAGACATGCAGATGACATCACACTAATGGCAGAAAGTGAAGAAGAACTAAAGAGCCTCTTGATGAAAGTAAAAGAGGAGAGTGAAAAAGTTGGCTTAAAACTCAACATTCAGAAAACTAAGATCATGACATCTGGCCCCATTACTTCATGGAAAATAGATGAGGAAACAGTGGAAACAGTGATGGTTGTATGGCATCACTGACTCAATGGACAAGAGTTTGAATATACTCCAGGAGTTGGTGATGAACAGAGAGGCCTGGCGTGCTGGAGTCTATGGGGTCACAAAAAGTCAGATGCAACTGAGTGATAGAACTGAACTGAACTGATATTTAACTGGAGTTTACCACAGATCTATTTGGTCTCCTTTGCTGGTGCTTCTCTAGAGAGAAAAATAACTCAAAATATATTGCATAATATCAGCTTTTATTTTTCGGAGCTTCACTGGAAAACTATCATTATAGGTCAACCTGTCTTATAATAAAACATTTTTAATACATCAAAAGTTCAAGTGCTGGACTTGATCCTAGGAATGATAATACTAATAGACTGAAAATGACATTATAGTATCCATTCCTACTACATTCACAAAATACCCATTTGTAAATACTTCACCTAGTTCAATTATCTTATTTATCATAAGAGATACAGGCTCAGAAATCAAGGTTGCACAGTAAGTTAATTGAAGTACCAAGACTAGAGTAAGTGTCACATACATAAGCAATACACATCCATAAGCATACACATACAAAAGCTATGTGTAATAGATGTGCAAATAGATGGGGAAAAGTGGAAACAGTGACAGATTTTAATTACTTGGGCTCCAAAACCACTGTGGGCCATGAATGCAGACACAAAATTAAAAGATGCTTGCTCTTTGGAAGAAAAGCTATGACAAACCTAGACAGCACATTCAAAAGCAGAGACATCACTTTGCTGACAAAGGTCCATATAGTCAAAGCTATGGTTTTTCCAGTATGGATGTGAGATTTGGACCATAAAGAAGACTGAGTGCTGAATAATTGATGCTTTAAAACTGGTGCTGAAGAAGACTCTTGAGAGCCTCTTGGACAGCAAGGAGATCAAACCAGTTGATACTAAAAGAAATCAACCCTGAATATTCACTGGAAGGACTGATGGTGAAGCTCCAATACTTTGGCCACCTAATGTGATGAAATAGATTCATTGGAAAAGACCTGATGCTGGGAAAGATTGAGGGTGAGAGGAGAACCAGGTGACTGAGGATCAGATGGTTGTGTGGCATCTCTTACTCCATGGGCATAAGTTTGAGCCAACTCTGGGAGATAGTGAAGGACAGGGAAGCCTGGAACGCTACAGTTCATGGGGTCACAAAGGTCTGGGAATGACTTAGTAACTGAACAACAAATGTTAATTTATTTTTTTTCCTCAGTTCAGTACTCTAAATTGTTTCCATTAAGTAATATGGAATGTGCCAATATGGAACAGTTTTCTTATTCTATATCTCAATCATGTAAACTACAATTTAGAAAGAGAGTGAGTTTTATGATTAGCTGAGATAAAATCAAAAAATTAGGTATTTGAAATACAGAATATAAATTTATAATACATATGCTTTGTAAAATAATATATTTTATTATCAAATATATATTTTCATGATTTATAGATCTTTAGAGGACAGTTAAGTTGCCTGAAGTACTAATGCACCAAGTTTACACACTTAAGACTTTTTCAAAGTCTGTCCTTAAGGTATTCTTTGCCATATGTTCATTCACCTAAAGATCAGTCAGAAGTGTAAATTATCAATGGTTCCTAAATTCTCTTTTTAGAAAGAGAGATGTGACCTACAGCAATCACACAGACTCAGGGGCTAAATAAAAAGAGAATTTTACAGTTAGATGTGAGGTCACTGACCAACAAGATGAGAGCTATGATATTCTCTCTGTTAATATCTGTTGATATCCCTCCTTCAGTTTTTAAGCACGATTGCTTTGTTCTTTGATGCTATTTATACATACCATGCACACAACAAAATCTATGTTAATTTCTTCAAACTGTGCATTTATTATATTTGTGATATTGTAATCAGTCCCTAGAAGAATCTAAGGAAAGTAATTTCATATATATGGCAGTTTCTTTACGACTAGCACCACCTGGGAAGCCTGTATATCTGTGTGTGTGTGTGTTATTCTTTGCATTTGGGACACAAATAAATATTTCATTTTTTTTTACAAATAGTGCATAAAATAATAAATTCATTCTACTTCATGATTTGTATGTTTTTTAAATTATCTTAATAAAACACTGTAAAAATCTAGTACTTTCTGACAAAGACCAAGTATAAATAAATTTAAAAAAATAGAAGGGTCATCCTTCTTCTATGAATATTTTAAAGATGTCTTTATTTTTATATCATTTATGGCATACTATTAATAATAACATGACAGTATTTACCCAGGTTTGAATGACATATAATTATTTACTTTTCTTAAAGAGTATCACTGTAAGGGAATAAACATTAAACACATGTTGCTAGACATACAGAAGATCTTCCCTTTTAATTTTACAGGAATGAAATACTAAAATTCTAAATTATGGAATAAACTTCCTTTATTACCATTTAATACAGAAGAGGAAGTTAACATATCTCTCCTTGGTTTGTTTATACAGGCTCTGTAATGTCCATGATTAATTTACTTTGCAAACACTCAAGCCTGCCAATTTAACTTTCTCTCACTTTTTAGGCTCTTGTGCAAGATTATTCATTAAGGGTTGTTTCCTCTTCAATAAGTAGCAGAGTCCAAGATCCAGATATTTTTGTTCTTATGTAAGACTGAGACAAAAATAGTTTCTCCTTACAACTATGGTAGCAATGACAACACCAATAATTCTTATAGTATCTTCTGTAGACCACACTGTGGACCATTAACATTTGACAAAACTAAAAATTTGGTCAAAAGAAGCCACTGTAAGAATTAATGAGAAATTCCGTCTAAGATGCTTAGGCCTGTGTTTCACAACTGGCAGTATTTAAATATGCTTCTTGTCACTGCTACCATGTTCATGGCTTTGTTAAAAATATTCCTGACAGTAGTTTAACTCCTCTCATGAAAAAAAGTAAATCATCAGAAAAAAAAAAAGCCTCTAAAGGTATATCTGAAAAGAAGATGCAATAAATTGATTAAATGTATTTTGATCTGACAAATGTATTCTGCATTTGACAAAAATAGGAATGCAAGTGTTCTAATTACTGAACCCATTGTACTCTCTGATATTTCAAAAAGGGATTTTAGATAAGTGAAAGATTAGCTGATAATTCTTTAAAATGAACTTTGAATCTGTCGTCCTTCTCAATCTCTATTATAGACTGTTTAGAAAATTGGCTGAAACCAGTAGGCTAAGCAAATTATAGAAAATCTGTATTAATATACAACCTGAGCAATAATCAACAGGGAACAAAAACATTATTTAGGTAGCCTTCCTGATTTGTCATTCAGCACAAACATACACTGACTTTTCCAGAATGTTTTTAGATGGTATACTGCCTTTTTTTTTTTTTTCTGGTGACCTGTTTGCATAAAAGAACACAAAATGCAACCAACGGGATTAAGTGTTGGCATGACTCAAACAGGCCTGCTGGGTCTCTTGGTTCCTGTGTTTTTCTACAAATGCAAGAAAGAATTTTAAAACTACCTGACTCATTGGAAAAGACTCTGATGCTGGGAGGGGTTGGGGGCAGGAGGAGAAGGGGACAACAGAGGATGAGATGGCTGGATGGCATCACTGACTCGATGGACGTGAGTCTGAGTGAACTCCGGGAGTTGGTGATGGACAGGGAGGCCTGGTGTGCTGCGATGCATGGGGTCGCAAAGAGTCAGACACGACTGAGCAACTGAACTGAACTGAACTGAACTGAATGACTTAAAAGATCACATTACAAGACAATTGGTTAAATGATATTCAGTTTTCCCTTGATGAAACACAAGCCTTGGTTGTTTTCTAATGACACACACACACACACACAATACACACACATACCCCCAGAAAAGCCAAGATAAACCTATCTGAACTAAACTCTATAAGAGCAGAATTTAAGACCAGTACATCTTAAGTTATATGACTTGGTTCCTTATTTTTGTTCCTTATTTTTTATTGTGAAAATTTATTGCATATCATCAACAGGTTTAGGTTCTGGATTAGAATACTCCTGGTAAATTTGAGAGGCAATAACCATTTATGTGAAGAGATAGCACAAGGAAGCTTATTTTAATCACCAGCAAGCAGTGGCAGTTACTCTTTGAGTAATAACTATCCCTCTTCACAAATTTAACATGTAGAGTAAAATGAAATTTCATTTTCATCCTTAACTGTATTTCTACTTCCTATCCATGATAAAGAGTGCTGCTTTCTACTCTGTAATTTTTGGCTGTACTGGCTTCAATCACTATACAATTTTGTCTTCAGTATTCACTCCAAATCTTTTATTCCACTTGAAATTAAATTTAGACTTTGTGAACATCATAGTATGCATCTTCCTCTTCAAAGCACTTGTGTGCCCACATGTGTGTATATGTGTATCCATAAGTGGTTTTATTTGTATGTGTTCTCTGTAAGACTATAAAAAGCATGATTTTATTAAATAATGCACATAACCCCAGACCAAAAAAAAAATTAAAAAATGGGGAAGGAGAAAAACATGGTACCTTGATCAATGGTCTAAAAGTCTTAATACTAAAAGTATTGAGACTGAATTGAACAGAATATTGGCAACCAAATGGTTTTCCCCCTTTTTTCCCTTTATTTCTATGTCTCATCAACTTATTCTTTTTCATGCATCTGCACAACATATATTCTAAAGTCACAAACTAGTTACTCTTTACTAACAAATTACCATTTGCTTTGTATAGGCTATCAGAATGGGGCTCTGCCTGCAATTCATGAGACCAACTGGGGTTCCATCCCTAAGTCAGGAAAATCCCCTGGAGAAGGGAATGGATACTGACATCAGTATTTTTGCCTGGAGAATTCCATGGACAGAGGATCCTGGCAGACTATAGTCCATGGGGTCATAAAGAGTCAGACATGACTGAACAAATAATACATACTCACACACATCAGAAAAATGATGTTATTCTCCTGTATAGTAAACATTTGACTGATGGCACCCCACTCCAATACTCTTGCCTGGAAAATCCCACGGACAGAGGGGCCTGGTGGGCTGCAGTCCATGGGGTTGCTAGGAGTTGGACACGACTGAGCAACTTCACTTTTTTTTTTCACTTTCATGCATTGGAGAAGGAAATGGCAACCCACTCCAGTGTTCTTGCCTGGAGAATCCCAGGGATGGGGGAGCCTGGTAGGCTGCTGTCTATGGGGTCGCACAGAGTTGGACACGACTGAAGCGACTTAGCAGCAGCAGCAGCAGCAGAGTTTTATAGTATTAGACTTTTCTAATTAAAAAGGCATCACCTCCTTTCTGTAAACAAATGTGAAACTCATTCATAATATATAATGAAATAATATTTTCTGATGATTTGGTGAAATGGGAATGAGTCACTTTTCATTGTCAGTGGAGATGGATGATTTAGGATATATACTGTTCTATATTAAGTATACTATCCCTTTACCTGAAATGTATCATTTAGCCAATGACTTCAATACTGTGTACATTTCAGTTTGTTAGTTGTACCAAACATTATTTTCTTACTTCTGCTCTGCTTACTCAGATCTGTTCTCTACTCTTCTACTTTGCTCTTTTTCCCAAACAACATCAGTTAGAATCTCTTGCTCCAAGGCTTCCAGTTGGGTTGGTCAGTGGGAATTACTAGCAGTGTGTTAGTGGTTAATATAAAAAAAAAAAAAAAATCCAAGTTAAGATATTTATAAGGCCAGATCCCTCACTGTTTGGCTATGAGTTGGCTATGGTGCAGATCTTCTCTCTAAGGGTCAGGCAGCCCTCTGCTAAAAGTATAGGGTGCTTTACCATCCCTTATTTTTTTTTTTAACCATACCAACAGCTTTGTAACAAAAAAAAATCCCAATATTAATCTCTTGAATCAACCCTTCTGAGTGTGCCATGTGTTTATTTCCTTCAGTCTAAGTGATAACTAGGTTGGGTTATCTATAAAATTTTTGCTCAAAGTCACTTTTTTACAAAATCTTGGGGACTGACTTTCTAGCACCTGAGTTTTGTATTTCAGATTCTCAGGTATTGGTTTCTTGTTGGAATTGTCAAAAATAAAATATTTTCTACATTATGATTTTGGGATTTAGCAGAAACAAAAATGAAGAGTGGATATCAAGCAACAATTTTAATTTTGATAGATTAGGCCAAAATAGATTTTGATAATTTCTCATACTTTAAAAGACAACACATTAAACATTTCATCCTTATCATTATTACATATTGCTTTAAACAGAAGTTTTTAAGAACTATAAACCTAGTTTTCCATCTCAGCAATAGCATTCCATTGTTTCTACCTTCCTCCAACTCCTAACATTTTGCCATACTACTAAATAAAATTTGAATTATAGAGTAATTTCATACAAGTAGACCATTTTCTTTTTCAAAGACATTTTAAAATGCCTGGGTCAGAAATCCCTAATTAATTAAGAACATAAGATATGTAGGACAAATGATATAAATCAGATGGCTAGAATGTATAGGTAAGAAGTCGAGGAAATGATTTGGTTTTCCTTTAAACTTTAGAAAAACAAGTGTAAAATATGATATCTCTGCTAAAAATTAAAAAAAGAAAATAAATGACAATTGAAGGAGGTATTTAAAGTTCAGAATAATCAGTTTAAAATAAAGTCATTGGTACGGGCTATTTTAACATATAAGATCAAAATCAGTAGTAATTATTATTTAGACTACAACTAAACTAACAGTACATAATAAATGGCATTATTGCATTGCTCTCTGAGTTCAACTATTTACAGAATTCTACCATAGAAAAATAAAACAATCAAACCAAAACCAGTGTAAACCAGTAATTTCATGTGTGTGTGTGAAGTTGCTTCAGTCCTGTCTGACTCTTTGTGACCCTATGGACTGTAGGTCATCAGGCTCCTCTGTCCATGTGATTTTCCAGGCAAGAATACTGGCTTGCCATTTCCTTCTCCATTTCATGTGCAGATAGATATAAAGATCAAGAACATGTAGCAATGCAATGTTGCATTTTAATTCTAATATATTTAAGCTGACTTCACTCATTCTGAATTTTTTTCATTCACAAGTTACATTCATGATTTAAGGCTATCCTAAATCCATTTATTTTTGTGTTAAGTTTTTAGTAATGAGGTAAAGAAAATGCCCAGAACAAGCAGACACTGAAACTTTGTTTAGCTGGTTTGAGTCACTTTGTAACCCAAGAAAAACTGTCAGTATTTGAACAAGAGTTAAAGGGTTAAGTAATAAATGTCTGAAGAATGGAATGAGATCAAAGAAAGTCTATATTGCTTTTTGTAATCTTAATCTCTCTATAAAAGCTAACATCTGAAGAGTAAATTGAGAGAGCATTATTTTGCCAAACATGTCTATTAATGTAATATGGAAAAATGAGTGAAACTTTTGCAGACTTAATGAAAATAAATATATGCTTTCAGGAATTAAAAACATTAACATCGTATGGTTTGTTTGTTTGTTTTTAATAATATCTGTCAGTCAAAAACTTGAGAAAAGGAAAATAAAAATCTTGCAATGCCAAACAGATTAGACACAGTGAGCTAGGAAAAGGAAGATGGATAGAATTGTGCACGGGGCAGATACTCTTTCCCCTTTCTCACTAAGA
This sequence comes from Bos indicus, assembly GCF_029378745.1. Taxonomy (NCBI): domain Eukaryota; kingdom Metazoa; phylum Chordata; class Mammalia; order Artiodactyla; family Bovidae; genus Bos; species Bos indicus. The sequence continues at coordinate 56,151,509 of NC_091768.1, read as the reverse complement.
ATAAGCAGAGGCGCATTTGTGGAAACTTAACTAAGCAGAAACCTGCAGTGTCTGCTCAGTGCTGCTGACCTGCCAGCTGGAAAGAGCACTGAGTTTAAAGGGTTTAAGCTCTCAAAGAAGCCAAGACTTGGCTGATCATCTTCGGCTCAGCATATTGTGAGGCATATGAACACTCTTCAAAACTGGCAGGGAGAAAGGAAGGAAAATTGAAAATCTAAACACAGTAGCCAGTTAAAATTCAAACAATTGTAAGGGTTGTGTTTTATCTGAAGCATTTTGCTATACTCCATGCTATCAAATAAGGAAATAAATAGATTTACCCTTTAGAAGAAAGCAGAGCACCTTCAGATTACTGCACTACCCTTTACTGAACAGGGGGAAAAAAAAAAGGCAGAAAGAAAACATGTGCGTATTCTACTATAAAGTAAAACAAAATTGTGTCATTTTTCTTAATGTGATCTAGCTTTTTATTGCTGTCTAGAAATCAACTCTATTATTTATTAATATGTCTTATTTATAATTTTAACAGAAACATTAGTTTAAACGTTTTAACAGGATATTCAGAATTCTAATGAATAGGCTTCAAAGGCATAGTTATTACAATAAGTATGTATAATAACCCAAAAGTAACAATGCTGTAGTCATAATTTTTACTGGAAAGAAAAAAAAATGATTTTGCTCAAATAGAGTTAACAAAAATATTGATTTCTATTCTATTTCTATTCTATTAAATTTTCTAATTTAATATTTTTATTTGTCCTGTATATGTGAGAGAACACAATGCCCCTCACTGCTGGGAATATAAAAACATGTTGCCAACATCTCAAACTGATATGGTTTGGATTTATTGTATTAATATAAAAAATAATTCTAAAAATAATCAAAGTTCACCACTCCTGGGTATGTCAGGCTGAGGGCCTGCAGGGCAGATGCTGCCCGCCTAACTGCCATTAGCATGTCTCCTGATGCCACCCAGAACTGCTGAGCTACAATTTGAGAATTAAATATTTATTAATCACCCTGTTGAAAGCTTTTGAGAGGTATATGAATGAAACATTCACTGAAGTTATAATAAGCAGTTTTCTGCATTATATTTAGACTCACTCTTGTAGCCTGCGGAGAAGGCAATGGCACCCCACTCCAGTACTCTTGCCTGGAAAATCCCATGGATGGAGGAGCCTGGTAGGCTGCAGTCCATGGGGTCACTGAGGGTCGGACACAACTGAGCGACTTCACTTTCACTTTCACTTGTAGCCTGAAACTGAACTCCAGGTTCAATTCAGAGAAAGTCTTTTCCTCAAGGGAATGAGAAACACATGAGACTAAATAGATTTATTTGGATTATTTATTTAGATTATTTATTTAGAATCTAGATTATTTATCTAGATTCAACTCTAAATGATTTCAAAACAAACATCTGAATATTAAGAAACTTTCAGTGAAGTTTTAATTACTTTTATATATGATTGCATTTACTCCTAGGTAGGCCTTGTTCTGGAGAAGGCAATGGCAACCCACTTCAGTACTCTTGCCTGGAAAATCCCATGGGCAGAGGAGCCTGGTAGGCTGCAGTCCATGTGGTCACTAAGAGTTGGACACGACTGAGCAACTTCTTTCACTTTTCACTTTCCTGCTTTGGATAAGGAAATGGCAACCCACTCCAGTGTTCTTGCCTGGAGAATCCCAGGGACAGGGGAGTTTGGTGGGCTGCCGTTTATGGGGTCGCACAGAGTTGGACACAACTGAAGTTATGTCCAGCATAACTTAGCAGCAGCAGCAGCAGCAGGCCTTGTTCTTAGTTTATCTTTTTAAACAACTATATTTCAGCTTTAGAGTAAATCAAATTAATGTTTCAAAATAGAATTATTGTTCTAAATCAAAGCATAATATAATTTCTATAAAAATTTGACATCAGTATGGCATAAAAATTAATTCTTTTTTTAAAGTAACCTAGACATTCTTTATCATTAACAAAAATTCAATGGAAAAGAAGGGGTAAGATTTTTTGATTACCACTAACAAATAAACCACAGGCTTTTTAAAGGGCTCCTCAGTTATCCTTTCCTAGGAAACAGGTTTTCTTTCCAATATGCTCTTGCTCAAAATCTTTCAGTCGAGTTGTTTTCACTGTGTCAAATATAAGTTTTTATAAATTGTCTATATGTGTCAAAGTTTCTTAACAGTCCGGTTGGACTGTTTACTCTCCAAGCAATATTAAGTAGGCAACATTTCTGTCAGTGTTAAAAGTTGATCTGCTGGGTTAAAATGCTGTAGTTTGAACAGGAGAGGCAGTATGGTGGGAAAGTATCTGTCTAGTACTCGACAAGATTTGGTTTATCAACAGTATAACTGAAGGTGTCTGACATGATACGTTCTTTCTCCATCTTACTTCCAGCCTTTTGTCAGAATGCATATCCTCACCTGGAGTCAATCTGCTGAACTCTTTTTACCTTTTAACAGGGAAAGGGAAATTGTGTAAAAGAATAACAGTAAAAGATATTAAAGGAGTTTTTGTACATTGATTTGCAATGAAACTTTAACTAGAGATGATAATGAATGCTGGTTGCTTCTTCACATCCAGCTGTAATTTCCCTCAATCAGACATATGGGGAAAAAAAAAACAAAACAACTGTCTTTAAAAATGAAAAGAGTAATATTATATGAAATCAACTTTCCCCAACTAAGAAGAAAAGTTCAAATACAGTGCAAATAAAGGGATTTCTCTGTAGTCTGAAATGGTTGCCTTACTTGGCTATAAATCTGCCTCAAAAAATGCCTGGGGTCTTGCTTGCAGGGTTGTAATGAAGTTACACTGCCTGAATGAAAATTTAAAAAACAAATTAGGGCAGAGGACCTTGCCAGCTATCCATGATTCGTTGCAGTGTTTATCAGTAGCCCATATGGGGTGATTCATGATGAGAACACCAAATCTCTTTGTCTCAGGCTGCCATGTTTCACTTTAGTGTCAAAGTATCAGAAGAAATGAATGCTAAGTTATAAGAGTCACAGTTAGTGTCAGATACATTTGTAACACGGACAGAGAAAGTGGCAGCTTGGAAAACTTGTTACACAGCCCCTGGTGACTTGCTTGATAGAGTTCTTACCTTCTGACTGATTCAACAGCAGAAACACACCTTCATGTGTGGTGACCTCACTGATTTTGAGAGTGTCTTCTACAGGGCTGCGTGTATTAAAGTACTCTGTGAGAAAATCAGAGTATACAATTACCCACTGGTTACTGTATAAAATGAAGTTCCTCAAAATTCAAACTTTATTTTTTAAAGAATTACACAGCAAGAACTCGTGAATTAAAATTATTAATTTGAACACTGTGATAATGCAGACCAAGATCTATAATCTTTCCTATTATTTATAACTAAAGATAATACATTTATACCAATTATATATTATATATTATGTTATATCAACATTATCAATTTTTAGAAGAATTGCTTTGTATACTTTCATGGAAATAAAAACTCTAGTCACTCAAAGCAATTTAGGTACATTTTCATAAATTTTTAACTTAAAATAATTTTAATCAATATATTTATATTTAAATTCCTTATTAACTTAACTGAATTTATTCAAAATAAAACAATTTCCTATTTTGAAGAAAAAGTATCAGAGTTGCAAGATTGACAATTTAACCATCAACTCCTCTATCCTATGTACCCAAGCCACATTTTTCTCACACATAAGATCTTTGTACACACATAATACTGAAATGGAAGTTGTAGAATTTGAAAAACAAAATTAGAAAACAAGGTTACAAGTAGAAGGGGCAAAGGTGAATGCAGTGACAGATTTCCTCTTCTTGTGCTCTACAATCACTGCAGATGGTGACTACAGACATGAAACTAGAAGCTGATTGCTTCTTGGAAGAAAAGCTATGACAGATCTAGACAGTGTGTTAAAAAGCAAATAAATAACTTTGCTGACAAAGGTCCACATAGTCAAGGCTATGGCCTTTCCAGTAGTCATGTACAGATGTGACAGCTGGACAATAAAGAAGGCTGAGTGCCGAAGAACTGTGGTGCTGGAGAAGACTCTTGAGAGTCCTTTGGAGAGCAAGAAGATCAAACTATTCAATCTTAAAGAAAATCAACCCTGAATATTCATTGGAAGGACTGATGCTGAAGCTCCAATACTTTGGCTACCTGATGGGAAGACCCAACTCATTGGAAAAGACCCTGATGCTGGGAAAGAGTGAAGGCAGAAGGAGAAGGGGGCAACAGAGAATGAGATAGTTGGATGGCATCACTGATTCAATGGACATGAACTTGGGCAAACTCTGGGAGATGGTGAAGGACAGGGAAGCCTGGCATGCTGCAGTCTATACGGCATGAAGAGTCCAATAAGACTTGGTGACTGAACAACAACAACAACTAATTAAGAAAAAAAAAAGGAGAGGGGTATCCAAATAATTAAATCAATATTAGTGCCAAACAGAAGTCTCATGTGAAGTAGAAGAAAGTGATCTTAAACAGTCAGAAGACCAAGCACATTCCATCAATGTATCAATTGACCCTTATTTTCAAAAGTAGCAAAACCTGATCCTGTTCAGAAGCAGCATACAAATAACAGGCCTGAAACTGTTCTCCCTAAGTTGTCTCCTAATGTAATCGTCTGATGCTTTTCCAAGTACAGAGAGAAGTTTCCAGGGTATTAAGATCTACAAAAATGACCCTATCATTTTCACATCTCAAATAGCAACTACAGAGAGATACAAATTAGAAGACTGCTCCTCTAACAACTCCTGTGGACCATATATATTTAAAGCCTCTCTGAAAACTGCCACTCACTTTTTCTCAGGATTGCATTCCAGTTGGTAAGTAACCAAAGAAATATACGTAGTAAATGTGAATGTGATTCCAGTTTAAGAATTACCTCAGTCAATTGTCATAAGTGGTTTTGAGTTTAAACATTTCTGATATTTGTGTAAACTATTACACTGTACATTCTAATTGGGTTGAGGGTGGATGATCTAAATACAGTCACTCAGTGTGTACTGCAGACTTTCTTCTTTGTACAGAAAGACCAAACCACTTTTAAAAAATATTTTTTAAAGATTTCTATATGATGCTAATTTATTATCAGACACAAATCTATTTTGTTGTTTTAATGACAAAAATAAATTATTATAACCAAGAGGTTGAGACAAAGTAAGTAGTTAATGTCCATCTATCTAAACTCATTTTTCTGCTTCTTTATTTCTCTCAAATGTCGCTGCCACTCAGGAACAAAGTCGTAATGCTACCTTTTCACTCCTTCACCATCAGCCAAGTAATTGACATATTACAGTTAACAATTTCTTTACATCTTTTGAGACCATCTCCTTTCCATCTTTCACTGTGTCTCTCTATCTGTATATAAAAGCCTCACTTCTAAGCTACTAAAATAATTTTATATTTGAATTTATTGACTGCAGTTCCTTAATGCCTATTTAAGCTTCTTTAAATACCATGCAAGGTTACCGTACAAGGTTATGGCTCAAAATTTTAGATAATATCCCACTGATGAGTTTCCAGGCTATGTCCAAGATTGTTTGTCTTTTAATCATAGTGTTTAAGTTCATTATGCAAAATTTGATTTGTATTATGATCAGTATCTCCTAATATCCACCTTGATTGCTCCTTTGACCCATAGGAGCTATTAAGGGCTTCACGATGCTGTCCATGTTCCAATTCTTGGCCAGGTGATGGTTATATAGTCTGTACTCACTATACACTGATCTGCACACATAGAGGTATATCTAAGCTTACACACTTTTCTGTACTAAGTTATACTTCAATTTATTTTTTTTAAGTTTTTTTGAACAGCGAACTAAATAGCTAAAGAATATAAATGCTAAATAAGTTAATGGGTTGTTGAGAGGTTAGGAGGAAAAGCCTGGTTCCAGGCAATGGACATGTTACACGAATCAGAAAACTTCCTGAGAATGATTCCAACTAATGGAAATGAGAATTTAAAAGTGTACAGAATAAGGCAATGTTGATGCAGACCTAATGAATATATTATTTAACTTTAAAGTACAAAATCCAGAGTTGTATTCTATAAAATAAAATAACAAATTTCAAAATTTAACATCATATGCTAGGGATTAAATCCAGGTCTTCTGCATTGCTGACAGATTCCTTACTGTCTGAGCCAACAAGGAGGCCTGAATAAATATTTAATAAGCATTTTATTGTATAATATTAACTCTTTCTAAGTATATTTCTTAATTTTCAAATACATTAGTTCTTTCTGATTTATCTTTGGTATTTGGCAGGGGCTTACAACCAGCATGGGAACACTAGCAGCACCAATCTTGGAAGATCCCCCTTGATATAAGCTTTCTTGGAAATCACCATTAACCCTACCATAGAGCCCATACACCACAGGGCTGGGTCACCTCAGGCCAAATAACTAACAGAGAAGGAATGTAACCCCACAAATCAGTAGGTAATTGGATTAAAGCTTTACTGAGCAAGGCCCTGCCCACCAGACTAAGACCCAGCCATCCATTGCAAGTCCCTCCCATCAGGAACTTACACAAGCTCCTTAGCCTCCTCCATCAGAGGGCAGACAGAAGAAGCAAGAAAAACCACAATCCCACAGTGCCTAGAACAAAAACCACATTACAAAAAGTTAATCAGGATGAAAAAGAAGAAAGCAATGTCCCAGATGAAGGGGAAAGATAAACAACCCCCCCCCCAAAAAAAAAAAACAACTAAATGTAATGGAGATAAGCAACCTTCCAGAAAAAGAATTCTGAATAATGATAGTGAAGATGACCCAGAATCTGGGGGAAAAAATGGAGAAGAAGATGCAATAAATGTTTATCAAATACCTAGAAGACCTAAAGAACAAACAAACAGAGATGAACAATACACTAGAAGGAATCTATAGCAGAATAACTGAGGCAGAAGAACAAATAAATGACCTGCAGGACAAAATGGTGGAAATCACTGCTGCAGAACAGAATACAGAAAAAAGAATGAAAAGAAATGAAGACAGCCTAAGAGACCTCTTGGACAACATTAAATGCACCAACGTTCACATTTTAGAGATCCCAGAAGGAGAAGAGAGAGAGAAAGGACCTGAGAAAATATTTGAAGAGATAATAGCTGAAAATTTCCCTAACATGGGAAAGGAAATAGTCAACCAAGTCCAGGAAGCACAGAAAGTACCAGACAGGATAAACCCAAGGAGGAACACAATGAGACACATAGTAATCGAACTGACAAAAATTAAAGACAAAAATAAAATATTAAGAGCAACAAGGGAAAAATGACATTACAAAGGAACTCCTACCAGATTATCAGCTGATTTCTCTCCACAGAAACACTACAAGCCAGAAGGGAATGGCATGCTATATTTAAAGTAACAAAAGGGAAGAACCTGCAACCAAGAATACCCTACCCAGCAAGACTCTCATTCAGATTTGATGGAGAAATTAAAAGCTTTTCCAATAAGCAACAACTAAGGGAATTCAGCACCACCAAACCAGCTTTACAACAAATGCTGAAGGAACTTCTCTAGACAGAAAACAAGACAAGGAAAAGACCTAAAGAAAAAGAACTCATAACAATTAAGAAAATGGTAATAAGATCATAGATATCAATAATTGCCTTAAATGTAAATGGATTAAATGCACCAATCAAAAGACATAGACCAAACTGTATGTAATTATTTTATATTGTTAGGTTGATCGTGTTCCCATTATGACTTGAAATTGTAATTATCTTTTCTTTTTTGTCTGACTACTGATTGTGAAAACTAATAAACATCTTTTACTATTATGATTATGCAACTATTACTTAATAACATTGTATCATGATTGGTCAATAGAAAATAAAGTTCTAAATCACCAAAATTACCATTAAATGGAAAAACCTGTAATCACTTTTTAATATCCAGATCATATCAGAATTATCTTGAAATTTTTTGAAAAATACAAATGACCAGATACTGTTTTGTTCTTTTTTCTTTTCTCCAAAGCTCCAGATACCATCTGACCTGCCTCTTGAGAAACCTGTATGCAGGTCAGGAAGCAACAGTTAGAATTGGACGTGGAACAGCATACTGGTTCCAAATAGGAAAAGGAGTTGTCAAGGCTGTATATTGTCATCCTGCTTATTTAACTTATATCAGAGTACATCATGAGAAATGCTGGGCTGGAGGAAGCACAAACTGGAATCAAGATTGTCGGGAGAAATATCAATAACCTCAGATATGCAGATGACACCACCCTCATGGCAGAAAGTGAACTAAAGAGCCTCTTGATGAAAGTGAAAGAGGAGAGTGAAAAAGTTGGCTTAAAGCTCAACATTCAGAAAATGAAGATCATGGCATCCAGTCCCATCACTTCATGTCAAGTAGATGGGGAAACAGTGGCTGACTTTATTTTCTGGGCTCCAAAATCACTACAGATGGTGATTACAGCCATAAAATTAAAAGACACTTACTCCTTTGAAGGGAAGTTATGACCAACCTGGATAGCATATTAAAAAGCAGAGACATTACTTCGCCAACAAAGGTCCATCTAGCCAAGGCTATGGTTTTTCCAGTGGTCATGTATGGATGTGAGAGTTGGACTATAAAGAAAGCTGAGTGCCTAAGAATTGATGCCTTTGAACTGTGGTGTTGGAGAAGACTCTTGAGAGTCCCTTGGACTGCAAGGAGATCCAACTGGTCCATCCTAAAGGAGATCAGTCCTGGCTGTTCAGTGGAAGGACTGATGTTGAAACTGAAAATCCAATACTTTGGCTACCTGATGCGAAGAGCTGACTCATTTGAAAAGACCCTGATGCTGGGAAAGATTGAGGTCAGGAGGAGAAGGGGACGATAGAGGATGAAATGGTTGGATGGCATCACCGACTCAGTGGACATGGGTTTGGGTAGACTCTGGGAGCTGGTGATGGACAGGGAGGCCTGCTGTGGTTCATGGGGTTGCAAAGAGTCAGACACAACTGAGTGACTGAACTGAACTGAACTGATGCTTTCTCACAAATATGATTGATCACTTTAAATTATTTATCTTTTTGTAAGTAAATAAGTTTCACTTCCTATACATTGGTATGCATAGTCAATCAGTCAGTTCACTCACTCAGTCATGTCTGACTCTCTGCAACCTAAACTCGATCTTATGGAAATGATAAGAAACATAGGCAATTAATAATGGTTTTATGGGCTGGAGCTTTCCACCTATGGACTTATTTCCATGGCCTCTTTGACCTCACTTGAACTAATTTCTAGCTTTCAATCTCTTAAAACATATTACAAGAATACATGATAGAGTCAGGAAAATAAGAACTCCTGGAATAAAAAGAAAACCTAAACACTTAGAGAATTGTTCCCCTCCAAAGAAAAAAGACTGGACATTATATACATCTGAAGCAGAAATACTAGGATCAGATCAGATCAGATCAGTCGCTCAGTCGTGTCCGACTCTTTGCGAGGATACTCAGACTAAAATTTTAAAAATGAGTTATGTTAGCAAATACAAATTTCAAAGAGAATAATGAACTGATTTATAAATAGCCAGGTGAAAATATTAGTTGTAAATATATAACTAATATGTATATTATATATATAACTATATATTATATATAACTAATATATTTAAATATATAACTATATATTATATATAGCTATATATTTAAATATATAACTATATATTATATATAACTAATATACATATAACTATATATTACATATAACTAATATATATATAACTATATATCACATATAACTAATATATTTATATGTATAACTATATATTATATAACTAATATATTTATATAACTATATTTTATATATAACTATATTTTATATATAACTGTATATATATTATATATATTATACATAACTATATATTATATATCAGAGAAGGCAATGGCACCCCACTGGACAGAGGAGCCTGGTAGGCTACAGTCCATGGGATCACTAGAGTCAGACATGACTGAGCGACTTCACTTTCACTTTTTACTTTCATGTATTGGAGAAGGAAATGGCAACCCACTCCAGTGTTCTTGCCTGGAGAATCCCAGGGACAGCAGAGCCTGGTGGGCTGTCATCTCTGGGGTCGCACAGAGACGGACACGACTGAAGCGACTTAGCAGCAGCAGCAGCAGCATATATTATATATAACTATATATTGCATATATTAAAAATATAATTATATATTATATATAAATATATAACTAATGTAAGTATAATAAAAAGATTAACGGGGACAGTAGACAAAATTTAGCTGAGGATCAAGTTCAGTTGATCATATTAAGAAACTCTCTCAGAAGAAAATAGGATAAAGAAAGATAAAAGGTAAAATTTAAGAGGTGTGGAAGATAAAAGTAGAAACAACATTTAGATAAAATAAATTGTCCAGAAAAATGAAAAGGATTTGTTAATTCCTTAAGGATTCATTCCTTAAATGAAAGGATAACCTAAATCATAAAAGGAGAAGTAAAGTGCCATAAAGAACTACTAACATACAACAATAATAAGGAAGTACTTACCTTATAAGTTACTATAAAATATTATAACTATGATGGAGTAGTACTGGTGAAGGGATAGACTAAATTGATCATGGAGCCCAGTGAGAGCCTACAGTCAGACTCACATTTAGTTAAAACTTTGAGAAATAATACCAGTTGAATGGAAAATCACTAGAAAAATAAGAAATTATTCAACAAATGGAGTTTAAAAAAATTTCTAACTCATCTCACACAGAAAAATAAACACTAACTGACTTAATAATTTGAATATGAAAAGAATTTTTTTAATATGTAGAAAAAAATATAGTGTGTATCTCTCTGACTTTGGAAATATACTTAAATACAAAATTAATCAGAAAGGAAAATAATAAACATATCATTAAATTTAAAATTAATTTCTTAAAAAACATCTAAAGAAAGAGAAAGACACTATTAAAGAAAAGATATTTATAATACATATTCACAAAAAATGTGTAGAGCAATACATAATATGTAATATTAAAAAACTAGTGAGACAATAGAAGAAAGTTACTAACCATGAATGAATAGTATACAATATTTATGATTCAAATCTTATTAAGAGATGTTCAATTTCATTATTAAGCAAAAAAAAAAAAAAAAAAAACATAAAAGAGATACCAGTTTAAAAAATTTGAGTAGCATAGTCTAAATCGGCTGACCTTATCAAAGGCTTGAGGGTCTGTACACAGTTTGTATTGTTTAAAGTTTATAGTGAAAGTTTTCAATAATTTTTTTCTAAAACAATTTGGCAATATTTTATAAAGTTGAATCTCATAAAACAACAACTTCAGGTACTGTAAAACAGAAAACATGAATAAGATTTTTTTATGGCAGTGATCTATGCATTACTAGAAAACCATAAAAATTGAAATTCTCATTGACTGAAAATAGATAAAAAATAAAGTATACCAAATAAAGTATACTGATTCAATAATATACAAAAGTAAAAATAAATGAACAGCAGGCATACTCAACAATGATAAATCTTTTTAACATATTTGTGATGGAAGAGAAATTCTGAGTAGAAAATATGTGCCATATTTCTTTTATATAGATTGAAAACAAGTAAAAACTAACCATAATTTTTTCTTCATAAATTATATATGTGAAAAAATGACAGTAATAATAGTTATTTCTAAAGGAAAGTCTTAGGGATGAATTAGAGAAGGTTTATAGAATTTACCTGCAAGTAATAAAGAGTGCAACTAATTTTGAGGTTGGACAGTATGTTCATGATGATTGAATATACTATGAAGTATGTGAATGAAATATCAAAATTCATCATTAAAAAAGTTATGGATATATCCATATATCATGAACCAAATATTGTTATAAATTCAGTTCTATGTATCCAAGCTTCAGTTAAGGATAAAAGGAATCAAGGGAAAATAAACTCATTTGTGTTTTCAAATTCCTAGTTTTTGGCTAATTAATAATGAGCTTTTGTCTCTCAATCTGAAAACCCAATGATGTTCTCACTCATTAAATCACATCCGGAAATTTCTATACATAATTATTTTTAAAGCATTTCAGTGGTTAGAGTGGTCTACCTACCTGTGTGTAATATATTTTTAGATTAGAAAAGCAATGAATAGAAACTATAACTTGAAAATATTATGATTATATATGCCATTTATTTATACTGTAGCTTAAAGGTTCACTTAGAGAATAAGCAAGCCACAACTAATTTAGTATCCCTTTACAAGTGATGAGAGCCTAGATTCTACATAACTTTAAAGGACTGATCAAAATTTAGGGGATAAAAGGAATTATGTAATATTAATTCATTTTTTTTCTTTGATGTCATTTGGCAAAACAGTATACAGTCATAACTTGTCTTATTACATTTTGCTTTATTGTTCTTCACAGACCATTTTTTTTTGTATATAAATTGAAGTTTTGTGACTAGCCTACATCAAGTCTATTAGTGCCATTTTTTTAACTGCATTTACTCACTTCGAATCTCTGCCATATTTTAGTAATTCTTTCAATATTTAAAAATTTTCATTATTATTATATTTGTTATGGTAATGTGTAATCAGTGATCTTTGATATTAGTATTGTAATTGTTTTGGGGCACCACAAACTGAACCCAGATAAGACAGTAAACTTAACTGATTAATGTGTGTGTTCTGATTTCTCCACCAACTGGCCATTCCCTTTTTCTTCCTCTCCACAAGCCTCTCCATTTCCTGAGATACAATAATATCGAAAGCAGGACATTTAATAATCCTTCAGTGGCCTCTAAGTGATCAAGTGAAGGGGAAAGTCATGCATCTCTCATCTTAATTCAAAAGCTCAAAATTATTAACTTAGTGTGGAAGACATGTCAAAAGCACAAAATACGCTAAGAGCTAGGCCCCTTGGGTTAAACAGGTAGACAGGTTGTAAATGCAAAATGAAAGTTCTTATTTTGAAAGAAATAAAGGTGTTACTTTTATATATAAAGAAAAAAATTATAAAGAAAATTAAGTGTTACTACCCCAATAAATGCTTGAATGATAAGAAAGCAAAACAAATTTATTGCTGATATGAAAAAAATTTTAGTAGTCTAGATAGATTAAACCAGCCACATTCCCTTAAACCAAAGCCTAATCTAGAGCAAGGCCTCAACTCTCTTCAATTTTATGAAGGCTGAGAGAGGTGAGGAAAACGCAGAAAAAAAATTGCAAGGTAACAGAGGTTGTTTCATGTGGTTTAAGGAAAGAAGCTGTCTATAGAACACAAAAGTACATATAAAAGTACAAGGTGAAGCAGCCAAATGCTAAGCTTGCACCAAGTTATCCAGAAGATCTAGCTAAGACAATTCATGAAGGTGGCTACACTAAACAACATATTTTCAATGTAAACAAAACAGTCTCAATTAAAAAAAAAAAAAAAAGATGCTACCTAGGGCTTTTATGGAGAAGGCAATGGCACCCCACTCCAGTACTCTTGCCTGGAAAATCCCATGGGCGGAGGAGCCTGGTAGGCTGCAGACCATGGGGTCGCTAAGAGTTGGACATGACTGAGCGACTTCACTTTCACTTTTCACTTTCACGCATTGGAGAAGGAAATGCCAACCCACTACAGAGTTCTTGCCTGGAGAATCCCAGGGAGGGGGGAACCTGGTGGGCTGCCATCTATGGGGTCGCAGTGTCGGAAACCACTGAAGCGACTTAGCAGCAGCAGCAGCAGGACTTTTATAGCCATAAAGAAGTCAATGTCTGGCTTTAAAACTTCAAATGATCTTGTAAGGGGTGAATAATGCAGCTGGTGACTTTAAGCTGAAGTCAGCACTAATTTACTATTGTGAAAATCCTAGGGTCCATAAGAATTATGCTAAATTTACTCTGCTTGTGCTCTATAAATGGAACACTAAAGCCTACATAACAGCAAATCTGTTTATAGCATGGTTTACTGAATATTTTAAGCCCATTGTTGAGACTTACAGCTACTGCTCAATGACAATGAACCTTGTCACTCAAAAGCTCTGATGGAATTATAAGACAAGATGAATGCTATTTCCATGCCTGCTACTAATAACACAACATCCACTGTACAGCCCATGGATCAAGGTGCCATTTCAACTTTCATGCTTTATTATTAAAGAAATACATTTCACAAGGCCATAGTTGCTATAGATAATGATTCCTCTGATGGATATGGCAAAAGTAAATTTAAAATCTTCTGAAAATGATTCACCATTCTAAGAAGTCATGAAGAACACCCATGATTCATGGGAAGACGTCAAAATATCAACAATCTCAGGAGTTTGAAAGAAGTTGATTCCAACCCCACAGGTGACTTTGAGGGGGTTCAGTTCAAGGCTTCAATGGAGAAAGTAACTGCAGATGTGGTAGAAATATAGCAAGAGAACTAGAATTAGACATGGAGCCTAAAGATGTGACCAAATCAACTGTTATCTCTCAATAATGGATGAAGAATTGCTACCTGTGGAAGAGCAAAGAAAGTGGTTTCTTGAGATGGAATATATTTCTGGTTAAGATTCTTTGAAGGTTGGTAAAATGACAAGAAGGGGAGATTTAGAATATTACAGAAACTTAGTTGATAAAGCAGCTGCAGGCTTCAAGAGGATTGACTCCAGTTTTGAAAGAAATTCTCTGTAGGTAAGTGCTATCATCAAACGGCAGTGCATGCCACAGAGAAATTACTTACTAAAGAAAGACTCAATCAATGTGGCAGACTTCATTGTTGTTTTATTTTAAAAATTCACAGTCAACCTAACATTCAGCAACTATTATCCTGAATAACCCTCAGGCACTGACCTGGACTTCCCAGGTGGTGCTAGTGGTAAAGAACCCCGCCTGCCAATACAGGAAACAGAGTCGCAGGTTCGATCCCTGGGTTGGAAAGATCCCCTGGAGGAGGAAATGGCAACCCACTCCAGTATCCTTGCTAGGAGAATCCCATGGACAAAGGAACCTGGCAGGCTATAGCCCAACAGGGTAGTACAGAGGTGGACACTACGGAAGTTACTTAGCACATTGACCTTAAGGTAAGGCTTGTACGTGCATGTTCAGTTGTGTTCAACTCTGTGACTCCATGAACTGTAACCCGTCAGGTTCTGGAGTGGAGAGTACTCCAGAATACTGGAGTGCATTGCCATCTCCTACTCCAGAGAATCTTCCTGATCCAGGGATCAAACCCGTCACCTGCAGCAAGCAGATTCTTTACCACTGCACCACCTGGGAAGTGTCTAATGTAAGACTGCTGCTGCTGCTGCTGCTAAGTCGCTTCAGTCGTGTCCGACTCTGTGTGACCCCATACACGGCAGCCCACCAGGCTCCCCCGTCCCTGGGATTCTCCAGGCAAGAACACTGGAGTGGGTTGCCATTTCCTTCTCCAATGCATGAAAGTGAAAAGTGAAAGTGAAGTCGCTCAGTCATGTCCGACTTTTCGCGACCCCATGGTCTGCAGCCTACCAGGCTCCTCCACCCATGGGATTTTCCAGGTAAGAGTACTGGAGTGGGGTGCCACTGCCTTCTCCAGGGTAAGACTAACCATCAGTGTAAATGTTATGGTTTGCTAAAGTCTCAGATAACAGTTATCCTAAATTAAGGTATGCACACTTTTTTTAGATTTAATGCTATTGCATAATTAATGTGTCATGCCATAGTGTAAAAATAACTTCTATATGCACTGGGAAACTAAGTTTGTGAGGTTAGCTTTATTGTGATATTTACTTTATTGTGGTGGTCTGGAAGCGAACTCACAGTACCTTCAGTTCAGTTCAGTTCAGTTGCTCAGTCGTGTCTGACTCTTTGCAACCCCATGAATCACAGCACGCCAGGCCTCCCTGTCCATCACCAACTCCCGGAGTTCACTCAGACGCACGTCCATTGAGTCAGTGATGCCATCCAGCCATCTCATCCTCTGTCATCCCCTTCTCCTCCTGCCCCCAATCCCTCCCAGCATCAGGGTCTTTTCCAATGAGTCAACTCTTCGCATGAGGTGGCCCAAGTATTGGAGTTCCAGCTTTAGCATCAGTCCTTCCAAAGAACACCCAGGACTGATCTCCTTTAGAATGGACTGGTTGGATTTCCTTGCAGTCCAAGGCACTCTCAAGAGTCTTCTCCAACACCACAGTTCAAAGGCATCAATTCTTCCGTGCTCAGCTTTCTTTACAGTCCAACTCTCACATCCATACATGACCACTGGAAAACCCATAACCTTGACTAGATGGACCTTTGTTGGCAAAGTAATGTCTCTGCTTTTTAATATGCTGTTAAGGTCTGCTATAAATAAGGACCACAATAGTATTCATTGCTGACTTATCAACCTCTCCAAAAAGGATTTTGCTGATAGTCAATTTCACATCAAAATGTGTTACAATAAATAGAAATTTATGCATGATACCATAGATGGATCCTTATTTGAGTTTAATTATGTGAATGGAGTCTACTAAAGATTTCTAAATGCCGGTTACTGCCCTACAACTCGAAACCCATCTGAAACCTCTTGACGACAAACTCTTGGCTTTTTGATGATTTAACTATGAACTCTGGTAAGTGTGATCATATAGAAAATGGCTATTCTTGATAAGTCTGTAAATATTTACCTTAAAAAAGATGAGCCTGGTTTCATTGGAGGAAAAAGGGAGAAGATATGAGGACACATCAGGATAACATTTCCTTATTTTCTGTTTTCAAAACAGAGCTATACTTGCAGAAAAGAGATTTCTCAGTTTCAAGAAGTAAATTTAATCTTTTGTCTAAAATATTAAAAATGTGGATGAGCAAATACTTACCCAAGTAATTCAGCTAAGGTCTATGAGATGTTTACACTTCCCTGGTGGCTCAGATGGTAAAGCGTCTGCCCACAATACAGGAGAGCTGGGTTCAATCCGTGGGTCTGGAAGGTCCCCTGGAGAAGGAAATGGCAACCCACTCTAGTACTCTTGCCTGGAAAATCCTACGGACGGAGGAGGCTGGTAAACTATAATCCATGGGGTCGCAAAGAGTTGGACACGACTGAGCGACTTCACTTTCACTTTCTATGAGTTGTTGTTCTTTTTTTAATCCCCAAAACTTAAAATCATTGATGAGTTATCCAAAAGTAGTTACCTCTTCAAAGTTTTAATAATTTTACTTCTGGTAAGGCAGGAAACCATGATTACAGTGTTAATCATTTAAGTTCCCTAGTATCACCAGAATCTTTCCTTTTCCGTACATCAGATGAATTCTATACCCAACCAGCAGGAGGTATCTAATTTAAAATTTAGGAAAGAATAGAAAAAAAATAACATCTAGGTGTGACATGAGAATAGGAAACAAAAAAACCGAGACTGCATGCGTTAAAGAAAACTCAGAAGGAATTTTTATGTGGTTGAAATTTCCCACCATCATCACTAGGGAAGCTGATGCAAATGTCTATGGTCAGTTCCCTCACACATGTACACACACACACACACACAGACCAATATACCAAAATAAAAAATTAAATTCCTACATTTTGTTCTACTCTACAGAACTGGAAGGAAAGATGAAAAGGAACAAAGGAAGGAAAGAAACTATGAAGGTGAGCACAGTGGATAGTAAGGATGAGGCTCTCAGTGCTTAGGTTTCAGCTCTGCCTACATGCATATATCTAAAGCTATTATACATAATTATAAATAGTAATACTACTATAAAGTGCTTTCTGATCATTGATATAGTTATAAATGTTAGACATATAGACTATCATAAGTGTCATCTACAAAGTTTCTCCTGTTGCAGAATAGGAAATTAACATACCAAGATGCTAACTTTTCCAAGATCCTAGATATATTTAATGTCAATGACCCAAGTCTCACAATTCCAAAGCCAGTGATCTTTCTACTACATCAGTTTATTCAGGGATCACTAAAATATCTATAGAGATATATGAAATTGAAGCAGTATTTCTGAAGGAAGACAGTAATAGACAATAATGAATTTGTAAATGTTTGTCTTGCTCATTTTGACAGAAATGAAAACTCAGTATGGCCATTGGTGAGATTGTGTGACAGAGGTTTGATTTAGCCAGTTTCACAGCCCTAGCTATTACAAATTGCTTTATGAACCCATTACTGCTTCTATCTTTATTAAATAGATTGAAATATTTTCTGTGTCTATAGCTGCCTGAATTTTACTATTGCTCCTGTATTATTGCCAATTCAATTAGTGTGCTGATTATGTTATGCATAAAATTGACTAGAGGTACCAGGGACAGGTAGAAATTATATGTTTTGGTTAAAAAAGTTATCTTATTATAAATATTCATCTAAAAATAAGTTTCCTAGAGTTGTGAGAGTCTAGAGAATATTTGGTATTTGGTTTTATCAAAATGGCATTGGGCAATTGTTTTTATTTTTTAAGCATGTATATCATGTTTATTAAGTTTTGCCAAGAGAACGCACTGGTCATAGCAAACACCCTCTTCCAACAACACCAGAGAACACTCTACACGTGGACATCACCAGATGGTCAACACCAAAATCAGATTGATTATATTCTTTGCAGCCGAAGATGGAGAAGCTCTATACAGGCAGCAAAAACAAGACCAGGAGCTGACTGTGGCTCAGATCATGAACTCCTTATTGCCAAATTCAGACTGAAATTGAAGAAAGTAGGGAAAACCACTAGACCATTCAGGTATGACCTAAATCAAATCCCTTATGATTATACAGTGGAAGTGAGAAATAGATTTAAGGGACTAGATCTGATAGATAGAGTGCCTAATGAACTATGGACAGAGGTTTGTGACATTGTACAGCAGACAGGGATCAAGACCATCCCCATGGAAAAGAAATGCAAAAAAGCAAAATGGCTGTCTGGAGAGGCCTTACAAATACCTGTGAAAATAAGGGAAGCAAAAAGCAAAGGAGAAAAGGAAAAATATAAGCATCTGAATGCAAAGTTCCAAACAATAGCAAGGAGAGATATGAAAGCCTTCCTCAGCGATCAGTGCAAAGAAATAGAGGAAAACAACAGAATGGGAAAGACTAGAGAGCTCTTCAAGAAAATTAGGAGATACCAAGGGAATATTTCATGCAAAGATGGGCGCGATAAAGGGCAGAAATGGTATGGACCTAACAGAAGCAGAAGATTAAGAAGAGGTGGCAAGAATACATAGAAAAACTGTACAAAAAAGATCTTCATGACCAAGATAATCACGATGGTGTGATCACTCACCTAGAGCCAGACATCCTGGAATGTGAAGTCAAGTGGGCCTTAGGAAGCATCACTACAAACAAAGCTAGTGGAGGTTATGGAATTCCAGTTGAGCTATTTCAAATCCTGAAATACTGTGAAAGTGCTGCACTCAATATGCCAGCAAATTTGGAAAACTCAGCAGTGGCCACAGGACTGGAAAAGGTCATTTTTCATTCAAATCCCTATGATTATACAGTGGAAGTGAGAAATAGATTTAAGGGACTAGATCTGATAGATCTAGTCACAGGACTGGCCACAGGACTGGAAAAGGTCATTTTTCATTCAAATCCCTATGATTATACAGTGGAAGTGAGAATGGCAAAGAATGCTCAAACTACCGCACAATTGCACTCATCTCACATGCTAGTAAGGTAATGCTCAAAATTCTCCAAGCCAGGCTTCAGCAATACGTGAACCGTGAACTTCCAGATGTTCAAGCTGGTTTTAGAAAAGGCAGAGGAACCAGAGATCAAATTGCCAACATCCATTGGATCATCGAAAAAGCAAGAGAGTTCCAGAAAAACATCTATTTCTGCTTTATTGACTATGCCAAAGCCTTTGAGTGTGTGGATCACAATAAACTGTGGAAAATTCTGAAAGAGATGGGGATACCAGACCACCTGACCTGCCTCTTGAGAAATCTGTATGCAGGTCAGGAAGCAACAGTTAGAACTGGTCATGGAACAACAGACTGGTTCCAAATAGGAAAAGGAGTATATCAAAGCTGCACATTGTCACCCTGCTTATTTAACTTATATGCAGAGTACATCATGAGAAATGCTGGGCTGGAGGAAGCACAAGCTGCAATCAAGATTGCCAGGAGAAATATCCATAACCTTAGATATGCAGATGACACCACCCTTATGGCAGAAAGTGAAGAGGAACTCAAAAGCCTCTTGATGAAAGTGAAAGTGGAGAGTGAAAAAGTTGGCTTAAAGCTCAACATTCAAAAAACAAAGATCATGGCATCTGGTCCCATCACTTTATAGGAAACAGACGGGGAAACAGTGGAAACAGTGGCTGACTTTGTTTTTCTGGGCTCCCAAATCACTGCAGATGGTGATTGCAGCCATGAAATTAAAAGACGCTTACTCCTTGGAAGAAAAGTTATGACCAAAGAAAGTGAAAGTGAAAGTGAAGTCACTCAGTCCTGCCCAACTCTTAGTGACCCCATGGACTGGAGCCTACCAGGATCCTCCGTCCATGGGATTTTCCAGGCAAGGGTACTGGAGTGGAGTGCCATTGCCTTCTCTGAAGGCAACCTAGATAGCGTATTCAAAAGCAGAGACATTACTCTGCCAACAAAGGTCTGTCTAGTCAAGGCTATGGTTTTTCCAGTGGTCACGTATGGATGTGAGAGTTGGACTGTGAAGAAAACTGAGTGCTGAAGAATTGATGCCTTTGAACTATGGTGTTGGAGAAGACTTTTGAGAGTCCCTTGGACTGCAAGGAGATCCAACCAGTCCATTCTAAAGGAGATCAGTCCTGGGTGTTCATTGGAAGGACTGATGCTGAAGCTGAAACTCCAATACTTTGGCCACCTCATGCAAAGAGTTGACTCATTGGAAAAGACTCTGATGCTGGGAGGGATTGGGGGCAGGAGAAGAAGGGGATGACAGAGGATGAGATGGCTGGATGGCATCACGGACCTGATGGACGTGAGTTTGAGTGAACTCAGGGAGCTGGTGATGGACATGGAGGCCTGGCATGCTGCAATTTATGGGGTCACCAAGAGTCAGACATGACTAAGCGACTGAACTGAACTGAACTGAGGTGTCTTACATTAATTAAAACTAGGATATAAATATTTTCTCCTCAAAAAATTATACTATTAATTTTCCCTTATTTAACTTGTGAAATTATTTCTGAGTATGTATGAAGGAGACTCAGGTTAAATGTATGATGTCAATAATACCATTGAGAACTTGAAAGAATTCAACAAATGTTAATTCATTAACTCTCAATTTGCTTTTTATATAAAATATTAACCATGCCCTTCAAATCCTAACATTTCTTTTATGATTTCATTATGGGCTTCCCTGATACCTCAGTTGGTAAAGAATCTGCCCACAATACAGGAGACTTTGGTTCGATCCCTGGGTTGGGAAGATCCCCTGAAGAAGAGAAAGGCTACCCACTCCAGTATTCTGGCCTGGAGAATTCAGTGGATTCTATCGTCCATGCGGTCACAAAGAGTCAGACACGACTTTCACTTTATGTCTTATTGAATTCAATAGCTTTCTCACTTTAATCCAGGAAGGTCCATCTTTTCTAATTTTTGCCTATATGCCATGCTCTTAATATAAGATTAACTAACCATTAGGAACCAATTAATGGGAATCAGTTTATTGTCAAATATTTTTATTACATTATAACTCTAGATGATTGATAAAAAATTAAATAATCATGTTTGTTAATATTTTTGATAGGACAAATAATCATTCAAACCAAAAATCTACCTTCAACTTTAAAGCAATTCTCATTATGATAAAAATATGCTAACACAGTTTCATAAGTGTCATACAGTCAAAATTGAATGAATGCCTATGGAAATATACAGGGAATAGTAAGCAAAGTTCCTATGTTCAGAAATTCAATTCTGATTGGCATGCAATGTCAAGGTCTGCGAAAATTAGTCTTTTCCATTCATAAGCAATGGTTATTCACAAATTTTAACTAGCTCACACACATTCCCATCTTAATTTAAAAATTAGTTTAAGAAATTGCCTATGCCATTATTTCAGGCTATACTCATTTCCTTACTAATTATGATATTCTTTGAAAAAGGCAAATGTCTTCAGTGTTTATTTTATATTTGTTTTGAGGACAGTACTTTTTCTTAATATGACCACCAAAACAAATGTTTTTTAAAAAAAGGTTTAAAAAACCCTCTTTTCTTCTAAATAACATACATAAAGCCTTGGTAGTAGATTTTTTCACGCAGTCTTTTTTGTCAAAGTCCCCAATGACTTCTATAGAAAATATATGCACAAAAATGGGTACACAGTTTTTGTTTGCTTTATTTGCACACAAAATTTTCCTGATTCTTCTCTACAATTCTAAATTACTGTATGTTATTCTGTCTTGAAAAAATAAATAGCTCTATTATAGGTTGTATTTTGCCTTTGTTGAATTGGCAAGAAGAAAATGTGAGTGGACATTTATTTAAAGATCACTTTTAAATAACAAGATAATATGAATTGAATAAAAGAAAAACTTCACTATAATTTATTTTATTTTTTCATTTTCCCACAACTTTCTTGAGGAGGAGAATCCTGGTTTAGTACTTTTTCTTATTTTTCTTCCTCAGCCTATAGCACAGTGCTTGGCACATCATAGAGGTTCAAGAAATATTTGGTCATGTATATGTGAGTAAAAAATAATCTCTTATGTAATTAACCACACTCCAAGTGATCTCTTGTATGTGTCATTACCCATTCTTGTTTCAATTTTCATGGAAAAGTGACTACTGGAAATCCTTTTAAAAATTTTGCCCAGAATGACTCACATCTGAGTCAAATCAGAAGAACAATCAATTGGCACCCTCATAAGAGCTTTCAGATGTTAAAGGTGACAAAATGGGCAGAATTCATCCTAACAGATTATGGATACCATGTGTGACAGAATTAAGTGGAAAAATGTTCATAGAAATACTGAAGTGTAAGGCATGTCGTACCCATGTGGCTTGGCTGCAGGATACAATGAATTCACTGACATGATGGCAAAGTTGGGTGGCACATCACATATGGCATATGGCAGGCCTCTGCTTCAGCAAATGCATACCACATGCCAAAGTGTGGTGTAGTTTCTACAGATTACTGTTTCTTTTTGTTTCAAGTGTTTGAATAAGTATTAAAGTTTTTTAGCAACCCAAAAGAACACAAAAAGTCCAAACACATATTTTTAACTCATTCAACAGTGAATCTTTATATTAATGATTTGTCCACCTTAGGAACTGCATGTGCACATTATTTCTCAAAATATAAACTAAGAAGGGTACTACAAGGAAAAATTATCTCACATTTAGTCAAAACAAAAAGAATCACTTTCAAAATTTTGAGTGTACATATGCATACTAGTACATATGCTTTTACATTCTACTTCCATACATTCGTTTGTCACTTCTTTAACAAAGCTTCACTGAGTGCATATGCTAGGCACTATGACAGAGATCAAGCCGTGATCCTTCTTTCAAGGAATTTTCAGTCTAGGTAGGAAAAAATAAATAAAATGAAAATTAAACTACAGTGTAATAAGTACAGTAGAAATGGTAAAGGGGGAGAGGAGGTTTCATGAGAAAGGTAAAAAGTAGGTGGGAAGAATCTCAAAGTAGATGTCTCATGTGATTGTCTTCTTTGAAGAAAGTATGGATCAACCATTTAAGAAAGAAAAAAAAATGTTACAAGCAAAAGAAGAAATATTTGTAAAGGCAAAGAAACATACTAAGGTGTTATGTAAGTGCTGCAAGCAATTTAGCATTAATAGAGCATAGTGGATAGGAATATGGTAACATCTAGAAGTCAGGGGCCAGAAACACAGATATTATGTCGACATTAGATTTTAATACTGAAGTGGATAGAAAAACACAACAAAGTTTTAAGTAGATAGCAATGATCAGATTCACATGTTAAAGAGATAAATCTGCAGTATCACTGAAACTGGGTAAGATGGGTAAGAATACGATGACATCAAAGGTGGCTGCAGTTCTCTACATGGTGATTATCACCGAAGATGGAGCCCTGTCAACAACAGAACTGGCAGGACTCAGTAATCAACTGTAAGCTTTTAGTTCAGGGATAAAAATAGTTTATGATGACTTCAAGAGTTCTTGCTTGGTGAACTGATTAATGTATTGATAGGAAAAAGAGGAAGTGAGAAAGATTTAATAAATATCATCATATAAATGAAGTTTGGGAAATTCTGATATGATGGGTCTATGGGTTTATCCAGTTAGATCACTATAGTGAAGAATTTAATATGTGGATTTTATGTAAGAGGAAAGACTTATCCTCAGTTCAGTTCAGTCTCTCAGTAGTATCTGTCTCTTTGAGACTGCAGGGATTCCAGCACACCAGGCTTCCCTGTCCTTCACCAACTCCCGGAGCCTACTCAAACTCATGTCCATCGTGTCGGTGATGCCATCCAACCATCTCATCCTCTGTTGTCCCTTCTCCTACTGCCTTAAATCTTTCCCAACATCAAGGTCTTTTCCAATGAGTGGGTTCTTCCCATTAGGTGGCCAAAGTATTGGAGCTTCAGCTTCAGTCCTTCCAATGAATATTCAGGACTGATTTCCTTCAGGATGGACTGGTTGGATCTCCTTGCAGTCCAAGGGATTCTCAAGAGTCTTCTCCAACACCACAGGTCAAAAGCATCAATTCTTCGGTGCTCAGCTTTCTTTATAGTCCAACTCTCACATCCATACATGACTACTGGAAAAACCATAGCTTTGACTGGATGGACCTTTGCTGGCAAAGTAATGTCTCTGCTTTTTAATATGCTGTCCAGGTTGGTCATAGCTTTTCTTCCGAGCTTTTCTTCTGAGCCTTTTAACTTCATGGCTTCAGTCACCATCTGCAGTGATTTTGGGAGCCCCCCAAAATAAAGACTGTCACTGTTTCCATTGTTTCCCCATCTATTTGCCACTAGGTGATGGGATCAGATGCCATTGATCTTCATTTTCTAAATGTTGAGTTTTAAGCCAACTTTTCCCACTCTCCTATTTCACAGTCATCAAGAAGCTCTTTAGTTCTTCTTCTCTTTCTGCCATAAGGGTGCTGTAATCTGCATATCTGAGGTTATTGATATTTCTCCTGGCAATCTTGATTCCAGCTTGTGGTTCTTTCAGTCCACCGTTTCTCATGATGTACTCTGCATATAAGTTAAATAAGCAGGGTGACAATATACAGCCTTGATATATTCCTTTCCCTATTTGGAACCAGTCTGTTGTTCCATGTCCGGTTCAAACTGTTGTTTCTTGACCTGAATAGATTTCCCAGAACACAGGTCAGGTGATCTGGTATTCCCATCTCTTTCAGAATTTTCCACAGTTTGTTGTGATCCACACAGTCAAAGGCTTTGGCATAGTCAATAAAGAAGTAGATGTTTATCTGGAACTCTTGCTTTTTTGATGATTCAGCAGATGTTG
The DNA here is from genome assembly GCF_029378745.1 of Bos indicus. Classification (NCBI taxonomy): domain Eukaryota; kingdom Metazoa; phylum Chordata; class Mammalia; order Artiodactyla; family Bovidae; genus Bos; species Bos indicus. The sequence continues at coordinate 56,126,181 of NC_091768.1, read as the reverse complement.
GCAGTTCTATCTCTGGTTCCTCTGTCTTTTCTAAATCTAGCTTGAGTATCTGGAAGTTCATGGTTCACATACTGTTGAAGCCTGGCTTGGAGAATTTTGAGCATTATTTGCTAGCCTGTGAGATGAGTGCAATTGTGCAGTAGTTTGAGCATTCTTTGGCATTGCCTTTCTTTGGGATTGAAATGAAAACTGACCTTTTCCAGGCCTGAGGCCATTGCTGAGTTTTCCAAATTTGCTGGCATATTGAGTGCAGCACTTTCACAGCATCATCTTTTAGAAATTGAAATCGCTCAACTGGAATTCCATCACCTCCACTAGTTTGTTCATACTGATGCTTCCTAAGGCCCACTTGACTTTGCATTCCAGGATGTCTGGCTCTAGGTGAGTGATCATACCATCATGGTTATCTGGGTCATGAAGATCTTTTTAATATAGTCCTTTTGTGTGTTCTTGCCACCTCTTGTTAATATCTTTAGCTTCTGTTAGGTCCATGTGTTTTCTGTCCTTTATTGTGCTCATCTTTGTGTGAAATGAAAAGTCTTACCTTTTTTAACAGTATGGAAAGACAAAAAGGTAAGACTTACACTAGTGATAAGCAATTAGTTATTGATTTGGAAGGAGTTACGTGTTATATGGGCTTCTCAGGTGATACAATGGTAAAGAATCTGCCTGTCAATGCAGGAGACTCAAAAGATTCAGGTTTGATCCCTGGGTCAGGAAAATCCCCTGGCATAGGAAATGGCAACCTGCTCCAGTATTCTTGCCTAGAAAATTCCATGGACAGAGGAGACTGGAGGGCTACAGTCCATGGGATCTCAAAGAGTCAGACTTGACTGAATGACTGAGCACATGCACGTGCATGCACACACACACACGTTGTATACGTCCATTAGTTCATCCCTTTGATTTTTTTATGAAGAAAATCATTTATATTTGCTTTGCCTATATTTTGCTTAGGGTTTTGTAACTATGTTCTCAAGTAAGAGTTTTTCTTAAGTTTCTCTTCTTTTGTTGTTGTAATGTAATACTTATGTAATGTTTATATATATATATATATAAACAAATTATACTTATCTATCTATCTACCTATCTATATAACATGTTATACTTATCTAATGTTAGATTTCCCTGTAGCTCAAATGGTAAAGAATCTGCCTGTGAGGCAGGAGACCAGGGTTCAATACCTGGGTTGGGAAGTCCTCTGGAGAAGGGAGTGGCAATCCACTTATTCTTGCCTGGAGAATTCCATGGACAGAGAAGCCTGGCGGGCTATAGTCTGTGGGGTCACAAAGAGTTGGACACGACTGAGTGACTAACACAGGAACACAGTATCTAATGTTGCTTTTAAAATTATATTTGCTTCATTAAGATTACTTTTCTCTCTATGAGAGATATATTAAAATTGGATTATTTATTCTTTGATGCTACCATCTAAGTCAGGTGTGTTTTATTTGTCAGAAGATGTTTAACACATTCAACTTCTCTAAAGGCTTTTAGTACTATTCAAATTGTATATGTATACTATATATATTAGGTGTGTATGTACATGCTATATATTATATATATAAGTATACAGTTATGTTTTACATTTATAGAATTTTATATATATAGTTGCCAATTTTAATACATTGTCTTTAAATGAATATATCTGTTTCATCTAAGTTCTCTAATACACAGGTAGTCAATTGTACACAATACTCTTTTTTTTTTTTTCCACTTAATATTTTTTTCTCTTTTTTTTTCTTTTTTTTTTTCTAATTTTATTTTATTTTTAAACTTTACATAATTGTATTAGTTTTGCCAAATATCAAAATGAATCCACCACAGGTATACATGTGTTCCCCATCCCGAACCCTCCTCCCTCCTCCCTCCCCATACCATCCCTCTGGGCCGTCCCATGCACCAGCCCCAAGCATCCAGCAGCGTGCATCAAACCTGGACTGGCAACTCGTTTCCTACATGATATTTTACATGTTTCATTGCCATTCTCCCAAATCTTCCCACCCTCTCCCTCTCCCACAGAGTCCATAAGACTGTTCTATACATCAGTGTCTCTTTTGCTGTCTCGTACACCGGGTTATTGTTACCATCTTTCTAAATTCCATATATATGTGTTAGTATACTGTATTTATGTTTTTCCTTCTGGCTTACTTCACTCTGTATAATAGGCTCCAGTTTCATCCACCTCATTAGAACGGATTCAAATGTATTCTTTTTAATGGCTGAGTAATACTCCATTGTGTATATGTACCACAGCTTTCTTATCCATTCATCTGCTGATGGACATCTAGGTTGCTTCCATGTCCTGGCTATTATAAACAGTGCTGCGATGAACATTGGGGTACATGTGTCTCTTTCCTTTCTGGTTTCCTCAGTGTGTATGCCCAGCAGTGGGGTTGCTGGATCATAAGGCAGTTCTATTTCCAGTTTTTTAAGGACTCTTTTCTCTCTTTTAAATTCTGAAATATCTGTAGTTAAGTCTCTCTTCAACTCCTTCATATTGTTTATTTCAATTAGGTCAACAATAAAATTCATAATAGACCTTTGAGAATGAAAGGGGATGCTATTGCTTACACCATAACAACAGGTGTCACCCTAGAGTATCACAGCACTATGGCATATAAGGCCTTTGGGTGAATATCTAGTTAGCTTCATATTCTTGTCATTTAGCAGTGACATGTTTTTTCTAATATTTCTTTTAATTTACCGTTTTTATGGTTGTGTTATAAAAATATGTTTTAGTAAAAAATAAAACAAAGCATATTGTTGAAAACTAAATATTTAATGCAATGAGAGGATGCTGTTATTCCTATTTTTAAAAAAGTCAGTGCTAAATACTGATTATTATTTTTATTTATTTTTTAATTGAAGGATGATTGCTTTACAGAATTTTGTTGTTTTCTGTCAAACATCAATATGAATCAGCCTTAGGTGTACATATGTCCCCTCCCTCTTGAACCTGCCTCCCCTCTTGAATCTGCCTCCCCATCGCACCCCTCTAGGTTGATACAGAGCCCCTGTTTGAGTTCCCTGAGACATACAGCAAATTCCCATAGGCTATCTAGTTTACATATGATAATTAAGTTTCCATGTTATTCTCCCCATACATCTCACCCTCTCCTTTTCTCTCCCAGTGTCCATTAAGTCTGTGTTGTATGTTTCTCCACTGCTTCTTTGCAAATAAATTCATCAGTACCATCTTTCTAGATTCCAAATATATCTATTAGCATACGATATTTATCTTTCTCTTTCTGACTTACTCCACCCTGCATAATAGGTTCTAGGTTCATCCATCTCATTAGAACTGATTCAAATGCATTCCATTTTATGGCTGAGTAATATTCCACTTGGAGAAGGAAATGGCAACCCACTCCAGTACTCTTGCCTAGAAGATTCCATGGATGGAGGAGCCTGGTGGGCAACAGTCCATGGAGTCACAAAGAGTCGGACACAACTGAGCGACTTCACAACAATATTCCATTGTGTATATGTACCACAACTTCTTTCTTCTTTATCCATTCATCTGTTGATGGATATCTAGGTTGCTTCCATGTTCTAGCCATTGTACATAGTGCTTCAATTAATAGTGGGGTATGCATGTCTTTTTCAATTTTGGTTTCCTCAGGGCATATGCCTAGGAGTGGGATTGCTGGGTCATATGGTGATTTTATTCCTAGTTTTTTAAGGAATCTCCATACCGTCTCCCAGAGTGGATGTATCAATTTACATTCCCACCAACAGTGCAAGAGTGCTCCCTTTTCTCCACAGCCTATCCAGCATTTATTGTTTATAGACTTTTTGATGTTGGCCATTCAGACCAGTGTGAAGTGATATCTCACTGTAGTTCTGATTTGCATTTCTCTAATAATGAGCAATGTTGAGCATATTTTCATGTGTTTGTTAGCCACCTGTATGTCTTATTTGGAAAAATGTTTGTTTAGGTCTTTTGCCCATTTTTTGATTGGATTGTTTGTTTTCCTGGTATTGAGTTGTATGAGCTGCTTGTATATTCGGAAATTAATCCTTTGTCAGGTGTTTCAGTTGGTTTCATTTTCTCCCATTCTGAGGGTTGTCTCTTTACCTTGCTTATAGTTCCCTTTCTGTGCAAAAGATTTTAAGTTTAACTAGGTCCCACTTGTTTATTTTTGTTTTTATTTCCTTTACTCTAGGAGGTGTGTCATAAAGGATCTTGCTTTATGTCTTCGAGTGTTCTGCCTATGTTTTCCTCTGAGTTTTATAGTTTCTAGTCTTACATTTAGGCCTTTTGACTTTATCTCTGTGTAGGAGGTTAGAAAGTGTTTTAACTTCATTCGTTTACATGTAACTGTCCAGTCTTCCCAGAACCACTTATTGAAGAGGTTAACTTAGCCCCATTGTATATTCTTGCCTTCTCTGTTAAAAATAAGGTACCTATAGTTACATGGGTTTATTTCTGGGCTTTCTGTCTTTTTCCATTGGTCTATATTTATGTTTTTGTGCCAGCATCATACTATCTTGATGACTGTATCTTTGTAATATGATCTGAAGTCAGGAAGGTTGATTCCTCCAGCTCCATTCTTCTTTCTCAAGATTGTTTTGGCTATATGGGATCTTCTGTGTTTCCAAATGAATTGTAAAATTTTTTGTTTTAATTCTGTGAAAAATGCCATCGGTAATTTGATAGGGATCACATTGAATCTGTAGATTACATCTGGTAGTATAGCCATTTTCACAATATTGATTTTTCCTGCCCAGGAACATAGCATATCTCTCCATGTGTTTATATCATCTTTGATCTTTTATCAGGTTTATCATTTTCTGTATACAGTTCTTTTGTCTCCTTAGGTTTATTGCTAGATATTTTATTCTTTTTGTTGCAATGGTAAATGGGATCGATTCCTTAATTTCTCTTTCTGATTTTCCATTGTTAGTATAAGGGATGCAAGTGATTTCTGTGTATTGATTTTGTTTCCTGTGACTTTGCTAAATTCAGTGATTAGCTGTAGTAATTTTTTGATAGTATTTTTAGGGTTTTCTGTGTACTATATCACGTCATCTGCAAACAGTAAGAGCTTTACTTTTTATGGATTCCTTTTATTTCTTTTTCTTCTCTGATTGCTGTAGCTATGACTTCCAAAACTATGTTGAATAATAATGGTGAGAGTGGACACCATTGTCTTGTTTCTGATCTTAGGAGGAATGTTTTCAGTTTTTTACCAGTGAGAATAATGTTTCCTATGGGCTTATCATATATGGCCCTTATTATATTGAGGTAGGTTCCTTCTATGTCCATTTTATGAAGAGCTTTAATCATAAATAGGTGCTGAATTTTGTACTGAGATTGTCATATGGCTTTTGTGTTTCAATTTATTAATATGCTGTATCACATTGTTTTATTTGCATATACTGAAGAATCCTTGCCTCTTGGAATAAACCAAACTCAATCATGGTGTATGAGCTTTTTGATGTGTTGTTGAATTTTTTTTGCTAGAATTTGGTTGAGGTTCTTTGTATCTATGTTGATCAGTGATATGGCCTGTAGTTTTCTTTTTCCTCTTGTCTTTGTCTGGTTTTGGTATCAGGGTGATGGTGGCCTCATAGAATGAGTTTGGAATGCTCCTTCCATGAAGGCTAGGCATTAGTTCTTCTCTAAATGTTTGATAGAATTCACCTGTGAAGCCATCTGGTCCTGGGCTTTTGTTTTTTGGGAGATTTCTGATCACAGTTTCGATGTCAGTGCTTGTAACTGGGTTGTTCATAATTTCTATTTCTTCCTGGTTCAGTCTTGGAGGATTGAACTTTTGTAAGAATCTGTCCATTTCTTCCCGGTTATCCATTTTATTGCTATACAGTTGCTCATAATACTCTCTTATAGTCCTTTGTGTTTTTGCATTGTCTGTTATACCCTCTCCTTTTTCATTTCTAATTTTGTTGACTTGATTCTTCACTCTTTCTCTTGATGAGTCTGGCTAAAGGTTTGTCAATTTTGTTTATCTTCTCAAATAACCAGATTTTAATTTTATTAATCTTTACCATTGTTTCTTTCATTTCTTTCTCATTTATTTCTGCTCTGATCTTTATGATTTCTTTCCTTCTGCTAATTTTCAGTGTTTTTGTTCTTCTTTTTCCAGTTGTTTTAGGTGCAAAGTTAGGTTGTCTGCTCAATGTTTTTCTTGTTTCTTGAGGTAGGATTGTGTTGCTATAAACTTTGCTGTTAGAACTGCTTTTGCTGCATCCCATAGGTTTTGAGTTGTCATGTTTTCATTGTCATTTGTTTCTAGGAATTTTCTGATTTCTCTTTTGATTTCTTTGGTAACTTGTTCATTATTTAGAAATGTATTGCTTATTCTTCATTTGTTTGTGTTTTTTACAGTTTTTTTCTTGTAATTGATATCTAGTCTCATAGTGTTGTGGTCAGAAAAGATGCTTGATATGATTTCAATTTTCTTATATTTACTGAGGTTTGATTTGTAACCCAAGATGTGGTCTTTCCTGGTGAATGTTCCATCTGCAATTGAGAAGAAGGTGTATTCTTCTGCATTTGGATAAAATGATCTGAAAATATCAGTGAGCTCCATCTCTTCTAATGTATCATTTAAGACTGTTTCCTTATTAATTTTCTGTTTTGATGATCTGTCCATTGGTGTAAGTGGGGTGTTAAAGTCTTCTACTATGATTGTGTTCCTGTCAGTTTCTCCATTTATGTCTGTTACTATTTGTCTTATGTATTGAAGAGCTCCTATTTTGGGTGGATAGATATTTACAATTGTTATATCTTCCTCTTGGATTGATCCCTTGATCATTATGTAGTATCCTTCCTTTTCTCTTGTAATGTTCTTTATTTTAAGGTCTATTTTGTCTGATATGGGGAATTCTACTCCAACTTTCTTTTGATTTCCATTTGCATGGAATATATGTTTCCATCCTCTCACTTTCAGTCTATATGTGTCTTTAGGTCTCAAATGGGTTTCTTGTAGACAGCATATATATGGGTCTTGTTTTGTATCCTTTCAGCCAGTCTGTGTCTTTTGCTTGGGGCACTTAATCCATTTACATATAACGTAATTATTAATATATATGTTCCTATTGTCATTTTCTTAATTGTTTGGGGTTTGTTTTTGTAGATCTTTTTCTTCTCTTGTATTTCTTGACTTTTAACATTTGTTGTCAAGCTGGTTTGGTGGTACTGAATTCTCTTAACTTTTGCCTGTCTGCAAGGCTTTTGACTTCTCCATCAATTTTGAATAAGCTCCTTGCCAGTTAGAGCAATCTTGGTTGTAGATTTTGGCATTTCAGTACTTAAAATATATCCTTCCATTCCCTTCTGGCCTGCAGAATTTCAGCTGAAAGATCAGTTGTTAAATGTATGGGATTTTACTTGTATGCTACTTGTTGCTTTTCCCTTGCTCCTTTTAATATTCTTTCTTTGTGTTTAATCTTTGTTAGTTTGATTAGTATGTGTCCTGACATGTTTCTCCTTAAGTTTATCTTGTATGGGACTCTGCACCTTTTGGACTTACTTGATTATTTTCTTTTCCATGTTTGGAAAATTTTTAGCTGTAATTTTCAAAAATGTTCTCATAGCCTTTCTTTTTCTCTTCTTCTTCTGGGACCCCTATAATTCTAATGTTGGTGCATTTAATATTGTTCTAGAGATCTCTGAGACTATATTTAGTTCTTTTCATTCTTTTTACTTTATTCTGCTCTTTAGCAGTTATTTCCACCATTCTATCTTCCAGCCTACTAATCTGTTCTTTTGCTTCAGATATTCTGCTATTGATTCCTTCTAGCGTATTTTCAATTTCAGTATTTTTGTTGTTTATCTCTGTATGTTTATTTTTTAATTCTTCTATGTCTTTGTTGATTGAATCTTGCATTTTCTTCATTTTATTTTCAAGGTTTTGGATCATCTTTACTATCATTATTCTGAATTCTTCTTCAGGTACTTTGCCTATTTCCTCTTCATTTATTTGGACTCTTGTGTCTCTAGTTTGTTCCTTTTTTGTGCAGTATTTCTCTTCATTTTCATTATTGTTATTATTATTATTGGCATATGGTGTTTGAGGTCTCCTTTTTCCAGGCTTCAAAGTTGAATTCTTTCTTTCTTTTGGTCATTGCCCTCATAAGGTTGATTCAGTGGTTTGTGTAAGTTTTGTGTAGAGTGTCACTTGTGCTTGCATTCGGTGGGAGGAGGTGAAATCCCCCCCTACCCTGGATGGGCAAGGCTGAGTGAGTTGGTAATCCTGTCTGCTGATGATTGGGTTTGTATTTTTGTCTTGTTTGTTGTTTAGATGAGGCGTCCTACACAGGATGATTGGTACAGGTCTGTGATTGCGCAGTGTGATTGGCACAGGTAGTTAGGTGATGCCAGGTCTTACATATAAGTGGTTGCCTGGGAGTTCTCACTATTTGATACTCTCTAGGGTTAGGAGTTCTCTGGTAGTCTAGGGTCTTGGAATCAGTGCTCTCACTTCAAAGGTTCAGAGCTTGTTCTCTGGCCAGGAACAGAGATTCCACAGGTGGTTTGTTATGGCATTAAATGGATTAAAACAAATACCCAAAAATGAAAAAACCCAGACAAATGACAATTAAAAATCATGTAAATAAAAATCAAAATAATGGAATATACACACATACATATATACCCATAAGCAAAATCAAAAACATCCAATAAAAGTAAAGTACAATAGATTGACTCAGTGAGCAAAGGAAACCAAAAATGATATCCACCAATTAAGAACAAAACTAACTAAAGCACAAACTGGAAAACAAAACTAAAGCAAGTTACCAACTGGGGGATAAAGCAATAAAAACAAAACTAACAAATATGGTGAGAAAAAGAAAGGAAAGAAAGAACAGAAGTGAAAAGTTAAATAGAGGTAAAGAAGATTTCTGTATGTTAAAGATTAATTGCAAGAGGAAAAGAACAGTAGGAAAACAAATAAAGGAATAAATGTAGAAAAATAATAATACATTTTAAGATTTAAAAAATTAAAATTAAAAAGAGAGAGAGAGAAAGGAAATTCTATAGAACTACATAAGGCTAACATAGAGGCAGAAGTTTGTAACAGAAACAAAAAGTGTGGTTTAAATAAAAACTCAAAAGCTTAAATAGATTTCATAGTGCTAATAAAATCGATAACTACAACAGAGGTGGGCAGAAAAGGAAAAAATAACAACAGCAACAACAACAAAATCCAAATGAAACTACAGAACAAGTCAAAATATAAGAATAATAAATGCTTTTCTTCAGTCTCTGCTGTCAGCATCCTTTTCCCTTTCCAGGGAGTCACGGTCCACTTCACCTCCCTAGGATGCCCTCCAATACTGTGCTAGTCTCTGGACCTGTTGTGGGGCCAGCTCAGACTCTAATCTGGTCCTCCTCCTGTGTGTTCTTGCCTCCAATGTCTGTAGCTGCCAGAACTAGTGTGTTTTCTTTTGTGGGAGCGCTCAATGCCTTTTTATATATTCCATTAACACAGAGTCTGCCTAGCTGACCATGTGGATTTAATCTGCAGCTTATACAGCTGATGGGAAGGTTTTGGGGCAGCCACACTGCCCCTGAGTTTCAATTGTGGTTTTATCCCCACCTCTGCATGTGGGTCATCCACTAGGGTTTGTTCTTGAAGCTGCCCTGGAGGACTTGGGTCTTCCCCAGTGAGTGCCAGGTGTGGAGGTGGTGCAGCTGCATAGGTTGCTGTGGCCCTGGCAGCACCAGCTGCTCAGGGGAGTTGACCGCTAGGGTAGCAGGAAACACAGTGCTCTAGAAAGGTGTGTCAACCCACTCCAGCATTCTTGCTTGGAGAATCCCCTGACAGAAAAGCCTGGTAGGACACAGTCCATAGGGTCACAGAGTTGGACACAACCAAAATGATCCCGCATGCATAGATGCAAGAATTTTTGTTTTTGATCATGGCAGCTCTACCCCAAATACTGATTATTAAATAAGACTATATGTATTGTCCATGGAAAAATCTATGTTATCACTGGTAAGAATTGAATAGGTAGATAGCATTTTTTAAGGATTTCCTTTATGTGGACCTCATGAAATCCTCATTAAAATCCGTGGATCCAATATTATCCTCACTTGAAAGACAATAAAAACCTAATTTTGTCCACAGCCACACAGCTGAGATGTGATTGAACTACAATCCAACCTGAGTCTATGAATTTGTCCATCTCAGAGTTATTATTTAGCATATTGAAAATTCCCAGAGTCCAAAAGACTGTTCTATAAAAAAAAAGAAAAAATCCCAACGACAAATAAACCCTCATTCTATACTCAAAAGACTTTTCAAAACAAAAGACTTTACAAAACATGAATCATTGTGAACTTTATCTTTTTAATATAAAAAAAAAAAAAAACTGCCTTCAGTTGTCTTAGGAGCATTAGTGACATATTTATTCATTGAAAAATTTTAAGTTATCTGTTCCATATTAAGATATATAAATGGCCAGGAATTCTTCCATTATTTTTTATTACACATTCATTTAAGCTAAACCTCATAATGAAACAAATTCTACTGACAGTGCTAAGTACTGTTCTGATTGCTAGACATACTATGTTGAACTACAGAGAGACGGCTCCCACTTTCAAGGAAATTTAATTGCACAGGGAGAGCAGAAAATAATGAAGTAAGCCAATGTATAATGAAATTTAAGATAGTAATTGGTTCTAGGAATAAGAACAAAGTATGAAGGTATAATGGAGAAGGCAATGGCAACCCACTCTAGTACTCTTGCCTGGAAAATCCCATGGACGGAGGTGCCTGGTAGGCTGCAGTCCAAGGGGTCGCAAAGAGTCGGACACGACTGAATGACTTCACTTTTACTTTTCACTTTCATGCTTTGGAGAAGGAAATGTCAACCCACTCCAATGTTCTTGCCTGGAGAATCCCAGGGACGGAGGAGTCTGGTGGGCTGCCGTGTATGGGGTCGCACAGAGTCAGACACGACTGAAGCGACTTAGCAGCAGCAGCATGAAGGTATAAAGAGTGAACAACATGGATGTGATCAAAGGGCCCATCTGATTGAATCAGTGAAGAAAGTCCTGTGAAATTCTGAAGCCAACACCCTGGATTAGGGGAATGGAATGGGCAAAGGTGGGAAACAGACAAATGTTTTCAGTTTGGCAGCAAGACATTCAGTAAGCAATAACCATGGAAAGGTGGTAGCTTATGGTGAACGGTGTCAGATTCGTGATCTCTGAAAAAGATTTAGCTTCGGGGCCAGGGACCAGGATTGATCACTCAAGAGCTTTTGTATAGCAGAGTTTTATTAAAGTATGAAAGGGACAGAGAAAGCTTCTGACATAGACATTAGAAGGGGTATGCAGAATGCACCCCTCGCTAGTGTTAGCAAGGGAATTATATACTTTTGTAATTAGTTATTACAATAACTCAAGAGTGTCTCAAGGTTGTAAAAATTTAACCAGACCCACTCCCACAATTTACATTTTAGGATAACAGGATTAGAATTTAACAATAGAAAGACCCTACCAGACCCACTCCCATAATATATACTCTAAAATATCAGGATTAGTCAGAAGGTTTTTAGGAAGGAGAAACTGTCCTCAAGCAGGATACATTGTTGTTATATAATCCTTAGTACAGAATTTAAACTGAATTGTGTAATAATCAGTTCCAGGCTTAAAGGAAAAAAACCGTTTTGTGTGACTAAGACTAAGGAATGTAGAGAAATAAACATTGTCCCTTCTTCCTGCTTGAGAACCCCAGACCCCTCTCTCCTCGGGGGGGCCCCCGGACTTCTTATCAACCCACCTAGGAATTGACTCTCTCAAAGGGATAAATTTAAAGAAGATATAAGATCCCACTCAAAGTGAAATGTTAAACATTATCTGTTTTTGTTTATCATTAAGAACTACGCACAGTAAAGTCCTCACTATCCTAGACCACTAGTTATCCTTCAGATTCATGATACTCTTTCTATTATTGGTATTCTAAATGGAGCAAAATATACATGGTAGTAAGACATTGTATATTCTCCTAGGAACAGAAATTGAAAGGAGACTGATAGATGCAGAATAATTAGGAAAGACGCATCCCAAACTGAGGGTCAGTAATCACTTTCTAGTGTGTTAATTTATCTAGGCTAAACTATGCTCCCAAGAATTCCCTTTCTAGTATATGTCTGGATAGGGGATAAAGAACAGTTCAAAAGATACTCTCTTTCAATTGTCTGAGGAAAGAAAGTAACAATGCATACACACACACACACACACACACACAACTTCTCCCAGCTTTTTAACCAAACACAAATCAAACACCAAGCATCTTTAGTTGTAGCTTTGAAGAGATTTTGCATATGCAATTCCTAATCAATTTAATTTAATAGTTTATCTTGGGTATGTCTGACTCAATCAGTTGTGACTCCTTTAAAACAGGACACAAACTTTCCCTGAGAAAAAGAGAGGGCCATTAGTGAGCAACAGGGATTGGCTTTTATTTATGGGATTTCAATCTGTTTGTAATCCTTCCTTCTTGATTGCCTGCCCTGTAAACTTTGAACTTGTTTAGCCAGCCCCCACAATTGGATAAGCCAAATCCTTGTATAGTCTATATATCCATATATCATGTATTTTTTCTGTCCCTTTGGATGAACCTTGATAAATATAAGGAATACTAATCAGAGCTACTTAGCAAGGAAAGGCAAAGACAGACATGACTATCCCCTAAATTTCATATATATTATATTACTTTTATATGACTTCTATAACAAATTACTACAAACATAGTGACTTAAAACAACACAAATTTATTATTTTACAGTTCTGTGTATTAGAAGTACAACACAGCTTTCACTGTGCTAAAATCAAGGTAGTAACTGAAATCAGTTCCCTCCTGGAGGCTCTAGAGGAGAATCCTTCTCTTTGCCTATTTCAGCTTTTACAGGCCACTGCATTCCTTGGCTCTTGGTCCCCTTCGTTCATCTTCAAAGCTAGCAATGGCATGCAAAGTCCTTCTTATAAGGCATGACTTTCTCTCCTGCTTTCCTCTTTCACTTGTACGGCTCTTGTGATTGTGTTGGACCAGATAATGCAAGATAATATTATTTTTTTTATTTTAAGGGCAGGTGATTAGCACCCTTTATTCCCTCTACATCCTTAATCTCCCTTTGTTATGCAACATAGCACAGTCACAGGTAGTATGAATTTGAATTTTGACAACCTTGGCAGGGGAGGGAGGTTTGATAATTATTTTGTCTACCCCATATGTGTTCTTTATTATTTGGATATGGGATAATTAAATATTCTTTCCTTTGATAAGACATAACTGAGGCAAATGAATCTCAACTGACAAGAAATCACCCTTGTAATTAAATTATAGAAATGGGAAGAACTTAATCAAATTTGAATTTCTCAACTAAGTGGCAGTTGGATCTATGAACAAAGGTAGAATTTATATTTTTATTGCTATATATGTTAATATAAATTTTCATTTTCATCTGACATGCACTGTTTTATATGAAGGCGTTATCATTAAGTGGGGTTTAATATGATTTTTCTATAGCTCCAATTTGGAGAAGGCAATGGAACCTCACTCCAGTACTCTTGCCTGGAAAATCCCATGGACGGAGGTGCCTGGTAGGCTGCAGTCCATGGGGTCGCGAAGAGTCGGACATGACTGAGTGACTTCACTTTCAATTTTCACTTTCATGCATTGGAGAAGGAAATGGCAACCCACTCCAGTATTCTTGCCTGGTGGAATCCCAGGGACAGGAGAGCGTGGTGGGCTGCTGTCTATGAGGTCGCACAGAGTCAGACACGACTGATGTGACTTAGCAGCAGCAGCAGCAGCAGCATAGCTCCAATTTGTATCTTGTGAATATTTCTATACATGAGCTTTCCAATATATTGCTAAAAGGTAGCTTTTAATGTGAACAACATACTAGGCTGTTGGTCTGATATTCAAAGTTATTTCAAAAAAGCATTTGCTTAAAACATATTAAAAGTGGAGGTCATTATACAAAAATAACTCCAAATGGCTTCTTAGTCTAAGAGAGATAATTAGGTGCTTCCCAAAAGAAAGTGACATATTAGGAAATTAATCTCCATGGAACTGGTAACCTTCTGAAATCAGTGGTTTTTCAGTTCTTATATTTGATTATATAATCTGGAAACCTTCAAATATATCAGCAAATCCACAGGCCCTACTGATAGCTGCTTGAACAAGCAAGCAGAGGAAGGGAACAGTAGAATTAAAAAAAAAAAATTCAATATTGATTTTACCATCAGGATTTCAAGGCAGTTTTGAAACTTGAGAACTTTCCTGCACATTTCAACTGTACTAGTCAAAAACTATGATTAAAAAGGAGTGATGTGAAATAGGGACAGGTAGGGATGAAGAGGGAAGTGTGAGAACGGGCAATGCATTAGTGCCACATGTGAAATGTTCAGAAAAGAAAGAGATCAATTAGCTTAAAAGGTTTGAAACCTATTTTGACATAGTTTTAAAGACAAAAGAAAAATCATCCTGCAGAAATGTAGTTCACTGTTGAGAGGAGATGAGTAATGAACAATGAATTCCATCAGTTTTGTAGGCAACATTCCCTCTCCTTCATACAGTACTATCCATTATTAATGAGTACTATTTCTGAGTGTGAAAGAACTGTTTGAAAAACATTAACATAGTCTATTGGATGTGATTGACATTGTCATTCCTTTCATTTTGCTGTTGGCAAGAGGCATCCCTATAGACTTATGTACATCTGGACATTACGAATATCCTTCTTGTTATGCACTCTGGGCAGCTGTGATATGGAGATTTTCAGCATTGTATTTTATGGTTTATTTTTCAGCTTTTACATTGTGTTCTGTTTCAAAATGCATAAGTCAAGCCTTTTTGGATGCAATGATCAGAAAAATTATCTCTTTCCTAATCTGACTCTTCTCTAAACTTTAAAAAGAATTTATCCAAATTCTAGAGATGTGCAATGACTGTCTGCTAGTCAGGCAGTTATTTAGATCTATATCTATTCATGGTCTCTCTTTTTACCCATCACTTTTCAAAGCTGATTACATTTTTAATTCTCTTGTTACAAAAAAAAAAAAAAAGGACTGTAGCTACTGCCTACTCGTTCAGTAAGACCACAGTGCTCACCTACTCGCATAACATCTTTTAATCAACAAAATTAAAGTAACAAAGTCAGGGATTAGAGATGTAATGAATCCAAGAAAAAAAATTAAGCACCACATCTTCTTGACTTTTAAATATGTATGTAACTAAGCTTCTTTTTTTCCTCTCAGCTGCCCTGCTTCTCCCTCCTCACAGCCCATATGCACACCCACACAGAGATCTGTGTTCCTAAGTGTGGCTGACTGACTTCACACGAGCACACCACAAGTAGATCTGTTTCTTTGTACATTAATAGCCTATCAGTAAAGTGGGGACTAAGCATTTTCAGTCAGCTAATGCTGATAGCCTTTAATAGATGAAAGTGCAACAAAACCACCCCCATTCTCTTTTCTGATATTCTGCTGCCAGTTCTGCCAAATGTTTGGAGCGTCCAAAGAATTCATCTTAAAAAAGGTTCCCAAACATGTGTTTTATCTCTTGGGATATCAATAAAGTTAAAAAAAAAAAAAAAAGAATGGGGGGGGGACTCATTCCTTTGTAAAAATAATGTGGGGATGTTCTCTTTCAGTACTTTTGAGTCTTCAGTACCAGATGAGCTCTCATAAGACTGATAAGAATTTCCAGAGAAAAGCATTACAATTATATGGACTTTTTTTTTTAAATGATCTTACTTTAAAATATTTTTCCCCTCACAGACTATATAGAGTTATTAGTGTTTTATGAAGCACATTTTGGGAAATTCTGATTTAATTGCATTTCTCCATTAAGCATGCTATTATAATAACGGAACCTACTGTAGGAAAAAATGTTTACTTCCTGTTGTTTCCACACTGAGTGTAATATGATAGTTAAGAATGCTCTGGCTCTGGATTTTACTTCCTGGGTTCAAATACCAGCTCCACTAATTACTTGTTGTAGGACCTTGGCCAAGTCTTTACCCCTTTTCTAACTCAGTTTTCTCCACAGCAAAATGAGGAAAAATAATAGTACATTATATATGAAATAACGTGCATAAAGTGGTCAGCTCTAATAATTGCTACTCACTTTCCCAAAACTTTTGCATCGGAAGTACATCATTTCTCCTATATCAGGATAGCATTTTATGTTTATGTTAAATGGCACAATTTGCTTTATCCTGGATATTCTACATATTGGAGAACTTTTTAGGAATGATTATTGTCATGAGTCCCCAAACTGACCCTCAAATTTAATACACAGTTACTTTTAGTAATTGAGTAGGTTGTTTCAGGAATTAGTCCATTCTATTGAAACCATGCAGCCAGACTGCACACTGTACCAGTTAGTATTTTCACAGCATTCTCCAAGGGATGGTGCTTCCCTTCTTCCATTGTTAGTTAAGGCATATGGCAGTCTAATATTAGAAAGGTCAAGCCTATACAGAATGATAAGCAGAAGGCCCTTTAAAATCTATTAAAGTCCTATCATGGTAGTATCAATTTATTCAACCTATTTTTATTGCACACTTATTATGTATAGGTCAATGTTGTAACTAAAATCAGAAAGTCAACTCATAAATACAAATATTGTTGTTCAGTTGCTAAGTCTTGTCTGACTATGACTCCACGGACTGCAGCACACCAGGTTCCTCTGTCCTTCACTATCTCCTGGAGTTTGCTCAAATTCATGTCCACTGAGATGGTAATCTAACTATCTTTTCCTCTGCAGTCCCCTTCTCTTTTTGCTTTCAATCTTTCCCAGCATCAGGGGCCTTTCCAATGAGTGGCTCTTCACATCAGGTGGCCAAAGTACTGAAGCTTCAGCTTCAGCATCAGTCCTTCCAATGAATATTAAAGATTGATTTCCTTTAGGACTGACTGGTTTGAACTTCTTGAAGTCCAAGAGACTCTCAAGAGTCTCTTCCAGCACCACAATTTGAAAGCATTGATTCTTTGGTGCTCAGCCTTCTTTATGGTCCAACTTTCACATCTATACATGACTACTGGAAAACCATAGCTTTGACAATATACACCTTTGTGAGCAAAGTGGCGTCTCTGCTTTTTAATATGCTTTCTAGGTTTGTCATAGTTTTCCTTCCAAGGAAGAAGAGTCTTAATTTCATGGCTGCAGTCACCATCCACAGTGATTCTGCAGCCCAAGAAATAAAATCTGCCACTGCTTCCACTTTTTCCCCTTCAATTTGCCATGAAGTTATGGGGCTGAATGCCATGATCTTAGTTTTTTAGTGTTGAGTTTTAAGCCAGCTTTTTCACTCTCCTCTTTCACTCTTATCAAAAAGCTCTTTAGTTCCTCTTCACTTTCTGCCATTAAAGTGGTATCATCTGTATATCTGAAGTTATTGATATTTCTCCTGGCAATCTTGATTCCAGCTTCATCCAGCCCAGCATTTTGCATGATATACTTTGCATGTAAGTTAAATAAGCAGGGTGATAATATACAGCCTTGTTGTACTTTTTTTCTCAATTTGGAACATGTCAGTTGTTCCATGTCTGGTTCTCACTGTTTCTTCTTGACTTGCATACAGATTTCTCAGGACACAGGTAAGGTGGTCTAGTGTTCTTATCTCTCTAAGCATTCTACACAGTTTGTTGTGATCTACACAGTCAAAGGCTTTAGTGTAGATAATGAAGGAACTAGATGTTTTTCTGGAATCCCTTTGCTTTCTCTATGATCCAAGGAACATTGGCAATTTGCTCTCTGGTTCCTCTCCTTTTTTTCTAAACACAGCTTGTGCATCTGGAAGTTCCTGGTTCATATACTCCTGAAGCCTAGCTTGATAGATATTGAGCATAACATTACTAGCATGTGAAATGAGCAAAACTGTATGGTAAGTCTGACCATTCTTTGGCATTGCCCTTCTTTGAGACTGGGAATGAAAATGACCTTTTCCAGTCCTGTGGCATATAACCAAGATCATTTCAGAGAGCAATGAGTGATCAAAAGAAAACTAAATGGGTAATTTGATAGAGAATGACAAAGTTGTAAAGAACTTCAGTTTAAGAAATCAGGAGAAGTGATTCTGCACAAGAAACACTTGAACTGGAATATCAGCAAAAAGGAGACAAACATATAAATAGGTATCATGAAGGAAAAAGCTGCTAAAGCAGGAACACACCTGGTGTCTGAGAGAAAGAATAAAAACCATAGAGCCTGGATCATAAGAAAATAGGACAAGAGGACTAGAATGAGATTGGAAAAAAATGATTGCATCTTCATTTAAAAAGATCTCACTAGAAAACAGATGGAAAGGAGGTGTGGGGGTAGAGCATGGAAACAGTGAAATCGCTTGTTTTCAGAGAGCAACATAAATTGGATTAGGATAACAACAAGGGGGAAACAATGAAGTGTCAGATTTAGCATAAATTTTAGAAATAAAGTTTACAGAATTTGTGAATGAATTGATATGAGATGAAATGGAAGGAAGGAACTAGAAATGAGGCTGAAGTTTTGACTTGAGAAGCAACTGAATAGTAATACAATGTCCTGGCCTGTGCAAGACTTGAGAAGTAAGGGACGTAATTAAACATTCTAATTTGGTCCTAATAATGATACATGACTACAAGGCATCCACATGGAGAAGTGAAGTAGTAGTTGTTGTTCAGTTGCTCAGCTGTCTCCAGTTCTTTGTGACCCTATGGGCTGCAGCACACCAGGCTTCCCTGTCCTTCACCATCTCCCAGAAGTGAACCTAGCAGATGGGTATACAAGTTGGAACTCAGTAAAGAGATTTGAGGTAAAAATATCTGTATTAAAAACTTACGTTAGGCCAGGCACTATGATGACTGCTGGTAATAAAATGGTGAGAAATAGTATGTTCATGGTAGGCAAAATTCTAAAAAGGCCATGAAGATCCTTATCCCACAATCTATATATCCTGTATAATCTCCTTCTTTTGAATGTGGTGGTATCTATAAATATGATGGATATAACCCCCAGGAATCACATACGGATATGAGAGTTGGACCATAAAGAAGGCTGACTGTCAAAGAATTGATTCTAATTGTGGTGCTGGAGAAGACTCTTGAGGGTCCTTTGGACTGCAAAGAGATCAAAACAGTTAGTCCTAAAGAAATCAACCCTGAATATTCACTGGAAGGACTGTTGCTTAAGCTGAAGCTCCAATATTGTGACCACTTGATGCGAAGAGCTGACTCATTAGAAAAGTGGGAAAGATTGAAGGCAAAAGAGGAGGAGGGTAGTGGAGGAAGAGATAGTTAGATACCATCATCAACTCAATGGACATGAATCTGAGAAAACTCCAGGAGATAGCGAAGGACAGAGTATCCTAGTGTGCTACAGTCCATATGGTCACAGAGTCAGGCACGACTTAGTGACTGAACAGCAAAAATAATCACCCTCATGGTTATGTTATGTTATACTGCTCAGTTTGTTTTTAAAAAAGATGAGCCTTACCTAATCAAGGGACTCCAAAAGGGACTGGACCTTTCTTGACAAGAGGGGGCATTTAAGTTCAGGCAACATAAAACAGAATGGAATTATGAGGGCCAATAGAAGCATACACATCGCAAAGACTTGAGAGTGACATCTAGGAGCTAGCTGAAGGCTTGGCCTGACCAACAGCCAGTGAGCAAACAGGGACCTCAGCAATGCAATCATACAGAAATAAATGCTGTCAACAAGCTGAGATAGCTTGTAAGTGGCCTTGGTTGAGCTTCTAGATGAAGGGATATTCTGATGTCACCTTGATTTTAAACCTAAAGAGAACGAACCATGTTGAGCTGGATTCTTGACCAGTGGAAACAATGAAATAATACATTTACACTTTTATAAGCTGCTATGATCATGGCTTAAAAATCCTCATACATCAGAAGAAAAGTAATAGAATGTATTTTATATACTTCATAAAGTATACAGTTTGCCAGAAAAGAAGAAGAAGTAAGCAAGTATAGACCATCATATTTTAATTCTTAAAGGAAGGCTCTATATCAGTATGAAGATTAGGGCTGAATGGAATGGAAATGTGGATCTTTCATGCCATAATTGATGGATGGAGTAGGTGCTTGGCTACTGAAGTCCAAGTAAGAGATCTTATATTAGTATGTAGAGATGGTGATGGACAGGGAAGCCTGGTGTGCTGCAGTCGATGGGGTCGCAAAGAGTCATCCACAACTAGGTGACTGAACAACTAAAACAACAGCAGAGATTCATCAAAGAGGATATATTTAAGAGACATCTTGAGGCAAAAAGGCAATGTTGAAGGACTAGAACAAAAGAAGATGAGCATATAGATTGTGCCAGCCCTAGTCCACAGTATTGGTCAGTCTCAAGTGTGAGTCATTCTGGGGCAACAGCTTCTATATATAACAACAGGGATATAGGGAAGGGGACCACTTATCCTATCACTCATTTTTGTTTATGTAATTGCATTATCTATGTCACACTCAAATTACATATTGTCACCATTATTTTATAGTTTTCTTCAATGTCATATAGCATATGTTAAGGCACAAATATAGGAGTAACAAAGCCCAAGCACTCCTGTGAGTAAATATACCACTATACTATTGCTAGACTCTAACATTGCCCAGGAGAAGGCAATGGCACCCTACTCCAGTACTCTTGCCTGGAAAATCCCATGGATGGAGGAGCCTGGTGGGCTGCAGTCCATGGGGTTGTGAAGAGTCGGACACGACTGAGCATCTTCACTTTCACTTTTCACTTTCATGCATTAGAGAAGGAAACGGCAACCCACTCCAGTGTTCTTGCCTGGAGAATCCCAGAGTCAGGGTAGCCTGGTGGGCTGCCATCTATGGGGTCGCACAGAGTTGGACACGACTGAAGCGACTTACCAGCAGCAGCAGCAACATTGCCCAAGGGCTTACCTGGTGGCTCAGAGAGTAAAGAATAAGCATGCAATGCAGGAGACCCGGATTGGATTCCTGGATCTGAAAGATCCCCTGGAGGAGGAAATGGCAACCCACTCCAGTATTCTTGCCTGGGAAACCCCAGAGACAGAAGAGCCTGGCAGGCTACAGTCCACAGTGTTGCAAGGAGTCAGACACGACTGAGCGACTAATTGCGGGCACACAGTGATGTCCAAAGAGCTAAATGATCCAGTCAAATTGCAACACAATTGACAACGATTTTTGGAGTTGACTTTCTCATTATTCATACCTCAGATAATCAATTCTGAATTTGTGACTTATTTAACCTGTTGATTCACTAGATCATACATTTAAGCAATTAAAAAATCAGATAGATTATTTATGATTGTATTAGTTTTATAAGTGAGATTCTCTTTCTTGACATTCAAATGTGAAATTTAATATAGTTCTTAAAAATTATGGCATAATATTTGCCCTCAAGAATATATAAATGTTACTTATTGTCTTCTGGCATTGAGTGCTGCAGAGTACCTGAGGCCAGGTTGGTTTCAGTTTCACTGCAAATACTATCATATTTTGCTTTATTATGACTTTGTTTTATTTGAATCTTTTCTAAATGAGAGAAAATATGTTTTCCTAATTTATGCTCATTTTCTTATATCTAAATTTTTTCTGATGTTGAGTTTACTATTTGTCTGGCTTTTTTTCTAAAATATGGTATTCAATCCATATATTTAAGACTTTATCAGCTCTAGAAAGTTGTCTTCATGTCTCTCTTGTTTCCATTCAAATCATTATATCAGATAATTTTTGATTCTTTCCTCTATTTCTGTCTCATTTTTTGTGAGATTTACTTCAGGATTTTTTCTCAAAATTACTGACTTGATTTTCCTTAGTGTTAATTTTTTTCTTCATTAATTTGCATAAAATGTTTTACATTTGTTTTATTTAAATTTTTTGTTTTACACATTTACTTTTCTAGTATTTGTTTCCATAGCAACTTGATATATGCTCCAATTTCTCAGATACAATATTTACTATTGTCCTTTTGAGACTAAGGAAGCTTTAATTTTTTTTCTTCTAATCCCTATAATAAATTATTTATGAGATGTGTTCATTGTTTAAGTAACAAAACAGTATTGTTTTCCACTAAATCTGTTGTATTTTTTTGAGTGCCAATAAATGAGGAAAATAGTTGTAATAAAAAAGAAAAAAAAAATTTGAGAGGAAGTAGCCCTGCAAAAATACTTTGCATTAAACAAAGTATCAAAGATATTTCATGACATTGAAAGTGCAGCGTATAAAATGTCGAGAGATGATTCAGACTTAGAAAGGACTGTGACAATGTGCCAAGGCAAAGATTTTCACTCCATATTATAAGTTATATGATAAGATGAAGATAGCAAGTATTTTTCAAAAAACTTTTGATCGTTTTTGCAAATAAATAACCCTCTAATTTAAAATATTACTAATGTTTTAAATACAATTTAATAAATATTAGTTTTACTCTTTTTTTGTTTCCCTATACACATAACTGACAATAAAATAAATTTTAATATTTTGATAAAATTTTTAAAAGTCACAGAATAATTTTCATTTTTACCATTGATTATTAAGATTGCTTTGCACAGTTTCAGCACAGGTCATTACTGCTGTTTGTATTACCCTGTAAAGGGAAGACATCCTATATTGGGTCCGTAAATCATATTTCTAAGAGAACAATAATTATTATTCCCAAATAAAATAATTTCTCATTGACATTGATTTCCCATGATTTCTGACTTTTTAAAATACAGAAATAAATATACAAGCTTAAGGCTTAAAATAAAACTAACAATTATAGCCAACTTATAGTGAACCGTAGTTATGCATTCACTGATCAAGGTCTTAAAAATGCTCATTGATTTTGATGAGGATACACCTGAAAAGTTTCCTTTTCATGGACTTTCTCCCTTGCTCACTTTCTCTTCAGAGCAACTCGCACCTTTTTTCCCTTTACTCATTAGATCCCTATCTTCCCACTTTGGGTTGTTCAATTAAAGGTATTTCTTAACTGGTAAAGTTTATAAAGAAATGTTTATGTTGATTTACCACCATCATGTTAAAAGAGGTATAAAAGAAATATGCATGCTTTTAAGCCTCCTAGCTGAAAAGGGATGCAATTATTTGCAAGCACACAAGTGAGACTCAAATCTGAGTTTTCCTCTGAGCCTTCCTGTGACAGAGGTTCAATATGATTTCTTTCCTTCAGGAGAAACTGTCATCTAGGAAATTTGCTTAAATATCATTAACAACAAAGATTGTCATTTATTTTCTTATTCTATTCCTGGCCTGGCTAGATAAGAGTGAAAAGATAATTAACTTGGTGAGTTGCAGGTACAATGCCATTTCAGTTATTAAGAAATATACGGTGGATCACAGTAGGGAGACATGGTGGCAGACCTATGAGGGACATCACTTTGACTTCTTTTCAGGATCTTTCTGTTCTCAATCTCAATGACAAATGGTCCTCCTTCAGTGCTGCTGTCAGTCCAGGCAATTAAATATCAGATACCCAGGCAGATAAATGTTTTAGAATTATACATTGGAATCAACTTTAAAAAAATCTAACCTTTTTATTGTAATTTTTTTCTTTCTAAAAATAACTCAGATTGACATAGTTAACTTTTAAGTACGAAAACTGACTCCATCAGTTGGTAAATGCTATTGCACGACTATAAAAAACACTTTAGAATCTATTGTACTGATAATCATAGACTCATGATTATCTGATGAATATTTTCAATATTATAAAAAGTTAAACTTTAAAAGTAAGATGTCTATATTATGAACAGCAGAAATGTAGCTAAAAATCAAAGAAAGGTAAACTAAATGACCCACAAAAGTTAAAAAATTCATGCTGGTGTATTATATAGATATGTATGTCAAAATTTTTGCATAAATAAATGTTATTTTTAATCAGAATCCATAACCCTGCCTTCCCCCATTTTTATGACAATATATATCCAAAGTTAATAGTATTCTAAAAGTTGGAGTGCTAGAGAAGGGATAGGCTGCCCACTACTGTATTCTTGGGCTTCCCTTGAGGCTCAGTTGGTAAACAATCTGCCTGCAATGTGGGAGACCTGGGTTCAATCCCTACGTTGGAAAGATCCCCTGGAGAAGGGAAAGGCTACCCACTCCAGTATTCTGACCTTGAGAATTCCA
The DNA here is from genome assembly GCF_029378745.1 of Bos indicus. NCBI lineage: Eukaryota > Metazoa > Chordata > Mammalia > Artiodactyla > Bovidae > Bos > Bos indicus. Next base: position 56,102,075 of record NC_091768.1, on the reverse strand, counting down.
TTGACTGTATAGTCCATGGGGCCACAAAAAGAGTAGGACAGGACTGAGTGACTTTCACTTTCACTTTCAAATAGAGAAAGTAAAGGATAGTTCTTGCTGCTGCTGCTGCTGCTGCTAAGTCCCTTCAGTTGTGTCTGACTCTGTGCGACCCCAGAGACAGCAGACCACCAGGCTCCCCCATCCCTGGGATTCTCCAGGCAAGAACACTGGAGTGGGTTGCCATTTCCTTCTCCAATGCAGGAAAGTGAAAGTGAAGTCACTCAGCTGTGCCCGACTCTTAGGTACCCCATGGACTGCAGCCTACCAGGCTCCTCCATCCATGGGATTTTCCAGGCAAGAGTACTGGAGTGGGGTGCCATTGCCTTCTCCAGTTCTTGCTAGTTCTTGCTAGTATTTTCTTTATATTTTTCTAACTTCACACAAACAGGAAATGATTAAGAATAAATTTTTAGTGCACAAAACTCAGTAGTTTTTCCTTCCCATAACTTTCTCCTTTCTATAAATTATGGTACCTACTGTGTGTCAGGAATTGTACCATGCAACTATATCAAATAAACTTAGCCCCTTCTCTGAAGGAGATTACTATCTAAAAACAAAGAAAGAAGAAGAAAAAAAATTCATCAAAAATTCCTAAAGTGTGATAGAGGTATGATTCAAAATTAGACTCAGTTCAGTTCAGTCCCTCAGTCATGTCCGATTCTTCGTGGCCCTGTGGACTGCAACACACCAAGCTTCCCTGTCCTTCACCAACTCCCAGAGCTTGCTCAAACTCATGTCTAGCAAGTTGATAATGCCATCCAACCATCTTATCCACTATCGTCCCCTTCTCTTCCTGCCTTCAATCTTTCCCAGCATTAGGGGCTTTTCCAATGAGTCAGTTCTTCCCATCAGATGGCCAAAATATTGGAGTTTCAGCTTCAGCATCAGTCCTTCCAATTAATATTCAAGACTGATTTCCTTTAGGATGGACTGATTGGATCTCCTTGCAGTCCAAGGGACTCTCAAGAGTCTTCTCCATCACCACAGTTCAAAAGCATCAATTTCTCAGTACTCAGCTTTCTTTATGGTCCAACTCTCACATCCACACATGACTACTGAAAAAAACATAGTTTTGACTAGACAGACCTTTGTTGGCAAAGTAATGTCTCTGCTTTTTAATATGCTACCTAGGTTGGTCATAGCTTTCCTTCCAAAGAGTAAGCATTTTTTAATTTCATGGCTGAAGTCACCATCTGCAGTGATTTTGGAGCACCAAAAAATAAAATCTGACACTGTTTCCACTGTTTCCCCATCTATTTGCCATGAAGTGATGGGACCAGATGCCATGATCTTCGTTTTCTGAATGTTGAGCTTTATGCCAACTTTTTCCACTCTCCTCTTTCACTTTTCATCAAGAGGCTCTTTAGTTCTTCTTTGCTTTCTGCCATAAGGGTGGTGTCATCTATGTATTTGAGTGCCGCGGTCCAGCCCCGGCTGATCCAGGGTATTCGAAGGAGAGACGGCATAGGCGACCTATTTATTTAAATATTTATCAAAGATATAAAGAGTAATAGAATGAGGATAGCTCAGTAGGAAAATTCAGTGGAGAAAAGAGGCTGAGTAGCTTGGTTTACGCGGGAGATCAATAAAACTTCAAGACAAGAAGTTTGCACCACTTACGTAGGCCGCAGGCGTCCTTCCATTCTCCCGAAGGAGAGGAGACACTGAGGCCTCCCCGGTCGGATCTTAGAAGCCCAGGCATAATTAGCAAGCATGGCGGGTTCCGCGCTCCAGATGGAGACTCAGCCAGAATTTGGGAGAGAGCGCAACATGGGGAGACCAAGTTTCGGTGAACAAGGCCCGCACTTTATTTTCCAAAGTAGTTTTTATACCTTAAGTTGTGCATAGAGGATAATGGGGGAAGGGGTGGAGTCATGCAGGGACAGCAGTTTCTGGTCCTAGTCGAAGCCAGGCTTTCAAACTTATCATATGCAAAAGTTCAGGTGAATTACATCATCTTCTGGCCAGGAGGCCTGTTAACATTTTAAGAAACTAATCTTTCTCTAAAGGTGATTATTCCAAAGTCAGGCACCAGCCTCCAAAAAAGCATTAGACAAAGCTGCATTCCTATAGGGCAAAGGTGAGGTGGGCTCAATCAAGAAAAGAATTAACTCAAGGGTCCAAGGTTACAAACATTGAGGCTACTACTTAATTTCTATACACCCATTATATCAATACACTGCCAAGGACACAGTAGGTAAGGAGTATGGAGACTTAGCAGCAAACATTGGCCCAATAAATGAAAAACCCTTCACCAATACAATTTCTAATCAATCTTTTAACTACTCAAAAGAATCTGTGTTTAGACAGTTTAGAACATCTCATGCCTCTCACAGTTGGGAGGCTCTGAACAATCACATGTGGCCGGAAAAACCTATTCAGGCAGGCTAGAGGATTTCCAAAGGAGTTTGTAGGTTGAAACACTGTCACACCCAGGAATTATTAACTGGAGCTGTAAGCTAACTCTTTTTTCAGACAGAGGTAGTGGGGGACAGCCCCCCGTAAAGTCAGAGGTGTAGGTGAAAACACAAAGCAGAAAGTAGGCAGACTCTGGTTTTGGGGGTAGATGCTCGAGAATTTCCAGGGGGACTCCTGAGGCTTGATCCCGCCTTTGCGTATGCCGAGCCTCCTTCCTCATGACCTTTGTCATGGGCGGAGTTCCTCACGCTGGCTCCCGGCAGTGATAGAATTCCAGTTGAGCTATTCCAGATCCTGAAAGATGAGGCTTTGGAAAGTGCTGCACTCAATATGCAATATGCAATATGCACTCAGTATGCAATATGCCGGCTCCCGGCATTTGAGGTTATTGATATTTCTCCCAGGAATCTTGATTCCAGATTGTCTTTCGTCTAGCCCAGCATTCTGCATGATGTACTCTGCATATAAGTCAAATAAGCAGGGTGACAATATGTAACCTTGATATACTCCTTTCCCTATTTGGAACCAGTCTGTTGTTCCATGTCCAGTTCTAATTGTTGCTTCTTGACCTGCATAAAGATTTCTCAGGAGGCAGGTCAGGTGGTCTGTTATTCACATCTCTTTCTGAATTTTCCACAGTTTATTGTGATCCACACAGCTAAAGGCTTTGGTGTACTCAAAAAAGCAGAAGTAGATTTTTTTCTGGAACTGTCTTGCTTTTTTGATGATCCAATGGATGTTGGCAATTTGATCTCTGGTTCCTCTGCCTTTTCTAAATCCGGCTTGAATGTGTGGAATTTCACCGTTCAGGTACTGTTGAAGCCTGGCTGTGAGAATTTTGAGATTTACTTTGCTAGTGTGTGAGATGAGCGCAACTGCATGGCATTAACCACTAAAATTACACTACTAGGTGTTTAGAGAATACTTGAAGAAGAAAATAATTTACTTGAGTGTTGAAAAGTAGGTACAAATTAGTAAGGGAGACAAAAAAAGAGGACTGGTCAATAGACCATAGATATAATGGTTCAGAATGTAAGATAAAGATATAAAACACATTCAGTATTTACTCAGTGGCCTACTATTGTGAGGACCTTGGGGAAAAATAAGACGTTGCTTCCTTTCTTATAAAGCTTATAAAGTAGCAAAGAAATAAAACATAGCAGATTAACAGCTACAGTACAAGGTAGAATGTAGTAAATGCTGCAAACAAAAACCAAAAATACTTCATAAGTTTAGCAGGTATGGAAAAAAATAGAGTTATTGAGTTTATTAAAGTAGTGTCTTTGAAATAGTAATTAAAGAATAGGCAGGATTTTTGTAGACCAAGATTTAGGGGATAATTCAGCCATAAGTGACAAAAATACTAATGGAAAATATTGAATATCCTAGTAAAACTGACCAATTTTATTGAAGAGATGCAGTTTGCTTTTAGGCGAGTCATCAGAAGCAAAGAAAAAACAAAATGAGACTTTGACTGAAATGCTAAGGAAAGAAGTTTATATATTTAGACAGTTAATTTTATAGTAAATAACAGGGAAGAACTAAAAATGTTTAAATAACTCATCTGATTATACTTGTTATGACAAAAAGGTGGTACACATGAATAAATTTTATGCGTGTAAATATAGACACATACACCCCAAGACAAACATTTTAATAATATTGGCTCATACTGCATACATTATTTATTGATCTTTAACGTAACATGGATATTTTCTACACTACTAATGATTTTCAGTGAAAATGATAGTGTAGAAGTAAATAATCAAAGGAATAAGGGCCATTTACTAACATCATATATTTTACATATAACACATGTGTTAAGTTGCTTCAGTCATGTTCAACTCTTTGCGACCCTATGGACTATAGCTCACCAGGTTCCTCTGTCCATGGGACTCCCCAGGCCAGAATACAGGAGTGGGTCGCCATGCCCTCCTCCAGGGGATCTTTCTGACCCAGGGATTGAACCCGAGTCTCAAATGTCTCCTGCATTGGCAGGCAGATTCTTTACCACTATCACCACCTGGGAAGCCCATACATAACATAGGTTGCTTTAAATTTTAAAACATTAACAACTGTAGTGAATTGATCTGAGCACATAACATCATGAAAATTTCTGTATATTTCCTACAAGATTACTGTATTGGAAGACAAAAAAATGAGTGTCTTTGACATTTACTTCCCTTCAAGACAGAATGTGTGTCATGTAAGAATAGACAAAATCTATAAAGCAACTATTTCCAGGAATTAAATAAGAGAACTAGGTGGAATACTGGAAGGAAGGGAAATATGAGCTCCACAATTATCATAGGTTTCCACTTGCAAATACTTTCAGATTACCATGCAGCGAGATAGTGTCCAAAGAGAGAACATTCTTTTCTGAGTTAAAGAGGAACAGATATATTTTTGATGACTGTAATGGCTGGAATTTTCAGGGAGGGACATTGGACATGAGCAAGACTCACGGTAGGTAGGTGAAAATAACTCAGAAGCCTATGTGGGAAATCTTTCTAAGTCCTCTACCAAAGACAGGGCTGTGAATATGTGCAGCAGGACTCTGCAAAGGCTTATAAGGAGAGACTGCTTGGAACAAACAGCTGAGCAGACTCAGAAGTTGTAGGAATAAAAGCACAGTAACTCAGACATTTGGGTGAGACTCAGAGAGGCAACATTTTAGGCATCACCACGCTTTAGGGAATATGACCCAAAACTAAAGACAAAAATAAAAATAGACTCATCACAGGAAAAAACACACAAACACAGGGTCAAGAGAATTTTCCACTAATATAACTCCTCGTCAGAACAAAGCTCAACACAGTGAGTGGATCATCCACAATATTTAGCATACAACTTAAAATGTAGAATATAAAGAAGTAGGGAGTAATGAGTGAAAATGAAGTAAGAAGCTCTAAACTATATGTCTCTCTGAGAAACATGCCTAAAAAATCAAATAAAAACTGATAGAATCAACTTTCTAAGAACTCTGGAAAAAATAGGCAAAGGTTTATAGCAAACTAGCAAATGTTGAATCAAGGAAAATCAACTTAAAGAGTGGGGAAGCTCTGTGATTGATTTGCCCTTTCTCTACCCCCACCCTGGTGCTGCAGTTATATGAAGGGAATAGAGAAGACCTTATTTACAAGCAATTGTATTTTTCATTTCCAGCCAGTCTGGGCATTACCTGAAAGACAATGCAAAGCACTTGTCTTTGTTTAGCCTAACTAAGAACCTACTCAAGATGAGCGAACTGTGTTTCTCAAAAACACAGTTGGAAGATAAATGAATAACCCACAGCAGCCTGAGTCAAAAGATTACATCCTTGAGGATACAAAGAGCTTGGAGAGCCTACTCAGAAGAGCTGGGCAGAAAATTTGGGGGAATTAAGGCATTTAAAAGTGTCCCTGTATACCAAGGAGTATAGAGACACATGCATGCATTTGCACTCAGAAAAAAATATCTGAAACCAACTCTAAGCTTTGGGTGATCTCTAGACACAATGCAAATGAGTGAAGGCAGAGGTGAAAATGGCCTGGCCAAGTGATGAAGAGTCTCAGCAAAAAGCCAATGTGTAAAGGAGAAAGGAAGAAGGTTTTTCCCTCTTTCTCTTGCTTAAATATTTGTCAAATTATCAGGAATAGGTATATCTAATTTTTGAGAGTGACTTTGTTTTGTTTCTACCACAGTTTAATTTCTTTTATGAATTTTCAATCATACACTTTTTTCATATAAACTTCCATTTTTATGTCCATGGCATGAAAAAAGCAATTACTAAATACTGTTCAAAAATATGGGTAAACTACTAATGGACTTAATTTAATGGAAATTAAACTGTCTTAAACAAATCTTAGTTTTGAAAACCATACAATTAAAAACAACTTCATAAGTGGAATCTCACTTGGAAAAAAAAATCATGTAAAATAATCTCTTATAAAATGGTATCATGTCAGGAGAGAAAACCAGAAAACAATAAATTCTATATATTTTTAAAAAACTGCCTTTGTTATTACACCTGTACTATTAGCTTTGAGGGAAAATTTATGTTTGTAGAACTTCAGGGGCATCTGAGCCAGATGTTAATGGTCTCAACTTAGCATTCTGGAAATGAGAGGGGGAAAGAAACATACTTGAAGGAAACTTGTTGAATCTTATGAGGTCAAAGGGGTTGTTACGAACAGTGCAGTCTAAAGAAAGAATAAGAATGATTGCAAAGCTCTTGTAACTGCATCCCTATTGCCATCACATTAACATATTTCTAAAGAATGTTCCATTCTCTTAAGTAGAAAATGTTAAAGTTATATAGAATATTCAGTAAAAATGAGTAAAAATGAAATGTAAGACAAAGTACCAACTTAATAAGAAATTAAGTCAAACTAAGGAAATAGATGATAACATTTTCTTTTAATCATCTCTGGATGTGATTAAACTATGCTCAATCTAAACTGTTGCACATAATTTGACAGCCTTCTGAGTTCAATGCAAATGTACGCAATCCAACTGGAAGCAACCGGAAAAAGGAGGTGTGTTGCTTAGTATATTAAATTTCCATTAGCAGGTGTATGCAATGAGGGCAATGGCAAAATCAGACATGATTGGCCTACTAAGACAAAGATTCTATTGCTAGAATTCACTTCCTGGCAACGATAGGAAATGTAAGACTCTCTTATTACAGAAAAGAAAATATAGATTCCTCTGTCCACTAACACTGAAATATGTAGGGGGTAAACTAGTCACATTCTCCGGCTCACTTATCCACATTCACTATATTTCATCTCAGTTTTTAATGACTGATAGTGTGCTAATTCCAAATTGTTTTAAAGCTTACTTTCTTTGTCACCAAAAGAGTAGATTCCTTATTAAATAATCATATGAACTGCCATTAAAAGGTGATTATAAATCAACTATAGATAACTCTTGGAGAAGGAAATGGCAATCTACTCCAGTATTCTTGCCTAAAGAATTCCATGGATGGAAGAATCTGGTGTGCTACAGTCCATGTGGTCACAAAGAGTCAGACACGACTGAGCGACTACACACAGACATAAATAAATCTGAACAATATGTAAACTACTTGACTATAAAAACCCAGAGGTTGTCCTCTGCTCACTTTTCTTCCATTAAGCTAAACATGATCTTGCAACTACTGGCTCAGAGTTTTGAGAAAATCCGTGAATTCAAAATTAAAAGGAGAGAATAAAACTAAAATTATGGAGAATAATGGAAGCAGATCTAAGGGTAGGATTCTTATGCTGAGCTAGACTATATAAGGTGGTGCATGCATGCTCAGCAGCTCAGTCCTGTCCAACTCTTTCTGATTCCATGGACTGTAGCCACTCAGGCTCTTCTGTCCATGGAATTTTCCGGCAAAAATACTGGAGTGAGCTGCCATTTTCTACTTCAGGAGACCATCCCAATCCAGGGATCAAACCTGTGCCTCTTGTGTCTTCTGCATTGGCAGGCAGATTCTTTACCACTGAGCCATCTGTGGTTGTGGCTGGTGGTTTAGTTGCCAAATTGTGTCTGACTCTTTGCGACTCCATGGACTGTAGCCTACTAGGCTCCACTGACCATGGGATTTCTCAGACAAGGATACTGGAGTAGGTTGTCATTTCCTTCTCCAGGGGATCTTCCCCAACCAGGGATCACACCCAGGTCTCCTGCATTGCAGAAAGATTCTTTATCTACTGAGCCACCCGGAAGGCCCTTATTTAAGGTGGCCCTTGATCAAAAATGTTTTCTATATCTTTTCAGTGTCTGTGAAAAATACCTTTTATTTGGTTATCATCTTTAGATTTCACAAGCTGAGCCAAGTTTGAATTAGAAAATCACTTTTGATAAGCTAATAAATCCCCTAAAATTCTGAAGGGTCAAGGAATGATAATCATATGTTTGAAATGTTGAATTCTTAATGTTTAAGTAGCTTACTTGAAATTATAGTTGGCTGATAATTTAATATAAAGAACTTAAATATTAAAAGCTAGAATAGAAATTAATTTAATCAAAATTTTTAATGTGTGAGTACTTTTAAAACTTAGCAGTAACTTCAGAAGTAATAAATTTTAAAAGATTGTGTCTTAAATGTAAAATTACCTGTATTCCAGCATATTTAACTAAATGCAAATTAAAATTTGAGAATAGTAGAATATAACAAATTGTCACATACCTACATTTGCAGATATAATTCAAATTATTAAGAAAAAGTTAAGAACTTGATGAATAAAGTGACAAAAAAGAAAACTTGAAAAGTATACAAGAATACCCGATGAATATACACAATTTCATCTATGCCATTCATCCTTATACCCATCTACCCTCTGACAACCACTAGTTTGCTCTCTTTATCTTTGAGTCTGTCTCTGTTTTGTTTGTTCATTTATATTGAGTTTTATATTCCACATATAAATGGAAAAATATGATGTTTGCTTTTCCTTGTCTGACATTTCTTAGCATAGTAGCCTCTATGTCCACCCATGCTGCAGCAAATGACAATATTTCATCCTTTTTTATGGCTAATATTCTATTTTATATATATATATATATATATATCACATCTCTATCCACTTATCTGTTCTTGGATACTTAGTTTGCTTCCATACTTTGGGTCATGTAAATAGTGTTGCAATGAACATAGAGATACATACACCTTTTCAAATTAGTGTTTTTGATTTATTCATATAAATAACAAGAAGTAGAACTGTTAGATGTTATAGTAGTTCTATTTTTAATTTTTTTTCAGGAAACTCCATACGTTTTTCCATAGAGTTTATATCCATTTATATACCCACCAACAGTGCATAATGGATTTTGTTTTCTCCACATCCTCACCAATATTTCCTGTTTTATGTCTTTCTGACAACCAATAGAATAGATGTGAGGTGATACCCTCACTGTGGGTTTGATTTGCATTCCCCTAATGATCAGTGATGTTCAGCATCTTTTATGTCTTTGTTGGCCATCAATATGTGTCCTTGGAAAAATGTCTATTCAAGTGTCCCCATTTTAAAATTAGGATACAGATTCCTCTGTCCACTAACACTGAAATATGCAGAGGATAAACTAGTCACATTCTCTGGCTCACTTATCCACATTCAGTATATTTCATCTCAGTTTTTAATGACTTATAGTGTGGAACACAAACACAAATATATGCAATAGAGGCACAAAAGCACATTTTCAACCATCTAGAAGCATGTTTACTTATGGCTTACAACAATTTTTTTTTAATGTACCACCATGAATCACAACACCACTCACTATAATGTTGTGGTGCTTGGACAATGTCAAGATGGGGTTTAGAAAGGTTCCCGCTACTTAATGCACCATTCAAATGCTTTTCTGATTTGTTTCAACTTATCCATCTTTCATTCATTCAATGTGTGAGACACAATTGCTGGTGATCCATCATGTAGAGTCTACAGAGGATTTTATATTTGATTTGTTTCAATTAGGAAAGGAGATAGGAGAGGAGCAGGGGGAAGTTTAGGCAGAGAAAATAACATAAGAAACAAACAAGCAAGCAAACAAACAAAAGGCAGTGAAATATTAAAAAGCACATTTTATCTGGGTAATCCTAGTTTAATTATTGAGCTGAATGGGCTAAGTAGAGGAAAACTTAGACCTGATAATCAAATAAATTTTGTGTAAGTGTAAGAAGCTATTTACTGAAATAAAATGGAAAAACAAACTCATATTTGTGTTTTAGAGAGGCAGCTCTTGAGGAATGGTATGTGATAGATTAAAATAAGAAAATTACTAAATGTAAAGATAGGGCAGAGGTTGATATTACAATAGTCCCATAGGATACTATAATACTGGAACTGAAATACTGGCAGTAAGTGTAAAGAAGAGAAGGAGGAATTTAAGGCATAATCAGGATAGAGAACCAACAGGACTTGATCAGCAATAGCATCTGATGACTTAAGGAGGAGACATTAAGAATGTTCATCTGTTGTCTCAGGTAACTGAGTAGGTAGTGACACCATTTACTAAGATACACAAAAACTCATAATGATTTTAGTTTTTTTAGTCTTTTATAAGAATGAACTTATGGTTGCCAGGGGGAAGAATGGGGTAAAGGGATAGTTATGGAGTTTGGGATGGATATGTACACACTGCCATATTTGAAATGGATAACCAACAAGGTCCTATTGTATATTTTTAGCACAGGGAACACTGTTTGATGTTATGTGGCAGCCTGGACAAGAGGGGCATTTGGGGGAGAATAGATACATGTATATTTATGGTTGAATCCCTTTATTGTTCACCTGAAACAATCACAACATTGTTAATTGTTAATACACCAATAAAAAAAATTTTTTTAAATACTCGGAATATTAGGAGAGGTAATACCTTAAGACTTATCATTTTGTAAATTGCGTGTAAATAGTCACTCCAAATTACTCCAAATTTGGCCTTGGAGTACAGATTCTTTAATCTGTACTAATCTGTACTAATCTGTATTAGCAAAGGCTAATAGAGTATTGCCAAAAGAACACACTGGTCATAGCAAACAGCTTCTTCTAACAACACAAGAGAAGATTCTACACATGGCCATCACCAGATGGCCAACACCAAAATCATTGATTCTATTATTTGCAACCAAAGATAGAGAAGCTCTAACCAGTCAGCAAAAACAAGACTGGGAGCTGATTGTGGCTCTGATCATGAGCTCCTTATTGCAAAATTCAGACTTAAATGGAAGAAACTAGGGAAAACCACTAAACCATTCAGGTATGACCTAAATCAAATCCCTTATGATTATACAGTGGAAGTAACAAATAAATTTAAGGGACTAGATCTGATAGACAGAATGCCTGATGATCTATGGATGGAGGTTCATGACATTGTACAGGAGACAGGGATCAAGACCATTCCCAAGAAAAGAAATGCAAAAAAGCAAAATGGCTCTCTGAGGAGGCCTTACATGTAGCTGTGAAAAGAAGAGATGCCAAAAGCAAAGGAGAAAAGGAGAGATATACCCATTTGAATGCAGAGTTCCAAAAAACAGCAAGGAGAGGTAAAAAAGCCTTCCTCAGTGATCAATGCAAAGACATAGAGGAAAACAATAAAATGGGAAAGACTAAAGATCTCTTCAAGAAAATCAGAGATACCAAGGGAACATTTCATGCAAAGATGGGCTCAACAAGGGACAGAAATGGTACAGTCTTAACAGAAGCAGAAGATATTAAGAAGAGGTGGCAAGAACACACTGAAGAACTGTACAAAAAAAATCCTCATGACCCAGATAATCACAATGCTGTGATCACTCACCTAGAGCCAGACATCTTGGAATATGAAGTCAAGTGGGCCTTAGGAAGCATCACTACAAACAAAGCTAGTGGAGGTGATGGAATTCCAGTTGAGCAATTTCAATAAAAGATGATGCTGTGAAAGTGCTGCACTCAATATGCCAGCACATTAAAAAAATAAAAAACTCAGCAGTGGCCACAGGACTGGAAAAGGTCAGTTTTCATTCCAAACTCCAAAGAAAGGCAATGCCAAAGCATGCTCAAATTACAACAAAATTGCATTCATTTCACACGTTAAAAAAGAAATGCTTAAAATTCTCCAAGCCAGGCTTCAGCAATATGTGAACCGAGAACTTCCAGATGTTCAAGCTGGATTTAGAAAAGGCAGAGGAACCAGAGATCAAATTGCCAACATCCAATGGGTCATCAAAAAAGCAAGAAAGTTCCAGAAAAGCATCTATTTCTGCTTTATTGACTATGCCAAAGCCTTTGACTGTGTGGATCACAATAAACTGTGGAAAATTCTGAAAGAGATGGGAATACCAGACCACCTGACCTGCCTCCTGAGAAATCTTTATGCAGGCCAGGAAGCAAGAGTTAGAACTGGACATGGAACAACAGACTGGTCCCAAATAGGAAAAGGAATATGTCAAGGTTGTATATTGTCACCCTGCTTATTTAAATTATATGCAGAGTACATTATGAGAAACGCCAGGCTGGATGAAGCACAAGCTGGAATCAAGATTGTCAGGAGACATATCAGTAACCTCAGATATGCAGATGATACCACCCTTATGGCAGAAAGTGAAGAAGAACTAAAGAGCGTCTTGATGAAAGTGAAAGAGGAGAGTGAAAAAGTTGGCTTAAAGCTCAACATTCAGAAAATTAAGATCATGGCATCTGGTCCCATCACTTCATGTCAAATAGATGGGAAAACAGTGGAAACAATTGCTGAATTCATTTTTGGGGGCTCCAAAATCACTGTGATGATGACTGCAGCCATGAAATTAAAAAAATGCTTACTCCTTGGAAAGAAAGTTATGGCCAACCTAGACAGCGTATTAAAAAGCAGAGACATTACTTTGCCAACAAATGTCCATCTAGTAAAGGCTATGGTTTGTCCAGTAGTCATGTATGGATGAAAGAGTTGAACTATAAAGAAAACTGAGCACTGAAGATTTGTTGCTTTTGAACTGTGGTACTGGAGAAGACTCTTGAGAATCCCTTGGCCAGCAAGGAGATCCAACCAGTCCATCCTAAAGGAGATCAGTCCTGAGTGTTCATTGGAAGGACTGATGTTGAAGCTGAAATTCCAATACTTTCACCACCTGATGCGAAGAGCTGACTCATTGGAAAAGAACCTGATACCAGAAAAGATTGAAGGCGAGAGGAGAAGGGGACAACAGAGAAGGATATGGTTAGATAGCATCACTGACTCAATGAAGATGAGTTTGAGCAGACTCCAGGAGTTGGTGATGGACAGGGAGCCCTGGCTTTCTGTGGTCCATGGCGTCCTGAAGAGTCGGACAGGTATGAGCGACTGAAGTGACCTGAACTGATGTAATTAGTGAAAAAGTTAGCTTAAAGCTCAACATTCAGAAAACAAAGATCATGGCATCCGGTCCCATCACTTCATGGAAAATAGATGGGGAAACAGTGGAAACACTGTCAGACTTTATTTTTCTGGGCTGCAAAATCACTACAGATGGTGACTGCAGCCATGAAATTAAAAGACGCTTACTCCTTGGAAGGAAAGTTATGACCAACCTAGATAGCATATTCAAAAGCAGAGACATTACTTTGCCAACAAAGGCTCGTCTAGTCAAGGCTATGGTTTTTCCTGTGGTCATGTATGGATGTGAGAGTTGGACTGTGAAGAAGGCTGAGCGCCGAAGAATTGATGCTTTTGAACTGTGGTGTTGGAGAAGACTCTTGAGAGTCCCTTGGAGTGCAAGGAGATCCAACCAGTCCATTCTGAAGGAGATCAGCCCTGGGATTTCTTTGGAAGGAATGATGCTAAAGCTGAAACTCCAGTACTTTGGCCACCTCATGCGAAGAGTTGACTCATTGGAAAAGACTCTGATGCTGGGAGGGATTGGGGGCAGGAGGAGAAGGGGACAACAGAGGATGAGATGGCTGGATGGCATCACTGACTCGATGGACGTGAGTCTGAGTGAACTCCGGGAGTTGGTGATGGACAGGGAGGCCTGGCGTGCTGCGATTCATGGGGTGGCAAAGAGTCGGACAGGACTGAGCGACTGATCTGATCTGATCTGATGTAATTAGTTCTACAGACATTAAGAACATAACTTTGCACAAGGCTCAGAACATGCACCAACTTCAATATTTTTCGCCTGGGATACAAATAACTTGTGTAATTACCAAAATGGGATTTAATGGGTAAAGCCCTGTGGATTTATTTTCTTTTTTCTTTCAAAAGAGTGCCAATATCTCCTATAGTGCCGATATACAAATCTAACAGGATGTGTTAGGAGAACAGCCTAAGTCTGTTTTTATACATGTGGTATTAGAGGTGATTACAATATCATTTCTTGAGTAACTTGGTCAGACATAGCACTTATGTGTAGGGTTCTAGCTGTCATGTAGCAGGTCACAGCTGACCTATTTGAACAAATTAGTAAGCAAACATTCTGTGACTATTTCTAACAGAGCAAATATTATTGGTAGTCTAAATGTATTTTACCCACAAACTAAAAAAGATTTTAAAGCAGTTCAGGTTAGATACTGTTTGCAAAGGAAAGTAAAAGCCCTGCTATTCATGTTTCCAAAATAACACTGTCTTGACAAAATTTACAAATCACATTTATAGAAATAAGAAGAGAAATGCTCATTCATGACTACATGGCTTTTTCACAAATATGTATGCCTAAAAATATTATGTATAATAGTTTTTACCCAAATCTGGCATTCTATTGTAGAAATGTAGGAAAGAAATCAATTTGTGGGTCTACTGCAGAATCATCAGTTATTCTATGCCTATTATGGCACGTTTGACTAACTTAATTCAATTATTATTTCTTCTTTCTACAGTTTGAATATAATTCTATGAGTTCTTTTTCTGTTTGGTCTGGGGCATGAATGTATAATTACTAATGATGATAGTTTTACATATGCATGAAAAAACATTTGATTTTAATAAATAGCGTTCATAGCTTAATCTTTAGACACAGTGAGAAAGGAATGTTCTCCAAGCCATGGAGGCATTGTGATATAGTCATGTCTTATAGGTTAACACAGAGGAAGAAAAAAAAAAATTAATGCTCAGCAACTACAGAATGCAAACAAGTTGTAGTGCAAAGTTATCTGATTAAAGATTCAATTTTACTTTAAAAAACTTTAATCAGCAATTGTACATAAATATTTATGTGTTATTGCTCTAAATACCAATCCACACAAGTAGCAGTCTATAATAAAAATATCCCTTAGCTCTTAAACAAACAAACAAACAAACAAAAAACACAGAGGGAAACAAACTGTACATAAAATTCAATAAAAAATGAAAACATAAGTAAACACTGAATTTGTAGAATTAATAAATAAATTATATTCAGGTTCAGGGTTCTACTTACATTTTATACAAAATATTTATCAGCTGATATTCCTAATAGAAGCCAACAAATTTTAGGTTGATTACATAGTCTAATACCAAAGACTAAGAAATAGACACTAAGATTTAACTAGAAATAGTACCTATTAGAGTATACTTTTGAAATTTCTGAAATCAAATGTATTTAAAACGTTTTCTCTAGTTCCTTTGATATTCAACCTTGATCAGTTTTCATTTGAAGAGGTAATTATAAAGTCCCCAGAGTTCCCAAAACAACATAATTAGATGCTCAAGCACAAATTAAAACAAAATAATTTCCATCTAACAAAGAAAGAAATGTGAACATCTTCCCTTTTGTCTAAATACATTGATCATTTTAATTACAAATTATGGGAAAAGTTAATGGAATCACAGCATTACATTTACAGCATATATATGTGTGCATGTGAGCATGTATTTTTATGCCTTAAAACCATGTAGGCAATAAGCAACAATATTACAATAAAATATGACTTTAAAATCTGAGTATACATTGGTAATGCATTGTTTTTCATTTTATGTACACAAAAATTGTTTCCTGTGTATAGGATGAAGGTTTATTGCAGAGAAAGAGCTATAATATTTCTATTATGAGAGTCATATCTAAATTAGTTGACAAAAGAATTGCCATGTGCAGGTCGTAAGTCTTTGCAGACTTAAAATTTGTGCTGGGAAATTTGACCTTTGTCCTAGTTCTGGACTGACAGGTAGGAGTTGGGATAGATAGGGTCATGCAAACGTAATGGAGGTATACAACTCTTAGAAGCTGTGAATTAATAAATTGCAGCAACTTTAATCTAAAACTTAAATCTCTATTGGTGCTGGGGATACAATTCAATATTTATAAAGGTTAGTGCAATAATTTTTTAGTATTCCTTTGGCTGTAACAGTAGGCCATGAGTAAGAATAAAGGGGGCCTGAGAATAAGGCCCTGAGTACAGGGCACTGTGAGTAGTAGAAAGATCCTTGACAATCATGACAGACCAAGGAGTCAAAGAGAGACATGGCAAATATGCGCCATACTGCTGAACCTTCAAGTTGTAATATCTTTTATTCCTATTCCTTTCCTATACTGTAAAATTTTCATTTCCATTAGGATTTTGGGAAGGTGTATTAGGTTTACTTTGTTATGTTTGGAGAAAAGTAAACCAGTGAGACCTGTAGTGGCAAGGGAAAGTAGATGTGAAACTGTAATAGCTGACAAAAAAAATGCCCGGGACAGCAATTCCCAAAAGGTCATAGCAATCCATCTAAGTTGATAAGAATTCTTTGAGGGTGTTTAGCAATAGTAAATGGAGAAGGAAATGGCACCCCACTCCAGTACTCTTGCCTGGAAAATCCCATGGATGGAGGAGCCTGGTAGGCTGCAGTCCATGGGGTCACTGAGAGTCAGACACGACTGAGTGACTTCACTTTCACTTTTCACTTTCATGCATTGGAGAAGGAAATGACAACCCACTCCAGTGTTCTTGCCTGGAGAATCCCAAGGATGGGGGAGCCTGGTGGGCTGCCATCTATGGGGTCGCACAGAGTCGGACATGACTGACGAGACTTAGCAGCAGCAGCAGCAGCAGCAATAATAAATAAGATACACTGAAGGAAGGAAGAAGGAAGAAGGAAAGGAGGGAAGAATGGATTTCCTACAAAAATGTAGAAAGAAGGCTTTGTGTGAGGACCTACCTGTGTTCTCCAGGTATTAAAAGAAGTGATAACCTGAAGTTTGAGATTTTGTAATATAGCCTGGAATTATACATGTATTGTAACATTGATTTTTTACTGCAGTCAAAAAATACCTTAAAAAAAGTCACATTTAATAGCTAACTTTTAACTCAATTAACTTCATTTAAATTGGGTTAAATATTGTGCAGGTTCATTGAAATTAACAATGAAGAATGATCTGTAATATCATAGTACAAGGAAGTGTGCATGAGTGGGAAAGGAAGAGAGAAGGTGTTGTGCGTGGGGCGACAAAAACAGAATAACAAAATCAACTTTGCATATTTCCCAAACAATGCGTATGCTAAATCTCTTCAGGGAGGTACAACTCTGTGCGACCCTAAGGACTGTAGCCAATCGGGCTCCTCTGTCCATGGGCTTCTCCAAGCAAGGATACTGGAGTAGGTTGCCATGCCCTCCTCCACCGGATCTTCCTGACCCCATGATCGAACCCGCTTCTCTTATGTCTACTGTACTGATGGTTAGGCCAGTTCTTTACCGATAGTGGCAGCTGGGAAAGTGAAAGTGAAAGTGCCTCAGTCATGCTGGACACACTGCGACCCCATAGACATAGACTATACGGTCCATGGAATTCTCCAGGCTAGAATACTGGAGTGGGTAGCCTTTCCTTTCTCCAGGAGATCTTCCCAATTCAGGGATTGAACCAAGGTCTCCCACATTGCAGGCAGATCCTTTACCAGCTGAGCCACCTGGGAAGCCCTCCTTAAACAACACTCAATCCTTAATCCTGCTGTGTTAGGTCCATACCACTTCTGTCCTTTATTGTGCCCATGTTTGCAGGAAATGTTCCCTTGGGATCTCTAATTTTCTTGAAGAGACCTTTAATCTTTCCCATTCTATTGTTTTCCTCTATTTCTTCTCATTTATCAGTGAGGAAGGCTTTCTTATCTCTCCTTGCTATTCTTTGGAACTTTACATTCAAATGGATATATCTTCCCTTTTCTCCTTTGCCTTTAGCTTCTCTTCTTTTCTCACCTATTTGTAAGGCCTGCTCAGACAGCCATTTTGCCTTTTTGCTTTTATTTTTCTTGGGGATGGTCTTGATTCCTGTCTACTATACAATGTGATGAACCTCCATGCATAGTTCTTCAGGCACTCTATCTATCAGATCTAATTCCTGTACAAAAAAAGATCTTCACAACCCAGATAATCACGATGGTGTGATCACTCACCTAGAACCAGACATCCTGGAATGTGAAGTTAAGTGGGCCTTAGGAAGCATCACTATGAACAAAGCTAGGGGAGGTAATGGAATTCCAGTTGAGCTATTTCAAATCCTAAAAGATGATGCTGTGAAAGTGCTGCACTCAATATGCCAGCAAATCTGGAAAACTCATTGGTGGCCACAGGACTGGAAAAGGTCAGTTTTCATTCCAATCCCAAAGAAAGGCAATGCCAAAGAATGCTCAAACTACAACACAACTGCACTCATTTCACACGCTAGTAAAGTAATGCTTAAAATTCTCCAAGCCAGGTTTTAGCAATATGTGAACCATGAACTTCCAGATGTTCAAGCTGGTTTTAGAAAAGGCAGAAACCAGAGATCAAATTGCCAACATGCACTGTATCATTGAAAAAGGAAGAGAGTTCCAGAAAAACATCTATTTCTGCTTTATTGACTATGCCAAAGCCTTTGACTGTGTGGATCACAATAAACTGTGGAAAATTCTGAAAAGATGGGAATACCAGACCATCCGACCTGCCTCTTGAGAAACCTGTATGCAGGCCAGGAAGCAACAGTTAGAACTGGACATGGAACAACAGAGTGGTTCCAAATAGGGAAAGGAGTATGTCAACACTGTATATTGTCACCCTGTTTATTTAATTTATATGCAGAGCACATCATGAGAAACCCTGTGCTGGAGGAATCACAAGCTGGAATCAAGATTGCCGGGAGAAATATCAACAACCTCAGATATGCAGATGACACCACTTTTGTGGCAGAAAGTGAAGAAGAACTAAAGAGCCTCTTGAATGTCAAAGAGGAGAGTGAAAAAGTTGGCTTAAACTCCACATTCAGAAAACTAAGATCATGGCATCTGGTCCCATCACTTCATGGCAAATAGATGGGGAAACAGTGAATGACTTTATTTTTCTGGGCTCCAAAATCACTGCAGATGGTGACTGCAGCCATGAAATTAAAAGATGCTTACTCCTTGGAAGGAAAGTTATGACCAACCTAGACAGCATATTGAACAGCAGAGACATTACTTGTCAACAAAGGTCCATCTAGTCAAGGCTATGGTTTTTCCAGTGGTCATGTATGGATGTGAGAGTTGGACTATAAAGAAAGCTGGGCACTGAAGAATTGATGCTTTTGATCTGTGATGTTGGAGAAGACTCTTGAGAGTCCCTTGGACTGCAAGGAGATCCAACCAGTCCATCCTAAAGGAGATCAGTCCTGAGTGTTCATTGGAAGGACTGATGCTGAAGCTGAAACTCCAATACTTTGGCCACCTCATGTGAAGAGTTGAGTCATTGGAAAAGACCCTGATGCTGGGAGGGATTGAGGGTAGGAGGAGAAGGGGATGACAGAGGATGAGATTGTTGGATGGTATCCCCGACTCAATGGACTTTTGTTTGGGTGGACTCTGGGAGTTGGTGATGGACAGCGAGGCCTGGTATGCTGCGGTTCATGGGGTCACAGAGTTGGACATGACTGAGTGACTGAACTGAGCCAGGTTCCTATGCAGTATTGATCTTTACAGCACCGGACTTTACGTCCATCACCAGTCACATCCACAACTAGGCACTGTTTTCGCTTTGGTTCCATCTCTTCATTCACTGAGACATCAGTATCCAGCCTGTAGATAATTTAAGGTAATGAATCCTCTACATTTAAGACATTTTTTTTTTTTGAAATTTACTATATTTTTTATAATGATCCTCACATTTCAAAATGAGGAAATTCAGCACATTAATGATGGTTTAAAATGAAGTCTTTAGAGTATATTATATATTTCACATGGAAATTAATAATCATTTCTTTTCCTACAGATAAAATGAGAAGCAACTGTGTAGACTTCTCTTCCCTCAACCCCTTATGTATGCCTCTTTTCAGCTGATTACAAAGCTAATCTGAGTATCCCTGAAAGATTCATCTGAGGATTTATTTTCTATAAAAAGGTTTGAAATGTTACACTTACCAGAAGATGATCACAAATCTGCAAATGTAGTAGGGGGCCAGCTAGCCAAGTCACCACAACTAAGATGTCATTAGTCTGTTGTAGCAGGTCACAGCCCCCAGCTGCTATTCATCATATATATCAATGGATGTTGTTCACATATCTGAGGTGAACCCAAGAGTGAAATTTATAACCATCCCACCTATGCCACATAAAGATGGAAGCTGACATTAAGCCCAGTTATGCATTCTGAACTATAGAGAATTTAATCTAATTTCTGCTTTATTTTAAACAGCTGCTATTGTAACTTTATAAAGTGAAAATGTTAATTGCTCAGTCCTATCCAACTCTTTGCGACCCCATGAACTATAACCCACAGGCTCCTCTATCCATGGAAGGCTCACTCTAGCCAAGAATAAGGGAGTGGGTAGTCATTCCATTCTCCAAGGTACCTTCCCAACCCAGTGACTGAACCTGGGTCTCCTGCATTGCAGGCAGATTCTTTACCTTCTGAGCCACCAGGGAAGCCCTTACTCATGTTTAATGTAGAATAGAGGATGAGATGTATTGTATTAATAGTTATAGACCATTTTTTAGAATTTTAGATTCATTCTATGTTAGCAGAGAATTTTAAAATATTGTATAATTTGTCTTTTAAAAAATTATTTTCTCAGTATCAACATGAAAGTCCTTTGGTTTTTGTTGGTATATATGTATGGTATCAAACTGAATAATGTCTTCTGCTCTACTCCTCTGTTCTACACTTCAGCTACTAATCAACTATCTCTTACTGTTTGATTACTAGAGAAAATGCAGAGACTGTAGATAAATAGTAAGGGATTCATATTTAGGTAATTTAATTTAGGAGAAATTGAGTCTAATACTTGCTGCAAAACTTTTTTCTGATGTTCTGCTGTGATGCATGTAACTCTTGTCTTTAATTTTATAAACATAATTATTTATAAAATCATCTCAAGTCACTGAAATTTTAAAATCACTGTTTTACCCAGGAAAGAGGAGATATTAATCATGTTGTTTAATTGATTCAAAAGGTTATTCATTAAAAAAATTAGGGTTCCTACTATAAATTATGCTTTAAACCATATTAGTTGTGAGAATATAAATATGTTAATAAGCTGAGCATTGTACTCAAGGTGCTCTTAGGCTTTTGAGAGCTGGAGTATGTAGATTTTACAATAGAAGCTATTAAAGGCACAATCTTCCAAGAGATAATGAAGATTGTTTCATTAGTAAAGGAATAACAGACACAGTCCAGAAGTGGGGTGGGAAATGAGCAGGTAACCGAGAAGTGGTAAGGGAAGGAAAAGTAGGACTATACAAACTTCTACTTTCTTTACCTTCCTATTCTCTGCAAGAAGAACTATATCAAGGGAGAAATCATAAATATTGGAGTAATTTTTAAATCTCA
Organism: Bos indicus; assembly: GCF_029378745.1. Classification (NCBI taxonomy): domain Eukaryota; kingdom Metazoa; phylum Chordata; class Mammalia; order Artiodactyla; family Bovidae; genus Bos; species Bos indicus. The sequence goes on along the minus strand of NC_091768.1, from coordinate 56,080,475 downwards.
TGTTGCATTTAATCTCATCATTTGGCTCATATGATTCTCATACTTTTACTCAATAAAGGCAAATTAATATCATTTAAAATATTCTGATTTAAACTAGGTTAAATTTTTGGTTGACCCCTAAGGACAATATGTTATGAATATACTTGATGAGAAACTTTGAATAAATGAATTGTTGACACAAAAGTTTTTGAGAATTAAAAGTACTTAGTTTACTTATAAAGATAAGTGAGAAGCCTGGAGAAAACTGAATGTCAACTATACTTAACTCCTTTCATTTTACATCCTATTAACACCATGAAGTTTCATTTCTCGCTCTATCACTTTACCCAAATTTTTATGGCTTTATTATAGGGTATGTTGTTAGGTAAATCTGAGGAAACATACTGTTTGAGAAAACTGCATATTAATATTTAACTGTAGAAAATTGCATTTAATTAATTAAACATGTAGTTAGGTTAGGTGTGGGAGGTCAAATTTTTTTTTTTTTTTTACAAATTTGTGTTCATTACTGTACACTGGGATCTTACTGTTTTACCTAAAATGCACTAACTGGTATATGAGCTTCCCAGATAGCTTAGATGGTAAAGAATCTGCCTGTAATGCAGAAGACCTGAGTTTTATCCCTGGATTGGGAAGATCCCCTGAAGAAGGGAATGGCTACCCACTCCAGTATTATTGCCTGGAGAATTCCATGGACAGAGGACCCAAGTCGGCTATAGTCCATGGGGTCTCAAAAAGGTGAACACAACTGTCACACACACACACACACACATACACACAGTTGGCATATAAAGACATTTACCTAATTATTAATTTAGGAAAAAAATCTGAATACCTTCTTCTTTGCAAAGGTAATTTGCAAAAGCAGATTAAATGTGATTCTAATATAGTTTATTTCAATTATTAATTTAAGAAAACAGTGCAATATCTCATTTTCAGCAGATTTATAACAATCAATGTTTAGTAGTTCTTCCATTTTTAAAATATATTTTATGTACACTAAACTTTCCATGATAGTGAAAATTTAAGTCAATTTTCTTTCATTTCTTTCTGAAAGAAAAAGATTTTGTTCAGTTGCCAATTAAATAAAAATAATTTTAGGCCTGCTTATAGAGCATAATTAAGCTTTTCCTTTATTCAGATTAAATGATACAATCAGCAGTATGAGTTCAAACCTTGAGCTGCAAGCAAAAATTTTAGAAAGAACTCCTTTATTAACTACAAAATAATTAGATGTTGAGGAAAATGGCAACCAGGGGTTATGAGGGCAAGTGGTAAAAGTAGTTTTGTCTTTCCATTTTGTTATTATAGAATGAACTTGGAACCACAGAAACTATTAAGGATCAATATACCATTAAATTACAGAATATTATTAAAATCTCACAAAATATTTATTTTTAGTTAGAGTTCCGCTGTGTTATTTCCATTGTAGACTTTCTTGGTTCCATGACAGAGTGTACATTGCACTGTGGGCTTCTATTCTGGAACAAATATGTGTAAAGGGAGGGGTTGATGTGTCAAAATATTCTCCAGGTTGCATTGCAATACCGTTTTATCTCTTCAGTATTTCTCTTGGTTTTGAAAAACTTGAAGAATGACACAATTGGAGACGTAAGATTATCATTTGCAACCTTGTTCTACCAATCCTGAGAAGCCTTTCTGTGTTTATAGTTAGTAATCTGCTTTTCCATTTTTAACTAAAAACTCAGTTGGTAGTTTCAAGATGCCCTTTTAGTCAGCATGTTCCATCAGACTTTTGTTTCTCATTCTTTGAATATTATCTATGGAGTTCCCTGATCTAGTACCTACAAAAATGGACAGAGCAGCACAACAGAGAGTCACGGAAACATTTAAACAAGGACACTAACTATTCTTTAGTCAGGGCAGGACAATTCCAGGGACAATGTTACTTTTACAATTTTGTCATTTCATTAAAAAGAAAAATTGAAAAGGCCTATCTACTTAGATAACTAGTCTTTGGCAAAAAGACAATGCTTTCTTCCAAATGATTCAGACATTTTAATGACAAATGTAGTTTTCTGATATCACACTTACTTTGTCAGATTTCTCACTGAAAAACTCCAACACCTAGTGTTTAAGTAATGCTGAGTTTTCAGTGCTTCATCCTATTGTTAAATATAGCAGTGATAAAATAAGTGGTGTAATGTCTTTTTTTTCCTTTATTTCTCACCAATCTATATTAATATTCTTGATGACTCCGGCTAATAATTTTTAACTTTAGTGATCATAAGCTTTCGTAATAACCTATAACTTACTTTTTATTCAGTTTCTGTTTTTTTTTTTTAATTTTTTGTGTCTGACATTCATGATTACTGCCTATTTACTATAATCATCATCATCATCATCACTGTGTCCTTGACTTATAATTCCTTTGTCCCCTTCTCTTCTCTAATGCTTCATATATTTTATCTCTGGTCTGTTTGTAAAATCCTTATAGTACAGCTGAAAGGCGGGGGGGTCAATGATCTAAAAGTGAAAACAGCGATATTTTTAAATTCAATTTTTTGCACTAGATAATTAACCAGTTATTATTTTTACTATGAGATAAAAAATATTTTGTTAGAAAATATAAAGATAAATCCATTTTTGCCTCTGCTCATTAATTCTTACACTTTAGCTTAATTAAAGGCAAATACATAACGAAGAGGAGAGGTATAATAGAAATGAAATGGCAAAGCAGAGGAGGGAGCAACTAATTTTGCCCCTGTGAGTCAGAGAAACATTTAAGTTCTGAAAGGAAAAATTTTAAAAAAGAACATTTGAGTTCTGAAAGGGGAAAAAAAAAATCTCTAGGCAGAGAGAGTGTTGGAGAGGTGTGAGTTAAGGCTAAGGTCAAAGTAATTGCTAAGGAGTACACACACATGCATGTATGGATTTACAGTGATCTTGTTACTGCATAGAGGCCAGTGATTCTCCTTTCCTTGCGAAATATGTTCTAAAATGTTGAAACTGCCAGATGACTGTACTTTAAATAAAGATGAGAGACAGAACTGAGGTGTGCTTTATAATATTGACCACTTGCCTGAACAGATTGGATAAAGAAATGCTTTTCAGTACTAGAAGTCTATAATGAGAATCTGGTTAGCTCACATATGGATTCTAACTGAGATTCAGATAGTAATTTGCACACATAAAAGAACTGGTCTTTGGTTATCAGAAGATACTTTTTATATTAATACATAGTTTTAGTCTCTAATGGGCTTCCCTGGTGGCTCAGTTGGTAAAGAGTCCGCCTGCAATGCAGGAGACCTGGGTTTGATCCCTGGGTTGGGAAGATCCCCTGATGGAGGGAAAGGCTACCCACACTAATATTCTGGCCTGGAGAATAGTCCAAGAGTGGGTCACAAAGAATGGGACACGACTGAGTGACTCTCACCTTTACTTTAGTCTCTAACTGGTCTGCCAAACAATGTAAAGAACATTGTTGAAAAACATGTAGGCCAAGCAATAAATTTTACTAATTTTTAATAAATATTAATCTATGTGTATGTGGGTGCTGTGCTCAGTCATGTCTGACTCTGCAGCCCCATCACCTTGTAGTCCACCAGGCTCCTCTGTCCCTGGGACTTCCCAGTCAAGAATACTGGAGTGGATTGTCATTTCCTACTTTAAAGTATTAATATTCAAATATGCTCAAATTAGAAAAAAGTATTTCAACACAATAGATTTTCTACTTTTATTTTCAAGTTAAATAGTTTTTTTTTTTGCTATTAGTAAATGACTTTCTAAAGTGCAGGGCTCTCACCCCTCCGAATTTCTGCCCTTGTGTATATATTGGTAAGGAAGAAGTATGGGTACTGGAATAGATCAAATTTGTTTTTTGAGGTACCTTTGTTCTCTGCATTATTGAATGTCTTTAACAGCTTACATTCTGCTAGATTTTACTATTTGTTCACATGTTGTGAACAGTTTTAATCCACTGGTTGTGACTGAAAGAACACATAGCTAAGTTCAAATCTTCTCTTTAAAAATCACTTTATGCTTCAGTTATTCTCAGTATTAGAGTGATAGAAATGTATAGCTTTCCCCCTTTCTCTACATTAAGTTCCTAGTGCCTGATCCTTAAACAATTTAAGAATATGCCAAGCATTTGATTTTGAAGAAATAAGAGCTGGCATTGAATATGATGCAATGGGCAATACTGCCACAAAATAAAACATTTAAATTTTAAAATAAAGCCCATCTGGCAACTGCCAGTACCAACAGAAAGGAATAACAACAAGGAGAACAGGACAAACTCCTCAAAAGAAGAAAAAAAAATGTGGCAATTGAAGTTGGGGGTCTGTGCTTTCATTCTCCTTATATTTGTCTTTGGAAGAGGGGGGTAGCTCTAGGCAAGGATTTAAATGTTGGCTTGAGCAATACTTTTTCCCGTGGAATGTCTCCAGGGAATCTCTGACTGAGATCCAAATTCAAGCCTATTGTAATCTCTTTGCATGATGCAACATATGGAGTGGCAGATTTGTGCAGGATGGTGTTGTGCAGATGTAGGATGGTGATGATGCTACACTGTGAAGCCAAAGATAGCATCTAAGGGTATTCAAAACTATCAGTTTCACTCTCTGGTTTGAAAAATGTGGAAAGAAATTCAACTTGAGAAAATGATTGTGCCTGGAAGAAAATAATAGAACATAATATTGAAACACTTAATGGTCAAATAGAACTGAAAACCAAGTTGGCTAAAGTACTATATTGATAATAGAAATCAGACCTGGTATGTGTTGGAAATGAGACATGGCATTTGAAACATTACTCTTTGCAACACCTGATCTCATTGATATCTTATTCAGATATCTTAGTGTAAGAAAAATGTTGATGAATTAGAAGACCATGAGGAAGAAATAAAAATAATATGAAATTAAAACTGACTTTTTGAAAAATACTATCTTTTCACAAAGTTAAATGAGAAGATACTACTATGTACTGGATGTAGAAGAGAAATTTAAATCTATATAATTAAAAATAAAGACAAGACTTTGAGTAAGAAATAGAGAAAAAAAAATAGACCATTAAGTCAATATCATAATAGGAGAAAAACTTTTGATGATTTTATGAAATTTTAAGGGTAGCCTGAAATTTGCCACTTGAAGCAATTTTTATAATAGTGGTCTAGCTCCTCAAGTTACTTTAACAAAAGTCAAATTGGGTCAGGGATGACATTCAAATTGCTCATAAAACAAAAGATAGAAGATATTTTCTTTCCAACTCATTTTCATTCAACAATTAATAAGTAAAAACCATGAACCATTTATCAACATAACGATAAGGATGCAACACCTTAATGTCAAGGTTAAATCAAATGATAATTTAATATTGTTAAAGCCAGAGAAATATTTTTTGTTTTTAGTTTGTTTCATTCTCAGTATGAGTTATTTTCAGGGTGATTTAACATAGTAAGTTTAACACAGAATCTGCCTCAAATTTCAGTTTTAGCTGTTGTAATTTAGGTAGATGTATTAAGCACATATTTATCAAGGCAACATTTCATAGAGTCTAAGATGTCAAACTCTTGGCTACAAATAAGTCAAATGGAGATTGAAAAGTAATTCTATTAAGGGGCGGGGGGTAGCACAAACTGTTAAAGAATCTGTATGCAATGTAGAAGACCCAGGTTCAGTCTCTGGGTCTGGAAGTTCCCCTGAAGAAGGGAATGGCTACCCACTTCAGTATTCTTGCCTGGAGATTCCCACGGACAGAGGAGCCTGGCAGGTTACAGTCCATGGGGTCGAAAATAGTTGAATAGGACCGAGCGAAAAATACTTTCATTACTTCAAGATACCAAACCTTTGGATACAGATAAGTCAGTGGAAAATGAAAAAGTAATTCTCCTAAGGGGAAAAAAAAATCATTAAAACAATGGGAGAATTATATATATTTTTACCTTAAAATGAGACAAAATATATATATATATATATATATATATGCCAAGAGGTCTTATATTTTTTAAATTATAAAGCAAATATAAACAAAAATACATATTACATGTCTGTATAGTATTGTGGCCTTTATCCTTATATAATTATTTAGGTGAAAAAGTCTGAGTAGTAGATAAAAGAATAACAAATTAAGAAATTACATTATTAGTAAACAACATGATATGCATTTCTTTGTAAGTTAACTACATACTCAAGATATTTTGCGTACTTTTTTTTTTTTTTTGCAAAAGTACCTGGGACATTTTTAAGTGAATCCTTTAATATTACAATTATATCATACATAAATAGGCTGTAATATTTGAATTTTCCATTTAGCCACTATTGCACATATATAATTTCATTAACAATTCTTTCACTCAACAACTAATAGTTTAGTGCAATTATGTGATGGTCTCATGTTTTAGGTATAGAAAATAAAGACATAAATAAGGCAAAAATTTGCCTTTGTGAAGCTTATATTTTAATGAGGGAGAGAAAATAAACTTAAATATATGTATATGATAATGCAAGGTATTAATAATGCCATGAAACCAGTAAAACAAAGTGAGGCACAGAATGTGATCATAGAAAGCAAAAGATAATGGACAATTTTATGTATAGGGCTCTTGGGGATGTTTGAGAAGAACACATTTGAGCAGACACTAGAATAAAATATAACTGGATATAACAAATGAGGGAATAGTAAGAGATAAAGGATGGTGTTCTAGGATAGAGAAGAGTAAATTATGTACAGTTTGGAGGACAGGGAAGAGTCAAATTATGTACAGAGTTTGGGTTTTATTATGATTGTGATGGATTCTATTGAACACAAGAATGATAAGATCTGATTTATATTTTTAAATGCTCACAAAAAACCTATTTTGGTTTGTTCAGCAAGAACTGACAAGACTTGGAGTAGAATGACAGAACAGTGGAGGTGAGGAAAAAACCCAGATTCAGGATACATATTGAAGGTAAAGCCAAGAGAACACATTATTACTAGCAAATAATAGAATTAGCATGATTGCCTTTGTACACAATGTGCAAATTGATGAGCATTGGCACCACTCACTAATAAGAAAAATACTGGAAGGCCAGCAGGTGGCAAAAATACAAAATGTATTGCTAATCAGGGTATTATTATGTCTGAGGTGATTATTAGACTATTAATATTAATATTATATGTGCAGAGGCAGAGTTGGCAGGGCTAGAGATATAGATTTGAAAACTCTCAAAGAAGCATCTTCTTTGGCCACACCTAATTTCAGCTCAGCTACTTGCAGGTCAGTTACCTGTAAGCTTAGATTCAACTGAGTCTTTATAAATTTGTCCAGAAGTATCTCCAATGCCATAGAAACTCATTTAGTCCAACAAAGAAGAATAAGGGGTTTAGTGTTTCTAACGAAGAAGGCAATGGCACCCCACTCCAGTTCTCTTGCCTGGAAAATCCCATGGACAGAAGAGCCTGGTAGGCTGCAGTCCATGGGGTCACTAGGAGTCGAACACGACTGAGCAACTTCACTTTCACTTTTCACTTTTATGCGTTGGAGAAGGAAATGGCAACCCACTCCACTTCTTGCCTGGAGAATCCCAGGGACGGGGGAGCCTGGTGGGCTGCCGTCTATGGGGTCGCACAGAGTCGGACACGACTGAAGCGACTTAGCAGCAGTAGCAGCAGCAGCAGTGTTACTACGGATAAACTTCATTCAACATGTGTGAGGTGAGAGGGGAGTGGCCAGTGAGTAGATACCCCAGTATCCCATCCTTTTAGGGAATTAATTCTGAAAGCATTATGTGCATGTTTTTCTGGAGGTCCAGAGCAACAGTGTAATCTTATATGTCACTTTAAGCCACAGTACTCAGATATTTGGTCATACACCAGGGTAAATGTCATTGTAAAATTATTTATTAAATAAGATCAACATTTAACATTGAGATCAATAGATTTTGAGAAAAGCAGATTACACTCCATATATTGTGGCGGGCCTCATTCAATCAGTTGAATGTCGAAAGAAGATAAAGACAGAGGTCCTTGGAGGAAAAGAAAAGTCTGCCTCCAGATTGCCTTGGGAGTCAAGGTGTCAACACAAAACCTGAACTCTTCTCTTGGTCTCCAGCCTGCTAGCTTATCTTTCAAAATTTGGATTTGCTAACCTACACAATAGTGTGAACAAATTCCCAATTAATCTCTTTCTCTCTAGATAGATAGATAGATATAGATATATAAGGGATTTTACACACACACACACACACACACACACACATGGGATTGCTTCTGTTCCCTCAAGAAGAACCCTGACTATTGTAGATTCTGGTGCCAACAGTTGTTTTAGAGGACCACAGTCTTAGGATCAGTTTTCTGAAGTGGTTCTTTAATATGATTAGAGTTAAAAACACATGACTCCATTTCTAGTGGGAAAGAGAGTACTAACAACCATGATGTGATGTGGGAGTAGAGGTATGCAGAATGTCACCATTAAATTCTCTTAACCAAATGTATAAGAGGAAAGGCCATATAAATGATGCCTTCAAACATTACTTTTAAATTATTCTTAGGGTTTTAGTTTCACATGTAAAATGAGAATAGGATAGTTTTTTCTATCTCAGAGAGTCATTATGAGTATTAAAAAATAAATGAGAAACTGAGCATACAGTATATACTCAATAAATTGTTGTGTTATCAAGGCTATTATGATTTTTGTTGATTGACTATAATCTTCCATATATTGTTATCAATTACACAACACTTGTCAACCATTTAAATGTCCTCAGCACTATTGTTTTGGGGGTTCAGTGGTAAGGAGGTTTGACAACACTCTAAAAGCCTAATTTCTGCATTGAAAGAAAAAAAAAGACTTGGAAGAAATTTGAAAACATGGAATATATTTAAGGAAGAGTAAGATCAAAGATATTTCTGGTTAGAAAATAATAATGGGATTAACTTGATTGGAGTGAAGAAAATCTTTTAGAAAGAAATGGATACAAGAAATTGGGTAGTTGCTGAATATTCACCAAAGCCAACAGAGTTAAACATGAAGAGTTTTCAAGAATGACTTAGACTTCTTGTGAGAGATTGAGGTAAGTGATTAATTTGTCACCCTGCAGGATTTTATGGGATGCCAAGGTTGTGTGACCATCTCTTACTATCTTAAAATCTAAAAATATTTGTCCCGAATTTATTCTCAATTCTCAGAATGCAGCTTCATGTTTCATTGCTCCTTAAAATAGAAATACACACAGCCAGGACTGTTCCTCAATATAGTAACCTATATAAGATTCCAAGTGTAAAACACCAAATGTCACCTACATTATGAAAAAAGCAGTAATTTTATTAGTTAATAGTCACATATAATTTCCAGAGAGGCATTTGACTATTACGAAGTCTCATTACCAAAACGAATTTCTTCATTTATTCATTAATATTATTTTAAGTGTTTGCAAACATTAATCCTTGATTTGAATATTTACAAAATAGTATTGTATCCATACTAATCATTATACATACTAATCATTATAGCATATAGAATTTATTATGCATAAACGTGCATATATTTTAATTCAGGATAACACAAGAAAATCTGATAATCTAATGGAAACAGACTATTACTGTGTCTCTGAAAGCTCCATTTTTAGGTTTATTCATTGGAACCCCAAAGACCTAACAGAAGCAGAAGACATTAAGAAGAGGTGACAAGAATATACAAAACTGTACAAGAAAGGTCTAAATGACCTGGAAAACCACTATGGTGTGGTCAACTCACTTAGGACCAGACATCCTGAAGTGTGAAGTCAAGTGGAACTTAGGAAGTACTACTATGAAAAAAGCTAGAGGAGATTATGGAATTCCAGCTGAGCTATTTCAAATCCTAAAAGATGCTGTTAAAGTGTTGCACTCAGATCAGATCAGATCAGATCAGTCGCTCAGTCGTGTCCGACTCTTTGCGACCACATGAATCGCAGCACACCAGGCCTCCCTGTCCATCACCAACTCCCGGAGTTCACTCAGACTCACGTCCATCGAGTCGGTGATGCCATCCAGCCATCTCATCCTCTGTCGTCCCCTTCTCCTCCTGCCCCCAATCCCTCCCAGCATCAGAATCTTTTCCAATGAGTCAACTCTTCGCATGAGGTGGCCAAAGTACTGGAGTTTCAGCTTTAGCATCATTCCTTCCAAAGAAATCCCAGGGCTGATCTCCTTCAGAATGGACTGGTTGGATCTCCTTGCAGTCCAAGGGACTCTCAAGAGTCTTCTCCAACACCAAAGTTCAAAAGCATCAGTTCTTCAGCGCTCAGCCTTCTTCACAGTCCAACTCTCACATCCATACATGACCACTGGAAAAACCATAGCCTTGACTAGACGAACCTTTGTTGGCAAAGTAATGTCTCTGCTTTTGAATATGCTATCTAGGTTGGTCATAACTTTCCTTCCAAGGAGTAAGCGTCTTTTAATTTCATGGCTGCAATCACCATCTGCAGTGATTCTGGAGCCCCAAAAAATAAAGTCTGATACTGTTTCCACTGTTTCCCCATCTACTTCCCATGAAGTGATGGGACTGGATGCCATGATCTTCGTTTTCTGAATGTTGAGCTTTAAGCCAACTTTTTCACTCTCCACTTTCACTTTCATCAAGAGGCTTTTGAGTTCCTCTTCAGTTTCTGCCATAAGGGTGGTGTCATCTGCATATCTGAGGTTATGGATATTTCTCCCGGCAATCTTGATTCCAGTTTGTGTTTCTTCCAGCCCAGCTTTTCTCATGATGTACTCTGCATATAAGTTAAATAAACAGGGTGACAATGTACAGCCTTGATGAACTCCTTTTCCTATTTGGAACCAGTCTGTTGTTCCATGTCCAGTTCTAACTGTTGCTTCCTGACCTGCATACAAATTTCTCAAGAGGCAGATCAGGTGGTCTGGTATTCCCATTTCTTTCAGAATTTTCCACAGTTTATTGTGATCCACACAATCAAAGGCTTTGGCATAGTCAATAAAGAGGAAATAGATGTTTTTCTGGAACTCTCTTGCTTTTTCTATGATCCAGCGTGTGAGATGAATGCAACTGTGCGGTAGTTTGAGCATTCTTTGGAATTGCCTTTCTTTGGAATTGGAATGAAAACTGACCTTTTCCAGTCCTGTGGCCACTGCTGAGTTTTCCAAATTTGCTGGCATATTGAGTCCAGCACTTTCACAGCATCATCTTTCAGGATTTGGAATAGTTCAACTGGAATTTCATCACCTCCACAAGCTTTGTTCGTAGTGATGCTTTCTAAGGCCCACTTGACTTCACATTCCAGGAAACTCAGCAATACCCATAGGACTGGAAAAGGACGCTTTTCATCCAAATTACAAAGAAGGGCAATGTCAAAGAATGTTCAAACTACTGTACAACTGTGGTCATTTCAAATTGCTAACATGTTGAATCACAGAAAAAGCAAGAGAATCCCAAAAAGCAGCTATTTCTGCTTCACTGACTATGCTAAAGCCTTTGATTGTATGGATCAAAACAAACAAGGAAATTCTTAAATAGATGGGAAAACCAGACCACCTTACCTGCCGCCTGAGAAACAACAGTTATAACTGGACATGGAACAATAGACTATTGTTCTATTGTTCCATATTGGGAAAGGAGTATGAGAAGGTATATATTTTTACCCTGCTTATTTAACTTATATGCAGAGTACATAATGTAAAATCCTGGGCTGAGTAGATCGCAAGTTGGAATCCAGATTGCCAGGAGAAATATCAATAACCTCCGATAGGCAGATGATACCACCCTAATGGCAGAAAGTGAAGAGGAACTAAGGATCCTCTTGATAAAGGTGAAAGAGGAGTGTGAAAAGGCTGGCTTAAAACTCAACATTCAAAACCAAGATCACAGTATCCAGTCCCATCACTTCATAGCAAATAGATGGGGAAAAAATTTAATTTTCTTGGACTCCAAAATCACTGCAGACCATAAAGTTGGCCATGAAATTAAAGACACTTGCTCCTTGGAAGAAAAGCTATAATAAAATTAGCTAGTGTATTAAAAACCAGAGACATCACTTTGCTGACAAATTTCCATATAATCAAAGCTGTGGTTTTTCCAGTAGTCATGTACCAATGTGAGAGTTGGACCATAAAGAAGGCTGAGTGCCAAAGAATTGATGCATTTGAAATGTGGTGCTGGAGAAGACTCTTGAGAGTCCCTTGGACACCAAGGATACCAGTCAATCCTATAGGAAATCAATCCTGAATATTCATTGGAAGGACTATAATGAAGCTGAAACTCCAGTACTTTGGACCCTGATGTGAAGAGCTGACTCTTTGGAAAAGACCCTTATGCTGGGAAAGATTGAGGGCAGGAGGAGAAGTGGGCAATAGAGAATGAGATGGTTGGATAGCATTACCGACTAAGTGAATGTGAATTTGAGCAAACGGGCAGATAGTGAAGGACAGGAAAACCTGGTGTGCAGTCCATGGGGTTGCAAAAAGTAGATGTGACTTAGCAACTGAACAATAACAACATTATTACTTAAATCAAGACAAGACAAAATAAATGTAAAGATACAACATACAGTTTAACAAATGAATTGTCTTTGTACTTATGGGAATAAAAAATATGTTCAATAAAGAGATAAGGGGAATTCCCTGGCAATCCAGTGGTTAAGGCCTGGGTTTTATCCCTGTTTGGGAAATTAAAATCCCGTAAGCCATGTCAAAATAAAATAAAATAAAGAGATGAGGAAAAGAAAGAAAACTGATGATGGTGAGTGTTAGGTAATGGAACAGAGTGTTTTCTTGAACTGAACAAAAAGGGGAACTAACTACTATGTTAAATAATTCTGATCTTTATGCAATCTGTAACATAAGAAATCAAAGCAATCCATAGGGTCAAACTTCATATGTATTTGACGTTTCAATCACCATATTAGCATTTTTTACATTTATTTGATAGAAATTTTGCATTTCTTTTAAGGGAAAATCTCTGCATTTTTTCAGTAAGTGAGAAATTATTATGAAAATTGAATTTCACTAGTCTCTTATGAGCTGGACTTTGCATTTGCATCAGAGGAAAAGTTTTGAACACTAGGGTATTTTGGAATTCTTCTTACTCTTCTGTATTTTGTTCTAGACAATGCATGAACCACTTTTTTTTTTTTTTTTTTACTGAATCTTCTTTTGAAATTTGTAACATCAAAGCAACAAATGTTCCCCCGGTGATTACTGTCTTTGCAATCCAGTAATTCTTGATCACCTTAGCCATTTTAACCATCACCTTACCACATGGAGCATATGGTACCAAGAGCTCCAGTGTACAGCTATGAGACACACTGTCAGATCTACACAACTAAGTTCCTGTGAGTCGCTTCATTTTTACACTTGATAATTATTAATAATAAAGGGAAAGATTACTAGTTTTGTTCTTAAAAACTCAGCAATTTACTAAGCACTGCTCTCACTGTATACAATTAATTGTCAAATCTGGTAACATGTATTACTGTGTTATAAGAAATTACATTTTATTTCACATCAGTTAGATACACAGATTATAGAATTTAAAAATAAATCAGTAAAAATATATTAGTCACCCTATTTCAAACAATAAAAATCAATTTTGTAGTATTGAGTAGTTTAAAACAGTGATTTGAATATTACTTTTATAGGAATCAACTTTTTAAATCCTAAAAAACTCAAAAAATGTTAAAAAGTTATGATTATTTGTTACTTTTAAAATTCATAAAAAGGGTAGGTTGCATAAGAAATATTCCTTTGTAGGAGAGGACAAAAATTGCAACTAGCTGTTGAAGAATCATCAAGAGAAGAACAATCAGTTCAGTTCAGATCAGTTGCTTAGTCGTGTCTGACTCTTTGCAACCCCATGAATCGCAGCACGCCAGGCCTCCCTGTCCATCACCAAATCCCGGAGTTCACTCAGACTCACGTCCATCGAGTCAGTGATGCCATCCAGCCATCTCATCCTCTGTCGTCCCTCTCCTTCTGCCCCCAATCCCTCCCAGCATCAGAATCTTTTCCAATGAGTCAATTCTTCGCATGAGGTGGCCAAAGTACTGGAGTTTCAGCTTTAGCATCATTCTTTCCAAAGAAATCCCAGGGCTGATCTCCTTCAGAATGGACTGGTTGGATCTCCTTGCAGTCCAAGGGACTCTCAAGAGTCTTCTCCAACACCACAGTTCAAAAGCATCCATTTTTCAGCGCTCAGCTTTCTTCACAGTCCAACTCTCACATCCATACATGACCACTGGAAAAACCATAGCCTTGACTAGACGAACCTTTGTTGGCAAAGTAATGTCTCTGCTTTTCAATATGCTGTCTAGGTTGGTCATAACTTTCCTTCCAAGGAGTAAGCGTCTTTTAATTTCATGGCTGCAATCACCATCTGCAGTGATTCTGGAGCCCCAAAAAATAAAGTCTGATACTGTTTCCACTGTTTCCCCATCTACTTCCCATGAAGTGATGGGACTGGATGCCATGATCTTTGTTTTCTGAATGTTGAGCTTTAAGCCAACTTTTTCACTCTCCTCTTTCACCTTTATCAAGAGGCTTTTTAGTTCCTCTTCACTTTCTGCCATAAGGGTGGTGTCATCTGCATATCTGAGGTTATTGATATTTCTCCTGGCAAACTTGATTCCAGTTTGTGCTTCTTCCAGTCCAGCATTTCTCATGATGTACTCTGCATATAAGTTAAATAAGCAGGGTGACAATATACCACCTTGACATACTCTTTCCCCTATTTGGAACCAGTCTGTTGTTCCATGTCCAGTTCTAACTGTTGCTTCCTGGCCTGAATACAGGTTTCTCAAGAAGCAGGTCAGGTGTTCTGATATTCCCATCTCTTTCAGAATTTTCCACAGTTTATTGTGGTCCACATAGCCAAAGGCTTTGGCATAGTCAATAAAGCAGAAATAGATGTTTTTCTGGAACTCTCTTGCTTTTTCGATGATCCAGTGGATGTTGGCAATTTGATCTCTGGTTCCTCTGCCTTTTCTAAAACCAGCTTGAACATCTGGAAGTTCACAGTTCACGTATTGCTGAAGCCTGGCTTGGAGAATTCTGAGCATTACCTTACTAGCGTGTGAGATGAGTGCAACTGTGTGGTAGTTTGACCATTCTTTGGCATTGCCTTTCTTAGGGATTGGAATGAAAACTGACCTTTTCCAGTCCTGTGGCCACTGCTGAGTTTTCCAAATTTGCTGGCATATTGAGTGCAGCACTTTCACAGCAGCATCTTTTAGGATTTGAAATAGCTCAACTGGAGTTCTATTACCTCCATTAGCTTTGTTCATTGGAGAAGACAATGGTAACCCACTTAAGTACTCTTGCCTAGAAAATCCCACGGACGGAGGAGCCTGGTAGGTTGCATTCCATGGGGTCCCTAGGAGTCCGACACGACTGAATGACTTCACTTTCACTTTTTACTTTCATGAATTGGAGAAGGAAATGGCAACCCACTCCAGTGTTCCTGCCTGGAGAATCCCAGGGACCTAGCAGCCTGGTGGGTTGCCATCTATGGGGTCGCACAGAGTCAGACAGGACTGAAGTGACTTAGCAGTAGCAGCAGCAGCTTTGTTCATAGTGATGCTTCCTAAAGCCCACTTGACTTCGCATTCCAGTATGTCTGGCTCTAGGTGAGTGATCACATGATGGTGATTATCTGGGTTGTGAAGATCCTTTTTGTATAGTTCTTTGTATTCTTGCAACCTCTTCTTAACATCTTCTGCTTCTGTTAAGTCCATACCATTTCTGTCCTTTATTGTGCCCAACTTTGCATGAAATGTTCCCATAATATCTCTAATTTCTTGAAGAGATCTCTAGTCTTTCCCATTCTATTGCCTCCAGACCAAAGAACAAACAGGGAGGGAGCACAACTCCACCCATCAGCAGATAATTGGATTAAAGCTTTACGAACAAGATTCTGCTCATCAGATCAAGAACCAATTTTTCCCACTGCCAGTCCCTCCCATCAGGAAGCTTAAACAAGCCTCTGAGCCTCCTCCATCAGTGGGCAGACAGAAAGCCAAGAAGAACCACAACCCCAGGGGATTTAGGCCAAAAACCTTATTACAAAAAGTTAATCAAAATGAAAAATAAAAAGTTTTGTTCCAAGTCCATATAGAAAAAGCTTTGTTTTTTTCCAGAATGTGAGAGTTGGATTATAAAGAAGGCTGAGCATCTAAGAATTAATGCTTTTGAACTGTGGTGTTGGAGACTTTATTTTGGGGGGCTCCAAAATCACTGCAGATGGTGACTGCAGCCACGAAATTAAAAGACACTTGCTCCTTGGAAGGAAAGCTATGACCAACTAGACAGAATATTAAAAAGCAGAGACATTACTTTGCCAACAAAGGTCTGTCTAGTCAAAGCTATGGTTTTTCCAGTAGTCACGTATGGTTGTAAGAGTTGGACTTACAGAAAGCAGAGAGCCGAAGAATTGATGTTTTTGAACTGTGGTGTTGGAGAAGACTCTTGAGAGTCCCTTGGACTGCAAGGAGATCCAACCAGTCCATCCTAAAGGAAATCAGTCCTGAATATTCATTGGAAGGACTGATGCTGAAGCTGAAGCTCCAATACTTTGGCCATCTGATGTGAAGAGACAACTCTCTGGAAAAGACCCTTATGGTGGGAAAGTTTGAAAGCAGGAGGAGAAGGGGATGACAGAAGACGAGATGGTTGGATGGCATCACAGACTCAATGAACATTAGTTTAAACAAACTTTGGAAGATGGTGAAGGACAGAGAAAGCTCATGTGCTGCAGTCCATGGGGTAGCAATGAATTGGACATGACTGAGTGACTGAACAAAAATATTCCAGATGAAAATGAAAACACCATAGAAACAACCAAATGAAGTAGAGATAGGCAACCTTCCAAAAAACAATAAAACAAAGAAAGAAAGGAAATCAGAATAATGATAGTGAAGATGATCCAGGATCTTGGGGAAAACAAAGGAGAAGATGCAAGAAATGTTTACTAAAGTCTGAGAAGAACTAAAGAACAAATAAACAAAAATGAATAATACACTAGAAGGAATCAATAGTAGAATAACTGAGGCAGAAGAATGGATAAATGACCTGGAGGACACGATGGTAGAAATCACTGCCACAGAACAGAATATAGAAAAAAGAATGGAAAAAAAAAAAAAAAAAGACATTCCAAGAGAACTATGGGACAACATTAAACACACCAACATTGACATTATAGGGAGCCCAGAAGGAAAAGAGAGAAAGGACCTGAGAAAATATTTGAGGAAATAATATCCAAAATCTTCCCTAACAGAGAAAAGGGAAATAGTTAACCATGTCCAGGAAGCACAGAGTACCAGGCAGGATAAACTGAAAGAGGAATAGACTGAGACACTTAGAATCAAACTGACAAAAATGAAAGACAAAGATAAAATATTAAAAGCAACAGGGGGAAAAACTTTAAACAACATACAAGGGAACTTCCATCAAGTTATCAACTGAGTTTTAAAGAGAAATTCTATAAGCCAGAGGGAATGGTATGACTTACTTAAAGTGATAAAAGGGAAGAACCTACAACTAAGCATGCTGTACCCAGCAAGACTCTCATTCAGATTTGATGGAGAAATCAAAATCTTTCCAGACAAGCAAAAGCTAAGAGAATGAAGCACCAACAAACCAGGTTTTCAACAAATGTTAGAGGAATTTTTCTTTAGGTAGGAAACACAAGAGAAGGAAAAGACCTACACAAAATTAACCCAAAGCAATTAAGAAAATGGTAATAGGATCATACATATGGATAATTACTTTAAATGTAAATGGATTAAATTCACCAAACAAGACACAGACTGGCTGGTCAGATAAAAACATGTACAGGTATGTACTCCCACTTACCAGATCACTCTGCTTGACCCCCAAAACTGTATGCAAGTATTTTATGTTGTTAGCTTAATCATGTTCGCATTATGGCTTGTGACTGTAATTTCTATTCTTTATCTGGCTATTGACTGTGAAAACTGATAAACATCTTTTACTAGTGTGATCATGTAGCTGCTGCTGTTAATTCGTTTCAGTCGTGTCCAACTCTGGGTGACCCCACAGACAGCAGCCCACCAGGCTCCCCCATCCCTGGGATTCTCCAGGCAAGAACACTGGAGTGGGTTGCCATTTCCTTCTCCAATGCATGAAAGTGAAAAGTGAAAGTGAAAGTGAAGCCGTGTCTGACTCTTCGCAACCCCATGAACTACAGCCTACCAGGTTTCTCCGTCCATAGGATTTTCCAGGAAAGAGTACTGGAGTGGGGTGCCATTGCCTTCTTCAGATTATGTAGCTATTACTCATTTAATACCATTGTATCATGATAGGTAAACAGAGAAAATGAAGATCATAGCATCTGGCCCCATCATTTCATGGGAAATAGATAGGGAAACAGTGGAAACAGTGTCAGACTTCATCTTTTTGGGCTCCAAAATCACCGCAGATGGTGACTGCAGCCATGAAATTAAAAGACACTTACTCCTTGGAAGAAAAGTTATGACCAACTTAGATAACATATTGAAAAGCAGAGATATTACTTAGCCAACAAAGATCCGTCTAGTCAAGGCTGTGGTTTTTCCAGTGGTCTTGTATGGATGTGAGAGTTGGACTGTGAAGAAAGCTGAGCACTGAAGTATTGATGCTTTTGAACTGTGGTGTTGGAGAAGACTCTTGAGAGTCCCTTGGACTACAAGGAGATCCAACCAGTCCATTCTGAAGGAGATCAGCCCTGGGATTTCTTTGGAAGGAATGATGCTAAAGCTGAAACTCCAGTACTTTGGCCACCTCATGCGAAGAGTTGACTCATTGGAAAAGACTCTGATGCTGGGAGGGATTGGAGGCAGGAGGAGAAGGGGACGACAGAGGATGAAATGGCTGGATGGCATCACCAACTTGATGGACGTGAGTTTGAGTGAACTCCTGGAGATGTGATGGACAGGGAGGCCTGGCGTGCTGTGATTCAAGGGCTAGCAAAGAGTTGGACACGACTGAACAACTGAACTGAACTGATACCACTGAAATGACCACTTGACAGAAAAATCTGTAATCACTTCTTAAAACTCAGATACATTTCAAAATTATCTTGGAATTTTTGAAAATTACAAATGCCCAGGTATTGCTGTTTTTCTCCAAAACTCCAGATATGTTCCTTATGAGCAGTCATGTTTAAAAACAACTAGACTATATGATGATCTTTTACTTTTATCTCATTTGTTGCACTTTTCTATTTCATATTCAGTGCTCCCATTTAATTTAGTTTGTTTTTCCAATATCTCCATCACTTCTTTTTCTTTTTGGATGTTCTTTCTCAAGCATAGTAGAAAAATCTTTGTATACATATATATAAATATTATATATGTATTTTAGAAAACTTATGAACTTTTGCCTAATAAAAAAATTTATGACATTTTGATTCATTTTGTTTGACTTAGTATGAATAGGATGCTGCTGCTGGTGCTGGTGCTGCTGCTGCTGCTAAGTCCCTTCAGTCGTGTCCAACTCTATGTGACCCCATAGACAGAAGCCCACCAGGCTCCCCCGTCCCTGGGATTCTCCAGGTAAGAACACTGGAGTGGGTTGCCATTTTCTTCTCCAATGCATGCAAGTGAAAAGTGAAAGTGAAGTCGCTCAGTCGTGTCCGACTCTTTGTGACCCCATGGACTGCAGCCTACCAGGCTCCTCCGTTCATGGGATTTTCCAGGGAAGAGTACTGGAGTGGGGTGCCATTGCCTTCTCTGGAATAGGATGCTACACTTATAATTAAAAAAATAGATATGTAACAAGCAACAAAGATTTACTGCATAGCACAGGGACTTTTAGTCAATATCTTGTAATAATCTATAATTTAAAATAATCTGAAAAATAAGATATGTGTATATGTATAACTGAATCACCATGCTGTGCACCTGAAATATTGTAAGACAACTATACTTCAATAAAATATATATATTAAAAAAAGAAATATTCCTTTGTACATAATACAAAAAGCATCAAAAGTATTGTCAGTCTACTTTTAGTAATAATCTATTAGAAAATAAATGCCAATCAATTCTTTGCTTGAACATTTCTGTAACCCTGAAAATACTGTAAACAAATCATGCCATTTAAATTCCAAAATATCTATTTAAAAATCTATATATCTTAAATATATAATGTAGTTTGTGTCTCGAACATACTACATAAATTTGAAATAGAAAATCCATGTGTATATATCAAAAGAAAGATATATTTAATAGTTGAGGAATATCATCCATACCTATTTAAAATGCATTTTACTTCATACTGGTAATGGTAAAACACTTGATTATAATTTAAAATATTTATGGAACTAGGTAGAAAAATAATTTGCCTTCAAAATTAATCTAATTCAAGAAACATTAAGAATCTACAATTGAAAAGAGTATAATATTAAAATAGCTTAAAGAAATAGTCTAATTATTTGTAGCTAATTCTCTAGTATTCTCTTCTCTTTGAAACAAATACAGTTTGACAGAAGTGCAATATTAAAACTGAAGGTATTGTAAAAAGACTCAGGAATGACCTTCCTTAAGGATTTAGAAAAGATGTCAGAAATATTTTATACAATGAATTAAACAAAAATTATTGGTAACAATTATTGCCAACACTATAATTCCTAATATTTCTATCATTGATATTAATAGTATGACTGCACTAGGAAATATGTGTCTAATGTTGAGTCAGCTGAGTAGTTATTATTCCATCAACAGAATCAATTACTCACAATCAGTCCATCACTGAAAAATAGTCTCTATTAAAGTTAAAACCCTTTGAGCTGATATTTGGTCTCAATAATGTATGCACACAGAGAGAAATACACACACACATAAATACACATATATACTAACTTAACCAAAAGTAGTATATGTGTATATATATGTGTGTGTGTAAATATATTTCATTTATATTATTTTATTAAGTTGGGCATATCAAAGCAGCTCACAACCAAGGAAGATCCATAACTAAAATAACAAATTAGGGGTGATTTCCCTCAAATCCCACATATATTGGTTGCAATGAAAAACAAAATGCATTAACCCAATTTGTTCATTTCCAAATGCCAGTGTATAAAATATTGTTTTTAATCTTCTTGTGAAAGACTACCTTTCTTTTACAGCTCCCTCAGGGAACTTATTGTTATTTTTTGTATTATTTCTTCTAACCACCACTTTAAGTATGATGGTTATCCATGATGATTACATTCTTTACTTAAAAGAAGATATCAGTACAAGTTAAATTCAACAGTAGACAAACATACAAACACACACACACACACACTTCCCTTCAGAAAGCTAAAGTATGCAATATATGCATGGTATGATTTTTTAAATCTCCTATTCATTGTTCTCCAAATCTTGCTTTGAATAGTCTTGGGCAGACAAATGAATGTTTTACACATAAGGGAGCTAAAGATAGAAATGAAATCCAGGTATGGTACAATTTGATGAATACAGATATTGAAGACCTGAAGCTTATAAACTCAGAAATTCCTTTGTTAAGAAAAACAATTCAAAATTATTAACTCAAAATTATGTGCAAGTCTTGAAAAGAACACAAATAATTAAATGTTCTGAAGCTTAAACTTCAGTAGATTCACAACAAATCTAGTACTTGTGACAATGTTTTATCCAGTAACTGTCAGAGTATTATTTATCACTTATCATACCCTTTTGTCTACTGTCTGGAGCTGTTGTCTCCATCATCTATCACAATAACAGTAATAATCAGAGATTACTCCTGACCTGCCTCTGTCACATTCCTGAACTAAACACATGGACACAGTGATGAAGCATGGTTATATTTTTGGTTATGTTCAATAACTATTGACTATTTGGAAGTTTTAGACAGAACCTGCATGCATTGAGAGATTTCAGCTCTTCGCAGAACTCTAAGATATTTCTTAACTGGGACTCAAAGAATATTTTATAAACACAGTTGTTAGGATACTAGGGCTTTTTCTCTTTAATCTCCAAGAATTGTATGGCATCATCTCTTTTCCTGAGTTGGGAAGATCCCCTGGAGGAGGAAATGACAACCCACTCTAGTATCTTTGCCTGGAGAATGCTATGGACGGAGGAGCCTGGTGGGCTACAGTCCATGGCGTCGCAGAGTCAGACACAACTGAAGCAACTTAGCATAATCTCTTTTCAAGCAAACAAAACTCTTTCAATTGCTCTTGATTTATCTATGTTTTATATTTATTATCCTTCAGATTTTTCATACAAATGTAGTGTCTTACTATTCTTTCTCATTGATTTTTCAGGTCAAAAATTGGAAATGGTGACTTTTTAAAAGAGTAACCAAATCTTCACACAATCATTCTCCAAATGACTCTCAAGTTGAAATACATTATCTGAAACAAATCCTTTCTAATATGTAAAGATAGGTCTATGGGATTTTTTTTTTTTAAAACTTTGAATGCAGATTAAACTCCACAAGGTTAAATGACAAGGTTAAGTGTCTAATTTTGCAGCCCTTTTATACCTGGTGAGTGCTAAGGCTTTCCTAATGATAGGATTAAATATGGTTTCTAGCTACAAACAGTTGCTTGTCATTCCCTGTAGGTTAGCCTCTATATTTTGTGCTTATCACAAACAGAGAGGAAATAACTTTCTAGGCCTTTTGTGAGCCTATGAAAATGTATAGACTTTAGGGAAATCATATTTTCTTGAAGGAAATGAGGCATGACCAATCACACAAAACGTGAGAAAATCCCTTGATAGATGACCTTTGCCACATGTAAAAGAAACTGTTCAGTGGCTGAGGTTTCATGGATTTCATGCATGGAAATCAGATTTTCTGGCCACCAGTGCTGTTCAGTAAATAAATAATCCATCATTGTGTCAAACAGTTGAAACATGGAGATACTGCCCTTGCTTATCTGAATAGATATTTCAAATTAGTAACTTATGCAAACTGTTTACATGTCAGCAGTTGCTTGAGCAGTGTTGTAGATTTTACTAGGTAAAATGAAACCACTTAGCTTCAACGATGTTAACCTAATAGTGAGAAGTATTCATTTGATGCTGCCTACACCTATGAATTTAATAGTGTGTGATGAATGCATCAGGGTGAGAGTATGGAATGTGTGGTGTGTCAGAGAAAAGTGCTAAATCATTAGTAGGCAGTTCCAGTGATATTATTAAATAAATCTACTTACTATTTCATTTAAACCAATAAATAGCATATTTCTTAAAGTATGTTGCCATGATTACCTTTGAATTGTTTTAATCCCTACATTTTAAATACATTGCCATGATTACCTTTGAATTGTTTTAATCCCTACATTTTAAATACATTTAAATAGTGAGTATCATTAGAATAAAGTTGGCTAAATGATGATTCCTGACTTCTAAGGATTATTTTTATTTTCATTGGATAAATCATACATATTTGAGGTTATATTTATAATTTATATTTACTAATTTAACTAGCTTTAGTTCTTCTGATATTCTAATTTTATACTAATTTTTATTTGTTCAGCTTTATCATCAAAATATCAATGTATATAAACACAGATACAATTAATTTAGGCTCCTAGATCTGTTTCTACTAATGGACCAAGTCAGGTTTCCACTTCTGCTCTTTATCCTAAACAGTGAGAACTATCTAAGTATTTCCAGTATGTTTCCATCTTTAAATACATTTATGTTGCTTTTCAGCTGACTCCTAAACTCACCTTTGATGCTTTGTTGCTAAAGGGTCAGGTCCCTTTTGTCACAACAAACAGTTTGTCTTTCTAGACTTATCTCTTAGGTATTTGCAAATAGCACCTCACTTACAATAGCCTTTTTTTGTCTTCTAGAATACCGTGAAAGTTCCTTTGCTTTAGAGCACAATAAATGCTCCATTCATTTTGCTGTTTGTCCATCATTTGAGAAAACTGTTGTGAAATTAGTCCATGAAGTGGGTATAAATAAGACGTATGATAAAGCTTCCTGAAACTTGGGGAAAAAATTATAAGCATTAAATGTAAATTATCTGTTTTTCATTTCAAATGAGTTAGTCAAGATTTTTTTTGATGTTTTATTTTTTAAAAGATATATACTATACTTGTACCCTGATTTAATTTGATTCTGTAAGAAATTAACTTTTACAAATATTTTCAGAGATATCTATCAGATTATAGTCAAAATAAAAGTTTAACTTAGTGTTTAACTATATTATGACAGATTCTTTTGTTTTTAAGCCAGCACCTTATAGTTCTGACACATTCTTTGTTGAAGATCTTATATTTTCAAACAGGGACCCAAAGAGTATGTGATTATTAATCTACCAAGTAAATAGAAAAATACAAAATTTATTTTCAACAATTTATAAACAAGGAAAAAACAAAGAAACAAACAAAAAAGACTTTATATATCCTCTTGCTTATATTCTACAACAAATTAACCATAAGATACTTGTTTTGAACTTTGTAAGGTAAAACAACAACAAAATTCAAAACACTGAGTATTTCTAAGAAAAGCTGTAGCTTAGGACAGGTATTTGTGGGTAACATTTGTTTTGTATTAGCATTTTAAAAATATCCATGTGTTTGTGGATCATTTGAATTATGATGTATTATCTGCCAAAGAAAGGATTTATGTCCAACAAGCACAAAGTAAATTGACAATATCACAAGATTTGCCTCAGTGGACATTTACTACTCCAAGGCTAATAGAGGTTGAATATTGTACATGTTCAAAAATGTACAGAAATTTGGCACATTTTCCAGTATATTTCTGTAAATTAAAATCATCATACCTGTATTTACACTAAACTATGTATTAGCATCAGAGAAGGCAATGGCATCCCGCTCCAGTATTCTTGCCTGGAAAATCCCATGGACGGAGGAGCCTGGTGGGCTGCAGTCCATGGAGTCGCGAAGAGTCAGACATGATTGAGCGACTTCACTTTCACTTTTCACTTTCATGCACTGGAAGAGGAAATGGCAACCCACTCCAGTGTTCTTGCCTGGAGAATCCCAGGGACGGGGGAGCCTGGTGGGCTGCCGTCTATGGGGTCGCACAGAGTCAGACACGACTAAAGCGACTTAGCAGCAGCAGTAGCAGCAGCAGCAGCAGCATGTATTAGTATATTCAAATTTTCTTTCTTTTATTTATTTTTATTGGCTATATAGTCCATGTTAATTGTTCAAAACTTAGAAAAAAATTACACTGTTAACAATGTGACCCATGACATCCATGAACTTTTGGGTATCTTCAATGCCTACACTCAAAACTACAAATAAACGTAAGAAGACAACAATACCATTTTATGCATACTATTTTATATCTTGTTTAATTTTTCCACTTAACAATATATACATCTTGTCATATCAATAGATATAAATTTATGATGTAACAGATGAAGCGTTCAAGGTGCAAGTAGAAAAACAGGAGCCACTCTAGGAAACCAGAGTAGAAAGAGACATAATATAGGAAATTACAGTGCTGCTCAATAGGATGGGAGAGTGAAGACTAGAAAAGCTAATCTGAAAATGAAAAATTGCAAAAAAAAAAGTTGCCACCAATGACTGCAGCCATATCTCAATATTAAAGAGAGTGTAAAAAAAAAGAGAGAGTGTTTCTGAAGAAACATTCTAGAGGCATGGGAATGCTACCCCAAACCCTAGGTTATCTCAGTACTGCAGGCGGTAATCCTCAAGTGAGACCTCCAAAGCTATAGGAGGCTTGTGTACAACTGCTCTAGAAAACAAGGGCTTTCTTCTTTGCCTTCAGAATCTAAGGTGAAACAATTATGGAAAGGGATTATGGGACCTGAAATTCTATTTCCCTCTTGAGATGGTGGAAGGGACACAGATGAAGGTGAGTTGCCAGAGGACATTAAAAATAGTGATTACTGCTTTAATGTCTACATACTACATCATTATGGATTTACATAATTCTTTTAGTTGATGAAATTTTGGGATATGTTATTTTCAATTTGATTAATTTAATTATTAAATACACACACATGTAGGATATGACTGAAAATCTATGAAAATAATAATAGACAATATAATTTGCTTCAGTGGAAAAAAAATCTGATTTCTGAATCATTAAATGATTAACTTAATTTTCAACTTGGGTTTGGAGTCCAAAATATAACTCCAAATAATTGTCAAAGTTCAGTTATTCATTATTTCATATATCTGTTCATCTAAAACTGGCTTATATTACTCTACTTTGTGGAGAATACTTTGAAAGATACCCAGAAAGATGAAAATATGTTTTAAGATTAAATCATTATGACCCAGACACTTGTAATCAAGTTGGTGAGATACAGTTTGTCATTAAAAACACGAAGAAAAAGAAACAAAACCTTCAGACAGGCTATGTGGCTACTCATATCTATTTTTAAAATTTTCAATGTCAATATTTCATGTAAAAGATATTCCCAAATGCAAGGACTATAGCTTTGAGCACCTCAGGCCAATAAACAGATCTGAGTAAGAATTATGCATTCTAATGGCAAATTCTCCTTATCTTATGGAGAAAAATACTCAGAGTAAAACACTTTGATAAAACTCATTAATGGGAAAATTTCTCCTTATATAAAAATAACAAAATAGGAATAAAATTTTTGTTTTCTAAAACATTCCTTTATTATTTGGTTGCTGCTGCTAAGTCGCTTCAGTCATGTCCAACTCTGTGCGACCCCATAGACGGCAGCCCACCAGGCTCCCCCATCCCGGGGATTCTCCAGGCAAGAATTCTGGAATGGGTTGCCATTTCCTCTTCCAGTTCATGAAAGTGAAAAGTGAAAGTG
This sequence comes from Bos indicus, assembly GCF_029378745.1. NCBI lineage: Eukaryota > Metazoa > Chordata > Mammalia > Artiodactyla > Bovidae > Bos > Bos indicus. The sequence continues at coordinate 56,053,775 of NC_091768.1, read as the reverse complement.
AAGTCGCTCAGTCGTGTCCGACTTGAAGCTAGCCCATGGACTGCAGCCCACCAGGCTCCTCTGTCCATGGGATTTTCCAGGCAAGAGTACTGGAGTGGGGTGCCATTGCCTTATCTGCTATTATTGGTTAATCGGGTCCTATTTTGTGTTTTGCTATTAACTCTTAAGTTGCCTGAAATCTAAAAATGAATTTTGGAAGATTTACACAGAAATAAGCTGTCAATGATATAAAAATATTCATTTTATACAGGAAAGATGCTTTCTAAAATTGTTGAAATATGAGAGAGGGGACAGAAAGTCAGAAAGGATGTGCATTTAGAATTTTATGTTTCAAATGTCATATTGATGCAGCCCTTACAGTCACAAATGTCAGTTTTACTGAAAATTTACCTATATTTTTAGGAAATTTCCTGCCTAAAAAAATGCAGTTTCTGTTTTAGTTCAGATGTGTGTGTATATACATATATAAAACATCCCATTGTTGGTCTTTTGATATAACAAACAACACAGATATCTTTAGAGTCTGGCTATATAATCCTCAACATAAGACGCAATCCCTTCATTAAAAATAAATAAATAAGAGCCTGTATCCTACACCCTGGAGAAATCCTGAGTGTGGTTTGATACCCAAGAAGAAAAGCCTTTGAAACGAATCTAATGTCACGTTATTGAAAATGTAGCTGCACAGATTAACTTTTTTCACTTTGCAATGGCTTACAAAGCTTCAAATACCCAGAAATCTCATAAACCAGACCATTTAAGGAATCTAAATAAGCTTGCACGGTTTTAAGCTTTCCAACTTTGAATGTTAGCTTTGAAGTTTTGCCAGAACCTGACTGCGGAAGAGTTGCTTTTAAACTGAATTCATGACACTGGAATTAGTGTTGTAGGTTCAACATGCCTAATCACAATTTTGACCATACTAACCGTAGACAGCCATCATATATGGTAAGATAAGATGTGCAACATCCTGGCTCCAATATTTCTTTATTTTTCATCTTTACACACTGGATTCTGGATAATGTCCAGTTTAAAGAACCAATTGCTTTAATGGCATATGGCATCTGTCCATGGATAAGACAGTATGGAAAGAGGAAAGAAAGAAGCTTAGAAACAGTTAAATTATAAATGTCCTGATATCATGTTGGGGGCCGGCGTGAGGCACTCCGCCCGTGGCAAAGGTCATGAGGAAGGAGGCTCGACATATGCAAAGGTGGGATCAAGCCTCAGGAGTCCCCCTGGAAATCCTCGAGCATCTACCCCCATACCAGAGCCTGCCTACTTTACTACTTTGTGCTCTCACCTACACCTCTGCCTTTACAGGGGGCTGTCCCCCACCACCTCTTTCGGAGAAGGAGTTAACTTAGAGCTCCAGTTAATAATAATTCCTGGGCATGACAGGAGTGTTTCAACTTACAAACTCCTCTGAAGGTTCTCTAGCCTGCCTGACAGGCTTGTCCGGCCACATGTGATTGCTCCCAGCCTCCCAACCGTGAGAGGCACGAGATGCTTTAAACCTTCTAAAAACAGGTTCCTTAGAAAAGTTAGAAAACCATTAGTATAAGTATAGTGGGCTGATTAGAAATTGTATTGGTGAAGCGTTTTTCATTTGTTGAGCCAATGTTTCTTGCTAAGTCTCCACATCCCCTGCCCTTACACACATTAATGAATATATAGAAGCAATAAGTATTAACCTTTGATATAAATCACATTAGACCTTAGGCTAAGTAAATTCTTTCCTTAATTAAAACCCACTACACCCTCACTCTATGGGAATGTAACTTTATTTGGGTGGCGTCTGTTTTAAGAAGAATCACCCTTGGAGAAAAAAGTGTTCTGGTTGACTGACCACTGTCACAAGGAGAGGGTCATAAATTGTCAGCAGGCCCCTCCTGGCCAGAAGATGATGTAACACCCCTAAGACCTCTGTATACATTTGTATGAAGCACCTGACTTTAATAAAAGTCAGGACTGCTGTCCCAATGTGACTTTTGTATAACATCTCAGTGTATAAAAACAGACTCTGGAAAATAAAGAATTGGGATCAGTTTCTCGAAATACTGGTCTCCCCATGTCGCTCTCTTTCTCACTCTGGCTGAGTCTCCATCTGGAGCGCGGAACCCGCCATGCTTACTAATTATGCCTGGGCTTCAAAGATCCAACCGGGGAGGCCTCAGTGTCTCCTCTCCTTCGGGAGAACGGAAGGACGCCTGCGGCCTACGAAAGTGGTGCAAGCTTCTTGTCTTGAAGTTTTATTGGTCTCCCACGTAAACCAAGCTACTCAGCCTCTTTTCTCCACTGAATTTTCCTACTGAGCTATCCTCATTCTATTACTCTTTATATCTTTGATGAATATTTAAATAGTCACCGAAGCCGTCTCCCCTTCGAATACCCTGGATCAGCTGGGGCTGGACCCTGGCAATATCATATTTCTTTTTCTTTTTGTCTTCATTCTTTCTTTTTTTATTAGCTGGAAAACTATAACAAAATCCTGGGTATAACTCCACTGCCAAGCGTCTTTCTGCCAGTTTCCAAACAAGACTGTTCTAATTCCATAAACTTCTCTACACCTTTAATTTACATAAGTAATTTCTCCTCATAGCCTGAGGTTTATTACAAACCCTTTTTAATATCAACATATATGCTTTATTTTAATTTGCATTTTATCACTTAGAAAAAGAAAAGTCTAGCATGTGGATCTTCCCTTCTGTCCTGAAGCTGACATAAATTTTTTGCACAAGTTAAAGGAAAAAATCCAAAATTTATAACATGGGAAGATGGAATCACCTATGAGAAGATTTACTATCATCTTTAGTTTCCTAGATTTTCCAAGCAAACAGCAATGCTGTTATTAGTATATAGGTCTGATATCTGTTACAAAATAAGAATGTTACACTTTGAGGTTTATGATTCTGCCAGCAAAAAAATATTCAATCAGCAATTCTAATATAAAAAAGCAAGTTTATGCCTTCAATAAGTACATACAAGTAAGTTTCAGGAAACAAATATGTGTGTGCAAAGATCAATAGATATACACAAATATCTCAAGTAACTATTTCAAATGCTAATCCAGAATGAAAAACTTAATTATTTCTGTTGTAATGATTTTTACCTATTATGAGATTTTCTACTGAAATGTGGCCCCAGGGTATCTAAATATGTTTGGCAATTCAAATAATAACTTTAATCAGTTATGAGTACTTACAGCATTTTAAAAAGTTTTATATATTTAACTGAAAACATAGATAACAAAATATAAGAAAGAAATTATGCATAGTATCTAAGTAGTTACATTTATGCAAAGTGTCAAAAATAGTAATTTTTTTTTTTTACTTTTAGTATATAAATGTAAAAGTGAAACTTAAGGAAAACACATTGTTTTTATAATTCTTTCTAAGCCCATTTCTGGGCTTCCTGAGTAACTAAAATGGTAAAGAATCCGCTTGCAATATAGGAGATTTGGATTCGATCCCTGGGTCTGGAAGATCCCCTGGAGAAGGACATAGCAACTTACTCCAGTATTCTTGCCTAGAGAATTACATGGACAGAGGAGCCTGGTGGGTTACAGTCTATGGAGTTGCAAAGAGTTGGACATGACTTAGCAAGTAACATTTTCATACTTTCAAGCCCGTTTCTACATCCTAAGTCATTATTTTTAATGGAAATTCTAGAATAATTCTAGTAGGTATACTGATTGTTGCAATCTTCATTTTCATGTAAACTGTTAAAATTCAGAATTGTCAATAATAAATGGATGAGATGAAATAGAGTTTGCATTATAACTTCTTTAAAAACACTTTTAATATGTAAAATCAACTGGGATAGTTTATAGCACATGAGGTGAATTAAACCATACTGTTTATTAATAAATGCAAAAAATAAAATGAAACAGAACTAAAAAATATCACAGAGTGACTTCAATCAATAATCTGCCAATATTAATATTTTCTGTTCGTGTGAAAACCCACACAATATCAAACATACATACAAACCTCACATACATGCATACAAAGATACATTTTATTTTTCTATGCATTCTTGGATTAAAATTTTCTTCCTTTCCTTCCCTCTTTCCTTTCCTTCCTTCCTATTTTCCTTCCTTCTTTCCCTTAGTTATTTTTGTTCCTTTTATGGACAACTCAAATAATTATATTGGTTAGTGGGTCTGCCCATTTTTGTCTTTTAACTCATTCAACAATTACTGCACACTTATGCAATTTCCAGCTTTGGTGATATTTAGATGAAAAAATATCTTTCAGTCCTTATGGATTACACAGTCTACTGGTGAGATGGATACACTATATTAAAGCAAGTGCTGTAACAATAGGACACTGTATTTGGATTTTATGAAAATTTGAATAGTAAGAATTGAAAGAATATGATGTAATATATCAATAAAGTCTTACTTTATATAAAAGCTTTAAAATGGAGTTAATTGAGCTCAAATGAAAAATTTATCAAAGGTGCATAATTTAATAATTTATAGGTTGGGAGGGATTGGGGGCAGGAGGAAAAGGGGACGACAGAGGCTGAGATGGCTGGATGGCACCATCGACTTGATGGATGTGAGTTTGAGTGAACTCTGGGAGTTGGTGATGGACAGGGAGGCCTGGCGTGCTGTGATTCATGGGGTCACAAAGAGTTGGACACGACAGAGCGACTGAACTGAACTGAACTGAACTGAAGCAGAATGAATTATGAACTGGCTTAATCTATTGACTCATGGTGTGTCAAATTAGTTTTTAAAAATGTTTCCCATACTTTTTCAGAAATAGGTTTGAATTATTTGAGTTTTCAAATGAAACTTTCCAATATATCTCTCAACACACACACACACACACATACACACACACACACACACACACACACACACAAAGGTCAGACCATACACAAAAATTACTGTTATGAAACTAAGAATTTAAGCTTAGAAAAACTTTCATAGAATGCTTCAGATACATAATAATAATTTAACTAAACTTTTAAGTTTGTGTAGGAGATTTCCATTTGTAAATGAGATAGAAAAGACTTAACCATGCTGTAAAATAAGTGTAAGCTAACATTTCATGTTGAAGAGTAAGTAGTCCAAAGATGAGTGATGAACAGTTAAGCTTGTTCAGAAAAGCAAAAGACACAAACAAAATAATTTTGATATATTATGTTGGTGATGATGAGTCACTGAGAGGCTAGGTTTTTACCAACATTTCACAACATAAAACATTATAAGGAACCAATTTTTACATGCTTGTGGCATCAGTGGACTCTACCAGATCTGTAACTCTACAACTGAATTGTTCAGGAACAAGAGTAAAGTATTTTCCTGTTATATGCAAGGGTGAAAATTATTCTATATTGGTGGAGGCTATTTTACATTCCCTCTAACAAGTGCTTAGCAGAGAAACTTACAAAAATAAGTACTCAATAAATGTTTATTTGAGTTAAATTGCATATTATTTGAATAAATAAATGAGCTATAATCTATTGAGAATTTCCTTTATTGCTTCTAATTATAATTAAGAAGCTTACAACTCTGTTAAACAATAGTACCACAAATTTCAAATCTATAAAATTCTTGCTTTACCTGTTTCAAACTACCCTCTGAGGATAAAAAAGCATATTTTTAAAAGTACAAATGGACCAGTATATTTTTAAAATGCTTAATGTAATGTGATCATTCTGGTTAGTAGTAGGAACTCCATGAATATTTTAATAAATCAAAAAAGAAATTTGTTTATTATTTCCTTACATATTTTAACTTTTGGCTAAAATTTTTCCAGTGGTCATGTATGAATGTGAGAGTTGGACTATAAAAAAAGCTGAGTGTTGAAGAATTGATGCTTTTGAACTGTGGTGTTGGAGAAGACTCATGAGAGTCCCTTGGACTACAAGGAGATCCAACCAGTCCATCCTAAAGGAGATCAGTCCTGAATGTTCATTGGAAGGACTGATGTTGAAGCTGAAACTCCAATACTTTGGCCACCTGATGCAACGAGCTGACTCATTGGAAAAGACACTGATGCTGGGAAAGATTGAGGGCCGGAGGAGAAGGGGATGACAGAGGATGAGATGGTTGGATGGCATCACCAACTTGATGGACATGGGTTTGGGTAGACTCCAGGAGTTGGTGATGGACAGGGAGGCCTGGTGTGCTGCAGTTGGGGTAGCAAAGAGTCGGACATGACTGAGTGACTGAACTGAACTGAACATACGTGTATTAGATTTTAAAATGTCTTAACCAAGAAGGCACTAAGTCAGTATCCATAATTTTTCTGTTTCCAATTATTTTAAAATACATTACTGGGGAGTTTCTGCTTTCAGCTTTGGAAGACAAGTTTGTTTCACATCAGGCTTTAAGTTGAAAACTACTTAAAAACTTGACAGAAAAGAAAAAAAAAATTGTTTGCAGTAATCCCAAAGCTACCAAGGCAGCAAGAGAGTAGCTCTCAATCCCAGCGAGAAAGAAAATCAGGAGAGGAGAACTCAATATTTGGTGTGCTCTTCCTTTCAAAGCATGTACTGATTAAAACATAGCTGAAAGCTGCAGAGTTTATGAAGATTTACCTCATTGATTTGAAAAAAAATTGAATTTGACATATGTTTTAGCAGATGGGCCTGGGTTTATAGAGATGCCTAGTTGAAGCCACAAAGGGCTACACCTAGGAATAAAGGATAGGCACCCATCTTAACAAAAGTTGATAAAAGTTTAATATACCACTCATAAAAACATAGCCCAACTATAAATAATACAGTAAGTTACTGGAAACTAAGAGAGGAAAAATATAAACAGACTATGGGAGATACATACTAAAGTTACTGAATGAACCAGAGGTCAAATTGCCAACGTCCGCTGGATCATGGAAAAAGCAAGAGAGTTCCAGAAACACATCTATTTCTGCTTTATTGCCAAAGCCTTTGACTGTGTGGATCACAATAAACTGTGGAAAATTCTGAAAGAGATGGGAATACCAGGACACCTGACCTGCTTCTTGAGAAACCTGTATTCAGGCCAGGAAGCAACAGTTAGAACTGGACATGGAACAACAGACTGGTTCCAAATAGGAAAAGGAGTTCGTCAAGGCTATATATTGTCACCCTGCTTATTTAACTTCTTTGCAGAGTACATCATGAGAAACGCTGGACTGGAAGAAACACAAGCTGGAATCAAGATTGCCAGGAGAAATAACAATCACCTCAGATATGCAGATGACACCACCCTTATGGCAGAAAGTGAAGAGGAACTCAAAAGCCTATTGATGAAAGTGAAAGTGGAGAGTGAAAAAGTTGGCTTAAAGCTCAACATTCAGAAAACCAAGATCATGGCATCCGGTCCCACCACTTCATGGGAAATAGATGGGGAAACAGTGGAAACAGTGTAAGACTTTATTTTTGGGGGCTCCAAAATCACTACAGATGGTGACTGCAGCCATGAAATTAAAAGAAGCTTACTCCTTGGAAGGAAAGTTAGGACCAAACTAGATAGCATATTCAAAAGCAGAGACATTACTTTGCCAACAAAGGTTCATCTAGTCAAGGCTATGGTTTTTCCTGTGGTCATATATGGATGTTAGAGTTGGACTGTGAATAAGGATGAGCACCAAAGAATTGATGCTTTTGAACTGTGTTGTTGGAGAAGACTCTTGAGAGTCCCTTGGACTGCAAGGAGATCCAACCAGTCCATTCTGAAGGAGATCAGCCCTGGGATTTCTTTGGAAAGAATGATGCTAAAGCTGAAACTCCAGTACTTTGGCCACTTCATGCGAAGTGTTGACTCATTGGAAAAGACTCTGATGCTGGGAGGGATTGGGGGCAGGAGGAGAAGGGGACGACAGAGGATGAGATGGCTGGATGGCATCACTGACTCAATGGACGTGAGTCTGAGTGAACTCCGGGAGTTGGTGATGGACAGGGAGGCCTGTTGTGCTGCGATTCATGGGGTCGCAAAGAGTCTGACACGACTGAGCGACTGATCTGATCTGATCTGATGATGAATATGTTGACTAAATTAGGGATAAGTTAACAATTTCAGAAGAGTATCAAAGAGAATTAAGCAAAAATGCCAGAATAAAAAAAAATTAAGAAAATTAAGAATTACATGAATAAGTTCTTTCATTTCTTACCAACAAGGAATAACAAGAGCCAAACTTTTCCCTCCTTGGAACGTTGTCTGTTTGAAACTATCAAATTCTTAATCAAAGTTTTCAAGAAACTAGACTTCAGGCTATGAAGGAAAGTTACCAGTAAGGCAAGAATAAAAAAATTATATAAACACTATAATTTTTCAGGTTAAAAACATGACAGAGTTTCCAGACTATAGTATGAGGAGTGGGTTCTCTGGCAACTCTTTGGGCCAAGACAGAGCTAAGACTTTGGGGAAACCAAGGCAGATGGAGTTTGTAGAGCAGACCAATGAAGAGGAAGAAGATGCTTAGAGGGGAAAAAAATAATATACAGATGTATAGAGAAGCATTTTATAGTATTATTATTAATCAAGACATGCTGGTTGAACTACCCAAAGAAAAACAAAAGGACACATTTATAAGGCTTTATAAGTAATAGTTCAGTTCAGTCGCTCAGTCGTGTCTGACTCTTTGCGATCCCATGAATCGCAGCACACCAGGCCTCCCTGTCCATCACCATCTCCAGGAGTTCACTCAAACTCACGTCCATCAAATCACTGATGCCAGCCAGCCATCTCATCCTCTGTCATCCCCTTCTCCTCCTACCCCCAATCCCTCCCAGCATCAGAGTCTTTTCCAATGAGTCAACTCTTTGCATGAGGTGGCCAGGGTACTGGAGTTTCAGCTTTAGTATCATTCCCTCCAAAGAACACCTAGGACTGATCTCCTTCAGAATGCACTGGTTGGATCTCCTTGCAGTCCAAGGGACTCTCAAGAGTCTTCTCCAACACCACAGTTCAAAAGCATCAATTCTTCAACGCTCAGCTTTCTTCACAGTCCAACTCTCGCATCCATACATGACCACAGGAAAAACCATAGCCTTGACCTAATGGACTTTGTTGGCAAAGTAATGTCTCTCCTTTTCAATATGCTATCTAGGTTGGTAATAAATTTTCTTCCAAGGAGTAAGCGTCTTTTAATTTCATGGCTGCAGTCACCATCTGCAGTGATTTTGGAGCCCCCAAAAATAAAGTCTGACACTCTTCCCACTGTTTCCCCATCTATTTCCCATAAAGTGTTGGGACCAGATGCCAAGATCTTCATTTTCTGAATGTTGAGCTTTAAGCCAACTTTTTCACTCTCCTCTTTCACTTTCATCAAGAGGCTTTTTAGTTTCTCTTCACTTTCTGCCATAAGGGTGGGGTCATCTGCATATCTGAGGTTATTGATATTTCTCCCGGCAATCTTGATTCCAGCTTATAAGTAACAGTGCCTAGTGGCATTCACACAGGGCCAAGAATAGAGCTAATTTCCACCAATCAGACTGCAAACTTAATAATTGGTGTGACTTCATAGTTACACGGAGATTTGTCATTAAGTGAAGAATCCAGATAGAGAAAAATTTTTCTAGAAAAATTACCCTCAAAATACACACTGCTATAGTGCACAACTGATATTAAAAGCATGAATTCAAAGCATCAAACCACATCCACGTTTATTTGTTGTTCAGTCACTAAGACCTGTTGGTCTCACTGGGACACCAGGCTCCTGTCCTCCACTACCTCCTGGAGTTTGCAAAAATTCCTGTTCACTGAATCAGTGATGTTATCCAATCATCTCATCCTTTGTCTCTCCCTTTACCTCCTGCCCTCAATCTTTCCCAACATCAGGGTCTTTTCCAATGAGTCAGCTCTTCCCATCAGGTGGCAAAGTATAGGAGCTTCAGCTTCAGCATCAGCCTTTCCAATGAATACTCGGGGAAGACTGCCTTTAGAATAACTGGTTCATCTCCTTGCAGTTCAAGTGACTCTCAAGAGTCTTCTCCAGCACCACGGTTTGAAAGCATTGATTCTTCAGTGCTCAACCTTCATTATGGACCAACTCTGACTTCCATACATGACTACTGGAAAAATCATAGCTTTAATTACACGGAGATTTGTCATCAAAGTGATGTCTCCACTTTTGAATATGCTGTCTAAATTTGTCATAGCTTTCCTTCCAAGGAGCAAGCATACTTTAATTTCATGGCTGCAGTAACTCTCCACAGTGATTTTGAAGCCCCCAAAATAAAAGGCTGTCACCATTTCCACTTTTTTCTTCTATGTGCCATGATGATATGGGACCAGATGCCATGGTCTTAGATTTTTGAATGTTGAGTTTTGAACCAGCTTTCTCACTCTCCTCTTTCATCCTATTAAGAAGCTCTTTAGTTCCTCCTCACTTTCCGCCTATAGAGTGGTATTATCTGAATATCTGAGGTTGTTGATATCTTGATTCCAGCTTGTGAATCCTCCAGCCCGACATTTCCCATGATGTACTCTGCATATAAATTAAATAAGCAGGGTGACAATATACAGCCTTGATGTACTCCTTGCCCAATTGTGAACCAGTCTGTTTTTCCATGTCCAGTTCTAAATGCTGCTTCTTGACCTGCATACAGGTTTCTCAGGAGACAGGTAGGGTGGTCTGGTATTCCCAGCTCTTAAAGAATTATCCACAGTTTGTCATAATTCACGTAATCAAAGGCTTTAGTTTAGTCAATGGGCAGATGTTTTTCTGGAATTCCCTTACTTTCTCCATGATCCAACAGTTGTTGGCAATATGATCTCTGGTTCCTCTGCCTCTTCAAAACCCAGCTTATACATCTAGAAGTTCTTGGTTCACATACTGCTGAAGCCTAGCTTGAAGGATATTGAGCATTACCTTGCTACAAGTATGAGTGTAATTGTATAGTAGTTTGAACATTCTTTGGCATTGTTCTTCTTTGGGATGGGAATGAAAACGGACATTTTCCTGGTATTGTTACCAATGCTGAGTTTTCCAAATTTGCTGGCATATTGAGTAGAGCACTTCAACAGCATCATCCTTTAGGATTTTAAATAGCTCAGCAGAAATTATGTCACCTCCACTAGGTTTGTTCATCGTAATGCTTCCTAAGGCCCACTTGACTTCACACTCCAGGATGTCTGGCCATAGGTGAGTGATCACACCATCCTACCTATCTAGGTTATTAGGACCTTTCTTTTGTATAGTCCTTCTGTGTATTCTTCCCACCTTTTATTAATCTCTTCTACTTCTAGTATGTCCTTACAGCTGCTGTCTTTTATTGTGCTCTTCCTTGCATGAAATGTTCTCTCAGTATCTCTAATTTTCTTCAACAGATCTCTAGTCTCCCATTCTATGGTTTTCCTCTATTTCTTTGCATTGTTCAATTAAGAAGGCCTTCTTATCTCTCCTTGCCATTTTCTGGAACTCCGTATTCAGCTGGATATATCATTCCCTTTCTCCCTTCTCTTTTGCTTCTCATTTTTCCTCAACTATTTGTAAAGCCTTCTTAGACAGCCACTTTGCCTCCTAGCATTTCTTTTTCTTTGGATATTTTTTATCAATGCCTCCTGTACAATGTTATGAACCTCTGTCTATAGTTATTCAGGCATTCTGTCTACCAGATCTAATCCCATAAATCTATTCATCATCTCCACTGTATAATGAAAAGGGATTTGATTTAGGTCATACCTGGATGGCCTAGTGGTTTTCCCCACTTTATTTTAAGCCTGAAATTTGCAATAAGAAGCTTATGATCTGAGTCATGTTCAGCTCCAGGTCTTGTTTTTCTTGACTATATATAGTTTCTCCATCTTTGGCTGCAAAGAATATGATCAATCTGATTTTAGTATTCATCATCTGGTGTGTACAGTTGTCTCTTGTTGGAAAACGGTGTTTGCTATGAATAGCGTGTTCTCCTCACAAAACTCTGTTAGTTTTTGCCCTGGTTAATTTTGTACTCCAAGGGCAAAGTTGTGTGTAATTCCGAGTATCTCTTGACTTCCTACTTTTGCATTCTAATCCCCCATGTAGATTTAAGATCTTATAGATTTTCATAGATAGGATCAATTTTAGCTTCTTTGACATTAGTGGTTGGGGCACAGACTTGGATTACTGTGATGTTGAATGGTTTGTCTTGGAAATGAACCAAGATCATTCTGTTGTTTTTAAGATTGTACCCAAGCATTCCATTTCAGATGCTTTTGTTGACTATGAGGGTTACTCCATTTCTTCTAAGGGATTCTTGCCTACAGTAGTAGATATAATGGTCATTTGAATTAAATTCTCCCATTACCATACATTTTAGCTCACTGATTCCTAGATTCCTATGATGTTAATGTTCAGTCTTGCCATCTCCTGCTAGACCAAGTCCAATTTACCTTGATTCACATCCAGGCTCCTATGCAATATTGTTCTTTATAGCATAAGACTTTACTTTCACCACCGAACACATTCACAACTGAGCATTATACCTGCTTTGGCCCATCCTCTTCATTCTTACTGGGGCTATTATTAGATGCTTTCTGCTCTTCTCCAATAGAACATTGGATACCTTTTGATTTTGGGGGCTTATCTTCTGGCATCATATCTTTTTGCCTTTTCATATTGTCCATAGAGATCTCCAGGCAAGAATACTTGAGTAGGTTGCTATTTCTTTCTCCAATAGACCACATTTTGTCAGAACTATTCTCTATGACCTTTCTTGGTGGCCCTGCACAGCATGGCTCATAGCCTCAATGAGTTATGCAAGCCCCTTTGCCACCACAAGGCTGTCATCCATGAAGGTGATATCCAAGTTTACTTAATTATATTTTAGAATAAGGCTTAAGAGGATACATAGGAATACAAAATATCAGACACATAACAAGGTAAGATTCACAATATCTGGCATCTAATGGAAAATTCCCAGGCGTGAAAAGAAGCAAGAAAACAAAGAGAAGAAATGCAAGTTAACTGAAAGTGATTCATAATTGACACAGGTTTTAGAATTAACAATCAAAGATGTTGAATAGCTATAACTATATGTGGGCATGTTCAAAAAGATAATTACAAAAATGGAAAGTATGTTCAAATCAAAATTCTAGTGTACAATCTATACTGGTTGCGGGGGAAAAAATACAGTAAATAGAATGGTAAATAGGATATTACAGGAGAAAAGATTACTAAGTTTGAATTGGTCATAGCAATGGACAAACCAAAACAAAACAGAGAGGAAAATGTAAACAGCATCATTAACCAGTAGTAAAACTTTAAGTGGCCTACTTTTAAGAAATAAAACTGGAAAATTATACAAATTTAATAAAATCTTTGAAGCAAAGGTCCAAGAATTTCAAGGAACTCCAAGTAACAGAAACATGAAGAAAACAGTGCCAAGGAACACAATAATCAAATTGCCCAAAACCAGGAATGCAGGGAAATATCCTAGACACACTGGTGAAAAAGATATCTTATTTACTGGAAGAAGAATATAGATAAAATTGACAGTAGCTTTCCACTGAAGGGGGGAAATGCAAAAGAAGTATATAGGGGAAAACAATTATTGAAAGAAAAGTCAACCCAGAAATCTATACATAGCATGATTTTTTTTTCTTTTTAATGAAGGCAAGTAGAACTTCTTTAGACATATGGAATTGCCGGGAGCCGGCATATTGCATATTGAGTGCAGCACTTTCCACAGCATCATCTTTCAGGATCTGGAATAGCTCAACTGGAATTCTATCACTGCCGGGAGCCAGCGTGAGGAACTCCGCCCATGACAAAGGTCATGAGGAAGGAGGCTCGGCATACGCAAAGGCGGGATCGAGCCTCAGGAGTCCCCCTGGAAATTCTCGAGCATCTACCCCCAAAACCAGAGTCTGCCTACTTTCTGCTTTGTGCTTTTACCTACACCTCTGACTTTATGGGGGGCTGTCCCTCACTACCTCTGTCTGAAAAAAGAGTTAGCTTACAGCTCCAGTTAATAATTCCTGGGTGTGACAGTGTTTAACCTACAAACTCCTTTGGAAGTCCTCTAGCCTGCCTGAATAGCTACCTGAATAGGTTTTTCTGGCCACATGTGATTGCTCAGAGCCTCCCAACTGTGAGAGGCATGAGAGGTTCTAAACTGTCTAAATACAGATTCCTTTGAGCAGTTAAAAGATTGATTAGAAATTGTATTGGTGAAGGGTTTTTCACTTATTGAGCCAATGTTTGCTGCTAAGTCTCCATACTCCTTACCTACTGTGTCCTTGGCAGTGTATTGACTGATATAATGGGTGTATAGAAATGTAAGTAGTAGCTCAATGTTTGTAACCTTGGACCCTTGAGTTAATTCTTTTCTTGATTGAGCCCACCTCACCTTTGCCCTATAGGAATGCAGCTTTGTCCAATGCTTTTTTGGAGGCTGGTGCCTGACTTTGGAATAATCACCTTTAGAGAAAAATAAGTTTCTTAAAATGTTAACAGGCCTCCTGGCCAGAAGATGATGTAAATCACCTGAACTTTAGCATATGATAAGTTTGAAAGCCTGGCTTCGACTAGGACCAGAAACTGCTGTCCCTGCATGACTCCACCCCTTCCATTATCCTCTATGCACAACTTAAGGTATAAAAACTACTTTGGAAAATAAAGTGCGGGCCTTGTTCACCGAAACTTGGTCTCCCCATGTCGCTCTCTCTCCCAAATTCTGGCTGAGTCTCCATCTGGAGCGCGGAACCCTCCATGCTTGCTAATTATGCCTGAGCTTCTAAGATCCAACCAGGGAGGCCTCAGTGTCTCCTCTCCTTCGGGAGAATGGAAGGACGCCTGCGGCCTACATAAGTGGTGCAAACTTCTTGTCTTGAAGTTTTATGGGTCTCCCGCGTAAACCAAGCTACTCAGCCTCTTTTCCCCACTGAATTTTCCTACTGAGCTACCCTTATCCTATTACTCTTTATATCTTTGATAAAATATTTAAATAAATAGGTCGCCGACGCCGTCCCTGCTTCAAATACCCTGGATCAGCCGGGGTTGGTCCCCGGCATGGAATCTAAAATATTTCATCTCCTACAACCCATAGTACAAGATATTAAACTAAATCCTTCAAGCAGAAAAAGAGATACTACATGAAAATATCAGTTCAGTTCAGTCACTCTGTCGTGACTGGCTCTTTGCAATACCATGGAGTGCAGCACACCAGGCTTCCCTATCTATCACCAGCTCCCAGATGAAGTGATGATATGAATCTACACAAATATGTATGGTATAAAGATATGAATCTACACAACTAACAATGAGCATTAGAAATGGTAACTACAAGGACAAATATATAAGAAATATTTTCTTTTTATGTAAATCTCCTTGAAAAGATAACTGCCTCTTTAAAAATAACATCAATGCAGTATGTGTTTACAATATTAAATGCACAATATATCAAAATAATAACAAAGCTTGGGGAGATTCTTATTCTATAAGTGAAATGTTATCAATGGAAACTAGACAGTGATAATTTAAAGATAACTTCTATAAACCCTGACTACTAAAATAAAACAACAAAATTTGTAACTAATAAATCATAAAGGAGAGGAGACTTAAAAATCATATAAAATACTTAATTCAAAAAAAAGAACAAAAAGTGATAAAAGAGAACAAAGAATACATGAGATAGAAAGCTAGTAAGAAGATAGACTTAAATCTAACAATATCAGTAATCACATGGAAAAGAAATAATTTAAATACTCCCAATCAAAAGTCAGAGATAGAATGGAGAATAAACAAGACCCAACAATTAACTACCTACAAAAAAACAAATTTTAAATATAAAAACAGAAAAAAGCTGTTAAGTAAAAGTATGGAAGGAGATCTACCAAGCCAACTCTAGTTAAAAACAAGCTGAATTCGCTATACTAATTTCAGACAAAGTATATTTCAGATCAAAAAAATTTACCAAGAATAAAAATGATCCTTTAACATGATAAAAGGGGTTAGTTCATCAGGAGGCCATAACAATTCTAACATGTCTAATTCTAACAATTCTAAATGTCCTTGCCCCCAAAATACATGAAGCTAAAACTACTGCATCTAAGGAAAAGAGAAAATGTCTCTTTTGTAATCAGAGATTTCACTACTCAAATTTAATAATATGATGAAACAAGGAGAAAGAAAATCAGTAAGCATACAGAAGATTTTAATAAACTTGAACTGACTGACATTTATAGAACACTCCAACCAGGGACATCAGAATACATACTCAGTTCAAGTGCAGTTAATTGTAATCCTGCAAAAGAGATAAAAACTTGATTGAAGTAAAAGGAGAAATAAATTCACAATCACTGAATGAGAAATTCTCATACTTCTCTCTCAGTGAATTACAGCAACAATCCAACAACAACAAAAGTTACTGTCTAGAAGAACAGAGCAAATATGACAAATTAAGCTAATTAAAATTTCATTTTTTAGATGAAATGACATCTAAAAATTGAGCAACACTTATTCTTTGCAAGTACACATGGATCACTTATCAAAATCGACAGTATGTTGGTCTATGATGTTAATTTTAATAATTTTTAAGGATGAAAATCATAAAGAATAGAATTTTCACAATAGAATTAAACTAGGAAACAAAATCAGAAAATAGCTAAAAATTCTCAGTTTTTAAAATTTTTATCTCTTTAAATAACCCATGAGTCAGAGGACTATTTAAAAACAAGACTAAATAATAATTGTTAGTGTTCTAAGCTGAATTATAATTGAAAACTACATATCAAAATTGTAGTGAAAGTTTCTCAGTAATGTCCGACTCTTTGCAATCCCATGGACTATACAGTCCATGGAATTCTCCAGGCCATAATACTAGAGTGGGTAGCCTTTCCCTTCTCCAGGGATCTTCCCAACCCAGGGATCGAATCCAGGTCTCCAGCACTGCAGGTGGATTCTTTACCAGCTGAAGGGGACCCTTTGAAGGGGATTCATAGACTTCAAAGTATACATTAGAAACATATTTTAAAAATAAAAATAAATTATCATGCATTCATATCAAAAGTTACAAAAGGAGCATAAATTAAATTTAAAAAGCAGAAAAGTAAAATTGAGCACAGATATTAGTGAAATAAAAACAGGCAAATTGAGTGGATTAACAAAGGAAGCAATGGTTCTTTGAAAGGACTAATTGTTGCTCTCTCGATAAGTCATGTCCAACCCTTTGTGAACCCATGAACTACAGCACACCAGGCTTCCCTGTCCTTCACTATCCCCTGGAATGCTCAAACTCATGTCCATTGAGTCAGTGATGCCATCCAACCATCTCACCATTCCTTCAAGAATTTTCCACAGTTTGTTGTGAAAAGGACTAATAAAATGAAGCAAATTTTGGCAAGATTGATAAGAAATCAAGAAAAGGTGTAATAACCAATACCAGGAATGAAAAAAAGAGCATCGATATTCTTAAAATTTAGTAAAATCTATTTTCTATTAAATACACTAGACATCCATCTTCTTTTGCTACTGAACTTTAATGTAGGCCACATTTTAAAATATTTTTCCGATGCTTAAATATCCACTTTATACTGACTAGGTAATCTTTACGTGCATGTGTGCTAAGTTGCTTCTGTCATGTCCAACTCTTTGAGACTCTATGGACTGTAGTCCACCAAGATTCTCTGTCCATGGGATTCTCCAGGCTAGAAAACTGGAGAGAATTGCCATGCCCTCTTCCAGGGGATCTTCCAGACCCAGGGATCCAACCCATGTCTCCTATGTCTTCTGCATTGGCAGGCAGGATCTTTACCACTAGCACCACCTTGGAAGCCCAGGCAATCTTTAGTAAAGCTTAATAACTCTCAATTTTTCTGAACTACTCTTAACTATATGTGGACTGACTTCTGAAAAAAAAGTCTTGCCTTTTTTATTCATAAAATTATTGTTTATATAATGAAATAATTCTTAGTCATACATAGGAACAAAATTGGGTCATTTGTAGAGACATGGATGGACTTAAGAGCCTATCATGCATAGTGAAATTAAGTCAGAAAGAGAAAACTAAGTATTATACAGTAACACATGTATGTGGACCCTAGAAACATGGTACAGATTAACATATTTGCAGGGCAGAAATAGAGACACAGATATAGAGAATGGACATGTGGACATGAATTGGGAGCTTGGGATTGACATGTGTGCACTGCCATATGTAAAACAGATAGCTATTAGGAACCTATTGTATAGTGCAGGGAACTCAGCTTGGTGCTCTGTGGTGACCTAGATAAATGGGATGGCAGAAGGTGGGTGGGCGGCAGGAAAATCCAAGAGGGAGGGAAAATACGTATACATATAGCAGATTTGAGCTTCCCTGGTCGCTCAGCTGGTAAAGAATCCACCTGCAATGCAGGAGACCCCAGTTTGATTCCTGGATCAGGAAGATCCCCTGGAGAAGGGATAGGCTACCCACCCCAGTATTCGTGGGCTTCCCTGGTGGTTCAGATAGTAAAGAATCCACCTGCAAAGAGGGAGATGGGGGTTCAGTCCCTGGCTAGGGAAGATCCCCTGGAGGCAGGCATGGCACCCACTCCAGTATTCTTGCCTGGAGAATCCCCATGAACAGAGGAGCCTGGTGGGTTACAGTCCATGGGTTTGCAAAGAGTCAGACACAACTGAGTGACTAGGCACAGCACAAAATATAGCTGATTCACTTCATTGTAAAGCAGAAACAAACACAGCATTGTAAAGCAACTATACCCTGATAAAATTTTTTTAATTATTATTTTCATTTACTTCTAATGTTCAAAGAAATGACTATTTCCCTAACAACTTTAAATGGTGACCAATTTGTAATATTTTTTAGAATACCACTATGAATTCATGAACTATTTTTAATATAAATTTATTTATTTTAATTGAAGGATAATTACTTTACAATATTGTATTGGTTTTGCCATACATCAACATGAATCCGCCATGGGTGTACACATGTTCCCCATCCTGATACCCCTCCCACCTCCCTCCCCATACCATCCCTCTGGGTCTTTTAAGAAGTTATAGTCTCTATTTTCTGATGCTTAGGTTGTCTTCTCATATAGTGATGAGAACTCCTTCAGGTTGATTCATGTATCCTTTTCATATGACCACATTAGTCTGACAAATTCCTTGATTCCTTGAAAATGATGTTGCAGAATCTTCTACATTTACATATTTCTCTAGACCTAAAATTATTCATTTCTCTGAGTCCTGGTTCCTCTAGCAGTACATTTTTTGGCAACCACAAGTGAATGCTCATTGTCACTGGGTTGCTATTGATTCTTGCTCTTTTTAATGTATAAAACTAGAAAATATCTATTTTTCAGGAAAAAAAGAACTATAAGTTCATACTTATAATACAATTTTAAATTAAAGATTAGAATTTTACTTGATCTCTCTAGTCTTATGCTTGTATCTTTTTTCCTACATTAAAATTTGAGTCCTAATAATATTAACATGCTGGTTAATTTCCTTAAATATACAAAAATTAGATTCAAAATAAAAATACTTACATTATTGCAACTAATAATCTTATTGAATGTGGCTGATGGAGTCTTCTTTCATTTTTATATATTTAGCCTATATCTCACTAGAATACACAATTGAGGGCTTCCCTGTGGCTTAATGGTAAGGAATTCACCTGCCAATGCAGAAGACATAGGTTTGATCCATGGTCCAGAAAGATCCCATATGCCTCAGAATCACTAAACCCATATAGCACAGCTATTGAGCCTATGCTCTAGAGCCTGGGAGTTGCAAATACTGAGCCCACGTGCCGCAACTATTCAACCACTTAAAGTCCACATGCTCAGAGCCTATGCTTCACAACAAGAGAAGCTACTGCAATGAGAAGCCCACACACTGCAACTTGAGAGTACCATCCACTCTCTGCAACTAGAGAAAAATCCAGATAACAACCAGCACAGCCAAAATAAAAAATCCAAAAGACCCAGCACAGCCAAAAGAAAAAAAATATTTTTTTAAAAAAGAAATACAAGATCAAAATGCATTATTTCTCAGCATCTGAAATAGTTCTCTTTTCTGTATGATTATGCCACCATGCAATTATTTTTTGAAAAATATTCTATTAGTTGGACTTCTTAAAGGACTTATAAATTGAAAGGGATACATTTAGTCACATAATTAAAAAATGAAGAGGTCAACAAAATGAGAAAATAAGGCGAAGACTGGGGAAAATATATGCAAATACATATTTAATAGAACTGTTATCCAAAATATAGCTCTTAAAACTTAAGAATACAAAAGAAATTTTTTTACTAGACAACATACATAGATAATTCAACAAAGAAATTATACACATGGAAAGTAACCATTCAAAAGGATGGTCCATGTCACGTGTCACCAGGGAATTAAAACAACGAGATACCACTGCACAACTATTAGAATGGCCAAAATCCAAAACACTCATAAAATCAAATTCTGGAAAGGTCGTAGAACAGTAGAAACTCTCATTCATTTGACAAGACTGCAAAATAGTATAAGCCTCTTCAGAAGACAGTTTGGCAGTTTCTTATTAAGCAAAACATACTCTTAAAGTATATGATCCAGCAGTTGTGCTCCTTGGTATTTACTCAAATAAGCTGAAAACGTATGGATACACAAAACCCTGTACACAAATGTTTATAGCAAATTTATTCATAATTGCCAAAACTTGGAAACAACAATGATGTCCTTCAGTAGGTGAATGGACAAACAGTAGAACATGCAAATAATAAAATATCATTCCTTGCTAAAATGGAATGAGCTATCAAGCCATGAAAAGACATTAGGGAAAAAATGCATATTACTATGTTTAAGAAGCCAATATGAAAATGGTGCATACTGTATGATTTCAACTATATAAAAAGGCAAATCTGGAAAGGGCAAAGCCATAGAGACTGAAAAAGATCAATAACTGCCAGGGGTTGGGCTTGTTGAGGGAGAAGTGAATAGGGGCAGAGAAGTTTTAGAACAGCAGTACTTTTTTATATGATACTATAGTAGGGGATATATGCAATTACACATTTGTCCAAACTCACAAAAAGTGCAATACCAAGAGTGAGTGTTAGTCACTCAGTCGTGTCCAACTCTTCGAGACACCGTGGACTGTAACACACCAGGCTCCTCTGTCCACACAATTCTCCAGGCAAGAATACTAGAGTGGGTAGCCATTCTCTTCTCCAGGGAATCTTCCAGACCCAGGGATCGAACCCAGGTCTCCCTCATTGCAGACAGATTCTTTACCATCTGAGCCACCAGGGAAGCAAACTTTAATGTAAAGTTTGAGTAATAATGAGTCAGTGTAGATTCATCATCAGTTGTAACAAATGTACCACTCTGGTGTGTGGGATGTTAGTGGGAGAGGCTGTGTGAATGGAGGAGAAATATAAGAACTCTCAATACTTTCTGATCAGTTTTGCTGTGAACCTAAAACTGCTCTGGAGAAAAAAGTGTATTTGAAATGCAAAAGTAAGTTAGTGAGGCTTGAGCTAGTGGCTGAAATTATATCACCAAAAACTTGACTTTGCCCTATAACTCCTCTTTGCTTTTTGAGGTGTTGCCTTCCTAATTTTCCATATGCTGCCCTCCCCTAGAATCATTCAGGTTTGTAAACTGTTAGTCAAAAGGTTCACATTCCCATAAAAAGAGAGAATGTCAGAGAAATAGTTGTTTCTGGTTTTGACAGAGCAAAGAGAAAATGTTTCTTCTTAGAAATAGAATGTTCTCCCTGAATTTACTGGCCCTGGTTAAGTTTTCTGTATATCCCTGTGCTAGTCATATGGGATAGATTGATGGACATAAGTTAATCAGTGAGAAGGGCATAGAAAAGCCCATGTCAGCCATTTTAGTTAAGTGAATGGGTTCTTCAGAAGAAACAGAAGATAAACAGAAGCCTTCCTGTGAAGTTGAGTTAGCATCTAGTGGCATTTCCTTTTTAGCCTAAAGGGTTTCCTTTAGAAAATTTTTGGGGAAAAATTTTCTAGCAGCAAGTTCCTTCTTTCTTTACCCAGGAATATTTTTATTTCAGTTTCATTTTTAAAATGTAAGTTTTCTAGACATAGAATTCTTGGATGAATTTTTTCTCAGTCCTTCGAATACTATACATTACTTCATCACATTCTGACACTGTATCTGATGAGATGGTAGTCATTAACCATATAGATACTTATACATGATGATTTGTTTTTCTGTTTCTCTTCTCAAGGTATTTTCTTTGTGTTTGGTATTCAGTTCTATGTCTCTGATGACTCAATGTTGGTTTCTTTGTCATTGTTCTGTTTGTAATTGGTTGAGATTCTTGGATCTGTAGATTAATGTTTTCATCAAGTTGTAGAAGTTTTCAGTCATTGTTTTTTCAAATACTGTTTTGAGTTCCTTTCTCCTTCTTATTTTCTTTGGGAACTCCAATTGCACATATGTTTGTATATCTGATTTTTTCCTGTATACCTCTGAGGCTCTTTTTTCTTCATTCTTTCTGTTTATTAGATGATACAATTTCTATTTCTTTTCCCTCATTTCAAATATGCTAGAGATTCTTCAGTAATAATTTAAAATTTATTTAAATTATTGTACTCTTCAATTCCAGAATTATCATTTGGTTCTTTTTAACAAATTTACTCCTTTCTTGAGAATCTCTCTTAGTTGCTTCACTGCACACATACTTTCTCTAAATTTGTTAAATATAATTTCATTGACTTCTTTAGACACATTTATATTAGACCTTTTGAGATATGCTAAATCCTACATCTGGAGATATTAAAAGACAGTTGCTATTGACTGTATTTAACCTGAATACAGGTCACAATTTACATTTTCTTTACAAGTCTCATAATTTTTAAAATGAGAATTGGACATTTCAGATAATTGAAGTTTTTTGAAGGTTGTTGCTTTTACTTCTCAGTTTTAAAGAATTGTTTCTATGTTTCATACCTTGCCTGACCTAAATCTATAATATCTTTTTTTCTCCTGCAGTATAAGACCATTGAAAACTGTGCCAAACTTTGTTTTTTTTTTGGTTAGTTTTGGTTTATTTTGTCTTATTTTATTTCATTTTGGCTTTGTTGCTATTATTCTTATTCTAATATGTAAGCGCTGTGCTGTACTTACTCAGTTGTGTCTGACTCTTTGCGACCCCATGGACTGTAGCCCTCCAGGCTCCTCTGTCCATGGGGATTCTCCAAGCAAGAATACTAGAGTGGGTAGCCCATCCCTTCTCCAGGGGATCTTCCCAACTCAGGGATCAAAATGGGATCTGCTGCATTGCAGGCAGATTCTTTACCAGCTGGGCTAGCAAGGAAGCCCAATTTGTAAGCCAAACTCTTATGTCCATATATTAGTAGTCACTTCATGATTGGATAGGATTGTATTTAAATGTCTGAAGCCAGTAAGATTTACATGTTATGCATGTTGGAGAGGAAGAACATTCAATACTCAGGTTATTTATAGGTCTGTCTTTGTTTTTACTTATTGGACCCTTTTCAGTCTCATAGATCTATGTGCATAAGTTCAATATACACAAGGAGTACATAAGTAGCTTAGAACCTTTCCAGTCTACTCTTTAGCCAAGGCTCTTTTGTTTTTGTGTAGACCAACTGCTAGGGATATGCTTGCCCAAACCAGAATGCAACATTAGACTAGTAGAGACAGCCTCTGGCTATTCAGTGACAAAATTCAGACTTTGTATTCAGTAAGATCATAATCTAAGGAAGAACTTAAAAATGCAAAATACATTAAAATATTAGATGGTAGCATGAAGTTATACTGTCTACCCTTCAAATACCTTCAGAAGAAAATGTGTACTTTACAAAAGGTGTTCTGTTGCCTCTGCAAGCTTCTCCTCAACATATTTTCATGCAGGTGGCATGTACTTATTGCCTCTGTGTACAGACAGACTCATGAAAACCTGTCAGGTTTTAGAAAGCTGCCTCAATAAATGTTCTAGAAACCACTGTCTTTTCTCAAAGTCTTCCTTCTTTCTCAGAGCTTTTAATATCCTGCTCCCTCATCATCACTACTGAATTCCTTAACCCCTAATATTTTCTGAAACCTTAATTTAGTACTTTTAGAAAGGTGAAACTACATGTTTGGGGGATAAAATATTTCCAACTTTCTGTAACCAATATCAAGAAAAATCAAATATTTTCATATCTGATTTTCTTTCATTGTCATTTCCAAGGAAATAAATGTCAAAATGTGGTTTTATAGACAAGCACTAAAATCATCTATAAATTTCCCATTGAAAGTAGCTCTATGAGGTAGATTCATGACAAGATGAAATGAAAGAAGCAGGATTAGGCAACAGTCAACTGATATTAAAATGTCAAACACAAGGTGAAAATAATCCTTTGATTGAAGAGAGTAGAGTCTGTAGAATTCACATGTTTTCACAATGATGAACAACTATTTCAGTAAAGATATTTTCTTTCATTTATTTGACAAGCTACTGTTTTGTTGAATAAGATGAGGGGAAAAGGGAAGAAATACCAATATTTTGCTCCTATATAAGTGACAATAGGTTAATTTATGCTACAATAATAAACTAACTCCAAGTTCTAAGTGGTTTAATGCAACACAAAGTTATACCTTGCTTTTGCTGCAAGTTAAATGCAAGACAGTGATAAGGTCTCTGTTGATTACATATTACCAGGGCTTCTCTGGTGGCTCAGATGGTAAAAAATCTGCCTGCAACATGGGAGACCCAGGTTTGACCCCTGGGTCAGGAAGATCCTCTGGAGAAGGGAACAGCTATCTACTCCAGTGTTCTTTCCTGGAGAGTCCCATGGACAGAGGAGACTGGCAGGCTATAGTCCATAGGGTTGCAGAGTCCTTACATATACTAAGGCCAATGAAGACTCCATTTTAACACTTGGTTCCATAATCATCAAGATATAGGAAGAGGAATCAGGACATTGTGAATTGGCTATCAAAGCTTTTACTTTAAAGTGGAATTCATAGGCCCAATCATATTTACTTGATCAAAGAAATTACATGGCAGTTCCTAACTATATGAGCAGAGATGTCAGCTTCAAACTACCCAGATAGGACAACCAGAATAATTGTGAACAGCCCTAACTACTCCCTTCACTCTTTATGCAGCCTACAATTTAGTGAGAGGAATTAGACATCTATGCCAATGTCAATATAAGAAGAGATATGACAATGGCTGAAGAGCATAATCATAAAAACATAGCAGTAATGATGATAAAATATTAATTCTATAAAGTTTCATCAATTTATTAATGTACTGGGCATTATTCTAAGTCTTCTGCATGATAATGTGTTTTATTCTCAAAGAAACTCTGTGAGGTAGTTAGTATTATTATTATCTCATTCTAGTGACTGAACCAAAATTAGAACCAAAGGAATCTGGTTCTTGAGCCTGGACCTTAATAGTAGAGGACATATTAGCCTGTTTGCTTCAGCACTTTGATTTTTAATATTTGTTTTTAATTTAAAAGACTTTTCATTATCTAAAAGCTTATTGAGAAACTTGATACAAAACCTAACCCAAGTGGAACATCTTTGGTTAAAGTGGAAGAAGGGCCTAAAGTCCTTTCTTTTTGGCTCAGCATGTATTATCTTCCAGTTACAGATCTAGAAGGCAAGAATTCATATTAAAAAAATTCGACACTAATTTATTTGCTAAAACTAAGATAAGCCTGCACATATTCATACATTATCTATTTATAATATGTGTTATTGTGACATTAAAAAAAAGAAGCAGATAACAAAGTCATAAGACAAAAAGTCAGGGGTCTATCATCAAGCTGAAATTGAAGATACTGAGTTTTTGATTTCTAGAGTTCAATATTTTAAAAAATCTTCCTCAACTACTTTCTAAATTTGCAAACAAATTTAGAAATAAGAAAGCTGTATGGGGAGAAAAATGACAATATGCCATAAGAAGGATAAAAAGCACTATCCTACCAGTTAACTATTATTCAACTGAGTGATATTATTTAATTCTATAAAAGAAACAAAAAAAGCACAGATATCTGCAGGCATCAACAGAGAAAAAAAAATTCAAATACCCTATATACTCTATGAAATCCATGCACCTGTTGGAAGTATTTGCTTCCCAAACTTTGTTTATCTTCATTAATATTGAAATAAGGAAAACACTAAGATTATACACACACACATATATATATATTTTGTTTCAATTGTTTATTAACCAGATTACAATAATAATCCTGGTAGATACCTTAGTTCATCCTTTTAATAAGCCTGTTGATCTGGTCTTCCCTGTTGCTAGCATCTCCACCTTCTACAAAATGGGTGGTCTTTTTCTTCATTCCACCTCGTGGAGAAGACAAAAATGTGGAACGCTTCACGAATTTGCGTGTCATCCTTGCGCAGGCGCCATGCTAATCTTCTCTGTATTGTTCCAATTTTAGTATATGTGCTGCCGAAGCGAGCACACACACATATATTTTTAATTTCTCCATCATTGTTTTCTCTAAAATTGTCTCAATATAAGAAATACAAAGCCAATATTTACAATATTTCTTCTCAGAGGACAACATTTAACTTCATTAGTCATTGATACATATTATTTTAAGTAATAAATATCTGAAAACAAACTTTAGTTTCCAATTACCAATGATATAAATATTTGTCATTTTAACTTACACGTTAATTAGATAGTTTTTGGGATATGAGAAATAGTTTTAACGAATAAATACAAAATAATGTCTACTCAGATGGTAAAGAATCTGCTTCCAGTGTGGGAGACCTGGGTTCAATCCCTGGGTTGGAAAGATCTCCCAGAGAAGGAAATGTAACCCACTCCAGTGTTCTTGCCTGGAGAGTCTCCAGGGACAGAGGAGCCTGGCAGGCTACAATCTATGGGGTTGCAAAGAGTTGGACATGACTAAGCAACTAAGCACACCCACAAATAGATACATAAATTTTATATATACCTCTTTTCCTCACACAAAAAAACAGAAGCACTTTCATTCACTAAATACTTAACATTTTTTAGCATTCTCCTTTAATTAACCACATGAAGATATTAATGTGCTTCAGGTTTGTTGTGTAAAACTTTTTTGTTTTTTAACTTCCATAATTATGACCAGGAATCAGAATACTTTTTTTAAAAAGTTAAAATATTTTATTTCTTTGAATATTTTCAACTATACCATTTTATGTTTGATTAATAAGTGTAATCTAAAAAAGGCATTTAGGTCAGGCAGTAAAGTTGAGAATATCTCAAATGTGGTCATTCTGCAATTAAAATTAAATCAGAAACAGAGTAGTCTTATTGGTGAAAGGATATTACAGCATAAAGTGTCTCCTTTAACGTGGCTTTATATTTGTTGCAACATTCTATTATAAAAATCTCCTCTGTGTCTCCTTAAGTCTTTGGTTCTTACATTACAGTATGCCCCACTAGACACAAAATTCAAAGCTTTTTCTAATTTTTAAAGAAACCAAAAGTGGTTAAGAGGATTTGTTAGGTAGTTAGAATAGGAAAAAGGAGTCCAAAATGGAGGTGGCTAAAAGACAAAGAAGGGAAAAGTCCACAAAAATAGAACAAAGGCAGATGTAAGGACTGGAGTGAGAACCTCAGGTGAAACAGCCTTCCTGGCTAGCCCAATTTACATAGGGCAGCTCAAGGGGAGGAGAAAAAACATATAAAAAGAGGAGCCAAAACTGGGCCTCTGGACTCTTTTCTTTTGTGTCTTTTGGGTTGTCCCATCCTCCCACCTCGAGGATGTATTTTCCTTTGCTTGCCAAATAAAACTGAGCTTTAACACTGGTCTGTCCAGTGCTTCAAATTTTTGCTGTGGCAAAACAGAACTGAGGAAATTGCAAACTCCCCTGACATCTATGGTGCCATTTCTTGGATTTAACCTGGCTGTAACAACCTTGGCTCAGCCCCTGCAAGGCAGAGGCCAAGTGCAGCAGAAGCCCAACTCAGTGAAAGGGCCCGTGGTGGAAGCTGAACATGAAGAAAACCCAAGTGCAGGGGAAGTGGGTGTGCTGGAAGAAGCCCAGCATGCTGCAACCGGGACAGCAAAAATAAACTCGGCAGAAAGCTCATGCAGCTCAGATTCCAGAAGACCTCTGGATAGGGTAGGAAGTACTCGCTCCTATGGCTGGAAGGACATATGGCTAACAAAATCTTAATTCCTTTACAATCTCTCATTTCTTGTTTCCTTGAACCCCTAGCAAACAGGCAAGCCATCATGGGTGCCCCAGTGTGTCTGGAAGGCTCTACTATCTGCTGTGCCTTAGTAGCTGTTGCCCAAGCAGGTTGAGCGATCTTCTGTCTTTAATCTTCTTTGTGCCAAGGATCAGGCCAATGAAAACTGTGAGCACAGGTCAGGTATTTAGCAGATTTTCCAGCAGGTTATGAAGGGGATTTCTCGGCACATGTTTCCCACTACTTTTTCCTTCTGTCCTTCAGCTCCTCTCTCCTGGGACTTGAGCCAGACCAAAACCCATGGTGCCTGGCTTCAGGACCTGATGAAGCTCAGGCCCTCGATGTGTCATTGGGGAAAAAAAAAAAAAATCATTGTGACTCACAGAGATAGGTAACAGGTGGATTTGTTTGGATTTAGAGAGAAGCACACTCCACAGGGTGTTGTTCATCACTGAGGCCATAGAATGTGGTGTGATTAATTTTTTTGAACTGGGTGATTCCATATGCTAACGAGTGGGAGGATCATTCCAACGATTGAGGAACCATCCACTCCTTGGTCTTTTGATAGTGCCTTGGAACTATCCTGGTGTCTCTGGATGTGTCATTTAGTTTGCAGACTGAGAATCAAGGCTTAATTGAATTTGACTTGTTTGTCATCTTGGACCCATTTGATTTTAATCAGTTAATATATGCCCTTGGGTTATATCATTCTTTCAAAAGTTGTGCCCTGCCTCCTTTGCTCCTGTTTCATGCTCTTTTCTTGAGTCCCCTCTGAGCCCACAATGTTGCCTCTACAATCTTCTGAAGGGACAAACAGAAAATAGATGACCTTTGGGAGGGAGACACTGTGTAATATCCAACCCCTCTAGGTGTTCAGACCTTCATCTTCCATGTTTCCTACAACATGTGCAACAACAGCATCTCTCAGTGAATCTGCTAGGGTGGGTGACAGGCACACAATACCTGCTAGAAGTCCATCTGTTGGTGGCATCCCTTCAAGGGCAATTGGGCTTACAGGGATAATGTTTGTCATTTTGGGAGAGAACCTTGAAGGCTGTTTGGGCCCAAACCATTACCACCCTTCTCCTAAAATTACAAACATATCCCTGGAATCAAATCTCCATTCTACCTTTATTGGAATGTCTGATCTGCTGCCTCTTATCAATTTGTTCTTAAGCCACTCACAAATTCCTACAACCAGGACCTGTCCCATTGTAGGCAACATAGCTCCACCCTGCCTATTATTAAAATACTCTTAATGTCTCTAACAGGACCAGATAACCCACTCTTTTGTTATTACTTTTCCTATTTCCTAAAGTGGGTCTATGACAATGAAATGTTTACTATTGGAAACACCCTAAATTGCTCTTAAAGAAGACCAGGGGAATAAATTAGTGATTTATATTCCCTTGGAGCAATAAGAGGATAAGGCTTATGGCTGTTTCACCAGGTTCCCAGTCTCATTGCACAAACTTGGACTGCTTTACATCATGGTATCTATTCCCATTCATGGTGGACACACCAGCAATGAGTTAAGATTCAGTTCAGTTCAGTTCAGTCGCTCAGTTGTGTCCGACTCTTCACAACCCCATGAATCGCAGCATGCCAAGCCTCCCTGTCCATCACCAACTCCCGGAGTTCACTCAGACTCACGTCCATCGAGTCAGTGATGCCATCCAGCCATCTCATCCTCTGGTGTCCCCTTCTCCTCTACCCCCAATCCCTCCCAGCATCAGAGTCTTTTCCAATGAGTCAACTCTTCGCATGAGGTGGCCAAAGTACTGGAGTTTCAGCTTTAGCATCATTCCTTCCAAAGAAATCCCAGGGCTGATTTCCTTTAGATGGACTGGTTGGATCTCCTTGCAGTCCAAGGGACTCTCAAGAGTCTTCTCCAACACCACAGTTCAAAAGCATCAATTCTTCGGTGCTCAGCTTTCTTCACAGTCCAACACTCACATCCATACGTGACCACTGGAAAAACCATAGCCTTGACTAGATGGACCTTTGTTGGCAAAGTAATGTCTCTGCTTTTCAATATGCTATCTAGGTTGGTCATAACTTTCCTTCCAAGGAGTAAGCATTTTTTAATTTCATGGCTGCAAACACCATCTCCAGTGATTTTGGAGCCCAGAAAAATAAAGTATGACACTGTTTCCATTGTTTCCCCATCTATTTCCCATAAAGTGATGGGACTGGATGCCATGATCTTCGTTTTCTGAATGTTGAGCTTTAAGCCAACTTTTTCACTCTCCACTGTCACTTTCATCAAGAGGCTTTTTAGTTCCTCTTCACTTTCTGCCATAAGGGTGGGGTCATCTGCATATCTGAGGTTATTGATATTTCTCCCCGGCAATCTTGATTCCAGCTTGTGTTTCTTCCAGTCCAGCATTTCTCATGATGTACTCTGCATATAAGTTAAATAAGCAGGGTGACAATATACAGCCTTGACGAACTCCTTTTCCTATTTGGAACCAGTCATTGTTCCATGTCCAGTTCTAACTGTTGCTTCCTGACCTGCATACAGATTTCTCAAGAGGCAAGTCAGGTGGTCTGGTATCCCCATCTCTTTCAGAATTTTCCACAGTTTTATTGTGATCCATACAGTCAAAGGCTTTGGCATAGTCAATAAAGCAGTAATCAATGTTTTTCTGGAACTCTCTTGCTTTTTCAATGATCCAGTGGATGTTGGCAATTTGGTCTCTGGTTCCTCTGCCTTTTCTAAAACCAGCTTGAACATCTGGAAGTTCACAGTTCACGTATTGCTGAAGCCTGGCTGGGAGAATTTTGAGCATTAATTTACTAGCATGTGAGATGAGTGCAAATGTGCGGTAGTTTGAGCATTCTTTGGCATTGCCTTTATTTGGGATTGGAATGAAAACTGACCTTTTCCAGTCCTGTGGCCACTGCTGAGTGTTTCAAATGTGCTGGCATATTGAGTGCAGCACTTTCACAGCATCATCTTTTATGATTTGAAAGAGTTCAACTGGAATTCCATCACCCCCACTAGCTTTGTTCGTAGTGATGCTTCCTAAGGCCCACTTGACTTCACATTCCAGGATGTCTGGCTCTAGGTCAGTGATCACACCATCGTGATTATCTGGGTCATGAAGATATTTTTTATACAGTTCTTCTGTGCATTCTTATCACCTCTTCTTAATATCTTCTGCTTCTGTTAGGTCCATACCATTTTTGTCCTTTATCGAGCACATCTTTGCATGAAATGTCCCCTTGGTATCTCTAATTTTCTTGAAGAGATCTCTAGTCTTTCCCATTCTGTTGTTTTCCTCTATTTCTTTGCACTGATCACTGAGGAAGGCTTTCTTATCTCTTCTTGCTATTCTTTGGAACTCTGCATTCAGATGCTTATATCTTTCCTTTTCTGCTTTGCTTTTCACTTGTCTTCTTTTCACAGCTATTTGTAAGGCCTCCCCAGACAGCCATTTTGCTTTTTTGCATTTCTTTTCCATGGGGATGGTCTTGATCCTTGTCTCCTGTACAATGTCACAAACCTCATTCCATAGTTCATCAGGCACTCTATCAGATCTAGGCCCTTAAATCTATTTTTCACTTCCACTGTATAATCATAAGGGATTTGATTTAGGTCATACCTGAATGGTCTAGTGGTTTTCCCTACTTTCTTCAATTTCAGTCTGAATTTGGCAATAAGAGTTCATGATCTGAGCCACAGTCAGCTCCTGGTCTTGTTTTTGTTGACTGTATAGAGCTTCTCCATCTTTGGCCGCAAAGAATATAATCAATCTGATTTCAGTGTTGACCATCTGGTAATGTCCATGTGTAGAGTCTTCTCTTGTGTTGTTGGAAGAGGGTGTTTGCTCTGACCAGTGTGTTTTCTTGGCAAAACTCTATTAGTCTTTGCCCTGCTTCATTCCGTATTCCAAAGCCAAATTTGCCTGTTATTCCAGGTGTTTCTTGACTTCCTACTTTTGCATTCCAGTGTCCTATAATGAAAAGGACATCTTTTTTGGGTGTTAGTTCTAAAAGGTCTTGTAGGTCTTCATAGAACCGTTCAACTTCAGCTTCTTCAGCGTTACTAGTTGGGGCATAGACTTGGATTACTGTGATATTGAATGGTTTGCCTTGGAAACGAACAGAGATCATTCTGTCATTTTTGAGATTGCACCCAAGTACTGCATTTAGGACTCTTTTGTTGACCACGATGGCTATTCCATTTCTTCTGAGGGATTCCTGCTTGAAGTAGTAGATATAATGGTCATCTGAGTTAAATTCACTCATTCCAGTCCATTTTAGTTCGCTGATTCCTAGAATGTCAACACTCCCTCTTGCCGTCTCTTATTTGACCACTTCCAATTTGCTTTGATTCATGGACTTAACATTCCAGGTTCGTATGCTATATTGCTCTTTATAGTATTGGACCTTTCTTCTGTCACCAGTCACATCCACAACTGGGTATTGTTTTTGTTTTGGCTCCATCCCTTCATTCTTTCTGGAGTTATTTCTCCACTGATCTCCAGTAGCATATTGGGCCCCTACTGACCTGGGGAGTTCCTCTTTCAGTATCCTATCATTTTGCCTTTTCATACTCCTCTCGCAACCGCCCATTCCCTGGGCCACCTCCAGTACTCCAGCTCCACCAGGCTCCGCCAGCAAAGCACGGGGAGTGCAGGGGACATCGTCCCAGCCGCCAGTGTAGTGTCAAAGGCGCCCAAGCACCAGCCAGATCCACCTTCACCCTGACCCTGACCCCAACTGCATCAGCTTCAGCTGCCACCAGCTTCCAGGGTGCAAAGTACTACCTTGCTGTCATCTCCTTGTGAGTGGGATTGGCATCCCAGCTGCACCTCTTGGCACAAGGGCTCCAGGAAACACAGACACATGCCAACAGACAGCCTGCTTTACCAGGCCCCTTTTAGATCTGAGGATTCTTTGATAATCAAGGAGACACTTCAACAATTATAATCTGTGTTGGTCAGGGGTACTGGAACAGTGGCTGCACTTTGCTGGAGCAGCTGTGAAGAGATACCGCACGCCCAAGGTAAGAGAAACCCATGAAAGATGGTAGGTGTTGCAAGAGGGCATCAGAGGGCAGACACACTGAAACCATACTCACAGAAAACTAGTCAATCTAATCACACTAGGACCACAGCCTTGTCTAACTCAATGAAACTAAGCCATGCCTATGGGGCAACCCAAGACGGGTGGGTCATGGTGGAGAGATCTGACAGAATGTGGTCCACTGGAGAAGGGAATGGCAAACCACTTCAGTATTCTTGCCTTGAGAACCCCATGAACAGTATGAAAAGGCAAATTGATAGGATACTGAAAGAGGAACTCCCCAGGTCAGCAGGGGCCCAATATGCTACTGGAGATCAGTGGAGTTAAGATTACAACCCCTTAATCCTACCCAGCATTGGTCATTCTGGAGACCTTAGGGATGCTGAACTGCAGCCTGGGGTCCCAGGAAGTCGAACTGCCTTGGGATCTGGTCCTCGGAAGGTTGTCACACCTCAACCTGCTGGGGATCCGTCAGTCCAGGGGTCCCAGTAAGCTGACCTGCCTCAATTTGCCCAGGGATTCAATCTACAGGAGGCTGTCATGCCTCAGCCTGCTTGGGGATCTGCACCCTGACCCAGAGACACCTGGCTATCAGGTTGCAACAGACTAGGTAGGATAAGCTTTAGAAAGACTCACACCTAATAAAATCACCAATAAAAATGGAAGGCCTATTAGTTTTTTTCTTTTCCTCCTTGTCATCACTTTTAGATGGGAAATAACCAATCCAATTCTCTACAGATGCCCTTAAGATGCACCCTTGATAACTGGAAGCTGTTTGATCCTCTAACCCCATGGACTGTAGCCCACCAGGCTCCTCTGTCCATGTGATTCTCCAGGCAAGAATACTGGAGTGGGTTGTCATTTCCTTCTCCAGGGGATCTTCCCAACCCAGGGATCGAACACAGGTCCCCGCATTGCAGGCAGATACTTTAACCTCTTAGCCACCAGGGAAGCCCTAACTCTAAAGAGAAGTTGCTTAAAATTCTTTTGTGCCTCTGAGTAACCACGGTATCCTCTGGGAGACAAGGAACACTGGCCTGAGGATGGGAGTTTAAATTACAATACCATCCTGCAGCTAGATGCTGGAGTCTAGCTCCAGCAGCCAGGGAATCAGCCTGAAGAGATGAGCAGTGTCAGTAGAGAATGATGTAGCCTCTGACTCAAGGTGCAGGACTACATGTTTATTTCAAGCTTCAGGTTTCCTTTTATACTTTGACAAAAGCATTAGGTCAGAGGTTTGACATTTTCAGTTCCCTGTCACCCAGGTTTATTGTCTCCAGAAATCATTGTTGCCCTACAAACAGAGTTCCTGCTTCAGCGATTCTCTCAGAATCGGGTTTACTATCTATTATCTACTTACTCATGCTTATGTCTGGGCTGCATATCACATCCCTCAGATTATTTCTTATCTTTCTAAACCCTGCTTGCCCCTAGCATCCTAAGCTCACTATCTCCTAAAAAGGCTTCTAGCTATTAATATCTCTAAAATTCCTAATCCTTATAAGCTATAGTAAAATACGCTAACACTACAACATTCTTTAAACTTTTAGCCTCTAACTATTCTTAATTATTCCTAAACCCTAAACTCAGCAAACTTCCTTTGCCATAAATATCTCCCTCACAAACAGGTCTCAGATAACAATCCCTCCCATGGCCTCAAGCTGCAGCCTACATGCTCATCCTGGGACATTCTTTGTAAAGATCCTAGAACAAATGTCAATGTTAACTTTATGGATTATTTTCTGGGCACAACTGCAGAAGGCTTTGTGCTTTCTCTTGCTCCTCTCAAAAACAATAAGCACCTCAGCATTCTTTCCAGCCAACTCAACCCAAGCAAGGAAAAAACAAGTCAGAGTCACAAGACCTAACTCCTTCATCCCGGGACCGTGCCTGTGGGATGAGGAGATGGGGGTAGGGCCGTGCCTCCATTTTGTCAGTAATGCCTAACGTGGCTCCTGACAGCTAGACTTATTCCACAAAAGACAAAAGAAATGGACAGAGATTCCCCCATGCCCAAATCTTCTTCTGACTAAGAGATATAACTCTGTCTTAAGTATGGGATTGTTGTATGCCCTAAAAGTGAGCCTGTAAGGCAAATGGTGTTAGGCACAGACAACTAAGAGAAGGAAGCCCTCCATGAAGACTCATCTCTCATGGCTCCCGAGTTGCCTGCTGCTCCTTCCTTGTATCCAAATGTGCCCCCATATCTGGGAGCATCCCTTCCACAAAAGCCAACTCGATTATGTCCCTTAGTTGAAAACGGAGGAGAATTCAGACCAACCCAGGGCCATAAGCCCTTTTCCCTCTCAGAACTAAGACAGATCAAACAAGACCTGGGAAGCTATACAGATGAAACAGGCAAATATAAGATACATTCCAACATATTACCTTGGCCTTTGGCTTGATGTGAAAGGACATCATGGTCATATTTAGTCAAACTTTATCTGACCCTGAGCATGCTAGGGTCTTAAAGGAAGCCCAAATGTATGCTATAGGGCTTCACATGCCAAGTGATAAATACCCAGTAGGGGAAACTGTAGTCCCCTCCTCAGATCCTAATTAGAATTATAATGACTCTGAACACACATGGTAAAAGATCATTTTCTGATCTATGTAAAGGCAGGACTAAAAGCAGCCCAGCAAAAAGTAATCAACTATGCCTGGATCTCAGAAATAACTCACCCAACGAGAATCCCATTGACTTTCTGGAAAGGCTGAAAGAAGCCCCCCAAAAGTTTACCAATCTGAACTTAGACTCTTAAGAGTGACAGGTGATTTTAAGTGACAAATTCCTGTCCCAATGTTCATCAGACATCAGGATAAAGTTACAACAGCTACAGCAGCAAGACCCTCCTGCTTCTTTAGATGAGATGGTCCAGACAGCCACCAATACCTCTCATAACAGAGAACAGGAGAGGGAAGCCAAGATCCAGGAAAGGGAGAAAAGGAAAGAGACAAGGCATGCCCAAATGTTGGCCGTCTTCCAGGGAAGCTCTATGGCAAACCTTGAGTCCTTGAAGGACAAGGCACGAGCCAAATGCCTAATCTGCAGACAAGCAGGACATTGGCTCAAAGAATGTCCAAACCATGACAAGTCTCCTAAAATGGCTTGCTACAAATGCCATAAATTGGAACATTGGGTGGCACTCTGCCCTTGGGACTCAAGAGCCTCAAGTTCAAGCACCAAACCTTCCCTCATGATGGTTCAACAGGACTGAAGCGGCCCACTCCAGCCAGCCCACCTGTCACAAATAACCATCACGGGGCTGGAGCCAAGGGTGCAACTAGATATGGCAAGTAGATCTGAGAATTTCTTGGTTGACACAGGGGCTACCTACTCTGTCCTGACCTCCTGCTCCAGAGCCTTCTCCTGCCAAACCTGTACCTTTTTGGGTGCCACAGGAAAAAAACAATTACAAAAGATTCACCCAAGCACTTCTTTGTTGCTGGGAGGGACAAATATTTTCCCACCAGTTTCTGGTGGTCCCTGAGTGTCCTACTCCCTTATTGGGAAGAGATCACTCCCTGCCTTCAAAATCTTGCAGCTATTTCAGTCCTGATAGAAGATTCTTTAAAACTCTCTTTTGGGGGCAAACTATTTTTACCAGACACCAAGTGAAACAACTCCTGAATGGGACAGGCCATTTATGGATGTCTGATCAAAGGATCCTCAGGTATCAAGCAGGGATGATGGAAAATCCAGGCCTCACTACATCCCCTTGTGAGGTTCTTGACCTAGCTGTCCTCCTGCCTGTACCTGAGGGCTCTCTTCACCTTTCACTCTTGCCTAGAAATTTTGGACCACTGGACAAAACCCTCAGAGGGATTGTCAGAAGATCCTCTGACCAATCCTGAGGAAATCTGGTACACTGATGGAAGCAGCTTTGTCTTGGATGGAAAAAAGAAGAGCCAGATATGCAGTAGACTCCAATTTTGAGACCACAGAGGCTAAACCTTTGCCATCAGGTACTTCAGCCCAATTAGCTGAGCTCATAGCCCTCACTTGAGCTTTAGAGCTGGGAAAAGGAAAAAGAGTAGCCATTTACATTCCAAGTATGCCTTTCTGGTGCTACATGTACATGCTGCCATTTGGAAAGAAGGAGGCTATTTGACCACCTGATGGTCCCCAATTAAATATGGTGATCAAATCCTTTAGGCTTTTGGAGGCAGTCCATCTGCCTGCTGAGGTTTAAGTCTCCCATTGTAAAGGACACCAAAAAGGGAGCACAGAAGTGGCACAAGGGAACCAAGCAGCTCATCAGGCAGCTAAGAGAGCAGCACCACAGAACAATGAACTAAAAGGGGTTGCCACCTTAGTTTCACAGAGTAATTTGCCAGAAACTCCTTAATATACTGAAGGTGAGACTCTTAAAGCTAAGAGTGAGGGCTTTCAAGAAGATCATATGGGGTGGTTCCAAAAGGAGGGGCTCCTTTTTCTGCCTGGGAACCTCCAATGGAAGTTGGTTAACTCCTTAAATGCCACTATTCATTTAGGGGAGAAGGCCCTCCAAAGATTACTAGAAAGGTCCTTCAGAGGAACAGGCCTTCAAACAACTATAAGGCAAGTGGTCTCCTCTTGTCCCACTTGCCAATTAAACAGCCCCTAAGGACCTTGAAGACCCAAGCTGGCCCAGCCCACCCAATAGCGTGGGACCTATCCAGGAGAGGACTGGCAGATGGACTTCACCCAGATGCCAGTTTTTCAAGTGTATAAATACTTATTAGCCATGATAGATACATTCATAGGATGGATTTAAGGCTTTCCCACCTGGACTGAGAAGGCTAAAGAGGTGGTTAAACAAAACAAAACAAAACAAAAAACTGCTCCATGAAATTATTCTGAGATTTGGTCTGCCCAGGTCATTACAAAGTGACAATGGGGCATCATTTTCTTCTAAGGTCACCCAAGGGTTTTCTAAAGCATTGGACACTATTTATTGTCTCTATTGTGCCTGGAGGCTTCAGTCTTCAGGAAAAGTAGAAAGAGCCAACCAATTCTTAAAATCAGCGATAAAAATGATAACCCAGGAGACCTCCCTGGGATGGAAGGAGGCTTTACCAATGGCTCTCCTCTGAACTCATATTTCCCCTAAGGAACAGGTTGGTCTTAGTCCTTATGAGATGCTATATGGGAGACCTTTTGTTTATGTCAATGACCTCTTCCTAGATCTAGGGGCTCAGACTCTCCACTCTTATACCATGGCCATTGGTCAATTTCAACAGGATATATGCCTGCGGGTTATCAACCAGAACCTCAAAAATTCTAAAGAGTCACCACTATATGCTCCAGGGACTCAAGTCCTAATTAAAGTCTGGAAAGATGGGTCCCCAAAGGCTCAACTCCAGCCCACATGGAAGGGCCCCTACCCTGTAATATTGTCTACCCCCAAAGTAGTCAAGGTACCTGGACATGACTCCTGGATTCACTACACATGAGTCAAGCAATGGAAGAAAACAGAAGAGGACACTCAATACACCTGTGAGTTCCTGGGAGATCTCAGATACCTATTCAGAACTACAAATGAGTGCCATTCTAATGAACACCCCTAAAATTAAGTTTCTGGGGATAAAATTTCTCAGGATAGCCCTAAAGAGCCAACACAGCTTGGCAAGGGTTGTACTCAAAAATAGACAGGAGATAGATCTCCTGATCCCTGAACAAGGAGGGATTTAAGCCATCTTGAATGAGACGTGTTGTTTCCGGGTAAACACCTCCAGTCAAGTTAAAAAAGTCTCACAATCCTCAATAAAAACATCCATATCCTACTGGATGTCAAAGAATGAGCTGGAGAATTCTCAGGTGGCTACAATCACTGGGGGATACTTCTCTTGGTGATGGAGAATTTGGAGTTGGCTAATGCCCCTACTAATCCCTGCTATCATCATATTGATGTGGCTTATGATTGCTCCATGTATTATCAATTGTCTAACCCAGTTTGTCTCTGTCCAGGTCAACATGCTACAACATGCAGTGACAGTTCAACAAGGATATATAAACCTACAGGCAACTATGGAAAATATCACTCACCCTTAGATGGACACCGCTATAAGGACTCTGAGGCTTGAGACTAGCAAGAGAGGGAGGCCCAATGCCCCTCGCTGTCCCAGTTTAGCAGGAAGTAGCCAGAAAGACCTCAACACCCCTATTCCCAAAGAACTGGGCATCTCAACTCTTGAGGGGGGAATGTTAGGTAGTTAGAATAGGAAAAAGGAGTTCAAAATGTGGTGGCTAAAAGACAAAGAAGGGAAAAGCCCACAAAAAAAGAATAAAGGCAGGCGTGAGGACTGGAATGAGAACCTCAGGTGAAACAAACAGCCCTCCTGGCTAGTCCAATTTACACAGGGCAGGCTCAAGGGGAGGAGAAAAAAACATATAAAAAGAGGAACCAAAATTGGGCCTCTGACCTCTCTTCTCTTTGAGTCTTTTGGCTTGGCCCACCCTCCAGCCTCCAGGATGTATTTTCCTTTGCTTGCCAAATAAAACTGAGCTGTAACACTGGCCCATCTATCACTTCAATTTTTTGCTGTGGCAAGACAGAACCGAGGAAATTACAGACTCACCTGACAGATTTAATTAAATTTTTTCTATAATCTTTGTAGAAGCTTTATATTATACATACAATACAGTAAACAATCCTAAAAAATTAAATTAAATAACAAAAGCTCACAGTAGACATTGTCAGTTTGTCTTGCCTTGAACTTGCCACTAATAAAGATGTTGCTGAGTCATTCTTCATTAAAATCTATGTCATCCTTTACAACACTTAAAATTTCTCATCCCTCTTTTGTTTAGAATAGTTTGTTCTTTCATGGAAATCCATGCACCGGATATTAAGCTTCCATTACATTTTTACTGGGCAATGAATTTGCCTAACAAAGTAGTTATATTTGCTTAATCAGGTTGTTTGAAAGTGAAGGTGAAAGCCGCTCAGTGCTGTCCAACTCTTTGTGATCCCATGGACTATACAGTGGGATAGTCCATGTAACCCACTGTATACATGGCACTATACATGGGCTATACAGTCCATGGAATTCTTCAGGCCAGAATACTGGAGTGGGTAGTTGTTCCCTTCTCCAGGGAATTTTCCCAACCCTGGGATGGAACCCATGTCTACTGCACTGAAGGTGGATTCTTTACCAGCTGAGCCACAATCAGGTTATTTAACTCCCAAGAATGCGGTTTATGTTCTTAGTTCTATGGCTGTGAAATTTGACATTAAATTTATTTTTTAGATTCCCCAAGTATATCCATATATTTGTTCCTATATTGTTATGGGATGTTTATAAATAATAATGTCATTTTCCCAGTAAGCTATGAGGCTCCATTGCTGTCATTAAGGACTCACCTGCCAGGTTAGAAATACATATGTTCTGACAAATGTCTTTCCTGCTATCCAAACAGTCACAGCTGCTACAGTAACAAATGACATCCATTCTCAATACCTATCTCTCTAAATCTCCAAATAACAACTGAACAAAGTATAAAAGGGCTAAAATCACATAGAGTCCAGTTACATTCTTAGGATGAATTATTTCACCTGTGACTGAAGAGCTTATATTGAAATAGGGGAAAATTCTCAAAATTTGTTTCTAATAGAATTTTTTTCTATATATAAAAATTATCAAACTTAATTTCTGAAGTTTGAAACACTGGATTAGTTACAGCATTCTAAACAAAAGTAACTGTATTTGACTTTGAGAAGTGTCACTACCTGATAAACAAACTAGAAGCTTAGTGAATTTTCTAATTCACTTTTGATTGATTATGCAATTTTGTATTTCTTTAATATTACTTTTATCCCCTTTCTTCTTTTTCTTCTTCTTCTTCTTCTTTTTTTTTTTTTTTTGCAATCTGATCTCTCAATTGCTTTGTCATACATGCTTCCTGCTCTCTCAAAGGGAGGTGATCTAGATTAATGAGTTTGAACTCCACAGATTAATACTCTATAAGCAGCAATCATTTTTTCAATTGATATTATTTCACTATTTCAATTTTCTGAAATCACTTGGGACCCATACTAACCTAGAGGGATAACAAACAAGAAGATTAAGCTAGAACAGCCATGATGTAAATTCTCACACAACCTTCAGAAACATATGAGTATCAATTTCATTAGAATTAGATCAAAAATGAGTTGACAGTCACTAAGGCAGAAAGACAATTTTTTCTTTAAAAGATCTTTCAAAGCTCTTTCCCTAAGGCTTGCCTTCTAACTAAAATTATGCCTGGGAAATAGATGGAAACCAATGAGATTTCACTGTATGGAAGCACAAAATATTTACTGAAATTTGATCAAAGAGAATCAGACTATTTTTTGCCAGCATATAGAGACAGTATTAGTGATAAAAATTAGTATAGAGGGTTATAATGAGTGTAACAATCTTCCAAAGAATCAGGATTTATTAAAATTAAACATGTGCTTTAGAAAGGCAGGCATAATATTGTTGGGGAAAAATGAACAAATTCAACAGTTAAATATTAATAGTACTATTACACATTATTGAAAATACATTAAATATTATTTATATGACTACACACATTCATTTTTAGAGGAAAACAACTTGAAATTGAGGTTTTCATC
Source organism: Bos indicus (assembly GCF_029378745.1). Taxonomy (NCBI): domain Eukaryota; kingdom Metazoa; phylum Chordata; class Mammalia; order Artiodactyla; family Bovidae; genus Bos; species Bos indicus. The sequence goes on along the minus strand of NC_091768.1, from coordinate 56,012,103 downwards.
ATCTGTCCTCAAAAGTTTCAGGTGCTATAGCCCAGTTCTTCTAAGATACTAGCATAGTAAATATAATAATTTGAATCAAATGGCAATATTTTCCCAAATAATTGCAATAATTTGAGCAATGTAACTGGTGGATACAAAAAAGCATTCACTTTAAAGATCTACCACTAATAAAAAGTAATATTTATCATATGCTTTGGAGAAGGAAATGGCAACCCACTCCAGTGTTCTTGCCTGGAGTATCCCAGGGACAGAGGAGCTTGGCTGGATACAGTCCACAGGGTCACAAAGAGTCAGAAGCAACTTAGTAACTGACCAACCAACATCATATACTTACTATATTACAAGTGCATACTGAGTGCTTTACATACACAGTCTCATTTCATTTTCACAACAAAGTCTTCATTTCATCCTCACAGAAATGGGGTATAGAAAGATAAATTTCTCAACCGTGCATAATATTTACTGGAATTTGATCACAGAAAATTTGATATTTTAATCATAATATTGTACAATGCAATTTTTACAATAATAATTGTACTATCTTTATTATAAAATATAAATTAGAAAGGCTAAATAATCAACTCACAGTCACAGAAGTAATAAGAAAAGATGAAGCAAAAATTTGATTGGAGACCATTTCATCACAGAGCTAAACTCTTAACCATCATATTGACCTGACTGTGTGAATATTCACTACAATAAAAATACCCTGACACTTGTTTGGCCAATTTTCTTAAGATAAAAATAGAAGAAAGATACTGCTAAAGCCTTTTAAAGTACAGCCTTTGGCTTGCAATAGACCATTTACTATGTTTTGGGGGTATAAATAAACATTATTCAAATCAAATGATAATCATGTATTTATAATATACTATATACTGTAGATTTCCAGGAACCTAAAACTGGGGGGAAAAGCAAAGTATATGAATAGAAGTTAAAAAAAAAAAAAAGACTATTTAACTAATAGCTAGATGGCAATAAAAGCACTGTCAAGAGAAACTGTAGACTTAATTCCCCATTAAATAACAAATTGATATTATGCAAAAATGGAAGAGAATTCATCAGGTATATATGATGAATTCAGAAAATAATTTACATAAGAGAGAGACCTAGAAGAATGTACAATATGTGAAAAGATAGGAGAGGATAATGGTAAGAGAATATGCCTATGATAATATGTAACCCACAATTAAAAATATAATAAATCACCCTTATTTTTGTATGGTCCATTTGTTGTTTGTTGTTTAGTCACTAAGTCATGTCTGACTCTTTGCAACCCCATGGACTGCAGCCCCCAGGCTCTTCTGTCCATGGGATTCTCTAGGCAAGAATACTGGAGTGAATTGTCATTTCCTTCTCCAGGGGATCTTCCCAACCCAGGGATTGAACCCACATCTCCTGCATTGGTAGGATGATTTTTAACTGCTGAAGCCACCAGGGAAGCCCTGAAGAATCTGAACTGGTACTATTAGTTAAGAAGAAGTCCTAGTTTAAAAAAAAAAAAAAAGTGTGTTAAACACAGTCCATAGGTTGTTTTTGAACTGGTGAAAAAAAAAGAAAAAAACAAAACATAAATGGCTAATATATCTTTACAAAAGTATGACTGACTTGAAAAATGTAAGGAGAAAAATGAATATTGAAGGATATACTGCAATCTTAGGCTTTACAAAGACAACAGAGAGAAAAACTTCCAATGGATCAGAACTCCAATTGTCCCTTGAAAATAATTGATCTGTTAACATAAATTCATAGATGTAAATTCCAAGATATTAATTAACAAGTTATTTCAAAGTGTTAGCCGCGCAGTCGTGTCTGACTCTTTGTGACCCCATGGGCTGTAACTATCAGGCTCCTCTGTCCACGGGATTCTCCAGGCATGAATACTGGAGTGGATTGCCATTTCCTTCTCCAGGGGTTCTTCCTGACCCAGGGACTGAACCCAGATCTCCAGCATTGCAGGCAGATTCTTTACCATTTGAGCTACCCGGGGAAGCCTATACATACAAAGACACAATTTAAAATAAGTTTTGATGTGTCAGGAAGCATTTAACAGGAGGCTTCCTGTGTGCTGTTTTGGATCTGTTATGAATCCTCTGTCCCTTATTAATTCCTGAATATTCAGGAATTAAGTGGAGCAGCAAGCTACTCCTGGGGGCTGAAGTATGCATGCATTTCCATACAGTGATATGCAACTATTTACGACCCTCTTCCTTTTCATACGGTAAAAGTGATTACAACCCTCTCTCTTTCATATGGATGACCTCATGTTTCCTTGATAACTTGTAAGTTTTAAGTTTATCTCTGCTGAAAATAGCTACCTTGTAAGACAGTATAAATACTCACACAATGGTGAATGAAACACCTTTGCTCCATCAGAGCTTTGGTCCCCGTGTCTTCTCTCTCTCTCCCTCTCTTTCTCTCTCTCTCTCTTTTTCAGGCTAATTCTCTGGAGCGCAGAGGGCCTCTTGGTTCACTTTCCTGCCCAGGCTTCTAAGACCCTCTCGAGAAGGTGCTCTGCAGCTTTACCCCATTGAGAGGGCGCCTGAGGCCTTCTTGGTTTTCTGTGTAAACCAAGGAATATCAGCCTCTTTCTCTTTCCTTTACTTTCTTATCGTCGACTCTGGACCACCAGGTTCTGGTCCATTAAAGAACCTCAACATTGATGCACTCATGATACTATCAAACAAATAGGAGTATTGTCTAAACTGCCAAAAGTAATACATGAAAGCATATCATGATGGAGGAAAGAGGAATGAATTAAGTTTTAAAAGAATGGCATTATTTTGAATAATGAATTAGAAAACAAACATTGAGAATGTAATGTAACTGTGATAGTTCTAATGCAATTTATTTGCAAATATTTAGTGAACACCTTCTCTTGCATACAAACAAGCTGAACCTCAGAAATATATGGATGGGTATTGAAAGATCTCCTTGCTTGAATTAGTTTATAATTTAGTGAGAGAAACAGAAATACAATACATTAATAAAAACTCATGAGATTTTAGCATTGTTTTAAAGGTAATAATAATAAATAATGATTTGGAGAATTATTTTTGAAGTTCATCTAAATTTGATACAAAGTTCAATGCAATTCCTAAAATTATTCCATAAAGAGATTTTTATAGATACAGACAGTATTATCCTAGCTTTTAAATGGAAAGGTAAAGAGCTAAGCCAATTTTGAAAAATAAAAATAAAGTGGGAGGAATCAGGCTATTTGATTTCAAGTCAATTTATAGCTACAGTAATGAAGACTCTGGTACTGATGGAGGGACAGATACATAGATCAATGGAACAGAATAAAGGATCCAGAAATAAATCTGCATAAGTGTATTCAACTTTCTTTAAATTAAAATCATATTTACAAAAGCAGTTTAAGGTTCACTGCAAAATTGAGAGGAAGATAAATAAATTTCCAATATAATTACTGCCCCACATGTGCATAGACTATCTTATTATCAACATCCACAAGAGAGTAGCACTTTTTTTTAATAATTGTATGTATATTAACATATCATATTCACCAAAAATTCATAATTTACATTATGGTTTACTCTTGGTGTGAGACATTCTATGAGATTAGACAAATACATAATGAAATGTATTTATCATACAGAGTATTTTCATTGCATTAATAATCCTCCATGTTTCACCTATTTATCACTTTTCCCACCCCAAAACCCTGCCTACTATTGACCTTTAAATTATCTCCACTTGTGCATGTGTGCTCAGTTGCCCAGTTGAGTCCGACTCTTTGCAACTCCATAGGCAGTATCTTGCCAGGCCCCTCTGTCCATGGGATTTTCCAGGCAAGAACACTTGAGTGGGTTGCCATTTCCTATTCCAGGGGAACTTCCCAACCCAGGGATCGAACTTGTGTCTTCTGTATATCCTGTTTGGCAAGTGAATTCTTTAACACCGTGCCACCTGGGAAGCGCATAACATCGCCATAGTTTTGCCTTTACCATTATGTCATATAGTTGGAAACATACATAATGGAGACTTTTCAGATTGGCTTCTTTCAATTATTGATATTAATTTAAGGTTCCTCCATGTCCTCTCATGACTTGATCATTGCTTTTTAGCATTGACTATTATTCCATGTTTTGATGTTCCACAGTGTATTTTTCCATTCACCTGCTGAAAGGAACTTGGTTGCTTCCCAGTTTTGCCAATTATGAATAAAGCTGCTATAAGCACAACTGTGCTGTATATATACAACTATAAGCACACACATATGCTTGTGTGTGTGTGTGTATATATATATATATATGTGTATATGTATATGTATATGTATGTATGTATGTGTATATATATATATATATGTTTTTAACTCACTTGGGTAAATACCAAAAAGCATGAAGATGGATTATATGGTAAAACTGCATTTAGTAATCTAAGGAACTGGCAAACTGTTTTCAAAAGTGGTTATGCCATTTTGCATTCTCACCAGCAACAAATGAGAGTTCCTATTGATCCACAATCTCATCAGCATTTGGTGTTGTCAGTTTTCTGGATTTTGACCATTTTGAAAAAATATGTAGTGGTATCTCATTGTTTATTTTTTTTTTAATTCTGATTATTTTTTTCCTGATGGTATATGATGTGAAGTATCTTTCTCTGTGTTTATTGGCCATGTATATCTTCTTTGAAGACGTATCTGTTCAGGGTTGGCTCATATTAAAATCAAACTATTTTCTTATGGTTATTTTAAAAGTTCTTTATATATTTGTCCAAGGAGTCCTTCATGTGTCATTTTCAAATATTTTATTTCAGTTTGTGGTTTGCCTTCTTATTCCCTTGAAAATGGCATTCCAGAGAAGTTTTAAATTTTCATGAGATCCAGTTTATCAATAGTTTCTTACATATATTACACATTTCAACACAACTCTAGACTTTGTTCTATGCTATATTCTAAATTTATAGTTATGCTTTTACCTCTAGGTGTGTTATTGATTTTTAGTTAGTTTTTCTGAAGGGTGTAAGGTCTGTCTAGTTTTTTTTTTTTTTTTTTGCATGTGGACATACAGTTGTTTCAACACCATTTGTTGAGAAGACAATCTTTGCTTCATTGTATTGCCTTTGCTCTTTTGTCAAAGATCAACTGCTTTTTATGGGGTACATTTCTGGGTTATCTATTCTGATCCAGTGGTCTTTAATTATTTTGGTAAAATCACACTGTCTTTATTACTAGAGTTTTATGGTAAGTTTTTAAGTCAGGTAGTGTTAGTCCTCCAAACTTGTTCTTCTATTTCAATAGCATGCTTGCTGTGCTTGATCTTACTTCTCTCCACGTAAACTTTAGAATCAATTTGTTTTTATCCACAAAATAAGTTTCTGGATTTTGATTGGAATCGCATTGAATCCATGGATTACTTTGGAAATAATTGACATCTTTAACACATTAAGTCTTTTTAACCGTGAACATGGGATATCTCATTTATTCAGTTCTTCTCTCATCTCATTCAGCAGAGTTTTATTGTTCTCCTTATGTAGATCTTGTATATATTTTGTTAGTTTTATACCTAAGTATTTCATCTTTTGGTTGCTTTTTAAAATTGTATTGTGTTTTTAATCTCAAATTCCATTTGTTTATTGCTTATATATAAGAAAGCTGTCGACTTTTGTGTACTAACTTTGTATCCTGCTGCTGCCGCTGCTGCTGCTGCTAAGTCACTTCAGTCGTGTCCGACTTTGTGTGACCCCCTAGACGGCAGCCCACCAGGCTCCCCCGTCCCTGGGATTCTCCAGGCAAGAACACTGGAGTGGGTTGCCATTTCCTTCTCCAGTGCATGAAAGCGAAAAGTGAAAGTGAAGTCACTCAGTCATGTTCAACTCTTAGCGACCCCATGGACTGCAGTACACCAAGCTCCTCCATCCATGGGATTTTCCAGGCAAGAGTACTGGAGTGGGGTGCCATTGCCTTTGTATCCTAACACCTTACTATAATCACATATTAGATTTTTTGGTTGATTCTTTTGGATTTTCTACACAAATAGTCATGTTGTCTGTGAACAAAACAGTTTTATTTCTTTCTTCCCATTCTGTGTATTATTTATTTATCAATTGATCTACTTATTTATTGAAGTCTAATCACATTAGCTAGAACTTCCAGTGTGATATCAAAAAGGAGTAATAAGGTGGGGCAACTTTGTCTGTGTAGGGACACATAGAGAGCTCTGTCTCCCTTATTTTGCCCCTAGTTTGGATTCCTTTACCTGACTGTGCCCCACCAACTGGCTAAGTAATCAACAAGGAAGAACATGTGGAACAAGGCAGGGTGGGGAGAAGTTCAGGATAGAAATTTTTTTTTTTTAGAAATACTTTTTAAATGTACATCTAAGGGCTTCCCTGATGGTTTACTGATTAAGAACCTGCCTTGCAATGTAGGGGACATGGGTTTGATCTCTAGTAGGAGAACTAAGATTCCACATGGCTACAGAGAATCCCATAAACCACATGGAATCCAGCATAGCCAAAATTCATAAAAAAGAAAAAAAAAAAAAACACCTCAATAAAATGTACATCTAAACAAGAGGAAAAAGATAGTACACTGTGGCAATTAGGAAAAAAAAATGGCAAATTTCAAAGAGATAGCTTGCAGAAATATAAGAAAAGAATAAATAAAATGAAACATCAATTATATAGGGTTGGGAGATAAGAAGGAGGTGCTCTCATGACTAAGAATATAGTGATACCCAATGTAAGAAGAAAGACTTCTTTCCCAGCAAAGACTCAGCCAGTGAAAAGCCATAAGGACTCTATGTTTACTATATCTCTTCCAAATTACTCTTTTTCCTCTATAAAGATGTTCTTCTCTCTTTGACATGCAGGAACTTGCACACAACTCACCACGAATACAAACCATGAATTGCAATTCTCTGCTGATTCTGAATAAACCCATCTTACTGGAGAAATAACTGGCAGTTTATTTAATTCAGGTCAAAATTTTGGTGATCCATATGGGGACCTACAGAAGACCACTGAAGGTTCCAGGATAGGTAAACAAACAAGTATTAAACCCACAACTGTCACTCACTCCTTTCCTTTCTGACCCTAGAGTGTGAAGGTGTGTCTTTTTCAAGAAACCAAGCTCACACCTTCTTTTCAGTTGAACCTCTCTGGAGTTTATTTGGGATTTATTATAGTTTTATTTTTCTGGTTAAGGCCTTGTTCTACATGTGAGTAGTCATTTACTCACATTATCAGATCCACATTATGGATCATTATCAGATCCAAGTCATTTGGCACTTGGATCTGATTTTGAAATCGGACTACTCAGCTAAAGCTTGCTAAAAAATACTTAGCCCATTCCATAGGTAACAGGAGCTGCTTCACTAAAACAGTGCTGAGTCAGCCATCAGCATATTAGAGTAGAATATTCTCTGGACACTGGCTGAAAAAGTTTTTGGCTTGACTCCTCTAGGACTAAGCTGTTACCTTATAATTGGCTGGTACCAGCTTGAAAGCTGTTTGAATTGAGCTGTTTAATCTGTAAGATGTTGGACCTGTTGAAAATTATTCCTTTATTCTAGAGAGAAGCTTCTGAAAATGAGATCCCAGGTATCTAAATATTTTGAAGGTACTCCCATTAAAGGGACTATAGTCAATTTAATGTTTTAAAACAGTGAGCTTTCCTCATACACATTTTAAATAAAATAGACCAACCTGACCAAAAACAACTTAGAATATCAATGACCACTATGGGGAACTTTGGATATTCCATTCTTAATTTCCTTAAAATTGAATGGGACAACAATAGCTCAAAAATTTCCAGAATGAGGGGAAAGATTTTTTTCAATTGTTATTTTGAGGCTTCCAATGTTACAAAAAGTCTAAAATTACTCTCTGCAAAATAAAACTTCAAGATTAAGTGAGGTAAACAAACACTTAAAAGATAAATTGTGCTTGAAGCCTCAGTCTCTCCTTCCTTTGCTTCTTTGTCTCATGTTCCCTGTCCAGCTCCATCTTGTCTCCTTCCTTTAGCTCATTCTAATCAGACTTTGTCTCTGGTGCTCTCTAATTCATACCCTTCAACACAGCCTGTGCCTCTTCTAATTCCTGCACCTCTTCTATTACTGATTCTTCCTTCAAACTTTTATTTTTCTCTGAAACTACCCACACTCTGTTTTCTTATGAACTTATCAAAAACCCATCCCTTTAAAATTAAAACTTTTGAGGCTCCAGAGGCTACACCCCTATTATTTCTACTTCTTTTTGATATGGCCTGGTCTAAAGCTGAACTGTGAACCACTAATCAAAGATTTTCCTAAAGTAGTTGAAGATCCTTACATACTTCCTGAGAAATTTAAACTTATCAGGCTGGACTTTCATTAGATACTTCATATGCTTGCCTGTGAAAGCCAGGCCTAGTACTGGGTAAAAACCATAATTGGGAAAATCATGAAAAGTTTCTAGGGTTACAACTCGAAGAGCAGTTCACTAACTTTCCACATGGTAAGACTTGGACAATTGCTAGGTGACTTTCCTAGGCAATTCCTGGGGCTCTTGACTATGGCTCATATCATGAACTCTTTATTGCCAAATTAAGACTTAAATTGAAGAAAGTAGGGAAAACCACTAGACCATTCAGGTATGACCAAAGTCAAATCCCTTACCATTATACAGTGGAAGTGACAAATAGATTCAAGGGATTAAATCTGATAGACAGAGTGCCTGAAGAACTATGGATGGGGATTTGTGACATTGTACAGGAGGCAGTGATCAAGACCATCCCAATGCAAAAAGGCAAAATGGTTTTCTGAGGAGGCCTTACAAATAGCTGAGAAAAGAAGAGAAGTGAGAGGCAAAGGAGAAAAGGAAAGACATACCCATTTGAAAGCCGAATTCCAACGAATAGCAAGGAGAGATAAGAAAGCCTTTCTCAGTGATCAACACAAAGAAATAGAGGAAAGCAATAGAATGGGAAAGACTAGAGATCTCTTCAAGAAAATTAGAGATACCAAGGGTACATTTCATGCAAAGATGGTAACAATAAAGGACAGAAATGTATGGACCTAACAGAAGCAGATGATATTAAGAAGAAGTGGCAAGAATACACAGAACTATACAACAAATGACCCAGATAATCACGATGGTGTGATCACTGACCTAGAGCCAGACATACTGGAATGTGAAGTCAAGGGGGCCTTAGGAAGAATCACTATGAGCAAAGCTAGTGGAGGTGATGGAACTCCAGTTGAACTATTTCAAATCCTGGAAGATGATGCTGTGAAAGTGCTGCACTCAATATGCCAGCAAATTTGGATAACTCAGCAGTGGCCACAGGACTGGAAAAGGTCAGTTTTCATTCCAATTCCAAAGAAAGACAAGGCCAAAGAATGCTCAAACTACCAAACAATTGTACTTATTTCACATGCTAGCAAAGTAATGCTCAAAATTATCCAAGCCAGGCTTCAACAGTACATGAACTATGAACTTCCTGATGTTCAAGCTGGATTTAGAAAAGGCAGAGGAACCAGAGATCAAATTGCCAACATCTGCTGGATCATGGAAAAAGGAAGAGAGTTCCATAAAAACACCTGCTTCTGCTTTATTGACTATGTCAAAGCCTTTGACTGTGTGGATCACAACAAACTGAAAAATTCTTCAAGAGATGCAAATACCAGACCACCTGACCTGCCTCTTGAGAAACCTATATGCAGGTCAGGAAGCAACAGTTAGAACTGGACATGGAACAATAGACTGGTTCCAAATGGGAAAAGGAGTACGTCAGGGGTGCATATTGTCACCTTGCTTATTTAACTTATATGCAGAGCACATCATGTGAAGTGCTGGATTGGATGAAGCACAAGCTGGAATCAAGATTGCCAGGAGAAATATCAACAACCTCAGATATGCAGATGCTACCCTCCTTATGGCAGAAAGTGAAGAAGAACTAAAGAACTTCCTGATGAAAGAGGAGAGGGAAAAGGTGGCTTAAAACTCAATATTTAGAAAACTAAGATCATGGCATCTAGTCCCATCACTTCATGGCAAATAGATGGGGAAACAGTGGAAACCATTGCAGACTTTATTTTTTGGCTTTCAAAATCACTGCAGATGGTGACTGCAGTAATGAAATTCTAAGCCACTTGCTCCTTGGAGGAAAAGTTATGACCAAACTAGACAGCATATTAAAAAGCAGAGACTTTACTTTGCCAACAAAGGTCCATCTAGTCAAATCTTTGGTTTTTCCAGTAGTCATGTACAGATGTGAGAGTTGGGCTATAAAGGTAGCTGAGTGCCGAAAAACTGATGGTTTTGAACTGTGGTGCTGGAGAAGACACTTGAGAGTCCTTTGGGCTGCAAGGAGATCAAACCAATCCATCCTAACAGAAATCAGTGCTGAATAGTCACTGGAAGGACTAAGGCTGAAGCTGAAACTCCAATACTTTGGCCACCTGATGCAAAAAAAACGACTCATTTGAAAAGACCCTGATGTTGGGAAAGATTGAGGGCAGGAAGAGAAGGGGACAACAGAGGATGAGGTTGTTGGATAGCATCAATGACTCAACGGACATGAGTTTGAGTACTCTACAGGAGTTGGTGATGGACAGGAAAGCCTGGTGTGCTGCAGTCCATGGGGTCACAAAGGGTTGGGCACGACTGAGTGACTGAACTGAACTGAATTCAACAACTGAGGGTTGTTGATTGAAACAAAATTTAGACTTGCACACAAAAATCTGAGGAATCCAATCATGACTATTAGAATTGACTTTAGATTACTTTTAAAGAGAATTCTGGTCTTCCTTCAGATGTTGATTCCTCCTGGGTAGCTTTTAAATCTGTTTATTATGGGTTTAACCTGGACCTTTCCATTCTAGCAAAAAGGGTCAGAATAGAATGGGAAACTATATCCACTCTAGATTTACTCAATTCAACAAACCAGCTCTCTCATACTCTACATGAGTCACTTCATAGGAAGACAGTCAAAATTCTGAATCCTCAATACCAGTAAATGATGGCAGCTAAGCAAAACCAGGGATTCTCAGGTGGCTCAGTGGAAATAAATCCGCTTGCCACTGCAGAAGACACCCGTTCAATCACTGGGTTGGGAAGACCCCAGGAGGAAATGACAACCCATTTCAGAGTTCTTACCTGGAAAACCCCATGGACAGAGAAGCCTCGCAGGCTACAGTCCATGGGGTCGCAAAGAACTGAACATGACTTAGTGACTAGGTATGCAAACAAAACTAAGATGCTCCAAACTTCTGGTACTATTACAAAGAGCCAGGGCACTGGAAAAAAAGAATGTTATAAATTGCAGTGCTTTGGGCACCTTCAGCTATCTAACCAGCCTTTCTAATCCGTTCCCAATTTTTGATGATAGGGTCATGAAGAACTACATTTTCCCCAATCCTGCCTCTATACTGGTTTAGACAAACATTATTACAGACTGGGGATGAATCTCTTCCAGTTCTTTTTTTTTTTTTTTTTAAATATTCCCCACCAGCACAGCCCCTGAAAGACGGGCTCTGCCTGCCCCCTCCCAGAGCATTAGACTAGGCTTTGTGGGAAAGCTGAAATCTTGATCTCTCTTCCAGTTCTGACTTACACTGGAGCCACATTCTTGGTGCTCAACCCCCCTTAAAAAGAAGTCCCTACTTCAGCATACAAAGATAGTTCAAATAGGGGAGATCTTTAATGAACTTCAACAAATCCCTGTCTCCGAACCTTTTCTGTTTTATTTAGGTCCCTTGGGATATACACACCATTTCCTCCTTGTTTTCTCTGCCCCTGCTAATTTACTAGGACAATACTTCTTGGAGAAGCATTATGCCAGATTTTTTTCCCCCAAAAAGGTGCGAATAAATCTAGAATAGTAATCATAAAATTGAACTAAATGACCTTTAATTTTGTTTTGTCTCTTATGATGATAGAGCTGATTCTGAAAACAGTGATCACTTGTCCATTTTTAATTAGCTACCACTCTCTTTATAGGTCAAATCTCCAGGTGATAGTGACAAAATTCATAGCATGCCTTCCATCAAGATTCAAATAGAGGCCTTGAAACCTCTCCCAGAATTAGGCAACACCCTATCAGAAGCCCTTCAGGGCATAAAGTCCATAATAGAAGATCACAAACATCTAGACTTCATTATACTTGTACTACTGGCCCATGTAACAATTCTATTTTCACCAATATGAAAACCTAAGATATGAGGAGAGTGGTTTGTTCCGGATCAATAAACAACATGCTATCCCTCAACACCCTGTCCTTCCTAACTTTAATGCATTACCATTATTAACATCCATTCCCACCAGAAGTCCATTCTTTATTATGATTGATTTATGCAGAGTATTCCCTAGTATTCAGTTGATGAAGCTACCCAGTACCATGCTTGAGGCCAGGGGCAGCAGCCAGGAGGAGCAACCCTACGCCTGAGGCCAGGAGCGGTGGCTGGGAGGACCAACCCCACTTCCAAGGAGCCGTGCCTGCGTGGGCGCAAGAGGGCCTAGAGGAGCTATCCCAGGTTGAAGGTCAGGAAGGGATGCAGTGAGGAGATAGCCCTCATCCAAGGTAAGGAGCAGCGGCTGTGCTTTGCTGGAGTAGCTGTGAAGAGATACCCCATGCCCAAGGTAAGAAAAACCCAAGTAAGATGGTAGGTGTTGCAAGAGGGCATCAGAGGGCAGACACACTGAAACCATACTCACAGAAAACTAGTCAATCTAATCACACTAGGACCACAGCCTTGTCTAACTCAATGAAACTAAGCCATGCCCGTGGGGCAACCCAAGATGGGCGGGTCATGGTGGAGAGATCTGACAGAATGTGGTCCACTAAAGAAGGGAATGGCAAACCACTTCAGTATTCTTGCCTTGAGAACCCCATGAACAGTACAAAAAGGCAAAATGATAGGATACTGAAAGAGCAACTCCTCAGGTCAGTAGGGGCCCAATACGCTACTGGAGATCAGTGGAGAAATAACTCCAGAAAGAACGAAGGGATGGAGCCAAAGCAAAAACAATACCCAGCTGTGGATGTGACTGGTGATAGAAGTAAGGGCCGATGCTGTAAAGAGCAATATTGCATAGGAACCTGGAATGTCAGGTCCATGAATCAAGGCAAATTGGAAGTGGTCAAACAAGAGATGGCAAGAGTGAATGTTGACATTCTAGGAATCAGCAAACTAAAATGGACTGGAATGGGTGAATTTAACTCAGATGACCATTATATCTACTACTGCGGGCAGGAATTCCTCAGAAGAAATGGAGTAGCCATCATGGTCAACAAAAGAGTCCAAAGTGCAGTACTTGGATGCAATCTCAAAAATGACAGAATGATCTCTGTTCGTTTCCAAGGCAAACCATTCAATATCACAGTAATCCAAGTCTATGCCCCAACCAGTAATGCTGAAGAAGCTGAAGTTGAACGGTTCTATGAAAACCTACAAGACCGTATAGAACTAACACCCAAAAAAGATGTCCTTTTCATTATAGGAGACTGGAATGCAAAAGTAGGAAGTCAAGAAATACCTGGAATAACAGGCAAATTTGGCCTTGGAAAACAGAATGAAACAGGGCAAAGACTAATAGAGTTTTGCCAAGAAAATGCACTGATCGTAACAAACACTGTCTTCCAACAACACAAGAGAAGACTCTATACATGGACATCACTAGATGGTCAACACCGAAATCAGATTGATTATATTCTTTGCAGCCAAAGATAGAGAAGCTCTATACAGTCAGCAAAAACAAGACCAGGAGCTGACTGTGGCTCAGATCATGAAATCCTTATTGCCAAATTCAGACTGAAATTGAAGAAAGTAGGGAAAACCACTAGACCATTCAGGTATGACCTAAATCAAATCCCTTATGATTCTATAGTGGAAGTGAGAAATAGATTTAAGGGACTAGATCTGATAGATAGAGTGCCTAATGAACTATGGACAGAGGTTTGTGACATTGTACAGGAGACAGGGATCAAGACCATCCCCATGGAAAAGAAATGCAAAAAAGCAAAATGGCTGTCTGGGGAGGCGTTACAAATAGCTGTGAAAAGAAGAGAAGCGAAAAGGAAAGATATAAGCATCTGAATGCAGAGTTCAAAGAATAGCAAGAAGAGATAAGAAAGCCTTCCTCAGCGATCAATGCAAAGAAATAGAGGAAAACAACAGAATGGGAAAGACTAGAGATCTCTTCAAGAAAATGAGAGATACCAAGGGAACATTTCATGCAAAGATGGGCTCGATAAAGGACAGAAATGGCATGGACCTAACAGAAGCAGAGGATATTAAGAAGAGATGGCAAGAATACACAGAAGAACTGTACAAAAAAGATCCTCACGACCCAGATAATCACTGAGCTAGAGCCAGACATCCTGGAATGTGAAGTCAAGTGGGCCTTAGAAAGCATCACTATGAACAAAGCTAGTGGAGGTGATGGAACTCCAGTTGAGCTCTTTCAAATCCTAAAAGATGATGCTGTGAAAGTGCTGCACTCAATATGCCAGCAAATTTGGAAAACTCAGCAGTGGCCACAGGACTGGAAAAGGTCAATTTTCATTCCAATCCCAAAGAAAGGCAATGCCAAAGAATGCTCAAACTACTGCAAAATTGCACTCATCTCACATGCTAGTAAAGTAATGCTCAAAATTCTCCAAGCCAGGCTTTAGCAATATGTGAACCGTGAACTTCCTGATGTTCAATCTGGTTTTAGAAAAGGCAGAGGAACCAGAGATCAAATTGCCAACATCTGCTGGATCATTGAAAAAGCGAGAGAGTTCCAGAAAAACATCTATTTCTTCTTTATTGACTACGCCAAAGCCTTTGACTGTGTGGATCACAATAAACTGTGGAAAATTCTGAAAGAGATGGGAATACCAGCCCACCTGATCTGCCTCTTGAGAAACCTATATGCAGGTCAGGAAGCAACAGTTAGAACTGGACATGGAACAACAGACTGGTTCCAAATAGGAAAAGGAGTACGTCAAGGCTGTATATTGTCACCCTGCTTATTTAATTTATATGCAGAGTACATCATGAGAAACGCTGGACTGGAAGAAACACAAGCTGGAATCAAGATTGCCGGGAGAAATATCAATAACCTCAGATATGCAGATGACCCCACCCTTATGGCAGAAAGTGAAGAGGAACTCAAAAGCCTCTTGATGAAAGTGAAAGTGGAGAGTGAAAAAGTTGGCTTAAAGCTCAACATTCAGAAAACAAAGATCACAGCATCTGGTCCCATCACTTCATGGGAAATAGATGGGGAAACAGTGGAAACAGTGTCAGACTTTATTTTTTGGGGCTCCAAAATCACTGCAGATGGTGATTGCAGCCATGAAATTAAAAGACGCTTAGTCCTTGGTAGGAAAGTTATGACCAACCTAGATAGCATATTCAAAAGCAGAGACATTATGTTGCCAACTAAGGTCCATCTAGTCAAGGCTATGGTTTTTCCTGTGGTCATGTATGGATGTGAGAGTTGGACTGTGAAGAAGGCTGAGCACCGAAGAATTGATGCTTTGAACTGTGGTGTTGGAGAAGACTCTTGAGAGTCTCTTGGACTGCAAGGAGATCCAACCAGTCCATTCTGAAGGAGATCAGCCCTGGGATTTCTTTGGAGGGAATGATGCTGAAGCTGAAACTCTAGTACTTTGGCCCCCTCATGCGAGGAGTTGACTCATTGGAAAAGACTCTGATGCCTGGAGGGATTGGGGGCAGGAGGAGAAGGGGACGACAGAGCATAAGATGGCTGGATGGCATCACTCACTCGATGGACTTGAGTCTGGGTGAACTCCTGGAGTTGGTGATGGACAGGGAGGCCTGGCGTACTGCAATTCATGGGGGTCGTAAAGAGTCAGACACGACTGAGTGATTGAACTGAACTGAACTGAGAAGAAAAACAATTCACCTCCACAGTAATGCTTCAAAGTTTTAGTGCTGCTGCTGCTAAGCCCCTTCAGTCGTGTCCGACTCTGTTGGACCCCATAGACGGCAGCCCACCAGGCTCTGCCCTCCCTGGGATTCTCCAGGCAAGAACACTGGAGTGGGTTGCCATTTCTCCCAAACATTTAGGTTTATATGAGTGATACAAAATTACCTGGAGGTTCTACTTTGTTGCAATATGTAGATTATTAGCCTCTTTTTTCTCAGGCTCCTCACAGGAAGACCAAATGCACTTTCTTAAACTTTTAGTCTCAAAGGACCTCAGACCATCAAAGAAAATTTTCAGTTTTCCCAAACTCAGGTTTGATACTGAAGTTATCATTATCCAGACAACTATTAGACCTAGTTTATACAGACTTCACAATGTCCTGAGTTTCTTCAAACCACAAACTAAGCATCAGCTTTGAGGTTTTTTCCATCTAGTTGGTTCTTGCCAAAACTGGATTCCAAATTTCTCTCTTATGGATAAACCTCTGTATGTTTTACTAAAGAATAACAAGCCTGACCCATAGTATGGGAAGAGCCAGATGACATAAACTTTAAGGCCTTCAAGGTAGTTTAATGAACCTACCTCCCTTGAGCAATCCAATAATCAGATTCCTCCTTTATTTTTACATATTGAAAAGGAAGAAAATGCCCTTGGGGTATTCTAATCAGCAAATGAACCCTGTGGGATGGGGATACCCTCCATCCTTATAGAGCCAATACTGTCAACTATCCATTGGTTAAACCACTGAGAAAAACTTTGTGCGATCTTCTTTAACCATTTTTGTATCTCATGCAATAAAGGCTTTCCTGAATTCTCATCACACTCAATATTAACCAGCCAGCTGCTTCACCTCCTGTGAAGTCCTTTTGCAAAGTGCTCTTCATATAATTCTTTTACACTGTAATAACCTTAATCCTACTTTTTTCACCTCTATCCCCCTCACAACTACTTAATGCTGATCAATTACCTCCTGTCTTCTTGTGATGATCTTCAGGATATTCTTTTGGATAGCACTGACTTCGCATGGTTCACTAATGGTTCTTACATAAAAGATGATGTGGCAAATACTGTGCTGGGTATGCTATTGTTACTCTTTTTGATGTTGTTGGGGCAGCATCTTTATCTATGGCTATTTTAGCTCCACAGGCTGAATTTTATGCTCTTTCACTGGCTTGTGGGGTGTCCCAGGTGGCTCAGTGATAAAGAATCCACACAGGAGATGCAAGAAACATGGGTTCAATCCTTGGGTTGAGAGATCCTCTGGAGGAGGAAATGGAAACCCACTCCAGTATTCTTTCTTGGAAAATCACATGGACAGAGGAGCTTACAGTGGACTATAGTCCATAGGGTCACAAAGATTCGGATATCACTGAGAGACAGCATGCATGCACACTGGCTTGTATTTTCAGCCAAGGGTAAAACTCCCAATATCCTTAGTAGATATGTTTTTGGAGTAGCTTGTGATTTTGGAATGTTGCAGAAGCAATGTGGCTTCCTTACTTCCATCTGAAATAAAATTAAAAGTATTCCCAAATTACTAGATGCCTCACTTTTAACTACCATGTTAGTTATTATTAAGATTCTGAGGCCTTCTAAACTTGATATTCCACAACTAAGGGAAATCACCTTGCTAATACTTTCACAAAGAGTGCTGTCCTGAAAGGACCAAAGAGTAGCCAAGCCCCTGTCATGGTCCAAGGAATATTTCCCCCAACAACACTATAGAAAAGTTGGCTACAGAAACCCATCAATTGGCCCTAAAAAAGGAAAAAACAAGATTGGAAATTCAACAATTGTAAGTTTGATAAAAAGGAGAAAATTTGGCTTAGGCCAACTATCAACCAAGTCCTACTGAAGACTCTAAAATTCCCACTCCTCATCACTGCATACGTGTTAAACTGCCAGCCTACTGACAAAATGATAGCTTTCATGAATTAATATTGATGGGAAAACATTTGCAACGTCGTAAAAAGTGCCTACCTGACTCGTCCCAGCTGTTGAAATACAATCTGATAGACATCATCTTGTTTCCATAGAAAAATCTTTGCATAGTGTACTCTCAGGAGACAAAGACCTTATGCATCATACCTTGATATCTGGAGATTTCTTCTATTAGTAAACACATCTCCAGAAAAACTCTCTCTGACCTCACTGGACAGGCCCCTAACAGATACTGCTTACCAACTTTTGTGCCACCACACTCGAAAGAAGAGATTCTTTTATTCACATGACACATCTAAAGTAAGCACTAAACCCTGACTGGACCTGCACATCACCTAATGACCTCAAAGTACAGATTTCCTAGAACTGAAGCAGACCACATGAGATGAAACACCTTTCCAAAGATATCTGAACCAGGCTTCTTGGAAATCTATCACTAAACATTTGATGATGACATAATTCAAGTGATCTCTGATGACTAAAATCTTGATAACATATGGACTTACATAAAATTTGCCAGAGAGTTCTCTCTCCTACCTCTCTTTGTTACTCAAATGTGACCTCTACAGGTTTCTTATCTGTGCACTCTCCTTTCAGTGTGAGACACTGTTCCAAGGAAAGTTCCTCCCTGGCCTTGAGGGACAAAAATCTGTTAAATCTAGAAAGGCTGACTCTTGAGGAGTGATGCTTCCAAAAATTGTGATTAAAAAAGGGAGATATAAAAAAATTAATAAATAACAACCTCAATTAAATATAGGTGGGAGATCAGAATGGGGAGTTCTCTTGCCTTGAGACAAGAGCAAAACCTAAAAGAAAAAAGAAAGACTCCTCCTCTTTCCTGGCAAGGACTCAGCCATTGAAAAGCCATGGACTCTACACTTTCTACAACCTTCCCAACTTCGTTTTCCCCTCTATAAAGTGTTTTTATTTTGTTTTGTTTCCTCATGCTCTTCAGACAGCTGCATATGGCTCACTATGGTGGCAGACATCAAACTGCAATTCTCTGCTGACAACAGACAAACCCATTTTTGCTGGGGAAATATCAGGCTGACTATTTAAGATCAACAGAAACCAATACAACAAGGAAGTTAAAGCTTTTCTTCAAATAAGACAAAATTAAAGTTAAAACAATAATTTAAACGAGGATAATTAACGCCACCCACACACAGTCAACTATATACACCATGAATGTTTTTACTGATAGGTCCTGTGATATTTAGAATCCTCACAGAAATCCTAAAGAGAAGATTTAATTCCATATTTTATAGAGAGGATAGTGACTCTCAGAGAAGTTAAATAAATCATAACCCAGGTCACTAATACCTGGGATAACATAGATGGGATTTGAACCAAATCTGCTTGATTCCAATTTCATAATCTTTTAGGTTATAACCCACAACATAGGTTATCTTTATTCAAGCTGACAACAAAAAAACATCCTTTACCTCTCTACTTTTCTATTGAAACGAATCATATCAGGCTCTATTCTTTAAAAAGTCAATCATCTTTCATTTACTTACACAGAGCAACAGAGTGTGAAAAAACCATCAGAGAGATTTTAAGAGTAGCATGCACAGTATAATAAACAGGTCTGTGCGAGGCTCATTAGAGCCATCATCTCCGATAGTTTCAATCATCAAGATAAAGATTTAATATTGACACCATGTTAAAGACAACAGACTCAATGAGGATGTTTGAGAGTGCCTTATCTTTAGATAAACAAAGGCAAACTGAAAGAACAGGAAATTAAAGGGATAAAACATGGGGGAAATTCAACATTTTATTTTTGTAACTAAAATTATTACATTTCTGGAAGTTTTCATGAGACCATGAGCGTCATTTCAGGCAGCCACAGTTATATTTCTGAGATCATATATATTTTCTGAGATCATATATATTTAATGATTATATTTATTTTCTTCTCAAATGTGGAATATCCTATTCTAATACAGTACATAAACTGAGTTGAATAAAATATATAAATACGGAGGCTTCATAATTATATGTCAGTATATAAAACAATTGTTCAAAAATGGGCTGATGATATTTTCTACAGATTCACTTGAAAGAACCTTAGCTTTTGTCTTTCCTCCTTTTTTTAATCTGCTAAATTAGTTTACTGGGAACCCAAGTTGCTCCTCCCAGACTACAGTCAACTGGTGGAATGTTAAGAATTAGAGAAAGCTCATGAAAAGGTAGCTTTTCTGAAGAGGCAACCCTTTTCTTTTTCTCTTGTTCAAACATGAGAAAATTATTTCCATCCATTCTTCAAGAGGCCTGAAATCTCTCCCCTATCAAAAACACTCAGAGCCCCCAATCTGGGCAAGTGCACACAAGAACACTGGTGTCCATTAGGTGTTAATTCCTTTTATCCTGGAAATGCTGAGAGTGTATTTCTTGTCACCACTAATTAATCAAAACAACCAAAATAAAGCCAGATTAGTGAGTAAAATAACCAAAAGAAAAAAAAAAACCTTGGAAATATTCCTCTCAGAATTTTATCAGATGTTCAACTACACATTTGTATTTTACTTACATGGGATAAATATTATGAGTTATACTAAAGTCAGTCAGGTCACAATTAATATTTTTTCATTTATATAATTTACTCATAAATATCACCTGCATCTTTAGGAAGGATGCAGTTTACCTAGGATTTCTTTGTTCATATTCTAAATGATTAATAACTATTTGATTAAAGTTGGATAATATGAATATTTATACTCCAAAGCTTAAAATTTATGTAACTTGAACATGTAAATTTACCATGAAAAATATATAAATTAATCAGTAAAATTTCATAAGCCATTAACATATTCACTAGATATTAATCTACATTTTGTGTTTTCCCATGCCACTATTGAATTTAAAAAGTGAATCCTACAACCCAAGTCACATATTAAGCAATTTTAAAATTTTTTAAAGGTTAGTTTGAAAATGGGATATATATTCTAAATCTCAAAATTAAATCTCTTTCTAAATAACTGTTCTACATTTAACCTTTTCCTCAGATTTTGAGTCATTCTATCATACACACTGGAAAACAGTGATTAATATATAAATATATTTTATATTGTTTGTTATCAAATAACAAATGTAAAAAGCTAAGAAATAGTAAAAGAAATTGCAACAGTGACATTCTGAAGCTTGTTCAGTTTATCAATAGAAAGCATTATTTTTTTTTAACTTTTTAGATGAACATACGCCATTTACTAAATTTTGAGAGCCCATTATTTGCTATCAAGTAGTGATTTTGGAGCCCCAAAAAATAAAGTCTGACACTGTTTCTACTGTTTCCCCATCTATTTCCCATGAAGTGATGGGACCAGAGGCCATGATCTTCATTCTCTGAATGTTGAGCTTTAAGCCAACTTTTTCACTCTCCACTTTCACTTTCATCAAGAGGCTTTTGAGTTCCTCTTCACTTTCTGCCATAAGGGTGGTGTCATCTGCATATCTGAGGTTATGGATATTCCTCCTGGCAATCTTGATTCCAGCTTGTGCTTCTTCCAGCCCAATGTTTCTCATGATGTATTCCGCATAGAAGTTAAATAAGCAGGGTGACAATATACAGCCTTGACATACTACATTTCCTATTTGGAACCAGGCTGTTGTTCCATGTCCAGTTCTAACTGTTGCTTCCTGACCTGCATATAGGTTTCTCGAGAGGCTGGTCAGGTGGTCTGGTATTCCCATCTCTTTCATAATTTTCCACAGTTTATTGTGATCTAAATGGTAAATAGATAGGGAAACAGTGGAAGCAGTGTCAGACTTTATTTTTTGTGGCTCCAAAATCACTGCAGATGGTGATTGCAGCCATGAGATTAAAAGACACTTACTCCTTCGAAGGAGAGCTATGACCAACCTAGATAGCATATTGAAAAGCAGAGACATTACTTTGCCAACAAAGGTCTATCTAGTCAAGGCTATGGTTTTTCCAGTAGTCATGTATGGATGTGAGAGTTGGACTGTGAAGAAAGCTGAGCCCCAAAGAATTGATGCTTTTGAACTGTGGTGTTGGAGAAGACTCCTGAGAGTCCCTTGGACTGCAAGGAGATCCAACCAGTCCATCCTAAAGGAGATCAGCCTTGGGTGTTCTTTGGAAGGACTGATGCTAAAGCTGAAACTCCAGTACTTTGACCACCTCATGCAAAGAGTTGACTCATTGGAAAAGACTGATGCTGGGAGGGATTGGGGGCAGGAGGAAAAGGGGACGACAGAGGATGAGATGGCTGCATGGCATCACCGACTCGATGGACGTGAGTTTGAGTGAATTCCAGGAGTTGGTAATGGACAGGGAGGCCTGACATGCTGCAATTCATGGGGTCGCAAAGAGTTGGACACGACTGAGCTACTGAACTGAACTGAACTGAACTGATACCTTTATTAGTGTTACCAATGCTTTTTTAAAAATAGAATTCATATTTTAAGAATATCATGAAGGTAAATAAGTATCTAAATCATCTACTCATTAGGATGAATACAAGGTCATAGGAAAAGTGCTTTAATAGACCTTTTAACTATGATAGAAAGGGATTAACATTAAACATAATGGAAAAATACCATCTCTTCTGAACCTACAATGGTTAAAAAATAAAACAGGAAAAGGCTCTTTATAAAAGCATGAATGCAGTTTTTAAAAGGCTTCCCACTTTCTGCTGCAGAAAACATAAATTACATACTTTGCAACCAGCTGTAATGGCAGGAATAGGCAGCTGGTCCAATTTACTGTATAGTACTATTGTACATATTGTTTGATGCACAAATTACTTATAATTTCTAGAAGTGCATCTTTGCAGTTTGATATTTTTAAGCAGCACTCCAACAACTTGAAAAGTTGTAGACTTTGGAGAGGCTTGTTCTGAATAGGCTTTACCATTGCTGAGTGTGTTTTTCTACATCATGGTTCACAATAGTCATTTTATATGTTCATAAAAGTAAACAAAAATGCAAGATATTTTCCATAGACTTTAAGAAAGAACTTAGAAAATTTTGGTGATTTTCATGTTCAGATTCTTGAAGTTAAATATTTATCTGTGTCCACTGCAAGAGAATATTTGCACCTAAAAAACTGTCATCATCCTCATTAGGAAAAAGAACTCAAAACTCTAGACAACACTGAATCTGGGTCAAGTATGCTGGGAAAGAATTCATGAATTTGGGCACAGAGATATTAAAAGAAAACTCTTGGTTTTCTAAAACCAAAGAGGAAGGGCAAGGATCTAGATTAAAATCAAAAGGTCATTTCACCTACTGTGAAATTGTAAGAAGGATGAATCCACCATTTTTCCAAGTATCTGAATTTGTCTTTTCATATATGCCAATGTGTTGAATCCAACAGGAGGAAAGGCTAAAAATCCCTTTTCTCTGTTTAGTCCCTTGTCCCTGAAAGCCATGTGCCCTAGGACAGCTTCCTTTTAAGTGCAAATCCTGTGATTTCTGGCTTCTACAACCCCTTGGTCAGCCTGCGCATTGCAGCTGCCTTAGAAAACTATCCACATTTTCAGCCCTAAAGTGGTGAGTTCCATTTTGATGACATACTATTAATATTTTCTCTAGTATATTCTCAAACTGTTCTATCTCTATCATTCTCCTGCCATGATAATCACAAACTATATGTCAAAAATGGAATTGTAAAAGTTCTGTAAACTATCATCAAATGGACTCTGAGTGATTCTCAATGATTTCTTCCTAAGTGTTTCCTTTGGTCTTTAGAGCTCTCTGCATTTTCCTATGAAACTATGGGAAAGCGAAAATAAAGATTAACTCATTATGGTCCTTGTAGATCTCTTCCACCAATCTTGGCCTTCTGTTCTAAGCATTTGATCTTTATTCCTCTTCCATCTTTTGCATTCATGAAGCACCTTTTTTAACACTGATATTACCTCTATCTGTACTCCTCTGTAGGAGGTTCTTAATAACACTGTACAGAAATAAAAACATAGGACAAGTCTACAAAACTACATCTAAGTATATAGATATTGTGACTGATTTCACCTTTTTTATAAGGTATCACCTCATGTCTCACAGATTGCTATTACTAGTAAAGACATCTCTCTGGGTCCCAGATCCACTGACTGAGTTGTACGCATGGCTTCTCAACTTGAAGGCACAATGAGATCTCCAACTCAATTGAAACTACAGCTCTGATTTCCATTCCCCTGATCACTCTTCCTCCCAAATTTTAAATAATAGGGAGTACAACTAGAAGATATCTTGTTTCCTAAAGTCAAAAAATAGGGCATTGTCCTGTATTATTTGCTCATGCTCAGTCACTCAGTCATGTTGATCCTTGGCAGTCTCATGGATTGCAGCCTGCCAGGCTCATTTGTCCATGGGATTTCCCAGTCAAGAGTACTTGAGTGAGTTGTCATTCCATTCTCCAGGGGATCTTCCCAATCCAGATATCTAACCTGAGTGTCCTGTATTGCAGGCTGATTTTTTTGCCATATATCATCCATATTATTTGCTTGAGTTACCAAAATAAAGTACCACATATTGGATGGTTTACCAGGTTTGATTTCTCACAATTCTGGATGACATAAGTCAAGGATCAAGGTATTGGTTTTGTCTGAGGTCTCTTTCCTGGGTTTGTAAATGACTATCTTATTCCTCTGTCTTCATATGACCTTGCCTCTGTACGTGTGTTCAAATTTCTTATTATTAAGTAGATTTAAATTTTAGAAATTGGGTTATGAATCCATGGTTCAAAACCTGACTCCAATATTTACAAGCTGTATGATCTTGCAGCAGTATTTTAAACTTTCTGTACTTTACTTCCCTGAATTTGCTATGATAGCATGCACATTTTGTGAATTTTGTGTGTTTTAAATGAGTTAATAAAACATTCTTAGAACATCACCTTGTGCATACTGATAATCATTATAGCACATGGTACTTATGTTATAATTTTCAAGAGAATATAACTAACATATATATAATCAATTTAATCACCTTATAGTTTCAACTAATAAATAAATATATGCTTCTTTGGACAGTTTAAAATAATAACAAAAGGAATAAATTGTCATGATGTGGTGCAAATTACCCCTATCAAATCCCTACTAAAGCAAAGCAAGGTGGATAAATATTTCTATATGTAAAAATGAATTGCCTATAAGAATACAATATGGTAAACACTAATTTGGGGCTTCCCAGGTGGCACTAGTGGTAAAGAACCGACCTGCCAACGAGACATAGGTTCAATCCCTAATTCAGGAGGATCCCCTGGAGAAGAGCATGGCAACCCACTCCAGTGTTCTTGCCTGGAGACTCTCATGGACAGAGGAGCCTGGAGGGCAACAGTCCATAGGGTAACAAAGAGTCAGACATGACTGAAGTGACTTAGCATGCACATGCACACAAATATTAATTTACTATAGTAAATACTACTTACTAATTTAGTAATGCTAAACAGATATATTTTCCTGCCTTAAAGATAAAACATGTAAAAGTTTTATCTTTTCTTTCAAAAAAAAGTCACCTACCAATATTCTGGTACTATGAATCAAAATGCATTAATACACCAAATACAAAAAAAGTATTTAACAATTACACTTCTTATTAGGGATTAAAATGTTCTGGATGAGGAAATGTTAAATGTTAAAATGTTCTAGATGAGGAAAAATACCATGTCTTTTATCATAGAGGTAAGGACAGTTTAATATGTGGTTGAACATTTAGAAGGATTACGTCATTATCTAAGTTTTGATCATTTCCTTATTTTAAATCACTATATTTTTAAATACATTGTAGCCTTTACAAGAAAAAGAAAATGTTAAATATTTAGTTAAAGTGCTGAGGAATAACTTTATTAATTTGAAGGGAAATCATAGAACCAAATTTCAAAGAGCAAGCTGCATGTCACTACTGACAATACCTAAATTTATGTACTCACTTTCATTTAAGTGTATCTGAGAACCTTTCTCTACCAGCATATGTACATTCTCTATTGTCTATTATCTTTTGTCACTATAAGTTAACAATCTCATCATCCCTTTTCTTTTCATGTGAAAATATGTCATAATGTTGTTTTGCCTCTGAAAGTAGGATTTCTGCTTAATTGCAAGGCTAACTGCTCAAAAGAACCTGGTTAAAAGTATAAGCAGGTAGTGACAGACTAGAAGATAAAATACTAAATCCTGAGACTCAATTTGTAATGAATCTATATTCCACATGCCAAAATCATTTGGCTACCCATAGTTTAAAGGATCCAAGGGAACACTTCAAAGAAATAGATACAAGGGAGGATGAGTCTTTGAACTAGATTTCTTTTAGAGTGGAAACATGAATTGCCAAAAAACCCACAGATGTTCGCCACATGAACAGGTGAAAAAATACTACTCTTTCAAATATATTTATCAAAGTCTTTTCTGCCTTTCTGTAATTTCATTTTAAATGGACTTACTTTTCAGCTGTTCTCTGCTTAAAAACCCTAATAAGTAAAGACAGATTGTATGACTTCATTAACAATGGTGAGCCAGAATCTCAAGGCCTTTCCTGAGCCTCTTTTCTCAGCATATGTAATTTTCTAATTGCTGTTCTCTAAAGCAAGAAATGCAATTAGAAAAGTGTTATCTGAGGACACAACTCAACTGAACGTTATTTGGCATTTCAATTTGTTTTCTAGCATAGAATCACTGTAATGGAAATTCTACTTGAAAATTTGGTTTGTCATAATCACCTGCAATTGAGTTTATGGTTAATCCACACATATTGATTTCCTTTTTTTCAAATTTTCATTGGACTATAAGCAAACTCGTTAGCACCCATAAAAAATTCAATGGAAATACTCTTAATAGCAACTAACATAGGAATCAGAACAGCATAATATTAGTATATACTTTTTAAGTATTCACTTATTTACTTATTAGTAGCACTGTGAAGTGGAGAAGGCAATGGCACCCCACTCCAGTACTCTTGCCTGGAAAATCCCATGGACGGAGGAGCCTGGTGGGCTGCAGTCTATGGGGTCGCTAGAGTCGGACACGACTGAGTGACTTCACTTTCACTTTTCACTTTCATGCATTGGAGAAGGAAACGGCAACCCACTCCAGTGTTCTTGCCTGGAGAATCCCAGGGACGGGGGAGCCTGGTGGGCTGCCGTCTATGGGGTCGCACAGAGTCAGACACGACTAAAGTGACTTAGCAGCAGCAGCGCTATGGAGGGTATATTCCCAACCCAGGGATCAAACACACATCTCCTGCATCGCAGGCAGGTTCTTTACCATCTGAGCCACCTGAGAAGCCCTTTATTAAGATGAGTACACATTCTTTTCTACTTCTTCTTCAAAGGTGAGTCACTGAATCGTGTCCAGCTCTTTGTGACTCACAGACTATAGTCCACCAGGCTCCTGTGTTCATGGAATACGTGTAATTCTCCAGGCAAGAATACTGGAGTGGGTTGCCATTTCCTATTTTAGGGGATCTTTTTGACCCAGGGATTGACCTGGGTATTCTGTATTGCAGGCAGATTCTTTACCATGTGAGCCACCATGGAAGCTCCACTTCTTCTGAAAGGTGGTATCTAATTCTCTTTTCCTTGAATCTGAGCTGGCCTAAGTGAATTTTTTGGCTAATAGAATACTGCAGGAGTGTTTGAGACCTTCAAGGCTAAGTTACACTCGCTGCTGCATCCATTTGGGCCTCTTGGAACACTTGCTGATTGAAATCACTTGCCAATTTGTGAGGAAGCACATGCAGACCAATGTAGAGCCTCATCTGAGGCACCCAAATGACACCCTGACTGAGCTCCCAGCTGACAGCCCATACCAATTTGCCAGATATCTGAGTGAACCACCTTGAAAGTGAAACCTCCAGCTTTACTTCCTCTATCCCAGCTGATGCTACAACAAGCAAAAAAGCCATTCGTGTTGAGATATCCAAAACCTGCAGATTTGCAAGCAAAATTAATGATTGCTATCATTTTAAGTTGCTAAATTTTGAGATAATTTGTAATACAGCAATAAATAATCAGAGCAAGGACCATAGCATAAGTGAAGTTATGCAAACAGAAAGAGGAAAAGAGATTATTTAATGTACCGTTATTGTTTTTATCATTATACCCCTTCCTGCTGCTGCTAAGTCGCTTCAGTCGTGTCCGACTCTGTGCGACCCCATAGACGGCCTCATACCAGGCTCCTCTGTCCCTGGGATTCTCCAGGCAAGAACACTGGAGTGGGTTGCCATTTCCTTCTCCAATGCATGAAAGTGAAAAGTGAAAGGGAAGTCGCTCAGTCATGTCTGACTCTTAGTGACCTCATGGACTGCAGCCTACCAGGCTCCTCCATCAAGGGGATTTTCCAGGCAAGAGTACTGGAGTGGGGTGCCATTGCCTTCTCCAATTATACCCCTTAGAGTTCAGTTATTAATGGCATTCTTGTAGTCTACAAATACAGATATCTATAAAACTTGAAATTTCTTTAAATTGTTTGTACTTATTGTCATGTCTTAAAGAGAATCCTCCAATAATTTCCCATTAGAAGTTTCCTTAGAGAACTTCCTCTACCCAGATAATTCTTAGTATTAGGAACTAAGAACAAGTATCAGTCTGCTCAAAACATTACGCTACATAGCCTGAAATGTTATATGAAGTGAGGAAAGTGATGATAAAGAACACTTTTGACATAGTGAGAACTCTACTTCCACCAAACTCTTCCTCTGTACCTTTCAGTGGCTGGCAACATCAACTATCCAGTTACTCAGAACCAAAAGATAGGCATCCTCTATCTTACTCAGACTTATGTACTCAATTCACCATGGGTTACATCTAAATTATAGCTCATTCTTATCCATTTATCTCTGTCTCCCTAGCAGCCTCAATGGGTTAAGTCACTATCCTTTTTTACCTGAACAATCACAAAAACATAATTCCATCCCTAATTGCCTGTTTCTTCAATTCATTTTCAAAGTGAAGCCAGAGTGATTTTTTTTTTAAGGAAAATGATACCTAGTATATATTGCTGACAATTCTAAAATAAAAAAAAACTCTACAGATCTTTGTAAGACCTGATCTCTAACCATTTTATTCAGGTATCTATGTTCTTACCACATTATCTTTTGTTTGTCCCTCAGACACTACAGACATCTTTTCTTCCTTTTCTACTGCAAAGCCTCTTCCTTAATATCTTTAATACTCTAATCTGGACTCAAGTAGCAGACTTATTTATTCAATCTCGGATCTCAATCCAAGTATTAACCTGGAGCAATATAGTTTTTTCCCTTCTTAAGTATCACTGAATATTAGTTTCTTAATAAAACTAACTGCAGTCTGAAATTACTTTATTGATTAGTAATTTATTGAATCTCTCCTCACTTCACTCAGTACAAACTGTTATAAGAATGAGGGATATGTTCTTTGCTGTCCCAGAGCTTGATAAATGTCCTGATTCATGGTAAGTTTTGCATACCTATCTATTAGATGAACCAATGAATAATTCTTATATTTGTTTCTATGTGTATCAAAGAACTCTGAACCCCATAATGGACATAATGCGCCTTCATTTAAATTTTGAGGAAACATAATGTTAGAAATCTTTATTTACCTTTTGTAGATGGCAAGAAACATTAAATGAGTTTTTACTAAGTTCCCGTTAGGCAAAGAAGAGGACAAAAAATGAGCCAGTCTCTTCACTTTGAACTTGCTCTAATTTTCTGTTGCTTTGATGTTGATTTTCAACTCAAATGTGTTCACTCGAACAGAATGTCTCAAATCGTTTTTAAAGAAGTACCTCAAAAAGTGTAAACCCTATAATAAAGAAGAAAAAGAAATCTTACATACGAGAAGTTATGTCAGTCTTCTTTTATAGTAGCCATGTGCATTTGGGAATAAATAATCTTGAAATAATTAACTTTTTTAAAAGATTTTTTTGATGTGGATCATTTGTAAAGTCTTTACTGAATTCGTTACAATATTGCTTCTGTATTATGTTTTAGTTTTTTGGCTTCAAGGCATGTGGGATCTTAGCTCCCTACCAGGGATCGAACATGCACCCCTTGCATTGGAAGGTGAAGTTTTAACCACTGGATCGCCAGGGAAGTCCCTTGAAATAATTAACTTTTAAATTATCAACAAATGTTTCACAAAGAAATATCATGTGTTTATCTAAATTCCTTCATTTAATATAAGAAGACACTGGAAATTTAAGAAATTGTGGAACATTAAATTCTTTTAGGAGATTTTAAAAAATCAAATTTGCATCCTGTTAGATTGAAATATTAAATTCTTAAAATGGTAGTAAAAGTTTCAGTTTTGAAGGATGTTGGAAATGTTTAGTCACTAAGTTGTATCCAAGTCTTTTATGACCCCATGAACTGTAGCCCACAATGCCCCTCTGTCCATGGTATTTCCCAGGCAAGAGCACTGGAGTGGGTAGCCTTTCCCTTCTCCAGGGGATCTTCCCAACCCAGGGACTGAACCCAGGTCTCCCGCGTTGCAGGCAGATTCTTTCACAGCTGAGCCACAAGGGAAGCCCAAGAATACTGGAGTGGGAAGCCTATCCCTTCTCCAGGGGATCTTCCTGACCCAGGAATCGAACTGGGGTCTCCTGCATTGCAGGTGATTCTTTACCAACTGAGCTATCAGGGAAGCCCAAGGAAAAAACAAAATCAGAGTTACAACTAACAGTAATTAAATGATTATCATGTATCAAGCTCCACTAAATTATTTTTATTAATTTCAATAATTAGATCAATTCAGTTCAGTTCAGTTCAGTCGCTCAGTTCTCCAACTCTTTGCAACCCCATAAACCGCAGCACGCCAGGCCTCCCTGTTCATCACCAACTCGCGGAGTCCACCCAAACCCATGTCCATTGAGTCGGTGATGCCATCCAACCATCTCATCCTCTGTCATCCCCTTCTCCTCCTTCCCTCAATCCCTCCCATCATCAGGGTCTTTTCAAATGAGTCAGCTCTTCGCATCAGGTGGCCAAAGTATTGGAGTTTTAGCCTCAGCATCAGTCCCTCCAATGAACACCCAGGACTGATCTCTTAATAATAAGTTGATAGAGTATAACTACTTTTATACCCAGATAGTAGTGCTAAGAGATGTTAAATAACTTTCCTTACCTATTGTGCTAAAACCAGCATTCAGAACGCGGTGGTCTGAATCCTGAGCAGAAGGACCTGATTATTATGCTGTGCTGCCTCCCGATGGAAGCTGAAGGTTCTCAGTACATGTAGGTTTATCCACTAAAGACCATTAGAGATCATGATATCTGGTTTTAGGCACAAATGTTCAAATACCAGTTTTGCCACATACTGCTTTTGTTTTTTTTTCTTTAAATCATTTTGAAGTCCTCTAGCTTTTCTGAGCTTTATTTTTCTGTCTTCAGTTAAAAAAAAGATCTTTCCCAACTCATTATAAGAAATAAAATAATTTTACATGATGAGAAGTGTCCAGTATTGTGCTTGACATGAGTTTGGAGATTAATAAGTGTTAATTTCTCCATCCTTACTTTTTAATATAACAAGGAATATTTTAGAAGTCAGAGTCTATGACATAGTCATCAAACGTGATTTCAAGGTCTAGAGAGGCCAAGAAACATTGTTTATTAAAGTAGAGCTGACTTAAATAATCTGCATGCTCTTTTGACTGAGCTAAGAAATTGTCACTAATAAAAGACTGCACTCAAGGTTGTCTTATAAGTTTTACTCTGAGACCTCATTCAGAGAGAGCTGAAAAATGTTTAATCTATATTTGGAAGTGAGTTCAAGGTTGTAATAAATTATGATTGATAGCAGTTCTGGGTTAATGATAGTAGTGTCTGTTCAGAACATGAGAATCTCAAGAGAAAATCATGCAGTGGACCTGCCTGGGCATAAAGAAAAATGAGACTACTGAAAATGGCTGCGCTGGTTGTGCTTAGCAGAAGAACACAAGTACATGGTGAGTGGGGACTGAAACTTAGTCAATATTCCATGTGCCACGCCTTCTAGTTAAGTACTGGAAATATAGAACGACAATATCCTAAAAAGTAAGATCAGTGAATGTGCAAATACATCCTCACCATCCCCTGAACAAAGTCATAGGGTGCCAGGGACCCAGGTTTTCAGGACTTTGTGTGTTTTGCTTAGATCTAGTTACACAACTATGTATTTTAGACAAAATTATTTTCTGCTTAATATATGCTAATTAATACATAATATAGAAAATTAATCAAAGATAATTACAATTTTGATGTATCTATTTTGTCAATTAATATTTTTCATTATTTCCAGTGTTATTAAATATTATTATCAACATGATTTTAATGTTTGAAAAGTACATGTTTTATACCATAACATTTTTATAGCTAACAGTTTGATTTTTCTCTTAGATATTTCTTATGCTAACACATTTGTTTATTTGAATCATTTGACTTTTGCATATAAAGCTAAGGATTAAATAATTAGCTCAAGAATATGGACCTTGTATGTTTTTCTTTGTTGGGTTTAAATAAATAGCCAAAGTGTTCCTTAGAAATATTGTCCTCTTTTACATAGTCAGCAGACACATATTAGAATGTCATTCCACCACAGCCTCTTAATACTTTGATATGGTATGGTTTTTTATCTTCTGAAACTAAACAAATGCTAGCTTATTTGTTAATTACATAATATATTTTTTCCAGAAAGAACTATTTGCTTATTTACTTTTGCAAATTACCTAATCATAAATTGTAACCATCCTTCTATTGGGGGTATTAATTTTTATCTAAGTTTTTAAAGTGTTCTTTAATTTTTTTTTCCTGGAAAATGATTGAAATAAACAAAATTTCAGCTACAGTTCAAAGTATTTTTATGTTAAACACAATATGAACATAACACAGATGAACATATGCAATGTTATCAACACTTCAGAAGTCTTCCTTTGCCTTCTGCCATTCATTTATGTCCCCTAAGGTAACCAGTGTTCTGATTTCTACTATCATAAAGGGTTTCTGACTTTGTGTAGTTTAAATTATAGTATCTGGCTCTTTTTTTTTTGATCCATACTTTTTAGGATTTATCCAAGATTTTGCTAGTAACAGGAATTACTTTATTTTTATCATCATGTACAGAAGCATAAGTTCATCACTCTTACTGGCCACAATATATTTATATATTCTACTGTTTATGGATATTTAAGTCATTTCCAGTTTTTTCTTATCTAGAATAAGTGGCTATAAGTATTCTTGTATATATTTTTGGAAGCACATACTTATCTATTTCTGTTGTATGTTTACATAGAGGAGGAATTACTGGTTCACAGGATTTGCTTATTTTCAATAATAATAGAAAATTATTAATTTTTTAATAGATACTGACAGTAGTAGATACTGACAAGTGTTTGGAAGTGATTGTAGTAATTTACACTTCTAGTTGGTGTGCATGAAAGTTCTTGT
This sequence comes from Bos indicus, assembly GCF_029378745.1. Taxonomy (NCBI): domain Eukaryota; kingdom Metazoa; phylum Chordata; class Mammalia; order Artiodactyla; family Bovidae; genus Bos; species Bos indicus. The sequence goes on along the minus strand of NC_091768.1, from coordinate 55,978,914 downwards.
TGCCTACCTGTCAACACTACCTCCTCACTAACAATCATCAGACACACATTTGTAATTTATTGTGGGCTTCCCAGGTTGCACTAGTGGTAAAGAACCTGTCTGCTAATGCAGGAGACATAAGAGACCAAGGTTCCATACCAGGGTTGGGAAGATCCCCAGATGAAGGAAATAACAACCCACTCAAGTATTCTTGCCAGGAGAATCCCATGGACAGAGGAACCTGTTGGGCTACAGTCTATAGGGTGGCAAAGAGTTGGACACGACTAAAATGATTTAGCATTAAATGGGCATTCCTCTGATGACTAATGGTGTTAAACAAGATGCTCCCTGTCCAAAAGGATATGCTCTTTATAAAGGTAATATTCAAAATATTTTGCCTATATTTCTATTAGATTCTCAGCCTTTTCCACATAGATTTGTGAATTTTTAATAAAATCTTAATAATATGAATATGCATTGCAAAAAATCTTCCATATTCAGTTCTTTCACGGTTATACTGGTTTGATTTTGAAGAACCAGTAATTTTTGATGCTATACTGGGCATTAAAGATAGTGTATATGTTTGCAAAATATTATTTGCATCATCCAGAGTTTCCAAATTTACTTGAATAGTACTGAACAAATTATCATCTTATAATTATTTCTGTGTCCCTCTACCTGATTATTAGGCATTTCTATTTGTAATTATGTGCTTTCACACTCACAATTTTTATTTTTGTTTTTTTTTTTTTACTTTTTATTTTGTATTGGGATACAGATAATTAACAATGTTGTGATAGTTTTGGGTGAACAGAGAAGGGACTCAGCTCTACATACATTAATACATGTATCCATTCTCCCCCAGATGCTCCTCCCTTCCAGACTGCCACGTAACACTGAACAGAGTTCCAAGTACCATAGGTCTTTGTTGATTATCCATTTTTTAAAAATTTTTAATTAGAGGAAAGTTGCCTTACAACGTTGTGCTGGTTTTTGTCGTACAATAACATGAGTCAACCATACGTATATCTATGTCTCTTCCCCTCTGAATCTCCTTCCCACTACTCACCCTATTCCACCCCTCTAGGTTGTCACAGAGCATGCGGTTGAGCTCCCTGGATTATACAACAACTTCCTACTAGCTATCTATTACAGATAGTAATGTATATGTTTTGATGCTGCTCTCTATCTGTCCCATCCTCTCCTTCCCCTTCTGTATCAGCAAGGCTGTTCTCTTATGTCTGCATGTCTATTCCTCACAAATATCTCCTTTTTTTCTTGATTAAGATTGCTGTAGATTTACTATTTTTTATTTATTAAATTTTTAAATTATTAATTTCTCTTCCATCTTTATTAAGACTTTCTCCACCTCTCCTTGTGTTTATCTTGGCCATATTTTTCTATCATTTTTAGTTGAATCCTTAAATCTGTTGTTTTAAATATTTCTTATTTAGAAAATGAAAGCATTTAAGGCATAGATCTTCATCTGAGAACTTCTTTAACTGGGCACATAGGAACTGATGCATAGTGTTTTTACTTTATTTCTTTCTAGACAGTATGTAAATCAGGTATGGGTTTTCACTTTGTCAATAGGGATTTTTTAAAAGAGAAGTTTGAGTGCTTTTACTTTTGTTTGGATTTTTTTTTTTTTTTTTGTAAATTCAAGGTGGTTGGTATTACTTATTTTTATCACCCTTTATTTTTTAGAGTAGTTTTAGGGGCACAGCCAGAGGAGGCAATGGCACCCCACTCCGGTACTCTTGCCTGGAAAATCCCATGGGTGGAGGAGCCTGGTAGGCTGCAGTCCATGGGGTCGAGACAAGTCAGACACGACTGAGTGACTTCACTTTCACTTTTCACTTTCATACATTGGAGAAGGAAATGGCAACCCACTCCAGTGTTCTTGCCTGGAGAATCCCAGGGACGGGGGAGCCTGGTGGGCTGCCGTCTATGGGGTCGCACAGAGTCGGACACGACTGAAGCGACTTAGCAGCAGCAGGGGCACAGCAAAACTGAAAGGCAAGTACAGAGATTTTCCACATTGCCCCCTTCTCTCCCCTCCACACGCACAGTCTCCATTCTTATCAATATTCCCCACAAGAGTGGTATGATTTGTTATAACTGATGAACCCTACATTGACAAATCATTATCATCCAAAGACATAATTTATATTAGGGTTCTTGTACACTCATTTGTGATTTCATTGCACTATGGTCAGAAAATACAGCATGTACTATTTCTATTTTTTATAGAGTTTCTTGAAGTATAAAGACTTGTCAGGGTCTGTTTTCATGTTTTGTGGCCATGAGAAATAAAAGCACATTGTTTATATCCAGGTCATACTTGTGTGTGTGTGTGTGTGTGTGTTTATGTGTGCACGTGTGTGTGAAAATTTCCAGAGTGAAATAAAGAGAATTTCGTGTCTTCTTTTATTAGTTTATAGTATTCTAAGTGTTATTAATATTCCTCATCTTTACTTATAAATAGACAGACTGTAAGTTTCCTATTATTATTTTGTTTATTCCTATTTGTATTTATGGAAATTTTTGCTTTATGAATTCTAATCCATACATAAAATTTCTTAATAATTTCCAATTGCAGATTTTTTGCATTTTATCATTGTAAAGTTCTTTGTTTCACTTATATTTTTTGTATTAAATTTGAATTCCTAATACTAATACCATTATTGATTTCTTCTCATTCACAATTACCACATAGTTTTTTCCTTAATTTTCAAGTAACTATACAGAATACTGTAGGGGGTGGAGGTTCTATTTTTGATCAAATATAGAGTGTTCACTCTATCCATTGAATCTCATTTACAAATACTGATATGTCAAATAATTTTGTATTTCTATGAGTCTGAATATATTTGCTTCCAGTGCTTCTTTCCTTTTCCCTATTTTGCTCAGCAACTTTCAAGGTGATGTTCCTACTATAACAAGACTACTTTTCAATATTACCTCATTTTATACTTATTTTTTATACTTTTTTGTTTTTGACTATTCTTTCACTAAAAATGATTTTTTGTTGATACTGAATTATTTGCTTAATTTGTCTGTTTATAGGGTAACAGCTAAGAATTGGGGTTGAAATACATTTACAGGATTCATTTTTAATGGAAATTACATTGCCTATTTTAAATAAACTGTAAAGTTCTTATTTTGATTCCAAGTGAATCACTGACTTGTTGTGAGTGGTTGCACTTGAAGTGAGAACTTGCAGTTCTACTCATCAGATGGCCATAGTAGTAGTCATAGTAGTAATACTATGACTATTAAAAAGCAGTCTGTTAATTATGAACTGACAAATACATGTTAATTAATGAAATTATTTATTATACACACACACAATAAGCATAAATAAGGTCCGTGGCATTCAGGAAAAATTACAAAAATCATAGGCATTTTGGAATTAATAAGTAACTGATCTGTGTCTCTAACTCCATTCCCTTTAGGAGAGTATCATCAGAATGAGGAGTTTGTTTCAGAAGACTACTCTATTCTGACTCTGCTTTTTAACTGACTTTGTAATTGCTACTGAAATACTTCCCTATCCATTGGCTGCCTTATTTGTAAAACTAAATATTGATGAAATTGTTCATATTAGTTTGTGTAGATAGTTTTGGAAATGCTCTGCAAAGTTTTACTCAAAAATTATTATTTGAGTTAATATAACTTCTGGAAAAACAGGAATAAGAAGAGTAAGCCAATATTCAATAACAACAAACAACTTGTATTATTTTAGTTGGTAATACAGCAGAGGTTATAAAAATACTCTTGGCATATAATTCAAGTGGGTGTGTTCCAGTACACTGCCCATACTCACTTTTAACTTGTATTCTAAATGACCTCATCTCCTCCCACTAGTATGCTTTTTTAGTCCACCTGCTAAACTGTTGTGCAAAATTGTTCTTGGTTGTTAATCAGTTTAATCAATCTGTAGAAAAGATGAAACATTTTTAGTGATGATTAACCCCACTCCTCTGTATATAGTATCAAGGACATTATGCTCATCATTATTATTTTTTAAATTCTCATTTTAAAACTATTATTAATTCTGCTTTTCTCAAGATGACAAAAGCAAAGCTGGGTGATTATTTAATAACCAAGCACTACCAGCTGGTACTCCAGGCTGGTGGAAGTTACCATGTGTTACCACTTCATCCTACCATAAATCCTTAAAAATGAAAATGTGAAAAGCAAATTGAGTTTATAAATGCCTTTGGATATGAACCATGGAGAAGCATCAACATATAAATGCTATAACTAACCATCAAGTAGATGAGGTGGGAAATGAAGAATATCAAGAAAAATTGATATACATTAATTATTTTAGCTAACTTATGTGGCTTTCATCCTGTGTCCTCTGAAAGTGTCAATATGCCAAACTTAGAATTTAAATGCAAAATGCCTCCTTATTAATGTTAAAAAAGATTAGTTCAATTATAAAGATACTGAAGCAATGAAAAAATTATACAACACAGAATGAGCAGTGTACATAAAAAAGCTTATTTTTGTCCTTTTTATATTTATGTCACTGCTTTATTGCTGATTTTAGAACAATTCTGCTTTATATGGACCAGTAAGTAGTTTCTTTTCTTTCATTAATTCTAAAGTGTAGGCTCTATTATTAACTCATAAACTACCCTATTGATTTACCTCTTCTCAGATACTCAGGGAAATTTTAGACTAATTTTAGATTTGACAGTTAAAAGCATCAAGTGCTTAACTTATAGAATAAAAATGTCCTATAGTATAAAGCAAAGATGTAACCAAAATATTTTAAATAAGTTTTAATTTTGAAAAACAAAATAAATAGGCTTTTGTGTTATTCAATATATTCTATTGAATCAGAGAAAGAAGCTGGTTATTTTGAGTTAAAGATAACTGATAACTTCCACTTTGCTGACAAGATGAAATAGGTCAAATCTGAGATAAATGTGAAGTGCTAATTTGAAAGTTACTTTCCTAGTATTTGTATCCCTATCACTCCCTTCTTCAGTAAACTGAAACTGTTTTCTAACTTATGGAACTGACTCCCATTAACTCTCTTCTGGGGCATTGTGACCTCTGTACTGTTCTGAGCAGTAAGAAAAAGGGTCTAGCCTCTAATTAGGTGTGGCTGCTCTCTTTCTCTCATTTGCCCTCTTCTACTCTGCTCCTCCAAGCCTCTGGGAATTTGGCCAGCAATAGCACAAAGCATCGGAGAAGGAAATGGCACCCCACTCCAGTACTCTTGCCTGGAAAATCCCATGGATGGAGGAGCCTGGAAGGCTGCAGTCCACGGGCTCGCTAAGAGTTGGACAGGACTGAGTGACTTCGCTTTCACTTTTCACTTTCATGCATTGGAGAAGCAAATGGCAACCCACTCCTGTGTTCTTGCCTGGAGAATCCCAGGAACGGGGGAGCCTGGTGGGCTGCCGTCTATGAGGTCGCACAGAGTCAGACACGACTGAAGTGACTTAGCAGCAGCAGCAGCACAAAGCATCGGAGAAGGCAATGGCAACCCACTCCAGTAGTCTTGCCTGGAGAATCCCAGGAACGGGGGAGCCTGGTGGGCTGCCGTCTATGAGGTCGCACAGAGTCAGACACGACTGAAGTGACTTAGCAGCAGCAGCAGCACAAAGCATCGGAGAAGCAAATGGCAACCCACTCCAGTGTTCTTGCCTGGAGAATCCCAGGAACGGGGGAGCCTGGTGGGCTGCCGTCTATGAGGTCGCACAGAGTCAGACACGACTGAAGTGACTTAGCAGCAGCAGCAGCACAAAGCATGAGTAGGGGTTCTTTTTATCCTTGCAGACCTTCGGAGAAATGTCACACTGCTTTGAGTACTCTCTGACAGGTTTTGGGCAAACATGAACAGTTTTAAAACTCAGCTGACTCCTTTTACATAACTTTATAATATTTTATTTTGATGGTCATAATTAGAAAGAATTAGGAAATATTCTGGTACAGCGTGATAGCATCTAACTGAGAAAGAAGGTGAATGGGCAAAAGAGGATTCAGACTGTTGTCATAAAGAAAAAAAAACTGAAGGCTTATATGGCCAGTTTGACCTCATGTAGTTGCTCTGAGTGGTGTGGAACACTAACTATCATGAATGCATAATTTAAATTTCATTACTCTTTAGCAATTTAAATTATCATCTGTACACTTCAAGTCTGCTGGAATTCATTTCTGAATGTTAAAAACAGAAAGTTGATAATTTTATCATGCTAAATGAGATAAAATAGACAATTTTTAAATGAAATTACTTTTAAACATTCACTTGTAAATTATTTGAAATTCAGATCATTTCCCCTCAAATATAAGTTTTAAAATCAGACTATATTTCCAAATCATATTTAAATGCCTTTTTCTTGTCCTGGTACTTCATTGTCCTATTCTTCATTTCAAGGACCATTTGACAATTTCGCCTTCACAAGTTCCTTTCCTAATTCTGTTCCTGTCCCAAATTAGATCTAGTGTTAGCGCCTAGGTTTTTTCCCTTGAAAGCGAAGTCGCTCAGTTGTGTCTGACTCTTTGTGACCCCATAGACTGTAGCCTGTGAGGTTCCTCCATCCATGGAATTTTCCAGGCAAGAGTTCTGGAGTGGGTTGTTGTTCCCTTCTCCAGGGGATCTTTCTGACCCAGGGATTGAACCCAGGTATCCAGCATTGCAAGCAGACAATTTTACTGTCTGAGCCACCAGGGAAGCTCTTTTTTCTTTGAGCTTCTCCATAACCAGTGGTCCTGGAAACTTGGTTCTCATGATTGAGTCTTTGCTTTGTTCCTTTTGCAAAGCTACAGTTTTGATAACATTACTCCAGTTCCTCTGAAACTGTTAATACTAGATCTCCAAATAATGCCTTGCTGCCAATCTTTCCCAATACTAGGACTAACATTTATGTAATACTGTGCTGCTGCTGCTGCTGCTAAGTCACTTCAATCATGTCCGACTCTGTGTGACCTCATAGACAGAAGCCCACCTGGCTCCCCCATCCCTGGGATTCTCCAGGCAAGAACAATGGAGTGGGTTGCCATTTCCTTCTCCAATGCATGAAAGTGAAAGTGAAGTCGCTCACTGGTGTCTGACTCTTAGCAACCCCCTGCAGCCTACCAGGCTCCTCCATCCATGAGATTTTCCAGGCAAGAGTACTGGAGTGGGTTGCCATTGCCTTCTCTGAATACTGTTCTAAGCCATTTTTATAGATCATCTTACATAACTAATATTATAACACTCTATTGCTGGGACAGTTTAAGAAACTAAAGCACAGAGTAATAAAATAATTTTTCAGTCACAGAACTAAGCACTCAGAAGAGCTGGAATTTGAATCTAGGCAGCCCAGGTAGGTCTTCAGTATATGTTGGCGAAAACTCTATTAATTGGCTAGTCTTCCTGGTTCATCATATACCTTTCTTCTAAACTTACTTCCTTGTCCGCCTCTCTGTCACTGGCCCCTCTGGAACACTCACCCATTACCTTTTCTAGAACTCCCTGACATGTCTACAGCTATACCATCAATACTGTCACACTTATTAAATACATTTGAGACAAGTCAATTCCCTTCTTTTCAATTGGTTTAGGAAATACACTGCAATTACACGTTAAAAAAAAAAAAAAAGCCTTGCCCTCCATGAGTTTGCTAGTGGTAGATACCATTTAGGAAGCAAAAATGTCAGAATGTGATAAGAGTAAGATTAAAGCACTAGAAAGAGTGCTTCATCCTTGAGTAGAGAGAATAACTGAAACAATTGCCCCTGGCCCCATGGGTAGCCTATTCCACAAGACAATTTACATCTCTACTTTGGATCTTACCAAAATTCAATTTCAAACTTTATGTTTTAATAGTACTGAAAAGAGCCTATGAAAGATTTTTGATTTAAGTAAGATCATGTAGCCAAATCTAGGGTCAGTTGAATTGCTTAAACTCCTTAGTCATCTAGGGATACACCCATACACCAGAGTAGAAAACAGTGTGCTAAAATTTTCACTGTACTTGAGAGAAGTAAGGGAATAAGTCAGAGTCAGGTACATCTTATGAGTATAATTTTGTTAACTGTATAAGATGGTAGAGGGCATTCCAGGCAAAGATAGGTACAAAGGTACTAACAATCTGAGTTGTTAGTTTTAGGTCCATTGATTTATTTCATTTATTCATTACCACGACAGAAATTTTTGAAGTCTGTAAGATGTCAGAAACTTTACTAGGTACTTCAGAGTATTTACTATGAATTGAAAATAATTTCAATGCAAATATTATCATTACTATTTTATATATGACATAACTGTAGTTCAATAAGAAATAATAATTTTACAGAGTTATCTAGTTAGTGATGGTTAGTCTGAGATTCATATCCACAAATGTTTACCATCTAAGTTAATATACATTCTTTAAATCAGAGAATATACTGACTGTCACCTAGGCTAAAGTGAGCCAAGATAGATCTAAAGAATTGGACATGGGTCAGAATATGGGGTGGGAGAAGGCAATGGCATCCCACTCCAGTACTCTTGCCTGGAAAATCCCATGGATAGAGGAGCCTGGGAGGCTGCAGTCCATGAGGTCGCTAAGAGTTGGACACGACTGAGTGACTTCACTTTCACTTTTCACTTTCATGCATTGGAGAAGGAAATGGCAAACCACTCCAGTGTTCTTGCCTGGAGAATCTCAGGGACGGGGGAGCCTGGTGGGCTTCCATCTCTGGGGTCGCACAGAGTCGAACATGACTGAAGTGACTTAGCAGCAGCAGCAAACTATAGGGGTGAAAATGATATGATTATGTTTATGCAAAAAAAAATAATCTACTAGTTCTATACAGAAAGACAAGAGAAGATACAGAGAACCGTGAACTTCCTGATGTTCAAGCTGGTTTTAGAAAAGGCAGAGGAACCAGAGATCAAATTGCCAACATCCACTGGATCATAGAAAAAACAAGAGAGGTTCAGAAAAATATCTATTTCTGCTTTATTGACTATGCCAAAGCCTTTGACTGTGTGGATCACAATAAACTGTGGAAAACTCCGAAAGAGATGGGAATACCAGACCACCTGATCTGCCTCTTGAGAAATTTGTATGCAGGTCAGGAAGCAACAGTTAGAACTGGACATGGAACAGCAGACTGGTTCCAAATAGGAAAAGGAGTTCGTCAAGGCTGTATATTGTCACCCTGTTTATTTAACTTATATGCAGAGTACATCATGAGAAATGCTGGACTGGAAGAAACACAAGCTGGAATCAAGATTGCCGGGAGAAATATCAATAACCTCAGATACGCAGATGACACCACCCTTATGGCAGAAAGTGAAGAGGAACTCAAAAGCCTCTTGATGAAAATGACAGTGGAGAGTGAAAAAATTGGCTTAAAGCTCAACATTCAGAAAATGAAGATCATGGCATCTGGTCCCACCACTTCATGGGAAATAGATGGGGAAACAGTGGAAACAGTGTCAGACTTTATTTTTGGGGGCTCCAAAATCACTGCAGATGGTGACCTCAGCCATGAAATTAAAAGATGCTTACTCCTTGGAAGGAAAGTTATGACCAACCTAGATAGCATATTCAAAAGCAGAGACATTACTTTGCCAACAAAGGTCCATCTAGTCAAGGCTATGGTTTTTCCTGTGGTCATGTATGGATGTGAGAGTTGGACTGTGAAGAAGGCTGAGCGCCAAAGAATTGATGCTTTTGAACTGTGGTGTTGGAGAAGACTCTTGAGAGTCCCTTGGACTGCAAGGAGATCCAACCAGTCCATTCTGAAGGAGATCAGCCCTGGGATTTCTTTGGAAGGAATGATGCTAAAGCTGAAACTCCAGTACTTTGGCCACCTCATGCGAAGAGTTGACTCATTGGAAAAGATTCTGATCCTGGGAGGGATTGTGGGCAGGAGGAGAAGGGAATGACAGAGGATGAGATGGCTGGATGGCATCACTGACTCGATGGACGTGAGTCTGGGTGAACTCTGGGAGTTGGTGATGGACAGGGAGGCCTGGCGTGCTGCGATTCATGGGGTCGCAAAGAGTTGGACACGACTGAGCGACTAATCTGATCTGATCTGAAATTACTTAACCAAGAGCATTGGTGGAGTGGAGTTAGAGAACGGGAGTAAGAATTTGAAGGTTTAATCCACAGGTATCAATGGCCAATATGTACTGTTGATTTAAATTCTCTAATTTGAGCAGTTGTTTGGGTGTTACAGTAGAGTGTGGTATAGATTAGAAAATGAGTTTAATTTAGAAGTATTTAATCTGATGTAACAGGTTTGGAGAGAAAGCAAACATGAGAAAGCAAATGGGATAGGGAAAGAGAGATAGGAAGAGAGAACTGAGCTTGAGAAATACAGACTTCACCTTATTTTGTGACTTCTTACTACTGAGTCTGCTTGACAACACCTGTCCCACAAAGACAGATTTATTCAGTGGCTGGGCAGGTGTATGCACCTTCTGTTCTGACCTGTACCCCTGGCTAACCTGCTGCTCCTTTGACACCAGCATACAAAACTAACTTAAGTGAAAAATAAACTGACTACAAAATGAATTGAGCTATAGAACAAAATGACCTTGTTCTGCATTTTTCTATGGAGATAAAGAATCACAGTCGTCATTTATTGAACACTCCCCATATGTTATTATCCCATCATAATATTATCAGATTCTAACATGTTATCTCACTGACTATTACAGAACCCTATAAGGTATGTAATATTATTATTCTTATTTGCAGATGACCCTCTTATTTACTGAGGCTTAAAGAGTTTAAATCCATTACTCTAAACAATAGTGAATGAGAATTATTTCTTTAATCCAGCTCTGTTTGATTTCAAAGCCCAGGTGTTTAAACATTATCCTAAGTGCCTTATCCAAATTCTTCCTGATTCCAGTTGGATAATGCAAGATCACCTCTCCATAGTCTACCTTAAGATAAAATTAAAATCCTACAAAGTTTAATTCTAGAAGCTTCATGTTGGCTTGTGCAGAGGCTCAGCTAAGCTTTAGCTCACTCTAAGACATATTAATGCTTCTTATAAGTATTTTGCCACCATATTCTTGAACAGACTATACTCTTTCTTATACCCACATCTTTGTTCAAGCAACACATGATCTTCATATCTAATACTCCTACTATCTTTAAACATCATCCCTTTGGTGATGCATTCCCCACACTATCACCTGCAAAAGATGGTTTAATTTTACATTTTGCAGCTGATATACTTCATATAAGACTTTATTATCATGTTAACCTTATTATTTTTTTTGTGCTTCAGTACCTGATTGTCTCCTTAGACAATGCACACTACAAGAATCTTGTTTTATTCATTTCTATGTCCTCTTGGAGCACAAGGTCAGTTATTATGTTGGCACTGAATCCCGTTTGGAGAACCAGAAGCTAAATGTCCTATTTGCTGAGAAGCTCTGGGATTCCATTCTACTTCCCCTCTATTAATCCCTGAACTGGCAGTTAGGACCACTCAGTGAGCAGAAATTGATGGAAAATGAAATATCCTGGTGGAAGCAGCTTTGAGGACAGACTGGAACATTGCTCTTGACACAGTACAGTGACAGGAAAGAAATTCCAATCCTTAAGGTGCTTTTTCATCAATTAATCTCTAAGGTATTGTACACATAGTAAATGATTATGTCAATTCTTCTCTTGAAAGAGATTTCCAATAGAAAAGAAGATAAGAAGACTTTAAAATACTGAAATATTTTAGGGAAAGAATTACATCTGGTAGTGGAAATAAGTTTAAATAGGAGAGACCTAAAGTACAGTGAGATCATTTGTTTCCTTTTTGAAATAATGCAATCACTGTCTACAATAAAGAACAACAATTTTAAAATTTTTACAAAGCTCCCCCTGGTTCTGACATATTTTGACAAACATTATATTCTTAACTATTTGTCAGAGAATAAAACATTAGGCAATGCATTTGAGATCGAATATTGAAGATAATAAAAAGAAATGTAGAAGGAAATTAACATTTGGAATGTTTTTAAATAGCATATAAGATTCTTTCTTTAGGGAGAAAACATTATATGAGATATATATCCTCAATATGTTAACGTATTAAATAATTCAAGACAACAAATACTATATAGTATAAATTATACAAAGTAATGATTGTATATAAATTAAAGTATTCAGTCATAATGCCACTACAGAGGAAAATGGGATAAGGAAAATTGAGAAGAAATGGGTTTTAAATAGCAATGCTAAAAGATGAGACCCAAGTCACAAAATACAAACTACATTTACTATATTTGGTTTATTTGGTCAGACTTAAAGAATGTTCCCAGCTCAGAGATATTTTTGTATAACTTAATCTAATGAGAAAGAAAAGGAGAGTGGAAACCTCAGGCAGCGTTTGTTCTAGCCTGTAGCGTATGACTGGAGTAGTGCTGACAGATCGGACTAACCAAAAATGTTTGTTTTCCATTAAAAAATCATTTGAAGTGAAAGTGAAGTCACACAGTTGTGTCTGACTCTTTGCGACCCCAACGACTGTAGCCTACCAGGCTTCATCCATGGGATTTTTCCAGGTAAGAGTGGATTGCCATTTCCTTCTCAGTTTAGCTAGGTGACCACTTCAGTCAAACCAAAAGAAACAAAATAGAGGAAATGTAATTTTCCTCTAGAAAATCTAGGGTGAGAATTGAGAATTAAGAAATTGTGTAAGAGTAGTGGGGTGTTCCCAAGTGACACAGTGGTAAAGAATCTACCTGCCAATGTAGGAGATACAAGAGATGAGAGTTCAGTTCATGGGTGGGGAAGATCCCCTGGAGAAGGAAATGACAACTCACTCCAATATTGCCTGGAAAATTGATGGACAGAGGAGCCTGGTGGGCTGCAGTCCATGGGGTCGTAAAGAGGAGTACATGACTGGGTGTGCAAGCATGTACAAACACACACATGCATGCACACACACACACACACACACAGAGTAGTGGATTTAGGAAGCAGGATCTGAGATTAGGTAACAGGGCCCTGATGCTTGTTTATAACCAATGATATCAGTAAAAATTGATTTACTAAAGACAGGAGGAGGCCATAAAAGGTGATGTTGCCACCTAAAGCAAGAATAGGTTATTGTCTTGGTAAAAGCTGACCTGTCTTAGAGATGGTAGTGGAATATATGTAAATTCTTCTTGTGAGAACTTTTAGTAGTGATTCCTAAGTCATTCTAAAATATTCTCAAGTGATACAAGTTTGTTTTTCAATTAACAAAACAGAATTGTCATGAAGATTTCACAACTTTTTAAAGCTTAAATCTTATTCTAAGGAAACTGTTAAATGCTTGGTGAATGAGAAAAGAGCCATAGGAAATATACTGGCGTATCAAGCTTATTATTTTTATTATTACTTTTACAATTATTCTGTCAACATTAAGAAAGTTCAAATTATTTCAAAACCTTAACTAGAGACCTATTACATTTCCTAGGGAAATTATGATATTTCTACATTGACTTGAAACAAATATCTTTTCTTTTAGTTTTGAGCAGAGTTAAATAATTCCCCTAAGGAATTTTAGCAACAGTAGAACATTATTTTTAAATTAACTTTTTCATTAAATGCGTGTTTCCCTTGAAAAGGGAGCAGCTGTTACTGCTGGCAGACATTTTCCCCCCAATCTATGAGTTCAAATCAAAAACAAATTGTTTTGTGAATAATCTACTGTATAACAATTTGTCTACAAATATGTCACTGCCTGTTTACCTCAGTGTGTGTCAATTGGATTTAGCCCCTTATTTACAGAGAAGAGAGTAAGGCAATCTTGACAGCATCCCTGCCTGCAGGCCTGGCACCGCAGCCTCTCCCTCAACTTCCTGTTGCCACTAAGAACCACAGGGAGTGAGAAGCCACACACTGTGCAGAGTGTGGGCTTCGCAGGACTAGGCCAGCTACAAAATTAGAGACCTGGGCTCTCACAGAGAGAGTAGAGAGCTGTTCACACAGAGGGCGATCTTTCTGTACAGCACTTTGATTAAGTCTAGGAAGAACCTTAATAGACTGCCATTTACTAGAAAGGAACCTTTTAGAGACAAGTGTTGGGAGGATGGAGTTTGATTTTTTTTTCTTCTATCAGCTCTCTCTATACTGAACAGCTGATGCTTGCATTAAAGAAAGATCAAATAAAAGCCTTATTCAGCATTTACCAGATTTCCAGAAAGGGGAAAAAAAATTGTCAGATTTAGCTAACTTCTGTATCAGTATATCCTTCTATATGTCAGCTTTTATCACCCTGTATGATGTATGATTCACCCTGTGTATTTAGTATTATAATGAAAGAGCTCCTTCCCATTACTGGGTACAGGTCACTCCTTTTACATAAGCATTGGTGTGATAAGCATACATCACAATACTGACCTGAACTTGTGAATCCAAGAAGCACACTAGGTTGTTTCTATGGTCTTGGATTACAAAAATAGATCCTAAAATTTTTATTTTGGGACAAATGATGAATGAGCCTTTTCATAGTACTCAGCAACAGCAGTAGTGCTATGATAACTGAATTACTAATCTTTATTCCTTTTCCAAATGTTTGTTCTTCTTTATTACTTTTTCATTACCAAGATGTAGGAAGGAAATTGTAAACCTAATAGAGAAATTATCTAAAGGCCAAATTTTAGTGTAGGGCATGTATCTACAGGCAACATGAATAAATATTATAGATCCTTATTTATCAGTTAGGATCTGGAGCAGTGGCTGCATGGCGCTGGAGCAACTGTGAGGAGCTATCCCACATTCAAGGGCAGAGAAGCCCCAGCAATATGGTAGGTGCTGGAGTGGTGCCTGCATGGCACTGGAACAACTGCGAGGAGATACCCCATGTCCAAGGGCAGAGAAGCCCCAGCAAGATGACAGGTGTTGGAACAGTGGCTGCGCAGTGCTGGAGCAAATTTGAGGAGATACCCCACATCCAAGGGCAAAGGAGAAGCCCCAGCAAGACGATAGGAGAGGGGAAATCTCATTTAGAATCAAACCCCATACCTGGCAGACAGGTTCAGAGGGCTCAAACAAACCTTGTGCACACTGGGACCCAAACTTCCCATAGAGACTGAGACAGAACTGTTTGAGTGTCTCCTGTGAAGGCACGGGACAGCAGTGGACTGCCACAGGGGTAGAGGATCTCGGTGCAGCAGACTTGGGTATAGCTGGGTGTAGCAGACTTGAGTATGGCATAACCTCTTTTGTAAGAGGTGGCCATTAACCCAACCACAGAGCTGCCAGAACTTACACAGGACTGGGAAAACAGACTCTCAGAGGGTACAAACAGAACCTAGTGCACACCAGGACTCAGGAGAAAGGAGCAGTGACCCTACAAGAGACTGACCCAGACTTGCCCATGAGTGTCCAGGAGTCTCTGGCAGAGGCGTGGGTCAGCGGTGGCCTGCTGCAGGGTTGGGGGCACTGAGTGTAGCAGTGCCTGTATGAGACCTTTTGAAGGAGGTCTCCATTGTCTTCATTACCTCCACCATAGTTTGGCCCCAGGTAAATAACAAGGAGGGAACACAGATCCACCCATCAACAGAAAATTGGAATAAAGATTTACTGAGCATGGCACTGCCCATCAGAACAAGACCCAGTTTCCCCCTCAGTCAGTCTCTCCCATCAGGAAACTTCCAGAAGCCTTTTATCCTTCTCCCTCAGAGGGCAGACAGACTAAAAACCACTATCACAGAAAACTAACCAATCTGATCACATGGCCCACAGCCTTGTCTAACTCAATGAA
The DNA here is from genome assembly GCF_029378745.1 of Bos indicus. Classification (NCBI taxonomy): domain Eukaryota; kingdom Metazoa; phylum Chordata; class Mammalia; order Artiodactyla; family Bovidae; genus Bos; species Bos indicus. Next base: position 55,963,224 of record NC_091768.1, on the reverse strand, counting down.
ACTATGAGCCATGCCATGTAGGGCCACCCAAGATGGACGGGTCATGGTGGTGAGTTCTGACAAAACGTGGTCCACTGGAGAAGGGAAAGGCAAACCACTTCAGTATTCTTGCCTTGAGAACCCCATGAACAGTATGAAAAGGCCAAAAGATATGACACTGAAAGATGAACTCCCCAGATTGGTACATGCCCAATATATTATTGGAGATCAGTAGAGAAATAACTCCAGAAAAAATGAAGAGAAGGAGCCAAAGCAAAAAGAACATCCAGTTGTGGATGTGACTGGTGATGGAAGTAAAGTCCGATGGCGTAAACAGCAATATCGCATAGGAACTTGGAATGTCAGGTCAATGAATCAAGGCAAATCGGAAGTGGTCAAAAAGGAGATGGCAAGAGTGAATGCCAATATTTTTGGAATCAATGAACTAAAATGGACTCGAATGGGTGAATTTAACTCAGGTGACCATTATATCTACTACTGTAGGCAAGAATCCCTTAGAAGAAATGGAGTAGCCATCATAGTGAAAAATAAGAGTCTGAAATGTAGTACTTGGATGCAATCTCAAAAATGACAGGATGATCACTGTTCCTTTGCAAGAAAAACCATTCAGTATGACAGGAATCCAAGTCTATGCCCTGACCAGTAATGCTGAGGAAGCTGAAGTTGAACGGTTCTATGAAGACCTACAAGATCTTCTACAACTAACACACAAGAAAGATGTCCTTTTCATTAAGAGGACTGGAAGGCAAAAGTAAGAAGTCAAGATATACCTGGAGTAACAGGCAAATTTGGCCTTGGAGTATAGAATGAAGCAGGGAAAAGGCTAATAGAGTTTTGCCAAGAGAACACACTGGCCATAGCAAAGACCTTCTTCCAAACACACTAGAGAAGATTTTTTGCATGGATGTCACCAGATGGTCCAATTCAGATTGATTATATTCTTTGCAGCCAAAAAATGGAGAAGCTCTATAGAGTCAGCAAAAACAAGATCAGGATCTGACTGTGGCTCAGATCATGAACTCCTTCTTGCCAGATTCACAGTTAAACTGAATAAAGTAGGGAAAACCACTAGACCATTCATGTATGACCTAAATCAAATCCCTTGTGATTATACAGTGGAAGTGAGAAAGAGATTGAAGGGGTTAGATCTGATAGAGTGCTTGAAGAACTATGGATGGAGGTGTATGACATTATACAGGGGGCAGGAATCAAGACCATCCCCAAGAAAAAGAAATGCAAAAAGGCAAAATGATTGTCTGAGGAGGCCTTACAAATAGCTGAGAAAAGAAGAGAAGCGAAAGGCAAATGAGAAAAGGAAAGATATACCCATTTGAATGCAGAGTTCTAAAGAATAGCAAGGAGAGATAGGAAAGCCTTCCTCAGTGATCAACACAAAGAAATAGAGGAAAACAGTAGAATAGGAAAAAGTATAGAGCTCTTCAAGAAAATTAGAGATACCAAGGGAATATTTCATACAAAGATGGGCAAAATAAAGGACAGAAACATATGAACTGAACAGAAGCAGAACATGTTAAGAAGAGGTGGCAAGAATACACAGAAGAACTATACAAAAAAGATCTTCATGACCTAGATAACCACAATGGTATGATCACTCACCTAGAGCCAGACATCTTGGAACACGAAGTCAAGTGGGCCTTAGGAAGCATCACTACAAACAAAGCTAGTGGAGGTGATGGAATTCCAGTTGAGCAATTTCAAATCCTAAAAGATGATGCGGTAAAAGTACTGCACTCAATATGCCAGCAAATTTGGATAACTCAGCAGTGGCCACAGGACTGGAAAAAGTCAGTTTTCATTCCAATCCCAAAGAAAGGCAAGGCCAAAGAATGCTCAAACTACCTCACAACTGTACTCATCTCATATGCTAGCAAAGTAATGCTCAAAATTCTCCATGCCAGGCTTCAACAGAACATGAACTGTGAACTTCCTGATGTTCAAGCTGGATTTAGAAAAAGCAGAAGAACCAGAGATCAAATTGCCAACATCCATTGAATCATCAAAAAAGCAAGAGAGTCCCATAAAAATATCTACTTCTGCTTTAATGACTATGCCAAAGCCTTTGACTGTGCAGATCACAACAAACTGTGGAAAATTCTTAAAGAGATGGGAACACCAGACCACCTGACCTGCCTCTTGAGAAATCTGTATGCAAGTCAAGAAGCAACAACTAGAACTGGGCATGGAAAAACAGACTGGTTCCAAATAGGGAAAGGAGTACATCAAGGCTGTATATTGTCACCCTGCTCATTTAACTTATATGAGGAGTACATCATGAGAAACGCTGGGCTGGAAGAAGCACAAGCTGGAATCAAGATTGCCAGGAGAAATATCAGTAACCTCAGATATGCAGATGACACCACCCTTATGGCAGAAAGTGAAGAAGAACTAAAGAGCCTCTTGATGAAAGTAAAAGAAGAGAGTGAAAAAGTTGGCTTGAAACTCAACATTCAGAAAACTAAATTATGGCATCTGGTCCCATCACTTCATGGCAAATAGATGGGAAAACCATGGAAACAGTGTCAGACTTTATTTATTTATTTATTTTTGGCTCGTTAATCACTGCAAATGGTGACTACAGCCATAAAATTAAAAGATGCATCATACTCCTTGGAAGAAAAGTTATGACCAACGTAGGCAGCATATTATAATGCAGAGACATTACTTTGCCAACAAAGGTCCATCTAGTCAAAGCTATGCTGTTTCCAGTAAGAATATTTGGTTGTGAGACTATAAAGAAAACTGATTGCCAAAGAACTGATGCTTTTGAATGGTGGTGTTGGAGAAGACTCTTGAGAGTCCCTTGGGCAGCAAGGAGTTCCAACCAGTCCATCCTAAGGGAAATCAATCCTGAATATTTACTGGAAGGACTGATGCTGGAGCTGAAACTCCAATTTTTTGGCCACCTGATGAGAAGAACTGACTCATTTGAAACGACCTTGATGATCAGAAAAACTGAAGGTGGGAGAACAAGGGAACGACAGAGAATGAGATGGTTGGATGGCATCACTGACTCAATGGAAACAAGTTTGAGTAAGCTCCAGGAGTTGGAGATGGACAGGGAGGCCTGCCATGCTGCATTCCATGGGGTCACAAATATTCAGATACAACTGAGCAACTGAGCTGAACTGACTGATTTATCAATGGATTCAGATATATTTTGAAAATATGTTTTAAGAGTAAGGACAATCCAAAGATACTCCTCTCAAGCCTTGAGTATCATGAAGGCAATTCTGAACAAAAAACACATGAAAAGATGCTCAACATCACTCATTATCAGAGAAATGCAAATCAAAACCACAATGAGGTACCATTTCATGCCAGGCAGAATGGCTGCAAGCCAAAAGTCTACAAGCAATAAATGCTGGAGAGGGTGTGGAGAAAAGGGAACCCTCTTACACTGTTGGTGGGAATGCAAACTAGTACAGCCACTATGGAGAACAGTGTGGAGATTTCTTAAAAAACTGGAAATAGAACTGCCTTATGATCCAGCAATCCCACTGCTGGGCATACACACGGAGGAAACCAGAATTGAAAGAGACACATGTACCCCAATGTTCATCACAGCACTGTTTATAATAGCCAGGACATGGAAGCAACCTAGATGTCCATCAGCAGATGAGTGGCTAAGAAAGCTGTGGTACATATACACAATGGAGTATTACTCAGCCATTAAAAAGAATATATTTTAATCAGTTCTAATGAGGTGGATGAAAGTGGAGCCTATTATACAGAATGAAGTAAGCCAGAAAGAAAAACATCAATACAGTATACTAACACACATATATGGAATTTAGAAAGATGGTAATGATAACCCTGTATTCGAGACAGCAAAAGAGTCACAGATGTCTATTAGAACAGTCTTTTGGACTCTGTGGGAGAGGGAGAGGGTGGGATGATTTGGGAGAATAGCATTGAAACATGTATAACATCATATATGAAACGAGTCTCCAGTCCAGGTTCAATGCATGATACTGGATGCTTGGGGCTGGTGCACTGGGACGACCCGGAGGGATGGTATGGGGAGGGAGGAGGGAGGGGGGTTCAGGGTGGGGAACACGTGTATACCTGTGGCAGATTCATGTTGATGTATGGCAAAACCAATACAATATTGTAAAGTAATTAACTTCCAATTAAAATAAATAAATTCATATTTTAAAAAATTAATAAAATACAAATGCACATAATAAATAAATAAATAAACTCAACATTGTAAATCAAGTATACTTCAATAAAATAAACTTAAAAAAATAATAAAAAATGCCTATGTTTATTTTACACTGAGACCTTTTAGATATATATTATGATCTTACATAGGGACAGGGACTGGAGGAGATCCAAACTTCTTCCTTCTTTAAATGTACTTGTAAAACAAAAAATTTACATTATATCAATACACAGAATTTTTCATGAGATTGTAACTCCCTACCTACTTACTTAGATTGGTTTCTGTTCAGTTCCCACCATCATAGGAAAATAATAATGTAGAAGGACCCCAACTAGGAAAAAAGAATATCCTTCTATCCTAGCTATAATGACTACCCTAAAGCACCTTTAAACCAAATGAATTGTATGGAGTGGGTAAAGGCATATTCTTTTTTTACACATAGAAAAATACTTATTGAAGACATAGAGACTATTTGATAAATAAGTAGAAAAATCAGATAAAACTTTGAGATAATATTTTTAAATGATTCCCTTAATATTTATAGGAAGAGAGAATTATATAAAGTAATAGAAATGTATTGTGAACTTTTGGGGAAAAAAAAATAAGCAAAAGGTAAAGCAGAGAGAAGCATAAAAGTTCATATTACCAGTGAAGCCAGGGACATACGGATAGAAATGATGAGCTGAACACACCCGTTAATTTTTGCTTTGAACTGAAAGGATTTTTAAAGATTCATAAATGTATAAGTAACAAGAAAACAGTTAAAGATAAAATAGCAGCTAACTTTTTGGAATCTGGAATAACGATAGATGCATGTGACTGACAGCACATCAAAGAGAGCTGAGACTTATACTGGCACTGGAGAAAGCTGAGCAATACAATTTACACAGCCACAAAATATGTAGACACTGGCCTCACTGGATGCTTTCTGCTGCTGCTGTTGCTAAGTCACTTCAGTGGTGTCCAACTCTGTGCAACCCCATAGACAACAGACCACTAGGCCCCTCTGTCCCAGGGATTCTCCAGGCAAGAATACTGGAGTGGGTTGCCAGTTCCTTCTCCAATGCATGAAAGTGAAAAGTAAAAGTGAAGTCGATCAGTAGTGTCTGACTCTTCGTGACCCCATGGACTGTAGCCTACCAGGCTCCTCCATCCATGGGACTCTCCAGGCAAGAGTACTGGAGTGGGTTGCCATTTTCTTCTCCAGGATGCTTTCTATAGTGGGGGAAAAAGGCAGAGAGAAAACAAGGGTATTTTGTGAAAGAATGTTGAAGAAGCAGTAAGAATCCCTCTCTGTCCACCCGTCCAGCTCTGTGAATGCCTATGCTGCTGGACACTCTAAGGCACAGTCCAGATGACCCCTTATGAATGATTTGTAATCCCACTGTGTGACAGCTGCCTCAGACTTCAGTGTAAGTCTCCTCAGGCACTACCTCAATTTACAGAAAGCCATCTGACTTAAAGTCTCATCCCTACTAGGGGTGGTCAACATTTAAAGACTAACCAACATCATACAGAGGTCTAGACCAAATAAAGGGATAAGTATTTAAGCCCAAGTAGTGGCAATTCTGAAGGGTTGTCCTAGTTCCACAGTTCTCTATAGGGTCAGCCAAGTGTTTTGGGACTACATCACAGCTTGACTTTTTCCTTTATACAAATATAATTTCCTCCCTTTCTGTCTACAGGTATTGAACACATTGAGTTGCTTAAAAAACATCCTGCAAACAAATCCAGTCTCAGAACCTCCTTCCTCAAAACCAAACCTATAACACTAGGGCTTCCCTAGTGGCTCAGTTGGTAAAGAATCTGTCTGTAATGCAGAAGACCTGGGCTTGATCCCCAGGTTGGGAAGATCCCCTGGAGAAGTAAATGGCAACTCACTCCAGTACTCTTGTCTGGAGAATTCCATGGACAGAGGAGCCGGGCAGGCTATAGTCCATGGGATCATAGAGAGTTGGATAAGACCCACTTTCACTTTCACAACACTGTGAAAGTGCCACTTTCATTTTCACAACACTGATTCCTCCTAATCTCCAAAGAAGTTTGGTGACATAGTCTTAAAAGTCTGTAAAGCAAAAACCTTTTCTTGAAAGGGTAAGAATAATAAGGAGAATTGAGGGCAAGAATTCTATACTTAATAAAATTCAAATAAGTGAATATTATACACAAAGGCAGAGATATGTCTTCTTCTTTCAAAGGTTACCCTTAGGGTAGTCAGTTAAAGCCTTCTCTGGATAATCTGCAAAGCTCACAGGAAAGACATAAATATGACTATAGATTAGACTGCTCAATCAGGTCAACTTACAGTAAAGCCTAAAGATGAATGCCATGAGAGCAAAGAGCTCTTTCAAAGATTTAGAACAAAATCAGAGATAAATAAGTGTATATTCAAACCTTCTAGCATGATAAATACCGGGACAGATGTATCAAATCAAATTGGAGAAATCAGAAACGAAGAATTATATATACATACATGTATATATATATATACACACACACATACATACATAAAGATCAGTTCAGTTCAGTTCAGTTCAGTCGCTCAATCATGTCTGACTCTTTGCGACACCATGAATTGCAGCACGCCAGGCCTCCCTGTCCATCACCAACTCCCGGAGTTCACTCAAACTCACGTCCATCGTGTCAGTGATGCCATCCAGCCATCTCATCCTCTGTTGTCTCCTTCTTCTCTTGCCCCCAATCCCTCCCAGCATCAGAATCTTTTCCAATGAGTCAACTCTTCGCATGAGGTGACCAAAGTACTGGAGTTTCAGCTTTAGCATCATTCCTTCCAAAGAAATCCCAGGGCTGATCTCCTTCAGAATGGACTGGTTGGATCTCCTTGCAGTCCAAGGGACTTTCAAGAGTCTTCTCCAACACTACAGTTCAAAAGCATCAATCCTTCAGTGCTCAGCCTTCTTCACAGTCCAACTCTCACATCCATACATGACCACTGATAAACCATAGCCTTGACTAGATGAACCTTTGTTGGCAAAGTAATGTCTCTGCTTTTGAATATACTATCTAGGTTGGTCATAACTTTCCTTCCAAGGAATAAGCGTCTTTTAATTTCATGGCTACAAGCACCATCTGCAGTGATTTTTGAGCCCAAATAAATAAAGTCTGACACTGTTTCCACTGTTTCCCCATCTATTTCTCATGAAGTGATGGGACCAGATGCCATGATCTTCGTTTTCTGAATGTTGAGCTTTTTCACTCAAAAAAGCCAACTTTTTCACTTTCCTCTTTCACTTTCATCAAGAGGCTTTTTAGTTCCTCTTCACTTTCTGCCATAAGAGTGGTGTCATCTGCATATCAGAGGTTACTGATATTTCTCCTGGCAATCTTGATTCCAGCTTGTGCTTCTTCCAGCCCAGCATTTCTCATGATGTATTCTGCATATAAGTTAAATAAGCAGGGTGACAATATACAGCCTTGGCATACTCCTTTTCCTATTTGGAACCAGTCTGTTGTTCCATGTCCAGTTCTAACTGTTGCTTCCTGACCTGCATATAGGTTTCTCAAGAAGCAGGTCAGGTGGTCTGGTATTCGCATCTCTTTCAGAATTTTCCACAGTTTATTGTGATCCACATTGTCAAAGGTTGTGACATAGTCAATAAAGCAGAAATAGATGTTTTTCTGGAACTCTCTTGCTTTTTCCATGATCCAGCAGATGTTGGCAATTTGATCTCTGGTTCCTCTGCCTTTTCTAAAACCAGATTGAACATCTGGAAGTTCACGGTTCACATATTGCTGAAGCCTGGCTTGGAGAATTTTGAGCATTACTTTACTAGCGTGTGAGATGAGTGCAATTGTGTGGTAGTTTGAGCATTATTTGGCATTGCCTTTCTTTGGGATTGGAATGAAAACTGACCTTTTCCAGTCCTGTGGCCACTGCTGAGGTTTCCAAATTTGCTGGCATATTGAGTGTAGCACTTTCACAGCATCATCTTTCAAGATTTGAAAGAGCTCAACTGGAATTCCATCACCTCCACTAGCTTTGTTCGTAGTGATGCTCTAAGGCCCACTTGACTTCACATTCCAGGATGTCTGGCTCTAGGTCAGTGATTGCACCATCGTGATTATCTGGGTCTGAAATTCTTTTTTGTATAGTTCTTCTGTGTATTCTTGCCACCTATTCTTAATATCTTCTGCTTCTGTTAGGTCCATACATTTTCTGTCCTTTATTGAGCCCATCTTTGCCTGAAATGTTCCCTTGGTATCTCTAATTTTCTTGAAGAGATCTGTAGTTTTTCCCATTCTGTTGTTTTCCTCTATTTCTTTGCATTGATCACTAAGGAAGGCTTTCTTATCTCTCCTTGCTATTCTTTGAATTCTGCATTCAGATGCTTATATCTTTCCTTTTCACCTTTGCTTTTCACTTCTCTTCTTTTCATAAAGATCAGGAAGCTATAAAATAGAAAGAACACAAATGCCAGAAATTTAAAAAAAAATGTTAGCTTAAAAGAAAAATTCATGAAAAAGTAAAGAAGAGCTGCAGCTTCTTTTCTGAAAATATATCAAAAGCAAAGATATGGAAAATAAGATAGAGATTATAAGAAATAATAATCACCATAGGAGTTTCAACATACAAATTCATAAAATTCCAAAAAATGGAAGTGAGAAGAGGAAATTATTAATAAGATATTCAAGGATAACCTTCAGTTTCCAAATTAAAAGATCCAACTGACTGCCAGCAAAATAGATGAAAGCAGGCCAAAGCCACGTTACGTTATTAGAAAGGAGCAAAATGGAAATTCTGCCAATATTCTTGGAATGGGATGGAGTAGATTATATAAAGAGTTCTTTGAATTTCTCAGAGCAACCTTGAAGGCTGGTAGGAGACAGTGGAGCAATAAAACATGATAATGACAATGAGATAAAATTGGCAAAATTTCACTAGACACATGGCCAATTGCTTCAATAAATTAATGCTACGAGGGTGGAGATAACATGACTACTATCAGCTATCTAAAGAAACTTATGAGATGGTATCAACAAACTACTATATATGGATCTCCTCTGCTTGGATATCAGCCAACTTTAAAAAAAAATAAAATGGAAAGACTAAACATGACCTAGTTATTAAATACATATTAAAGAAATGTTTAATTTGCTGGTTTTTATGTTGTTGCTCTGGTTTTAGTTTAAAAATAGGTCTTACATAGATACCTACTGAAATATCTAGAATTGGCATTGTACCATGAGAAATTTGCTTTAAATTTTCCTGTCAGAAAGCAAATTTATTGAAAAAAGTAATGATGTTATCATTAAATTGCTGAAAACCCAGAATCTCAGACTCAGTAAAATGGGCAGACACCTAAGAAAGCTATGTTTTTGGAACTGCTGTCCAAATCACACCCCAGATCTTGCCCAGAGAGGACACTGCTATCATGGCCACTGGAGACCAGCATCTCCAGGTCTTCCTACAGCACAGCTGGTACTAATACCAGACTGACTAGACAAGCATGGGTTACACATCAATACTTAGGCTGCAAAGAAGTTTGATAAAGCCTCATATCTATATTGATTTGAAAAAAGACATGAAATTAACTCAGGAGGTTTTTAAATATTGTTGCTGTTTACTAGGCAACCAAAACTATACACATGTGTAACACTAATTTTTTGTAACTAACGTCTAAAAAGCACGTATCTTTTTCAATTGTAAGATTCAAGATCTTACAACCAGTAATGATTTAGGTTTATCAGTGCCAACTTTCTCAATAAAGGGAGCATAATTTTGACAAAAAGATGCATTATTAGTGGCTCCAATTATGCTTCACATTAGCTACTGTTTAGTGAGTGTCAGGAGTAAAGGGAGTAGAATAATGAAAATGATACTTTTCTAATTAATAACATACTCATGCTTTTCCAGCACTGTAAATATGCTCTCCCTCACTGGTAAGAAGAGCATTTGCTTCATAAACCTGGAGGCTAAACAGCAGACAAAAGATCTAAAGAGATGTGTAATATACCATGTGTATTCAGGTAAACACTAAATCAACTACTTGAGAACTGTATACTACATCAAATTCTGAAGGCTGCTGCTGCTGCTGCCGCTGCTGCTAAGTCGCTTCAGTTGTGTCCGACTCTGTGCAACCCCATAGATGGCAACCCACCAGGCTCCCCCGACCCTAGGATTCTCCAGGCAAGAACACTGGAGTGGGTTGCCATTTCCTTCTCCAATGCATGAAAGTGAAAAGTGAAAGTGAAGTTGTTCAGTCGTGTCCGACTCTTAGTGACCCCATGGACTGCAGCCTACCAGGCTCCTCGATCCATGGGATTTTCCAGGCAAGAGTACTGGAGTGGGGTGCCATTGCCTTCTCCGTCTGAAGGCTGACCTTCGGGTAAGAAGCTGGACATCTGGTTCCACCTTGCCCCCTACAGAACCTGAACACCTTAGGTAAGCAACATATACTTTCATCATAAGAGTTCATACAAAACATATGAGAGTTTCAGCTCTTGAAGGTCCTTAGAATATAACATTAAAAAAAATAATTAGAATAACTAAGAAATTCAAGTCCATAAAGGTTAAATAAATTACATGAAGATTTTACACTGTCAAGTGCTGAAGATACTGAGGAATATAACTCCCAATTTGTCAATTGCATACAACTGAACACTGGGCTCTTTTCCTGTGATAGAAGCCATGGAAGGAATTTAAAATTTTTCTTTCTCCTTTATTTAAACTGTGGCTTAAATAACATCTAGTGGTCACAGTACATAAGGTACACATTGTTCTGCTTAAGCTTACATAAGCAATGTTGTGTTCAAAGATAAGCATTTATATACTTCATGTGAGGGAAAAGGTGTTATAATGCAATGTATTGGTTATATAAAGTAGTAATTTGTCAAAGACAAAATATGTTTTTTTACTATTTCAAGAAAGGTAGTAACAAAGTATATGTGTTTGAAACATCAATTCACATAGTAATTAAAATCCAATGCTGCTGCTGCTAAGTCACCTCAGTCGTGCCCGACTCTGTGCGACCCCATAGATAGCAGCCCACAAGGCTCCCCCGTCCCTGGGATTCTCCAGGCAAGAATACTGGAGAGGGTTGCCATTTCCTTCTCCAACGCATGAACGTGAAAAGTGAAAGTGAAGTCGCTCAATCGTTTCTGACTCTTAGCAACCCCATGGACTGCAGCCCCAAAGGCTCCTCCATCCATGGGAGTTGCTGCTGCTGCTAAGTCGCGTCAGTCGTATCCGACTCTGTGCGACCCCATAGACCGCAGCCCACCAGGCTCCCCCGACCCTGGGATTCTCCAGGCAAGAACACTGGAGTGGGTTGCCATTTCCTTCTCCAATGCGTGAAAGTGAAAAGTGAAAGTGAAGTCGCCCAGTCGTGTCCGACTCCTAGCGACCCCATGGACAGCAGCACACTAGGCTCCTTCGTCCATGGGATTTTCCAGGCAAGAGTACTGGAGTGGGGTGCCATTGCCTTCTCAGATGGGAGTTAGAAATATGCAATTATTTTAGAATTTTTTAAAATAATAGCCAAATTATACTGAATTCTATAAAAGTCACTCTAATACTTTTAGTATGTGTTATATTGAATCTGAACTTATTTTAGCTTACTGAATCATGTAAGTTGTGGTTCACCTTTTAGTTTCTGATTTCTTTTTTTTTTTTCTATTAGTTTGTAAAAGGATTTTATATTTGCATTTAAATGGGAAGGAAATGTGATAAAGATTTCAATTAAAAGGCTGTCTGTTTGTGTTAATTCATTTTTAATAGGAACAGTAAATATTTTTCCGTTGATATAGCTCTTACTGCAAGATCAGTTCATTGTTCTTTTTTATCTAGTTATGTCAGATGCTGCTTAATAAAGAACATTATAATATCAGTCCCTGCTATTAAAGAGGCATTTCTCATTTCTTCATTGATTTCTGAAAAACCAAAGCAGATTTCTGAATAGTACTTGAGAAAACTGATAAGACAACAGGTCACTGCTCTAGTACAAAAGATTTTTAACACAGATATATGTATACAGAATACATTAGTATATGTATTCAAACAAGTATATACACAGACCTATACATATATGGAATATTTGGAACATATGGAATATTCCTATGCACATATGGAATAGATTTTCATTCTAAAGTCACTGATGCTAGCTTTGATGAGAAGGAAAACAATACTTATCTTGAAAGTTTGGCTAAGTCTTCAGAGTTTCATCTACTTTATTAGGATAGGCTATATTCTCTATAAAATGAATGACCATCCTTTAATTTCTGGTTGTATGTATTATCTGCTTTTAAACTAGAGGGAGGTTCTGTAATGATAATACCAATCTTGGTCTGATGCCCTATAAACTGTTTACTTCAGTTCTTTGAAATTTGGTCACTTATCTGTTGTTTAATTTTATGGGTTTTTGGTTGTTTGGTATGTCCTTAGATTCTAAATAAATTCAGTTAATTATGTGGGATCTACTTGAAATACTCTGTCTTAAGAAATAATCTATACATGTTTACCATGTTTCAAGATGTTTGTTTTGTTTGGAGTTACAATAACTTGCAATACATTACTTACCTAGTTTCTAAGAAAACAGCTTTCTCATTAATTTCAAAAATCTTAAAATTGCACGGATAGTACATTTTTGTTTTGTTTTGTTTGTTTTTTATTTTGGGGGGATGGGGTGAGGACAGAATACAGGCATTTAAATAAAGAATTGAAAAATTTTATTAGTATATTCTAGCTTCCTGCTAGCATAACATCACGTTAGTGAGTAAATGGATTAAGTTTCCTGTAATGCCAGCCAGGAGATATCTTGACAGTTGTGTTCTTCATTCTCAGGTGTCTAGTTAAGAAAAACACAGGGGTCCAATTCAACCTTTAAAAATGTTATCTTCAGACTAGAAAGATTACTGCTTTGAGATGCAATGGGATTTTCCACAGCAAACTTAGCAGAGGATTAAAGTTTTCATTACTCTCTGAATGAAAAATGGAGTGAACAAGTGGTGTAAACAGAGGGCATTTCTAGAGAAAATCTATAAATTATGATTTTTTCCTTTTGTTTCTACAAAAAAATTCATAAAGAAATAAGGCAGCAGTTGGATTAGAAAAATTCATATTATCTTGAGAAACTTCCTCACCCCCCCAAAAATATTTGGAGTAGTTCAAATGCTAAAATAATTTCTACTTTATTTCAACTTGTTTTCAGCTGTTTTATTGCATTTTTTTTCATTATCATTAGAATCTATTTTCCCCACAATATATCTGTATTTTTAGGCAGTCTCTAAATTGACTGCTTCACGGTTGATTGTTTTTCCAGCCATATTTAACCACTGATTACAGCTGAATTGATTAGACTGACGGTGGAATAATTCAAATCAGATAAGATGGCTGAGCTCACCAAACAAACCATGCCATGGTCCAGTAATTATGATCATATAACTACAGCCCAATCCACTTCAGTATGTTAGACATGTTGGGAACACAAACTCTAAGAGCTTCCTGTTATATAGTTTAAAGCTTTACTTTATTAGAACTTATTTTCTTAGATTTTTAAACTCTAATTTAGTTATCTGAATCATTAAATAGATTTCTGTGCAGAACTACTAAGCTTTACCAAATGTAAAGATAATTTGAAACTGAAAATGAATTAATCGAATTTATCATGAAGAGTTCAAACATCTTTGTTTAGTGTAGGTAAAAGTAGTGCTCAACTGAAGAATCTACAGTACTTTTCACAAATTCCATTTAATGTCTTACTAGTATTTCTGCAAAGCTAAAAGGTAGTATTTTCTGGAAATTTCCAAATTTAAGAAAACCTGAATCAATATGTTTTCCATCATTTCTGCCAGAACTTGAAAGTTCTGAAAGTTCAAGACTTGTTTACACACACACACACGCACAAACACATTATAAGAGCAAAAGTGTGTAGTTAACACTATTTAAAATGTATTCTAAATAATCCATATTACAAACAAATCTATGTTCACAATTTGTTGTGAAATTCATACAAAGTGTAGCTTTGTTTTTTTATGTAAGTTACATTTCTTGTCTTTCTGCAGGTATAAAAGGTCTATGACAACACATTTAACATCTACCACTTTAAAAATGATTATTTGAAGACACTTCAGATAAATAGCTAAGAAACCATCAAGCAAGTTTATTTGCTGGTGAAAGTCAGCAAGCTATTAAAATGAATCTATTAAATTAGTTATTTTGACAATAGGTAAAAATGAGAAATCGTTCATATAGTTCTACAGTTATTATCCAGAAAGCCATCCATTTACAATTTTTTCCTTATAATTTTATAATTATTTTAAAATGGCACCTTTTGATTAAAAAATCAATCATAACTTTTCAAATTGTATTAAGTCTACCTGGTTATATCCTAGCAATCATTAGTTACTGAGTATATAGCTGGGACATTTTTAAACTACTCAAAATCAAAAACATATTTACTCCTCTATCCTGATGTTTAAACCAGCAATAGCTCAATAAATCTACTGTTTGGGGATTCTGTTAGTTTTGTCAATAGTAAATATCATTATTATTATCATTATTATTTCTAAAATTAGCAATGCTATAGAATCATATATATATCATATAGAATTTTGAAGAAGAGATATTACTGCTATATGGGTCAATGATGATTGACTGGTGGAAAATTATAGATAGTTTTCAAGCTTACTTTAGTGAGAAAATTCCGCATTATTTTTTACATTATTAAACAAATAAAATATACTACTTATTATTTTTTCATCTTATTCACTGCTTTCCTAAAATTTAATGGCTTTTACGAAAAGAGGCAAATGGTATAGCAAATTTGGAGTATCTTTAGTACGTCAAGAGATTTTTTTTTCTTTTGGAACTTGTGTTTTCTCTTTACTATGAATTACTTCCTTGTTACATCTTAGATTGAGAGAAAAGTTTTTGTCTATATAACTGCTCTCTATCGAAGATGTATTTGAAATGACTTGTTTTTCAGAAACAATTCTTTTATTAATGGTTAAGAACTGGTATCTGTGAGGTTTTCTGAATTTTTACCTGTTAGCTTTTTTTAAGGCAGAGATTATTCATGTTAAGCACTGATTAATGGAAATTGTAAAGAATGAAAGAAAACTATCCCTTTGGTAGAATTTTTTGAAGTCTGAATGCTGACACATTAAAGAATAATTTTGTTAACTCATAGGAGACATAATGAACAGTGTCACTTTGATATAGTGAGACACTGACAAACTGTTAAAACTTGTAGCCTACGATGGAAAAAAATTAAAATATTGATAAAATTTAGTTCAAAAATTTAAAATATAAAATTTAATAATATACAGATACATACATATACACATATATAAGAAATTAAGTTGTCATTGAAACCAGCTGGAAGACTTACTGACTTAATTCTTGAACACTGCTCTATTTTGTAAAATTATTAGTATAAAAACATACTTTATTAGAGTTTTATAGATTTCAAATAATTTATGATTCAGACATTACTACAAATCTACAAGCTGATTTGGTCTCCAGTTTATACATGATGAAACTGAGTCTAGAAAGTTAACTGAACTTCGTACCAAAAGTTATGCCATGTAATTAGTAGTGAATTCAAACTCAGATTTTCAAATTCTAGGTCATTACTTTATCTAGAAATAATTAAGAATTATCTACAATCCATTGAATTTATGGTGTTTTATTTATATAAACTATATTTATGAATATACACATATAGGTATCTAAACGTAGAACTAAACCTCTATCAAATAATTATAATTCATATTAATGAATAAATTAGTAACAAACTAAAAGTCTAAAATGCAACAAGGGATATAAGGAGAATACAAAAATTGAAGTCAAAATAATTCAAGCCAGTATCCTTATCATGACTTTTTTTTTATATAGTGAAAATTTTCAAATTTATGCTAACACCCAGTACAACTCTCATCTTTAAGATTTCAGTGGGATTCTGGACTAAACTTTAAGTGACATTAGTCAGTCAAAGGTCATTTATATGACTGCAGCCATGAAATTAAAAGATGCTTACTCCTTGGAAGAAAAGTTATGACCAACCTAGATAGCATATTCAAAAGCAGAGACATTACTTTGCCAACAAAGGTCCATCTAGTCAAGGCTATGGTTTTTCCTGTGGTCATGTATGGATGTGAGAGTTGGACTGTGAAGAAGGCTGAGCGCCGAGGAATAGATGCTTTTGTTTTTGTTTTGTTTTTTAATTTTATTTTTTAACTTTACAATATTGTATTGGTTTTGCCATATATCAAAATGAATCCGCCACAGGTATACAGGTGTTCCCCATCCTGAACCGTCCTCCCTCCTCCCTCCTCATACTATCCCTCTGGGTCGTCCCAGTGCACCAGCCCCAAGCATCCAGTATTGTGCATCAAACCTGAACTGGTGACTTGTTTCATATATGATATTATACATGTTTCAATGCCATTCTCCCAAATCATTCCACCCTCTCCCTCTCCCACAGAGTCCAAAAGACTGTTCTATATATCAGTGTCTCTTTTGCTGTCTTGAACTGTGGTGTTGGAGAACACTCTTGAGAGTCCCTTGGACTGCAAGGAGATCCAACCAGTCCATTCTAAAGGAGATCAGCCCTGGGATTTCTTTGAAAGGAATGATGCTAAAGCTGAAACTCCAGTACTTTGGCCACCTCATGCAAAGAGTTGACTCATTGGAAAAGACTGTGATGCTGGGAGGGATTGGGGGCAGGAGGAGAAGGGGACGCAGAGGATGAGATGGCTGGATGGCATCACTGACTCAATGGATGTGAGTTTGAGTGAACTCTGGGAGATGGTGATGGACAGGGAGGCCTGGCGTGCTGCGATTCATGGGGTTGCAAAGAGTTGGACACAACTGAGCGACTGAACTGAACTGACTGAAACTATCTCCAAAGAGATTTTTCAAATTTTAGCTTTTATTAATATTTTCTTAAACTACAGATGTCTTTATTAATAGGAAAATGGGGAAGAATATACTCTTGCTGTTTTAAAAGTAGAGTTAAACATGTGTCTCTGGGACTGATTAGAAATTTCAAACAGAATCACAAGTCTCATTCTTTCATAGCAATTTCAATATTATAAATAAGTGTGAAAAAGTTATATTTAATGCTTATAAACACAAACCAATGCTAATGAGGATGTAGTCAGTTTAAATTGATTAGATTATATTTCAGGAATATTACATTCTTTAAAGCATAAGTTGCACTTCTTTGTTTCACTTTAAAAGCATTTGTATTTATTTTCATCAAATTCAAACACTGACGATACGAAATTCTGCTAAATATTCAGAAGATACAGATTTAAGGCAATCACTGACTTCAGTTTAGTAAGCAGTTTAACATTCATGCAGTTAGGAGGATTGAAGATGAAACTTCTTCAAAAGCTACTCAATTTATATCTGAAAGTGACAGCTAAAAATAGAGAAATAGGAAAAATAAATTGAAGACTACTATGCTGAGTTATTATACAATAAAAAATATAAGCATCTACTGAGGTTAACAGAAGCCAAAATGAGTTAAAATATGTCTTCTTTGTGTGAAAAAATGACTACACTTTATTTATTAAGATCTACATGTCATCATGGTTAATTGATACCACTTGCTTATAGAAATAATGGCCTTTTTGATATTTTATTGTAAAAATTATGAATCCAGTTCCTTGTAGCACATAATGTCTATGCTTTGCTTAGACTATATATAAAATAATGCTCTCATAAAATATAGAATTATAAATTAAATGATAAAATATCAAATATGATCAATTTTGTTAATAATGTTTTTAAAATTTATTCTTACATATGTATTACATATAGATTCATAAATGTATAAAATAATTATGATAATCATCTTGGATATTTTCTAGTTTTATACTCTTAAGGTTTCCATATTTTGAACATATACTATTCTAAGTTAAAAAAATAAGTCTGCATCTCTCCATTAATGTTTATTTAATATTAATTTAGTTATTAATGCATACATTGTTGTGCATGTGCTTAGTCATTCAGTCGTATCCAACTCTTTGTGATTCCATGGACTACAGCCTGCTGGATTCCTTTATTCATGGGATTCTCTCAGCAAGAATACTGGAGTGGGTAGCCATTTTCTCCAGGGGATCTTCCCAATCCAGGGATTGAACCTGAGTCTCCTGCATTGTAGACTGATTCTTTACTGTCTGAGCCACCAGGGAAGCTGACTTTTTATAAACAGTACAGAAAGAGAAGTAAAGTAAAGCATATTGAAATAGAATAATTAGAAATAAATGTAAATAATATTGTCATCCTGATCCCTATGAATCACCCTGCACACCTATTGGGATGACCACATACTCTAGAGACTCTGGAATAAAGTAAAGGCATGAGTTTCCTGATGTCAAAGTGTAACTCAAAGGGAATCTGTGTCAGGATCAAAGCATTCTACTCTAGGCATTAATAACCTAAAGGGATATCAGGGCCCTGAAAAGAAGAGGTAACTCTCCTTCAACCCTTAGAAAGTAAGCATTGTTGAATTGACGGTAAAGTGGATTCTCCAGTGTCGTATAGCCACTTCTCCTCATTCCAGTACTCAAATTCTATGGTCAACAATCTTCGCATTGGTAAGTTTATACCATAACACATTTTAATTGTTAGAATAAAAAATAACAACAACCACCTTCGGGTAAATGTACCACAAGAATAAGTATATTAAAAAAAGAATAACTATATAGAAAACAATGCTCTCCTAAAATACAGATTTATGAATTAAATGATAAAATATCAAAATATTGACCAATTTTGATAAGAAATGTTTTTTAATTTATTCTTACATGTGTATTATATAAACAGATTTATAAATGTATAAAAGAAATCTGATAATCATCTTGGAGATTTCTTAGTTTTATACTTCTAAAGATTTCCACAATGCACATAATGCACAATGATTCCCTTAATATAAGAACCATCAGTTAAAAAGTAAAAAGAAATCAATTATATATTTGCCTTATTGGGCTAAAGAACATTTTCACTATTAGGTTAGATTCATGTCAAAGTCACAGCCAAAGCTGAAGTCGCTACTTGTTAGGGCACACTTAGGTTAAATTCCTAATTAAAACAAACACAATAAGATCATAAAGTCATCTCAGATTTCCATTGAGTAGCTCAGTGCATATTTTATGTGTGTGTCCTAATCAGTATTTTTGAAATTTAATACATATGATCCTGATTTGTTATTGTGATTCTCTAACAAGATCCCAGATGACATAAATGTTGTTGGACAATGAATCACAGTTTAAGTAAGAGTCCAAAGCAATGTTTACTGGCAGCTGTGGTATCTGTTCAATAGGGTGACTACATAGATAGACAGGTGTACAAACTATGGCATTTATCACCCAGTAAAGGGAAAAGTGGTAGAATTTACATACGGATTAACGTCTCATCATAAAATTAAAAAACTGATGGAGTGTGAATCCCTGTCTCAATGAAATCTTCTTCGAAATTGATCAAATTAGTATCTATAGTAGGGATCAAGAGAAATTAGATGATTTAATAGCACCCATGTAGTGTCAATATATAACACGGCTATGACTTATTTTTTTGTTGTTTGGCTAATCTGAATCATCAGAATAAAATGATAAGTTAGGCCTTCTTTTTTAAAACAGTGACTACATAAGTTATCTAGGAAAAGAAGGAACTTTAGGCAACTTATAGATTTTTAGCTTCTCTATCACTAGCCTATAAACTCATCAAAAATTTTTAAATGGATTTTATTTAATCATTTTACTTTACTAATTGTGTATATTGCTTAGTTTTAATTTCATTTTGAAATATATGACAATGTTTATAGCTATCAGACATGGATATCTATTTATAATTAGAACAATATTTGGAAATCAGGAATCATTTATTAACAATTGGGATTACCAGATCACCTTACCTGCCTCCTGTGAAACCTATATGCAGGTCAAGAAGCAACAGTTAGAACAGAACATGGAACAACAGACTGTTTCAAAATTGGGAAAGGGGTGCATCAAGGCTGTATATTGTCACCCTGTTTATTTAACTTGGGCTTCCCTGGTAGCTCAGTTGGTAAACAATCTGCCTGCAATGCAAGAGACTCTGGTTCAATTTCTGGGTTGGGAAGATCTGCTGGAAAAGGGATAGGCTACCCTCTCCAGTATTCTGGCCTGGAGAATTCCATGGACTATATAGTCCATGCTTTCTTAAAGAGTTGGACACGACTGAGTGACTTTCACTTCACTCACTTATTTAATCTATATGCAGAGGACATCATACCAAATCCTGGGCTGGTGAAACACAAGTTGGAATCAATATTACCAGGAGAAATATCAATAACCTCAGATATGCGGATGACACCACCCTTATGGCAGAAAGTGAAGAGGAACTAGATCCACTGATGAAGGTGAAAGAGGAAAGTGAAAACTTTGGCTTAAAACTCAACATCCAAAAAACTAAGATCATGGCATCCAAGTCCCATTACTTCATGGCAAATAGATGGGAAAACAATGGAAACAGTGACAGACTTTATTTTCTTGGGCTCCAAAATCACTGTGGATAGTGATTGCAGCCATGATGTTAAAACACACTTGCTCCTTGGAAGAAAAGCCATGACCAACCTAGACCGTGTATTAAAAACAGAGACATTATTTTGCTGACAAAGTTCCATATAGTCAAAGCTATAGTTTTTCCAGTAGATGTGTATGGATGTGAGAGTTGGACCATAAAGAAAGATGTGTGCTGAAGAATTGATGCTTTTGAACTGTGGTGTTGGGGAAACCTCTTGAGGATCCCTTGAACTGCAAGGAGATCAAACCAGTGAATCCTAAAGGAAATCAATCCTGAATATTCATTGGAAGGACAGATGCTGAAGCTAAAGTTCCAATACCTTGGCCACCTGATGAGAAGATCCAAGTCATTAGAAAAGACTGATGCTGGGAAAGATAGAAGACAGGAAGAGAAAGGGAAAACAGAGGACAAGATGTTTGGATGGCATTATCCACTCAATGGATATGAGTATGAGAAAGTTCCAGGAGATGGTAAAGGACAGGGAAGCCTGGTGTGCTGCAGTCCAAAGAGTCGAATATGACTGAGGAACTAAACCACAATAAGACAGGTTAACGGTACATTGGCACAATCCAGCCTGCAGTCTGAAACCTGATTTTTAGTAAAAGATTTGCTGCGATACAGCCATGCGCATTTGAATACATCTTGTCTATGACTGCTTTCCCACAATGGCAGAGCTGAATCATTACAACAGAGACAATCCAAACTTCAAAACCTAAAATATTTACCTATCTGGCCCTTTACAAAAAAGTTTTGCTTACCTCCACTCCAAATTCGTAAAGAACATTATCAAATAATAATATATACTTCTCTATGAACTACTTTAAAATACTCCCTTTGTATCCTAAGCAATCCTAGAGATAATATGTGTAATTACAACATTTATTCAGTGTGAGGTCCTGGTATAAATCCCTATGTAAATCTGTGGTCCCTGAGTATTATATCCTGTTTTTATGTATTTTTTTTTGTTCAGATTATATTTTTTCTTTTTCTCTTATGAGTTTTCTGAAAAGAAAACTAACAGTTTCAACTATTTGTCACATTAAACAAAAGGTAAAGCATTTTAAGTACAAAAGAACATGATTCAATGGGACCACTTTAAGTGTCACCCAGGAGAAAATGTATTTTATGGTAATATTCACAGTATGTTATTGTTTCATTTGAAAGAATAAATCCATTGGTTGTAGTTTCAAATGCAACTTGTTGGTTGAAACTGTGGTGCTGAAATAACAGAACATAAAGTCCTTGTCTCCAAGAGTTGCTTTGTTTTGGTGTGGGGTGAGATTTGTGCCAAACTAGAAGGCCTACAGTAGAAAACAAATCCATAATGTCTAGAAACTAAGATCTAGCCTAATAGGAACCCCTTCAGCAGTCACACACTAACATTGGCACTTAGCATACATCAGGCATCAAGTGGAATAAGTTTATATAATAGCTATTATAGCTGTATTATTTCCTCATGTCTTCAATTTCCTTATGTGTAAAAAGATAAGTCCAAACTAGGGCAGTTATTGGTAGCCCTGTCTATATATTAGAATTTTCTATAAAGTCTTAAAATAACAAATGTGCTTTGGACTTACTTGAAACTAACTAAATTAAAAGCAAAAAAAAAAAAGGTTTGGGCAGGTTTAATGTGAGCTAGGGCTTATAATTATCAGTCTAAATTATAGATGATGTCCAATTTTTCAGAGCTGACACCAAATGTGTAGCACTGCTTTTCTGATTTCTACCTGAAAGGCTGAGTAAACAATGACAGTAGTTAACCACTAAGAAAAGTCTAAGAGCATGCCAACTATCTTTTGCTTTTGGTTTTAATATAAATAGACAAGAGAGTAGTGTACATATTATGGTTATATCAAATAGAACATTAAGGAAGAAGTTACATGGGCAATTTCACAGACATGTTTTTGCAGCAAAATGAGTGTGAATGGGTATTTTTTGTTTTGCTAGTTTTTACTCAACGGTTAAACTAATTTTTATTTTTGAAAAATCCATTAAATTTCTCTTGCAAAAGCTACTAACACCAGATCTGAATTTCGCCATGTCAAGAGTTGTTAAATCTGAACAGCAGCTACTATTTTTTAGAAGGGACACAAACTGTCCAAAACAGTTTCCATCATTTGTTTTCTACCCTCATGACACTGCAATGGAGTGTCAGTTGCCATCTATTGTTGTCCTCATTCTGATGCTCTTCTTATATTAGGGGCTTCCCTGGTGGCTCAGAGGTAAAGCATCTGCCTGCAATGCAGGAGACCCCGGTTCGATTCCTGGGTCGGGAAGATCCCCTGGAGAAGGAAACAGCAATCCACTCCAGCACTTTTGCCTGGAAAATCCCATGGACGGAGGAGCATCATGACACTGCAGTGGAGTGTCAGTTGCCATCTATTGTTGTTCTCATTCTGATGCTCTTCTTATATTAGGTTGATACAAAAGCACTGGGGCTTCCTTGGTGGCTCAGACAGTAAAGCATCTGCCTGGATTTCCGGAGACCCAGTTTCGATACCTGGGTCAGGAAGATCCCCTGGAGAACGGAATGGCTACCCACACCAATATTCTTTGCCTGGAGAATTCCATGAATAGAGAAACTAGTGGGCTACAGTCCATGGGATTGCAAAGTCACACACAACTGAGCAACTAACACTTTCACACTCTCACAAAAGTAACTGCAGCTTTCAACCATGAATCTTAAATCACTATAACTAGGCTCAAACACAGCTTTATTAATCAAAATAGGAACCATTACTATCAACACATTTTTGCCAACAAGAAATAAGTTGGTTTATCCTTGTAGCGCAAAAATCCATGCTTTGGAATTCGACAAACTCATGGAAAGAACTTTTTGCCTCCGGCTTGTTGTGAAAGCATTTTCCCTGTAAAAAGTTGCAGAGATGCTTGAAGAAATGGTAGTTGGTTGGCAAAAGGCCTGGTGAATATGGCAGATGAGGCAAAACTTGGTAGCCCAATTCATTCAACTTGAAGCATAGCTTGTGTGACATGCAGTCGGGCATTGTCATGGAGAAGAATTAGGCCCTTTCTGTTGACCAATGCCAGCTACAGGCATTGCAGCTTTCTGTGCATCTCTTCTACTTGCTGAGCATACTTCTCAGATGTAATGACTGCACCAGGATTCAGACAGTTGTAGTGGATCAGACCAGCAAACAGTGACCATGACCTTTTTTTAGTGCAAGTTTGGCTTTGGGATGTGCTTTGGAGCTTATTCTCGATCCAATCACTGAGCTGGTCATCCTAGGTTGCTGTATAAAAAATACTTTTCATCTCATGTCACAATCTGATTGAGAAATTGTTCACTGTTGTTGCATAGAATAAGAGAAGACAACACTTCAAAAGGATGATTTTATTTATTTATTTTTTATTTTTGGTAAGCTCATGAGGCACCCACTTGTCAAGATTTTTCATCTTTTTGATTTGCTTCAAATGAAGAATGACCATAGAATGTTTTATTCTGAGTTCTTCGACAACTTCTCATGTAGTTGTAAGAGGATTAGCTTCAATGATGGCTCTCAATTGGTCATTGTCACCTTCCAATAGCCAGCCACTATGCTCTTCATCTTCAAGGCTCCCGCCTTCTTTGCAAAACTTCTTGAACCACTACTATTCCTTCATTAGCACTTCTTCGGACAAATGTGTTGTTGATGTTGCTAGTTGTCTCTGCTGTTTAATGACCCATTTTGAACTTGAATTTAAAAACTGCTCAAATTTGCCTTTTGTCTAACAGTATTTCTATAGCTTAAAATAAATATAAAGAGCAAGTAATAAGTCATTTGCAAAAACACATAAAGAAATGTATATTAAAATGATGTATAACATAACCACATTTATTTAAGAATGTATTCCAATATTAAATGGTAAAGTTCAACACTGTAAAACCACAATTAGTTTTGCATTCAACCTAATAGTTTAGAAATAGCATCTGTACCTATGTCTCTGTCAAAAGAGGAAAAAGAACAGACCCATAGACTGCAGATTTTGACAAAATGTGAATAAACATATTTATTTCTGACCTATCTTACCCTTGTACATTACTTATTAGTCTATGATAGGCATTTGAATTTGTAACCAGGACCAGGGTGAAAAATGTATCCTTGTTCTTTATCTCTTGTTGAGATATTTTCTAATATTTCTTCCCTCTGAGATTAAGTGTTTCCTATTAACAAATTCAGAGACATGATGACCAACAAATATTTAAGCTGGCAAACTCCAAGCTTTCTAAAGACTATGTGTATGCATGCATGTATGCATGCACTTGTTTAAGTGTTGAATATTTGAAACAAACCTTAGAAATCACTATGTCTTTACTCAGGCATCTTATTCAGTACTAAAAATTAGGTACTAATGTGTCACCCTTTAAATGATGTGGAAAATGAGGGTCCAAAGACAAGTAATTAGTTCAACTTCACAGTTCACGAAGTTATGAACTTGGGTCACTTAGTGTAGTACTGTGGGCCATGCTATTCACATCCTCTTAAA
The DNA here is from genome assembly GCF_029378745.1 of Bos indicus. Classification (NCBI taxonomy): domain Eukaryota; kingdom Metazoa; phylum Chordata; class Mammalia; order Artiodactyla; family Bovidae; genus Bos; species Bos indicus. The sequence continues at coordinate 55,938,022 of NC_091768.1, read as the reverse complement.
TTCTGCTGCCTCAATAATTTAAGAAATTGTTTCACCAAGTTTAAACAGATAGAATAGTCTCAAAATTGATGTGCTACTGTTTGGCATCAGTATGTTTAAGTCCTCTTTACTCTAAATATCCATGTGTTCACTATTATCTAGGTCAGTAGTTTCCTGGTTACCTTAAGAAAGCCAGGATCACTTTAGAAGTCTTGGGACTCATAGTCTGCCTTTGAACCTCAATGATACTTTTCCCCTTCTTTTGAAATATTTAGCATGTGGTATTATATTATTTTCATAATTACTTTGTCTCCTTTCACACAATTTTATGAGTTCCTTGAGGCCATACTTTTATTATTTTTATGTCTGCTATGCCTTTCACGGTGTCTTAAAAAGTACTGAATTTAATTGAATGCTGAATTTGCTTAATAGTAGTAGTTGGTATGTGAGCTCTTCTAAAGTCTACTGAACAGTGTGAAACATTGAAAGCTCACATATGAGATGGTGGTGAGAAGACTTTCATTTATAAACTACAGACATCAAGGACCCCACGCTTGTTTTGTTTCAGTTACTGTACATTTTTCCTAATCAGAAATGAGATTGTCTGAATTTTTCCAGGTACTATGGCCTGACTGGCTTTGATGGAACTGTAAATTTTCCAAGAATAAGCACCTAAAATTTGAGTTCGGTAACAGAATGAGAAGAAATGTCTAGTTATTGACATAGTTTCCAGTGGAGCACATCATGTTTACTTTATATGCAGGCAATAAGCAATGGTGAATTTTAAAATTCAGTAATATCTCATTCTTTCATAGTTTATAGAATATACTTCTCAGCCTGCTATATTATGAAGTCTTTATCTGTTAGCATATTAGTTGTCTTTAGTCTTCAAATTGCAAGAAAACAAATGAGTTTCTAGTTTAAGTCTTAAACTCTATTCATAATACCAAAAGATCTGGGTCATTTATCTCCACATGAGGGATTTACCTTGCCCTGCAGTTATAGCATCTAAATGCTTCTCAAAAGATCTTTTGCAAGAATAAAGTAAAACAATTATTTGATGGAGGTAAGGGTAGGAGAAGACACTATTTGATTATCGTTCCATCTCTAGGTCATAATCAGACTTTGAATTTTGGCTGCAGAATGTGTAACACAGCATGGCTCTGTGCTATGATCTCTAGCAAATTTCTAAACACTTGTAATCTGTTCATGAGAATCTTTTCCTGAGGCACAGAATTAAGAGTACCTCATAAAGGGAAATGGTTGCAAGGTGGTGTCACTCTTATTTCACTCACTTCTAAACATTTGGTATTGTAGCCTATAGGAGTCTACCTTCTAGAGAGCATGCTTTCAGGGTTTGCTTTTGTAATCTCACTTTAGATCCCTCAGGCTCTCTGCGTGTTGGCAATCCCCTGTAAGATGGTATCAGCGGGGGACAAAATGAAGTAAAGAGGATTGTATCTGACAGAGCTCCTTAAATAAGTTGTTCAATTGACAGGAGAGGTAGGAAGCCTTCCCAGAGTGATTAATTCGAATGATCTAAACTAGGTGATGTGGACTTTTAAAAGATTCTTGTTTCTTTTAATTTCCTGAAAAATAGTCAAAAATGAATTCTGAAGAAAGAAGTATTTTGTAAAAGTTTACATATGTGAAGTTGTGTTCACTTGACTTCAAACTTAGGAATAATTTTTCTTAAAGGCACTTGTTTTCAAAATTAAAGTCCATGGAAAACACCCAGTGTGCCTGTTTTATCACACTGATTTCCTGCATCCAACTGTAGGGATTCTGATTCTGTAGTTTCTGGTCTCGAGTCTATGAAATTGGGTTTTTAACAAAACCTTCAAGTATTCAAGATACTTGGAGTTAAGAAATTTAAAAAGTAAATTTCAAGGATGGAAATGTGGTCTCTAATTGAGACTTTAACCTATTTACTTTTACATATAAACTTCTAGTCAGAGATTCAGATCAGATATTACTTTAGCTAGAGAACCAGAATAATGTCTGTGAATGTTCTTAGTGAAAACTAGAGATCCTTGGTTGGAAGCTACTTTGGAAAGTCACCTTCAAATAGTTAAAGGAAAACTGTATCAAAGTATTCGCTGTGTCTCTCTATTCATACATTATTGGTTCCATACATTATTTTCAAGCAAGTATAAACTTTTTCTTACTTCCTGTAAAAAACTTATCTGTTAAAGTGATCTCTCAACCACACTCTAGGAGGCATGTAAACTTATCTACAATTTTTAAAACACCTAAATCATCCTTAGATTCAGGGGTTAGTGTTAAATCATATATGTACATACATACATGTATATATATATATATATATATATATATATATATACATATACACACACACACACATATGCTCAAAACTAATGATATCCCTTTGAGAAAACTTAACATTTCTAAATATCCAGTAATTATAAATCTAGTTCCAGTGCTGAATGGTCTGAAGAGAGTAATGTATGCTCATATAATTTTAAAACAAAAATTCAATGATTTGGGACAAAAATTTAATGTTTTAAATATTCAGATTAGCTTTTTTTTCTTGTAAATTCTAGAATTAAAGTTAAAACATGTAAGATAAGGAGAGGCTGAACTGTCAAATAATTTAATTGCTGTGATGACCTTTTAAACGTGTCCACTTGGCTAGGCTAGAGTGCCTCTTTATTCAAATACATATTACTTAGAAATTCCTGAAAAGGGATTATTTTCCATCATATAACTAAAGAAATACTTTTACTATATATATTCCAGATACCTGATAAGCATCCTTATAAGATAAGCCATATTTTTTCCTGTTAAGGTCCTCCTGATTTTGTGTGTATAGATAGATAGATAGATAGATGATAGACAGATAGATATAGATATAGATGTATTTGAGCATAAAGTCCCCATGTTCAATACAGAGCAAGCATTAACATATGACAAAAGAAAGTTTAAATAGACATACAGAGACAGTATCAATGTAGTCAGGGGTAGAAAGCTGTTAGTCACTGAAGTCCAAAATTTTTAAAGTAATGTTAAAAAAAAAAACAACTTGGAAATGACATATAGAGTAGGATTTAGAAGGCATTCATTATTAAAATAAAGTTCAAGGTATAATACTTTAATATATATATACACACACACACACACACAGGGGTATAATTGCTACACAATGTGCATATTAGAGAAAGGAGGGATTTTGCCAATGAGAAATGGTATTATACCCTATTTTGAAACTTAAAACTCTACTTTCTAGTAACATCTAAAATGGCCTCATAAACATTTAACACTTACATGCCCATCAAAGTACAGAGATCCCAAAAGAAACCACAAATAATGTTTTCCAACTACAATGTGGCAAACAAAATATTTTTATTACCAGAACAATACTTGCAAATAAAAGTGTTACTGCAATACAAGCTCAACAAAAGGACCTTAATTTGCTGGCAGCTATATTGCTAGACAATAAAATTCCTTTTGTTTATTTACTAGCAGAACAACGTGGCATTTACTTGGTAGCTAACACCTTTAGCTGCACCAGAATAAATGCTTCATGACAAGCCAAAAACAGGTCAAATGCTTATAGTTCCATAAAAGTAAGGAAGTGTGTGTAAACACAGACATACACACAATATACACACAAACACACATACTCTCACACACAAACAGCAATAAAACACAGTATAGGGCTGTGTATAAAGGATAAAAGAAACAAGGAGCCATCCTGAAAGAGCACCCGATAGTCAAATGGAATGATGATGGATAAAGGCAACACAGTAAATAATATAAGTATAAGCTTATAACACAGAGAGTCAAATAAGTATCCATGAGTGCATATTGATATAAATAATACTTTAATAAACAAATGATGATGAATTCTCTTACAGAAGAATTCCAAATGATAAGTGTACAAGGGATAAAGAAAATAGAAAATGTCATTAGAATAGCACAGCAATGACTGTTATAGACAAGATTAATAGGGTAAAGTTTAAGGTGTGTATGGGTAAGGGACAAAAGAAACTTTACAGGAAGAATCTTGACAGACACTCTCTTACCCAAATGATCAAAGGCAACACTGTCAATAAATGATGTTAACGCCATGCATCCTGTGGTATGAAATAAGGAAAAGAGCACTGTGTCTTTGTGAACATTTTCCTGCAAATTCATAATCCCAGTTTAAGCATGTGAAAACATCAGACAAATTCCAGCTGAAGGAGATTCTACAACCTGATTAGTACCCTTCAAAAGCGTCAAAACCATGAAAACAGAGACTCAGGAACTATCAGAAATTGGAAGAGAATAAGGAAGCATGATAATTAAAAGAAATGTGGTATCTTGATTTAGAATGAGGACCATAAAAAATACATTAGTAGAAAACTTTGTGAAATCCAAATAAAGTTTACATTTTAGTTAATTATGTTTACCAATATAATATTTTATTTTGAAGAACATGGTATGGTTATACTAGATGTTAACACTGGGGGTGAGGGGAAGGAAAATGGCCAAGGTGGGACAAGTAGGACCATGAGATTTAGTCTAATGGTTGAGAGATTTGCTCTACAAATATTAGTTATGCCAAGTCTATCTTTGTTCCTAGTGATGGCTTTTGTCAATTTTATCAGTGTTTAAAATGTTGATGCACACTTAACATCTTCTACATTTCCACATTAGATAATTCCATACTAAAAGAAGATTAAAACAACTCTAATAAGGACAATGGAATTGTGAGAAATAGGCACCAAACACCAAGAGAGTAAACTTGTTTTTGTATCCATCTTCCATTTATCAATGTAAGAAGCCAAGGACTGTTAAAGAACTTTCTACATGCAGCAGAACTTGCCTAAAGAGATATCAAAATCAGGTGTTTTAACTCACTAAAACTAATTCTAACCAGCTAAAACTGAAAAACACCTGTGAATTTGGAGTGACTCACATCTTAAACCAATCATGACCATAAGCCTTGAATAACATTGATATGCCAGATTGACTGGAAATGAAGATTCTTTCCTAATGACAATGGAGCTTGTCTTAACCAGTTACACATGGATATACATTTGCTCTGCCTTATTTATGGTTCAGTTCAGTTGCTCAGTCATATCCGACTCTTTGCGACCCCATGAATCGCAGCACGCCAGGCCTCCCTGTCCATCACCAACTCACGGAGTTAACCAGACTCACATCCATTGAGTCAATGATGCCATCCAGCCATCTCATCCTCTGTTGTCCCCTTCTCCTCCTGCCCCCAATCCCTCCCAGCATCAGAGTCTTTTCCAATGAGTCAACTCTTCCATGAGGTGGCCAAAGTACTGGAGTTTCAGCTTGAGCATCATTCCTTCCAAAGAAATGCCAGGGCTGATCTCCTTCAGAATGGACTGATTGGATCTCCTTGCAGTCCAAGGGACTCTGGATCTCCTTGCAGTCCAAGGGACTCTCAAGAGTCTTCTCCAACACCACAGTTCAAAAGCATCAATTCTTCGGCACTCAGCTTTCTTCACAGTCCAACTCTCACATCCATACATGACCACTGGAAAAACTATAGCCTTGACTAGATGGACCTTTGTTGGCAAAGTAATGTCTCTGCTTTTCAATGTGCTATCTAGGTTGGTCATAACTTTCCTTCCAAGGAGTAAGCATCTTTTCATTTCATGGATGCTTACATATTATTCACAATGAACTTTGCCTTTTAAATACATGAAACCACTCTATGAATTTTTTTACTAATGTGTCCTCTTGTCTAGGAAACAAAAATTAAGAGCATGCTTTGTTGGTCATAGTGATATGTTATGATCACTTTTCTTTAGCTATAAAGATTGTGGATAATGTATGAAGTGAAAATGTTAGTCAATTACTCATGTCCAACTCCTTTGTGAACCATGAACTATAGGTTGTCAGGCTCCTCTGTCCATGGAATTTTCCAGCAAGAATACTGGAGCAGGTTACATTCCCTTCTCCATGGATCTTCCTGACCTGGAACCCAGGTCTCCTGCAATGGAGACAGATTGTCTGAGCCACCAGGAAAGCCCTGGATAATGTATGTGCACAGCTACTCAGTTTTGTTTGACTCTTTGCAACCCCATGGACTGTAGGCCACCAGGTTATAAATATATCCCAGATAATAGCATAGAAAACACTGATTTCAGAATTCAGGTGACTGTTTTTCCTTTCACCAATCTGCCATTTCCCTTTGAATAATATTTCTAGGATTCTTCTCTAAAATTGGTATTTTAAAAGAAACCATTACTTTTGCCTGTTTCTTAATAGTCTCAATAAATAATTAAAATTTGATACATTTTTACTCCTTGCAGCCAAAGTGAAAACAATGCCCTGTTGTGGATGTGACGGATGATGGAAGTAAAGTCCAATGCTGTAATGAACCATATTGCATAGGAACCTGGAATGTTAGGTCCATGAATGAAGATAAATTGGAAGTGGTCAAACAGGAGATGGCAAGAGTGATTATTGACATTTTAGGAACCAGTGAACTATAATGGACTGGAAAGGGTGAAGTTAACTCAGTTGACCATTGTATCTATGACTGTGTGCAAGAATCCCTTAGAAGAAATGGAGTAGCCATCATAGTCAACAAAAGAGTCTGAGATGCAGTACTTGGGTGCAATCTTAAAAACAGCAGAATGATATCTGTTCAATTCCAAGTTAAACCATTCAACATACAGTATCTAAGTCTATGGTCCAACCAGAAAAGCTGAAGAAGCTGAAGTTAAATGGTTCTATGAGACCTACAGGACCTTCTAGAACTAACACTCAAAAAAGATGTCCTTTTCATTATAAGGGACTGGAATGCAAAAGTAGGAAATCAAGACATACCTGGAGTAACAGGCAAATTTGGCTTTGGAGTACAAATTGAAGCAGGGCAAAGGCTAAAAGATTTTTGTCAAGAGAACACATTAGTCATACCAAACACCTTCTTCCAACAAAACAAGAGAAGACTCTACACAAGGACATCACCAGATGATCAATACCGAAATCAGATTGATTATATTCTTTGCAGTCAACGATGGAAAAGGTCTATACAGTCAGCAAAAATGAGACCAGGAGGTGACTGGCTCAGATCATGAACTCCTTATTGCCAAATTCAGACTTGAATTGAAGAAAGTAGGAAAAACCACTAAACCATTCAGGTGTGACATAAATCAAATACCTTATGATTTAATACATATTTGCATACAGTGGAAGTGACAAACAGATTCAAGGGATTAGATATAATAGAGAAAGTGCCTGAAGAACTAAGGATGGAGGTTTGTGACATTGTACAGGAGGCAGGGATCAAGAAAATCCCCATGGAAAAGAAATGCAAAAAGGCAAAATGGTTGTTGAGGAGGCCTTACAAATATCTGTGAAAAGAAGAGAAGCTAAAGGCAAAGGAGAAAAGGAAATACATACCCATCTGAATGCAGAGTTCTAAAGAATAGCAAGGAGAGATAAGAACGCCTTCCTCAGTGATTAATGCAAAGAAATAGAGGAAAACAACAGAATGGGAAAGACTAGAGCTCTCTTCAAGAAAAGTAGAGATCCCAAGGGAACATTTCATGCAAAGATGGGCACAACAAAGGAAAGAAATGGTAGGGACCTAACAGAAGTAGAAGATATTAAGAAGAGGTGGCAAGATACATAGAAGAACTATACAAAAAAGATCTTCACAAACCAGATGACCATGATTGTGTGATCACTCATCTAGAGCCAGACATCTTGGAATGTGTAGTGAAGTGGGCCTTCAGTTCATTCAGTTGCTCAGTCATGTCCGACTCTTTGTGACCCCATGAATCGCAGCACGCCAGGCCTCCCTGTCCATCACCAACTCCCGGAGTTCACTCAGACTCACATCCATTGAGTCAGTGATGCCATCCAGCCATCTCATCATCTGTCATCCCCTTCTCCTCCTGTCCCCAACCCCTCCCAGCATCAGAGTCTTTTCCAATGAGTCAACTCTTCATATGAGGTGGCCAAAGTACTGGAGTTTCAGCTTTAGCATCATTCCTTCCAAAGAAATCCCAGGGCTGATCTCCTTCAGAATGGACTGGTTGGATCTCCTTGCAGTCCAAGGGATTCTCAAGAGTCTTCTCCAACACCACAGTTCAAAAGAAGTGGGCCTTAGGAAGCATCACTATGAACAAAACTAGTGGAGATGATGGAATTCCAGTTGAGCAATTTCAAATCCTAAAAGATGATACTGTCAGAGTGCTGCACTCAATATGCGAACAAATTTGGAAAACTCAGCAGTGGCCACAAGACTGGAAAAGTTCAGTTTTCATTCCAAACCCAAAGAAAGGCAATGCCAAAGAATGTTCAAACTACCACACAATTGCTCTCATCTCACACGCTAGTAAAGAAATGCTCAAAATTCTCCAAGACAGGCTTCAGCAATACATGAAATGTGAATTTCCAGATGTTCAAGCTGGTTTTAGAAACAGCAGAGGAACAAGAGATCAAATTGCCAACATCTGCTGGATCATTGAAAAAGCAAGAGAGTTCCAGAAAACATCTACTTCTGCTTTAGTGAGTATGCCAATGCCTTTGACTGTGTAGATCACAACAAACTGGAAGAGTTCTTCAAGAGATGGGAATACCAGACCACCTTACCTGCCTCCTGAGAAATCTTTAATGCAGGTCAAGAAGCAACAGCTATAACAGGACATGGGACAACAGACTGGTTCCAAATCAGGAAAGGAGTACGTCAAGGCTGTATACTGTCACCCTGCTTATTTAACTTACATGCAGAGTACATTATGTGAAATGCTGGGGTGGAGGAAGCAGAAGCTGAAATCAGTGTTGTCAGAAGAAATATCAATAACCTCAAATATGCAGATGACAACCCTTATTGCAGAAAATGAAGAAGACCTAAAGAGCCTCTTGATGAAAGTGAAAGAGGAGAGTGAAAAAGTTGGCTTAAAACTCGACTTTCAGAAAACTAAGATCATGGCATCTGGTCCCATCACTTCATGGCAAATAGATGGGGAAATGATGGAAATAGTGACAGACTTTATTTTTTTGGGGGGCGGGGGGGAATGGCTCCAAAATCACTGCAGATGGTGACTCTAGCCATGAAATTAAAAGATGCTTGCTTCTTGTAAGAAAAGTTATGACCAGCATAGACAGCATATTAAAAAGCATAGACATTACTTCACCAACAAAAGTCCATCTCGTCAAAGCTATGGTTTTTCCAGTAGTCATGTATGGATGTGAGAGTTGGACTATAAAGAAAGCAGAGTTCCAAAGAATTGATGCTTTTGAACTGTGGTGTTGGATAAGATTCCTTAGAGTCCCTTGGATTGCAAGGAGATCAAACCAGTCAGTTGTAAATGAAGTCTGTGGTGAATGTTCTTTGGAAGGACTGATGCTGAAGCTGAAACTCCCAAACTATGGCCACCTGATGTGAAGACCTGACTCATTGGAAAAGACCTTGATGCTGGGAAAGATTGAAGGCAGGAGGAAAAGTGTTCAACAGAGATAAGATGGTTGAATGGCATCACCAAATCAATGGACATGAGTTTGTTCAAGCTCCGCAAGTTGGTGATGGACAGGGAGGCCTTCTGTGCTGCAATCTATGGGGTAGCAAAGAGTCAGACACGACTGAGCGACTGAACTGAACTGATCAGCTTCATGACTGGTTGACAGTTTATAGTGAAGTCCTTACAATTTAGATAATCTGTCCTCTTCTTTCATATAGTTCTGCATTCACTTTCAAATTTATATATACTAAGATATATTATATATACTAAACTGGAATAAAGATTCCCAGGAGAAATATCAATAATCTTAGATATGCAGATGATAGTACCTACTGTATAGCCAGAAAGCAAAGAGGAACTGAAGAACCTCCTGATAAAGGTAAGAGAGAGTTAAAAAACTGACTTAGAATGCAACATTCAAAAAACTAAAGTTATGGCATCTGATCCCATCACTTCATGGCAAATAAATGGGGAAACAAAGGAAACAGTGATAAATATTTCTTTCTTGGGCTCCAAAATCACTGTGGACAGTGACTACAGCCATGAAATTAAAAGACATATGCTCCTTGAAAGAAAAGATATGAAAAACCTAGAACAGCTTATTAAAAAGTGGACACATCACTTTGTCAACAAAGGTCCATACAGTCGAAGGTAAGGTTTTTCCAGTAGTCATGTATGTATGTGAGTGTTGGACTGTAAAGAAGGCTGAGGGCTAATTGTGTTGCTGGATTAAACTCTTGAGAGTCCCCCAGACTGCAAGGAGCCTAAACTAGTCACCCTAAAGGAAATCCACCCGGAATATTCATTGAAAGGACTGATGCTGAAGCTTCAAAATTTGGCCACGTGATGCAAAGAGACGACTCATTAGAAAAGACCAAGATGCTGGGAAATATTGAGGACAGGAAGAGAAGGGTGTGAGAATGAGATAGCTGGATGGTATCACCAACTCAATGGACATGTGTCTGAGCACACTCCATGAGATAGTGAAGGATGGGGAAGCCTCACATGCTGCAGTCCATGGGATCACAAAGAGTTGGACACGACTTAGTGACTGCACAAGGTTTTAGTGAAACAATGAATATGGTAGCATCTGTTCACACTATCTGATAGGATATTTTTTTCTTTTGCTCCTAAATTAATGTTATCAAATTAAAGATAAAAGATAAAATGAGAAATAGACAATTCAACTATTGTTAGAGACTTCATTATTGTCCTCTCAACAGTTAAGAGGAAAACCAGAAAGAAAATCAGAAAAAAATATAGGAATCTCAAAGAACACTATCAATCAACTTGTCTTAAGTGAAATTTCAGAATACTGCACACCCAATCATATTAGAATATATATTCTTTTAAAAAGCATGTAGATTATTCTCCAGGATGGATCACATACCAAGACACTTTTTTAAAGTCTAAATATATTTTAAGTATTTGAGAAAATCAACAAAAATCAAGAGAATATTTATTTAACCAAAAGCTAGTTCTTTGAATATATGAACAAAATTTATAAACATTTAGCTACATTCTTCAAGAAACAATGTAAAGAAGAAAATTAACACAGAAATTGAAGTGTATAGGACATCATTATAGACACTGCACAAATTAAAAGATTATTAGGGACTAATACAAACCACTGTATGCCAACAAATTAGAAAGATAAAAGACATGGGCAAATGGTTAGAAAAGTCAAAATCACTATAAATGGTACAAGAAAAAATAAAAACATCAACAGACTTACAACAAGTAAAGAAACTGGATTAGTTATTAAAATGTTTCCACAAGTAAAGTTAAGGCCCTGATGCATCACTAGTGATTTTTCTTAAATAGCTAAAGAAGTAACACCAAATCTACATAAACTCTTTTAGCAAAATATAGTAGGAACAAACACTTTCAGATTTATTCTACAAAGTCAGATACTAGAGAATGGTATCCCTAATAAACCTAGACACAGCAATGCTTAATGCAATATTAACAAACTGAGCCCATAAACATATAAAATCAGTTATACAGTATTACTAGTAAATTTATAAAATAGCATGCAATTTGAATAGACTTTTCATAATATAAGATCTTTGGATGGCTTAAAAGAATGTGAAAGAATGTTCAACATCATTAATCATTATGGAAATGTAAATTAAAATTACAATGAAATATCATTTCACACTCTTTAGAATAATTAGATCATATAGACAGTCAAGACCAGGTGTTCTCAATGAGGCAGAGAAATCAGTACACTTACACATTACTGGTGGGAATGTAAAGTGGTGCTGTCATTTTGGAAAATAAGCTTTTTTTTTTTTTTTAATGATAAACATATATTTAGTATATGAGCCAAGAACCTCTATTTATCTAAAAATGTTGGAATTATGTAACCACAAAAAGACTTTTCTATTTATCCTCATAGAACATTATTCAAAATAGCTGAAATTAGAATCTTTCCAAAAGAATAATAACTGCTTAAATGATAAACAGATATGTATATAATGTAATACTTTAAATAAAAAGGAATAATATACCCTACAACATCCATAAACCTCAAAAATACAATGCTAAGAAGCAAGAGGATAAACGTATCTAATTTATGAATCAGTTTACATAAAATTTCTAGACAAAGCAAAACCATTTGGCATTGATCAGAACTGGGGATGGGAACAGATTCTGGGACTGGAAATGAGAATAGCAATTAGCTGCCACTGGCTACGAAGAAACAGTGGGGAATGATAAAAATGTGCTGGAATTCTGTATGGATGATCACTGCACTACTCTTTTTCACTAAACAAAATAGCTAAAATAGGTGAATTTTATGTTATATTATACTTCAATAATGGAGAGGGAAAGGGAACCTACTCCAGTATTCTTAACTGGAGAATTCCATGAACAGAGGAGCCTGGTAGGCTACAGTCCATGAGGTCACAAAGAATCAGACACGACTGACTATCACTCACTCACTGCTGCTGCTGCTGCTGCTGCTACATCACTTCAGTCTTGTCCTACTCTTAGCGACCCCATGGACTGCAGCCTACCAGGCTCCTCCGTCCATGGATTTTCCAGGCAAGAGTACTGGAGTGGGGTGCCATTGCCTTCTCTGCACTCACTCACTAATGCTTCAATAAAGTTGTTTAAAAAGGGCAATGTTAAAAAAAAACACATGAACAAAAAATATACAATGGAAAAATCATAATTAGTATTCAGCATAATTCATCATTTGAGTAAAAGAAATTAAAACCACAATAAGCAGGTTTACTCAGAATTGCCAAAACTTAGAGGCAACCAGATGCTCTTCAATAAATGAGTGAATAAACCGTGGGACATCCAGATAATGGGATATTATTCAGTGCTAGAAAAAAATGACGTACCAAGACATAAAAAGACATGGAGGAAATGTATATGAATACTACTAAGTAGAATAAGCCAATCTGAAGAGGCTACATTTAGGGGGATTCTAACTATATGATATCCCGGAAAAAAGATGTGTATATATGTCTCTAAAACTATAGAAAAAGTAAAAACATCAGTGATTTCTAGAGCTTGGGAGTTGGGGAGAGGGATGAATAGGCAGAGTACAGATGAGTTTTAGAACCGTAAAAAATATCTTGCATGAAAAGCCATAATAATGATAATGATAAATGCATATCATTTTACTCATTATATGTTTGTCTAAACTCATAGAATATACAATAGCAAAGGCAGACTGTAACACAAATTATGAACTTTGGGTGATAATGACATGTCAAAAAATTCATTAATTATTATGAATGTACTTTGTTCAGGAACATTCATAATGGGAATTTGGAGGGGAGGAGGAGAGAACTATCTATATTTTCTGGCCAATTTTGCTGTGAATCCAAACTACTCTTAAAAATTGTTATAGCTTAGTCATTTAGTCATAGCTAACTCTTTTTACAACCACATGTATTGCAGCCCACCAGTCTCCTCTGTCCATGGGATTTCCCAGGCAAGAATACTAGAGTGGGTTGCCATTTCCTTCTCCAGAGGATTTCCTGACCCAGGGATCAAACCCATGTCTCCTTCATTCCAAGCAGATTCTTAACTGCTAAGCCACCAAGGAAGCCCACTCTAAAAAATAGTCTGTTAAAAAACACAATGTGATACTATTACACATTTATTAGAGTGTCTACAATTTAAGAGTCTGACCATTTGAAATGTCGGTGCACATATGGAGGAACTGGAATTCTCATATGCTATTGGCAAGAATGTCCAATTGTACAAGTACTTTGAAAGACAGAGAGTTCTTAAAAAGTTCAGCAAAAACCTTGACCTAAATATTCTACCTCTAGAGATTTATCTAAAAGAAATGAGAACACATGTCCATACAAAGAGTTGTCCACAGTGATCAAAGTAGCCTTAATTTTATAGCCAAAAATTTGAGACAATGTAAATGTTCATTATCATCAGATCAACATATAAACAAATTATGTCATACCTAAACAATGGAATATAATATTCAGCAATAAAGAAAAACAAATATTAATTCACATAATAGCATGGATGATAGTGAACAAAGCAAAAATAAATGAAGTGAATACTGTGTGATTCCATTTATATAAAATTCTAGAGAAAGCAAACTATGACAGAAAGTGTTATTAAAAAAAAATGTCAAAGTGATAGAAAGTGATCAGTGGTTGCCTGAGATGGGGGAGAGTACAAAAGGATGGAGAGCAGTATTATAAAAAGACACTTTTGGGGGTGTTGGAAATATTAATTATGTTACTTGTGATAATGGCATTATGACTTGTACATATATAAAAAGTTATGAAACTGTATACTACAAATAAGTGCAGTGTATTGTGTATCAGATTGATAATATATTTTTCAGCCAAAGATGGAAAAGCTCTACATGGGCAGCAAAAAAAGACCTGGAGCTGACTGTGGCTCAGATCATAAGCAACTTGTTGCAAAATTCAGGCTTCAATTGAAGAAAGTAGGGAAAACCACTAGGTCGTGAAGGCATAGTCTAAATTAAATCACTTATGATTATACAATGGAGGTGACACATAGACTCAAGGGATTACATCTGGTAGACAGAGTGGCTGAAGAACTATAGACAGAGGTTCATAACATTGTGCAGGAGGCAGGAATCAAAATCATCCCAAAGAAAAAGAAATGCAAGAAGACAAAGCAGTGGTCTGAAGAGGCTTTACAAATAGGTGAGGAAAGAAGAGAAGTGAAAGGCAAAGGAGAAAGATATACCCAACTGAATGCAGTTTCAGAGACTAGCAAGAAGAGATAAAAAGACCTTCTTTAAGGAACAATGCAAACAAGTTGAGGAAAACAACAGAATGGGAAAGACTAGAAATCTCTTAAAGAAAATTGGAGATAGCAAGGAAATATTTAATGCCAGAACAGGTACAATAAAGGACAGAAATGGTAAGGACCAAAGAGAAGAAGAAGAGATTAAGAGGAGGTGGCAAGAATACACAAAAGAACTATACAAAAAAGGTCTTAATGTCCGACATAAACATGGTGGTGTGGTCACTCACCTAGAGCCAGACAACCTGGAATGTGAAGTCAAGTGGGCCTTAGGAAGCATTACTTATGAACAAAGCTAGTGAAGGTGAAGGAATTCCAGCTGAGCTATTTAAAATCCTAAAACATGATGCTGTGAAAGTACCACACTCAATACGTCAGCAAATTTGGAAAACTCAGCAGTGGCCATAGGACTGGAAAAGGTCCATTTTCATTCCAATCCCAAAGAACTGCAATACCAAAGAATGATCAAACTATGGGACAATTGCCTTTATTCTACATGGTAGCTCAGTTGATAAAGAATCTGCCTGCAATACAGGAGACCCTGGTTCAATTCCTGGGTTGACAAGATCTGCTGGAGAAGGGATAGGCTACCTACTCCTTGTGGCTCAGCTGGTAAAGAATCCACCTGTATAGTCCATGGGGTCACAAAGAGTCAGACATGACTTTCATTTTCACTTTTCACTTCAGTAAGGTTATACTCAAAATCCTTCAAGCTGGACTTCAACAGTACATGAACTGAGAACTTCCAGATGTACGAGCTGGGTTTAGAAAAGGCAGAGGAACCAGGGATCAAATTGTCAAGATCTGTTGGATCATAGAGAAAGCAAAGGAATTCCATAAAAACATCTACTTCTCCTCCATTAACTACATGAAAGCCTTTGCCTGTGTGGAACACAGCAAACTGTGGAAAGTTTTCAAAGAAATGGGAATATCAGACAGCCTTATGTATCTCCTGAGAAACCTGTATTCTAGTGAAGGAGCAACAGTTAGAACCTTATATGGAACAACTGACTTGTCCAAAATTGGGAAAGGAGTACCAAAAGGCTGTATGTTGACACCCTGTTTATTTAACTTCTATACATAGTACATCATGCAAAATGCCACACTGGATGAATCACAAGCTGGAATCAAAATTGTGGGTAGAAATATCAAGCACCTCAGATATGCAGATGATATCATTCTAATGGCATAAAGTGAAGAAGAACTAAAAAGCCTCCTGATGAGGGTAAAAGACAAGAGCAAAAAAGCTGGCTTAAAACTTAACATTCAAAGAACTAAGATCATGGCATCTGGTGCCAACATTTTATGGCAAATAGAAAGGAAACAAGTAGAAGTAGTGACAGATTTTATTTTCTTGGGCTCCAAAATCACTGCAGACAGTGACTGCAGCCATGAAATTAAAAGATGCATTCTCCTTGGAAGCAAAGCTATGATAAACCTAGACAGCATATTAAAAAGCAAATACATATGTGATATATATGCGATACAACAAAAGAGACACAGATGTAAAGGACAGTCTTTTAGACTCTGTGGGAGAAGGTGAGGGTGGGATGATTTGAGAGAATAGCACTGAAATATGTATATTATCATATGTGAAATAGATCACCAGTCCAGGTTCGATGCATGAGACAGGGTGCTCAGGGCTGATGCACTGGGATGACCCTGATGGATGGGATGGGGAGGGAGATGGGAGGGGGGTTCAGGATGGGGAATACATGTACACCCATGGCTGATTCATGTCAATGTATGGCAAAAACCACTACAATATTGTAAAGTAATTAGCCTCCAATTAAAATAAATTAATTAAAAAGTAAATAAAAAGCAAATACATCTGTCAACAAATGTCCATATAGTGAAAGCTATGATGTTTCCAGGAGTTATGTATGGATGTGAGAGGTGGACCATAAAGCACGCTGAGTGCTAGAGAATTGATGCTTTTCAATTATGGTGCTAGAGAAGACTCCTGAGAACCCTTTGGACAGCAAGGAGATTAAACCTATCAATCCTAAAGGAAATAAGTCCTGAATATTCTTTGGAAGGACTGATACTGAAGCCGCAATACTTTGGCCACCTGATGAGAAGATCCAACTCATTGGAAAAGACCCTAAAGTTGGAAAAGATTGAAGACAAAAGGAGAAGGGGGTGGCAGAGGATGAGATGGCTAGATAGCATCACCAATTCACTATATGTGAATCTGAGGAAACTCCAGGAGATACTGAAGGACAGGGAAATCTGGTGTGCTGCAGTCCACGGGGTTGCAAAGAGTGGCACATGACTTAGCAACTGAACAACAACAACAACAAAAACCCACTGTGTATCAATCATATCCAATAAAGCTGTTAAAAATTATTGAAGTAATTCATTTATATATCATTCACAAATTAATTCTTATTATTTTTATTGTAAATAGCTATGTGATATTGCCCTACTAATGAAGTTTAGCAAAATTCTCCAACATCCAGTTCAGCAGATCAAGTACTTGAGAAGATAACAGTGTAATCTCAGGTAAAGTAATGCAATAAGGAGGGAATGATGGATTCTGCCATTTCTGTCCAAAATATTTTCAGGAATGCCATTAATTTGAAAAGCAGAATTTCTCAATTACAGATGGTTGGTTGCTTCAGGGACCATTACTCTCAACTGTCTGCTGAATTCACTGTTTTATTTCATTTTTCCCAAAATTAGGCCTCAATTAGTAAAACATATATATATATATATATATATATATATATATATATATATATAAAACATTGCTGGTTTCTATTTACAGAGCAGTTGGTTTCTAAGGGACTTATAATATGTAGAGGTCATCACACTCAGACAGAAATGGTATAGTAATGATTCCATTCCAAAGAAATATTCTCATAAAGCACAGCTTAAGCTTTGTAAGCTCTTTTGACCTTTTTAATAATAATAGCTAACATTTACTGAACACTTAATATGTGAAATATATTATCTTATTAAATCTATCCTCCGACCTCTTGAGATCCGTATTATAAATATCACTTTACAGATGACGACACAGAAGTTTAAAGAGGTTAAACAGCTTGCTCAAGGGAGTAAGTAAGGAGCAAACTTCCTAACTCAAGTGTATCTAAGTTCAGAAATGAGCTCTCTATACTTTTTGTCTCCTTCTTAATCACGGGAAAAGAAACATTGGGCATAGATGTGAAATTTAATAAATTATTATTATTTTATAATTGTAGATGTTAATATGAAGTCCCTTGGTCACATGACTTACTTTATTCAATCACTATGTGTCTCTGTGTACCTATAAGCAATATGTGATTTTGGAGATAATAAAGTGATAGTCAAGGTCACTACAACCTGTAGAATAATTTATCTCTTGGTTCACTGCCTTCTCAGTTCTATGACAAAGGAATATTTTTATAATTTGAGGATAAAAAATGAATAACTGTGAACAGAATCAGATACTGTTTTGTAAGGCAATGATAAATAATAACCTTCAAAGATCACCATCTCTAAATGATGAGGGAAGCTCTCTTCGTGAGAACTTACTATTCTTTTTTTTTTAATTTTTTTAAATTTTATTTTATTTTTAAACTTTACATAATTGTATTAGTTTTGCCAAATATCAAAATGAATCCGCCACAGGTATACATGCGTTCCCCATCCTGAACCCTCCTCCCTCCTCCCTCCCCATACCATCCCTCTGGGTCGTCCCAGTGCACTAGCCTATTCTATCTGTATGCTTTCCTCTAACTGTTCTTCTTTCCTATTCCTTCTTCTGTAATTCTTTTTTCTTCTTTATGTGTCTCTACTCCTATGTCTCTCATCCTTTGGGTAAGAAGCAAGGCACCAATCTTTAAAATAACTTTACTCGAAGCATTTTCTGGCCAGGAAAAATAAATTTACTCTCTTTGACATTTTCTCTCAATTTCCCACACACTACCTAATTTACCAGCCAGTACTAAGTGTGCTCCTGTTTACAGTGAGAGAACATTTCAAAGGTGTTCTCATGAGGCTAGCCGTCTCCACTTTGGTCTCACCACTGTAAACTCCATAAGGCTTCACCTTCAATCCCACTTCTATCTCACAGACAGAACTCCTAGCCTATCTCCTATAATTTCATTTTGTACAATACAAAGTTTTATTATTACCCTATACAGCTTCACTGCCTTTCTTTTAATTTTTACTTCCTTTTCTGTTTCTTCACCCTTGACCATATTTATTTTTTTCCATTTCTTTTGATTCTAATATATGATTTAATTTTTAATATGTATTTTATTCAACATTTTATATGTTCCCTATTCTTTATTTTAAAATTGAATGAATCAAACTTTTGATCACGTCTGACATATCCCTATTACTTGTTAAAAATAAGATAATTCTGAAATTTCATGTTACTTTTCTCTCAAATAAAGAAACCCTGTATTAGTTTATAGGTTTATTTATGCAAATAGAGCATTTCTTTATTTGTTTTGGCCACTGGCCACAAGCATACGATGCCCTGCTGCTGCTGCTAAGTCACTTCAGTCGTGTCCAACTCTGTGCGACCCCATAGACGGCAGCCTACCAGGCTCCCCCATCCCTGGGATTCTCCAGGCAAGAACATGGGAGCGTGTTGCCATTTCCTTCTCCAATGCATGAAAGTGAAAAGTGAAAGTGAAGTTGCTCAGTCGTGTCTGACTCCTCACGACCCCATGGACTGCAGCCTATGAG
Organism: Bos indicus; assembly: GCF_029378745.1. Lineage (NCBI taxonomy): Eukaryota > Metazoa > Chordata > Mammalia > Artiodactyla > Bovidae > Bos > Bos indicus. The sequence goes on along the minus strand of NC_091768.1, from coordinate 55,918,634 downwards.
GCTCCTCCATCCATGGGATTTTCCAGGCAAAAGCAATAGAGTGGGTTGCCATTGCCTTCTCTTAGAATGCCTTACTTCATACTAATTACTAATTATTTATTAGAATGAAAGTTTCTACATTTCATTTGATAGACCTTATAATACTTTCTGCAACAATCTGTGATCATACTCTCTCTAAACATATTGCAGCACTGACTTTCCATAGAGGATCACATTATTATAAGCATATCAAATATGTGAAAATATGTATTTCAAAAGAATTAGGCTAGAATAGTAATACTCTCAAGGTGGGTGTGTATGTGCACACATCTGTGTCTGTGTGTGCAATGTTTTATTTTTCTGCCAGAGGCCCACCAACATATATAATAATAGGCATAACATTATTCTAATTATGGATTAGACTATATAGCTAACCTCAAAGGTTATATGATGATATATTTATAATTCTAATAAAAATGGATGTTTCATGATTAATTATTTCTACTATAACTGTCTTCTTTCTAGCCACAGTGCCATACAGACCGGCACAAAATCAAAGTTTTCACTCTCTAATAAATTCAGACTTAAATTGAAGAAAGTAGGGAAAACCACTAGACCATTCAGGTATGATCTAAATCAAATCCCTTATGATTATACAGTGGAAGTGAGAAATAGATTTAAGGGCCTAGATCTGATAGATAGAGTGCCTGATGAACTATGGACTGAGGTTCGTGACATTGTACAGGAGACAGGAATCAAAAACATACCCATGGAAAAAGAAACGCAAAAAAGCAAAATGACTGTCTGGGGAGGCCTTACAAATAGCTGTGAAAAGAAGAGAAGTGAAAAGCAAAGGAGAAAAGGAAAGATATAAGCATCTGAATGCAGAGTTCTAAAAAATAGCAAGTTGAGATAAGAAAGCCTTCCTCAGCGACCAATGCAAAGAAATAGAGGAAAACAACAGAATGGGAAAGACTAGAGATCTCTTCAACAAAATTAGAGATATCAAGGGAACATTTCAGGCAAAGATAGGCTCAATAAAGGACAGAAATGGTATGGACCTAAGAGAAGAACAAGATATTAAGAAGAGGTGGCAAGAATACACAGAAGAACTGTACAAAAAAGATCTTCACAATCCAGATAATCATGATAGTGTGATTGCTCATCTAGAGCCAGACATCACATTCACATCTTGAATGTGAAGTCAAGTGGGCCTTAGAAAGCATCAATATGAACAAAGCTAGTGGAGGTGATGGAATTCCAGTTGAGCTATTTCAAATCCTGGCAGATGATGCTGTGAAAGTGCTGCACTCAATATGCCAGCAAATTTGGGAGGCTCAGCAGTGGCCACAGGACTGGAAAAGGTCAGTTTTCATTCCAATCCCAAAGAAATGCAATGCCAAAGAATGCTCAAACTACCGCACAAGTGCACTCATCTCACATGATAGTAAAGTAATGCTCAAAATTCTCCAAGCTAGGCTTCAGCAATATGTGAACGGTGAACTTCCAGATGTTCAAGCTGGTTTTAGAAAAGCCAGAGGAACCAGAGATCAAATTGCCAACATCTGCTGGATCATCGAAAAAGCAAGAGAGTTCCAGAAAAACATCTATTTCTGCTTTATTGACTATGCCAAAGCCTTTGACTGTGTGGATCACAATAAACTGTGGAAAATTATGAAAGAGATGGGAATACCAGACCACCTGACCTGCCTCTTGAGAAACCTATATGAAGATCAGGAAGCAACAGTTAGAACTGGACATGGAACAACAGACTGGTTCCAAATAGGAAAAGGAGTACATCGAGGTTGTATATTGTCACCCTGCTCATTTAACTTCTATGCAGAGTACATCATGAGAAACGCTGGGCTGGAAGAAACACAAGCTGGAGTAAAGATTGCTGGGAGAAATATCAATAACCTCAGATATGCAGATGACACCACCCTTATGGCAAAAAGTAAAGAGGAACTAAAAAGCCTCTTGATGAAGGTGAAAGTGGAGAGTGAAAAAGTTGGATTAAGCTCAACATTCAGAAAACGAAGATCATGGCATCTAGTCCCATCACTTCATGGGAAATAGATGGGGAAACAGTGGAAACAGTGTCAGAGTTTATTTTTGGAGGCTCCAAAATCACTGCAGATGGTGACTGCAGCCATGAAATTAAAAGACACTTACTCCTTGGAAGAAAAGTTATGACCAACCTATACAGCATATTGAAAAGCAGAGACATTACCATTAATCTAATAAAAATCATTAACCATGGTCTGCCAAGCTATGTAGAAGCATGCACATGTTAAGACTTGTTCAGTTCAGTTCACTTCAGTCGTTCAGTCATACCCAACTCTGCGACCCCATGAATTGCAGCACGCCAGGCCTCCCTGTCCATCACCAACTCCCGGAGTTTACTCAAATTCACGTCTATTGAGTCGGTGATGCCATCCAGCCATCTCATCCTCTGTTGTCCCCTTCTCCTCCTGCCCTCAATCCCTCCCAGCATCAGAGCCTTTTCCAATGAGTCAACTCTTTGCATGAGGTGGCCAAAGTATTGGAGTTTCAGCTTCAGCATCAGTCCTTCCAAAGAACACCCAAGACTGATCTCCTTTAGAATGAACTGATTGGATCTCCTTGCAGTCCAAGGGACTCTCAAGAGTCTTCTCCAACACCACAGTTCAAAAGCATCAATTCTTTGGTGCTCAGCTTTCTTCACAGTCCAACTCTCACATCCATACATGACTACTGGAAAAACCATAGCCTTGACTAGATGGACATTTGTGGGCAGAGTAATGTCTCTGCTTTTGAATATGCTATCTAGGTTGGTCATAACTTTCCTTCCAAGGAGTAAGCATCTTTTAATTTCATAGCTGCAGTCACCATCTGCAGTGATTTTGGAGCCCCCCAAAATTAAGTCTGACACTGTTTCCACTGTTTCCCCATCTATCTCCCATGAAGCGATGGGACCAGATGCCATGTTCTTAGTTTTCTGAGCTTTAAGACAACATTTTCACTCTCCTCTTTCACTTTCATCAAGAGGCTTTTGAGTTCCTCTTCACTTTCTGCCATAAGGGTGGTGTCATCTGCTTATTTGAGGTTATTGATATTTCTCCCAGCAATCTTTACTCCAGCTTGTGCTTCTTCCAGCCCAGGGTTTCTCATGATGTACTCTGCATAGAAGTTAAATAAGCAGGGTGACAATATACAGCCTTGGCATACTCCTTTTCCTATTTGGAACCAGTCTGTTGTTCCATGTCCAGTTCTAACTGTTGCTTCCTGACCTTCATATAGGTTTCTCAAGAGGCAGGTCAGGTGGTCTGGTATTCCCATCTCTTTCAGAATTTTCCACAGTTTATTGTGATCCACACAGTCAAAGGCTTTGGCATAGTCAATAAAGCAGAAATAGATGTTTTTCTGGAACTCTCTTGCTTTTTCGATGATCCAGCAGATGTTGGCAATTTGATCTCTGGTTCCTCTGCCTTTTCTAAAACCAGCTTGAACATCTGGAAGTTCACGGTTCATGTATTGCTGAAGCCTGGCTTCGAGAATTTTGAGCATTACTTTACTATCATGTGAGATGAGTGCACTTGTGGGGTAGTTTGAGCATTCTTTGGCATTGCCTTTCTTTGGGATTAGAATGAAAACTGACCTTTGTTCAGTTATTCTGGAGACCAATCAGAAAAGTATAGCAAATTTTATGAAGTATATATTGAATAAAGGGTATAGAATACCCTTAAAGTTATTATTTTGGAAATATATCCAATGAAACAAACATCCAAAAATATAAATGCTGCTTACGAAAGTGCATAACATTAAAAAAAAAAAAAAAAAGGAGCTAATGGGGTCTACTTAGTATACAATTTGAAAATCACAGAAGGAAAATATTTACTGAAATGAACGGTATTAATGGAATGCAGTGCAGCTATTTTAAAATGTCAAGTATAAAGAAAGTATAAAAACTGACAAATTTTAGACTACTGGTTACAAAATCTATGGTCTTTACATGTTTAATAATTAAAATATTTGGCCAATACTTTAAATTTTTTTGAAATTATTTCCTTATATTGCTTTTAATAATGCATAAAATATGTCAGAAAAATGAATTCTATTTCTAAAACACTACTTTGGAATTCTCAACCAAAAAATATTAATTAAGACTGAACTGGATGTTTCCTTGTTTAGTCCTTTACCAGGTTTAAAGATAGATTTAAACCTACAAAACTGATTTCAGTGATTTGTTAACTTCTTGAATCAGCTTGTTGATTGTTTTCACTAAATTAACTGCTGGAAAAACTAACCAAATTTATTTATTTTTTTGTTGACATAACCTTAATAATATTAACTTTCTTCCTTAGTTTTTTTTAAGTGAGAAAATGGATCTCAATCACACAAATCATTTGAGGATATTAAACATGGAAACGGGTACTTTTAGTTCAGTTGATATTTTCTGCTAAATGCAGTTAGGTCTTGAGATATAAATGATTTAAAATATAATTATAAATCCTTATCAATAATTATCACAGTTTTGCCATCAATATGTTGGTACATAACACTGACTGTTAAAGTAGCATAACTTCAGGAATAGGAGTATCTGAATCTTAGGAACTATCATAATTGCTATGTATCCTGGCACACCAGAGTCTCTAATTTTTTCATTTACAATATTAACATGGTTTTATTCACGATAGCAAATAGCCATTTAACAACAACAACAAAAAAAATCCAGTTTGATGTCTGAGGATGAGAAATTGTTCTCTTTTGTTGCCATATATTTTACCTAATAAAAAGGGCTGTGTCAAGTTAAATGAATATTTTTACAAGAAAACCTTCTACAAGTCTATCAATAGATTGAAGTGTTCCTCTGTAACTGTAATATTCTTTTTTGTTCTTACTATAAAATATATATAATGAAAAGAAACAGAAGTTACCAAAGCAACAAAAAATACCTATCTCCAGGAATCTCTATTTCTCTACATAAATCTTCCCTTTTAAGGATGCTGGGACTTTTCAAATGGACTTGATTTTGTTAACATTGGATAGATGCTAACATAAAAATATGGCAGCCAGAACTACAGTAACAAATTTCTGAATGCAGTTTATGATATGATTCCCATCATATGATCCTTAAATTATCAGTGATATCAAATAAACTCAAGAACATCACTGATGTCAGGGTACAAACTAATCATATTTTCCACTTCCGTTCTCAAATGAGGCTATTTTAAGTTTCACAAAACAGGAGTTAGCAGGCACCAAAACAGGAAGCCCATTTCAAATTAGGTAACATGACTGAATCTTGATACACTACAGGATTTGGGAGGGAAAACCTCATTTAGTAGCATTTGTCTAAACCATTTTCTTTAGGAAGCATTACTACAAACAAAGCTAGTGGAGGTGAGGGAATTCCAGTTGAGCTATATCAAATCCTGAAAGATGATGCTGTGAAAGTATTGCACTCAATATGCCAGCAAATCTTGAAAATTCAGCAGTGGCCACAGGACTGAAAAAGGTCAGTTTTCATTCCAATCCCAAAGGAAGGCAATGCAAAAGAATGCTCAAACTACCACACAGTTGCACTCATCAGCAGCAGCAGGTCGCTAAGAGTCAGGTACAACTGAGCGACTTCGCTTTCACTTTTCACTTTCATTCACCGGAGAAGGAAATGGCAACCCATTCCAGTGTTCTTGCCTGGAGAATCCCAGGGACAGGGAGCCTGGTGGGCTGCCGTCTATGGGGTCACACAGAGTCGGACACAACTGAAGTGACTTAGCAGCAGCAGCAGCAGCACACACTACCAAAGTACAGTTCAAAATTCTCCAAGCCAGGCTTCAAAAGTACATGAACCGTGTGCTTCCAGATGTTCAAGCTTGATTTACAAAAGGCAGAGGAACCAGAGATCAAATTGCCAACATCCACTGGATCACTGAAAAAGCAAGAGAGTTCCAAAAAAATATCTATTTCTGCTTTATAGAGTAAGCCAAAGCCTTTGACTGTGTGGATCACAACAAACTGTGGAAAATGCTTCAAGAGATGGGAATACTAGACCAACTTACCTGATTCCTAAGAAATCTGTATGCAGGTCAAGAAGCACCAGTTAGAACTGGACATGCAACAACAGACTGGTTCCAAATCAGGAAAGGAGTATGTCAAGTCTGTATATTGTCACCCTGCTTAATTAACTTATATGCAAAGTACATCATGCAAAATGCCGGAATGGATGTAGCACAAGCTGGAATCAAGATTTCAAGGACAAATATCAATAACCTCAGATATTCAAAGGATACCACCCATATGGCAGAAAGTGAAAAAAGAACTAAAGAGCCTCTTGATAAAAGTCAAAGAACAGAGTGAAAAGTTGGCTTAAAACTCAACATTCAGAAAACTAAGAACATGGCATCTGGTCCCCTCACTTCATGGTAAGTATATGGGGAAACACTGGAAACAGTGACAGACTTTATTTTTGGGGTTGCAAAATCACTGCAAATGGTGACTGCCGCCATGAAATTAAAAGACACTTGATTTTTGGAAGAAAAGCTATGACCCACCTACAGAGCATATTAAAAAGCAGAGACACTACTTTTCTAACAAAGGTCCATCTAGTCAAAGCTATGGCTTTTCCAGGAGTCATGTATCAGTAACTTGGAGGAGGTCGCCATTAACCCCATCAAAGAGCTGCCAGAATTTAGACAGGACTGGGGAAACAGTCTCTTGGAGGGCACAAACAAAACCTTGTGCACACCAGGACCCAGGAGAAAGGAGCAGTGACTCCACAAGAGATTAACCCAGACTTGCCCGTGACTGTCCAGGAATCTCCTGAGGAGGCATGGGTTGGCAGTGGCCTGCTGCAGGGTAGGGGGCACTGAGTATAGAAGTGCCTCCATGGGACCTTTTGAAGGTGGGCAACATTATCTTCATTACCTCCATCACAGTTTAGCCTCAGGTCAAATAATGAGGAGGGAACACAGCCCCAACCATTAACAGAAAATTGAATTAAAGATTTACTGAGCACAGCCCTGCCTATCATAACAAGACCCAGTTTCCCTCTCAATCAGTCTCTCCCAACAGGAAGCTTCCATAAGCTTCTTATCCTTCTGCATCAGAGGGCAGACAAACTTAAACCCACAATCACAGAAAACTAACCAGTCTGATCACATGGACAACAGCCTTGTCTAACTCAATGAAACAATGAGTCATGCTCCGTAGGGCCATCCATGATGGACAGGTCATAGCTGAGAGTTCTGACAAAACGTGGTCCACTGCAGAAGGGAATGGCAAACTATTTCAGTATTCTTGCCTTGAGAATTCCATGAATAGTATGAAAAGGCAAAAAGATAGGACATTGAAAGATGAACTCCCTAGATGGGTGGGTGCCCAATACGCTATTGGGGATCAGTGGAGAAATAACTCCAGAAAAAATGAAGAGATGGAGCCAAAGGAAAAACAATGCCCAGCTCTGAATGTGACTGGTGATGGAAGTAAAGTCCAAAGCTATAAAGAGCAATATTGCATAGGAACCTGGAATGTTAGGTCCATGAATCTAGGCAAATTGCAAGTGGTCAAACAGGAGATGAAAGAGTGAACACCAACATTTCAGAAGTAGGGAAAACCACTAGGCAATTCAGATATGACCTAAATCAAGTCACTTACAATTATACAGTGCAAGTGACAAATAAGATTCAAGGAATTATGTCTGATAGACAGAGTGCCTGAAGAATTATGGACAGAAGTTCGTGAAATTGTACAGGAGGCAATGATCAAGACCATCCCCAAGAAAAAGAAATGCAAAAAGGCAAATGGTTGTCTGAGGAGGCCTTAAAAATAGATATGAAAAGAAGAGAAGGGAAAGGCAAAGGAGAAAAGAAAAGATATACCCATTTGAATGTAGATTTCCAAAGAATAGAAAGTTGAGATAAGAAAGCCCTCCTTAGTGATCAATGCGAAGAAATAGAGGGAAAAAATAGAATGGGAAAGACTAGAGATCTCTTAAAGAAAATTAGAGATACCAAGGGAACATTTCATGCAAATACGGGCACAATGAAGGACAGAAATGGTACGGACATAACAGAAGCAGAAGATATTAAGAAGAGGTGGCAAGAATACACAGAAGAACTGTACAAAAAAAAATCTTTATGACCCAGATAAACACAATGGTGTGATCACTCACCTAGAGCAAGACATCCTGGAATGTGAAGCCAAGTGGGTCTTAGCAAGCATCACTACAAACAAAGCTAGGGGAGGTGATAGAATTTCAGTTGAGGTATTTCAAATCCTAAAAGTTGATAGTGAAAAAGTGCTGCACTGCATATGCCAGCAAATTTGGAAAACTCAGCAGTGGCCACAGGACTGGAAAAGGTCAGTTTTCATTCCAATCCCAAAGAAAGCCAATGCAAAAGAATGCTCAAACTACTGCACAATTGTACTCATCTCACATGCTAGCAAACTAATGCTCAAAATTCACCAAGCCAGGTTTCAACAGTACCTGAACCATGAACTTCTAAATGTTCAAGCTGGATTTACAAAAGTTAGAGGAACCAGAGATCAAATTGGCATCATCTAAACAGGAAAATATTCCAGAAAAAAACATCTATTTCTGCTGTACTGACTATGCCAAAGCCTTTGACTGTATGGATCACAACAAATTGTGGAAAATTCTTCAAGAGATGGGAATATTAGGACACCTGACCTGCCCCTTGAGAAATCTGTATGCAGGTCAAGAAGCAACAGTTAGAACTGGACATGCAAGAACAGACTGGTTCCAAATAGGGAAAGGAGTAGGTTGAGGCTGTATATTGTCATCCTGCTTATTTAACTTATGTGCAGAGTACATCATGAGAAACACTGGGCTGGATGAAGCACAAGCTGGAATCAAGATTGCCATGAGAAATATAAATAACTTCAGATATGCAGATGAAACCACCCTAATAGAAGTAAGTGATGAAGAACTAAAAAGCCTCTTGATGAAAGTGAAAAAGGAGAGTAAAAACATTGGCTTAAAGCTCAACATTCAGAAAATTAAGATTATGACATCTAGTCTCATCACTTCACCGCAAATAGATGGGGAAACAGTGGAAACAGTGGCAGACTTTATTTTGGGGGGCTCCAAAGTCACTGCAGATGGTGACTGCAGCAATGAAATTAAAAGACGGTTGTTCTTTGGAAGAAAATTATGACCAACCTAGATAACATGTCAAAAAGCAGGGACATTACTTTGCCAACAAAGATCCATCTAGTCAAAGCTATGGTTTTTCCAGTAGTCATGTATGGACATGAGAGTGGGATCCAAAAGTCTACAAGCAATAAATGCTGGAGAGGGTGTGGAGAAAAGGGAACTCTCTTACACTGTTGGTGGGAATGCAAACTAGTACAGCCACTATGGAGAACAGTGTGGAGATTCCTTAAAAAACTGGAAATAGAACTGCCTTATGATCCAGCAATCCCACTGCTGGGCATACACACTGAGGAAACCAGAAGGGAAACAGACACGTGTACCCCAATGTTCATCGCAGCACTGTTTATAATAGCCAGGACATGGAAGCAACCTAGATGTCCATCAGCAGATGAATGGATAAGAAAGCAGTGGTACATACACACAATGGAGTATTACTCAGCCATTAAAAAGAATACATTTGAATCAGTTCTAATGAGATGGATGAAACTGGAACCTATTATACAGAGTGAAGTAAGCCAGAAAGAAAAATACCAATACAGTATACTAACGCATATATATGGAATTTAGAAAGATGGTAACAATAACCTTGTGTACGAGACAGCAAAAGAGACACTGATGTATAGATCAGTCTTATGGACTCTGTGGGAGAGGAAGAGGGTGGGGAGATTTGGGAAAATGGCATTGAAACATGTATAGTATCATGTATGAAATGAGTCGCCAGTCCAGGTTCGATGCACGATACTGGATGCTTGGGGCTGGTGCACTGGGACGACCCAGAGGGAGGGTATGGGGAGGGAGGGGGGAGGAGGGTTCAGGATGGGGAACACAGGTATACCTGTGGCAGATTCATTTCGATATTTGGCAAAACTACTACAATATTGTAAAGTTTAAAAATAAAATAAAATTAAAAAAGAAAGCTGAGTGCCGAAGGATTGATACTTTTGAACTGTGGTGTTGGCGAAGACTCTCGAGAGTCCCTTGGACAGCAAGATGATCCAACCAGTCCATCCTAAAGGAAATTAATCCTGAATATTCACTGGAAGAAGTGATGCTGAAGCTGAAACTCCAATACTTTGGCCATATGATGCAAAGACGGGACTCATTGGAAAAGACCCTTATGCTGGGAAAGATTGAAGGTGGGAGGAGAAGGGGACGACAGAGGATGGGACGGTTGGATGGCATCACCTATTCGATGGACATGAGTTTGAATAAGCTCAGGGTGTTGATGATGGACAGTGAAGCCTGGCATTGTGCAGTCCATGGGGTTGCAAAGAGTCCAACACGACTGAGCAACTGAACTGAAATGAAACCACTGAACCAGTTCACCTCAGTTCTCAGAGACAATAAAAATGGTTTAGAGCCTAGACAAGTAAAAGTGTATCTGCTCTACTCCCCCTATAATAATTAAGATCTTTTGATGGGCTACATTTTCTGCATCCTCAGGAATTTTATTATTTTGAGTCAGTTCAGTTCAGTCACTCAGTCGTGTCTGACTCTTTGCGACCCCATGGATCGCAGCACGCCAGGCCTCCCTGTCCATCACCAGCTCCCAGAGTTCACACAGACTCATGTCCATCGAGTCAGTGATGCCATAGGAATCAATAATAGATTTGTGTGGTGTAGCTAGAAGAGAAAATGTGAAAATATTGTCTTGATCTATTTGATAATCTGTAAAAAAATACAGAAAAATCACGTAAGTCCTTTTATTACTACTGATCTCTGATGCTTTTTGAAGAACATGTTTAATTTTAGTTTCAACTAAATATGAAACACACAGTACTGGGGGCAAGGGTAGTGGGCAATAGACTTACACTAGCTCCATTTGAGAATGAAGTGACTATCTGGAATTTCTCTTGTGTCTTCTTTAGGCATTCTCCCCAAAAACTCTTAGGTGGGATTTTGCATATAACTCTCCTGTGATATTTGTATTTTAGTGATTTATATAAAGCTATCCCAATAGCTACTGATAATTATTTTTAACAACATGCATTTCATTAACATACATTTGGAAAATCATTCCACAGTCATGTTACACATATTTTGGTGTGCATATAGATTTTTTATATGGCATCTGTGATGCTATGGACATGAATCTGAGCAAGCTCTTGAAGTTGGTGATGGCCAAGGAAGCCTGGTGTGCTGCAGTCCATTGGGTCACCAAGAGTTGGACATGACTGAGCGACTGAACTGAACTGATAGATTCTGTTGCACCTTGCTCTGATGCCCACAGGTTGGAAGTTAATGACTCAGATTTTTAGGAAGGAAAATTTTCCAAAATAAAACTAATTTGAAGTGTACGCTCAACACAAACTGCCTTATAAGAAAACATCTTAAAATTTTTGTCTACTAAGCACAAAGAAATAATCAAATTAGAAGATCTTATGAAATATTAGACAAGTGATATTACTCAACTGAGGAGGTGGAAGCTTGAAGAACGGTTTAGTGCTCTACCTGACGAATGGATGGAAGAGTGAGAGCCTGGGTGACAACTGGAAAGTGGGAGCATCAGTGAAGGTAGGCTAAACATCATGGTGTGAGTACAGCATGGGAAGATCTTATGGATTTGAAGCACAAAAGTCAAATTTTGAAATGAAAGCCTAAAGTAAGATTTTGAACTGAACTACTATAGATACTTTTATAAATTCTATACTATCTTCCCTCTATAATTTTCAGTGTATTGCTTATAGATTTTTGGAGTAGGAGGGGATTTTCTATTAATAATACGAATATTCTGGTTTGTCAAGAACAAAAAGAAGTTTTCTCTGGAAACAGTTTAAGAATGAAGCCAGGTATGACTGAGTGGAGGCTTTTTCATATACTTCTCTTTTACTACTTGGATCTGAGGGTCGAGACAGTAGTTGGTATTCATAGGTAGCACTGCAGTCTGTAACTGTTAAGTCTCATGAATCATTTTACTCTTTTAGCAATGGGATGGGTCAAGTGAGTGCAAACCTTTCAAAGCCTCAAAGATTTCAAAGAAAGTAAAGGATTTCCTCTCTTGAAAAGTGTTGTACAGAAATTCAGTATTTTATATCAATAAAGATAAATAATAATTCAACATGATCAAGATTTATGAGTTTTAATTTAAGGTAAAAGCCTCTGTTGTAACATATAATAATGTGAGAGAATTATATGTGATTCAAATAAAAATAAACATGTATACACATAAATCTATTATTATCTAAGTAAGAGTGCATCATATTGCATATACCTTTTGTCATGGTTGGACATGAATTTTTTTCTGTTGTAATTTCAAGTTTTTTAGGAGAAAGATATGTTATCCAACAAGGAGAAAAAATGAGTTTTATAGATGTAGTTCTCTATTAGACTGTGTACAAGTTTTGACATCCATTCAAGGGAAGATTTTGTTTTGATGTGTTGTCATGGGACATTGTTAAGATAAAGAGTGAGGTTTATACTTACCAGGAAAGTTTTACCTCACCAGAAATGTGGATAGATTCTAGGGATTAAATAGAAAGAGGATCTTAGACTGAGGACCATTTACCAATACAGTCTGGGGGAAGGCTGCCACTTGCACAGTGGTTTTCAAGCAACATTGTGCATCAGAAATACCTGGAAAAACTTAAATTGTAGTTGCCCACATCTACCACACAGACAATAATTTAAAGATCCCAGAGTAAGCAAGTAGGTGGTGGTCAGAAGCATAAGGATATAGTAATCTAAGTTTCTAAGATGACTGTAAACATGCCATTTCTCCTCCAAATTAAAGACCTTGCATTGACCCCTAGGCATCAAGCAGTGGTCCTTGGAAAGAATGATAAACTGACTGATTCATTTTTCTTTTTTAGTGAAAAGATAGAAGCAATTTTATTTTTTGTTTTTCTTTTCTACTGGAGTATGTAGTTGATTAACAATGTGTTAATGTGTTAAGTCTCAGGTGTTCTGCAAAGTGATTCTGCTACACATATACACATATCTATTCTTTTTCATGGAGAAGGCAGTGGCCACCCACTCCAGTACTCTTGCCTGGAAAATCCCACGGACAGAAGAGCCTGGTAGGCTGCATTCCATGGGGTCACTAGGAGTCGAACACGACTGAGCAACTTCACTTTCCCTTTTCACTTTCATGCATCGGAGAAGGAAATGGCAACCCACTCCAGTGTTCTTGCCTGGAGAATCTCAGGGACAGGGGAGTCTAGTGGGCTGCCGTCTATGGGGTCTCACAGAGTCGGACACGACTGAAGTGACTTAGCAGCAGCATTCTTTTTCAAATTCTTTTCCAGTTTAGTTTATTACAGAGTATTGAACAGAGTTGCCTATGCCATATACTAGGTCCTCTTTTCTCTTATTATATACTTTTCACATAGTTAGAATTATATGATTTATAGCCTTTCTTTCTCCTACATTCACTCATCATGAGCATTTCCTGATAGCAAACTGAATTATTAAAATTAGGATTTAATTGAGAGTAAGAACAACAACAAAAATTCCATTCCATTAAAATCAAAATGTTTTCCTAACTGGAAGAAGTTAGTCTACAAGTACAAATGGTGCTTCCTTATATACAGATGAGGCTCCTTCTAGTTTGTTTTTAAAAGGAAGCTTCCAATCTTAAGGTCATTCCATAGTCTGGATGGCTGCTGAACCTCTAACTAGTATATACTTGTTAATATAAGGGTTATCCTCTTAACAACATGTAAAAATTCATTCATCCACCTTAATTTAGAAGTGACCACCCACATTCACTTAATCTTGCCCAAATACCGGTCATGAGTCAGTATTTTTTACTTACTTTATGAACAACTATATCTACACAGCATCATATTATCCTATTTTGGATATCAATAATTACAACTGTAGGAGGATTTTTCCATTAGTGATTTTATGCTAGCAATTGTGAAAAAACACTCAAAAAGTTTTCATATTTAGGATACATACACTAGGTATCAGAGTTTGTACATCAGACTCTATATCTAGTTAAAATATATTTTTGCTGATCTATGATGGGTCGGAGAAGGCAATGGCACCTCACTCCAGTATTCTTGGCTGGAAAATCCCATGGACAGAGGAGCCTGGTAGGCTGCATTCCATGGGGTTGCTAAGAGTCGGAAACAACTGAGCGACTTCACTTTCACTATTCACTTTCATGCATTGGAGAAGGAAATGGCAACCCACTCCAGTGTTCTTGCCTGGTGAATCCCAGGGATGGGGGAGCCTGGTGGGCTGCCGTCTATGGGGTCGCACAGAGTCGACCATGACTGAAGTGACTTAGCAGCATGATGGGCGATTTGATAAAGTATAATTTTTGAAGGACAACAGTAGAATAGATTAAAGCAATGGGCCCTTCAATTATTAGTTTGATACAAAAAATATTTCTCAAGTGAAAAATAGTATCTCAAACTAACCATTTAATTTGCTATAAACAATGTATATCCATGGTCATTCACATAACTAGTACCCATAGAGCAACTTGGACAAAAGTATGATGAATTGACATCCAACAAAATTGCTTTAAAATTGGATATTACACATTTAAATCATTTTTCTTTCATGTGTATTTCTAGCACTAACTTGCACAAAAAAAAGGAAAAGAAAAAGAAACACTATAATAGCATATCACTACTATTTTTCTACCTTATTAGACAAGATAAATTGTATAATCTTCTTATACAGCACAAAGTGAGGTATAGAATCATTTAATTGTCTATGAATCAAAGCAATTTAGGAATCTTTCTGATCATTATCATGGAAAGTCAAATAACTAAAATGCTCAATAATCAGTAACAATGTCAACCACAAAACAAAGTTAAGGCACTGCAATTTCCCTGAAATAGTAGGGTTCATACAGTATTTTCACTGCCCTAAAAATATCTGTTTGCTCCACAGATTTCCTTCTCTCCCCAATCCCCAACCTTTGGCAACCACTAATCTTTTTAATATCTCAGTTATACCTTTTTCAGAACATCACATAGTTGAAATCGTACAGTATGTAGCTTTTTCATATTGGCTTCTTCCACTAAATAAATATAAAAAGTTTCCTCCATGTCTTCATGACATCCACTTACTTTTTTTTGTAAGATTGTTTTCTTGAATTGAGTGTTGAAAGTTCTTTATATATTCTCAACACAAGTCTTTTACCAGATATTTGCTTTACAAAACTCTTTGCCAGACTGTGCCTGCCTTTTCACTCTCTTAATAATATCTTTAGAACAGCAAAATATTCTAGTTTTGCAAAAGTTCATTATATTATTTTATAATTACTGTTTTTCCTTTTATGTCCTAAGAAATCTTTTGTCCCCAAGGTTTTTGTATTTTTTTCATAATTTTTCATAATTTTTGTTTTTGTATTTAAGTTTATAATTTATTTTGGAGATATATATGTGTATCTGTCTATCTCCTATGAGGTGAGGGTTGATGTTCATCATTAGTCATTAAGGAAGTAACCATAATGAGATATTACTACATACTTAAAAGAATATATAAAATTAAAAAGACTGGTCATACCAACTATTGAGGAGTTGGAGGAACTGGAAATTCATACCCTCCTGATGGGAATGTGAAATGATATGACCACTTTAGTAAACAGTTTGATAGTTTATTAAAAAGTAAAACATTCATTCACTATATGATACAGCTATTCCACTGCTAGGCAAAGAACTAAAGCATATATCCCTGTAAGAACTTGCATGTGAATATTTATAGCTGCTCTATTTGTATAGTCCCAAACTGGAAACAACTATAGGAGAATGAATATATTGTGAAATAAATGAATAAATATATCCATAAAATAGGATACTTGTAAACAACAATATGGGTAAATATGGATACATCTCAAAGTAATTGTGGTGGATGAAAACAGGTAGGCAAATTATGTATATCTCCACTCATATATAAAATTCTAGAAAATGCATACTAAATAAGAATAATAGAAACTAGATCCATGGTTGCCTGGAAATGGGGATGAGGTCACATGGAGTGATTTTGAAGGGGCCTGAGGAAATTCTGTGGGGGTGAAAAGTATATTCATAGCCTGAATGTGGTGATAGTTTGAGTATACAAATACCAAAATGTACCAAGTTGCACACTTAAACATCTTCAGTTTATTGTATATCAGTTATACATCCCTGAAATAATAATTAAGTGGGGGAATGCTGGAATAAGTGTCCACCAATGTGAAAAAATTGCCCTTGTAGGTCTCCAATGAGGTAATTCCCAGAACACTGGATTGAGAGCTGAAATTTGTTCTAGAAATGTGTGTTGTCATTATTATCTATATTACATAGACTAGGTATTTTTTTAATAAAAGAATTAGACCAGTTTCTAGTGAGGGCCTCATACTCTAGTTTTTCCTCAACTCTACCCAGTGGAAAATACCAAGTGAAATTATAACATAGATTACTGGACAAAGGCCTGACTGCATTCTAAGACCTTCGAAGGATTTCTTTTAGGGCTTGACCATCTCCCAGCCTACTCAGCCCCACCCCTTTCTTCCAATAAACAATAAAACAGGGGCTTCCAGTGCCAAGCTTTCCTATATGTATAAGAGAAGTTCCCAACCCCACCATACACTGAAATTTACTGAGAAAGCTTGAGGGAAATGCTGATGCTTGGCCCTGTAGCTGGACATTCTGATTCACTTGGTTTATATTTTTAAACTTTCCAGATGATTCTAAAGTACAACTCAGGCTGAGAAGCACTGAGGTGGAGCCTGGACCCTCCATCATTACCTGTCCCATCTTTATGGCCATGGCATCTCCTGGTTTGTTCTGTGCACTTCTAACTTTCTGTTAAAATAGTGGTAGAAAGCAGTCAGGCAGGACCAGTTTTGATCATAATCATAATGGACAGGCAAACAGTGATTAACTTTTAGTTTCCATAAGCACTTTCTCACTGTGTCTTATAAATAACTTGAGAAATAGGTAGGAAAGAGTGATATTATTTATATTTTTTACTTTCATTTTCCTAAAAATTATAAGTGTAGCAAATGGTTATTTAAGATTTTTTTTTTTTTTTTGCCAAGTATGTGGGATCTTCCCTGACCAGAGATCAAATGCATGCCCCCTGAAGTGGAAGTAAAGTATCTTAACCACTGGATCACCAGGGAAGTCCTAAGAATTTTTTTGTTTTAAAAAATTATTTATTTTTAATTGGAGGATAATTGCTTTTCAATATTGTGTTGGTCTCTGACATGCATTAACATGAATCTGTCATAGCTATACATATGTCGTCTCCCTCTTAAACCTCCCTCCCACCCCCACCATCCCATCCCTCATGGTTGTCACAGAGCACTTGATTTGAGCTCCCTGTATCATATAGAAAACTTCCGTTGGCTATTTAACACAGAATAATGTATATGTTTCCATGCTAGTCTCTCAATTTGTCCCACACTCTACTTTCCCTACTGTGTCCACAAGTCTGTTCTCTATGTGTGTGTCTCTATTGCTTCCCTGCATATAGGTTCATCAGTATGATTTGTCTAGATTCATATGTGTGTGTTAAATACAATATTTTTCTCTTTCTGACTTTCTTCACTCTGTGTAACAGGCTCTAGGTCCATTCACCTCATTATGACTGACTCAAATGTGCTCTTTTCCATGGCTGAGTAAAATTCCATTGTATATATGTACCATAACTTCTTTTTCCATTCATCTATTGATGAACATTTAGGTTACTGCCATGTCCTAGCTGGGTTTCCCTGGTAGCTCAGCTGGTAAAGAATCTACTTGCAAAGCAGTAGG
Organism: Bos indicus; assembly: GCF_029378745.1. Lineage (NCBI taxonomy): Eukaryota > Metazoa > Chordata > Mammalia > Artiodactyla > Bovidae > Bos > Bos indicus. Next base: position 55,900,799 of record NC_091768.1, on the reverse strand, counting down.
TCCTGGTTCAATTCCCGGGTCAAGAAGATCCCCTGGAGAAGCGGTATCCTACCTATTCCAGCATTGTTGACCTTCCCTGGCAGCTCAGATGATAAAGACCCTGTGTGAAATATGGGAGACCTGGCTTCAATCCTTGGGCTAGGAAGATCCCCTGGAGGAAGGGAAGTGGTAGTAGTCTCCAGTAGTCTTGCCTGGAGAATCCCCATGGACAGAGGAGCCTGGTGGGCTACAGTCCATGGGGTGGCAAAGAGTTGGACACAACTGAGTGACTAAGCACAGCACAGCACATGTCCTAGCTATTGTAAATAGTGCTGCAACACAGTCCTCAAGACAGCATGGTGCTAACAAAAACAAAAAAAGAAAAACAGAAATATATATGAATGGAAAAAGATAGAAAGCCCAGAGATAAACCCATGGTCCTATGGGCACCTTATCTTTGACAAAGAAGGCAAGAATATACAATGGAGAAAAGACAGCCTCTTCAATAAGTGGTGCTGGGAAAACTGGATAGCTACATATAAAAGAATGAAACTAGAACACTTCCTAACACCATATACAAAAATAAACTCAAAATGGATGAAAAACTTAAATGTAAGGCCAGAAACTATAAAGTTCTTAGAGGAAAACACAGGCAGTTCTTTTTGACAAATACCACAGCAAGATCCTCCTTGACCTATCTTCTAGAGTAACAGAAATAAAAATAAACAAATGGGACTTAATTAAACTTAAAAACTTTTGCACAGCAAAAGAAATAATAAATAAGAGACAACCCTCAAAATGGGAGAAAATAATCACAAATGAAACAACTGACAAAGGATTAATCTCAGTATATAAGCAGCTCATACAGCTCAACAACAGGAAAACAAACAGCCCAATCAGAAAATGGGCAGAGGGCCTAAACAGACATTTCTCCAAAGACATACAAATGGTTAATAAACACATGAAAAAATGATCAACATAGCTCATTATTAGAGAAATGCAAATCAAAACTGCAATGAGGTATCACCTCACACTGGTCAGAATGGCCATAATCAAAAAACCTAAACATAAATGCTGGAGAGGATGTGGAGGAAAGGGAATCCTTTTGTACTGCTGGTGGGAATGTGGATTGATACAGCCACTATGGAGAACAGTACAGAGATTGCATTAAAAACTAGGACTAGAACCCAACAATACCACCAGTAGGCATATACCCAGAGACGCATGTACCCCATTTACTTTTAATCTAGCTGTCTTTGTATTTAAATTTTGTTTCTTATAGATTACATATAATTTTGGACCCACTCTGACAATCTCTGTCTTTTAACTGGTGCACTTCAACAACTAACATTCACAGCAGTTATTGAGATAGTTTTATTAATATCTGTTATATTTGTTACTGATTTCTCTTTGCTATCCTTATTATTTTTCCTACTTTTTCTGCTTTTTGTGGTTTAATTGAGCATTATCTATGATTCAGTTTCTCTTCTTTCTTAGCATGTTTGTTTACTTCATTTTTTATTTTTTTATTGTGAGCTCTAGTTTACAATATACATTTAGACCTAATTTAAGACCATTTCAATACCACTTCATGGGTATTGTATTTTTCATAATAGCAAAATAATCCTGATTCCTCTCTCCCTTCACTTGTATCACCACTGACTTCACATCATTTATATATACATATTTAAGCACAGACAAGTATGTATACAATAAGATATATACATACACATTCACAATAAAACATACTGTTTGTATCATTATTTTGAGCAGTTATCGTTGGATCAATTAAGAATAAAAATAATCATTTTTACTTTTATCTTCATTTATTCCTTTTCAAATGCCTTCCTTACTGTATAAAGACCTGAGTTTCTGATCTATACTCTATTCCTTCTAAGGAATTTATGACTTTTTAATGTGGGTTCACTAGCAATAAATTCCCTCAATGTTTGTTTATCTGAAAGTCTTTAATTCTTCTTCACTTTTAAAGGATAATGTCACAGGGTACAGAATTTCAGGTTGTTTTTGTTGTTGTTGCTGTTCCCCTTCTCAACACTTTAAATATTTCACTCTAGTCTCTTCTTGCTTACATGGCTTCTGAGAAATCAAATACAATTTTCATCTTTGTTCCTCCATAGGTAAGGTATTTTCTCCTTTTGGCTTATTTTAGGAATTTATCTTTGAATTTCCATATTTTGAAAATGATATGCCTAGATGTAACATGTGGGAGGTTTTCTGTTTGTTTGTTTTGCTTTTATCCAACTTGGTGTCTGAGCTTTCTGAATGTGTGGCTTGATGTCTGAAATAGATTTGGGAAATTCTCATAATTATTGCCTCAAATATGTCTTACATTATTTTTTATCTTTCTACTTTTTATTTTCCAATTACACATATATTATACCTTTTGTATTTTCTCTCACAGTTCAGGGATGTTCTGTTCTGTTTTTCCAGTCTGTTCTATTTGCCTTTCAGCTTTTGAGGATTCTATTGCTATATCCTCTAGCTTAGAGATTTTTGCCTTAGCCATGTACAGTCTACTGATAAGCACAATTATTTCTATAAGTATTTTTGACCTCTAGGATTTTTTCAACTCTTTCTTAGGATTTCCATCTCTCTGCTTCCATTGTCCACCTGTTTTTTCATATTGTCTATATTATCCAGTAGAGCCCCTAAAATATTAGTCACAGTTGTTTAAGTAAAACTCCTCGTCTGATAATTCTGACATCCCTAAGATGTCTGATTCTAATGCTTGCTCTGTCTTTTCAAATTCTGTTATTTTGCCTCTCGGTATGCCTTGTAATTTATTCTAGATAAAGAACTGCTATAAATAGACTTTTAGTAATGTTGCAGTGAGATGTAGGCAGAGGGGACATTTTCTATAGTTATATGATTAGGTCTCAGTCTTTTAGTGACTCTGGATCATGAACTTCATGTCTTTCTTCACCTTATTGCTTTTGGTTTTGTTCTATCTGCCTTATGTTGGACAGGATGGCTAGTTGTGGCAGGAGTTGGTATTTCCCTTCTTCCTATCAGTTAGACTCTCATAATACACCAGCAGGCTGGGTTCTGATTGACTAGCTTTCCTAGAAGGCAAGCCTTATTAAGAAAAAAAAAAAAAGAAAAAGGTTGCCTTTTCACCTCCCCCTGCCAGAAGCCAAAAGAGGTCTTTCCCCTCCATGATCCCCCAACTCCAATCTCTGAGAAATTGATTGAGCTCCATAAGTAAATCTCAAAAATTGCGGGCAGAGAAAAGAGAATTCTATGGCTGGAGTTTTTAACCCTCAGAGTTGTCACATTGAGCCTCCCACAATTTATCAATTAAATTCAGGTTTTCCTACCTGGTACTAGTTATCTAGTTATAGGGTGTTTCTACTCCTGAGTCTCTGCTCTAATAAACACAACTCCCTGCATTTAACTATCTGACTCTCCAGTCTTGGGTACATTGGTTTTCCCTGTGTCCTTCAGGTCGGGAAGATCCCCTGGGGCAGGGCATGGAAACCCACTCCAGTATTCTTGCCTGGAGAACCCCTTAGACAGAGGAGCCTGGGAGGTTACAGTCCATAAAATAGCAAGAGTCAGACATGACTGAAGAAACTTAGCATGCAGCACACAGCAGTTACTTCTCTTATGTTTCAAAGATTTGCTGACTAATAAGTCTATTCTTTTTTTTTTTTTTTTTTGCATTTCTTTTCCATGGGGATGGTCTTGATCCCTGTCTCCTGTACAATGTCATGAACCTCAGTCATGAGGTCATCTCCTGTACAATGTCATGAACCTCAGTCATAGAGGTCATCAGGCACTCTATCTATCAGATCTAGGCCCCTAAATCTATTTCTCACTTCCACTGTAGAATCATAAGGGATTTGATTTAGGTCATACCTGAATGGTCTAGTAGTTTTCCCTACTTTCTTCAATTTCAGTCTGAATTTGGTAATAAGGTGTTCATGATCTGAGCCATAGTCAGCTCCTGGTCTTGTTTTTGTTGACTGTATAGAGCTTCTCCATCTTTGGCTGTAGAGAATATAATCAATCTGATTTCGGTGTTGACCATCTGGTGATGTCCATGTGTAGAGTCTTCTCTTATGTTGTTGGAAGAGGGTGTTTGCTATGACCAGTGCATTTTCTTGGCAAAACTCTATCAGCCTTTGCCCTGTTTCATTCCGTTTTCCAAGGCCAAATTTGCCTGTTACTCCAGGTGTTTCTTGACTTCCTACTTCTGCATTCCAGTCCCCTATAATGAAAAGGACATTTTTTGGGGTGTTAGTTCTAAAAGATCTTGTATGTCTTCATAGAACTGTTCAACTCCAGCTTCTTCAGCCTTACTGGTTTGGGCATAGACTTGGATTACTGTGATATTGAATGGTTTGCCTTGGAAATGAACAGAGATCATTCTGTCATTTTTGAGATTGCATCCAAGTACTGCATTTTGGACTCTTTTGTGGACCATGATGCTACTCCATTTTCTCTGAGGGATTCCTGCCTGAAGTAGTAGATATAATGGTCATCTGAATTAAATTCACCCAGATTCCTAGAATGTCGACATTTACTCTTGCCATCTCTTGTTTGACCACTTCCAATTTGCCTTGATTCATGGACCTGACATTCCAGGTTCCTATGCAATATTGCTCTTTACAGCATCGGACCTTGCTTCTATCACCACTCACATCCATAGCTGGGTACTGTTTTTGCTTTGGCTCCATCCCTTCATTCTTTCTGGAGTTATTTCTCCACTAATCTCCAGTAGTGTATTGGGCCCCTACTGACCTGGGGAATTCCTCTTTCACTATCCTATCATTTTGCCTTTTCATACTGTTCATGGGGTTCTCAAGGCAAGAATACTGAAGTGGTTTGCCATTCCCTTCTCCAGTGGACCACATTCTGTCAGATCTCTCCACCATGACCCGTCCATCTTGGGTTGCCCCTCAGGCATGACTTAGTTTTATTGAGTTAGACAAGGCTGTGGTCCTAGTGTGATTAGATTGACTAATTTTCTGTGAGTATGGTTTCAGTGTGTCTGCCCTCTGATGCCCTCTTGCAACACCTACCATCTTACTTGGGTTTCTCTTACCTTGAGCATGGGGTATCTCTTCACGGCGGCTCCAGCAAAGCGCAGCCGCTGCTCCTTACCTTGGACGAGGGGTATCTCCTCACCACCGCCTTTCCTGACCTTCAACATGGGATAGCTCCTCTAGGCCCTGCTGCGCACACGCAGCCACTGCTCCTTGGACGTGGGATTGGTCCCCCAGGCTGCTGCCCCTGGCCGTGGGCGTGGGGTTGGTCCTCCCGGCCACTGCCCCTGGCCTCATGCGTAGGGTAGCCCCTCCCGGCCATCACCCCTGACCTTGTTCGCGGGGTATCTCCTCTCAGCTGCTGCCTCTGACCTCAGACGTGAGTTAGCTCCTCCCGGGTGCCGCCACTGACCTCAGACTTGGGTAGCTCTTCTCAGCCGTTCCCACACCATCGCAGCCTGGCACTCTAGAAAAGAAATGCAAAAAAGCAAAATGGCTGCTTATTTAACTTATATGCAGAGTACATCATGAGAAACGCTGGGCTGGAAGAAGCACAAGCTGGAATCAAGATTGCCAGGAGAAATATCAACAACCTCAGATATGCAGATGACACCACCCTAATGGCAGAAAGTGACGAGGAACTAAAGAGACTCTTGATGAAAGTGAAAGAGGAGAGTGAAAAAGTTGGCTTAAATCTCAACATTCAGAAAACAAAGATCATGGGATCCAGACCCATCACTTCATGGGAAATAGATGGGGAAACAGTGGAAACAGTGTCAGACTTTATTTTTGGGGGGCTCCAAAATCACTGCACATGGTGACTACAGCCATGAAATTAAAAGACGCTTACGCCTTGGAAGGAAAGTTATGACCAACCTAGATAGCATATTCAAAAGCAGAGACATTACTTTGCCAACAAAGGCCTGTCTAGTCAAGGCTATGGTTTTTCCTGTGGTCATGTATGGATGTGAGAGTTGGACTGTGAAGAAGGCTGAGCGCCGAAGAATTGATGCTTTTGAACTGTGGTGTTGGAGAAGACTCTTGAGAGTCCCTTGGACTACAAGGAGATCCAACCATTCCATTCTGGAGGAGATCAGCCCTGGGTTTTCTTTGGAGAGAATGATGCTCAAGCTGAAACTCCAGTACTTTGGCCACCTCATGAGAAGAGTTGACTCAATGGAAAAGATTCTGATGCTGGGAGGAATTGGGGGCAGGAGGAGAAGGGGACAACAGAGGATGAGATGGCTGGATGGCATCACGGACTCGATAGATGTGAGTCTGAGTGAACTCCGGGAGTTGGTGATGGACAGGGAGGCCTGGCATGCTGCGATTCATGGGGTCACGAAGAGTCCGACACTACTGAGCGACTAAACTGAACTGAAGTCTATTCTTCTTTTTACTTGGGATGAGTCTTTTACAATGGGGTAATGATGAACTATGGACAGAGGTTCGTGACATTGTATAGGAGACAGGGATCAAGGCCATCCCCATGGAAAAGAAATGCAAAAAAGCAAAATGGCTGTTGGGGAGGCCTACAAATAGCTGTGTAAAGAAGAGAAGTGAAAAGCAAAGGAGAAAAGGAAAGATATAAGTATCTGAATTCAGAGTTCCAAAGAAGAGCAAGGAGAGATAAGAAACCCTTCCTCAGCGATCAGTGCAAAGAAATAGAGGAAAACAACAGAATGGGAAAGACTAGAGATCTCTTCAAGAAAATTAGAGATACCAAGGGAACATTTCATGCAAAGATGGACTCGATAAAGGACAGAAATGGTATGGACCTAACAGAAGCAGAAGATATTAAGAAGAGGTGGCAAGAATACACAGAAGAACTATACAAAAAAGATCTTCATCACCAAGATAATCACAATGGTGTGATCACTCACCCAGAGCCAGACATCCTGGAATGTGAAGTCAAGTGGGCCTTAGGAAGCATCACTACAAACAAAGCTAGTGGAGGTGATGGAATTCCAGTTGAGCTATTTCAAATCCTGAAAGATGATGCTGTGAAAGTGCTGCACTCAATATGCCAGCAAATCTGGAAAACTCAGCAGTGGCCAAAGGACTGGAAAATGTCAGTTTTCATTCCAATCCCAAAGAAAGGCAATGTCAAAGAATGCTCAAACTGCCGCACAACTGCACCTATCTCACACACTAGTAAAGTAATGCTCAAAATTCTCCAAGCCAGGCTTCAGCAAGATGTGAACTGTGAACTTCCAAATGTTCAAGCTGGTTTTAGAAAAGGCAGAGGAACAAGAGATCAAATTTCCAACATCTGTTGGATGATCAAAAAAGCAAGAAAGTTCCAGCAAAGCATCTATTTCTGCTTTATGGACTATGCCAAAGGCTTTGACTGTGTGGATCACAATAAACTGTGGAAAATTCTGAAAGAGATGGGAATACCAGACCACCTGACCTGCTTCTTGTATGCAGGTAAGGAAGCAACAGTTAGAACTGGACATGGAATTACAGACTGGTTTCAAATAGGAAAAGGAGTATGTCAAGGCTGTATATTGTCACCCTGCTTATTTAACTTATATGCAGAGTACATCATGAAAAACACTGGGCTTGAAGAAGCACAAGCTGGAATCAAGATTGCTGGGAGATATATCAATAACCTCAGATATGCAGATGACACCACCCTAAAGGCAGAAAGTGAATAGGAGCTAAAAAGCCTCTTGATGAAGGTGAAAGAGGAGAGTGAAAATGGCTTAAAGCTCAACATTCAGAAAACGAAGATCATGGCATCTGGTCCCATCACTTCATGGGAAATAGATGGAGAAACAGTGGAAACAGTGTCAGACTGTATTTTGGGGGGGCTCCAAAATCAATGAAGATGGTGATTGTAGCCATGAAATTAAAAGACACTTACTCCTTGGAAGGGAAGCTCTGACTCACCTAGATAGCATATTGAAAAGCAGAGACATTACTTTGCCAACAAAGGTCCATCTAGTCAAGGCTATGTTTTTTACAGTGGTCATGTATGGATGTGAAATTTGGACTGTGAAGAAAGCTGAGGGCCAGAGAATTGATGCTTTTGAACTGTGGTGTTGGAGAAGACTCTTGAGAGTCCCTTGGACTGCAAGGAGATCCAACCAGTCCATTCTAAAGGAGATCAGCCCTGGGATTTCTTTGGAAGGAATGATGCTAAAGTTGAAACTCCAGTACTTTGGCCACCTCATGCGAAGAGTTGACTCATTGGAAAAGACTGTGCTGCTGAGGAGGATTGGGGTAGGAGGAGAAGCTGTCGACAGAGGATGAGATGGCTGGATGGCATCACTGACTCAATGGACATGAATTTGGGTGAACTCTGGGAGTTGGTGATGGACAGGGAGGCCTGGCGTGCTGCAGTTCATGGGTCACAAAGAGTTGGACATGACTGAGTGACTGAACTGAACTGAGCTGAATGAATTCCACATGCAAAACTGGAGACCAGAAATCCTTTAAAAAGCCTTTTATTCTTGGAATATGAAAGTATTTATAAACATCCATTTCTGGAAATCTATCATAAAACCTTGATATAAAATGTAGAATAAAAACCATACAATATCTATTAATTTACTAAGCCATTTCTTCACCCAAGTTTTACGTTTTGGTTACAATTCAAACAAGCACGTATATGTTCTCAGAAGCAAAGATAATTGACATGAAACCATTATACATCAGGAGCTTTTCAATAAAGAACACAGGAATGCTGTCCACTCTGATATGTTTCTTTAAGAAAAGCAATAATCGTTCACAAAATCAAGCTGCTTTCAGTGGCTTACTTCTGCCAAAAGAAACTCTCCATCACAATTTCTAGACCTTCTCTCATTCTGTCTCGCTACTCACCTGGTTCTAAATTCTTGATTCTGTATCAATTAGCAGTCTGCAACTGACAAAGGATTAATTTCCAAAATATACAAGCAGCTCATACAACTCAATACCAGAAAAACAAATAACCCAATCAAAAAGTGGGACAAAGACCTAAACAGACATTTCTCCAAAGAAGACATATAGATGGCTAACAGACACAAGAAAAGATGCTCAACATCACTCATTATTAGGGAAATGCAAATCAAAACTACAATGCGATATATCACCTCACACTGGTTAGAATGGCAATCATCAAAAATTCTACAAACAATAAATGCTAGAGAGGGTGTGGAGAAAATGGAATGCTTTTGCACTGTTGGGAATGTAAATTGATACAGCCACTGTGGAAGACCGTATGGAGATTCCTTAAAAAGCTAGGAATAAAACCACCATATAATCCAGCAGTCCCACTCTTAGGCATATACCCTGAGGAAACCAAAATTGAAAAACACACATGCCTCCCATTGTTCACTGCAGCATTATATACAATAGCTAGAACATGGAAGCAACCTAGATGTCCTTTGACAGATGAATGGATAAAGAAGTTGTGGTACATATACACAGTGGAAAATTACTCAATCATAAAAAAGAATTCCTTTGAGTCAGTTCTAATGAGGTGGGTGAACCTAGAACCTATTATACAGAGTGAAGTAAGTGAGAAAGAGAAAGATAAATATTGTATTCTAATGCTTATATATGGAATCTAGAAAAATGGTACTGAAGAATTTATTCACAGGGCAGCAATGGAGAAACAGACATAGAGAATAGACTTATGGAAATGGGGAGAGGGGAGGAGAGGGTGAGACGTATGGAAAGAGTAACATGGAAACTTACATTACCATGTGTAAAATAGATGGCCAATGGGAATTTGATGTATGGCTCAGGAAATTCAAACAGGGCCTCTATGTCAATATGGAGGGATAGGATGGGGAGGGAAATGGGAGGAGGGTTCATAGGAGAGAGGGGATACATGTACACCTATGGCTGATTCATGTTGAGGTTTGACAGAAAACAACAAAATTCTGTAAAGCAATTATCCTTCAATAAAAATATAATTTTTTTTTTAAAGTCTAGCATTCATAGGAGGAATAATCATTGGGGTAAGTTGTTATACTGGTATACTGAAAGTCTCTCAAATTTTTAATAAAAGGAGTTTATTAATTTTAATTAAAAGAGCAATCTGTAGGAGCCACCTGACATTTATTTTATTTTCTTTTGACAACAAAGCCCTATTTCCTTTTGCAAACTACCAGACATTCTTTGACCACAAACAGGTTGGAATGTTAATCTAAGTTCAATCCTTGAGCATAATGTTGGAAATGACCCAGTCTACACAGACTGATTATTCCTTCTCCCTGGAATTTAAATCAGCAATTGTACTGGAATGAAAATGAAAATTTGTTGTTACTATGATTTTTAACCTAGGCCTTGGGTGATCACTGATCTTTACGTAGATGGGTTTTCTAGATTTTGTGTTAATTTCTGTGAGTCCTACTAAAACTTTTCCACTGATTCCCTTCTTGTTTGAGTTGCTCAGAATGGATTTCTATTGCTTGAAAAGGAATAGTTTTAATCAATATCTCCATATTTGGTATCTACACTGCCCTTTTATTCATTCTTGAGAGTTTTATTTTTATTTTATTATCAGTGTCTTCTAAGTAAACCATCACTGTTAATCCAAAGAGTTTTGACTTTTAAGTCTCCTTCTGACTCTGCCCCAGAGCTCCTTCCTGGTCACTTCCATAACTCCTAACATAAAATACATAGTCTGCACTCTAATCAGGGAACTGGCAACTTGTTTGAGATTTTGGTATTAAATGTATTGCAGCCATGAAATTAAAAGATGTGTATTCCTTGGAAGGAAAGTTATGACCAACCTAAATAGCATATTCAAAAGCAGAGACGTTACTTTGCCAACAAAGGTCTGTCTAGTCAAGGCTATGGTTTTTCCAGTGGTCATGTATGGATATGAGAGTTGGACTGTGAAGAAGGCTGAGCACGAAGAATTGACGCTTATGAACTGTGGTGTTGGAGAAGAGTGTTGAGAGTCCTTGGACTGCAAGGAGATCCAACCAGTCCATTATAAAGGAGATCAGCCCTGGGATTTCTTTGGAAGGGATGATGCTAAAGCTGAAACTCCAATACTTTGGTCACCTCATGCAAAGAGATGACTCATTGGAAAAGACTCTGATTCTGGGAGGGATTGGGGGCAGGAGGAGAAGGGGACGACAGAGGATGAGATGGCTGGATGGCATCACGGACTCGATGGATGTGCGTCTGAGTGAACTCCGGGAGTTGGTGATGGACAGGGAGGTCTGGCGTGCTGCGATTCATGGGGTCGCAAAGAGTCAGACATGACTGAGTGACTGAAATGAACTGAAAACTTTATAAGACTAATAATATAATAAAGCTATTCACAAAATAAAGACATGCATTCTCAAAAAGAAATAAATTTCAGTACGTCTTCTGCCCCTTCCTATAACCTTGAATTTAGCTTCCTGGCCATACTAACTATTATCTCTCAGCAAACTGTTTCATTCATGACTTCATGTACTTGAAACACCATTCACTGAACCAGAATATCCTTTCCATCTCTTCTTCCAATCTCTACCTATAAACTCCAATACCATATGCATATCACAGGTTTCAAGCATGTAACCATTTATGGGATTCTTTAGTATTTTTCAAGGCACACTGTTAGCTTTACATAATACTATGGTATTTCATAATTTCATAATACCATAGTATTTCATAAAAATACTATGAAGTGTGGAGTACTACAAAGTCAACATTTTAGATGGGGAAACTGGCTTTGTAATAACATGGAGTAGGGAAGTACAAAAAGTTGGATTTGAGTCAAAGCAGATGTAGCCTATAGACTGTGTTCCTAGTGACTACAGTAAACAGATTTTTCATGTGGTTATTAGTCTACATCTAAAAATTATAATTTTATATATACTACATGTAATTATATATATATTCCCTTTTTTGTTAGATAATTTTACTTAGATAAGTACCTTCTCCAGCAAACCTTATCTGATTTCATTAATATTTTTAATCATTTTCTCACTAGTGCAACAAGTATATCACACCTTGCTTAGCTTTTTTTATTTTAATTATACTTAGCTCTTTATATCTCTGCCTTTTACATCAATCTTTAAGCTTCTTAGAGAATTAGTTATGGCAGAAAGGGTATAAAATATGTAGTATTGTATATATATATTGAATTGTATATATTGTATATATTATATCAATTGTATATATTGATATATACAATATATATATATTATATCAATTGTATATATTGAATATAAATGTATAATATATACAATACAATATATATACAATACAATATATACAATATATACAATATATTACAATATATATACAATATATACAATATATATACAATATAATACAATATATACAATATATATACAATATATACAATATACAATATATATATATACAAATATACATACATACATACATACAAATATATATATACAAATACACATACATATACAAATACACATACATATACAAATATGTATACAAATACATATACATAAATATATATATACATATAAATATATACATATATATGTATATATATATACATATATATATATATATATATATATATAAACATCAGTTCAGTTCAGTTGCTCAGTCGTGTCTCTTTGTGACCCCATGGACCACAGTGCACCAGACCTCCCTGTCCATCACCAACTCCTGGAGCCTGCCCAAACTCATGACCATCAGGTTGGTGATGCCATCCAACCAATTCATCCTCTGTCATCCCCTTCTCCTCATATATATACGTATGTATGTATATATTTGTTGGGGAGAAGAGTGAACCTTAGCTGATTGAAGGCAGAAAAAAAGGATGAAAAAATAGGAAAGAAGTGACAATGATCTTCCAATTTTCTTGTCAGACTGGCAAGGATTTTTATATAGGTATTTTCAAAAAGAGATATTTACAAAACTATTTTTCAACTATTAACATATGTTAGCATGTGAGTTTAAAGTGAAAGTGAAGTTGCTGGGTCGTGTTTGACTCTCTGCGACCCCATGGACTCCTCCGTCCATGGGATTTTCCAGGCAAGAGTACTGGAGTGGGTTGCCATTTCCTTCTTCAGGGGATCTTTCCAACCCAGGTATCGAACCCAGATCTCCTGCATTACGGGTAGACGCTTTACCATCTAAGCCACCAGGGAATAATGTGAGTTTAATAGGTCAAAATATAGGCTTACTGTTCCTCTCTCAACTGCAAAATTAGGGTATTTCTGAGCTGCCTGGTTTATACAATGAAATCCTATCCTCCATCCCACATTTCCAAAATAATGTGTCCTCTTATAAGAAAGACTTGGTATATCTGAAAGTGAAAGAAAGTGAAGTCACTTAGTCGTGTCCTACTCTTTGCGACCCCATGGACTGTAGCCCACCAGGATCCTCCCTCCATGAGATTTTCCAGGCAAGAGTACTGGAGTGGGTTGCCATTTACTTCTCCAGGGGATCCTCCTGACCCAGGAAGGTTTCCCGCGTTGTAGGCAGGCGCTTTACCATCTGAGCCACCAGGGAAGCCTAGGTATGTCTACCTATACATTATTTCCATCTCAGGCATGGGCCTCTTGAATGTCTGATTATAATTTGGGAGTTACACGGATTATAACTTCAGTCCATGCTTTAAATAATATAACATTTGTGGGAAATGTGAATGATAGATCATATAAAAATTCTTCTAAAGCCGTATCAATGAAAGACTGGGAAGATTCTCCATTGGCCACATAATCTAGACATAACCATTTAACCAAGGAGTTCAACAAGTACATCAGGTACCAAGAGTATGTCTTTGAAGGAACATATGCAATTGGTTGTTTAAATTCTTCTTTGTGGGTTAACACCTAGTCTTGATTCCTCAAAGCCATAAATCAAGTCCTGAAATGTCCTGCAAAATGTTGGATAAAAGGAATAAAAGCAATACTTTAGTTCTCACTGCAATCACAGTTAGACAGTAAAATGTTGGATTTGTGGCCAGGCAAACTTTTGATTTTGTGGAATTTAGATCAAAATCAATACTTTTCTGCTTTATGTCTGGCACCATTTAAACCAAAACTTTGAGGCTTCTAGACCTTGTAAAGCATGCATATCAAAGGATTAAAAAAAAAAAATCTGTGCAAATCAGATTGATAGTCATTTTATAGGCATATACACCTACACAGCATCAAGATATAATGTGAAGCTGCTTGTTCTGGACTATCTATGAAGATATAACTATTTTCTTTCAAAACTAATAGTTAATAATTGTTTCCTAAGATCTATGCTTGAAACAAAGGAATTTATAATGAAAATTTATAGGAAAATTAAAGTTGATCAGTTTCTATAAAGAGCAGTGATCATAAATTGACTTAAAAATTATCTTCCAAGTTCTATACACTTGGTGAAGTTTATCCTTAGATTTAAATTATTATAAAGATTGATATTAAAATTACCTCTTAAAATTGTATAAATTACAAGTGTGACTTTGTTTAGATTTTTCATTTAACTTATGTTCATTGTCATGACCCATGTACTATAGAATTGTGAACTTTTGAATAAATTATATTAAAATATTATGCACTGGGATCTTCAAAATGATGTTATTTTATCATGCCCCAATAGGCAATCAGATTCAACTTATTTTACTTCCAAATAAACCATCTTTTCTAGAAAGTAGGCACATATAAGTACAGTTCTAATTTATTTTCTATGAGATAGAAAAATATATTAATATAACCTGTGGAGATAAATATTCATAGTCATTTCATTGCAGTTAACTCTATCTTATACAAGTTCTAAGGCAAACAATTTTCAGACAAAATAGAAAGAAACTCAATAAAACTTACTTCAGAAGATTTAAATTTTGCAGAGCAGTTCCAGAGTTTTGAGAAAATAATTGTTATAAACTAAAATAAAATTACTTTAAATATTGCAAATTATATTTAATAACTTTGTTATATATCTGCCTTAAGACAGTATTTCTCTATCAGGCTTTTTTGTTCAATGACAGCATAAAATACATATTTACCAAGCACCTTGTTTCATATGTGTATTATTCAGATGTGTATTATGTTTCCTATTTGTTTCATGAAGTGTTGAACATATGCAGACAAAAAGTTGCCCTCTTACCATACAGTAGATAGTAGAAGAGGACTTCCCTGGTGACCCAGCGGTAAAGAATGTTTACAATGCAAGAGACACAGGTTTGATCCTTGGGTATGGGAAGATCCCCTGGAGAACAAAACAACAACCCACTCCAATATTCTTGCCTGGGTATTGCATGGACAGAGGAGCCTGGCAGGCCACAGACTGTGGGGTCGCAAAAGCTTGGACAAGACTTAGCAACCAAACACAAGATAGTAGAAGCTGACGCTAGCCACCAGATCTGATACAAACTTTTATTATTTAGTGACAAAGCAGTAGTTTGAATGTACTCAACACAATGTTCACACTGCTTTACCATGTCTCATAAGTCTCATGAGTGGCACAGTGCCTGTGGTGGATATCTTTATACAAAGTAGGCTGTATTAATGGAAAACTTGCTAGATTCACCACTTTTATAGCAAACAAAACTGCCTGATTTTTGCCCAGAGAGAGATGTTCCCTCACCCTTCATGGTTGCCATTGCAAACACAACCCTAAGAAACGGCCCAAATAAAGAACATTCAAAGATTTCATTTTTTTGAATACTCAGAAAGAATTTTAAGGGCCCATAGCAGTTTATCATCCCAAAAGACTGTTTAAGAAAGAGTATACATGTTTAAAAGTTTCACATAGAAACAAGCAAGAAATCTTAAAAATGACATAAAAGCTTTATAAACCAAACAAATTAAACTCACAGAAATAAAAAATACCATAATGGATAAAAAAATGGATTAAAAAAACAGTGTCCTAGTCAAATAGAAAAATAATAAACTGGAAGATCAGAAGAACCTATCCAGAATAAGCACAGAGATAGAAAAAGATAGACATTTTGAAAGATATGGTAAGAAAAAGAATACACAATAAGATCAAACACCTAATAGAACCCTAGAAATAGGCAAGAGAAATTTAGGTAGAGTAAGTATTTAAAAGATAATGGCTAAGAATTTTCCAAATTGAACAAAAGACAATGTATCCATATTTTTAAAAAATTCCAAGGACTCGTTGGCAGATTAAATAAACTGCAATCTACATTTATATTTCAACATACTGAAATTATTAAAAGACAAAGGGGAAAATATTAAAATAGGTGAAAAGAGAAAGAAAAAGACTTCTTACAAAGAAACTACATTAGGTTGGTATATTACATACTAGAATTAATTTTGGCCATTTAACAGCCAATAAAAGAAGCAATCCACTAAAGTCAGAATATCTGATATTCTATGGACTTGTATAGAATATAGTGATGTTCCCATGGAGGGATTCATACCCTGCACTAAACAACCTTCTTAAGTCTGCTTTCTAATTTGGCTCTTCCTTTTCTCTCCCTCTTGTTTTTTCTATTCTCTATTTCTCACAACCAAAAATCTTTGAAATTCTTGGCAGAGTCACTGCCAAGGTCAGTTCCTTCTCCCCTAACATTCTAGCTTTCACTCTAATCTGGATAGTCAAAGCATATTTTCTAATCAAATAGGATGATATTCCTGAAATAAAATGTTTCAAAAATGAATTCCGATTATTATTTTCCCCTTCACAACACTCTGATGAATTTATAGTTAATTATTCAATCAATTAATGCAAAATTACTTCAAAGTTTCATCATTAAGAAAATATGGATTCTACAGGTATAAGTAGAGAGGCTCTAGTGAGACTCAGGCCCTCATCATTTCATCAAACCCAATTTTCTTTCTGATTTCTTATTGCAGTAAATATCTTCACTTTATAGCCATTTTTTCCAAAGGTGACGAACTTGAAGATTTTTACATGACTCCTGCCTCCCCCTCACTTTTCACATGCAATCAGCAACTAGGTCTAGCCAATTCCATCTTCTAAATGTTCTTTAACCATGTCTTATTTCTTATGCTAGTTCACCATAATTTCTCACCTGCAGTATATAACAGTATAACTTCATAATACCTGCCTTCGGGATAAGGCAAGCTATCTTTCCCTATGGTGCTAAGGAATCATTCTAAAATCCAAATGCATTCCTCTACTTTGGATATGCACTATGTATATTATGTTTCTCCTAACTGCCATCAAGTAACTATGAAAAAAAGTCTGTAACAAACTACTCAAGCATTAACTTAGAAAACACTGGCCATATTTTGCAAACCACAGATTTAGTATCATATCTTCATAGTGACATAGGAACAGGACACATTTTTCAGGGGCATATAAAACTTCACATATTTCTCAGACCTTATTTTCTCATATTGTCAGTAGTGGTGTAATTTTGTACATCTCTCAATAGATAAGGAGTTCTCCAATGCCACGTATAACAAATATGTATTCAGTGATTAGAAATTGCCAGGGGGTATACTAAAACTATTGGGCTTCCCAGGTGGCGCTAGTGGTGAAGAACCTGCCTGACAATGCAGGAGACTTAAGAGACAGGGGTTCAATCCCTGGGTTGGAAAGATACCCTGGAGGAGGGCATGGCAACCCACTCCAATATTCTTGTCTAGAGAATCCCATGGACAGAGAAGCCTGGCAGGCTACAGTCCATATGGTCGCAAAGAGTCAGACATGACTGAAGTGACTCAGCACAGCACAGTACGTATGCTAAAACTTTGCATGGGTTACCTCATTTAATCATCATAAACCCTTATAAAGTGGATACTGTTACTATGAACATTTTGCAGATAAGGAAACTAAGGGTCACAGAGGAAAAGTAGAAAGTTAGCTAGATGGTAATGAAGAAAAAATTCAAGCTTAAACAAGGCAGCTCAAGAGGTGATTTCTCAACGACCATACTCTCTGCTTTAGAGTTCAAGAACCATTCCTCTGCTTCTGTTTCTTCTAATACAAGAATAGTAATAGATATTTTGTATATATTCACTGGATGATTATGTGAATGAATGAATGATGAATAGATGAGTAATGAGTATTTTAATAGAGTGCCTTTCACTTCAATATAACAGATTTGCAATTAAAAATAAGATTTGGCCAGAGCTCAACCAAGAGTCTGCATTAAAATACTAATAAAACTATTTGTGTCAAACTTTTGTAAAAGGAAAAAAAAACACATTTTGAAAATATAAATTTTAGAGTATTCTCTTATGGATTATAAAGATTTAAATGACAGGTGTTTTGTGAACAAATATATAAGATTCTGCTTTATGCTTAGATAGATTTAAAATATAGTTATGTACAAAATGAGTCTGCAAAATTCACTTTGCTTCCTTCCTGCCCCAAATATTTAGCAATTTTAGAGATGGTGACCATGAGCATCCTAAAATAATATATCACCACACTCCTCCTCTGTAAAATGAGGGCAATGGCTACACAGTCTAAAAGGTCCCTTCTAGTTCCATCATTTATAATCTTCTGACTTAATTTCTATCATATGGTTTACTAATGCACAGCATGTTTTCTTTTAGTTCCAGACTAATTTATTTTTTCTCTAAGTCTGTAAACTAATTGTGCTAATTGTCATTCCTAATCTATAGACCAATTGTAAGAAGAAGAAGAAAAAAAAAAAAAACCTCCAGTGGGGATATTGCAAAGAATCCAAAATTTGAAGAGAGGAGAGTAGGAGACCTGCTGTGAATGGGTTGAAACAGCTGTTTCAAGAACCCTAAGCATCTGGGGAGGTCATCCAGAGAAAGGCCATCCACTGTGCTTTGATCTCTCCACTGAAGCACTGCCTGTCCATATGCTTGGTGAAAGCCCAGCCTGTTAGACCCATGCCTAGGGCTAGTTTTCCCCTTGTTTCTGTCCAGGAAATGGCACCAGAGTGTTTCTAAAGTATAAGCGAAAGAAAAGTTCATTATGGTACAGCTCTGAATGAAACTGAGGTTAGATGACATTACATTAATTGGACTGAATAAATCAACATTGTACTTTATAAGTGAGTAAAGGGGAAAATTAAGAATAAAAGGGTAATATTTTAAAACATGTTTGTAGAACTAGATGGTTTTTTAAATGGTTCTCCAATATTTTCTCTTTAATCCCCACAAGAGTCCTCTGAGTATACTCATAATTACTTCCATTTTATAGATGAAGAAACGATTTTCAGATAGCTTCTTAGGAGCCCATATTTAGTAAAATGGGGTTTGGACTCAAATTTAAATCTCCTGTTACAAATTCTTTACCCTTTCCATCACTACACATCAACCCAAAAGAGAGGATATTCTCAAGGCATATTTAACTTCCTACAATAAATTGTATACCTATTTTAATGGCAAACTTTTATGGAATGAAAAATAATTTTCATGAGTTGCTATTTAAGAGAATTTTGTGAAGCTTATCTTTACAAGAACACAAATTATTTTTACAGAATATTCAATTTATTATATTTATCATATTCAAAACAGTTAATTAAGAATATGAGTAAGCACTGATGATGGACTCTAATCAAACATTATTTGATTCATACAAAAATAATATTTAAAGTATCTTTAAATACTTAGAGTAAATCTTTCTTCATGAGCCATGTGAAAAGTTAAGGATATCATTCTGTCAGGATCAAATGATCTTTGACGCTTATCTTTGTCAGAAACCACTAATTGCTTACTTCACCTAGTTGCCTTGTCTTTTTTATTAAAAGTACCTCAAAAAACTAAAAGCATTTCCAGGACTTTCCATACATATGACCTAGGAAAGGAAGTTCTTAAAGAATGAAAAACTCCCTGGAATGCACATTTTGCCTTCTATCTTTTCCCTTCTTCCTGAATGGAAGGTAGGCATGTTGCTAGATATGGAGGTACCAATTTGGGGCTATGAAGAGACATGTATGATACACACAGACTGCTAAGGATGGTTAAGAAAAGAAAAAGGAACTTAGCTATTGCAATGGATTACAGAGTCAGTGAACCTGTGCCGGGTATAATATAAATAAACTGATATTTAGTTAATCACTATTATTTGGGTTATCAGTTACATGCAGCTGAATATGATACTTGATACATTTACCCTGAATCAATCACTATATCCACGGAGAATGATGGGAACTGACTGGTTTATGTCTGATCTAAAGACTCTCACCTCACTAATTTCTATCTAGTTAGATATATTTTTAAATCAGGCTAATAACATCCTACATCACAAAACCATATAGATGCTATAAAATGGGAAAAATCCGGCTCCAATTAGAAGGGAAAGAAGAAATAATGAATGACAACTGGTCCCTCACAAATGTCCACTATAATATTTATTCACCATAATTTATTTAACTAGTCTCCCACTTGGGGATACCAGACCATTTCTATTTTGTTATTATCATAAGGAATGTCTTGTTAAATTCCTTTGAAGACAAATCATTGTTAAGAGTTTGTGTGTGTATGTGTGCACTCAATAGAAAGAGAATTACTGGCACAGATCTTACTAAATTTTCATATAATCCTTAATATATTTTGCTAAATTGATTTTCATAATGTTTATTACAACTTAAGTTTCTGCCCAAGTGTATAAAATAATGCTCAAAGTACAGGTACCAACATCATTTATTTCTGCTACTGTATGTATATATTTTGCTTAGTTGCATATGCAAAAATTATCTTACATATTGATTACAATTTCTTTAATTTAAATACATATTTTTAGTTTTTTTCTTAAAAAGTATGCATTTTTATTTATAAATCATGAAATAATTTAAAAATTCAAAAACTGAAAAGTATAATTTTAAACAAATGGTAATGAAAATCTCTATGGCAGTGGTTCTCAAACTTTAGTGTTTGAGAAAAATACTCCACAATCACCTGGAAGGTTTTTTTCCACAGCTTTATTGAGGTATAATTCACAAATAAAGTTGTATATATTTAAGGTGTACAACATTATGATGTGATACACATATACATTATAAAATGATTACCACTATCAAGCTAATACACCATCAGCTCACAAACTTATCTTTTTTGTGCATGATGAGAACTCTGAAGATTTAGTCTTACAGCAAATTTCAAGTATACAATACTGTATCATTATTCACAGTCACTATGTACATTAGATCCCCAGACCTTAGTCACCTTATAAATGAAAGCTTGTATTCTATAACCAGCAAGTCTCCATCCTCACCAGCCCTCCACCACTAACCATCATTCTCCTCTCTGACTCTATGAGTTCAACTTTCTAGATTTCACATAGAAGTGAGGTCATACAGTATTTGTCTTTCTATGTCTGATTTATTTCACTTAGCATAATGCCTTCCAAATTCACCCACGTTGTCGCAAATGGCAAGCTTTCCTTGTTTTTTATTGCTGAATAATATTTCATTTTGTGTGTGTGTGTGTACCACATTTGTTTTACTCATTCATCTGTCAATGAACACTTAAGTTGTTTCCATATGTCAGATACTGTCAATAATGCTGAAATGAGCATGGGAGTCCAGATATTTCTTTGGGATACAGATTTCATATCTTTCATATAATATCTAAAAGCAGGGTTGCTGAATCATGATAGTTCAATTTTTATTTTTAACTTTAACTATTTTACTGTGAACATTTTATGACTTAAATTATTTTTTAAAGGTTTTATTGTGTCTAAAGACTGTTTTGACTTTTTCATATATGTGAATTATTTTTCCAGTTCCTTAACTGCATTTTAAACTTCTCTTTTAATAATATGAATTACAAGATTTCAAATTTTATAATAGCCTGGGCTTGTGAAGTACCTTTTGTGATTTCCTACAATGTTAGTGTTCTTGCCTGGAGAATCCCAGGGACGGGGGAGCCTGGTGGGCTGCCATCTATGGGGTCCCACAGAGTCGAACACGACTAATGCGACTTAGCAGCAGCAGCAGCACAATGCTTTTTAATTTGCTTATAAATCAATGAATTACTCATTTATATTTTCTTATATAAAATCTATTATTTTTAATAGCTTTTCATTTTGTTGATCATCTCGATGAGTAGTTTAACCTTTGATAATTTCTTTGTTTTTTAATTTTTCATCCACTTTTTTCCCTATAATTCCTTTGCATCAATGATAATTTTTCCAGCATGTTTAGGAATATGCTCAATAATGTTGAATATTTCCTATATTATAAAATTCTTATATTATTTAGGAAAATACATTAAAAAAAAGAAATACACATTTTCCTTCAGGTTCTTATTTAGCATCATTAAACTTCACACGTCATACTACTACTCAATCATAATTGATAATGGTTAATAAGCACTTTACTCATTCACTACTAATAAATTTATTTTTGTTCCAGATCTATATCTGTTTTGTTTCAGAACATATTATCTATATATATTCAAGCACATGTTGATTATTGAATTACTAGTGTTATAATCAAGAAACATTTCTCTATGTGGAGTTGATATTAATATTTCATAATTTAATGAATTTTAAGTAAATTTTGGGTCTTTGAAAAGAATCTGGGAGTCACATCCACAAGAAGGCAGAATAGTAGATTCCTACATCTACTTCTCCCCAAAATCGGATGCACGGAATAAAGAATTGTACATGCATCAATTCCTTCTGAGAAAATTTCAGAAACTCATTGAGACTCTCTGAATCGCTACCAACTAAGAAAATATCCACATTGAAACAGGTAGTAAAAGCGGAGACACACTCCAGTCATAAACCCCGATTCTGGCACAGAGCTGCACACTCTTAACAGAAGCCCCAACTCGTTTTTCCGTGAGGAGTGAAGAGTTTGGACTACGCATCTAACGCATCGATTTCCACTGTTGCCACCTGAGGGACTGACTTCTAACTTACCTATTTCTGGGGGCTGAGAGGCCTGGACATTCACTGACCCCTTAAGACCACAAAGAACAGAGGCCGCTTTAAACCTTCACAAGAGCACTTCTAAGGGCTAGTACCCACGGCCCAGTGCCCACTGAGAGCAACGAGTGAGGTCCAGCTCTCAGCTCCTCCCTGGAAAGGCCTACTCTGCCCATCTAACTCCATACGCTTCTGAAGACTCTTAACTGCTGTCAGAGGTCTGGTTTCTAACTTGCTTACCTTTTCTACTGACAGCGTCCTCTGGGAGCCTGGCTATGTTCTGGCTGTTGAGAACAGAGAAAACTCAGTAACTTAGCCACCCACAGCTGTTCTGTGGCAACATTTCTTCTGAGGAAGCAACTGGGAGGTGCTGACTGAGGAAGCAGGTGAGGCAGGTAGGCACTTCTGGTGGTTCCTCTTTCTGCCGGCCTCCACTTCTGGTAATGTTTCTTCTGCGGGAGCAAGTGGGAGCCGCTGCCTCAGAAAGCCGGTGCAGCAGGTAGACATTTGGTGGTTCCTCCCTCTGCCCGCCCCCACTTCCTGTAAAAAAAAAAAAAAAAAAAAGCCGCTAGCTTTTAGAGGGAAGGAATTAGATTTAACTTAAGTGTCTTGGCTTTCCTGGCTGCTGTCTGAGGGTCTGGCTACAAATTCATGTGCCTGGGAACCGTGAGAGCCTGGCATTTGCTAGTCCCTCTGCATCTCCAGAGAATGTGGGAAAGTTTTGAGAAGCTTTTCAGGCCCTCCTGAGGTGCCTCTTCTTGCCTCACTCTAGCACTAAAATCCAGCTCCCAGCTTCTCTCTTAAAAGTGGTAGCCTGAACGTCCAGTGTTCCAACTTTCTAGCTGTTTCTCGAGGGTTTGACTTCTAAGCAGCTCGTGTCTGAGAGTCCAAGACAGGCAATCACTTAATTTCCGGGGAGTTTGAAATGGCGGCCGGGAATTTTGTGCCTCAGACCCCCACCCTTACTGTAGAGCTGGAACCTAATCTCCAGCTATGCTATGCTAAGTCACTGAAGCTATGCTTCAGTCGTGTCCAACTCTGTGCGACCCCATAGACGGCAGTCCACCAGGCTCCCTCGGCCCTGGGATTCTCCAGGCAAGAACACTGGAGTGGGTTGCCATTTCCTTCTCCAATGCATGAAAGTGAAAAGTGAAAGTGAAGTCGCTCAGTCGTGTCAGACTCTTAGCGACCCCATGGACTGCAGCCTACCAGGCTCCTCCGTCCATGGGATTTTCCAAGAAAGAGTACTGGAGTGGGGTGCCTTCTCTGAATCTCCAGCTAACCCACCTGTATCTGAGAACCGAAGGGGCCTCAAGTTCTTTTGTTCGCTAGGGCTGAGAGAGAACAAAATAGTAGTGCGAAAGATCCTGCGGTCTGAACTCGTGTGCAGGCGTTTGCGCAGCTCCGGTCCACAGCTTTGTGCAGAGCAAGCGGGGCTGTGAACTCCAGCTCCCAGGTTCTTACTGAGGAAAAAAGGATTGGGATCAGACATCTAGCACCTCAGCCTTTCCAGGTGCTGCTCAAGGAACTGGATTCTGTCTTGCCTGTCTTGGGAAACTGAAGGGACTTGGCACATACTAATCTGTTGGGGGCGGGGGTGGAGGAGGGTGAGGGGGGAAGGTAACTGAAGAGATGGTTACATAGTTTGCTTGACTGTAGTAATCACTTCACTGTGTGTATATGTAGCAATATATATATATATATATATATATATATATATATATATATGCTGTACATCTTAAATATATAGTTTTTATTTTTTTAAATGTAAGAAAAAAAGTATATTGCTAATGGCTTTTGTGGGGCAAAACAGTGTAACTTACAGATCTTTTAGAACAGTTTACAAATTATGTTGTTCAAAGCTTACAAAATTTTAACTGTTTTAGCTGCTATATCTATCATTTTACAGGATTAAAATGTTGCTTATGACTTTAGGGTTTTTTTTTTTTTAACTAATAATCTTTTTTTATCGTGAATCAAACCACCATTGTATAGATAGATAGTGCCCTTTAATGGGAGAGTGAGTTGTATATTTATATTAGGTTGATACAAAAGTAACTGCAATTTTGGACAGTAAAATTTAAGTCTTTATAAGTAGGCTCAAACATCTTTATTAGTCAAAATAGGAACTATTACAATCAATACTTTTTTCAATGAGAAATAAGTTTATTCCTGTAGTATAAAAATCCGTGCTTCAGGACCTGACAAACTATTGGAAAGCATTTTTGGTCTCCTGCTCATTGTGGAAGCTTTATCCCTACAGAAAGTTGTGGAGATTCTTGAAGAAGTGGTAGTCAGTTGGCAAAAGTTTAGGTGAATATGGCAGCTGAGGCAAAACTTGCTGTACCCCAATTCATTCAACTTTTGAAGCATTGGTTGTGCCACATGCAGTCAGGCGTTGTCATGGGGAAGAATTAGGTCCTTTGTGTTGACCTGCTGGCTGCATGCATTGCAGTTTTCTGTGCATCTCATCGACTTGCTGAACATACTTATCAGATATAATGGTTTCACCTGGATTCAGAAAGCTGTAGTGGATCAGATGGGAAGCAGACCACAAAACAGTGACCATGACCTTTTTTTGGTACAGGTTTGGCTTTCAGAAGTGCTTTAGAGCTTCTTCTTGATCCAGTCACTGAGCTGGTCATTGCCAGTTGTATAAACTCCACTTTTCATTGCAGGTCACATTCCAAATGAGAAATGGTCTGTTGTTTTTGTGTAGAATAAGAGAAGGCAACACTTCAAAAGAATTACTTTTTCTTTTTTTTTTTCAGTCAGTTCATGAGGCACCCACTTATCAAGTTTTTCAACTAATTTGCTTCAAATGCTGAATGTGGTAAAATGGTCCACACTGAGTTCTTCAGCAACTACTCATGTAGTTGGAAGAGGATCAGCTTTGATGATTGCTCTCAGTTGGTCGTTGTCAACTGGCAATGACTGACCACTGTGCTCCTCATCTTCAAGGCTCTCGATTTCTTTGCAAAACTTCTTGAATCACCATTGCACTGTGCATTCATTAGCAACTCATGGGCCAAATGCATTGTTGCTATGAGTTTTCTCCACTGCTTTATGACCCATTTTGAAGTCAAATTTTAAAAATTGCTCAAATTTGCTTTTTGTCTAACATCATTTCTATTGTGGGTTCAATTCCTGAGTCAGAAAGATCCCTAGGTGGAGGAATGGCAACCCATTCTGTATTCTTGCCTGGGAAATCCCATGGACAGAGGAGCCTTGTGGACTATAGTCCATGGGGTTGCAAAAGTGTTGGACATGACTTAACAACTAAACAGCAAATATATATATATATATATATATATATATGTTTGTGTGTGTGTGTGTGTGTGAGTCCCTCAGTCAAGTCACTCTTTGCAGCCTCTAGGACTGTAGCCCACCAAGTTCTTCTGTCCATGGAATTCTCCAGACAAGAATACTGAAGTGGGTAACCATTCCCTTCTCCAGGGGAATCTTTGGACCCAAAGATTAAACCCAGGTCTCCTGCATTGCAGGCTGATTCTTTACTGTCTGAGTCATCAGGGAAGCCCATATATAAATGTACACATATGTAATATTTGTATATATGTATATAAATGTATATATATTTAAGTGGTCTAACCCCTCTCCTTTTTCTAAACTTTGTTCATGTTACATTTTTGACTAACATTTCATGCTAGTTATAGCCCACCCAGACTCTTTTCAGTGATATTGAAGTCTTCAATTCTCAGAAATTGGCTTCTGAGAGGATGCTCCTTTTGGGGGAGAATCTGCTTATTAATATTAGGAATAACAATATGTACTTTAATATAGTGTATAGCTTATATAAACTTGATTATAAACACATAATCTCATAAATGTATATATATATATATAAAATGGAATCTTGATTTAATATTTTATAAGCCCACTGATTTATTTTGGATACATTCCAAATATCTATTATAAGAGATTTTCTTTGGTTTCTATAATTTTGAAGTCAATTATATATTTATTTTAATCAGATTGGTGAACTGATTCCCAATTGCAAACACATGGGAGACTTAGATTTAAGTCAACAGGCAAGTCACTACTTTAAAGTGGATTATGCCATTTTGCTTTTTTGAGAGACTGGAACACTGACAGTCACCATTCTTGGCATCCCAACCTGATATTAATGTGCATAGGACTGAATTCTAATCAGAAATTTTCCTGAGGGATAACATACAGTGATTCAGTGATAACTTTTCCTGTTTAATGATTACTTTTCTCTGTCAATGTACTTTTGTCATCTTGATTGGTGATACCCCACATATTTACATATTTTCCCTTAGGATGAGTTACTTCTAAGATGACAACTCTCAAATGTTACCTGTTAATTATTTCATCTTTTTCCTTCAATGGCTAATCTATTATTGAAATTAAAAGGACACATCTTTCAAACCCAGTCTCAGAATTCTCACTTGTTGATACATTTTTTCTTGCTCCTGTCCTTTTACTGCTAAAGGTGATCAGAACTATTTGCAATTTTTTTTTTCTTACCTACAGTTGGCCTTTGATAAAATAGACATTGCACTGATATATATGCTTTGGTATGGATTTTTGGTTTACAATCACTTAAAGGTACTGCCGATTAAGAGTAAAAAAATAATACATTTTATAAATATATTTTCAATTTTAAATGGTAAAAATGATGGCTTATTTTTGTCACATAATTTTATACCCAAATTCTATGATTCTGTGTTTGTGATTGTAGAACTGTAGTCCTAAATAATAGCACTGAAAATCTTCCAAATATTTTGATGTTTTGTGTATACTAGCTCAGTTTGTTCTCATATTTTTTACAGATGAGAAAAATGAATCACAACAAAATCAAATGACTTTCCTAGTACACCAAACTAGTAAAGAATGGAGCAAGTATTCACATCTGAGCAGCTTTGCCCAGTGTCCTCTGGGCTTTTGGGGATACTTTGACAACATATGATAAACAGCAATACATTAAACTATATACATGACCCAAAAAGAGGATAGCAAATTTCTTATATGGATACAGGACTCCAAAGGAAAAATACATACCTAACATATTCCTGGAAGTAGAATGGCAGCATACTAGGCAGGAACAGTATTTTTGACAAGGTAAGTGTAATATAGAAATGTGAAAATTCCATTTTTTCCTACTACATATTAGTGTAGCACACTCTCTTTTTTTTTTTACTCCCAAATATTTTTAAAGCTATTTGTAGGAATGCCACATTTATTCTTATCATTACATATCTTTTTTTCCTGGACATTTCTAGACAATAATTAAGAAAAGATAACAAGAGAAATATGTATTTGAATGAGATGGATAATCAATATTTGTAGAAATGATCATATTCTTAAAAAGTATCTCCCAAGAAATTCAATTAAAACATTGTTGGAATTGAAAATTTTATCTCATGTGAAAATAAAATGGGAATAGTTCTGTATGGCAACATAAAACATAAAATGTCTAATAAGTGAAATCAAATATACACAACTTAAAATATACATTATAAATGTTTCTTAGAAGGAAAATGAAGCAGACATATAATTGGATATATTCCTAATAATAGGTGGTATTGGTATTGTCTCCATTAATTCATTGAGCACATATTTATTGAGCAATCAATGTATGACAGGTACTGCATGGATAAAATGTGTGAGCCAAGTATTGCATTTATAGAGTTTAACAGTTGAGTTTCAAAGACAGATTAGTCATATGACACTTTAAAAATAATTATAAATCATAAAACTGTAACCTAGTTGGGAAGTTCATAGAAATCACCCTGAAAAAGAGACCTAAAATCTAAAATAAATTGAAGAATCTCCTAGGTGGAGATGATGGGAGTGGGTAGCCTCTTCAAAGCAGAGGGAACTTATGGTTAAGATCCTGATTGAGGCAGAAACATAGTGGTATTAGAGAAAAAAATCCTATGGAATTAGTATATAGTGAGCAAAAGGAAGAGTATATTACAAGGTAAAACTGTGATAGTGAGTGCACATCAGATGACATTGGTCCTGCTCAAACATGTTAATGATGCATTCTTAAGAACAAAGGGATAATAATTAAAATTATTTTATTTATTTAAATTAAGTTAAATAATTTAATTTTAAATTAAAGGGAAACATGTTTCTATTTGTGTTATGTAAATATCCCCTGACTGCCTTGAGAAAACAAGTTTAAAATGGGATAAGAATTCAGAAAAGACTTCTGAACTTTCTTGGAGAAGGCAAGGGTGGGATGATTTGAGAGAATAGTATTGAAACATGTATATTACCTTATATAAAATAGATGACCAGTGCAAGTTTGATGCATGACACAGGGCATTCAAAGCTGGTGCTCTAGGACAACCCAGAGCGATGGAGTGGGGAGGGACATGGGAGGGGGTTTAGGATGGGGGGACATATTTACACCCATTGCTGATTCATATTGATGTATGGCAAAAATCACCACAGTATTGTAAAGTAATTAGCCTCTAATTAAAATAAATAAATTGATTAAAAAAAAAAGTCAGGAAAACCACAAAGACAAGAATGGAAAGCAGAGCATGAGGACAAAGATGACAACTAGCTTTCTGACTCTAGCAGTGTCATTTAGTGAGCCAAAAATACTAAAAAAAAAAAAAAAAAAATTTCTGGAAATTAAAAAATATAGAACAAGGGAAGAAGACTATTAACCAAATTATCTATCTGTGTATCATCTATCTTTCTATCTATCTGCTATCACTAGAATTTAGTGTGTGATAAAAATGTGATTTTATATAGGGATAGACACACAACTATTCAGTGAGTTGTAATGGGACCAATAGCTGACTGTGGGGATATTTTTAATTAGAACATAATTTTAAAACTTTTAATAAAATAAATGTAAAATATGTCAAGTAATTAAAATAATGTTTAAAATTTTTAAATTTAATAAGAAAATTATCCAAGTATAACTATTCTGGTACTAGGGAATATTCTGATTATTAAACAATTGTTCTCAGGTTCAAACTAATTCTTTTGTTCTCTGGTTTGTGAAGCTGGGGCTGGAACTTTGCATACCTCATTTCCCTCTTTGTGGCTGTTTCCTATTAGTTTTTTTTTTTTTCAATAGAAATAAGTAGAGTTAGGCTAAAGGAGGAAGAAGGACCCCCTACTTCTGTTTGCTACTCCTGTTTCTATCTCACAACTGTTTGCAACAACAGTGAACTAATTTCTGCACTAGCACCTGATTTCAGTTTTCATTGTTTCCATGCTGTGGAAAAGCATCCTGTTCGTGCTATGTCATCTCTAAGGTAACCCCAACTTAATGTTATCCCCTCTTCAGAGATCTGAGTTCCAGATTCACAAAATATTTCTTCCAAGCTTTTGGTGGTGGTGGATTAGTCGCTAAGTCATGTCCAACTCTTTGCTACCCCATGGACTGTAGCCCACCAGGTTCCTCTGTCTATGGGATTTCCCAGGAAAGAATACTGGAGTAGGTTTCCATTTCCTTCTCCAGGGGATCTTCCCGACTCAGAGATTGAACCCGGGTCTCCTGTTTTGCAGGGAGATTCTTTACTGACTGAGCCACCAGGGAATCCCAAGCTTTTAAATGTTACCAATTCCAACCTTGTCTCCATGTCCCCCAACCATGGAGGCAGTAGCTGCTTCCTTCTAATACACCTTATGACTCCTTTTTACCTTTCTAGTTCTCTGAGACCTAGTTTATCTAACTGTCTGATGAATTATCTGTATCCAGACTAATCTGGGTGATAGGGAACTGTTATTTAATGTAATATCCATTAAAAAAACTTTAAAAGAATTACAAATTTATCAACATTTGTTAGAAAACTAACCAATATTTCCAGGGAATCTACTATGTGTTAAGCACTTCTCTAAGTGCTGGGAAGTTCAGGAATAAAAATAGACTGACTCCTTGATATTAAGGAGCTTACAGGACAATGGAGGTTGGATTGTAAGATAAGGCAAGATAAGTTAAATGGTCAATAAGTTCTTTGATTGCATCCAAGTACTCCATTTCTGACTCTTTTATTGACCATGATGGCTACTCCATTTCTTCTAAGGGATTCCTGCCCACAGTAGTAGATATAATGGTCGAGTTAAATTCACCCATTCCAGTCCATTTTAGTTCCCTGATTCCTAGAATGTCAACATTCACTCTTGCCATCTCGTTTGACCACTTCCAATTTGCCTTGATTCATAGACCTGACATTCCAGGTTCCTATGCAATGTTGCTCTTTATAGCACCAGACCTTGCTTCTATCACCAGTCACATCCACAGCTGGGTATTGTTTTTGCTTTGGCTCCATCCCATCATTCTTTCTGGAGTTATTTCTCCATTGATCTTCAGTAGCATATTGGGCACCTACTGACCTGGGGAGTTCTTCTTTCAGTATCCTATCATTTTGCCTTTTCATAGTGTTCATGGGGTTCTCAAGGCAAGAATACTGAAATGGTTTGCCATCCTCTTGTCCAGTGGACCACATTCTGTTAGACCTCTCCACCATGACCCGCCCGTATTGGGTGGCCAAACACAGCCTGGCTTAGTTTCATTGAGTTAGACAAGGCTGTGGTCCGTGTGATCAGATTGTCTAGTTTTCTGTGATTATGGTTTCAGTGTGTCTGCCCTCTGATGCTCTCTCGCAACACCTACCATCTTATGTGGGTTTCTCTTACCTTGGACGTGGGGTATCTCTTCACGGTTGCTCCAGGAAAGCACAGCCGCTGCTCCTTATCTTCGAGGGGTATCTCCTCACAGCCACCCCTCCTAACCTTCAACATGGAATAGCTCCTCTAGGCCCTCCAACAAAAGAGTCCGAAATGCAGTACTTGGATGCAATCTCAAAAATGACAGAAAGATTTCTGTTCATTTCCAAGGCAAACCATTCAATATCACAGTAATCCAAGCCTATGCCCCAACCAGTAACACTGAAGAAGCTGAAGTTGAATGGTTCTATGAAGACCTACAAGACCTTTTAGAACTAACACCCAAAAAAGATGTCCTTTTCATTATAGGGGGCTGGAATGCAAAAGTAGGAAGTCAAGAAACACCTGGAGTAACAGGCAAATTTGGCCTTGGAGTACAGAATGAAGTAGGGCAAAGGCTAATAGAGTTTTCCCAAGAGAACGCATGGTCATAGCAAACACCCTCTTCCAACAACACAAGAGAAGACTCTACACATGGACATCACCAGATGGTCAACACTGAAATCAGATTGATTATATTCTTTGCAGCCAAAGATGGGGGAGCTCTATACAGTCAGCAAAAACAAGACCAGGAGCTGACTGTGGCTCAGATCATGAACTCCTTATTGCCAAATTCAGACTTAAATTGAAGAAAGTAGGGAAAACCACTAGACCATTCAGGTATGACCTAAATCAAATCCCTTATGATTATACAGTGGAAGTGAGAAATAGATTTAAGGGCCTAGATCTGATAGATAGAGTACCAGATAAACTATGGATGGAGGTTCGTGACATTGTACAGAAGACAGGGATCAAGACCATCCCCATGGAAAAGAAATGCAAAAAAGCAAAATGGCTATCTGGGGAGGCCTTACAAATAGCTGTGAAAAGAAGAGAAGTGAAAAGCAAAGGAGAAAAGGAAAGATATAAGCATCTGAATGCAGAGTTCCAAAGAATAGTAAGAAGAGATAAGAAAGCCTTTCTCAACTATCAATGCAAAGAAATAGAGGAAAACAAGAGAATGGGAAAGACTAGAGATCTCTTCAAGAAAATTAGAGATACCAAGAGATCCAACCAATCCATTCTAAAGGAGATCAGTCCTGGGTGTTCTTTGTAAGGAATGATGCTAAAGCTGAAAGTCCAGTACTTTGGCCACCTCATGCGAACAGTCTTCATTGGAAGACTCTGATGCTGGGAGGGGTTGGGGGAAGGAGGAGAAGGGGACGACAGAGGATGAGATGGCTGGATGGCATCACCAACTCAATGGACATGAGTTTGAGTGAACTCTGGGAGTTGGTGATGAACAGAGAGGCCTGGTGTGCTGCGGTTCATGGGGTCACAAAGTGTCAGACACGACTGAGCTACTGAATTGAACTGAACTGAACTGAAGGGAAAATTTCATGCAAAGATGGCTTGATAAAGGACAGAACTGGTATGGACCTAACAAAAGCAGAAGATATTAAGAAGAGGTTGCAAGAATACATGGAAGAATTGTACAAAACAGATCTTCATGATCAATATAATCATGATCACTTACCTAGAGCCAGACATCCTGGAATGTGAAGTCAAGTGGGCCTTAGAAAGCATCACTACGAACAAAGCTAGTGGAGGTGATGGAATTCCAGTTGAGCTATTTCAAATCCTGAAAGATGATGCTGTGAAAGTGCTGCACTCAATATGCCAGCAAATCTGGAAAACTCAGCAGTGGCCAAAGGACTGGAAAAGGTCAGTTTTCATTCCAATCCCAAAGAAAAATGTCAAAGAATGCTCAAACTACTGCACAATTGCACTTATCTCACATGCTAGTAAAGTAATGCTCAAAATTCTCCAAGCCAGGCTTCAGCAAGACGTGAACTGTGAACTTCCAGATGTTCAAGCTGGTTTTAGAAAAGGCAGAGGAACCAGAGATCAAATTGCCAACATCCACTGGATCATCGAGAAAGGAAGAGAGTTCCAGAAAAACACGTATTTCTGCTTTATTGACTATGCCAAAGCCTTTGACTGTGTGGATCACAATCAACTGTGGAAAATTCTGAAAGAGATGGGAATACCAGACCACCTGATCTGCCTCTTGAGAAACCTGTATGCAGGTCAGGAAGCAACAGTTAGAACTGGACATGGAACAACAGACTGGTTCCAAATAGGAAAAGGATTACGTCAAGGCTGTATATTGTCACCCTGCTTATTCAACTTATACGCAAATTACATAATGAGAAACGCTGGGCTGGAGGAAGCACAAGATGGAATCAAGATTGCCTGGAAAAATATCAATAACCTCAGATATGCAGATGACACCACCCTTATGGCAGAAAGTGAAGAGAAACTAAAAAGCCTCTTGAGGAAAGTGAAAGAGGAGAGTGAAAAAGTTGGCTTAAAGCTCAACATTCAGAAAACTAAGATCATGATATCCGGTCCCATCACTTCATTGGAAATAGATGGGGAAACAGTGGAAACAGTGTCATACTTTATTTTTCAGGGCTCCAAAATCACTGAGGATGTTGATTGCAGCCATGAAATTAAAGACATTTACTCCTTGGAAGGAAAGTTATGACCCACCTAAATAGCATATTGAAAAGCAAAGACATTACTTTGCCAACAAAGGTCCATCTAGTCAAGGCTATGGTTTTTCCAGTGGTCATGTGTGGATGCGAGAGCTGGACTATGAAGAAAGCTCAGGGCTGAAGAATTGACACTTTTGAATTGTGATGTTGGAGAAGACTCTTGAGAGTCCTTTGGACTGCAAGGAGATTCAACTAGTCCATTCTAAAAGAGATTAATCCTGGGTGTTCATTGGAAGGAATGATGCTAAAGCTGAAACTCAATGTTTGGCCACCTCATGCGAAGAGTTGACTCACTGGAAAAGACTGTGCTGCTGGGAGGGATTGTGGGCAGGAGGAGAAAGGGACGCAGAGGATGAGATGGCTGGATGGCATCACCCACTCGATGGACATGAGTTTGAGCGTACTCTGGGAGTTGGTGATGAACAGAGAGGCCTGGCGTGCTGTGGTTCATGGGGTCGCAAAGAGTCAGACACAACTGAGCAACTGAACTGAAATGAAGTGCTTTGATAACTATAAAAAAATATTTTTATGGTCTACAAGATGGCAGAGTGGAAGGACTTATGCTCATCTTCTACTGTGAGAACCCCAAAATTACAAGTTGCTTGTGAACAACCACAACAGGAGAATGTTCAGTCAGTTCAGTTCAGTCGCTCAGTCGTGTCCGACTCTTTGCGACCCCATGAATCACAGCACGCCAGCCCTCCCTGTCTATCACCAACTCCATGAGTTCACTCAGACTCTTAGATCCCACCAAAAAAAGATACCCCATGTCCAAAGGCAAAGGAAAAGCCACAGCAAAACGGAAGGAGGGGCAAAGTCACATTTAGAATCAAATCCCATTCCTGCCAAAGATGCTCAGAGGGCTCAAACAAAACCTTGTGTGCACAGGAGACACCACATATACTGAGCCTGACCTACCTTTCATAGTTTGAGTATCTTCTGCAGAGGTACATGTCATCAGAGGCCTACCACAGGAGTAGAGGCTCTGGGTGCAGCAGACCTGGGTATGGCATAAGCCCTCTTATAGAAGGTTTCCATTAACCCCACCATAGAGCTGCCAGAACTTACACAGGGCTGGGGAAACAGACACTTGGAAGGCACAAACTAAAACTTGTGTGCACCATGAGCCAGGAGAAAGGAGCAGTGAACCCACCGGAGACTGACCCAGACTTGCCCATGAGTGTCCAGGAGTCTTAGGCTGAGGTAGGGGACAGTGATGGCCTGCTGTAGGATTGGGGGCACTGAGTGTAGCAGTGCCTGAATGGGACCTTTTGAAGGAGGCCCCATTATCTGCATTATCTCCCCCAAAGTTTGGCCTCAGGTCAACAACAGGGAGGGAACACAGCCCTGCCAATCAACAGAAAATTGGATTAAAGATTTACTGTGCATGGCCCCATTCATCAGAACAAGACCCAGTTTCCACCACAGTCAGTCTCTCCCTTAAGGAAGTTTCCATAAGCATTTCATCCCTATCCATCAGAGGGCAGACAGAATGGAAACCACAATCACAGAAAACTAATCAAACTGATCACATGGCCCACAGCCTTGTCTAACTCAATGAAACTATGAGCCAGGGCATGTAGGGTCACCCAAGACAGACAGGTCATGGTAGAGAGTTCAGACAAAACGTGGTCCACTGGAGAAGGCAATGGCAAACCACTTAAGTATTTTTGCCTTGAGAACTCCATGAACAGTATGAAAAGGCAAAAAGATAGGACACTGAAAGATGAACTTCCCAGGTCAGTAGGTGCCCAAAATGCTACTGGAGAAGAGTGGAAAAATAACTCCAGAAAGAATGAAGAGATGGAGCCAAAGCAAAAACAACACCCAGGTGTGGATGTGACTGGCAATGGTAGTAAAATCCAATGCTGTAAAGAACAATATTGCATAGGAACCTGGAATGTTAGGTCCATGAATCAAAGTAAATTGGAAGAGATCAAACAGGAGATAGCAAGAGTAAACATCAACATTTTAGGAATCAGTGAACTAAAATGGCCTGGGATGGGTGAATTTAACTCAGATGACAATTATATCTACTACTGTGGGCAAGATTCCCTTAGAAGAAATGGAGTAGCCCTCATAATCCAAAAAAGAGTCCTAAATGCAGTACTTGGATGCAATCTCAAAAATGACAGAATGATCTCTGTTCATTTCCAAGGCAAACCATCCAATATCACAGTAATCTAAGCCTGTGCCCCAGCCAGTAATTCTGAAGAAGCTGAATTAATACCTATGAGACCTTCTAGAACTAACACCCCAAAAAGATGTCCTTTTCATTATAGGGGACTGGAATACAAGTTAGGAAGTCAAGAGATACCTGGAGCAACAGGCAAGTTTGGCCTTGGAGTACAGAATGAAGGAGGGCAAAGGTTAACAGAGTTTTGCCAAGAGAATGAAATGGTCATAGCAAACAAGGACTTCCAACAACACCAGAGAAGACTCTACACATGGACATCACCAAATGGTCAATACCAAAGTCATATTGATTATATTCTTTGCAACCAAAATAGAGAAACTCTCTACAGTCATAAACAACAAGACTGGGAGCTGACTGGCTCAGATCATGAACACCTTATTGCCAAATTCATACTTAAATTGAAGAAAGTAAGGAAATCCACTAGACCATTCAGGTATGACCTAAATCAAATACCTTATGATTATACAGTGAAAGTGACAAACAGTTTCAAGAGATTAGATCTGATAGACAGAGTACCTGAAGAACTATGGACAGAGGTTCATGACATTGTACAGGAGACAGTGATCAAGACTATCCCCAAGAAAAAGAAATGCAAAAAGGCAAAATGGTTTTCTGAGGAGGCCTTAGAAATAGCTGAGAAAAGAAGAGAAGCTAAAGGCAAAGGAGAAAAGGAAAGATATAACCATATGAATGCAGCGTTCCAAAGAATAACAAAGAGAGATATGAAAGCCTTCCTCAGCAATCAAAGCAAAGAAATAGAGGAAAACAACAAAATGGGAAAGACTAGAGATCTCTTCAAGAAAAGTAGACATCCCAAGGGAACATTTCATGCAAAGATGGGCACAATAAAGGACA
Source organism: Bos indicus (assembly GCF_029378745.1). NCBI lineage: Eukaryota > Metazoa > Chordata > Mammalia > Artiodactyla > Bovidae > Bos > Bos indicus. The sequence continues at coordinate 55,863,831 of NC_091768.1, read as the reverse complement.
GAAATGCTATGGACCTAATAGAAGCAGAAGATATTAAGAAGTTCAGTTCAGTTCAGTTGCTCAGTCATGTCCATCTCTTTGCAACTCAATGGGCTGCAGCACAACAGGCTTCCCTGACCATCACCAACTCCCAGAGCTTGCACAAATTCATGTCCATCTAGTCGGTGATCCCATCCAAACATTTCATCCTCTGTTGTCCCCTTATCCTCGTGCCTTCACTCTTTCCCAGCCTTAGGGTCTTTTCCAATGAGGCAACTCTTCATATCAGGTGGCCAAAGTATTGGAGTTTCACCTTCAACATCTGTCCTTCCAATGAATATTCAGGTCTGATGTCCTTTAGGAGGGATTGGTTGGATCTCCTTGCAGTCCAAGGACTCTCAACAGTCTTCTCCAACACCACAGTTCAAAAGCATCAATCCTTCTGTGCTCAGGTTTCTTCATAGTCCATCGCACATCCATACATAACTACTGGAAAAACCATAGCATTGACTAGATGGACCTTTGTTGGCAAAGTATTGTCTCTTCTTTTTAATATGATGTCTATATTTGTCAAAGGTTTTCTTCTAAGGAGCAAGCATCTTTTAATTTCATGGCTAAAATCACCATCTGCAGTGATTTTGGAGCCCCCAAAATAAAGTCTGACACTGTTTCCACTGTTTCCCCATCTACTTGCCATGAAGTGATAGGACCAGATGCCATTGTCTTAGTTTTCTGAATGTTGAGCTTTAAGCCAACTTTTTTACTCTCCTCTTTCACTTTCATCAAGAGGCTCTTTAGTTCCTCTTTGCTTTCTGCCATAAGGGTGGTGCCATCTGTTTATCTGAGATTATTGATATTTCTCCCAGAAATCTTGATTCCAGCTGGTGCTTCATCCAGCCCAGCATTTCACATGATGTACTCTGCACATAAGTTAAATAAGCAGGGTGACAATATACAGCCTTGACGTACCTCTTTTCCTATTTGCAATCAGTCTGTTGTTCCATGTGTGGTTCTAACTATTGCTTCTTGACCTGCATACAGATTTCTCAGGAGGCTGGTAAGGTGATCTGGTATTCCCACCTCTTGAAGAATTTTCCACAGTTTGTTGTGATCCACACAGTCAAAGGCTTTGGCATACCCAGTAAAGCTGAAGCAGATGTTTTTCTGAAACTCTTGCTTTTTTGATGATCCAGTGGGTGTTGGCAATTTGATCTCTGGTCCCTCTGTCTTTTCTAAATCCAGATTAAACATTTGGAAGTTCATGGTTCATGTACTGTTGAAGCCTGGCTTGGAGAATTTTGAGCATTACTTTGCTAGCATGTGAGATGAGTACAATTGTGCGGTAGTTTGAACATTCTTGTATCAGGGTCTAGGGAAGGGAGTGGAGTGGATATTTGATTTGAGACATCAAAACAGTAATGGTCAAACCAATAAAAGACATGAAGCTCCTTAAGTACAAGAAAAAGCATATACAGTCCTGTGAATAAACTGATCTCCCATTCTTTACGTTTTTGAAAGAAGGGGATTCAAATGTCTCTGCTCCTAAAAGAAAATAGATAAATAAATAATAAGGAAGAAGAGAGTGGAAAAAAATAAAATTAGAATACTAAGCCACAATCAGATCATTCAGGGCAATTTAGGTCATGGAAATATGTTTGCATTTTTTTCTAGTTCAACTGACACTTCTTTAAGGGGATTTAACTCATAAATGATATTATCTGATTTATGCAGTTAAAAGATCACTGTAGAATGTAGCTGTAAGATGATATATAAACCATGATTGCCCCAGCAGGACATGAATAGAGTCAAAAGTAAAGGCAGAGAAAGTTGCTAGGTTGTTGCAATTGCTCAGGCAAAGAGATACTTGTGCAAATTAAGGGAGAGCATACTTTGGTTTATTGAAAATGTGTGTGTGCAAATTAAACATAAAAAGATATATGTATAGAAATGTTCATGAAAACATAGTTTAAATTGAAGGTAGTATCTTATTTTGTGCAAATAGGAAACACAATAATGAAATTATGTAGAGCAGTAGTTAATAACAACATATAACTATTAAAATAATTTTAGATCATTTTTTATTGAAAACATATTTATGGTTTATGTGAAAATATGAATTACTACAGTATATGTGTATGTCCATAGAAAATAGAGAGTCTCTAACTGGAGTTTGCATGAATTTGAGGTTTGTTTTTCCCTTATACTTTCTTGCATTGTTTTTTATTGTTTGAGTATTTTGTTTAAGGTCAAAAAATAAAAATTAAGAAAAAAGGAAAATGTTAAAAAAAATACTGTCCTATCAATAGAAACAGAAAAAGAGTTTACCAAATTCCAACACTTATTATTACCAAAATCGTCAGTAAACAAGGAATAGAACAGAACTTCCTAAACTTGGTAGAGAATATATTCAAGAAATCCACAGCTAACATCATATGTAATAGCAAAAACCTCAAATTTTTCCCACTAAAGCCAGTGCAAGACAAGGATGTCTCCTCCTGCCACTCCTATTCAGCATCATACTGGAAACTCTAGCTAGAGCAATAAAATGAGAAAAGGAGATATACAGATTAGAAAGGAAGAAATAAAACTGTATTTGTTTGCTGATGGCATAATAGTCTATATAAAATTCTGAAAGAATAAACAAAAACTACGAGAATTAGCAAGCAGTTATGGCAAGGTTGCAGGATACACAGTTAATATACAATAATCAATTGCTTTCCTGAAATGAATTCCTGAATCAATTCATTTCCTGAATTTTCCAGCAATAAATACATGGAATTTGAAATTAGAAATATAACACATTTACATTCAGTTCAGTCGCTCAGTTGTGTCCGACTCTTTGCAACCCCATGATTCGCAGCATGCCAGGCCTCCCTGTCCATCACCAACTCCTGGCGTTCACTCAGACTCATGTCCATCGAGTCAGTGATGCCATCCAGCCATCTCATCCTCTGTCGTCCCCTTCTCCTCCTGCCCCCAAACCCTCCCAGTATCAGAATCTTTTCCAGTGAGTTAACTCTTCACATGAGGTGGCCAAAGTACTGGAGCTTCAGCCTCAGCATCATTCCTTCCAAAGAAATCCCAGGGCTGATCTCCTTCAGAATGGACTGGTTGGATCTCCTTGCAGTCCAAGGGACTCTCAAGAGTCTTCTCCAACATCACAGTTCAAAAGCATCAATTCTTTGGCGCTCAGCCTTCTTCACAGTCCAACTCTCTTGATGAAAGTGAAAGTGGAGACTGAAAAAGTTGGCTTAAAGCTCAACATTCAGAAAACGAAGATCATGGCATCTGGTCCCATCACTTCATGGGAAATAGATGGGGAAACAGTGTCAGACTTTATTTTTGGGGGCTCAAAAATCACTACAGATGGTGACTGCAGCCATGAAATTAAAAGATGCTTACTCCTTGGAAGGAAAGTTATGACCAACCTAGACAGCATATTCAAAAGCAGAGACATTACTTTGCCAACAAAGGTCCGTCTAGTCAAGGCTATGGTTTTTCCAGTGGTCATGTATGGATGTGAGAGTTGGACTGTGAAGAAAGCTGAGTGCTGAAGAATTGATGCTTTTGAACTGTGGTGTTGGAGAAAACTCTTGAGAGTCCCTTGGACTGCAAGGAGTTCTTTACATTAGCACCTCAAAAATGTAATGATATGTATAAATCTAACAAAGTATATGAAACATTTATATGAATAAAACTACTAACTCTAAAGAACAAAATCAAAGTCAAACTGGATAAATAGATATTCTATATTCATAGATAGAAGGACCCATTGTTGTCAAAATATCTGCTCCTTTCAGTTTGAACTGTAGACTCAGTGCAATGCCAATTAAAATTACAGTTTGTGTTTGTGTAACCATTGATATCAATAAACTGATCCTAAAATTTTATATAGAGGCCAAAAGCCCAGAGTAGCTCACACAATATTGAAGGAAAACAAAGAAAGATAATAGTATCCTACTTCAATACTTACTATAAAACTACAATAATCAAGAAACTAAGGTGTTGGTGAAAAAATAGACAGTTAATAGAGCTAAACAGAGAGCTATGAAATGGACCCACATAAATATAATCAACAGATCTTTGCCAAAGGAGCAAAGGCAATAAAACAGAACAAATATAGTCCTCTCAATAAATCATGCCAGAATAACTGAACCTCCACATGCAAAAGATTTGATTTAGACACAGACTTTATACCCTTTATAGAAATTAACTCAAAATGGACAATAGACTTGATGTAAAAAGCAAAAATATAAAATCCTAGTAGTTAGGAGTAAATATAGATCAATATACCTATGTCTTTTTATGTACAACACGAAAGACACAATCCATGAAACAAATGCTTGGTAAGCTGTATTAAAACTTAAAAATTCCTTCTTTATTGAAGACATTGTCAAGAGAATGAGAAGATGTTCCCCACAGGCTAGGAGAAAATATTTTTATAAGGCACATCTGATAAAGGACTGTTACCCAAATATACAAAGACCTCTTAAAACTCAACAGTAAGGAAACAACATGATTAAAAAATTGGCCAACTATCTTAGCAGACTCCTCAGCAAAGAAGTACAGATGGCAAATAAGCATATGAAAAGATGCTCCATGTCATATGTCATCAAGGAAATGCAAATTCAAACAACACTATGATACCATTACACAGCCATTAGAATGGTCAAAATCCAAAACACTGACAACACCAAATGCTGAAAAGGAGGTGCAGCAACCAAAACTCAGTCATGACTGGTGGAGACGCAAAACGTTGCAGCCACTTTGGAAGACAGTTTGGCAATGTCTTACAAAATTAAATGTACTTTTACCATATGATCCAGCAATCACCCTCCTTGGTATTTACCCAAAGGAGTTGAAAACATGTCCGCATAAAAACCCACACATGGATGTTTATAGCAGCTTTATTTGTAATTGCCAAAACTTGAAAGCAAACAGAAAGTTCTTCAGTAGGTGAATAGATAAACACTGGAATGTTATTTATTTAGAGATAAAAACAAGTGAGCTAACATGTGATGAAAAGATGTGGAATATCTTCAATGTATATTACTAAGTGAAAGAAGTCAATCTGAAAACATTACATGCTATATGGTTACAACTATGTGACATTGTGAAATGGCATGACTATGGAGACAATAAAAAAGATCAGTGGTTTCTAGGGATCCAGACCAAGAAAAAGATGACTAGACAAAGCAGGGAGAACTTATAGGATAGTGAAAATATCTATATAATACCATAATAATGGGTACATGTCATACATTTGTCCAAATTCATAAAATGTGTAACATTAAGAATGAAATAGAACATAAGCTATGGACTTCAGGTGTTTATGAATGTTGATGTTCCTCAGTGGTAATATGTGTGTCACTCCAGTGGGAGATGTTAATTATGGTGTAGGCTATATATTTGTGGGTACAGGGGATACATTAGAAATTTCTATACCTTTCCCAAAATTTTCTGTAAACTTTAAAAAATAGAATAAAGGTTTTATTAAAAAAAAATAAAACAAACAAAAGGAATAGAAAATCTCTTCTTGAACTAAATTATATTCTTAGTTCTTATCTATTTTGGGGCTTATATCTCCTAACAATATATTTGGTTTCGTGTTACTTTCTGCTTTTTCTCCAGAATATGTATTCTAAACTAAACAACATCTATTGATGTATATGAATTAATTTGAATACTCCTTGATTAGTGACATGTTCACACCTCCTTGGTGTGAACTTGTATTTAATTTTTTATCAAGAATTTGTATTTAATTTTTAAAATATTTTATGACTTTATAAGAATTGATATACAATAATAACTAAAGAGTATGATTTTATAAGCCTGTGTGCATGCTAAGTCGCTTCAGTCATGTCTGACTCTTTGTGACCCTATGAACTATAGCCCACCAGGCTCTTCTGTCCATGAGATTCTCCAGGCAAGAATACTGGAGTGAGTTGCCATGCCCTCCTTCAGGGAATCATAGTGACCCATGGATCAAACCCACATCTCTTATGTCTCCTATATTTGCAGGCAAATTCTTTACTAACAGCATCACCTAGGAAGCCCTTTATAAGCATATGACCCATGAAATCATCCTAATAATCATGACAGTGATTTATTAATCACCACAAAAGTATTAATATCTACATCAATGTTGACCCTCCCACAAACTTCCACCACATTTTATGCCCAGGCTTCCACTAATCTATGTATATTATTATAAAGTTTGAATTTTATGTATATATAAAGTTCTATACTCTGGCTTCTATGTGAATGTAATTCTTTTGAAATTCAACTGTGCGTCACATATGTCAATAGATTATTCCTTTTCATTTATGCTTAGTATTGCATAGTATGAATGTACTATAACACAGTAGGTTTATCCATTCATCTGTTAATGGACATTTGAGTTGTTTCCAGGTTTTGGCCAATATATACTAAACTACTTTGAATATTTTTGTGCAACTATTTGTATGGACCTGCACTTAAATATCTTTGGTCACATAGTTAGGAATGGAGTATCTGGAGCACATAGGAAAGTTTACTTTTAAATTTTCAGAAACTATAAAGCTACTTCCAAAGTGGTTATATCATTTTGCATTCCCACTGGCAGTATAAGAAAGCTTTAGTTCAACCACAGCTTTGCCAATACTTGGTATGGTCAGTATTTTCTTTTTTTTATTTTAGCTATACTAGTGGGTATATAGTGGTATTTCGTTGTGATTTTAATTTGCATTTCTCTACCACACAATTGCACTCATCTCACATGCTAGTAAAGTAATGCTCAAAATTCTCCAAGCCAGGCTTCAGCAATATGTGAACCATGAACTTCCTGATGTTCAAGCTGGTTTTAGAAAAGGCAGAGGAACCAGAGATCAAATTTCCAACATTTGCTGGATCATGGAAAAAGCAAGAGAGTTCCAGAAAAACATCTATTTCTGCTTTATTGACTATGCCAAAGCCTTTGACTGTGTGGATCACAATAAACTGTGGAAAATTATGAAAGAGATGGGAATACCAGACCCCCTGACCTGCCTCTTGAGAAACCTGTATGCAGGTCAGGAAGCAACAGTTAGAACTGGACATGGAACAACAGACTGGTTCCAAATAGGAAAAGGAGTACGTCAAAGCTTTATATTGTCACCCTGCTTATTTAACTTCTATGCAGAGTACATCATGAGAAACGCTGGACTGGAAGAAGCACAAGCTGGAATCAAGATTGCGGGGAGAAATATCAATAACCTCAGATATGCAGATGATCACCCTTATGGCAGAAAGTGAAGAGAAACTAAAAAGCCTCTTGATGAAAGTGAAAGAGGAGAGTGAAAAAGTTGGCTTACAGCTCAGCATTCAGAAAACGAAGATCTTGGCATCTGGTCCCATCACTTCATGGGAAATAGATGGGGAAACAGTGGAAACAGTGTCAGACTTTATTTTGGGGGGCTTCAAAATCACTGCAGATGGTGATTGCAGCCATGAAATTAAAAGACACTTACTCCTTGGAAGGAAAGTTATGACCAACCTAGATAGCATATTCAAAAGCAGAGACATTACTTTGCCAACAAAGGTCCATCTAGTCAAGGCTATGGTTTTTCCTGTGGTCATGTATGGATGTGAGAGTTGGACTGTGAAGAAGGCTGAGCACTGAAGAATTGATGCTTTTGAGCTGTGGTGTTGGAGAAGACTCTTGAGAGTCCCTTGGACTGCAAGGAGATCCAACCAGTCCATTCTGAAGGAGATCAGCCCTGGGATTTCTTTGGAAGGAATGATGCTCAAGCTGAAACTCCAGTACTTTGGCCACCTAATGCAAAGAGTTGACTCATTGGAAAAGACTCTGATGCTGGGAGGGATTGGGGGCAGGAGGAGAAGGGGACAACAGAGGATGAGATAGCTGGATGGCATCACTGACTCAATGGACGTGAGTCTGAGTGAACTCTGGGAGTTGGTGATGGACAGGGAGGCCTGCCGTGCTGTGATTCACGGGGTCGCAAAGAGTCGGACACGACTGAGGGACTGAACTGAATGTCAAATGGTCTTGAATATCATATTGAAAATGAATGAATCCAACTTTAAAAATGGCTAAAAATTTAAACATAAATCTCACTAGGTTTTTGTTTTGGAGTTATCCATTCAATTTCTATTATTTCCCAATTTATAATCATAGGTCCAAATCTCAAAATACCAAAGTGACTTTTCCTCAGTTCTAGGTGACTGTCAGATTTTTATAAGTCTTCACAGGCTTTTTATTATTTACTCCAAATATATCTTTTCCATCAACACAGCAATGCCTATCACATTTCTAATACATATCATTCATAAATTCATGTAAGAGAGCTTACATGTATGACTATCCCTATGCCTCCCTACCATTTTGCAAGGTTAATATATTTATACAACATAAAGAAGAGAACTGAAGAGCATGTATTTTTTCCAAAGTCACATAGCTATTAAGTGATAAAGGTAAGGTTCAAAGTATATCTGCCTCATTCCAGAGTCTACAGCCCTTCTACTTCATGCTCTTTGCTCGCAAGGTTAACACCAGTTTTCTTTCACCTATGGTTTGAAAGGAAGGCACTGAAGAAAAAAGCTAAGTCCTTTTGGAATAAGTCATGATTTTCCAAAAATCTTTTAAAGCAATGTTTCTCAACTGTGTGAAGAAGCAAATGGGTAAACATAGCTCTGAATTAGTAGAACTCAACAGTAAGAAACAACATCACATTTTCAAATCAATTCTTTATGCATCTGAAGGATGACAAGTCCAACTGAAGAATCCAGTCAACATGTCTCATTAAAGATTTTGGAATTTTTCATCTTCTCTATACCATTCTTTCTATCAATGAGAGTTTAATGGATATTAATCCAAAGATTATAGGAACATAATCATGATTGTGAAGGTTTAAGACTTAGAAAGCTTTCAAATATGCTGTCTTCTCTGTTCATGTATGCCACAAAGAAAAATACTTACAAATGGATAAGAATTTACTTAATAATTTTTCCATTTTTCCTTAAAATTTTAGTATTTCCTTCAAACACTCATTTTTTAATTCAACAAATATATATTGGAAACCTACTATATGGTTTCATTGACAATTTTATTGCCTCCATGGTAAAGAACCAACATCTTCAGTATGTAAGAGTCAGTTAACTGGCATTTTCATGTTAAAATTTTTGTCACTATTTATTTTTTTAATCAGTACCTATCGAAGTGTTTGAAATTTCCTAGACGGAGAGGGCAATGGCACCCCACTCCAGTACTCTTGCCTGGAAAATCCCATGGACGGAGGAGCCTGGAAGGCTGCAGTCCATGGGGTCACTGAGGGTTGGACACGACTGAGCGACTTCACTTTCACTTTTCACTCTCATGCATTGGAGAAGGAAATGGCAACCCACTCCAGTGTTCTTGCCTGGAGAATCCCAGGGACGGGGGAGCCTGGTGGGCTGCCGGCCATTGGGTTGCACAGAGTCGGACACGACTGAAGCGACTTAGCAGCAGCAGCAGCAGCAGACAAGGTAATACTAGGGATTTATTTACAACCCATCCCCTTTTTAAAAATTACTCTAGTTTAATAGAAGAAAACATCTTCTAGAAAGATCCTGAAATTCTTTGCATTAACATATCACCTCAGCAACACACTGCCCTGCTCAGAAAACTCTAAATTACAAAGTGTGTCACTTCAAAGGGCTTCCCTGATAGCTCAGCTGTAAAGAATTCACCTGCAATTCAGAAGATCATGGTTCAATTCCTGGGTCAGGGAGATCTGCTGGTGAAGGGATAGGCTACCTACTCAAGTCTTCTTGGGCATCCATGGTGGCTCAGCTGGTAAAGAATCCACCTGCAATGTGGGAGAATTGGATTCGATCCCTGGGTTGGGAAGATCCCCTCGAGAAGGGAACGGCTACCAATTCGAGTATTCTGGCCTGGAAAATTCCATGGACTGTATGGTCCACAGGGTCACAAACAGTTGGACATGACTGAGTGACTTTCTCTGATTACAAATATTTCAATTTCTCACCACTGTCTCCTACTTCCCAATTCTGTGTCCTATTTACTATTCTAGCATGTTAATTTTATAATGTTTCAACCCCATATTATTTCTATTAGCCCTGTGTTATTTTCAGATAGGGGGTGGGGTCTGTCATTTTTCCTTTTTAAGTTTAAAACCTGGTCTAGCACTATGACCAATAACATGAATACAACCTCTACTCAAATAATCTTTTTTTTTTTTTTCCACCACCAATGGTACTTACCTGACAAAAGCCTAAATTCTCCACCTACTTCTGCAATATACCATGATTGCTGAATGTAGGAGCTGGAGAAAAACATGCAATCTCGCTGACTAGTCCTTCTATGAGTTTTTAACCACAAATAACCAGTCTTCCTCCCTTCTATAAATCCTACTGCATTTCTATCAGTCATTTTCTCTTTGTCTCTCCAGACCTGTTCTTTATACTTCTGATAACTGTACTCTTTCTTGGAAAACTGATCTATGAGGATGGGATCTCCAGGTTTTGAATTATTTAAGCCTTTTCTAAGAGCAGGAGTGATAACTGGAGAATCATTTATTATATATCAATTTGTTTCACTCAAAATTATTGGTTTCATTGCCAACCCTCCCCACTAACAAAATTTGAACTTGTGAATACCCATATTTCTCAGGAACTCAAGTCAGCATTTAATTCTTTCACTTTCTCTCTGACTCCCTTCCTCCTCAGGGCAAGGTTATTTATCAGGTCTTCAGGGAATAGAAATTATCACTCACACTTAAGTGTCAAACTCTTTGTGACCCCCATGGACTGTAACCTGCCAGGGTCCTCTGTCCATGGGGATTCTCCAAGCAGGAATACTGAAGTGGATAGCCATGCCCTTCCCAACCCAGGGACTGAACCCAGGTCTCGAGCAATGCAGGCAAATTCTTTACCATCTGAGCCATCAGGGAAGCCCCTTCAATTGCACATCTAACTCTATTATATAACAAGTGTTCTTTATATCCCTTCCCTAAAAGCTAAGATTTTAACTTCCATCAAGATTCTTGCTATTTTACATTCTACCCTATCATCTCAATACAAGAGGTGAAGCTATATGATTGGGAGGAGCACTGGAATAGCTTGAAATATGGAATACTGAGAAATAGGGTGCTATTTCACATGTATTCAAATACTGATACATCAGTTCATCTCATACACACTCAAATATTTTATATTTGAAGTTGTGTACTATGGGGTCGCACAGAGTCAGACACAACTGAAGCAACTTAGCAGCAGCAGCAGATTCCCTGAAGTTTTCTAAATTAGTCCCAAGAACACATTAGCTGTAGTCACATTAGAGACTTCTTCAACTGGTAATGAGTTCCCATTACTGGAGGTATTAAGGTGAATTAGAGCAGTCATCTTCCTAGTATATTGTCCTGTAAATTAATGCATCATAAATAAGTAGATTGAAGAAGATAGCTTTCTAAAAAAGATGAATATTGCGATTCACTAAAACTCTGAAGTTTTATGCTTCTAATGATGAACTTTAGGATATAGTAAAATTCTTTATTCAAGATCTGATGTACTACCATATAACTGTTACAAACTCAAGCATGCTCTGGAATATTTTAGGTAGCTACAGTGCATAGATGGTTATTGTGATATTCTGGTAAACATTTCCACAACCTCAAAAATCCCCTGTATTGTTTTTTAAGCCTTATATAAGCCTTATATAAGCCTTATATAACCATAAAAATTTTAAAGATATTTGTTCAGGAGCATGTAAAGCGTCCTGTGGGTCTCAGAAAAGGGCTTTTTCTCTTGTAAAATACTTACATATAAGAGTAAAATGACCAATATATATGCTTAATATAATTTTTAGTAGAACACAGATTAGACAAAAGACCATGAAGATATCACCTTGAAAAGCTCTAGTATATTCAAATATATTTAATCATTAGACTAGGCAGGAAAATAAGTGCTCTAATACAGATGGACATTTCTGCAATAATAATTAAGGAAGGCAACAAGTGAAAAGTGGCATGATGAGTGTAATTTTGAAACATAGGTGAGAAGATAATTGAGATTAGGTGCAAATGGAAGTGTAGGAGTGGTGAAGAACAGTTATTTGTTTATTTATTTTGGCCTTGCCACGCAGTTTGTGGGATCTTGGTTCCTAGACTAGGGATTGAACCCAACAGAGAAAGCACCAAGTTCAAACCACTGGACTGCCAGGGAATTCACCAGTTACTCATAAACAACTGTTTGTTCTGTAATCATGAAAACAGGTGGAATTAGGATCTGCTATTTTGAAAAGAAATTAGGGTGATACTAGCAGTGTCCAGGACTTCCCTGGTGGCTCAGACGATAAAGAATGTGTCTGCAATGAGGGAGACCCAAGTTTGATCCTTGGGTTAGGAAGATCCCCTGGAGAAGGGAATGGCAACCCACTCCAGTATTCTTGCCTGAAGAAGTCCAAGGACAAAGGAGCCTGCCGGGCTAAAGTACATATGGTCACAAAGAGTCGGACACAACTGAGTGACTAACGTTTTCACTTAGCTCTGTCCTCTCCAGTAAATGAAGGTTTTCTACTGGTTCCATTCAACCCTTTGGAGCCTAACAGGCCTGTTTTTTGAAGAACAGTGTTTTTATTGAAAAGATACTATTTCTCATCAAATTTTATTTTGCTTTAATTAATTAAATCAAATTCAGAGAATTCCATAAAGAAGCTCCATATCCAGTTTTTAATGAAGAAAATACTTTGCTTGCCAATTAACTATGCTGTGTTCTACTTCTTGCCAAAAGCAGTTCTCTGATCCCAGTGATGGTATGGACTTAACAGAAGCAGAAGGTATTAAGAAGAGGTGGCAACAATACATAGAAGAACTATACAAAAAAGATCTTCATGACCCAAATAACCAGGATGGTGTGATCACCCACCTAGATCCAGATATCCTGGAATGTGAAGTCAAGTGGGACTTAGGAAGCATTGTTAAAAACAAAGCTAGTGAGGTGAAATAGCTCAATTCCAGTTGAGCTATTTCAAATCCTAAAAGATGATGCTGTGAAGTGCTGCACTCAATATGCCATAAAATTTGGAAAACTCAGCAGTGGCCACAGGACTGGAAGAGATCAATTTTCATACCAATCCCAAAGAAACACAATGACAAAGAATGTTCAAACTATCATATTATATCACTCATCTCACATGCTAGCAAGATAATGTTCAAAATTCTTCAAGGCTGACTTCAACAGTACTTGAAATGTGAAATTCCAGATGTTCAAGCTGGATTTAGAAAAGGCAGAGAAACAAGAGATCAAGTTGCTAACATCTGCTGGATCATTGAAAAAGCAAGAGAGTTCCAGAAAAACATCTATTTCTGCTTTATTGACTAGGCCAAAGCCTTTGACTGTGTGGATCACAACAAACTGTGGAAAATTCTTAAACAGATGGGAATACCAGACCACCTGACCTGCCTCTTGAGAAACCTGTATACAGGTCAAGAAGGAACAGTTAGAACTGGACATGTAACAGACTGGTTCCAAATAGGAAAAGGAGTACATCAAGGCTGTATATTGTAACCCTGCTTATTTAACTTAAATGCAGAGTACATAGTGTGAAGTGCTGGGCTGGATGAAGCACAAGCTGGAATCAAGATTGCCGGGAGAAATATCAATGACCTCAGATATGCAGAGGACACCACCCTTATGGCAAAAAGCAATGAAGAACTAAAGGGCCTCTTGATAAAAGTGAAATGGGAGAGTGAAAAATTTGGCTTAAAACTCAGCATTCAGAAAACTAAGACCATGGCATCCAGTCCCATCACTTCATGGCAAATAGATGGGGAAACAGTGGAAACAGTGACAGACTTTATTTTGGGGGGGCTCTGAAATCACTGCAGATGGTGACTGCAACCATGAAATTAAAAGACACTTGCTCCTTGAAAGAAAATCTATGACCAATGTACACAGCATATTAAAAAGCAGAGACATTACTTTGCCAGCAAAGGTCCGTCTAATCAAAGCTATGGTTTTTCCAGTAGTCATGTGTGGATGTGAGAGTTGGAGTATAAAGAAAGCTGAGCACTGAAGAACTGATGCTTTTGAACTGTGGTGTTGAAGAAAAATTGAAGAAGACTTTTGAGAGTCCCTTGTACCACAAGGAGATACAACCAGTTCACCCTAAAGGAGATTAGTCCTGAATATTCATTGGAAGGACTGATGCTGAAGCTGAAACTCCAATACTTTGGCCACCTGATGCGAAGAACTGACTCATTGGAAAAGACCTGATGATGGGAAAAATTGAAGGCAGGAGGAGAAGGGGATGACAGAGGATTAGATAGTTGGAAAGAATCACTGACTCGATGGACATGAGTTTGAGCAAGCTCCAGGAGTTGGTGATGGACAGGGAAGCCTGGTGTGCTGCAGTCCATGGTGTCTCAAAGCATCAGACATGACTGAGCAACTGATCTGAACTGATATCTATGATGACAGTTTATTCCTTTTGCCATAGAGAGTCCCAGTTTAAGCCTGTTTTCCAGGTTTAAATATTATTAATTAGTTATTTCACTCTCAGAATTAACATGAGTGATAGAAATAATGAATAATAAATTATATGGCCACCCAAAAGAGTGCAAAAATGTTGAAATGTACTTATGTTCTAGACAGCATTTTTATTTTACTTACTTTAAAAATTTAATTATTTAAAATTCTATTTTTATCTCTCTCATGGATCAGTGTAAAACAGAAAGTTTAAATTATAGACATGAAAATACATAAACTACTGAGGGTAAGTCATCAATCATTGAGTATTGTGCCTGTCATGGAGATATCATTGAGAATTCCACCTATAAAATCAATGATATAAATTAAAACATATAACAAATATAACTAATGAATCAGTATTAATAGCAAATATTTAATATTATAGGATTTCCCTAAATACTTACTTAAAATTTGTTTAATTAACAAGAGGTTATAAACACAATGGTTTAATCTCCTCAAATATCAGGGATTTGTCATGAAGTTTGAAAAGCACTTTAGTTCACCATAACAGAATTTCAGTTTGCTGTGATCTACTTTTAAAAAATCTCATGGATGGCAGAGGCTGGCAGGCTACATACCACTGTGTCACAATGAGTCAGACATGACTGAGTGACTTCACTTTTAAAAAATAATAAGTAAAAATTAAAACTCCAACTATAAAATCTTATCTACTTATAAAAATTATAATATATAGTGGAAATATATGTAAACTTGTTCTGTATTTTCCAAATCTCCTGTAAATGTGTTTGCATACTTTCATTATTTAAAAAAATTAAAATTATAAAAATAAGAAGTAGAATAACTGTACAGACTGAAACACACATATAAGAGAACTTTATGAAATAGTTTGCAAATCATAAATTTGCAACAAATGACAACTTCCTGTGTGTAAAACTGAATGTTACATTTCTATCATTTAAAAAAATTATTTAAATGAAAGAATTTAAAGAGTCATATCATGTATTTCAGTAGTTTCTATTAAAAGATAACTTTTTAAAGATATTAAATTATATAATATATTATTGAGATTCTAAAATTTGGTTTTATCTGGAATTATTAAAATTATCAAACATTTTCTAGTACAACATTAAAGTTTCAACTACTCTAGTCCTCATGGTGTGTGAATAAATTAAAATATAATAAAATGTAGATATTATACTTTATTCAAAAATGTTAAAAAATATTAAATATTCAATATGAGACATAATTTAAAGATCATCTATGGATATAAATATAAATATTTGGTGTATTGAGAGATTGTTAATTTTATTCTTTAACTTTAATCCCCTGAGAGGGATAAAAATAATTCACAAAGATGTTTGGGCAGACAAATATGTTGCTAGTCAGACATAATAGGATTTGCAGCTATTTTAAGTCAAAATGAGTTCCTTAATCCTCTATCCAGTGCAGGTAGAATGAATTCATTACGAACTTCACAACAAATTTCAGGGAACCTAGGTCTGCTGTAAGTGTTAAATTGTGGTGGAAGTTAGGAAATGTTGAAATGGTCTCATCAAGAAACTGTGCATAATGTCATTTAGCACATTTACAGAGTCCCCAAATCTTGTTCAAAAGTGTCTTTTTCTATCTTCATTTCACCAGTGCGTGGCTCATTTGAAACAACCAGCATGTCTGAAGTCGTTTATAACTGTGGCTGAGGAAACTATTCAGCACAGCTCGTTAACTAGCAATTTTACCTCAAAACCATCTTGAGTATTTGATTCCTCATGGTTTATTCTTTTGAGTGGAAAAAAAGACAATAAACAGTGCAGGTTATAAATATACTTGTTGAGTGAGGGTGGTTTTTTGAAGAGTCAACTGATAATCCAGTTTGTTGGCTAACAGTGGTTTTGTGCATATCTGTGTATTGCTAGAGTGGCAACAAATTCTGTAAACATGCTTAATGTTCTAACATGACTGTTAATTCCTTTACGCTTCCCCTGGAGTTTCATAAGGTGAAGATGGTCAAGTAATTTGGGTTCTAGTCCCTGCTGTGTAGTTGGCTTTCTCTGCCTGAGTAGACATCAAAACAATGCTGATTCTTAGACATGTTCATTCCGTTTGGTTGAAATAAGGACTCTCTCTCCTTTGTCTTTCAACCTACTAATTATTTCTTCTATACTATTAACTTTTATATTTTCAATCTTAATAAAATTTGTATCTATTCTTGAAAAATATAAATTTTCTATGAAATGTCCAAATAATAAAAACTAACAGAATGTTCAATACACTATGCTTAAAATTTTTAGATTCTCTGCCTTAAACTTCTAACCATGAGAAATTTTCCTGGTCTTTGACATGTTGGCTTTAAGGAGACTGGAAGAGCTAGGCTCATTAATTTTTGGTTAACTGACTGAGGTACCTCCTACAGTGGGAAGCTCACAGCCAGGCACCTCTGTTTGAGGCAACTCAGACTCCTCAGAGGGAGAAAGAAATGGCAACCCACTCCTGTATTCTTGCCTGGAGAATCCCCTGGACAGGGGAGCCTCGTGGGCTGCTGCCATAGGGTCTCACAGAGTCAGACACGACTGAAGCAACTTAGCATACATGCATGCATTGGAGAAGAAAATGGCAACCCACTCCAGTATCCTTGCCTGGAGAATCCCAGGGACAGGGGAGCCTGGTAGGCTGCCGTCTATGGGGTCATACAGAGTCGGACACGACTGAAGCAACTTAGCAGCAGCAGCAGCAGACTCCTCAGAACAGGGTGAATTCTACTATACTCAACAACTGTTTTCTCCTGAACAGTTGCTGTGTTAGCAGTTAGAGTAGTTTAAAACCAGACCTGCTATAACCAGGAGGGAACCTCATTGCCCTGTCCATCCTCTTTCCACCAGCAATGTGTCCACTGGACACATCTCATTATACTAGTGAGGAACTGAGAAGTTGCCTATACTTAACTTTTTGAGAACAATTCTTGACATAAGTTCTTTATTCAACCTGTAGTTTCTAATCAGTAAGGCATATCAATCTTCCCATTCCTGATTTTGCCACTTATTCACATATTCTCTATATTATAGAAAGTTTACAGACACATACACACACACACACACACGTTTCTATTTCAGTATGTGATTAAAGAAAGATTGCATATACACACACACATATATATAAAATGTTTCTCTTTCAGTATGTGATTAAATCTTGAGTTTTTTTAGCCATATTTCTAGTTTTGATTCCTTCTTCTTTTATTCTTTTCCTTAGACACTTAATAACATCCCACTTGCATTTGCTTTGCTTTTTTGATGACCAATTTATAACCTGATATTATGTGTTGTTTTATTACTGACATAATAGCAATGACAATAATAGTTGGGGGTAACATAGGACTTATATCCAAAGCACATTTCTTAGAATTTAACTAATTTACTTAATCATTGTGACAATCCTATGAAGTTGGTACAATTTTTTCCCATTTTACAAATGATGAAACTGAGGCACAGAAAGATAAAGGACTTGACACAGACCTCTGTGGCCTGTACTAGTAAGTGATGCAACAGGAAGTGGACTGCTAGGGTTGAGGCTCTCAGCCACTTGGATATTTTATCCCTCATATTCATATGATATATCATAGATCTCGTATTAATATAATCATGAACTAGTTATGGAAAATTGGATTTTCATTTAAGGCAGTCTTTTCTATTTTGTTGTTGTTGTTTGTTTTCTTATTCCACTTTTGGCAAAAAATGCTGCTGCTGCTAAGTCACTTCAGTCATGTCTGACTCTGTGCGACTCCTGAGACGGCAGCCCACCAGGCTCCCCGTCCCTGGGATTCTCCAGGCAAGAACACTGGAGTGGGTTGCCATTTCCTTCTCCAATGCATGAAAGTGAAAAGTGAAAGTGAAGTCGCTCAGTCGTGTCCAACTCTGAGCGACCCCATGGACTGAAGCCTACCAGGCTCTTCCGTCCATGGGATTTTCCAGGCAACAGTACTGGAGTGGGGTGCCATTGCCTTCTCCGTGGCAAAAAATAAATATATCTAATTCTTAAGCTTTTGAACAATTGAGAATGCCTATACTTTCTGTTTGATAATTTTATAGTTTGGGTAGAATCTATTTTCCTATGAGTAGTGAAATCATTGCTCTATTTTTTTGAACATCTAGTGTGACTGATAAAATGTCTGAAGACAGTCTGATTTTTATACCATTATATAGTAAGCTGATTTTCTTTCCCTCAAAGTTTGTGTAGCTTCTAATTTTCTCAGATATTTTAAAATTGTACCAGCTACATGTCAGAAGAAAGTGTTTTCACTTATCTTGTTGGGTCCTTAACTCTGAAAACATGTTTAACTTCAATTCACAACTTTTCTTCTATTTTATATTTTAGGATTTTCTCCCTTTATTTCGAATTAACTTTACCTTTTAAACTTGTGCTTAGTTTTTTGTTTTTTTTTTTTTTGAGAATTATACTTTATTTTTATTTTCCCATAACTGTTTCTTGTTCTTTAATCCCTCATTTTCATTATGGATATTCCATTACTTTGCCAACAAAGGTCTGTCTAGTTAAAGCTATGGTTTTTCCAATAGTCATGTATGGATGTGAGAGTTGGACTATAAAGAAAGCTAAGCACTGAAGAATTGATGCTTTTGAACTGTGGTGTTGGAGAAGACTCTTGAGAGTCCCTTGGACTACAGGAAGATCCAACCAGTCCATCCTAAAGGAAATCAGTTTTGAATATTCGTTGGAAAAACTGATGCTGAAGCTGAAACTCCAATATTTTGGCCACCTGATGCAAAGACCTGACTCATTGGAAAAGATCCTGATGCTGGGAAAGATTGAAGATGGGAGGAGAAGGGTACGACAGAGGATGAGATGGTTGGATGGCATCACCAACTCAATGGACATGAGTCTGAGTAAACTCTGGGAGTTGGTGATGGACAGGGAGGCCTGGAGTGCTGCAGTCTATGGGGTTGCAAAGAGTCAGACACAACTGAGCAACTGAACTGAACTGATATCAATTATAGTTAATATATTAAAGGATTTGCATCCTTTAGGGTAAATTCTCTTTCTTCAACTGGGTTCTTCACACTATTAATTTCTCTCAAATGCCTGATGACTTTTATGCATATGGTGAACTTAGGACTAGAATCATGATGAGTAGCTAGTGTGTGTAGCATTATGTTTCCACAATAGGTCTCGTCTCAGTTTTAGAAGATTTACTTGGCTGAACTGAGTATGTTGCAAGGACTTCCTGACTAGCAAAATCACTTTCAGTTATAATGATGAGAAACAGATGGACATTCTGGGATCTATAGTGAAGCAGAAATAAAAACATCTTCATTTTTGGAAGACATATCAGGTGTTCTATACCTTCCTAGACATTATTTGTTTTTAGACTAGAGAGTAGAAATATTCTTGGACAGGGGAAGAAGAAGACCAATAAAACAACTTGCCATGTTGTAATTTGGAAGGGTCAGATATGTAGGAGATTCTCACTTTAATGAATTTATATTTTAATTAATTTATCCCCATTATTTTCTCTTAGCCTATTATAATTCTCAGTATTCATTAAGCTAGGAGCATTGCTGTCATTCTGTACTCTGATAAACATGTTCTGGTCTGCGTCCTCCCCTCCTATTGCTCACTTTTTATTGAAATACTACATGATAAAGAAAGATCAATTGTTGCCCTCTAATTCTCAGAACTATAATAGTTTTATTTTATTTAAATGTGATTTGAGGAAATGAAGTTGCTAAAACCACATGTTAAGTTGGCAGCATTGAGTAGGAAGCTCTAAATCAGTGCTTCTAATTTAGCTAGGGCAATCAGAGGCTCGTGTCAAGGTGACCGAATTGGTGATGTTAGGTTTTAATACTTGGTGATATTAAAGTTCACTTTAAGTATAAGTTAGTCTTAGCTTCACTTAATCCCCATCTCCGCTTTTCCCTCTTCCCATTTTTCTCTTTCCTTTCTGACAAAATTTGAATGGATGGATATCTAATTTCACAGCCTCCAGTTTCTCCATTTTAATTCTTAGTTGAGATAAATCTAAGACTTTCCTCCCACACAGTCCTGAAACTATTCTTTTTAAGAACATAAAAGCCTTCACAATCCAGCTGTTACTCAAGCCCTTGTATCACTCAACTTATTACCAATATTTGGCCCAGCTCATAACTCAATTTTGCTCAAAGCATATTTTTTATACTTCTCTTGAGATATTTCCTAACTCAAAATAACCTCAGTCAGTTCAGTTGCTCACTCGTATCCGACTCTGCAACCCCATGAACCGTAGCACACCAGGCCTCCCTGTCTATCACCAACTTCTGGAGTCCACCCAAACCCATGTCCATTGAGTCGGTGATGCCATCCAACCATCTCATCCTGTCATCCCCTTCTCCTCCTACCTAAAATAAGGAGTCTGAGTTCATTTTTTGATATTTGTCTGCTGACATCTTTTTGGTCTCATCCCTCCCTTTTTCCCATTAGCTCCACATCTGAAAAACTTACAAGAAAGTCTGACTGCTCCCTCCTTTGGTGACAGCAGGAGTTTTAAACTACACATGAGACCTCATTTCGAAACTCCAACATTAATAAACACTCCAAGCCAGTTATTTTCTTCCTTGCTCTCTCAAGCCATATTGACCCAGCTCTTGGGAAGACTTCCTGCTGTCCCCATAAGTTGTATATAAGTAAGAAGTATTTTCATACACTTTTGGTGTGTACATAGCATTATTAGTCTCCACATCTGAGCCAAATTTCTCAGCATTTCAATCTTTTCTTAACAGTACTCAGTGAGAAAATCTATTATTTATTTTCATCAATCCTCACTCCTGAAATTGGAGAAGGCAATGGCACCCCACTCCAGTACTCTTGCCTGGAAAATCCCATGGATGGAAGAGCCTGGTAGGCTGCAGTCCATGGGGTCGCTAAGAGTCGTACAGGACTGAGCGACTTCACTTTCACTTTTCACTCTCATGCATTGGAGAAGGAAATGGCAACCCACTCCAGTGTTCTTGCCTGGAGAATCCCAGGGATGGCAGAGCCTGGTGGGCTGCCGTCTATGCGGTCGCACAGAGTCGGACACAACTGAAGCGACTTAGCAGCAGCAGCAGCACTCCTGAAATGATTGAATCTAGTTGTATAATTCAGATATTATCTATATGCTGACAGTTCCTAAGAATATTATCTATACCAGTCTTTCCTTTGAATTCCCAGTGTCTACTTCCATTACTTATTGAGTGTCTCTACTCAGATGTCTAACAACCATTTCAAACCTAACATTTAATCAGAGCTTACTCAAAAGCATGTATGTTCAGTGTGTGTTAGTTGCTCAGTTGTATCTGACTCTTTGTGATCCCATGGACTGTATCTTGCCAGGCTCCTCTGTCCATGGAGTTCTCCAGGCAAGAATACTGGAATGGGTTGCCATTTCTTTCTCCAGGGAATCGTCCCAGCACAGGGATTGAACCCATGTGTCCTATACATTTCCTGCATTGCAGGTGGATTCTTTACCACTGAGGCACCTGGGGGAACATTCAGTATTGAGCTCATGATCACCCCAAACCTTTTCCTCCACAGTTTTTCCATCTATATAGTTACTTGGTTAAAAAAAATCTTAAAATCATTCTTGACTTCTTTCCTTTACAAATATGTATACAAATCTTTATCTGTTTCACTGTCTAAATATATACAAAATCATACCTCTTTACACTGCTACTACTACCAAGACTATTGTGCACACTACTATCACTTTCAAACCAGGATTTGTGAAACAATCTATAAACTGATATTCCATCTTCAGCCCTTGTCCCATGCTCTTCTTCTGAACACAGCACCTAAAGTGATCCTATTAAAATGTAAATTAGACCGTTTCACTCCTCTGCTCAGTCCCATGCAGTGGCTCCTTGGCTCACTTGGAGTCTTGGGAAACCTTGGTCCATAAACTTTTGGTTTCCTTACTGAGGCAACTCCTATAGTGGCACACTCACAGTCTGGTGCCTCCATTTGAGGCAACTCAGAATTGCATATACAAATCAGTATGGTCTGGAACCCATGATTTTCTGACATAATCCCATTACTTTCCCAGTAACTTGCTCTATACCAGCCTATACCAGAAAGGTGGCCACCTTTCCACCCCTCAAACACAGCAGACATGTGTCTCTCATCGACCTTTGCATGTGCTGTTTTCTGTGTCTGGAATGAAATTCCTCCATGTATCTTTGCTGCTGGCTCCCTCTATGCTATATAAAGTCATTGTTTGACTCTCACAGTGAAGTATTCTCATCAATGACATTTTCTGTTTTTGCTTTTCCTTACTGTACTTATGAAATCAACAGTTAATGTATTGTTTTATATTTTGTTTCACAATATCTCATTATTAGAATATAAGCTTCATGATTCTTGGATTAGGGCATGGCAATTCACTCCAGTATTCTTGCCTGGAGAATCCCATGGATAGAGGAGCTGAGCAAGCTGAAGTTCATAGGATCTCACAGAGTTGGACACGGCTGAAGTGATTTAGCATGCACACAAGCTTCATGATAGCACAAATTTTTCTGTTTATTTCATTGCTAGAATAGTATTTCACACATAATAGATGTTGAATAATAATTTGTTGAAATAGTAACTAAAAATAATAATTAGGTTTACATAGTATAGCTTTGGTAAATTACTTTATTTCTACTAGAGTCCCTTAATGGTCACATTATAATTCAATCAGTATAATGTATAGGCCTTAACTAATTGACTTTTCTCTAAGTTCTGTAATGGGGATAATAATAGAACATGTTACTAGGCTTGAGGATAAGAAATAACCTGTGTGACTTATTTAACCAATGCTGAAATATACAGGTTATGTTTCAACCAAATTCTAGAATAGCTGTTTGTTTAGAATATTATGTCTTTCTCTTAATTGTTGCTACTATCTAAAAAATATTTTCTTAAGAGCCAAGACCAATAAATGAACAATGGGTAGTAGAGTACCCATTGTGGATAACTCTATCTGACCCCCTTTCTCCTGGGGGCTGAAAAAAGGACTAATTTGGACTGGGTTATGATCAGATTTAGAGTCTGAGAGAGAAAAGTTCACCATGTAGACTGCAGAAAATGTAAACAAGGTGGGATGGGTTAATAGAACTGAGAGCTAAGTATGCAACTGCAGTCCAATGAGCAGAACAGTGATGGCACCACAGAAAGGTGGCCCAAAGCATAGCTTAAACTGAATATAGATAATAATGATTGTTAGAACCAAGTAAACAAACAGAATGACCTTAGCCAGTCAGGGAGAGCTGATGAACCAATACAATTTCCTGGAATAAACCTTGTTGTCCACAGTTGACTTTTTGTGTATGTTATGGGGTGGGACAAATGAATATTCTGACTTTGAAGAGATTGTAATCTAATAAAAAAAGAGAGAGAGAGACCAAAATGTGTAAAATATTTTAAGTCATGATAGTTGAAATGCAAAGTCAAAGCACATATAGAATAAAGTTTTCAAAATCTAACTGAACATATGAAACTAGATTCTGTTTAAACATTTTAAAGTATGCAGTACATTGAGTCATTTAGACCACCTCCATTCAATATTATGTCTCCTTGTTTAAAACTAAAGAAAAAAATCAGAGAAGAATTATCTTTAGCTCTCCCTCTTTACTGTAAAACTGTCTGTAAAAATAACTAATTATGAATAAGGTTTATTTTTACCAAGGGAAATTATTACAAAGAGATTGCTTAAGCCTGAATGATCTGTCCAGATTTTATGGTATTAATATTTTTATATTGAAATTATACCCTATGCAAAATAAGTGATTTGTTCTAATTTATAAAAATCAGATTTGATGCTAATAGATTATGTATTTTAAAAAGAATCTCTTGGAAAGAGACATTTAATTTACATTTTAATGCATCAGTCTGCTTCTATCCAAGGTGGTCAAAACTTCTCTTTCAAGAAAACCAGGTTAAGTGTATTAATGATTAGACTGTTAAGCACATCATTTAATATTGTTCACTAACATTTATTGATTCTTGAAAGAGACTTGCTAGCAAAGCCTCATTCCTGTACTGCTAAGATTAGGTTTATCCTGTATTAATTCTTTAGTTTGATCATTTAAATTTCTCTCGTTTGAGTTTTACATTTTAATTTATTCTTAGGCCTATGACAATGCAACTAAAAGTTTAAGACTTGCTCACTAGAATGATTTAGGCTTGATTTTAATAAGCTTTGACAAATTGGCAACTTTAAATAACACAAGCAAAGCAGTATTTTTCAAGAATTTTGTACATAAGCACAAAAGATTATAAATGTTACAAACAATGGAATGTGATTGTTCATGGAGAAAGAAAACTTCCTTTTACAAATTACAATGCATCTATTCTTTCCAAGTAAGAAACTTCACAATAGTTTTGATTAAAACACACATACACATACACACACACAGTGGGTAAAGATGTATAAAATGAGTCAATAAAATTAAAAGCCAAGTAAAATTTTCTTATTTTAATATTGTCTCTGGGCTTACCCATGAAAGGAAAATTATCCAAAGGTTGTACACCATAACAACAGAAGTTAAAGATATCTATAATTACTCAAAGTTAAATATCTTCTCTCACAGAATTTCTTTGTGATTATACAGTTTAATTTTTATAAGCATGGTGGCCTTACGATGTCAAGTACCCATTTTAAGTGCTCCTAAAGTATTTTTGGTATAGAATGTAAGGAGTAATTAAGAATATAATAATAATATAATCAATTAAAAATCATTTTTCTAAGAAGTCATTGAGTTTTTGACCATAAATACACCACCTTTTTGCTATTTTGAAATCCTTCAGATATTTCCTATCTCCCTCATTTCATATGAATATTTCTCAAATTTCTATGGATTTAGGAGCTTATTGCATTTCTTAGAAAATATTTTATTTTAATAGGAGCTTGTACAAATATTCAGGCTTCCCTGGTGGCTCAATGGTAAAGAATCTGCCTGCAATACAGGAGACATGGATTCAGTCCCTGGGTCAGCAAGATCCCCTGGAGAAGGAAATGGCAACCCACTTCAGTATTTTTGTCTGGGAAATCCTATGAACAGAGGAGCCAGTGGGTTACAGTCTATGAAGTCTCAATAGAGTCAGACACAATTTTGCCACTAAACAGCAACAACCTACAAATACTCATGGGCCCTTTTTATCTAGTTACTTATTAAAAAAATTAAGATGAAATAACATTTGAATGCTGAGACTGAATTTCCCTAAGTAACTGTGTCGCTGGGGTAACTGACATGAGGTTGTCAACATATTTGCAATAACTGTATTAGAGCTGTGCCTTGAGCTTTTATTTATTAACATTATAATAATGAAACAAAGATCATACAAGTCCATGAATTGGCCAAAAGACAATAAATTTAACCCAAAGTAATAATTTAATCAAACACTGTTTTTGAAGAAAAAATAGAATTGCCTGCCTAAGGATCACACAATCTAGAGAAAATATAAAATATTGAACAATAACTATAACCCATGAATTTTGCACTTTATTATTTTAAATAAAATAAATAAAATTTTGCATTTTATTATGTACAGATATTATATACCCCTATAACTTCTGATTTTGTCTTTTATGGATACTATAATATAGTAATGACTAAGTGGTCATGCTTGGCATTCCCTTAAGGGTTACTGGAGAACCTTTTGAAACAGTATGTGGTATTTTTTGTTTCGGGTTTTCTTTTAGAAGCACCATGACTGAGAACAGTGCTAGCAGACAACCTCATGAATAGTATGTCTAGCCAGGGCCTATTTCATTTATAGCTCTGAGCAAGTTATTTAAATACCTTTAAAATGATGATACTAGTGTTTGTCAGCCAGCTAACTTGTAGTATTATGAAAGCTTACTAATAAATAGTATCATTATGTTCTCTCAGTGTATGAAATATTTTATTTTTCTAATATATTATTTTCAAAGCTGAAAAAGATTCCCATATCTCATTTTGCGAAGACAGTAATGTTCTTCCTTCTGAAAGATATTTGAGCTGTAAATCCTAAATATACCTATTCAAATAATCCTTAAATAACTATTCATTCTTATTTTGATGGCAAGTCTCTGACACATATGTACCTGGGTCTCATCCTAGTGTCATCAGTGATCACTGAATTTCCCCAGGTTTAGTCACTATCTTCCCTTGCAGTAACCCTTAAAAAATGCTTTATACATTGTTTTTTCTTCACACCTTTTGCCCTCACTTTCTCCCTTCCTCTCTTACTCTATCTTATTTCTCTCACTCTTTCCTGCCCCTCCGTAAATTCCCAGTACTGTTTCAGGTGCTATTATATAGCAATGAATAAGACAAAGTCATTGCCTTCACCATGATGGAATACTAAAATCATAACAAAGTGCACAAATATGTTAATTATAAACTTAGAGATATCAAAAAAGTTTGTGAATTCAATAAAGCAGGCAAATTGATAAGCAGTGATTCCAGAAAGGAGTGCAGGATGAAGTGATTATTTTCATGAACACATTTAAGGAAATTTTCTTTGTCAAGAGGTGACATTATATTGGAATGACAAACATAAATGATATAAACAAGGAAAGACATGAACACAGGAAGAGTAGACAACTTTTTTTAGAAAGAGCTCTTTTCAATTAGAAACGCTCTGAAAGATAAGCTATGAGCAGTGTTCATTCCAATGATGCAAAGATAATTAAGTATTAGAAAACCCACTAATATAAATGGATGTTACAAATGTAAATAGTTCAAAAAAATTTAAAAAAAGCTATATGACCATTTCAGAATATGTCAAAAAGGTATATGAAAAAATTTTAAAATCATTCCTGATTTTTAACCTTTAGCAAATAGCAGTAGATGACTATTTCCTTAATGTAACTGAAAAATGCAAACACTTTATACCAGTCTATAATAGTCTAATGTTTCATTGAAAACATTATTGAAACACTAAAACAATGAAACATTAAAATTATCTCTGTTGAACTCTACAGGGAAGGAAAAATGTGCACCATCATTTTTTAATATTGATCTAGAGGTTCTAGCTAATGCAAGGGGAAAGAAAGTTTTTAAATAAAAACAGACCAAAAAAACAGCTTTCATTGGAGCAAGAAAAATTGTATTCATAAGAGTATGGGTTGAATAGATAACAAATTAAGGTGAAGAAGACTTATAAAAAGGGACTGGCCATTGTTAGCACTAGGCCATTA
This sequence comes from Bos indicus, assembly GCF_029378745.1. Taxonomy (NCBI): domain Eukaryota; kingdom Metazoa; phylum Chordata; class Mammalia; order Artiodactyla; family Bovidae; genus Bos; species Bos indicus. Next base: position 55,836,203 of record NC_091768.1, on the reverse strand, counting down.
GTCTAAGTGTATTCAAAATGTGACTAAGAACCATTGGGAATCTCAAATACATGTCATGAACCATTCTGATGATTAGTATCAAAAATATTTTCCTAATAGTTTTTCTCCTCTGTTCTAATTTGTGCACAAGAAACTGCAAGACAGTGTTTTGTTGTTGTTTTTGTTGTTCATCATGTTTCTACTCTCATTCATGGAAATGTATATCTGCAGACACCTTCTATCTTTCCTTCTTGGAAGGTGAAGATATTGAATAACAACCTCAGAATTGAGAAAGAAAGAACTTTGAGACCAAAGAAGCAGACAACTCAATAAAGTATATTTATGATGTTTATTGTGAGTAGCTTATACACAGGCAATCTTGGGTAAAGACAATCAAAAGATATCACAACTGTACTGTGTACCAGCAAAAGGATTAAGGGATGTTTAAAGGAGCAAAGCTAAAAACAGAATCTGACTACCAAGTTGAGAGGCTTAGTGGTAAAATTCTGCCTGCCAATGCAGGAGACTCGAGTTCAATCACTGAATCAGGAAGATCCTCTGGAGAAGGACGTGGCAACCCATTCCAGTATTTTTGCTTGGAGAATCCCATGGGCAGAGGAGTCTGGTGGACTATAGCCCATGAGGTTGCAAAGAGTTGGACATGACTTGGCAACTAAACAACAACAACCAAGTGAAAAGCACAAAAATGCTAATAGAAACTGGGAGGTTTTTCTCTTCCTGGAGCTCTCTTGACCACTTACAGAGACATTTATAGAAAACGTGTATCCATTAGACTAAGAGTAATAATCTGATTTCTACCCAGTAAGGAGAATGAAACAAAATTATGATAAATATATATGAGTATATATAAGTATGATATATATAAATTATGATATATATTAAAATATCTATACTACTATAATAATTTGTTTTTAATTAAAACTTCTGATTATAAAAGGATTATGTATTTATTTTAGAAAATTGTAAAATATGAAAATTTTACAAAGTATGTAAAAAAAATTGTAAAAGTATGAAAAAGAAAATGCTAGTACTCCTACTAGCCAAAGTGAATGGATGCTATCATTTTGTAAGTATGCCAAAGCCTTTGACTGTGTGGATCACAATAAACTGTGGAAAATTCTGAAAGAGATGGAAATACCAGACCACCTGACCTGCCTCTTGAGAAATTTGTATGCAGGTCAGGAAGCAAGTTAGAACTGGACATGGAACAACAGACTGGTTCCAAATAGGAAAAGGAGTACGTCAAGGCTGTATATTGTCACCCTGCTTATTTAACTTATATGCAGAGTACATCATGAGAAACTCTGGGTTGGAAGAGGCACAAGCTGGAATCAAGATTGCCGGGAGAAATATCAATAACCTCAAATATGCAGATGACACCACCCTTATGGCAGAAAGTGAAGAGCCTAAAAAGCCTCTTGATGAAGGTGAAAGAGGAGAGTGAAAAAGTTGGCTTAAAACTTAGCATTCAGAAAACGAAGATCAAGGCATCTGGTCCCATCACTTCATGGGAAATAGATGGGGAAACAGTGGAAACAGTGTCAGACTGTATTTTGGGGGGCTCCAAAATCATTGCAGATGGTGACTGTAGCCATGAAATTAAAAGACGCTTACTCCTTAGAAGGAAAGTTATGACCAACCTAGATGGCATATTGAAAAGCAGAGACATTACTTTGCCAACAAAGGTCTATCTAGTCAAGGCTATGGTTTTTCCAGTGGTCATGTATGGATGTGAGAGTTGGACTGTGAAGAAGGCTGAGCACTGAAGAATTGATGCTTTTGAACTGTGATGTTGAAAAAGACTCTTGAGAGTCCCTTGGACTGCAAGGAGATCCAACCAGTCCATTCTGAAGGAGATCAGCCCTGGGATTTCTTTGGAAGGAATGATGCTAAGGCTGAAACTCCAGTACTTTGGCCACCTCATGCGAAGAGTTGACTCACTGGAAAAGACTCTGAGGCTGGGAGGGATTGGGGGCAGGAGGAGAAGGGGACGACAGAGGATGAGATGGCTGGATGGCATCACTGACTCGATGGACATGAGTCTGAGTGAACTGTGGGAGTTGGTGATGGACAATGAGTCCTGGTGTGCTGCGATTCATGGGGTGGCAAAGAGTGGGACACGACTGAGGGACTGAACTGAACTGAACTGAACTGATGCATATGTGTACATGTATTTGGTGATTATGTGTTCCTACCATTTGAGGAATTGACTTTGTCCTTAATTTATTTTGAGCATTTTTCACATCTTATGTATCTTTCAATAATATGATTTATCTTTCAACCATATGATTTATAGTCTGTATCATGGTTTAATGTTATATTGTAGTTCTATTTGTATTCTGCTTGCTAAAGATACAACGTTTTGATGCTCTTTTATTTCTGTTAAGAATTTGCTTATATAAACAGAATATAACTAGATATGACCCATATTAATATCATTATTTTAAGTAAGTAAATTTTTACAATAATTATTTTGCATATTTGGATAAAGTTCTATCATCATGCTAAAGTAATATCATCTATTTCTCTCTGTATTTTACTGGTTACCTGGAACATTACTGGTTGTTTTAGTATGCAAAGATCCATTTCTAGGATTCTAGGATTCTAGGATTTAATTTATCTTTGTTATGTGGTGTGTTTTTGAGTGCTGATTTTTTTTTCCTAAGAAATATATATGAATAGCATATTTTACAAGACATGGTTACCTAAGAACAACTTTTAAATTTTACCTTTGTTTAGTTTTTGTGTTTCTACATCAAAATCAGATTGGCTTTGTCTAGAAATCTTATATAACAGCCTTCATTGTCTTTTGGCATTTTTATTTCAAGGAGTTTGAAATTGGCTAGATATTTTCCCCTTTCATAGATTCTAATTTTTTTAATTAATTAGAGATTAATTTTGAACTTATTTAACAGTGCAACACTTACAAAAAGCTATACCTAAAATCTGTTATTTTTTAATTAATGTTGCTTAATCCTCTGTGAACTCTTCCAATGTGCAAATTCAAGTCTTTATCACAGGGAGATTTTAAAAATTATTATCAATCCACTATAGTATAATGTGTCAGTACTGTTCCCTCCTCCTGGATTGAGTCATCTTAATGAGTATTGCTTGCTTTCCCCCTCTGACTTCTGAGATAATTTCATAATAGTGTTATTTATTTTTTAAGTCTCATTTTACTAAATGTCAAATGTGATGATATAATCTCATTTGTGGTTTTTAAGTAGTCATAGTCATATCATGTGTCTTCTATTTCCTAATTAGAAAATCATTAGTCTTGCATAAAAATTTAAAAATATTTTCTAAAAGTGGTTTCTTATTATAATACTGCTTACAATTGTCTTTCAGAGTAGTTTCCTTCTTTTAAAATGCTGTAATTTTCATATAGCTCTTTTTTCTTGTTACTTATTTTATTTTAGTTTCCTGGTATTCATATTTGAAATTAAATCTGTTGTATCTTTCAGATCCAGATGAATGAAGAGGAAAAATGTTAGATTTTCTATAGCATACTTATCTGCTTCATCTACCCAATTGCTTGAGGAGAAAGGTAAAGTAGTTGAAACTCAATTTAATTTGAATGGAAAGTGTCTTCTCTTTTAGGTTTCCCCCTCACTGTGTTTGGCATGGTTTTCTTGCTTTGGTAGATGATTGTTTCTGCTGTTTATGAGGCATGGTAGTTAGCCTTAAAAAACATCTTTAGCAGTACCTATAGTTGTCTCTGGAGATTATAAACCAGTAGCAATTGCAGGTTTAGATTCTCTAAGGACTGCAAACTCTTGTGCCTGAGTCTCTTGCTAGGGTTACTGATGAATCTATATGTTCCTTTTGATTTCGTTTTCATTCGTTTCTCTTAATTTGATGCAATAGAGCCTTCTGTCTTAATGTCTCTAAGTGAAAGGATTTTAGTGGTGTTCTGCTAAGTTCACTTCATTTATTCCTTAAGGTGTCTATTCCTTCCCACAAGGGATCATTGCTGTATGTCCAAAATGTTCTACATCTGACACTATTCATTCTATATCTAACAGAAATTCCTTGAGTATACTAAATTATTGGGTCCATATTTTCACAGTTTTAAGAACTCAAACTACATACCATACACACAACATTGGAATAGGAATCAAAGAGATTATTTTTTATTGCTAATTCTTCTAGAAGATACCAATTTAATTTTAAAGCAGAGAAACCTCTCCAAAGCCTGCTTCATCTCCCTTGTTTCCTATGCACATTTATCATGTCTGTTAACAAATATAAAAATTATTTTTAAATTTAATTACATTATGTTTTTTGAAGAAAAATCACTGTTTACTATTTGCACAGCTTTCTGGTTAATAATGCACATGGTTCTGTGTGGATTTGTGGAATTGGTAGTGAGTATCACACCGATGGTCAGGGAGACCTTGTCTTTCAGGAGTATGAACCCTAACTGGAGCCATAAGACACACACAGACAACAACTGCCTAAGGCAGAAGATATAAAATGTTCTAAGCAATAGAGACAGTAAGTACTGATAGCTTACAGTGAGTGGCATCGGATTCATGATATCCGAAGATTTAGCTTCAGGACCAGGGACCAGGCTTGATCACTCAAGAGCTTTCATGGCAGAGTTTTATTAAAATGAAAAAGAGACAGAGAAAACGTCTGACATAGACATCAGAAGGGGGATGGAGAGTGCCCCCCTGCTAATTTTAGCAAGTTGTTTCATGTCTGTTAGAAAGCTATTAAGCAGATAAGAGAGACGCCTCAAGGCTGAGGGACTTTCACCAGGCCCCTCTCCCACAATATGTATTTTTGAGATAGGATGGCATGAGGTGCGTCATCCCCCAGCCATAAAACAATTGATATGAATACTGGTTTGTTGAGTTATTATCAGCTCAAGGTTTGAGTAAGGGAAAAAAGTTAGTCTTAGGTGGGACCATTTTGAAGAAAGGCAAATCCCAAAATAAATACATAGCTTCATTAATATAGTTTAAAAAAAATTTCCATAAGAAAAATGCATTGGTTAGCTCAATGTTTGAGAAAACTTAAATTGGCTTAAAGCTCAACATTCAGAAAATGAAGATCATGGCATCTGGTCCCATCACCTCATGGGAAATAGGTGGGGAAACAGTGGAAACAGTGTCAGACTTTATTTTTTTGGGCTCCAAAATCACTGCAAATGGTGACTGCAGCCATGAAATTAAAAGATGCTTGCTCCTTGGAAGGAAAGTTATGACCAACCTAGATAGCATATTGAAAAGCAGAGACATTACTTTGCCAACAAAGTTCCGTCTAGTCAAGGCTATGGTTTTTCCAGTGGTCATGTATGGATGTGAGAGTTGGACTGTGAAGAAGGCTGAGCGCCAAAGAATTGATGCTTTTGAACTGTGGTGTTGGAGAAGACTCTTGAGAGTCCCTTGGACTGCAAGGAGATCCAACCAGTCCATTCTGAAGGAGATCAGCCCTGGGATTTCTTTGGAAGGAATGATGCTAAAGCTGAAACTCCAGTACTTTGGCCACCTCATGCGAAGAGTTGACTCACTGGAAAAGACTCTGAGGCTGGGAGGGATTGGGGACAGGAAGAGAAGGGGACGACAGAGGATGAGATGGCTGGATGGCATCACTGACTCGATGGACGTGAGTCTGAGTGAACTCCGGGAGTTGGTGATGGACAGGGAGGCCTGGCGTGCTGTGATTCATGGGGTCGCAAAGAGTCGGACACGACTGAGCGACTGAACTGAACTGAACTGAAGTTCAGGTGGAACCAGATGTCGTCATAGCAACACAGAATTTTAAGAGACACTTGCAGCCTATTTCCTTCATTTGGAGACCCCTGGCCTTCCTGCCTGTTACCCTCTCAATACGAAAAGTGCTTGAAAGAAGGAGGAATGATTATTGAACAGGTTTATTCAGAGAAAGCAGTAGAATTTTGACTGGGACTTGAAGGAAGGGTTTGTAGAGTCAAGTAGCAGTTAAATCAGATGAGAAAAGAATGGAATTCAGAATTTGAGAGATGTGTTAGGTTAAATGTACTGCCATGAGTCTGTTTATTAGAATTGTTCATCATAATTTCTACTAGAACTTTTGCATATTTGCAGTTGCAACTTTAGTTTGTTATTACTTTTTAGGGAAGATTTTATCTTTGAATAAATATTTCTTGAATCATTCTCCTTTAATGAGTTTATGATGAAATCACAATTTCAGCAACTTGAAGGTTTTGCAGATATTGGCTTACAGTGTTTTTATTAAAAATGTTTCTCTTCTCCAACTATTTTAGGAAAGAATTTGATCAAACAGGAAACAGTAAGTTGATCTTAGTGAACTTTTGTCAACAAAGTTTCACTGAAATTTTCACTCTGCACAAAATGAATCTAACAATCTGAATAACTCTAATAACAAAAATATTTTTCTTCTTTGTACTTACTGTTTACTTCCACAGCATTACACTAGCAGATTGAAAAAGAAAACATTTATTACATGAAAGTCCAATGATGTATAAGTACATAGCAGTATTGACTACTGACCCTACTTTCTTAGAATTTAGTTTTCTCCACTACCAATAAAATTGACATTTTTCAGTTTACAATAACATAAAGAAAAACATTTTGCTCACAAAGATTATATTAGTCATTCTATTTTTTTCTGGTTTTGGATAATCAGAACATTGTAACACTCCCCCCGCCTTTTTTTTTTTTTTTGGCAGTGCTGGGTCTTTGTGGCTATGAGAGCTTTTCTCTAGTTGTGGCTAGCTGGGGTGACTCTTCATTGCAGTGAACAGGCTTCTTATTGAGAGGCTTCTGTTATTGTGGAACATGGACCCTAGGGTGCATGGGCTTCAGTAGTTGGGCTCCTGGGCTCTAGAGCACAGGCTCAATAGTTGTGGAGCACTGCCCTAGCCACTTTGTGGCTTGTGGGATCCTCTTGGCCCAGGGATTGAACCTGCATCTCTTGCAATGGCAGGCAGACTTCTCACTATTGAGACACCAGAGAACTCTACATTGTGACATCTTGGAAAGATACAGGAAAAATCTGGAATCACTGAGTTTTATTATCAGAATATTTTCAGTACTGGACTGAGAGATACGTAGCCTTATTATGCATATTCAAAAATAATAGCTCATTAGAACATAATGTTTAGAGTTGATAGAGTAATTCTGAGAAGGCTTATTTTCATTTGCTCACAAATAAAGCTTTCATGTGTATATGATCACTTTAGTCTGAAACAAAATTATTCATTCAAAAAAGATCTGTGTTTTCATTCTTCCATGGTTATACATTATTAAATCCTAAGACAGTTTAACACTAAAGGCATTGAATTTAAATTTGGATAAATGCATGTCCAGATATAGCTCAAATACTGAGAAATTATATGATTGCATGAAAAATGTATGACAAAATGTGTGATGAGTAAGTTATTTAAACATCCTTGACTTCAAACACATTTCAGCTTTCTTATCTGGAAGTGAAAATAAAATAATAACTAATTTTAAGGGTTGCAGAAACGAAGTAGAGTATTTTGAATAAAGTTTCCAGAAAATATTAGAAAGTTAAATGCAATCTTTCTGATTGTAGTGTTGTGTGTGTGTGTGAAATATATATAGATATATATTTATATTTACTTACTTGTTTAGAGAGAAAGCCTTGGATTTCAGTTAACTGATTAAATGTATATAATTTTGTCTTCTCCTGTGAATATTTAATGAAATGACAGAACAACAACAAGAATAAAACCATAATATGCTCAGCACCAAAATCCATTATTTTTTTAAACTGAAATATTAACTGAAGACATATTAGTTTTAGGCATACAACATAGGGATTTGATATTTTTATAGATTACACATCACAGAAATGTACTATAATATTATTGACTATATTACTTTTGCTGTAAATTACATCCTTATGACTTATTTATAACTGGAAGTTTGTACTTCTTAATCTCCTTCATCTATTTCATTAATTCCCCTGCCCCCTGAACTTTGGCAACTAGTAGCTTATTCTCTGTATCTGTGAATCTTTCTGTTTTGTTATACTTGCTAATTTTTTGTTTGCTTTTTAGATTCTATGTGTAAAGGGCAATACGCAGTATTTGTCTCTCTCTCACCTGGAAAATTCCATGGACAGAAGAGGGTGGTGGGCTACAGTCTATGGAGTCACAAAGAGTCAGAGGCACCTAAGCATGCACACAGACTTCTTTTCATGTAGCATAATACCCCCTAGACCAACACATGTTATTGCAAATGGCAAACTTTCATCCTTTTTATGGCTGAGTAATATTCCATTGTACATATATACCACACCTTCTTCATCCATTCATCTATTGATGGGCACTTAACTGCTTCCATGCCTTGGGTATTGCAAATAATGCTGCAATGAACATTAGGGTGTATATGTTTTCTAATTAGCAACTTTGTTTTTCTCAAATAAGTACCCTTCCAGCTACATGATATGGTAGCTGAGTTATTAACTTTTGAAGACTATCTATAGTGTTCTAATGAGGGTCAATGTGTATAAGCATTATGCCCATGTAAGTTATGACCAACCTAGATAGCATATTGAAAAGCAGAGACATTACTTTGCCAACAAAGGTTCGTCTAGTCAAGGCTATGGTTTTTCCTGTGGTCATGTATGGATGTGAGAGTTGGACTGTGAAGAAGGCTGAGCACCGAAGAATTGATGCTTTTGAACTGTGGTGTTGGAGAAGACTCTTGAGAGTCCCTTGGACTGCAAGGAGATCCAACCAGTCCATTCTGAAGGAGATCAGCCCTGGGATTTCTTTGGAAGGAATAATGCTAAGGCTGAAATTCCAGTACTTTGGCCACCTCATGCGAAGAGTTGACTCACTGGAAAAGACTCTGATCCTGGGAGGGATTGGGGGCAGGAGGAGAAGGGGACGACAGAGGATGAGATGGCTGGATGGCATCACTGACTCGATGGACGTTAGTCTGAGTGAACTCTGGGAGTTGATGATGGACAGGGAGGCCTGGCGTGCTGTGATTCATGGGGTCACAAAGAGTCGGACACAACTGAGGGACTGATCTAATCTGATACATGTCTGAATGGTAGACTTGAGATGTATGCCTATCTGTGTCATCATACTGAATCCTTCATGACTTCAGTGTTCATCTATTATATGGTAAGAATTGATACTCCTAATAATATCCAAAAAAGCAAGACAGTTCCAGAAAAACATCTATTTCTGTTTTATTGGCTATGCCAAAGCCTTTGACTGTGTGGATCACAATAAACTGTGGAAAATTTTGAAAGAGATGGGCATACCAGACCACCTGACCTGCCTCTTGAGAAACCTGTATGCAGGTCAGGAAGCAACAGTTAGAACTGGACATGAAACAACAGACTGGTTCCAAATAGGAAAAGGAGTATGTCAAGGCTGTATATTGTCACCCTGCTTATTTAATGTATATGCAGAGTACATCATGAGAAATGCTGGGCAGGAGGAAGCACAAGCTGGAATCAAGATTGCTGGGAGAAATATCAATAACTTCAGATATGCAGATAACACCACCCTTATGGCAGAAAGTGAAGAACAAAAAAGCCGCTTGATGAAGGTGAAAGAGGAGAGTGAAACAGTTGGTTTAAAGCTCAACATTCAGAAAACGAAGATCATGGCATCTGGTCCCATCACTTTATGGCAAATAGATGGGGAAACAGTGAAAACAGTAGCTGACTTTATTTTTCTGGGCTCCAAAATCACTGCAGATGGTGATTACAGCCATGAAATTAAAAGACGCTTACTCCTTGGAAGGAAAGTCATGAACAACCTAGACAGCATATTAAAAAGCAGAGACATTATTTTGCCAACAAAGGTCCATTTAGTCAAGGCTATGGTTTTTCCAGTGGTCATGCATGGATGTGAGAGTTGGACTATAAAGAAAGCTGAGTGCAGAAAAATTGACACTTCTGAATTGTGGTGCTGGAGAAGACTCTTGAGAGTCCCTTGGACTGCAAGGAGATCTAACCAGTCCATCCTAAAGCAGATAAGTCCTGGGTGTTCATTGGTAGGACTGATGTTGAAGCTGACACTCCAATATTTTGGCCACCTGATGTGAAGAGCTGACTCACTGGAAAAGACCCTGATTCTGGGAAAGACTGAGGGCAGGAGAAGAATGGGATAAGAGAGGATGAGATGGTTGGATAGCATCACCAACTCAATGGACATGGGTTTATGTGGACTCCGGGAGTTGGTGATGGACAAGGAGACCTGGCGTGCTGTGGTTCATGGGTTCGCAAAGAGTGACTGAACTGAACTAAATAATATTCCAGATGTGGCTTCTCATTTCTAAGACTTAGTATAGTAGCTTATTAGTTGAGATTCACCTACTTTGGAAAGCTAAAAAAGAGACATCATTTATTTTAGTTTAATTATTTTTGCTTTTTATAAAAATAAGATTACTTCAAGGAGAGCAGTGGAGCCTTTATTATGGTAGTACTATATGTTTTCCCTCTTGCCTTGTAACATTTAATATATCATCAGTTCAGGTCAATTCAGTCACTCAGTTGTGTCTGAGTCTTTGTTACCCTGTGGACCCAGCACACCAGCCTTCCCTGTCTATCACCAACTCCTGGAGCTTGCTCAAACTCATGTCCATAGAGTCGGTGATGCCATTCAACAATCTCATCCTCTGTCATCCTCTTCTCCTCCTACCTTCAGTCTTTCTCAGTATCAGGGTCTTTTCCAATGAGTCAGTTTTTCACATCAGGTGGCCAAAGTATTGGAGCTTCAGCATCAGTCCTTCCAATGAATATTCAGGACTGATTTCCTTTAGAATTGGTTGGTTTGATCTCCTTGAAGTTCAAGGGATTCTCAAGAGTCTTCTACAACACCACAGTTCAAAAGCATCAATTCTTTGGTGCTCAGCTTTCTTTACGATCCAGCTCTCACATCCATACATGAGTACTGGAAAAACCATAGCTTTGACCATATGGGCCTTTGTTGGCAAAGCAATGTCTCTGCTTTTTAATATGCATAGCAGACCCAGTTTCAGTTTTTCACATTTCTTTATCAACAATAATTTCTTAATTAATGGAAAATTCTAATTTCATAGGTAAGAGGCTGACTGAATAATTGCAATCATTGCTAAACTGCTCTCTGATCATGTTCTAATATTTTCACTATCCCCCTTTACATCTACTCCTTTCAGTATGCCTATTTGTCTGATTGTCAGCCCTCATGAATTTCACTTACCCAATTTTTGCCAAAGTAGTGTTGACACATAAATTAGCAAATTGATCTTCATTAACTTTCATTGTGTAAATATGTAAGCAAGTAACATCATTATAAGGTACTATAAGGTCTTTAAAAGTAATGAAGTATTTTTTACCAAAGCAATCTAGAGAAAAAAAGAACAAAACTGGAGGTAACATACTCCCTGACTCCAGACTATACTGCAAAACTACAGTATCAAAACAGCTATGATACTGGCAGAAAAACAGACACCTATATCTATGGACAAGAATAAAGATAAACTAGAGAGGTCAGAAATAAACCCAGATATTTATGGTCAATTAATCTACAACAAAGGAGTCAAGAATATGCAATGGTGAAAAGATAGTCTTTTATGTGGCATGGATAGTTATGTGTAAAAGAATGAAATTAGAACATTTTCTCACACCATAAATAAAAATAAATTCCAAATAGGTGAAAGACCTAGATGTAAGACCTGAAATCATAAAACTCCTAGAACACATAGGCAGAACACTCTTGACATAAACTGCACTAACTTTTTTTTTTTTGATCTGTCTCCTAAGACAAAAGAAACAAAAGCAAAAATAAACAAAAGGATCCTAATTAAACTTAAAAACTTCTACACACCAAAGGAAACTATCAATAATAACAACAAAAAAATCACCTACTAAGTGGGAAAAATATTTGCAAATGATATTATGAGTTAATATCCAAAATATATGAATAGCTCATACAATTCAATAATAAAAAAAAACACATAACCTGATTTTAAAAAATGGACAAAAGACCTGAACAGACATTTTTTTCCCCCTGAAGAACATATATTGGTGGTCAATAGTCACATGAAAACATGCTCAACATCTCTAATCACCAGAGAAATGCAAATCCTCAAATCACAATGAGATATCACCTCACACTTATCAGAATGGCTATCATCAAAAATTCTACAAATAATAAATGTTGACAAGAGTGTAAAGAAAAGGAAACCTTAGTACACTGTTGGTGGGACTGTTAATTGGTTTATCTACTATGGAAAACTGTAAGTAGGATACTCAAATAATTAAAAATAAAACTATGATAAGATCCAGCAATTTCACTCCTGGATATGAATACCAAGAAAATGGAAACACTATTTGGAAAAGATACATGCACCCCAATGGACATACAATAACCAAGACTGAAAGTATCCAACAATGACAATGTATGGATAAAGAAAATATGGTAGGTGCAATGGAATATTACTCAACCAAAAAAAAAAAAAAGAGTGAAACTTTGCCATTTGCAAACAATGTGAATGAACCTAGAAGGTATTATTCTCAGTGAAATAAATCAAACAGAAAAAGACAAATACTGTATGTTATCACTTACATGTGTAATCTAAAAAAATAAAATGAATGAATTTAAAATAACAGAAACAGACTTACAAGTATAGAGAACATACTGGTGGTTACCAGTGGGTAGTGAGGGGGAGAGTTCAAATAAGGATAGGGTATTGAGGGGCTTCCCTGGTGGCTCAGGAGTAAAGAATCTGCCTGCATTGCAGAAGACATGGGCTTAATCTCTGGGATGGGAGGGTCCCCTGGAGGAGGGCACAGTAACCCATTCCAGTATTCATGCCTGAAGAATCCCATAGACAGGGGAGCCTGGCAGGCTACAGTCCATAGGGTTGCAAAGAGTCTGAGACAACTGAAGTGACTTAGCATTCACACAGGGGATTGAGAGATACAAAACACTATGTATAAAATGGATAGTATATATGGATGTATTTCACAGCACAGGGAAATATAGCCATTCTTTCGTGGTGATGTTAAATGGAATATAAAGTTATTGAATCATTATATTGTACCCGTAAAACTAATATGATATGAGTCAATTATGTTTCACTTTTTAAAAGTTCTTTTTTAGCTTTCTACTAGTTCTTACATATTAAGACATTTCTTCCAAAATTATTTTGTAGCAGAGAGAAACATAATTTCTCAATCTTTCAGTATTTCCATGTGCTTCCCTACTTTTCCCATATCCCTTTGAAATTAAGTTGATGTCTTGTGACTAATTCTACTCAGTGAACTTAGAGCATAAACAACGTGTTTAACTCAATCTGAGGATATTAGGAAACGTGTTATCTCCACCACTTTATTCTCAGGTCACAGCAATATCAGAAGCCAGTTGTTCCAGAGAGTACAGGTATAATATGAAGGAAGGTCATTGGACATCCATTTTACTTGAATGAGTACTAAATGTCTATAGGATTAAACTAATTGTATTTGGGAACTAATTTGTTACAGCTGCATGGCCTAACCTATTCTGTATAATACACCAATATGTAGTCTCCAAATATGTGACTGTGCTCTCTTCCAAGATCTGGACTATAAACTCTTTAGTTCATATATAATTTTAGTTATAATGATTTTCTCAAGATGTCTAAATAAGCTTGACTCTATATCAGTTCATAAAATTTCAAAACAACACTAAAAATAGAAATAAAGTCTTCTAGTATACATTTATAATAAATTCATGACATTATGAATGATTAAACTACAAAAAATAAATTGTAGCAAAACAATTAGAGACACAGAACCCCTCTTCCCACATATACAGACAAACTTCATGCAATTGCCCTATCCATACATCTGTATATACATTTCTACTTGTCTATCTATGACAGAAAAGATATGGCAGTTTATAAATCAGTATAATAAAATAGTAGTGTGTAATAAAAAACAGATAATACTTTCAGACTTCATGAAAACATAGAAACTATTGTAGCACATTCATCTAAAATTGTTTTAATTACTGTTATTTTCATTTTGTTTTTTACCACATAACTGACCCTCTATTACTAGGTATTATGCTTTCAGGCATAGAGTATATTTAATTTCTTATATCAGTGAATACCTGAGATGCTGAAGTTAAAAAAACAATTACATAAACTCCAAATTCTCCTAGTTCTGGCCCTATACCACTCTGCAAAATGCCTAAACCCACTCTTAAGTGTTCCAGGAATATAAAAGTCATTTCATAAATGTATACTCAAGTGCTCTTTTGCCAGAAGCCATCACAAATGACTTATTAGGTATACAGAATCAAATTGCCTGGGTTTTATTTCAGCTCTATAGCTTATTAGTGAGGGCCTGGGCCTCAGGCTATTCATTGGTAAAATGAGGATATTAATAGTATCAACCTCATATCACTGTTACAATAATTAAATGTGTTAATTTTTTGTAAAGTCCTGAGAACAATACCTGGCACATGACAAGTACTATATCTGTTTTTTTTTTAACTTAATAAAAATATAAATTCTTAACATTTTTATAATATCATTCAGTTCAATTCATTCACTCAGTTGTGTTCAACTCATTGCAACCTAGTGGACTACAGCACGCCAGGCTTCCCTGTTCTTCACATGGAGCTTGCTCAAACTCATGTCCATTGAGTCGGTGATGCTATCCAACAATCGCATCCTCTATAATCCTCTTTTCCTCTTGCTCTGAATCTTTCCCATCATTAGGGTCTTTTCCCATGAGTTGGCTCTTCTCATCAGGTGGCCAAAGTATTGGAGTTTCAGCTTCAGCATCAGTCCTTCCAATGAATATTCAGGACTGATTTCCTTTAGGATGGACTGGTTGGATCTCCTTGCAGTCCAAGGGACTCTCAAGAGTCTTCTCCAACACCACAGTTCAAAAGCATCAATTCTTTGGCACTTCAGAATTCTTCAGTTTCAGTTTAGTCGCTCAGTTGTATCCAACTCTTTGCGACCCCATGAATCTCAGCACGCCAGGTCTCCCTGTCCATCACCAACTCCCGGAGTTCACTCAGACTCAAGTCCATCGAATCAGTGATACCATCCAGCCATCTCATTCTCTGTCGTCCCCTTCTCCTCCTGCCCCCAATCCCTCTCAGCATCAGAGTCTTTTCCAATGAGTCAACCCTTCGCATGAGGTGGCCAAAGTACTGGAGTTTCAGCTTTAGCATCATTCCTTCCAAAGAAATCCCAGGGCTGATCTCCTTCAGAATGGACTGGTTGGATCTCCTTGAAGTCCAAGGAACTCTCAAGAGTCTTCTCCAACACTACAGTTCAAAAGCATCAATTCTTCGGTGCTCAGCCTTCTTCACAGTCCAACTCTCACATCCATACATGACCACTGGAAAAACCATAGCCTTGACTAGATGGACCTTTGTTGGCAAAGTAATGTCTCTGCTATGTTGGTCATAAGAATTCTTATATCATTGTTAACATATAAATGAGTTTCTGACTATCTAATATACTTCTTTTAGCTGAAATATGCTCTTTAAATCACAAGGAAGGGGATTAAATTTCCTCAAAAGTTTTATCCCAACATAGAATCAAAATACCTACTACTCCCCAACTTTTTGATATGGAAAAAATAGTTCTTCCTGCTGGTTGGAAGCTAGGGTTATCAGTCTTGCATCCATCACTGTCACTGATTTCTTATCCCCACCAGCAGTTCTAGCCTGACATTAGACACCAAGATTATTCTTGCATTAATTTTTGTATGGCTTTGTTTCTTGATCAGTTTTCGTTGGTCCAGCCAATCCTTGTCATCATGAATCATTTTTGTGTTTCTTCCTTTCTCCCTCTCTTTCTTTCTTTCTTATCATGATACCTATCTTTCCTTCTGAGCTTTCTTATTGCAGCTCTTTGTCACTTTTCTAGGCTTTTGGTGAGAGACGTTAGCCTCTGAATTTTTACTTACTTTCATATCTTTTTGAGAAAAAGAAAAAAAGATGTAAAACCAAGTAGTGTTCTGATTGTATATATTTTATTTCACTCATCATTTCAAATCTCAGTATGTTGCTGCTGTGAGAGAATCTTCTATTGCTTTTACTTTCTATTCTGAAATGGAGTGATCCCTAGAAGCAGCTAATTTTCCTGCAGAAGCTCTATGACACTAGTGCCATTCTTTCTTCCTGATTCATAGTCTGTATTGTTTGAAAGAAAGCAGAGCGGACCTGAGATTTTCCTTGAAGTTATAGTGTATTCAGACTTGAATATCTGAATCAAATGAATGACAAAAGGATAAATACATGTATAGATTAACATAAGTAACATATTTCTTTGTAAAATTATTTGATGTCTTCAGAGAGAGAGCTGAATTATAGCATAATTTGAAATAAGTAGAAATATAGGACATGAACCAGAAGTGTAAATATAAACAAAGGCCAATAAAGTCTCTAACACAGTGAGTACATAAAAATGAGTATAAGCATGGATACAATTTTAAATTTTATCTGTCAGGAATAAGATGAAAATATAATTGTTTACCTGGGTCATGAAATCTGTAAAAACAAAATCAGTGTAGAAGGGAAGCCAAAAAGAAATTTTTAAAAATTTTCCTTAAAGAGAACGCATGCACATATTCACAAATACATATTTTCACACATTTATATAACTACATCTTTATGTATCAGGTAGATATTACTTGTAAATGTCTATTCAAATCTTTGTAATTTTGATCTCCTTGTGACTATCACAGGAAATTTCAAAGCATGGAGTATTTAGGATTCCAAGATATTAGAATCTTCATTATATATTGCCTATGTTTGGTGGATATGCACAGTAATTAATGGCTTAGATATTCCAGCTTCTCTGATCTGTTTAAGGACTGTGAAACTCAGCTGAAACACATTGATCCCTATTCTCCTATCCCATCCTTTGCCAACAATAACCTTACATTTCTTTCCACACCTCTTAGCTGCATTCTGTAGCCACAGGGTTCACTTGTGAGGCATTTTCCAAATAATAAAGATTCATTGCCACTCTAGGAAACAAATGAAATTAAGAATATAGCAGGAAATTTATTTGGTCTATCACAATTTAATCTTCAGCTTTAATAGTTTATTTGCTAATCCAACTTGACTAAATTCTTGCAGAGGTCTTTAATCTGTAATGATATTTATATCAATGCCCGCAAGGAGTACTATAGTTAATGGTCTGTTGTCATTTCCATTATAAACTCCCTATTGCACGAGTAACAGGAGAACCAAGAACCTGTGACTTTCCTAGCTGAGGGCACATTTCAGTGCTCTTCTAAATTACAGTAGTAGCCAGAGCACTTCTGTGAGGCAGTATTTTCAGGCAATTTAAGAAATAGCATTTAAAGGGGAAAAAATAATCAAAATTCTATTCACTATCTTAACTATCAAATAAATATCTGTAGCTTAGTTTTATTCTGTTTTTGTAGCATCGTAGACATGTTAAATGTATATTTACAAATAATAATTTTGCATCATTATTGCATTACTAAGATACTGTCTTTAGTATCTGGCTTCAATTAAACACAAAATAAATTTTAAAATGAAGAACCTTTTATATTTATACTTAAGATTTTAAACAACCTACTACTATATTGAGAAAGCCATGAGTGAGAAGTATTACTGACATATATTTTATGAAAGACAGTTTTGTAATGTAAACATTGGAAGGGGCTGATAATTATAATTGTAATGTGGTTGAAATGGATAAATATAACCATAATATTCTTTTCACTGAATAAATTATACAGCTGAGTGTCTCATTATGATGTTACAGTCTTGCTTTGCTTAATGGAGCAAAATATAGAACCAATAGTTCTGGTCTCTTCTTGACTAAGCTGCTATGGTTTCTGTGGGATGATGGATCTTAAAATAATCATTTTCTTAATAAAATTAGGATATTTTACAGTGAACAAACAAAAGAAAAATAAATTTTAAAAATACAGTGTTAATATTTTTGTTTAAATAAGTGACAGAAAGAAATGTATTATAGCAATTTTACCATTATTTATAAAATATTGTAAAAAATAGAACATGGAGAATACAATGTATATAATATTCAGAGATTAACATTTCATTACATAATGCTAGGGTAAAATACAAGAGAGTTTGCTGAGGCTCCTGGTTCATTGTAACAGCTGCCCTCTTCAGTCTTCCTTCTCCACTATGCTTACCAGCCATCTGTCTATGACGAACCATGAAGGGAAATAGGCACAGAACTTCACTAGATTGCGGCTGTCTCTGAAACAAAATACAAACATTCTGTGAATAAGTCATTTTGAATAATTTGTTTTTATTATTTTTTCTAACACTTAAAACAAAGGCACTTAAAAATCATAGGCATTTTTTGTCATATACTTTTGAAATTTATTATATATTTTCCTATATGTATAAAGAGAACACATTGAAAACCATTTAAACGGTCATTGATGATTCAGTAAGAATTTAAATTATTGTCTTGTGTTATAATATAGCAATGCCCCCAGGGCATACTGAGTTATGTAAGGCAGTTTGCCATTATGTTAAATGAACTTACACTGAGCTATATTTATAATTCTTACTTTCTGATTCTGTGGATATTTTACATATTTTCCTCTGATGCCTGGCTTGCATATTTTACTGCTCTCACTGAAACTGTTATTCTGTATTTCAATTTACTCTAATTTAATTCAATCAAGTTTTATGTTATTTTGCATTTTTAAAATTTAATTTAATTTTACTTTGCTTCTATTCTAATGGAAACCCAGAAAAAACTAGTAGGAATTCATATAAAATGATATTCCATAGCTGTGAATAAGAATTTGAGTGTATTTAGTACTTGAGCATTATTTCATATATTGTGTGATATGAATTATAGATCTTCAAAAGTTTTTTCATTCATACTCCATACACTTTATCTGTGTATCCACAAGATATGTTTGGAAAATTACTGAATTCCAAGTAGGTGAAATGTTATAGTACAGAGAGACAATTTTATAATATAGTAAAAGATAATAGAACCTCATGAAGAACCTTCGGTAATTCCATTACATAAAACCTCCAATAGATGTTTTGAGATTTCGTACACACTTTAGAAGATGGCAGATATCTCCCAAAGCTCCTCTACTCCCTACATTAAAAACATAATAATATTTTGAATGCAAAAAAATCTAATATCTTAGATAATATCTAATATAAAATATATAATTCTACTAAATTTTTTCAAGATAGTATTGCATTGGCAATTATTGAAAATTGAACTCACACTCATGTAAAATAATAATAATGCTAGCTCCATGTATTGAGGGCTTACTATGTGTCAAGTACTGTTCTAAGTATTTGTCATTTAGTAACTCTTCTCATTCTCACAACAAACCCTAAAATGAGATGCTGTTCTTTTAAATTTAGGGAAACCAAAGGTGAGTGAATATGAAAACTTCCCATGATGCCACAGGTAATAAATGAGGAGTAAGAATTTTAGCCCAGCTTTTCAGAACCATAGCCTTATACCATTAGGTGCCTCAGTAGGAGACATATAATAAAACACCCATCCAGTAAAACAAGTCACGGTTATAACAACCACAGAAACAGAAAGCATAGAAAAGTACCAGACAAAAATCCACATACTTTATAATTACACATCTTTTAATGTATAGTTTGCAAACCGATTGCTGAAAAACAGAGGAAATCACAGGTATAGAAGAATTATGGGGCTTTTTGCTATTGCATATACATAGGTTTCATATATATATATATATATATAAATAATTACCTGTTGAACAGACTTTTAAGTATACAATAGACTATTGTTATTTATAGGCACAATGCTGTACAGCAGATTGCTAGAACTTAATTATCTTGCATAGTCTAAATGTATCCATCAAATGGAGGTGCTGTTGTCACTAAGCTGTGTCTGACTCTTATGATCCCATGGGCTGTAGCCACTGGGCTGTTCTGTCCATGGGATTTCTCAGGCAAGAATACTTGAGTGGGCTGCCATTTCATTCTCCAGGGGACCTTCCCCACCTAGGGACCAAATCTGTATCTCCTGCATCTCCAACATTGCAGGCAAATTCTTTACCACTGAACTACTAGGGAGGTCCCATATCCACTGAATAGCAAATCCTAATTCCTCCTGCCTTCAGACAATATTCTGTTCTCTGCTTCTTTGAGTTTCACAGTTCGATTTCCTCAGATAAGTGAAATGATGCAGTATTTTTCTTTCTGTGACTGGATTATGCTTTTTAGTGAGAACATATTGGTTTATAATAAAAGTATTTGTATATTTAGATATAAGTAAAGTATACAGTAAATTTAAGAAAATAGGCAAAAAGTTAAATAAGCAAAAAATTACAAACACTGATGATATCTAGGACAATTGGGTTTTTTGAAAGTATGATTAATGCACAGAAGAACTATACAAAAGAAATCTTCATGACCCAGATAACCACAAAGGCGTAATCACTCACTGAGAGCCAGACATGCTGGAATGTGAAGTCAAGTGGGCCTTAGAAAGCATCACTACAAACAAAGTTAGTTGACGTGATGGAGTTCCAGTTGAGCTATTTCAAATCCTAAAAGATGATGCTGTGAAAGTGCTGCACCTAATATGCCAGCAAATTTGGAAAACTCAGCAGTGGCCACAGGACTGGAAAATGTCAGTTTTCATTCCAATCCCAAAGAAAGGCAATGCCAAAGAATGTTCAGACTACTGCACAATTGCACTCATCTCACACCCTAGCAAAGAAATGCTCAAAATTCTCCGAGTAAGGCCTCAGCAGTATGTAAACCAAGAACTTCCAGATGTTCAAGCTGGATTTAGAAAAGGCAGAGGAACCAGAGATCAAATTGCCAACATCCACTGGATCATTGAGAAAGCAAGAGAGTTCCAGAAAAATGTCTACTTCTGCTTTACTGAATACGCCAAGGCCTTTGACTGTGTAGATCACAACAAACTCTGGAAAATTCTTCAAGAGATGGGAATACAAGACCACCTTACCTTCCTCCTGAGAAATCTGTATGCAGGTCAAGAAGCAACAGTTAGAACTGGAGATGGAACAACAGAGAGTGAAAGTGAAGTCACTCAGCTGTGTCTGACTCTTGGCAACACCATGGACTGTAGCCCACCAGGCTCCTCCATCCATGGGATTCTCCAGGCAAGAATACTGGAGTGGGTTGCCATTTCCTTCTCCAGGGGACCTTCCCGACCCAGGGATCGAACCCAGGTCTCCTTCATTGCAGGCAGACGCTTTAACCTCTGAGCCACCCTGGTTCCAAATTGGGAAAGGAGTACATCAAGGCTGTATATTGTCACCCTGCTTATTTAACTTCTATGCAGAGTACATCATGCAAAATGCCGGGCTGGATGAAGCAGAAGCTAGACTCAAGATTGCTGGGAGAAAGGGAAGAAGAACTAAAGAACCTTTTGATGAAAGTGAAAGAGGAGAGTGAAAAAGTTGGTTTTAAACTCAACATTCAGAAAACTAAGATCATGGCATCCAGTCCCATCACTTCATGGCAAATAGATGGGGAAACAATGGAAACAGTGGCAGACTTTATTGTCTTGGGCTCCAAAATCACTGCAGATGGTGATTACAACCATGAAATTTAATGATGCTTGCTCCTTGGAAGAAAAGCTATTACCAACATGCTGCTGCTGCTGTTGATGCTGCTGCTGCTGCTGCTAAGTTGCTTCAGTCATGTCCGATTCTGTGTGACCCCATAGATGGCAGCCCACCAGGCTCTCCTGTCCCTGGGATTCTCCAGGCAAGAACACTGGAATGGGTTCCCATTTCCTTCTCCAATGCTTGAAAGTAAAAAGTGAAAGTGAAGTCACTCAGTCGTGTCTAGCTTTTAGCAACCCCATGGACTTCAGCCTACCAGGCTCCTCTATCCATACAATTTTCCAGGGAAGAACAATGGAGTGGGTTGCCATTGCCTTCTCCGAAATGACTAACCTAGTCAGCATATTAAAAAACAGAGATATTACTTTGCCTACAAAGGTCTGTCTAGTCAAAGCTATGGTTTTTCCAGTAGTTATGTATAGATGTGAGAATTGGACTCTAAAGAAAGCTGAGTGCCAAAGAATTGATGCTTTTGAACTGTGATGTTGGAGAAGACTCTTGAGAGTCCCTTGAACTATGAGAAGATCCAACCAGTCCATCCTAAAGGAAATCAGTCCTGAATATTCATTGGAAGGACTGAGGCTGAAGCTGAAACTCCAAACTTTGGCCACCTGATGCGAAGAACTGAGTCATTGGTAAAGACCTTGATGCTGGGAAAGATTGAAGGCAGGAGGAGAAGGGGACGACAGAGGATGAGATTGTTGGATGACATCACTGACTCGATGGACATGAGTTTGAGCAAGCTCCGGGAGTTGGTGATTGATAGCGACACCTGGGGTGCTGCAGTCCATGGGGTCACAAAGAGTCAGACACGGCTGAGTGACCGAACTGAGCTATGATGATTAATGCATAAGAGACGTATACAAATGTTTTTAATACACCACAGGCAGGTTCTTTCCCTGCCACCCCTTCATCAAATTCAAAAGCCCAGAAGTTATTCTAGATTGAGTTAGGCTTGGTAGACAATATGTTAAATCCTTGTGATAAGAATAGGTAGACTTTTTTTCCTCTACCTCTCTCAGATAACATGAACTGAATACAATTAACTAATTTCTTTGCTCCTTCTGTAACACAGTAACTAAATGACTCATTCTCTCTCTCTCTTTTCTTCCTCATTCCCATAGCCAACTCCCCTCCAAATCTAGAATCTTGAGATTCAAGGAAAGGATCCAGTAAAATTTTCCCTTACTCAGTCCTCCTTTGGCTAGAAAAATGTAAAAGATTTTACTTACTGGGAGCATAAAGGGGGATCGGAGAATATTGAATATGGAGAGAAATCTGTATACACTCTCCCCCATGCTCAGAAAAAAAAGATACATGTTATCTTCCCCATGAGTGGTTCATAGAAACATTACTTCATAGAAGTATTATATAAGGATCTTCTATGATGAGATTCAGTTCAGTTCAGTTCATTTCAGTTCAGTTGCTCAGTCATGTCCGACTTTTTGCAACCCCATGAATCGCAGCACGCCAGGCCTCCCTGTCCATCACCAATTCCCAGAGTTCACTCAGACTCACGTCCATCGAGTCAGTGATGCCATCCAGCCATCTCATCCTCTGTCGTCCCCTTCTCCTCCTGCCCCAAATCCCTCCTAGCATCAGAGTCTTTTCCAATGAGTCAACTCTTTGCATGAGGTGGCCAAAGTACTGGAGTTTCAGCTTTAGCATCATTCCTTCCAAAGAAATCCCAGGGCTGATCTCCTTCAGAATGGACTGGTTGGATCTCCTTGCAGTCCAGGGACTCTCAAGAGTCTTCTCCAACATCACGGTTCAAAAGCATCAATTCTTCAGCACTCAGCTTTCTTCACAGTCCAACTCTCACATCCATACATGACCACAGGAAAACCATAGCCTTGACTAGACGAACTTTTGTTGGCAAAGTAATGTCTCTGCTTTTGAATAAATGAGCCAAGTCAATCCCTCTCACAGAGAAAGTTTTAGAAGACCCATTAATATGCATGTGTTTTTGCATTATTTGTTAAAAATGTACATTTTTACTGAAGTATAAGCAGCAACAGAAGCCATACTCTATTTTGAAACTGATTTTTTTGTGTCACTATTAATAATTTTTAGTAGCCATTCCTCTATGTGTCATGTACTGTGTGCATAATTGATATATGTCAGTCCTCACCCCAATCCTAAATATTAAGATAATGAATTTTCTTATAGTCAAGAGCCTTCTCTGAGCTTCTAACAACTGCCCTTTTACTGCTTTAACATTTGTTTCACACAATTAACAAGTCACAACCAACAAAAGCAACTGTCATGTATCAGTAGTTTATTAAGTTATCACATCTCCCCATATGCCCTGCTTATACTGTAACTTTTCCTTTGAGAGAGAAGAACTGTCTCAGCAAAAATAGGAATCTCAACCATCTGCATTCTCTTACTGGAAAGTTTAGTAACATTAACTGAGATATAGGACAAAAAAAAAAGTATTTGGAGGGACATCCATTCATTTTCTTCCTCATAATAGAAAAAGGTTCCTCCACATGGGGAGTTTGGGGGAAAAGAGTTGGAAAAATTATAAGGTATGTGGTGAAGGGCTCTCTGAGAAGTGATTTCAAGTGCCTCTTTATCCAAGCAAGTCTCCAAAATAGGAAGAAACTTAGATCTGAGATAAGGTTTGAAATACAACATTTCAAGAGAACACTGCCATCAGGAACTCTGGGAAGGGCTGCCTCACTTTGGCCCCAGATGGATCAAAGAGGTATTTTTTAGAAGCCACCAAATTTTCTGCCTCCTAATTTTATCTTTGCGCATGGCTTCCTAACTGTCCTGTTTGTGGTTCCATGAAGACCAAACTGGTCCTTCAGTTTTGTAAATAATTTAGTCATAGCTCAAAATTCTTGCCTCTTTTTACTCAAACTCTAAGCTCTCTCTGTAGGTACCACACATAAAAGCACAGAACTAGCTACTTTATCTTGAAAGAAAAAGGGAAATAATTAGATGAAAGAGAGTGAATTATAGCAAAGAATATTACGTGCTGTGTTGACTGTAGCCCACCAGGCTCCTCTGTCCATGGGGATTCTCCAGGCAAGAATACTGGACTGGGTTGCCATGCCCTCCTTCAGGGGATCTTCCCAACCCAGGGATCAAACCCAGGTCTCCCACCTGCAGGAGGATTTTTACCAGCTGAGCTACCAGGGAAGCCCAAAGAATACTATATTGATCCTGAAATATCTATATTCCCTAATTCCAGTTGCCTGGATTCTGGTGGTTATGGGATAGCCCTAGGTAGTCTTTTCCTTGACAAACCTGGCCTTTCTCAGGCAGTTAGAAAAGGGGAGCCAAAACCCTGGGTTTTGGAAGAATAGGTGGCAAAGGTGTAAATTTATTTTTATGTGTTTTTTTTTAATAAAATTTTGAGTTATAAAGAAAGCCCAATATGGGCTGCAGTCTTTGTTTGCAAGTAGAGGATACAGTAAAGAAGCAGAGAAAGTCAGGTTAGAATGTGAATGTGCCTGTGATTAAATCCTGGCCTCACAGAAGATGAGGGAAATGCCAAAAGCCAAAGTTATCTGCCAGCTCTCTAAAAAAGGCAGGTCCAGTGGGAACAACCAACTTCTTTTTTGTTTTTCATGCCTTGGGTCAAAGTCGGTCGCCTTGGTGACACAGGTCCTCTTTCCAGTATGGAACAAAGGGAAAACAAACTCAAGTGTGTCCGTGCCCTCAGGGAGCCACACGAAGAAGAAAAACAGCCTTTTGTTTGGGAACTAGCTCTAGCTCCCTATACCTACCAAGTGGCCTTAATATATGCAGTTAGGTTTCCTGAGAGGAATATCTGTGGTTCAGAGAAGTAACATCTGCCTTAAGGCCTGCTTTCCAATTTTTGTCAGAATTCTGAAAATACTTAAGTGGGAGGTGGGATGAGAAGATTATTAGGTAGAAATAAGTCATGATTTCTGTTCTACAGCCCTCTCAGTTTCCTGTACCTGAAGATCTTGCTTACTAAGCAATCTCATAAGCAGAGACGACTAGTCAGAGATCTGACAGAAGTGTCTTTGTGAGAGGAGGGACATAACTAGGAACTTCACCTGAACTAATGAGGAGGAAAAAATAAAATAAACAAAAACGTAGTTCAATTACCTTGCTTTGCCAAGTATTCCTGCAGCCAACGTCTTAATGTTATCTTAAGCAGTTTATTTTGTTTAATTATCTAGTTCCATTACCAAGTGCAATGACTTGGCTTTAAAAGGCACTTAAATATTACCTTCAAAACTATTATTTACTATGTTCACAAAAGTTCACTTTCTAGGTTTTATAATATTCATGGAGAATGATGTATGCTTGTTTGAATTTAATTTAGGTTGAAGAGACAAATAAAAGAGGAAGCTGGCAAAACCCACAGGATAGCATTAAGAAAATGAGGCAGAATAATGCTGCCAAAGAAATGCAAATCTTTCTAAGTCCATTAGAACCTTTAATAAAGAAGAAAAGGAAGAGCAACAACTGCCTGACTAGGGCAAAGAGTACAACTCGCCCACAAAAGCTCTGAGGGCCTGGTCTTTCACTAGTTGTTTTTAGACCTTACAAATTCAGAAAAGTGCCTTCATTAAATAAAGTTAGTGTATACTTTTTGCAGGGTAAAATACAAAATTAGAATTTTTCATCTGTAACTGAATGGTGATTATCTGTCACGTAGCTATGTGACTGAAGAATCAGGTCAAAGAGAAACAGTTTATTGCATTTTCTATGTTTTTGAGATAATTGTGAGATCCACTATGATCTCTATGCAGAGAAAATCACACCAAAGTATATAAGACTTTTTAACAGAAAATTAACAGTGTAAAGAATGTTTTCAACAGCTCACTCTGTCTAGTGGTAAAATTTCTGGTTCTGTGTGTGAGCAGACACTTTATCACTCCCAGATTTTTCATACTGGAGCATTTATTTAGAAAATGTGATGTCAGTGGGAAAAGCAATGAGTGAATCTTTTGAAAAACAAAATAGAAGTACATCTCTTGATTCACTCTACAAATTAAGGGTCCAGACATTAAAATATGTACTTGCAAACACATCTGAACTCCTTCAATCTAGAAAGATCCTGCTCATTAAATATAGCTTTTAGAGACTGTTTTATTTGCCTGAACATCAAGTTGACCAAATGTGTTAAATGCTTAAATTGTAAAAAAGCAACGTAGCATTGAAAAAGTTCAAAAATAATAGACAAGCAGACATCACCCTAAGTTCACCACATAACTGGGGACAGAGAGCATATCCACATGAAAATAAACTCCAGCATCATCACCTCTTTATTGACACAGAAACTAAGTACATACGTGTTAACGAGATGATTAAGTGGACTCCTCAAGCTGCTTACTAACTTCCTAATTTCCTAGTTTACTAAGAGGGAGTGATTTTGTAAGTGACTTTGACATTAAAAACAAACTGGTTCAATAAGAAATTGCTCAACTGGATCTGTTTTTGTTTCCTTTTTTTTTTTTTTTTTTAAGTTGCCTATTAGCATTTTTAGGTAAGATTATTCTATTAACTGATTAAGTATTTGCTGTCTGTTGCACAAAAAGACAGCTATTACTCTACTCTTGAATTGCAGGTTATGTTGGCTAAAGTATTTATGTAGCTGTTGTTACAATCTTGTGGTGAAAATTATGAACTGCACTTATACCGTCAGCACACACTTCCATAAAAAAGAGAATCTCTTCTCTTCTACTACTCTGCCCATCAGCTACATCATGCTGGTGAGCTCCTGCAGAATAAACCTAAATAAATTTGTCACCAAAATTAGCATTTATATTTGGAATCTCACTGACATTAAGTTAGATTTACTCTTACCAAATCCTAGTCTCTTCTTCTTCCTTTATGCGAAAGTATAAATAGTTGCTAAAGCTGTGTTTCTCAAACTGGATTTGCCAAATCAGGTATTCAACTAAGTGAAGTTTCCAATATCAAATAAACTTGAGAAAAACGACTATTTCCTCTTTTTAGAGAATCATAATACGCATCAACATATGTAGAATGTAGGCACTGAACAGTCCTGCTGTAAAGAAATTTGTCTTCACTAGGGCAATGTTTTCTGAACGTGATTCCTCCTGTAGCATTTTTATTTTGCAAAGTTTCTTTATGCTTAAGAATAATTCTGAGGAATACAAATAGGGAAAGGCTGAAATCAAGACCAATCCTTTCTTGGGGTAAAGGTGAGCTTTCAAGTCTGGTTCATTTGTGGAAAAGAATGCAGTAGGGGTGAGAGAAGAGAAAGTGGCTGTCAAGGCCTCTCTTTGTCGTTGACAAACTGCTCAACCTAGATGTAGACAGACTACTTTGGTCATTCCAACGTTAGCTAGAAAGCACTAGGTAGTCATTACACCAAGTTCTCTAAAAATACAGAATTTTGGTGCATCTTTGGTGAATTCTGCAGTGGAATTTAGCAAAAAATTGTAAGCATTGAGAAAGGTATTCATTATCATCTTTAAACACAGCACCATTCTCATTGAAAGACGACTTCATTGCAAGCAATTGAAAGGGCACTAACGTGGCTAAAGGAGAAGGAACTTTGGATTTAAGATGTAAAACACTGTCTTAAAACTTGCTTTAATACTTCCTAAATCTCAATCTCAATGTATTCTTCCCTTTACGTGTTTGTATAGTTGGTAAACAAATAAAAAACTGGTATGTACTATGTGGTTTAAAAAAAAAGGTGCTATGTTACACGTTTTAGTTCTGAACTTGACATTATGTGAGATAAAAGTATCGTGGAACTGGAGATTGAATGCTACTAAAATTGTATAAAAATTTAGT
Organism: Bos indicus; assembly: GCF_029378745.1. Lineage (NCBI taxonomy): Eukaryota > Metazoa > Chordata > Mammalia > Artiodactyla > Bovidae > Bos > Bos indicus. Next base: position 55,807,886 of record NC_091768.1, on the reverse strand, counting down.
TATAGAACAAAAAAAGAATAAAGTAACAAATGATTCACACACAGTTTATAAAAAGTGAAAATGATAAACTATATTTTTAGAACAGCTTTAGGTTTATAAAAATATTAAAAAGGAAATATAGAGCTTTCCCACATATTTTGTACACTGCCTCGCCTTCCTCATTGTCAACATCACAAAACGGTACACTTTCACCAAGGGTGAGCCTGTACTGACACATCAAAATCATGCAAAGCCCACAGTTGACATTTCACTCTTTGTGTTGTACTTTGTATGGGTTTGAACAAATGTTTAATGGTGTACGTTTACCATTATGGTATCATATAGAGTATTTTCACTGAAAATTTTCTGTGCTCTGTCTATTCATCCTCTGGCAACAATCTCATGCAACCATTGATTTTTTTTTTTTTTTTTACCATCTCCCTAGTTTTCCATTTTATTTGTCATATAGTTGAATCATTCAGTACATAATATTTTCAGATTGGCTTGTTGTTCAATCTCTAAGTTGTGTCTGACTCTCTTTGCAATTCCATGGACTGTAACTTGCTAGGCTCCTCTGTCCATAGGATTCTCTAGGCAAGAATAATGGACTGGGTTGCCATTTCCTATTCCAGGCTTCTTTAACTTAGTATTAATGATATGCATTGAAGCTTCCTCCATGTCTTTCCATGGCTTTGATAGCTCATCTCTTTTAGCACTGAATAATATTCTATTGTCTGGATGTACTAGAGTTTATTCATTTACTTACTAAAGGACATCTTGGTTGCTTTCAGAGTTTGACACTTATCAGTAAAGTAACTATAAACATCCATGTGCAGACTTTTGTGTGAACATAGTTTTCTGCTCCTTTAGGTAAATACCAAGAAGCACAACTGCTTTGTCATAAGGTTAACAGTGGGCTTCCCAGGTGGCACTAGTGGTAAATAACCTGCCTGCCAATACAGGAGAAATAAGAGATGCAGGTTTGATCACTGGGTTGGAAAGATCCCCTGGAGGAGGGCGTGGCAGCCCACTCCAATATTCGTGCCTGGAGAATGCCATGGAGAGTGGAGCCTGGTAGTCTAAAGTCCATAGAGTCGCTAAAAGTGAAACGCAAACTAAGCAACTTAGCACACACAAAGTTAAGAGTATGTATAGTTTTATAAGAAATGTCAAACTGTCTTCCAAAGTGGCTACAACATTCTGCTTTCCCTCCAGGAATGTATGAGAATTCCTATTGCTCTACAACCTCACCAGAATTTAGTGGTGAAAATGTTCCAGATTTTGGCAATTCTAACAGGAATGCAGTTGTATCTCACTGTTGTTTTAATTTGCATTTCCTCATGACATGTATTGTGGATTATTTGTTTATTTATTATCTGCATATCTTCTTTAGTAAAGTGCCTTTTAAAATCCATGGATCATTTTTTAAATGGGCTGTTTGTTTCTTAATGTTGAATAATCTTTTTTAATAAACCTGAAATACAAGTGTGGCCACCATAGCTTTTGCCATAATATGTTATAACAATACTTCTGCTAATAGCAGACTACAAAAGATACTACACTGCTGGTATTTCAGAGATCTGTGATGGAATGATCTTTTTTTAAAAGTTTAATGTCATATGATTCTTCAGTGAAAAGAAGTTTGTGATGATTTGTCCAGTGTCAAGGGTACAGAGGACTAGTAAAAAATGAGAAGCTGGCAATTCAAGAAAATGTGATCAATTTATATTGAAAACTAGAGTCATGTGAACAAAAACACATGTGTATCTGTGTGTGTAAAAGGTAAAGCAGGCATCCAGCATTTTAGAGAAGTCCATTGACATGAACTTATTTACTTAAAGTCTGAACACTCTAATTGAAGATGCTATCTGAATAACAATAGGAAACAACAGGATTATAAAATAGGCAAATGCACATTATTTCTGAATGAGGGTATTTTGGTTTTGACAGAAAATCTTAGGCTAAACTCTTTTTTCTAATTATACATAGATCTATAAAGAGGCATCCAGCCATTTCCGTTAACATTCTAGTGCACAAGCAATAACCATATAATAATTATTATGAAAATCATTTTATAAAAATCACATAGCATTTTAACTTACAGATTTTATTAAAATACAACTGGAAAACCTATTAAACTTAAGAAAATTATACTCAGCTACTTTACTGAGGGAGTGAAAATTTAGTTCCTGTTTCACTCAGGTAAAGCCTCAGGCTCAAGTAATTAGGAGTTAACAAAGAAACATATAAGCAGGAAATGTGTGTGGAGGGCAATTAGGGAAACTATCTACTAGCATCTCCTAGGGAAGGGTAGTTTGCAGATTTGTATTCAGGTGTGATGCCCTCTATCCACAGTGCCTCACCTACAACTAATTTTTGTGAGATACACAAATGAACAATATTTCTGCTAAACGAAAAATAATATGTTGACCACACAAAAAGCTATGGTAAAATTAATGAAGCCACCTGGTTTAGGACAAGTCAAAGGATGTACTATTCTGCACAACAGGTAAATGAAAGAGAATGGGAATAGTAATGACAAAATGAATCCCTTCATTTTATATGTAATAAAAGGAGGTCATAGATGAGAAGCTTGTGACAGTGCATAGATTAGAACTTTCTAATCTCTTAGTCCCTAAACTCTTTTCTTGAAAAAAAAAACCCAAAACTTTCAATATTTAACCCAATCTTAATATTTTGTTTCTTTATGATTTTTAAAGAAATCATGAAACATTTGATTACAAATGATCTGCTACTGCTACTGCTAAGTGACTTCAGTGGTGTCCGACTCTGTGCGACCCCATAGACGGCAGCCCACCAGGCTCCCCTATCCCTGGGATTCTCCAGGCAAGAACACTGGAGTGGGTTGCCATTTCCTTCTCCAATGCATGAAAGTGAAAAGTGAAAGTGAAGTCACTCAGTCGTGTCCGACTCTAGCGACCCCATGGACTGCAGCCTACCAGGCTCCTCCACCCATGGGATTTTCCAGGCAAGAATACGGGAGTGGGGTGCCATTGCCTTCTCCACAAATGATCTACTGACTTGCAATTTACTTGCATACTCACTTTGTAGACTTCTTTTCTGAAGTACTTGTCACTTCTTCTGAGATATATAAGGCCTTATTATAAAGAATAAAGATGTGGTTTATGTATAAAATGAAATATTGCTTATCATAAATAAAATTAAATCTTGCTGTGGATGGACCTGGAGGGTAGTCTGCTCAGTAGTAGTAGTCTCCCTTGGACAGAGGAAAAAAACAAACTATGATTTCATTTGTATGTGAAATCTAAAGCATAAAACAAATGAACATAATGAAAATTTTCTGCATAGATGCAGAAAACAAACTGGTTACTAGGAGGGTGAGGGGATGTGAGAAATAGCTGAGGAAGAATAGAGGTACAAATTAAAAAGAGAGAGAGATTTATTTTAGTTAGGCTATTTAAGATATCTTAAGAGCATTTTTATATTTACAAAAACAATCCAGAACCTCCAGTTGTCTGGATTTCACTAGAAATACTAGATTTGGATTAGCCAAATCTAGAATTATTTACACTTCATTTCAGTTCAGTTCATCACTCAATCATGTCCAACTCTTTGCGACCCCATGAATCGCAGCACGCCAGGGCTCCCTGTCCATCACCAACTCCCAGAGTTCACTCAAACTCACGTCCATTGGTCCATTGAGTTGGTGATGCCATCTAGCCATCTCATCCCCTGTCGTCCCCTTCTCCTCCTGCCCCCAATCCCTCCCAGCATCAGAGTTTTTTCCAATGAGTCAACTCTTTACATGAGGTGGCCAAAGTACTGGAGTTTCAGCTTTAGCATCATTCCTTCCAAAGAACACCCAGATGTCCTTTAGAATGGACTGGTTGGATCTCCTTGCAGTCCAAGGGACTCTCAAGAGTCTTTTCCAACACCACAGTTCAAAAGCATCAATTCTTTGGCGCTCCGCTTTCTTCACAGTCCAACTCTCACATCCATACATGACCACTGGAAAAACCATAGCCTTGACTAGACAGACCTTTGTTGGCAAAGTAATGTCTCTGCTTTTGAATATGCTATCTAGGTTGGTCATAACTTTCCTTCTAAGGAGTAAGCGTCTTTTAATATCATGGCTGCAGTCACCATCTGCAGTGATTTTGGAGCCCCCCAAAATAAAATCTGACACTGTTTCCACTGTTTCCCCATCTATTTCCCATGAAGTGATGGGACCAGATGCCATGATCATAGTTTTCTGAATTTACACTAGATGATTAGAAAATTGGTATGTCACCTTCTCCTTTTATCATTATCTTTATTCTTTTACTGTCTCCACATTGTGAAAATATTGGGGGCTCCTTGAACAAAATAAGAATTCTACACTTTTATCAATCCCACAAAGTGCTTAGCAAATGCATTAGATCTAGTGAAACTCCTAATGAAAATTTCTTATTTAATTGACTGACTCATAAGCTTAAGAGTATATGCAAAACTTATTTTGTTCCCTTATTCTAATATGATTAAGCATTGGCATTTTCTTTGTTACCCATTAAGATATGAATTCTGGAAACAAAAATGGTTTTTATAAACACAAGTATATATATATACACATTCAAATGCATTTTAACCTAAAGTCAGAAAGAAGCAAACAAATAAAAAGCATAAGTGATTTTTTTTTTTTTTTTACTATCTTGAAGGATAAGAAAAGATAGCAATTTCAACAAAAAAATTAAGTAGCTATAACACGTCCCTGTGCCCATGATAAGGAAATTCCCAACTATACTAATGTCAGCTAAAAGAAAATGTACCTCAGGGAACCCAGGTGCAAGTGGTTTGACTGCAATTTCTTAGAAATCTAGATGACTTCCATATCTTTTCCAAATCATTCTACAGTTTTTTTGCTTTTGTTTTTTGTTTTGCTTTTTTTTTTTTCTTTTCACATCTATTTTTGAGACAGTGCAGCTGCAGCTGTAAGCATAACAATAGTTCAGCTTACTGGCATCTATTGCCTGATTTAGACTCAACAGGAAAATAATTGTCAAGACTTGAAGTGGAAAGCATACAATAGTTGTACATTTAAAACTTAGTATAAAACTATTTAATTGTATCACCTAGAGATTTTTTTTTTTAAAGCAATACTTCAACCTCTTTGGGAATAGCTAAATTTGAATTTAAAAATGTTGTGGATGGACTTATTTATGTGGAACATTTTTACTCTTTTAACTTTCATTATGATGATTTCAATCTAAGCATTAGTGAGACTTCTCTGTGGCATTTTTATGCTTATATAACTTAGCTATTATAAATGGTCAATACAAATAAGTGATAAAATTTTGAAAGCAAATGCATTTTTCCTAAGAAATGCTAATTATTCATTTTATGTCTGGAAATCATGTAATTTCCTTATTACATACGCTAATAACTATGTCATTGGAAATAATAAAAAAATCATAAATAAAGATATTACTTTGAGTCATTTTCTGAGAATAAGCCCTCTGATACTTTAGAAAATGATGCAGGGAAAGGGCTACATAATGCCAAACAAAATATTGGGGAGAAAAAAATACAGTAAAAGTATTGAAAAAGTGAATTTATTTTATTTTACTACTCAAACTAATATATGTCAACTAAAAAAAAGTTTTGTTACTAGTTTTAGTCATATATTCATATACTGTCTATCATATAGATTATATTTATGTTTATAGTAAACAAATAGCTGACATAAATTCAATGCTTACCATATGCTATACACTGTGCTTAGTTGGTAACATAGGTCATCTCATTTAATTTTCACAACTTTTCTTTATATATTATTACTTTCTGCATTTTACAAGTGAGTAACAGGTAGTTTATAGAAGTTAATATGACACCTAACTTATAGAACCAAAATTCTAACCATGTTTTTCCATGTTTTCACAAATATATCATAGAGTTAAATTAGCTTGATTACAAATAGAGAAAAAGTCATATTGACATATGCTTTCACATTAAACTATAATAGCTTTTTATAAGTATTTTTTGTATACTTTAAACATGCCGTTTAATTGACTTAAAGCTCATGTTGGTGGATGGTTTACCTTAGCAATCCAAGTACTTTACAGAAGTTTTTGTATTTCTTTTACTTGTTGGTTCTGCCTTTTTTGAGGAGTATTTGGGTATAGATTCTCTTATTTCTTGGTGTTTAACTTGCTAAAAAACCTGACCATCAAACCACTAACTTAAATGTTTAAACAATACAAAGAAACTTTCAGTTTTCTTCAGAACTACTTTTCCAATGTTTTGAAGCAGTAATGCTGTTAATGTAAAAGTTTCTTTGACATAGTAAATTTAATCTGGTTCTCTCCATCTATCACTAAATAGTCAATGATATAAAGGAATCCTTGATTGTATATGAATCCCTAATTCCAAGTAAATTATTTTAAAGTGATTTCATCACATGAACTCAATATACTATTGAAATCTAAATACACCATACTATTTTCTATGCTTTGATTAATTAAGCTAGCATTAGGGATCTTCTAAAGAATTCTGGAGCTAAATGAGATAGATTCGTAGTGCAATTATTGACAGATTAATAAGGTTCATTAATTTAATGATCCATTAAACAAATATTAATTAAGTGAAAATTATACTGATCACTGGGATAGATGCTAACGTCACAGTACTGGCATCCAAGATTCTCAGTCAGCTGTGGGGCAATGGGGTGGTACACAGACTGTTATAACTGACTGTGATCAGTGCTGTGGAGAAGTTCAGCTAGTATGACTGAAGACCAGGAAAAGAATTTGGAAAGAGGTGATGATAAACCTGAATCTCTAGTAGAATTAATTAAAAACTTATCAGTAAAGAATGAGATGGCTACATGTGACTATAGAAAGCAGAACATAACATTAAAAAAAACAACAGCATAATGAAGATTTATACAATGTAGAGGAGTGACAGGAAGCTGGGGAGGTAGGCATAGTTCTTGTATGTCCTGCTAAACAGTAGATTTTTATCCTAAGACCACAGGGAGTGATTGAAGAGGCTATGTAATGTAAATGATACAAAAAGATCTTTTTAAAAAGGTCAGTAAGTCAAGAGTGTGCAGAATGAATTGAAAATAAAAGAGGAATAAGAGAAATGAGGTCTGGACGTAAGACATACTTATAAGAAGAGAGGAAGGCTTTGTTTGAGGGATGTTAGTATGTGGAAATGGTTAGCATTTCTGAAAAATTGGGTGTGAGGGGTATAAAGAGACAGGGACCTGGGTTAACTCTGGGTTTCTAGTTTGGGTACCTAGTTAGAGGAGGCAAGATGGAACATATTTGAAGGGTACAGGCAGTGATTTAAAATGTGGACAAATTTATTATTTAATGACCAGGGACCTTCCAAGGGAGATCCAAGGGGTGATGTACAATGGATAGCTGGGGAAAAAGTGACCACTTATTAAAAAGGAACTTTTTAAAAGAAAAATTCCACAGCTAAGTAGAATAGTAAGAATTTGGTTTTTTTTTTTTTGGTTTTGTTTTGATTGATTTAATCTATATAGAAAGATAATCATAAATTTAAGGATACTGTTTTTTTCTTTTTAATCTGGATTTTTTTGACCCAGCATTTTTATTATGACTGTATGATTTGGGGGTTTCCTTGGTGGCTCAGAGAGTAAAGAATCCTCCTGCAATGCAGGAGACCTACATTCGATCCCTGGATTGGGAAGATCCCCTGGAGGAGGGCATGGCAACCCACTCCAGTATTCTTGCCTGGAGAATCCCCCTGGACAGAGCAGCCTGGTGGGCTACAGTCCATGGGGTCACAAAGAGTTGGACATGACTGAGTTACTAAGCACAGTACAATTTTTAGGAAACCTGAAACTGACTACTAATCAGGTAGTATGAAGTCTTGTATAGTATAAAGCCCTCTCAGATGGTAGATAATGAAGTAATACTCTGTGCTTGCTGTTGGAATAAAAACCTACTCCTAAAGAAATTTAAATAGTATATTGAGAATAATTCAGTGTAAAGAAATGTTAGTAACATCATTGCTAACACTAATGTCATTAGATACAGTAACTCTTGAGACTGTCTTGGTGACAAAGTCACCTTATTAAATCTTCAACTATTCCTTGGAACAGGAGAGATTTTTGCCATAACATTTAGACTCCAATTTGAAAGTGGTATTTTTATCTGGCAAAAGCCTGACTCAGTGTTTAGAGTAATCTGCTAACTACCTTGTAAAGTATTTCATCCTTATGAAATTCATGTACCAAAAATCTCAGGGAGGTGTGTTTACTAGAATATTAAACTCAATCCAAATCTATTACCACTCTTTCAGCAAGTCAGTAGCATGATCTTTATATGGGAAAGACAGCACATTATAGTAATTCTTTCCTCATTTGACTAGTAGTATAAATTTATCACTTTCTTCATTAAAAATATATGTAAAATATGCAACATCAAAAATAAAATATTAAATGTTTAATTCTACAGAAGAAATTATTGAACAATTCTTCTGAAAATATTTTAACAAAATTGACTTGAAATTATAGCTATCTCTGCCATCTGTACTAGCACTGTATTCTAAGGCAAAAAAAGAGTTAATAAAGCCAAAGCAAAGTTACTGAGAATGTGATCTTAAATAGCAGGTTATGCTTTGAAAATCAACTTTGCACAATCTCTAACAAACTACAAAGTTTATGCAAACTGAGAACACTGAAAATTCAGCATTAATCAAATTACTCTATAATTAATGTTATCAGCCTTACCCAGAGTGTAACCTGCTAACCTTACTTTTAGGATATTATATTTTCATTCTGCAGTCACTCAGGTTATAGCTCGTTTGAATTGTAATTCATTATGTTACATAATCCCTGATATTTAAATTATCAGTAATTTTGAGAAGTTTAAAAGGCCATGCCTTCATATTTTATGTTGGGAAATTTGGTAAACCTTTCTTCTCAAACTGATATTTTCAGTATGTTTATGGGTATTATTGTTAAAGGGAGACTGAATATTTGCTTCCCTAAATGCGATTTTACATGTGTCCATAGACACATTAAAATAAGAAAATGATTATGTATGCATTCTTTCTGTATGGAAGGTTGGCCTTCCTCAAATACAATTGTGGCCTCATTTAATATACTTCAGAAATAAAAAATTACTCTTTGATATAACTGAATTATTTGTATTCTAGATAGCCTGGTATGATTGGATTATAATAACTCATTACATTTTGGAAACATGAATATTTTTTAAGTAAAAATGTTTAATTGTACTATCTAATAATTTTGTAACTAGTTAAAGTTTATTCTTATAGAAAGCTTAAAATGTTCATAGATATTACAAAAAAAGTATACGTTCAAATCTCGAGGTACAGGATTTATAAATTTAATTGTGTTTGCTCCTGGGAAGATAATAGTTCTTGTTGGTAAATGTCATTATCTTAGTTGCTTTTTTCTTTCATTCAAAACAAAGAAAAGAGGGGAGGAGGGGCAAAGAAACTGTAGCTTTGAATGTCCAATGCAGAAGTGGTGGCAGAAAAAAGTCCTAGGAAAATGGGCAACTTTATTTAACATTGCTACTGGAAGATAAACAGTACAAATGAAGAAATCAATGCTTTTGCTCTCATGAACAGATTTATGAGACTGTGCTGGATTTTGTCTTTTCAAAGTAGTAATAAAATATCAATACCATAAGTAAAGTTACAAAGAAGCATTCTGGTAAATAAACCAGATCCTCTCAGCAAGATTAAGATGATTTTCTGGCTCACCAGAAGACTATGTTATATATACATTCATTGTTTCAAAACATATTCATATACATTCATTGTTTCAAAACATATTCTGCTATCAATTATGATTTGGTAAAATACAACATCTTATATTTTGGATGATTACCTGGTGTAAGATTATGATGAAAACTTTAGAAAAAGAGATCAGTTAAGTAACACTTTCTATTGCATTAGAAATTTGAACACAAATAAAATGTAAGACAGCCAATGATAAGCACCATTTTTTTGGTGTCTCTCCCATTCATTTTTGCTCTTTTTTATTATTGAAATTAATTTTAAAATTAATATTATATCTTATTATATCTTACATGCTGCTGCTAAGTCGCTTCAGTCGTGTCCGACTCTGTGCGACCCCATAGACGGCAGCCCACCAGGCTCCGCCGTCCCTGGGATTCTCCAGGCAAGAACACTGGAGTGGGTTGCCATTTCCTTCTCCAATATTATATCTTACATGTACACCTATTAATGCAGTGAGTAAAAGAAGAAAAATATTAAACAGAACTTAAAAAATATTGGCAACCACCTTAATGATTATACATTAAAAACAAATCAACTCCACTTCATTTTCTCATTTAGTGTCTTAAGGCAAATAGACATGACTTAGCAGCATGCTGCTACTGCTAAGTCGCTTCAGTTGTGTCCGACTCTTTGCGACCCCATAGACGGCAGCCCACCATGCCCCGCCGTCCCTGGGATTCTCCAGGCAAAAACACTGGAGTGGGTTGCCATTTCCTCCTCTAATGCATGCAAGTGAAAAGTGAAAGTGAAGTCGCTCAGTCGTTTCTGACTCCTAGCGACCCCATGGACTGAAGCCTACCAGGCTCCTCCGTCCATGGGCTTTTCCAGGCAAGAGTACTGGAGTGGGGTGCCATTGCCTTCTCCCAGACTTAGCAGCATAGGAAAAAAAAAGAGAGACACCAAATAATTTGTAGTTTACTCAGTAATATTAAGAATAAAGTGCATTGTGATTTTTATCTGTGTAATTTTTATGGAAGTTTCATAGAGTAAGACATAAATAATGCTTTTTTGTGTAGCAAAATTTGATTAATAAATAATATTGTTAATAATAATATACAGAATGAAAGGTTGAAAGCAACAGCCACATCACATCATCAGGATTTAAATTTATGGTACCTGCTACGTTACACACGTTTACTTTCTGTTTCATACTCACTAAATAGAACAGGAGTACCTCAAGCTTAAGATATTTCCTAGGGCAACTGTAGGTTATCATAGATGGAGACCCCGGGGATTTCTTTTTGTTTTGATTAATAGGATTAAAAATTAAAGATTATTCAATATGAGTAGTTTTGTGATTTGTATTACAATCACCAGTTGGACCAGAATGAATCTATGTCATGTGTTTTAGTTGAAACCAAAACTACCAATTTGCTGCCACTTCTTATTGATTTCCTTTCACTATATTCTCTCCATGGACATTCCAACACCTGTCCTCAAGTTACCAAATTCTCACCCGGAGCATCTTTGCCAGCTGTGTATCCTGTAAGAGTTCTTAAATCTTTCTTCGTTCCTCAGCTTGCCCCTTGACTTAAATATCACGTGAATCCCTGGAAACTGGCACAACTTTCTCCTTTTTTCCTTGAATCAGGACTTTTTTCAAAGAATTGGGACTTAGAATGACTTGATTTTACTCCAGTCTTGGCTCTGAATAAGCCATGACAACTTAAGCATATCACAATATGATGTTCATCATCTCTTGGACTTTTTAACTTTAACTGTCCAATTGTTTCACCTTACTTTGGCAGCAGCATAAGAACAAGTCTCTGGCAAAAAGATTGCTTTCTAGGCAACTGTCCTGCGCCTTCCCACTTTTGAGATCGGTACTTTTGTCTTTGATCCTTGCACTGGTCTTCGTTAGCAGACTCCATATTCTGACGGTATATTTGCTTTTGTTCTCCCGTTTGATGATTTTTTTTAAAGCTCTCTTGAATTTCTGAGGTTTAGATTCCCTCTTGGCTTTTGAATTTCTGATTTTTGCATCGTCTACTATCAATGACAAGTAATGACAAGCCCCCATCTTAAGCATTAGCTCATGGGAGGCCTAAATCACATCTCAGTCCTAATATCTTTTTGTCTTCCCTTGGGGTTTAACCTTTATTATACGTAAAGTTTGTGTGTTATCGTAGAAAAATCTCTCTAATTCTGAACTTACATGCTGTTGTTATTCTTTATATGTAGTCAAAACTATTTCTGCTGGCTTCTGACATAGCGATCTGGGGGATCTTCTTGTAATATAACTAGATATTGGAAAAGCACATTCTCTAAACAAATGAGATAGATACAGTTTGCAAGAATATAATTCAGCATAATAATGGGGAAAAATCATGGGTAAGTGCTATTAAACATGCTCATGAAATAAATAGAAATATTCTCAGCATAATTATTAACTGGGAAAATTCAAATTCAAACCACAATGAATTCCATTTTTATACACCCAATATTGTCAATAGACAGGGAACCTGATAATAACAAATAATGGAGAAGATATAGATTAAAGAAACCTTAAATACACTTTAGTTAGTATGTAAATTGATGTATATACTTTAGGAAAATAGTTGCCGTTACCTTAATAAACATATCACTAAATTTACCAATTATATGTGTTAAATAATTGTCTTCTAAATGCATATTCTCTTATATTCCTCCCTACCTTGACCACAAGGTAGAATAGTATCTCTAGTTTTGTATTTTTTATTCTTGTGATTCTTATAACTCTATAATATTTACTTGCATATATCTTCCAGAAGATATACAAAACAATGTTTACAGCAGCAATTTTTGTGATATCAAAAATCTGAAAATAATAAAAATATAAATTGACAAAGAGTAGACAAAAGTAGTAGAGACATACAATGGGAAATTATACACAAAAAGCCATAAATAAGGTACAACTACTCACAACAATATGTATAAATGTTAAATTAGCATTTATTGAGCAAAGTAATTGCCAGAACACTACCTGATATATATTTCAATAAAGATCAGAAACAAAATAATTATTATATCTATTGGCATGCAAGTAAATACTATAGAGTTATAAGAATCACAAGAATAATAAATACAAAACTTGAGATACTATTCTGCCTTGTGGTCGAGGTAGGGAGGAATATGAGAGAATATGCATTTAGAAGACAATTACCTGGTGATGCTCTTGTTAGACTTGGCAGCGAGCTCTTCGGAGTTCACTATATCATTATTCTTGATAACCTTGTATATGTGTTACATAAATGTCAAATATCATGTTAAAAATATAAGGAAGAAATATATTTATATATTTTCAATAAAATTTCCCAGTGCCTGCTGCTGCTGCTGCTGCTGAGTCACTTCAGTCATGTCCGACTCTGCGTGACCCCATAGACGGCAGCATACCAGGCTCCCCCGTCCCTGGGATTCTCCAGGCAAGAACACTGGAGTGGGCTGCCATTTCCTTCTCCAATGCATGAAAGTGAAACGTGAAAGTGAAGTTGCTCAGTCGTGTCCAACTCAGCGACCCCATGGACTGCAGCCTACCAGGCTCCTCCATCCGTGGGATTTTCCAGGCAAGAGTGTTGGAGTGGGTCACCATTGACTTCTCCGTCCCAGTGCCTAGGTAAGAAATTTTCTTTACTGATTTTTGTATAATGAGTAGTTGTTTGCTTTTCTTCCCTCAATTTTATTAAGATATAATTGGCATAAAGCACTGTAAAAAATGTAAGGTGTATGGCATAATGACTTGACTTACACATATCATGAAATGATTACCACAGTAAATTTAGTAAATCCATCACCTTATATAATAATTTATTTTCTTGTGATAAGCACTTTTAGGATCTACTCCTTTAGTAACTTTCAAATATACCATGTAGCACTGCTTACTATGATCATGATGTTGTATGTTTATTTATGAATATATTATAAGACGTTATAATTCATGGGATGAAGTAGTAACTACAAAGAAGATGATGCTAATAAATGTTAATTTAACATACTTACTAATTTGATAGGGTAGATATTTTCATCTTCTTGGGGATTTTAATTTATAAGCAAACATCTTTTAACTTTTTTCCATTTTTATTTCTATCACCCCACTCCAGTACTCTTGCCTGGAAAATCCCATGGACGGAGGGGCCTGGTAGACTTCAGTTCATGGAGTCGCTAAGAGTCGGACACGACTGAGCTACTTCACTTTCACTTTTCACTTTCATGCATTGGAGAAGGAAATAGCAACCCACTCCAGTGTTCTTGCCTGGAAAATCCCAGGGATAGGGGAGCCTGGTGGGCCGCCGTCTATGGGGTCACACAGAGTTGGACACAACTGAAGCGACTTAGCAGCAGCAGCAGCAGGTATATATAATGTTATAGTTAGTATAACAGTAGACAAATGCCCTTTCAAAAGAATTCTTTTGAGCTCTTCTTTTAAAGTTTAGATATATTTAACAAGACACTGTTCATTTTATGTTTGGTTCAGAGTAAGCTCTTTGCTGTCAATATGACAAAATCAAGTAAAATACTGTCTAGCTGAGTGCAAAATCATTTATCCTCTACTGCATATCAAGGGAAGTGAAAGACTCTAAATTCTGACACAGCCTTTAAACACTTGTAACTGACCAATGGATAAAATGACAAAGAATGAAGTATTTTATTCAATAGCACCAAAGGATCTCAAGTGACTGTTAGTGACTGCTTGCTAGATCAGACAGTATTGTCATATTCTAAGAGGCTCTCAGATTTTTAGAAAATAATTGGTGTAAGCACTTGCCATTGAACAAAATACAAGAGGAATCATATCAGGTCCAAATGATTGCCACTAGATACACTTACTAATAAACACCATTATCAGCATTATCACCATTATCACCATTGCACATGCTGTGCAATAAATTTACTTCTTCTTCTTGTATTTCACACTTTATGAATGAACAACATAGAAAAGTAGGAAACAACTCATGTGTAGGTATTAAAAACATTAAAACCAAAAGAACAACAAAAAATACATCTTATGAACCCAGCCTTAAATTAATCTTAACCCCATATTCATATGATCACATTTCCCATTCCCTGAGTTCTCTTAAAGTTGCTGTAGTAAACATGTTATAATCGTTTGACACTTCACTTTCTTGTGACTTTTGTGATCAATTACTCTGTCATTCCTTTTTCAGAAGGGACTTATGGGTAGGTAAGTCTGTTTATTTCTTATAATTGTTTCTTAAGCTCCGCACTGTGCCCCACTAATTGGGTAGCTGCAGCACATAAATATAACCTTTCTTCATGAACTTTTACCTTTTCTTCAAAGCAACTTATCCATAGGTCAAGGGTAAGTGACTGAAGGCCCCAAGAGGATGATGTAGTCTTGCCCTACATCTTTACCCTGGCAATAATGGCCATCGTTGTAATAGGAGTGTGATGGATGACCTCTGTTCATCAGAGGGGTTGACAACACTCTTATTTTCCTATCCTTAAATAAATAAAAATATTCTGTTAGAAAATACATAGATTAACCTTTTAACTCTTAATTTTCATGAAGTTAAAAATGAGAAAAAATAAAATCAAAAAGAGCCTGAGACAACTCAAAGCAAGCCATAGACATTTCTGGCTGTTTTGACATAAAAATAGATAGGAAGAAAAGATCCTGAATGGTGGGTGACATGATACTTCACACTGAAGTTTGTGGCTTTTCTACCAATCCAGTCACCGGGCTGCTCTCTTCTACAATCCTCTCAGTCTTAGTTTCTATCAGATCCAAATCTTGGACCAATAAGCTTATTAAGGAAGAGTCAATGTGCTGTCCTATCATGTGGAATGCTGAGCTGGATGAATCACAAACTGGAATCAAGATTACCAGGAGAAATATCAGCAACCTCAGATATGCAGATGATGCCACTCTAATGGCAGAAAGTGAAGAGGAACTAAAGAGCCTCTTGATGAAGGTGAAAGAGGAGAATGAAAAAGCTTGCTTGAAGCTCAACATTAAAAAAACTAACATCATGGCACCTGATCTCATCAGGGAAAAATGGATGCAGTGACAGATTTTCTTTTTTTGGGCTCCAAAATCACTGTGGGTTGTGACTGAAGCCATGAAATTAAAAGACATTTGCTCCATGGAAGGGAAGCTATGACAAACCTAGACAGCATATTAAAAAGCAGAGACATCATTTTGCCAACAAAGCTGCATATAGTCAAAGCTATGGTTTTCCCAGTAGTCATATGCAGATGTGAGAGTTGGACCATAAAGAAAGCTTGAGTGCTGGAAAATTGATGCTTTCAAATTGTGGTACTGGAGAAGACTCTTGAGAGTACCTTGAACTGCAAAGAGTTCAAACCAGTCAATCCTAAAGGAAATCAATCCTGAATATTCTTTGGAAGGACTGATGCTAAAGCTGAAACCTCAAAACTTTGGCCACCTGATGTGAAGAGCTGACTCATTAGAAAAGACCCTGATGCTGGAAAAGATTGAGGGCAAAAGGAGAAGAGGGTGACAGAGGATGAGAAGGTTAGATAAATTTGACTCAATGGACATAAATTTGAGCAAACTCCAGAAGACAATGAAGGACAGGGGAGCCTGGTGTGCTGCAGTCTGTGGGATTTCAAAGAGTCAGACACGACTTAACAACTGAACAACTACAACAATTTTGCCTTATAATATGGGTTAGTAGACTTTTTCTGGATAGAGCATGAGGTTTTTGTTCAAACCAATCAACCCTGTCATTGTAGTGGGAAAGCAGCCATTGCCAACAGTTAAAGGACACTTTGTGCTCAAACAAAACTTTATTTGTAAGCACAAATGTGAACTTTCTATAATTTTTCCTTGTCCCAAACTATATTCTTTTGATTTTTATCCAAGCTTTTAAAAAATGCAAAAACTCTTCTTAAATTTTAGGCTATATAAAAGAGAAACATTGGCCTTATAGCATTCTTAGTACATACACTGCTTATGACAGTTGAGACATATGATAATATGTTCAATTTAATGCAAGATGCCATTATTGACTTTATCTAAACTAAAGCAAAGCAACTTTTTCATTTGCATATTCACACTTGCATATTATGGACTCTCGACAATAATGTATAAACTTTTCAAAACTATATTTTCTTCCTATCAGTCAAATCAAATATGAAGAAAAATTTTAAAAGCCCTCTTTAGGAGAAAGCAGAAACTTTCTTTCAGATTCAATAGTGGTATGTTTTGCATTATAAATATCCTTAACTAATGCTCAACCAGGAATGATGCACAAGTGCAGTGACTAGCCATATCTTCAAAGAATTTAAATAATTTTCTATCTACATTATAAATCTGGTCACTCCTTTTAGAAGCACATGACAAATAAATTTCAGAGTTAATGTGCTAAATCTGCAATCAGAAATCCAGTATCTTAGAGATATCTCTGATTAACTAAGTAATGGGCTATGTATTGCATAGTTATGGCACTACTGGGTCCTTATAAGGATTCCCCTTTTCAATATTGAGTGCTTTTCAGGAAGGTATTGGATATCAGCTGTCATCTATCTATTCTTAGCTCAGCTTTAACAATATCCTTGTCAAAATCTCTCCTCCGTATACTTCCTTAATTTTTGACTTTGGTAAATTCCTGTTCACAGCCAACTCACTGATCTCAATGGCATACTCTGATTTTCTAATAAATCAGTGGAATAGCAATATTATAATGCTTGACAAAGATGCTAGGGTTAATTTTGAAGCAATGCAAGTGTTTTCTTTAGTCAGCCTTGCATGTCCTTACCTCTTCCTTTTGCTTTTATTTGTTTCTAATTGTCTGTTGTCAAAATACCTATGATTGCTGTGCATTCTCCTTCCTCTAACTTCTCTGCCATCAGATACAGTGATTTCTTTTTATCTACATCTTATTTGCATCCTCACCTGAAAAGATACACTATCTCAGTTAGTCATGCTTCCCACTGAACCCAATTACTCCCATGGTATAAAGCAAAGTGGGCCTGAACATCCCAGATGGAATAGGCAACATATGTTTGCTACCAACACAGCTGGAATATCTGTATATAAATTCATGCTGAGTGTGCATCACTTTAGTTGCATACTCTTTCTTATATGAGGCTGAGAGGATCTGCAATTAGGAATAAGGTTTACAGATAATATAAAAAAGAAATAAAGAAGTGAATTTTAGAGATGTGTTTACCTAGTGACTACAGCAGCTCTGTTCTGCTTTCTTGGTAGGACTAAGGAAATTGTAATTACTCACTTAAAATTTTCTCAACCTCTTAACTTGAAAGAAATCTCATAAGTGATTTAGATAGAGTTGGGAACATGATATCAATTTTGCTTCATTATGTATCAATCTCCCTGCAAATTAATAATAAAACAATGGCATCATAACATTAGCCATACTTATATATACCCATCAATATTTTAAATTCTTTACATGGATCATATTATCCAATGCTTTACATGGATCATATTATTTAATGCTCCAAAACACTATATGTTAAGTCCTATTATCATCCCTATTTTATAGAGGAATAAACTGGGACACCAGTGTGTTAAATTGCAGAATTTTAAGAAGCAAAACCAGAATATAAACTGATATAGCTGACTTTTCTATATATATATATATATATTAAAAGCCATAATTAGGTCAGATTATGTAATTCCTTTTCTATTAGTGCTACTACTCAAGGGAGTCGGGGATATACTAGGAAACAATGGTTATTATTATTATTTTCCCCCCAAAGTACCTGGGAATGAAGCGGGAATAACAGGGAGTAGACAGAAGGGAGGTTAAAAACCAGTTCAGTTCAATTCAGTTCAGTCACTCAGTCGTGTCCGACTCCTTGCAACCCCATGAACTGCAGCACGCCAGGCCTCCCTGTCCAACATCAACTCCCGGAGTTCACTCAGACTCACGTCCATCGAGTCAGTGACGCCATCCAGCCATCTCATCCTCTGTCATCCCCTTTTCCTCCTGCACCCAATCCCTCCCAGCATCAGAGACTTTTAGGCATGACTAATGGGGAGAATAATAACTCTCTCTCTTTCCTTCTTCCCCATCAGTAAATGGCAACTAACCAGATGCTTATTTATTAGGATCTTCTCAATCTTGGCAAGTGAATGGGCATGTGTTTGCTGTATGAAGACATAAATGCTATAAGGAGATACTTGAGGAAAGAAATCCACAAAATACGCAAATCTTTATTTTAATCTAACTGTTCTCATTAAACATCTACCTGGCACTGAACATTTATAAGGAACTGTTGTAACTAATTTTATTTCAGTACAGTTTTACAAACATTATTGATTTCCTCTTTTAATAAGGCTCTTATGTTCTCAGAATATTTCCATTAGAAATACCAACAAATATATAATAGATTTGGACTTGAGTTATAGCCTTTTCTCTTCTTTTCCCTTTGTTCTGGTTAAAAATTGGCAAATAATTAAAAAGAAATCAAACAAAAAAGCGGAGGAATACAAATGAATGTTTTAAGGGGAAATGATCTTTGCAGAATCAAAATGTAAATGGAACGTTCTTATCAGCAATAACTATAGTGAACATTTAAAATACATTTTGTAACCTGTATCTCTTATAAATTCTGAAAAAAATCACTCTCCAAGACACAGAGAAAAAACAGTTATTGTCCTAAAGAAAACTGGAATATATATATATATATATATATATATATATATATATATATATATCCTTCATGGCACAAGGAACATTTGAAGTTTAATTCCAAAGCTATATGCTGAAGATGTATAAAGTTAACCAACTTTATTTACAAATGTTGAAGGAATTGAAAGCAAGGAGAGGTGGTCATGGAGTAACATCAATCAAAGTGAGTCTTGCCTGTATGTTGAAGAAATTATAGAATACAGTTTGAATTAGACATGGAAATGTTTTTGTTAAGTGAAGTAACAAAGTGAGAATTAGCACAATTTTGAAGGTGGCTTGTCTCAAAAAGAGGGCTCAATTTGAGAGAGTTAATAAAATTAAAGTGGCACTATGAATTGCCTTCAGTATTACGTGGAAAATCAATTTTTCCCCCTCCCCCGATGAAGAATAATAGGGCCCCATAGTAAATTTCCTATTAAAGGAATCCATATTATGTGAAAAGCTTTGGGGAATATCAATCCATCAAGAAAGTGCAAGATCAGCAATAAGTTATAAGAAACAAAATTATTGGAAGCCAAGAAGACAAGGTAGAAGGTCATGAATTTACAATGTGACATAAGAAAAATACTGAGAAAATGAAGAGGAATTGTAGACTGTTATGGAGGATGGAAAAAAGAAAAATTAACTCCAAAATTCAGAAATTTGAGGACAAAGATTACAGTACTAATGATAAAAATAAAGCTATTGCCTAAGAAGAGAGCTCCATCATGAGGCACAAAATTTTTTCTTTTAGACATTTTGACTTGTTAGTGATGACAAATAAATGTAGCTGTTATCTAGACAGGTGAATCTAAAGGTTGTAAAGATCATATTGACAGAGAGGAGATGGAAGGGAAGTGATAAGCGTTCAAAACCAGTACGTATAGAAAAAGAGCAGCAGTTCAAGGTCTGAGTGAAGGACAGAGAAACTGAAGGAATTAGAGAAGGAGCAACCCTAAAGTATAGTTAATGGCAAGAAAAGAACATGGTTCAACAATGAAGGAGTAGCTGACTCTCATTAACTAAACAGAGTTAAGGAGGAAAATAATTGAAACGCTATCTCAGTGTATTTATAGAAAGGAAGCGTTTTTGATGACTTATGTATACATTTATAAAGTGATTTATAATCCTCAGTTATAATATTCATCACTTTATTGATAACGTGGGTATTATATCCCTCTATGTACAACGTGGGCTTCCCAGGTGGTGCCAGTGGTAAAGAATCTGTCTGGCAATGGAGGAGACAAAGAGACACAGGTTTGATCTCTGGGTTTGGAAGATCCCCTGGAGGAGGAAATGGCACCCCACACCAGGATTCTTGCCAGAAGAATCTCATGGACAGAGGAGCCTAGCAGGCTATAGTCCATGGGGTCACAAAGAGTTGGATACCATTGAGCATCTGAGCATATATATGTATTATACAGAGATTAACTATATATTATAAATTCTTCTAATCAAAATCTCCTACCTTCATCACCCCTTATATGTATATTTTATATTGGTACATGTATATATAAAAGCAGGTAAACAAGGAAAACACTTTAGCAATAATATAGGCTAAAAAAAAAAATCTCAAACAGCAAAGAATCCTGATGCTTCCTTTATTAAACTATGTTCTTACAGGCAACTGATTTATCTGTCCCTCATTTTCATTATCAAGAGAATAAAAATAGCATGCTTATTTACTTAAAGACTTAATGATTCATAGTTTTATTATAAACATGAAATGAGCTATCTCATGGAAAGTGTTAGGTAGTTAGAATAGGAAAAAGGAGTCCAAAATGGCGGTGGCTAAAAGACAAAGAAAGGGAAAAGCCCATGAAAAAGGAACAAAAGAAAATCCACAGACTGGAGTGTGAGAACTTCAGGTGAAACAAACATGCCCCTTTCTTGGCTAGCGCAACATGCATAGGGCAGGCTCAAATCCGGGAGGAGAGAAGCATATAAAAGGAGGAAGCCAAGAAGAATTGAGGCCCTCATGCCTCAAGGGTGTACTACCCTTTACTTGCCAAATAAAACTGAATTGTAACAAAGCTGTAACACTGGTCCACTGTTTCAAATCATTGCTGCAGTGAAACAGAACTGAGGAAATTACACACTCCCCTGATATATCTAAACAGCAGGTTTTATTACATAATTATATATCCCAGATCTCTATGCTTATGTGAATGTGTTTAAATTATATATAATGGTTGCATATGATGAATATCATATAATATACATGTTTATGTGTACTCTTTATGTATATATAATTATAATGACTGTTTAGTTTATATTCATATATTTGTGTATATATGAAGTTGCTGCAGATGAAAAAAATATAATACTACTTAATCATTTTTCTTCTCCTACAAATGAAATAGATTTTTCAAATACAACTTTTTTATTTATTTTTACTAAAGAGATTTCTTATTTTTATTTACTTGAATTTTCAAAATGCACTTTTATATTCAGTTCCAAAGTCTGAAATTATACATTTGTAAAACTTTAGTTGTCATATACTTGTTCCTGGTGAGGTATGGAGAGTAGGGAATGAGTTTCTTCAGCCAGTCACTGATGTCAGTGAGCTAGGTATGGCTTCTTATACTAAATAGTTTCTTGAATTTTCCCACAACAAATGGTGCAAACATTCAAAGTTAGTAGTAGTTTAACCCACAATCAAAGCAACAGAATTTCACAGTGGTAATCTCTCTGCATGGTTTTCAAGTGCCAGGACAAACATTGCTTTTACATACTCAACTGAATGCTCTTTTTTTGGATGGATGAGGATTATAGTTTATTCATAAATTTTGACAATATTTCAGCAGCAGTTAAAATGTCTACAGTAATGTTCTTCAGTTGTTGATACAGTAATGTTCTTCACAGTTGTTAATAATGCTAATTTTTAAACATAAATCCTTGATAAAGTACAATTAAAACTAATAATCTATATCCTTAGATTTAATGATTAAGTTAGAAAAATAACTGTAATATATTTCTACTCTTCAATCAGGTAATCATGATTTTTTGAGTACAGATCTGATGCTGCCTGCTAACATAATTTTTTTATTTGTTTGTGTCTTTTATAAAGTAGTCTATAAATGTCTCTGTAATAGCCACAAAAGTTTAAGATACTTGAAAACAAGAATCAAACTTTTCATATCTTCTTTTCCAAATTAAAAAGAAAATCTGTTTGACATAATTATCAAATGTTCATTGAATTAATAAATTAATATCTCCATGTTTCAGAAAAATGGAGCCAATTACAAAGAACATTACTTAAGGTAACATGTAGAATTAAATAAAAATAAATGGTAGATATTCGATATTCTTGGGAAGATAACTAGGACATGTTCTCAAGGCCAATTCTCTGGAAAGTATTAAATAGGCAAAGTTTTTGTTTGATTTGGTGTGTATTCGGTCTTCTTTCTTTGATGGTCTGGTTTGTTTCCCATATAGCTTGACCTTCCTCTCTCCAAATACCATTACTCTGCAGGATCAGAAAAGACACATAACCCATATTTTCTCTTTCTTTCTCTTCAGTGAATGCTACTATTCTTAGCTCATCAGTCTTAACTAGTTTTTTAATGTATATTTAGATGCATTAAAACATTTTTAGATGTTTCTTCTTTAATGCATTATTAGATAAATAGTAATAAAGTGCTCAAGTAATCAAATTTGGCCTTGGAGTACAGAATGAAGCAGGGCAAAGGCTAATAGAGTTTTGCCAAGAGAACACACTGGTCAAAGCAAACATTCCCTTCTAATAACACAAGAGAAGACTCTACACAAGGACATCACCAGATGGTCAATACCAAAATCAGATTGATTATATTTTTTACAGCCGAAGATGGAGAAGTTATATACAGTCAGCACAAACAAGACCAGGAGCTGACTATGGCATAGACCATAAAATTCTTATTGCCAAGTTCAGACTTAAAATGAAGAAAGTAGGGAAAACCACTAGACCATTCAGGTATGACCTAAATCAAATCCCTTATGATTATACTGTGGAAGTGACAAATAGAGTCAAGGGAGGAGATCTGATAGAGCGCCTGAACTACTATAGATGGAGGTTCGTGACATTGTATAAGAGGCAGAGATCAAGAACCTCCCCAAGAAAAAGAAATGCAAAAAGGCAAAATGGTTGTCTTAGTAGGTCTTACAAATAGCTGTGAAAAGAAGAGAAGTGAAAAACCAAAGAGGAAAAGGAAAGATACCCATTTGAATGCAGAGTTCCAAAGAATAGCAAGGAGAGATAAGAAAGCCTCCTGAGCTATTAATGCAAAGAAATAGAGGAAAATAATAGAATGGAAAAGTCTAGAGATCTCTTCAAGAAAATTAGAGATAACAAGGAAATGTCTCAAGCAAATATGGGCACAATAAATGACAGAAATGGTATGGACCTAACAGAAACAGAAGATACTAAGAAGAGGTGGCAAAAATACACAGAAGAACTATGCAAAAAAGATCTTCATGACCCAGATAATCATGATGGTGTGATCACTCATGTAGAGCCAGACATCCTGGAATAAGAAGCCAAGTGGTCCTTAGGAAGCATCACTACAAACAAAGCTAGGGGAGGTATGGAATTCTAGTTGAGCTATTTCAAATCCTAAAAGATGATGTTGTGAAAGTGCTGCACTCAATATACCAATAAATTTGGAAAACTCAGCAGTGGCCACTGGACTGAAAAATATTTATTTTTATTCCAATCCCAAAGAAAGGTAATGCCAAAGAATGTTCCAACTACCACACAACTGCATTCATCTCACATGCTACTAAAGTAATACTCAAAATTCTCCAAGCCAGGCTTCAAAAGTACATGAACCATGAACTTTCAGATGTTTAAACTGGATTTAGAAATGGCAGAGGAACCAGAGATCAAATTGCCAACATCCACTGGATCAATGAAAAAGCAAGAGAGTTCCAGAAAAATATCTGCTTCTGCTTTATTGACAATGCCAAAGCCTTTGACTGTGTGGACCACAACAAACTATGGAAAATTCTTAAAGAGATGGGAATACCAGACCACCTGACTTCCTCCTCTGAAATCTGTATGCAGGTCAAGAAGCAATAGTTAGAACTGGACATGGAACAACAGACTGGTTCCAAATAGGAAAAGGAGTATGTCAAGGTTGTATATTGTCACCTGCTTATTTAACTGATATGCAGAGTACATCATGAGAAATGCTGGGCTGGATGAAACACAAGCTGGAATCAAGATTGCCAGGAGAAATATCAATAACCTCAGATATACAGATAATACCACCCTTATGTTAGAAAATAAAGAAGAACTAAAGAGCCTCGATGAAAATGAAAGAGGACAGTGAAAAAGTTGGCTTAAAACTCAACATTCAGAAAACTAAAGTCATGACATTTGGTCCCATTACTTCATGGCAAATAGATGGGGAAGCAATGGAAACAGTGACAGTTTATTTTGGGGGTTCCAAAATCACTGCAGATGATGACTGTAGCCTTGAAATTTAAAGATGCTTGCTCCTTGGAAGAAAAGCTATGGCCAATCTAGACAGCATATTAAAAAGCAGAAATATTACTTTGCCAAAAAAGGTCCATCTAGTCAAACCTATGGTTTTTCCAGTATGTGAGAGTTGAACTATAAAGAAAGCTGAATGGTGAAGAACTGATACTTTTGAACTGTGGTGTTGGAGAATACTCTTGAGAGTCCCTTGGACTGCAAGGAGATCCAACCAGTCCATCCTAAAGGAAATCAGTCCTCAATATTCATTGGAAGGACTGAGGCTGAAGCTGAAATCCAATACTTTGGGCACCTGATGTGAAGAACTGACTCATTGGAAAAGACCCTGATGCTGGGAAAGATGAAGGCAGGAGGAGAAGGGGACGACAGAAGATGAGATGTTTGGATAGCATTACCGACTTAATGGACATGAGTTTGGGTATACTCCAGGAGCTGGTGAAGGACAGGGAGGCCTGGTGTGCTACAGTTGATGGGGTTGCTAAGAGTTGGACATGACTGAGTGACTGAACTGAACTGAACTGAATGGAATCAAGTGCTTTTTTCCTCTAATTATATTCACACAACTAAAAACTCAAGTTGTAACTGTTTTAACAGACCATGTAGAATTTTCATGTTGGAAGATAAATGTTACTTCATTTACTGGACTGACAACTCCTTATGGACAGACACACTTATGTCCCTCACTGCAATTACCCTAAAGCTTGCCACTGCAGGACACTTTTGATTTGAATTCAATATATATGTTTAAGCAATTAAATAACCTCAAATCCTAATAGAAAATAACAGTTAATAACATCTGCAAGGAGATCCAACCAGTCCATTCTGAAGGAGATCAGCCCTGGGATTTCTTTGGAAGGAATGATGCTAAATCTGAAGCTCCAGTACTTTGGCCACCTCATGCGAAGAGTTGACTCATTGGAAAAGACTCTGATGCTGGGAGGGATTGGGGGCAGGAGGAGAAGGGGACGACAGAGGATGAGATGGCTGGATGGCATCACTGACTCGATGGATGTGAGTCTGGGTGAACTCTGGGAGTTAGTGATGGACAGGGAGGCCTGGCGTGCTGCGGTTCATGGGGTCACTAAGAGTTGGACACGACTGAGCGACTGAACTGAACTGAACATCTGTACTATTTATTGGTACGTAAAGTTTGTAACTGTCATTATTTCAACCTGGCACATCATTGTGAGACTGCTAGCAAAGAAAAAGGACTCCATTCTCATTTTGACTTCTGTTTCCAAAAACAGTTGACTGGTAATACTAAGAGCTAACTCAATGCTGATCTGATTTAAATTTAAATAAAAGACTTAAAAAGGAAAACTCCTGTTACATTGCCCTTAGCTGTTATTGTTATGCTAATCCTAAATATGCATCACACTGTCAGAAGCTTACATGATCAATAGAAACTGTTTTGTTTTTTTTCAGATTTATTTTTTGCCATATTTTAAAATTAAGCAAGTTTAGTTTCCTATTTATATGTTTAATTTCAGTTAATGTACCCAATAGCAATATAAAGAAACAGAGATGTTTTAAAAGATTCAGATAATCAGTTAAACACAACTTCCTATTGACATTGACATTGACATTGAAGTCCCTCAGTCCTGTCTGACTCTTTGTGACCCCATGGACTGTATCCTACCAGGCTCCTCCCTCCGTCCATGGAATTTTCCAGGCAAGAGTACTGGAGCGGGTTGCCATTTCCTTCTCCAGGAAATCTTCCTGACCCAGGGATCAAACCTGGTCTCCCATATTGTAGGCAGACGTTTTACCGTCTGAGCCACCAGGCAACTTCCTATGCATAGCATCAACTGATAAGTGAGTTTGAAAAGTTAAATTTAGAGATAGAAAACAATCACTTGCACTTGATTCATAGTCCATTAACACTTTTTAGCATACTTTGTTTGGAAATATATTCAACTTTTCCTATATTAAAGATAAATCCTTGAAAAGGAATAACCTTTTTTTGTAAGCCAAACATATGTTCATTGTGATTGCAATTATTTCATAAGAAAGAGCAAGTTAAAAAAAATACCATTATTGAATGTACAACAAATATTTACATCTCCCTTTTCCAAATGGTACTATCATTTATATATTACTAATGTGGTCATTATCAGAATAATGCATAAAGTAATAAAATTAATTATTTCAGAATTAAGGCATAAAATAATAATTCAGTTTAGAGGCAAAACCCCATTTTATATTATGTTTATGGCACTACAGGGAGCCATAAAGAAAAACTCAATTTTCCTCCTTCAGTGCAGGGAAAAACCCAGGTCTTTCCTACTGTGTATTTTTTCCATATGAGTCTCTTTCTTATCTCTTCTGACACTTCTGATCACCAAATATATGGAGGTTTTTCCCATAACAGGCAATTCTCTGTGACACCAGCTGGGTATCCTACAATTTAACTCAGTTCTGACACTATCTACCCTAAGGTATTGTCATATCCCACAGGATAAATGTTCAGTGTCACAAAAATTGCCCCCCAAATCCCAATTCAGAGGTCCATCACAAACCAAGAGTATCTCCTGTGCTTCTGACCAACCAGCTACAGATCAGAGGTTTCAATGACTCCTCTTTGGATTCAATTAATTTACTAGAGTGACTCACAGAACTCAGGGAGCATTTACTTATGTTTACCAGTTTATTAAAGGATATAATAAAGGACACAGATGAACAACAAAATGAAGAGATACATGGCGAGGTCTCCAAATTCCATGCTTTTGGGGTTTTCTGGAGTCTTTATCACATGGGCAGAATTGATTATTAATTTCATTTTCAACTCTTCTCTTTCCTCAAGAAAATGAGGGGCAGAGTAAAAAATTCCAAGCTTCTAATTAAGGCTTCTTAAAATTCTTAAAGAGATGGAAATACCAGACCACCTTACCTTCCTCCTCTGATATCTGTATGCAGGTCAAGAAGCAACAGTAAGAACTGGAAATGTAACAATAGACTGGTTCCAAATAGGGAAAGGAGAGAGTCAAGGCTGTATATTGTCACCCTGCTTATTTAACTTATATGCAGAGTACATCATGTGAAATGCTGGGCTGGATGAAATGCAAGCTGGAATCAAGATTGCTGGGGAGAAATACCAAAACCTCTGATATGCACATTAAACCACCCTTATGGCAGAAGGCAAAGAAGAACTAAAGCGCCTCTTGATGAAAGTGAAAGAGGAGAGTGAAAAAATTGACTTAAAGCTCAACATTCAGAAAACTAAGAATATGGCATCTAGTCCTATCACTTCATGGCAAATAGATGGGGAAACAATGGAAACAGTGACAGACTTTATTTTGGGGGGCTCCAAAATCACTGCAGATGATGACTGAAGCCATGAAATTAAAAGACGCTTGCTCCTCAGTAGAAAAGCTATGACCAACCTAGACAGCATATTAAAAAACAGAGATATTACTTTGCCAACAAAGGTCCGTCTAGTCAAAGCTATGGTTTTTCCAGTCATGTATGGATGTGAGAGTTGGACTATAAAGAAGGCTGATAGCTGAAGAACTGATAATTTTGAACTGTGGTGTTGGAGAAGACTCTTGAGAGTCCCTTGGACTGCAAGGAGATCCAACCAGTCCATCCTAAAGAAATCAGTCCTGAATATTCACTGGAAGGACTGAGGCTGAAGCTGAAACTCCAATACTTTGGCTACCTGATGCAAAAAACTGACTCATTGGAAAAGACCCTGCTGCCAGGAAAGATTTAAGGCAAGAGGAGAATGGGACAACAGAGGATGAGATGGTTGGATGGCATCACTGACTCGATGGACATGAGTTTAAGCAAGCTCTGGGAATTGGTGATGGACAAGGAAGCCTGGCGTGCTCCAGTCCATGCGGTCACAAAGAGTCAGACATGATTGAGAGACTGAACCAAACTGAATTATGGCTTGGTCTTTACAGAGACCGGCCTTCATCCAGGAACCATCCAGGAACCCACCCAGAATTGTCACATTACAGCAAAAAAAGGCTTCCCTTTTGACTCAGTGGTAAAGAATCTGCCTGCCAATGCAGGAAACATGGGTTCAATCCCAGATCCAAGATTTTGCCCACTTACCATCTTGCTGCAGCTTCTTGTTTGTCTTGGACATGGGGTATCATTTTTTGGTGGGTTCCAGCATCCCCCTGTGGATGGTTCTTCAACCATCAACAAACAGTTTCGATTTTGGTGCTCTATCAGGAGGAGTCTAGCCAAAGTTATGGGTTTTCCAGTAGTCATGTCTGGGTGTGAGAGTTGGACTATAAAGAAAGCTAAGCACTGAAGAATTGATGCTTTTGAACTATGGTGTTGGAGAAGACTCTTGAGAGTCCCTTGGACTGCAAGGAGATCCAACCAGTCCATCCTAAAGGAAATCAGTCCTGAGTATTCATTGGAAGGACTGAGGCTGAAGCTGAAACTCCAATATTTTTGGTCACTCAATGCAAAGAACTAACTCATTGGAAAAGACCCTGATGCTGGGAAAGACTGAAGATGGGAGGAGAAGGGGACGACATAAGATGAGATGGTTGGATGGCATCACTGACTCAATGGACATGAGTTTGAGTAAACTCTGGAAGTTGGCGATGGACAGGAAGGACTGGCTGGTTGCCATCCATGGGGTCACAATGAGTCGGACACAACTGAGCTACTGAACTGACTGAACTGAGCAGGAGGAGATGACCACACATCCTTCTACTCTACTATCTTGAACCAGAAGCCCTATTTTTTACTTCTAATACTGAGACTTTGATAATAAGTGTTAGTGAAATCTAGAAAGGCCCTGTTACATCATTCAAAAATACTGTCAATAATAGTTATTATAATACATATATTTTAGCAAGTTTATGTCAAAATGTGCAAGTGCTTATGCACTTCTGCAGGACTTTACGATAACCTAATTTCTATATGCCAACACAATCCAGTGTATACATATCACCATTTAGATTTTAATGCTAAAGATAAAGGGATTTAAACACGAAGGGATTTTAGTAATATGAAAGAATATTTTTTCACTTATAAAAAAGCACATTTCAAAAATGGCCACAAGTAAGTAAAGAAATTGGTTCTAATTGGTGGCTCAGAGGTTAAAGCATCTGCCTGCAATGCAGGAGACCTAAGTTCAATGCCTGGGTCAGGAAGAACCCCTGGAGAAGGAAATGACAACCCACTCCAGTACTCTTGCCTGGAGAATCCCATGGACGGAGGAGTCTGGTGGGCTACAGTCCATGGGGTCACAAAGAGTCGGACACGACTGAGCGACTTCACTCACTTCACTCATACACTTTACTGCTGGTCTCATTTTGAGCCTTATTTTTTGCCTGCATTTTTCTCCCCATCATTATGCCTCTAATTTATTTTTCTCATATTATTAAATTGGCTAAGACCTTACGTGCAATGTTGAATAGAAGTGATGATAGTGGGCCTCCATATGTCATTTTTGAGTTTAAAAAGAATACTTAAAATATTTTACTTTATTTTATTGAGATGACTGAATTTCAAGGTGACCAATATAAATGACACAAAGCTAAACAGGATTCTAATTTTATAGAATTTTGCCCTGAAATAATAACCTTAACATCAAGGTCTTTGACTTTGATTATCTATATCAGTTCCCAAGAAATTAGGTGAGTAATGGATTTAGAAATCTCAGCCTGCCCCCAAAGGCACACCTGCACAGACATACTCTTGGTTCAGTCCAGGTACCTGGTTAGCAAGGGGAGAGAGACTTAAATGCTTTCATCTTCTTAAAAATATAGATATAGATATTGATAAATAAATCACCTCATTACCAACACTAATGAAATTGATTTCCCCTGCTGATTTTGTGATTAACCTCTCTATCCAATACTTTATTCATTTTCTTGTCCTTCCCCTGTTACCCTCAGGATTAAAAGTAACAAAGAAAAGGAGAGATTGCAACCAAGTAATTCCCTACTGGGATATTCTCAGTAACAGACCACTTTTTGTCTCTCATCTCTTGCTTAGCAAAATCTTCAGGTTCCTGAACCTTCCCTGAGTTTCAAAAAGTCTGGCTCAAGTGTTAATAATCAGATGAGTGACAACATGTAAAGACAAAGAATAGCAGTCTGGCAGAAGAACAGGTAACATTTTATATAATAGATCAGCCATATAGCAGAGTCACAGGACCTTTAGTTCCTACCTGAAGGACATAGATAACAATGTCTGACACACATATATAAGTTGGTTTTTATGGAAGCCAAACTCCCACCAGATGGATACGACTGACCCGAATGGCAAGCATGTGGATCCCAGACCAATTGGAACCAGAAGGTTGATTATTGAGATTCTCAAAACGTCGCCCTGTTACTTCACCATCAAACAGCCTGAGATTTGTGTACTAACCAATCACACACCCTGTGACTCTGTCCTTAACATAGTTTTTAAAAAACCCTTTGCTGAAAGCCATCTGCGAGTGTGCATCTTTTGAGCATGACTTTTGAGCTGCCCATACTCCTTGAATGGTACCTGCAATAAGCCCTGCACTTTCCTTTACCACAAGCCTGTATCAGCAGATTACTTTTGCTGCATGTTGGGCAATCAAACCCAAGTTCAGTTTGTTAAACTGGTACAATGTAGAAGAATATATATATAATTTTAAAAGTAGAGTTTTACACTTATGAAGATGTACTTTATATATTGTGATATTATATTACTAATTATTACTGGGCAACTGCACAGTGCCCAGGTGTGCATTGCAAATCAAATCTTTGCAAACTAGCTTGGGCCTGCAAGTATGCCCTTTCTTCTCTAGTTTTCACTCTACATTAGTATAATAGAAAAAATAAGACTCCTTGTGGTCAAGAGAAAAATGAAAACAAAAAATCAAACAAAACTGGTGGCAGGGATCTGACCAAGCCTATGACATACCCATTAAACTGAAAACTACCAGTGATACTGGAGAATCTTATTTATTGACTTGGAAAAAGCTGTTGAAAAAGCTACAAAAGTTGGTGACTGAAACAGAAAAGACACAAAATTGTACATAAAAAGATGAATTATTCTATTACTAATACTAGATAATATGATCTGAAAAATTTTATATGGAAAAATAAGACTGTATAAGTGTTTATGTTTGTTATAAAAATGAAATACTATACTTTGAAACTAATTATAAAATCAGATGATAAATAGTTTCATCATAATTTTTGAGATGAAAAGTAGCTATGATTAAATAATCAAAAACAGATATTTTATATACATACATCTCTCTCTCTCTGATTCCTCAGTACAAATGTATAGAAACAATTGTATACATTTTGTATATCTAAAATTTATGCACATTATACATTTCTCGTGTATAATGAAAATGTCATATCTATGTGCATTTCTGATCCTGGAACAAAGAATATATAATAAAAAATAATTTTATGCAATTTATTATGGAGGAACAACCACTGTAATTCCATACTTGCTATTATTAATGAAAATGAGAAACCATGGGTTGGAGTCCAAGTGCTGTAAATGGTGTGTTTCAAACAGCCGGGATCAAAATGCCTTTGGAACTAGAATAAAGAACAGGAATCTTTGAAAATATGACTCCCTACAAACAGTTACATGTAGGAGTGTGCATATGTGTGTGTGTTCTGTGTATAAAAATATACTTGCAATTGATAATAAATAGCTAACTTTCTGATTTCTAGTGACTACCTGCCTTTGCTAAAAAAAAGGCTACAAGAAGGATTCAAAATGATCTGTAAAAAAATTCTTTACACCAAATTATGTTCCATAATTATATTAACAGTTTTAATTTTCAAGAAACATCAGTCAGAAAAAGGTACTGGGATGATATAAATCAAAGTAGAGCCTAAAAACAAAAATAAATAAGGTCCTAATGCTACTTCTTTTGATAAAGGTGACTTTCAGCAGCAAAAATTCTATATTCTGTAGAATGCAACCACTTCGCCCGCTGAATCAAGCAGAGTGTAGAGATACACAGGAAATACTATTGATTTTAAGCATCATTTGAACCAACAAACAGATTTAAAATGACCTTCCACTGTGATAACAATATCTATAATTTGAAAAGAGTTTGTAGAGGAAGAAATGTTGCAAGGTCTGGAGTAAGATAAATGGCAATTTATGGAGGTCAGTTGGCCAATTTCAGATCAAAATAGTTGATACTGCTACAAAGCAGTAAATATATCAATGCAATTTCTGGAAAAATCACAATCTGAGGATACTTTAATTTTCAAGAAATTGTTTTACTAGTCACTCTGGAATTGCTTTATCTATAAAGTTAATCTTATAACTTTGGCATTTCCTGCTTTCAGCTATGTTCACAGCAATAGAATGGACTGGCTCTTAAAAAATGTAACTAGAGAAACTGATCTATTTTCAGGGTTGCTGAAATGACATTATATAATGACTGTAAGTCTCAGGTCATTCCATGATTCAAAAAGTAGAAATAGTAATAATGAGTATGTTTTTACAAGTTAACTTCTTTTAACATGGATATTTTTCATTTAAACCCGGTAATGTTCTTTGAAGGTCTTTCTGTTCCCCTGTTTTATAAACAGTTGGACTTGGTACCCATGATTTCTGTAATTGGTCTGGACTTAGGTTTAAACTTACAAATAGAAGTTAGTTCAACAATGCAGGATGAACAAGTTCTAGAGACGTATTGTACAACATAGGGTCTTATGTTGTACGGTTTTATATACCTACAAATTTACTAACCAGGTAGAGTTTATGTTAAGTGCTCTTACCACACACACACAAATGATATAAAAATAAACTAATGAATAAAGAAGGAATGAGGTATCTTGTATGAAGCTTGTAGAAGTGAGGGATAATTAATGGCCTTGATTGTGGTGATGATTTCACAGGGGTATACTTGTCTTCAAATTCATAAAGTTAAATATCTGTAACTTATAAAATCTCAAATATCTTTCAATAGAGTGTTCTTTTTAAAAATAGTTTAAAATAATTCAAAGTTTTCCATATATATTCAGTAATCTAAGTTGGAAGAGCTTAGTGTAAATCACCATGTAGAGCTTTAGAGGTTTATAATAAATAAAGATGCTAAACAGAAAATAGGCAAAGTAACCCTTCAAAAGGCAAAGTCATGTAGAATAAACACAAAATACTTCTAGAATTTCCCAGAGAAGGGATATTCTTCTAACCCAACAGAAAAATATTTGCCTTTCTAAACAGCTTTTACCTGGACCTTCAGAAATGTCTAATTTCTCATTGTTTGCCTTATTCTTTCAGCCCTCATCTGTCAGAAAACTCCTTCCTTTCAGTCTCATGTTGGAAACTTGTATTCCAAATGCATCAAATTATTTTGTTGTGCTCTTACTCAACACATTATTTTGTTAGCTCAAACACTGTGTTCTTGTTCTTGTTAATCTGGTTTAAAGCCAAAACATAATCTAATTAATAAGAGCTGAAGGAAGTATTTTAAGTATTTCCTGCTGATTGAGTCCTTTGAGAATTACTTAGAATTTCCTTGGTTGGATTTTTAAAATCATGATAGTTTTAGTTATTAGAATTTCCTTAAGAATGATTTTCCTAGAGGAAAAACTTATAGACATTTTTTTTTTTTTTTTTGAGGGTCCTGCAAATGTTTAATTGCATTCAGTCAGTTCAGTCGCTCAGTCATGTCCGACTCTTTGCGACCCCATGAGTTGCAGCACGCCAGGCCTCCCTGTCCATCACCAGCTCCCGGAGTTCACTCAAACTCACATCCATCGAGTCAGTGATGCCATCCAGCCACCTCATCCTCTGTCATCCCCTTCTCCTCCTGCCCTCAATCCCTTCAAGCATCAGTCTTTTTCAATGAGTCAACTCTTCACATGAGGTGGCCACAGTACTGGAGTTTCAGCTTTAGCATCATTCCTTCCAAAGAACACCCAAGACTGATCTCCTCTAGAATGGACTGGTTGTATCTCCTTGCAGTCCAAGGGACTCTCAAAAGTCTTCTCCAACACCACAGTTCAAAAGCATCAATTCTTCGGTGCTCAGCTTTCTTCAGAGTCCAACTCTCACATCTATACATGACTACTGGAAAAACCATAGCCTTGACTAGACAGACCTTTGTTGGCAAAGTAATGTCTCTGCTTTTGAATATGCTATCTAGGTTGGTCATAACTTTCCTTCCAAGGAGTAAGTGTCTTTTAATTTCATGGCTGCAATCACCATCTGCAGTGATTTTGGAGCCCCCCAAAATAAAGTCTGACACTGTTTCCACCGTTTCTCCATCTATTTGCCATAAAGTGATGGGACCAGATGCCATGATCTTAGTTTTCTGAATGTTGAGCTTTAAGCAAGTGTCTATTATTGAATCCATTCATCTGCTCAAAAGAAAAATATTAGGTAGATTTAAAAAATCATCTGAATATATCTTGATGTTTCTTATTTCAGTGTATCAAAATCTGGAGAGCACAAAGGGGTAAGCAATAGTCGTTTTAAAATACTTTTTAAAAGGAACTTTGCTATTATCCTTTAGTTTTATTTGTCCCCATTTGCTTTATTATTCTCTTTATCAATTAACATATATGTATATTGCTTTGTCTGAAGCACTGCGAGTGAAATGGAGACATCATTATCCCAACCTCCATCATTAAATACTTCATGGTGTATTATATAATAACAAGATCATTCTTTTTCAAAACCCCATTAAGGAACTTTAACATTGCTATTATGTAATCCACAGTGTATATTCCATTTGTTAATATTTAGCTTTTTTTTCTGATTCAGGATCTATTCCAGGACTACTCATCACATTTGTTTTTCATGTTGCTTTTGTTGTTCAGTCATGTCTGACTCTTTGCAACCCCGTAAACTGCAACACACCAGGCTTCTCTATCCTTCACTATCTCCCTGAGTTTGCTCAATCTCATGTCCATTGAGCTAATGATGCCATCCAATCATCTCATCCTCTGTCGCCTCTTTCTCCTCTTGCCCTCAATCTTTCCCATCATTAGGGTATTTTCCAATGAGTTAGTTCTTTGCATCAGGTGGCCAGAGTATTAGGAACATTGTTTCAGAGTTTCTTTGTCTTTCTTGACCTTAACATTTTTGTAGAAGATACCACAATTTGAATTATTCTCATTTTCTCTCATGATTAGATTCATGTTATATTTTGGGGATGGAGGCAATGATAACACAGAAATGATGTGTCTATTACATATTTTGAGGAAATTTTTTGTATAGTTCAGGTGGTCTCAGAACTAATTAACTGGAATCATGAAAGGAAAAGTAATGTATAAAAGATTAGTCTGCAGAGAGGATAAACTGCCAGAAATATAAATTCATTTCTTTTTAATGAATTATTTATATTAATCCATATTGCATGCCAGGAACTGCTATAGGTGTTAGAACAATATTGATAAAGATGCTGAATGAGTAGCATCAGGGATCAGCAAACTACAATCTTCTGGGCAAATCCAGCCATAGCCATTCATTCCTGAATTGTTTATGGCTACTTTTGTGCTACATTAGCAGAGTGGAGTAGTAGTGACAGAGACCTCTTGGACAACGAAGCTTAAGATATTTACTATCAGGTTTTTTAAAGAAAAAATTTTCCAGTACCTATTTTAAGATAGCATAATTCTAGCTAGTGTATTTTTTTTAAGATAAATAATCATTGTAAATATATGAGCAATGAGAAAAATAGGTTGCCGGTCATGTGGCTTTATTTGGGGGAAATGAGTAGATTTTGATGTTGTATCTTATAAATATTGCACTATCTATGTAGTACAAAATATGCAGTACTTTAATATCCTCTATTATAAATATCCTAGGCCTTACTTGGGAAGAATAAGTGATGCCACTTAGACAGAAATCCCTAATGTTTCTGAGTCTACTCTTCCCTACTGTTGTTCTCTTGTCTACTGGCAACCATAGACCTTACTTCAAAAGACTAAGCTCAGAAAGCTTCAGCATTTCCTGTGTCAGCAAAGACTTTCTTTTTGCTTCAAGCAATTTATTAAAGCAGGAATCAGATTGACTCTAGTGAAATATATTCCATCTCTCCTGAAGACAGAATTTTGTCCCATTTAAGAACTCTTCTGCTTATGTCTTGAGCAGAATCACATTTTCAAACTGGTGTCTGGACACGCGGATAAATCCCATTACCCAGTAATAGGATTTGTCTGCAAACCTCCTGTGCACTCCTTTGGTAAGTAAGAAGTCCTTCACAGTGGGCTGCTTTTTTTCTTTAGGTTTACTCTGACATCTGTCCAAATAATTTCACTCTATGATGCATTTGTTTCATTTAAACCCACCAAAAGTGTGAGAGACTAGTAGTTGATAAAATTCTTGAATAACATCAGTATTCTCCCTCAATTTCATTCAAGGAGATGCTCTAAATTTAACCTTTGTCTGGGAAAGAACCACAATTCAAAGTAACTTGCAAAAGAAACCAACAGCTGTGTTCTTAGATGATGTATTAGTCACTAACATTTATAAGTCTCTGTCATTCAAGCTGCCTCAAAAATGTGGTTAAAAAACTGTTAAAGAATAGTAGTCTGAAAAATAGAAATGCTGCTGGTAACTTGATAGTAGAAATATACTTTGGGAATTAATGACAACATGATCTAGTTTTCAGGATAGAATGATAATTTTCATTAATAAAAGTGTTACCAAACCAAACTTGGGTTTACTCACTCACACATAATAAAACCAACCTACTGACACCAGGTTGTGGTGAAAGAAAGTGCACTATATATTGTAGGGTGCCAAGCGAGGAGCTAATGCTAAAAAGACCTGAACTCCCTATGATTTCAGGGAAATGTTTTTAAAGATGGCGTTAGGGTTTGTGGTCAGCTTATGGGCATTTTTCTGATTGATTGATGGTGAGGTAATTGGAAGTCAACATCATCGACCTTCTGGTTTCAACCAGTCTGAAATCTACATACCTATGGGCAGCATAGAGTTAAATTCTTCCATTTTAGGGGTAAGTGGTTTCAGTGTCTTCAAAACAGTTCAAAGAATATGTCTCAGAATATTATCTACAGCCCTTGAGATGGAACTAAAGATCCCTGATTTTTTTTTTTAATGGCTAAACTATTATTTTGTCTTGCTTAACAGTTTTCCTTTGTTGCTGCATTTTTTTTCTCACTTCTCTGATTAAATTTATTTTTGAACCCAAGGAAGGCCTAGAAGGCTAAAGTTTCTTTATAAACAAGATGCAGATGGAGGGCATGGGGAATGGGATTCTGTCCTTGAAAGTCCAATAGAGTCCTAGTTAGTTACAATAGTACACCTTAGTTAAACTAGATCAGTTTAATTTAAGATTAAACTAAGTGAAGCTGGATCAAAACTCCAAAGTGTCCTTATGTGGTAACTTCTTTGCCTATACCTTCAATGCTAGTTGCTCACAAGAGGAGCCCTCCATGTCTTCCTCTGAACGTGTCTCTTCTCTGTTTTCTGTCTAAATTTCTAAAGATAACAGTACTAGTAGTTGCTAGAAAGTGATATTTTGTATCATGTTCCTCACTTATTTTATCTGTAATTCCTACAATCTTTTTGCCAAACAGATATCATTGTCTCATAGCTAGGTGAATGGGCCATGGAATGGCTTTAATTCTTTAAAGGCCAATTAGTAATTGACAGAATTAGGATAAAACATATCTAATGCCAAATCCCCTTTACTTTTCCATCAGTGCTTTATAATTGCTATCGGTGATTATTTGACTGCATTAATTAAATGTAGGGTAAATTTTCACAATATTAACTGAAATTTGAATGCTCTTTGTTCTCACTGAGCTTTATTTCATGCCAAAATCCCATTTTTCCTAATTGCAAAATGATATGGTAACCAAAAAAGCTGTGCAGTGACAGTGAGACTGCATTATTTGTGCATTATTTGAAATCTACTGATTACTTTATTGCCTGATAGATGCCAACCTGACACAAACAGGAAGACTTCTGGATATTGAACTTTTTCTTGTCAAATTATCTTAAAAATTTCTTGTCAAATGATGTCAAATCTTAAATATACATCCAACTTCTGTCTCTAAGTTTTATGTTTTTCATGTTTTATAGAAACTGTGTCTTCAAGTTAGTTCCAATATTAGTAAATTTAATTGTTTTAATTAATCTACATTTTAAAAGTTTTAGTTGTTTTTAGAGACAAAGCAAATAGCCATGATTTTATATGGATCCATACAAAATTAAAAAGTAATACCTGCAACATAAATTTACCAGGCTAAGTAGACTTTACTTATTACCATGTTAAATGCACACTAATTTTAAACAGAGATAACAGATGACTTACTGTGAGATGCTGGAACCATCTCTACACATATCAGACACCATCTCAACCTCTTTTACTTCTGACTTTATAAGAAAAATAAGTGGAAAAGAGACAACAGAAGTAGAAAACCATTTATTTTAAAGGAAATGAAGTGTTTATAGTAAGAGCTATTATCTTTGCCTAAAATAAGTTGAGGAATGTGAGGAAAGGGACAAATGGGAAGTCTCCAAGAGAATAACTTGTGTTGCATAATGCCTATAAAAGGAGAGAACTACCTGATTGAATTTCTAAGTCTTCACATGTGTGACACATGAGCAGTAGGGTGGAAAGGGACTAACAATGTGGAGTCCAAATAGAAAAGAAAAGTCTCTAATGGGCTAGAAGATCATAAAAGGAAGAAGAAGAAAATAGAGCTGTTCAGGTGGCCACTAGTTCAAGTGAGGTCATGCCTCAACAGGAAAGAGAAGTGGAGACATAAGACCAATGGGAGACATAGTCACTCTCTATGAGAGAGACCTTATTAAAAGATAGGATTGTTGTGAGGAGTTGAGGAGTAGCCCAAACAAATACACACTCTTTCCTACATTGATAAAGACCACTAGAACGAAACAGCACCAAACCAAAGCCATGCAAGAATCTTGTCCCATCACTGGTATGCAGTTTAACAAATTGGAGTCTTGTCTCCTCTATCTGAATTCCATATCCTCATCCTGTAGGCAAATGCTGAGGAAGAAATAGAAAAGCAGTAGAAAATCAGACCATTATTTTCCTCTGATTTTGTCTCTCCCAAGCCATACATTTTACCAACAGTTCAGTTCATTTCAGTCACTCATTCATGTCCAACTCTTTGTGACCCCATGAACCACAGCAGGCCAGGCCTCCCTGTCCATCACCAACTCCCAGAGTTTACCCAAACTTATGTCCATTGAGTCGATGATGCCATCCAACAATCTCATCCTTTGTCGTCCCCTTCTCCTCCTGACCTCAATCTTTACCAGCATCAGGGTCTTTTCAAATGAGTCAGCTCTTTGCATCAGGTGGCCAAAGTATTGGAGTTTCAGCTTCAACATCAGTCTTTCCAATGAACACCCATGACTGACCTTTTTTAGGATGGATTGGATCTCCTTGCAGTCCAAGGGATTCTCAAGAGTCTTCTCCAGCACCACAGTTCAAAAACATCAGTTCTTTGGTACTCAGCTTTCTTTATAGTCCAACTCTCACATCCATACATGACTACTGGAAAAATCATAGCCGTGACTAGACAGACTTTTGTTGGCAAAGTAATGTCTATGCTTTTTAATATGCTGTCTAGGTTGGTCATAACTTTCCTTCCAAGGAGTAAGCGTCTTTTAATTTCATGGCTGCAATCACCATCTGCAGTGATTTTGGAGCCCCCAAAAATAAAGTCTGACACTGTTTCCACTGTTTCCCCATCTATTTCTCATGAAGTGATGGGACCAGATGCCATGATCTTCGTTTTCTGAATGTTGAGCTTTAAGCTAACTTTTTCACTCTCCTCTTTCACTTTCATCAAGAGGCTCTTTATTTCTCCTTCACTTTCTGCCATAAGGGTGGTGTCATCTGCATATCTGAGGTTATTAATATTTCTCCTGGCAATCTTGATTCCAGCTTGTGCTTCCTCCAGCCCAGCGTTTCTCATGATGTACTCTGCATAGAAGTTAAATAAGAAGGGTGACAATATACACTCTTCAAGTACTTCTTTTCCTATTTGGAACCAGTCTGTTGTTCCATGTCCATTTGTAACTGTTGCTTCCTGACCTGCATACAGGTTTCTCAAGAGGCAGGTCAGGTGGTGTGGTATTCCCACCTGTTTCAGAATTTTCCACAGTTTATTGTGATCCACACTGTTAAAGGCTTTGGCATAGTCAATAAAGCAGAAATAGATATTTTTCTGGAACTCTCTTGCTTTTATGATAATCCAGTGGATGTTGGCAATTTCATCTCTGGCTCCTCTGCCTTTTTTTTTCTTTTTTTTTTTTTTTAATTTTTTTTTTTTTTTCCTCTGCCTTTTCTAAAACCAGCCTGAACATCTGGAAGTTCACAGTTCACATATTGCTAAAGCCTGGCTTAGAGAATTTTGAGCATTACTTTACTAGTGTGTGATGAGTGCAATTGTGCAGTAGTTTGAGCATTCTTTGTCATTGCCTTTCTTTGGGATTGGAATAGAGGAGAGGAATGCTTTGAATCAGGCAAAAAATTTTTTACAAAGTAAAATAGGACTGATAAGAATGTTATTTATTCACTCAGGGTGATTTTAAATGAATGTAAAGGAGGGTTGCATATAGGCCAACTGTAGGACAGTGATTAGTATAAATGCAAATATTATCATTTTATACACTACTGAGACAGAACTTAAGTAGCAGCTTACAAAAATTTATTTGCCAATGCTATAATCATGTTCCTTTCAAAAACTGTGTTCTTGTGGTTCTCGTAAACCATAAAAGCTGTTGTCACTTAGGTACAATAATTTATATTATCAATTGGTCCTTATGATCAAACAGAAGCACATCTTTATGACATGGTATGTGTCTTTTTGTGACATAGGAAGATAAGAAATGGATAGATAGGCAGGAGGAAAGGGTTTAAGCTATGATAAACAGGAAAGGTAACTGTTATAGCAATGGTGAACATTTAAATTCTTTTATTTTAATTCTCATTATTCCTGTATCTAAACTGCTAAAATGATAATACTATTATAGCAAAAATTTGGGGGCTAGCTAGAGTTTCTCTGGTGGCTTAGATTCTAAAGAATCAGCCTGGCAGGAGATAGGAGACCCAGATTCAGTTCCTTGGTTGGGAGGATCCCCTGGAGAAGGGAATGGCAACCAACTCCAGTATTCTTACCTGGAGAATTTCATGGACAGAAGAGCCTGGGAGGCTACAGTCCATGGGGTCGCAATGACTTGGAACATGACTGAGCAACTTTCACTTACCCACACACTTATTTAGAGTAAGAGGAAAGGAATTTGATTACTCTTGAAGTGTATACATTAAATATAATCTTATTGGTGGGGAAGGAGAATTCAATTGAGGCTGCTTTACATAGAAGAACAGGCAGGATGAGACTCTCTGAGAGTGATTCTCCATTAAGCATTGGGAGTCTAAACCAGATTGGTGACCCAGACTGTTTCCTGAAGAAAGCATTTGTCTAGGCTCTGGCTTGCGTCCAGAGGAGCCTATAATTCTCAAATTTTACTTCTCATCCTTTTCCCTGAGTTAGAGTAATAAACTGCTAACTTGTCATTCTGTTCCCAGAGAGCAGGTTATTGTTTTGTTGAGAAAGAATTCAGAGATGGATGTAAGAAAAGCAAATCAAGAATTTGTTAAGCCATAGTGTGCTCTTAAGGTAAGAGCAGGCAGACTCAGGTGAGTAGCTATGCTGAGGCTGAATTTCTTTGGCAAGTTGGTAATATGGGGTGTGAAAATGAATGCACAGAATATTCATTGGAGAGGAAGGGGTTTGGGGTCATATTTCCTGATTTTTCCTCCCAGCTCCACCTTCCTGAAAAGAGGAGGGATTTTGTCCTTATTTAGTCTTTATTTTTCCTAAAGCATTTATTTATTTATTTTTTTTTTATTGAGGCATAGTTGATTTACAGTATCGTATTAGTTTCAGGTATACAGAAAAACAATTATTTTGTAAATATATTTGTATATATATAGTCATACTCATATATATATATATATGTGTGTGTGTGTTTTTTTCAGATTATTTCTCTTGCAGGTTATTACAAAATATTGAGCATATTCCCTGTGCTATATAGTGGGTCCTTATTGGTTATCCCTTATTTAGTTTTGATTGGAAGTGTCAAGATATTGGTGCATGATGGGTACTTCTTATCTACAAGGCTAATTTTATTGTAATGAGAGCATAATGAGCAAAAGGGCTACATTCTAATGCTGGAGATTCCTGCCTTTTCCCGTCTTTCTTTATCTGCCTCCCTGACCTTTGTCACTCCAAAATTTATGGTTTCTTGTCAGTCCAGAGGTTCTGGCTTCTCTTTGTCTGCCCAAAGACCCCCTATGTTCATAAGACTGATAGTTTCCTTCCACATGGCCTGTGCCCACTCCCTTTTTCCTGCTCATATCTAGCTATCTGTCTGCTCTAACAGTTCTACAGCCTATTTTAAAAACAGAAACAGAATATCTCAAGAAAATAAATCAGATCATTACACAACTCTGCTTTAAAAAAAAAAAAAAAAAAAAAACTTCCAAAGTGGGAAAAAAAAAAAAGAAAGAAAAAAATGAAGTCCTTAAAATGGGCCATTTGGCCCCACAAAGTTTGATTTACCATTATGGCTTTCATTATCTGTTTAATCTCATTTCTTTCTAACCATCTCCCCCCTGCCCCACTATTGTTTCTTTTCCATTTCTATCCTCACTAACCTTATACTGATCTTCAAGTACATCAGGCCACAGGGGCTCTGCAATGACAACTTCCTCTATCTGGAACACTCTCTTCCCAGATACCTATATAACTCATATCCTCACCTTGAAGTCTTCACTCAAATATCACCTGTAATCTGAGCATTCTATTTATATTTATCATGTTCCTCACCCAGTCCCTATTTTGTAGATACTTTAATATAGCGGAACCAACTGGTCAATAAAACTATCTTTTAATTTTCTGATCTTATTTTAATGAGCACTTTTAGACTCAAGTGTCCCAAGTTCATGATAAATTATGTCACCAAATTAGTTTTTACTATGTTTGAAGCTGATGAGAGCTATGAAAGAACATTTTAAAAGAACAAGCAAGACATTATTTATGAAATACATTTTGTAAGGATATAGCTGCCATAGAGCTATTGGGTCACCAGGTGTGTTGTCATTGAGCAGTAATATTTTGAAAGAAATCTTTTTTTCTGATCAATGGTGGATCTAAACAATGGGCTTAAAACATTCAGTAAACTATATTGTTAACAGATGAGCTGTCATCTGGGCTTTGTTGTTACATTTATAGAGCACAGGAAGAATAAACATTATAATTCTAAGAGTTTTCACAATGGTAGGTGAACACTGGCTTCAACTTAAAGTCGCCAGCTGCATTAGCCCCTAACAAAAAAGTCAGAATGTGCTTTGAGACTTTGAAGGCAGATATCATTTTATCCTCTCTAGCTATAAAAGTATTAGATGGCACCTTCCAATGGAAAAATGTTTTGTCTACATTGAAATTCTATTGTGATGAAACCCAAAAGTGTCCAGAAGTTGTCTTTGCCTCATTATCATGCTAAAATTTCCACCCCAAAAGGGGGAACTGG
This sequence comes from Bos indicus, assembly GCF_029378745.1. Classification (NCBI taxonomy): domain Eukaryota; kingdom Metazoa; phylum Chordata; class Mammalia; order Artiodactyla; family Bovidae; genus Bos; species Bos indicus. The sequence continues at coordinate 55,763,579 of NC_091768.1, read as the reverse complement.
AGCTTTTCTAGACATGATTAGTGTCTTGTGCAATGGAGTGCTATGGACTGCACATGTTCTGGCTGTTTCTGGAATCGCTGCCCCTTTCCACAAATTCTGATGGCCCACTCACTTCATACCCTTTAAAAGTTTTTTATTCCCTGCCCTCCACCCAAGGGAAGGTAGTCTTTAGAGTATGAGCCCTCCCTTTCCCATTACTAGATCAACAAATACAGTTTCTGCTGTGCTTTGTCGAAAAACTAAGGAAAATCTATTGCTTAGTGTGGGTTTAGTCACTAAGTCATGTCTGACCCTTGATTCCTCATGGCCTGGCTCTTCTCTCCATTTGATTTTCCAGGCAAGAATACTGGAGTGGGTTGCCACATCCTTCTCATGGGGATCATCCTAACCCAGGGATCAAACCCATGTCTCCTGTGTCTCCTGCACTGTAGACAGATTCTTTACTGACTGAGCTACCAGGGAATCCAACATTGTTTAGTGTAATCACCTTCATTAATTTTCTTAGCTAGATCTTCTGAATAGCTTGCTTCAGCTTTTCCATTAGCTCTTGCTGCTGCACCTTGCACTCTTATGTTATAGATATGGCTTTTACCCTTAACTTTCATGAAAGAAACTCTTTAAGCTTCAAATTTTCTCCTGAAGCTTCCTTACTTCCTTCAACCTTCATGGAATTGAAGAGAGTAGGGCTTTGCTATGGCTTTAGGCTTTGGTTTAAGGGAATGTTGTAGCTGATTTGTTCTTCTTTCCAGATCACTAAAATATTCCCATTATCAGTCATAAGGCCATTTTGCTTTCTTATCATCCATATGTTTGCTGGAGTAGCACTGTCAATCTCCCTTAGAAGTTTTCCTTTGCAATCACGGTGTGGTTGACTGTTTCAGCATGTCTCAGCTTTGAACATGCCTTCCTCCCTAAGGTAATCATTTCTAGCTTTTGATTTAAAGTCAGACATCTAAGTCTTGAAATCTTAGAGGCTATTATAAGATTATTAGTTGGCCTAATTTCAACATTGTTATGTCTCAGGGAATAGGGTGACTTGAACAGAAGGAGACAGAGCATTTTTTAAGTCCATCATCTTATACAGCAGCAGTTCAGTTTAGTTCAGTCACTCAGTCATGTCTAATTCTTTGCAATCCCATGGACTGCAGCATGCCAGGCTTTGCCGTCCATCACCAACTCCTGGAGCTTGCTCAGACTCATGTCCTTTGAGTCGATGATGCCATCCAACCATCTCATTCTCTGTCATCCCCTTCTCTTCCTGCCCTCAATCTTGCCCAGCATCAGGGTCTTTTCTAATGAGTCAGCTCTTCGCATCAGGTGGCCAAAGTATTGGAGTTTCACGTCAGTTCTTCCAATGAATAATTCAGTATTGATTTCCTTTAAGATTGAGTGGCTTGGTCTCCTTGCAAGGGACTCTCAGCAGTTCATGGTGACCCAAAACAATCACATGTACATCAAAGTTACACCAAAGTAGTGACACAAATATTGCTCATCACAAATCACCATAACAAATATAGTAACAATTAAAAATTTTGAAATATTGTGAAACTTACAATACTATTGGGAAAAAAAGGCATCAGCACACTTGCTGAATGCATGGTTGACACAAACCTTCAATTTGTAAAAAACGCAATATGTATTATTCCAGAGAGTCAAGGATGGCTCAATATTTGACAATCAGTCAAGAAAAAATATATATATATTAACAGACTAAAAAAAAGTAACATGATCAAATAAACTGATGCATAAAAAGTATTTGACAAAATTTAATAGCACTTAATTAAAAAAAAAAACTATCAAAAATGTAGTAATAGAGGGAACTTTCTTAACTTGATTTTTAAAAAACTTTTAAAAAACTGCCACATCTAATAATGTAGGATTGAATGGCAAAAAATTGAACACTTTTCTTCTAAGTAGAGAAAAATGTATCAAAGCTCATTCTCATCTTTTCTATTCTATCCTATAATTTTAGCCAGGATAATAAGGCAAGAAAAGAAAATAAAAGGCACACAGATCAGAAGAGGGGAAATGAATCTGTTGCTATTTGTACATGACATGATGATCTATGTAGAAAGCCCTAAGAAATTCACTCCCCAAAAAAAATCTCTAAAATTAACAAATGAATTCAACACATCAAAAAGCTCATACACCATAATCAAGTTGTGTTTATTCCAGGGATGCAAGGATTCTTCAATACACGCAAATCAATCAGTGTGATGTACCATATTAACAAATTAAAAGATAAAAACCATATGATCATCTCAATAGATGCAGAAAAAGCCTTTGACAAAATTCAGCACCAATTTATGGGCATAGACAGAACCTCCCTCAACATAGTAAAGACCATATATAATAAGCTACAGCAAACATTATTCTCGATAAAAACTGAAAGCATTCCCCCTAAGATCAGGAGCAAGACAAGGGTGTCCACTTTCACCACTATTATTCAACATAGTTCTGGAAGTCCTAGCTATAGCAATCAGAGAAGAAAAAGACATAAAAGGAATCCAGATCAGAAAACAAGAAGTAAAGCTCTTACTGTTTGCCGATGACATGATACTGTACATAGAAAACCCTAAAGATAGTATCAGAAAATTACTAGAGCTAATCAGTTAATTTAGCAAAGTTGCAGGATACAAAATCAATACACAGAAATCACTTTCATTTCTATATACAATTAAAAATCAGAAAGAGAAATTAAGGAATCAATCCCATTCACCATTGCAACAAAAAGAATTAAATATCTAGGAATAAACTTACCTAAGGATACAAAAGATCTGTACACACAAAATTATAAGGCACTAATGAAAGAAATCAAAGATGACATAAACAGATGGAATGATATTCCATGTTCCTGTGTAGGAAGAATCAATATTGTGAAAATGACTATCCTACCAAATGCAATCTACAGATTTAATGTGATCCTTACCAACTACCAATGGTATTTTTCACAGAACTGCAACAAAAATTTCACAATTCATATGGAAACACAAAAGACCATGAATAGCCAAAGCAGTCTTGAGAGAGAGGAAAGGAACTGGAGGAACCTTCCCAATTTCAGATTATACTACAATGCTCCAGTCATCAAGACAGTATGATACTAGCACAAAAACAGACATACAGACCAATGGAACAAGATAGGAAGCCCAGAAATAAACCCATGCACTTTTGGGTACCTTATTTTTGACAAAGACGGCAAGAATATACAATGGGGCAAAGACAGCCTCTTCAATAAATGGTGCTGGGAAAACCAGTCAGAATGACCAGGCTCCTCTGTCCATGATATTTTCCAGGCAAGAGTACTGGAGTGGGTTGCCATTGCCTTCTCTGGTCAAAAAGTATACAAACAATAAATGCTGGAGAGGGTGTGGAGCAAAGGGAATACTCTTGCACTGTTGGTGGGAATGTAAATTAATACAGCCACTATGGAAGCTGGTATGGAGATTCCTTAAAAAACTAGGAATAAAACCACCATATGACCCAGCAGTCCCACTCCTAGGCATATACACTGAGGAAATCAAAATTGAAAAACACACATGCATCCCATTGCTCATTGCAGCACTATTTACAATAGCTAGAACATGGAAGCAACCTAGATGTCCATTGAGAATGACTGGATAAAGCAGTGGTACATCTCCACAATGGAATATTACCCAGCCATAAAAAGGAACATATTTGAGTCAGTTCTAATGAAGTGGATGAACCTAGAACCTGTTATACAGAGTGAAGTGAGTCAGAAAGAGAAAGGTAAATATCATAATTTAACGCATATATACAGAATCTAGAAAAATGGTACTGAAGAATTTATTTACAGGGCATCAGTGGAGAAACAAACATAAAGAATAGAACATATGGACATGGGGAAAGGGGAGGTGAGGGTGAGATATATGGAAAGCATAACAAGGAAACTTACACTACCACATGTAAAATTGATAGCCAATGGGAATTTGCTGTATGGCTAAGGAAAGTGAAACAGGGGTTCTGTGTCAGGCTGAGGGGGTGAGATGGGAAGGCAGATGGGAAGGAGGTTCAAAAGGGAGGGGATATATATATATCTATGAATCATGCTGAGGTTTGACAGAATCCAGTAAAATTCTATAAAGCAATTATCCTTCAATAAAAAATAAATAAATTATATAAAAAATAAGTAAATGAATTCAGCAATGCCATAATACTCAAGATACTCAAGACAATAGAATAATTATAAACTTCAGATGACATAGGCACAAATCTTTGGGATCTAGGACTGAGTGAAGAATGTTTAAACTTGACACTAAATGCATAATCCATAAAAGAAAAAGTGATACATTGGGTTTTATCAAAATTTTAAACAACTCCAGTGATATTTTCAGTAAATAGAAAGAGAAGCTACTGTCTGGGGGAAATTATTGTAAACCACATATATGACAAAGAACATATCTCTCAAATACATAAAGAATTCTCAAAAGTCAACTCTACAGAATAATCCAATTAATGAATGAGTAAAAGAGTTGAAGAGACATTGTCATTTCACTGATTAGCATCTAAGATTGGCAAATAAACACATGAATAAATATCACCATGATTCAGTTCAGTTAAGTTCAGTTCAGTCGCTCAGTCGTGTCTGACTCCTTGCACCCCATGAATCACAGCACTCCAGGCCTCCCTGTCCATTGCCAACTCCCAGAGTTTCAACCAAATCCATGTCCATTGAGTTGGTGATGCCATCCAGCCATCTCATCCTCTGTCATCCCCTTCTCCTCTTGCCCCCAATCCCTCCCAGCATCAGAGCCTTTTCCAATGAGTCAACTCTTTGCATGGCGTGGCCAAAGTATTGGAGTTTCAGCTTCAACATCAGTCCTTCCAATGAACACCCAGAACTGACCTCCTTTAGAATGGACTGGTTGGATCTCCTTGCAGTCCAAGGGACTCTCAAGAGTCTTCTCCAACACCACAGTTCAAAAGCATCAATTCTTCGGTGCTCAGCTTTCTTCACAGTCCAACTCTCACATCCATACATGACCACTGGAAAAACCATAGCCTTGACTAGACAGACCTTTGTTGTCAAAGTAGTGTCTCTGCTTTTGAATATGCTGTCTAGGTTGGTCATAACTTTCCTTCCAAGGAGTAAGCATCTTTTAATTTCATGGCTGCAATCACCATCTGCAGTGATTTTGGAGCCCCAAAAAATAAAGTCTGACACTGTTTCCACTGTTTGCCCATCTATTTCCCATGAAGTGATGGGACCAGATCACCATGATTAGCCATCTGTAAAATCCGAATTAAGACTGTGATGAGACAGCAGTGTATACATAATAGAAGAGATAAAATTTAATACTAATACTACTACTACTACTAATAATACCCCATGCTGACTAATACACACAGAAACTGAATCTCTGTCTAAGCTTTATAATAATGTAAAATGGTACAGGCAGTTTGGAAAATAGTATGGCACTTTCTTATAAAAATAAAAATTAAAATTACCATAAGACCCAGCAATTGTATGTTTCCTAGAGAGTTGAAAACTTATGCTCACTGAACATGGATTTTCATAGCAGCTTTATTTCTAATAGACAAACCTTGGAAGCAGTTGAACAATGCTTCAGTAAGGGAATGGTTAAACAAACTGTGATACATTCATATCATTGAATGTTGCTTAACAATAAAAAGTAATAAACTATTGATACACACAACAATTTGCATGGGTCTTAAGGGCATTATGCTGAGTGAAAAAAAGCCAACTGAATCAAGTCAAAAACTGCATGACTCTATTTATATAGCATTCTTGAATATTGGAATTATAATAATGGGAAACAGATTCATAATTGCTGGAGAAGGGGGGGAACTTAATGTAGATTATGCTGTTGGTTATGAGTGAATATAAAGGGTACCGGAGAGAGACCACTGTGGTGAAGGAATCTTCCTATGCTCATTGCAGAGGTGGGTATGCTAATCAACCCATGTAATAAAATGACATAGAATTATGCATGTACATTGTACCAGTATCAGATTCTTCGTATTGATATTATACTATAATTGTGTAAATTGTAACCATTAGAGGAAACTTGTAAAGTGTACATAGCTCTTTTCCAAACTAACTTCACAATCTCCACTGAATCTAAAATTGTTTCAAAAAAATTAAGGAATTAAGAACATATAAACTTGAGATAAAATCTTGTAAAATATGTTAAACTGGACAGAATAATGAAAATAATCATAAACTGGAATTCCCCTGGGTCTGTATTGATGACCATATTTATTTTTTGTGTTACTTGAATGTTTTCCTAATATACTGTAATTTTCAGGACAATGACTTTTATCTGTTCTGCTTAATTCCAAGAGCTTAGATCAATGTTTGCATGTATGATTCATGCAGTAGAAATCTTTTGAATGAGACAAGTAAGATAGTTGATCCATAACTTTAACACGCTCAGAGAATAATATCATTTCATAATGGATGAAGTGATACTCATAGTTTCAGATCCTGATGATGATAATTATAAACATTTTACCCAAACACCTTTTGATCCCCTACCTTTCCATTAGGTCTTGTTTCGTTTATCCCAGTAAGTTCAGCACAGTTACTCTAATGTTGCTTTTGCAAGTTCTAAGTAAACAAACAAAAAATGCCTTGTTAGCCTTAAAGTGTATAATTTGACAATAAAGAATAAAAAAAATTTTTTTAAATAGAACTTTAGCTATTTTAAGTGTCTTTATTTGAAGGCCGAGAGATAGCCTCTTTGGGGGGAGACAGTTTTGGTTGCATTAATTTTGGAACAGGATGTATGAGCAGCATGACTGGAGTCATGGTTTAGTTTGGACAAGTTGGGTTTATCAAGAGAAGTAGGCGGAAACAGCCAAGGTCTCATAAATGTTACAGGTAAGTAGTTAATTTAGGCCTTCAAGGTGTTTCATGGTCATCTTTTGGCCAGCATAGGACTGACTCATGGTCAATAGGCTTAAGCCAGATCTCAGAATCTAGATATTTAACTACTTTCTGTGGTCTCTGAATCTACAGAACAAGGAAGTTCTGTGGTCACAGAGGATTCTTGAGTAATGAGCACAGCTGTTAGTTCTTCATTTGAGTTTTAGTTTTCCTTGGTGACTTCTTTCATTGGTCCAGGTTATCAGCTGTATAGAGCCATTTAAGACTGGAAAGGATGTAACATGGAACTGTAATGCTGATGAGTATAAACAGTAGAGTCATAAAGAGACACTCTCTCATGCACCAATTTTCCACAGTCCTAACTAGGGAAACAAATATCAAGCTACATCTGAATTGCCTGAAATGGGTGACTCAAAAAGTAGTAGTGGCAAAGTCTCAAAGTTTTATTTTCTTTTCTCTTTTTATCATTAGTCAGGTATTGATATGCCAAAGATTACCTTTTAGAAACTAATGTGTGGAGTTAAATAAAAAAAAATATTCAGTTCCATTTTTTAAAATTTTTTTAGTTTAATTTTATTTATTTTTAAACTTTACAATATTGTATTAGTTTTGCCAAACATCGAAATGAATCCGCCACAGGTATACATGTGCTCCCCATCCTGAACCAATTTTTTTATAATTAGAGGTTTAGAATTTTAAACTAACAGAAGAAAAAAAAAAATTTTGCTCTGAAAATAAAGTTTAGAAGGAGGATGGCAGTCCTCCTGACATTTGGGGGTCATTGTCCACAAAATTTGGGGGTAGAAGTTATTTACATATTAAAGTCTCCTGCCAGATGCTAGATGCAAGTTTCTTGAGAAATCTGTCTCTTTCATGATGCTATTTTCTCTGGAGTATTTTGAGAGATTCCCAATTATAGATGTCTGAGTTGTAAAAACCTCCAGTTCATGGGAATAAAATATTTTCAGTGGGCAAATGAAGTTCCAGGCATCCAACCCTTGTAATTTAATTACAGTATTTGTAGTTAATAGTATCTGATAAAGTCTTTTCAACAAATTCAAGAGCAAATTTATGCTGGCATCAGTTTTAATAAAACTGGGTTTCCTGATTGAAGGTTGTGTAGGGATTCCCTGGTGGCTCAATGATAAAAAAAATCTACCTTCATTGCAGGAGACCTGGGTTCAATCCCTGGGTTGGGAAAATCCTTTGGAGAAGGAAATAGCAACCCACGCCAGTATTCCTGCCTGAAAAATACCATGGACAGAACAGCCTGGCAGGCTACAGTCCCTGGGTTGAATAAAGTCAGACATGACTTTGCACTAAACAACAACCAATCCCTGAGAAGTCACTTGGACCTATTAGTTATAAAGATGAGTGTATTGCTTTAAACCTCTAAGTATTTGATTATTTGCTATGGATTAAATCATGTCCTCCAAATTCATAGATTTTTTTTTTTTTTAAACAAAACTCCTAAACCTCCTGCACGCCATTGTGACTATATTTGGAGCTAGGGCCTACAAAGAGGTTCAGTTCAGTTCAGTCACTCAGTCATGTCCGACTCTTTGCGACCCCATGAATTGCAGCATGCCAGGCTTCCCTGTCCATCACCAACTCCCAGAGTTCACTCAAACTCATGTCCATCGAGTCGGTGATGCCATCCAGCCATCTCATCCTTTGTTGTCCCCTTCTCCTCCTGCCCCCAATCCATCCCAGCATCAGGGTCTTTTCCAATGAGTCAACTCTTCACATGGCGTGGCCAAAGTATTGGAGTTTCAGCTTTAGCATCATTCCTTCCAAAGAACTCCCAGGGCTGATGTCCTTTAGAATGAACTGGTTGGATCTCCTTGCAGTCCAAGGGACTCTCAAGAGTCTTCTCCAACACCACAGTTCAAAAGCATCAGTTCTTCGGTGCTCAGCTTTCTTCACAGTCCAACTCTCACATCCATACATGACCACAGGAAAAACCATAGCCTTGACTAGACGGACCTTTGTGGGTAAAGTAATGTCTCTGCTTTTGAATATGCTATCTAGGTTGGTCATAACTTTCTAATTAAGGTTAAATGCAGTCACAGGATGGGGCCCTGATCCAATCCAATTGGTATCCTTATAAGAGAAGACAACAAAGAGTACTGTCTCTGTCTCTCTCCTGCTATGTGAAGATGCAATGAGAAGGTGCCTGTAAGCCAGGTAAACGTCCATCACCAGAAATCAAATCATCAAGCACCTTGATTCATACACTTTCCAGTTTCTAAAATGATGAGAAATAAATTTTTGCTCATTAATATACCCATTTTATGACATTTTTCTATGGCACCATGAGTGGAATAATGTACCATTTATACCTTAAGAAATTATAATCAGTTATGGGAGGTGTAATTCTAGTCACACAGGGTGAGCTGTTATTGGTTCATATGTGATAGCCTCTGATTTCCTTTGCTGAAGATCTGAAAGGCATTACAGCTAAGGACATGTCTCAACACCATGGCAGTCTTCATTCTTTAGATAATTTTCAAGATTTAAATATCAGTTATTTTTTCTATTTTTATTGATGACTAAAGACAATAAGGATGTGGTTTTTCTGGATGATGGATAGTGTCTTACAAAGCACTTTGATTATTGTCCCTGTAACATCTTATGGAAAAACCCAAATGAGCTTTTTGCCAACCTAAAAAATAGACTTTTGGATCTTATCATTGCACTTTTACCAGGTTTATAAGTTTAGCAGTTGAAACATATGCCAGAAACATCCTTAGGAATTTTGAGTGAAATAGTCTTACGAAAGCTGATTGAAGATTGTAGGTAATTTATCTATGCTTTGGGGATAAAATGAAACTGTTCTGGATAATGAATTATGTTAGCCAGCATTATTAGAATGAAAGAGAATGTAACGCTCTCTTGAGGGAAAGCACGCAATTAGTTTATAAACAGATAGTCAATGATTGCCTGGTAGTGAGACATATGATACATGCTGAAGACATTGGCAATTGTCTAGGGACTTTTGATTTATACCGTAAGACTTAGCACAGTGGATACTGATTGTTCCTGAGTGACTAGTGCATAAAATTTAGAGACACAAATCAGATGGTAGACAAATATTGTATCAGTCCTTGTGCCTGAACATTAACATGCTTTTGAACTAAGGAGTATGCAGTCATTATATTAATACAGTATTTATAGTATGCAGTGTTTATATTAATGCATCTTACTTATAAGCAATACACTATAAAAATTGAAATGCAAAACATACCTGATTGCTTTTACAATCTTTGTTTCATAAGGAGAACAAAGCAATCATTTTGGTACCTGGTGGTCATTCTAGGAAAACTACAGATATCTGTTATTCCTAATTTGGTGCCTGAGTTTGGGAAAGAAAAGAAAACACAAACAGGGAATGTAAGACAGAGATAAGCCATATTTTTTCAAAGTCAAAAATAGGAACAGCAATAAGGGGCAATGATTTTGGTAATTTAAATTGTATTCCTCAAAATAAGGACATTGAAAACATTATTTAGCTCAAGAATATGTTAGAAGCACTGAGAGTTATCAGAATATTTTCATAATAAAATCAAAGCCTTTTCTCTGGGAAGAGAATAACTGTCATTTAATAGGAAAAAAGTTTTAATTTTACTTTTTTGTACTTATCTTGTAATATTTTGCAGGAATGGGATGATACCATTTTACCTTATGAGTAAATCTATTAAAATAGAGTCAGAGCTATCAGTATGTTTAACATATCTCATTATTTTTATTCATTTTTATTATTCATACTTATATTCACATCCATAGTCTATATGTAACATTATATATGTGTAGGATAATACATATACAAATTTGTTATCTGTATAAATAAGGAAATGAAATATTGAGGTTAGCTGTAAAATGTAATTAACATTATCCGTATATAAAATAAATCAATATGTATATTTTATATTCAGTATTCTATCTTAATAAAACATGATGGTTTGCTTAAGAAAATGACATATTATATTCATTATTCTGTATATATTCTTGTATCTATAATTGCTATACTTAATATAATCTCAAATGTTTATTACAATATCATCATTAATCAAAACAATCAACTTTTGTTCCTGCAGACCAAGATAAATTAGATAGTAGAAAAATTCAAATGTCTTAACTATTTATCTTTAAGAAAAATTTCTTTGAGTTACATTTACGTATATATTAATATGTATATAATGTCACCTGAAAGAATTTGAATATGCTAATACATTTTAGTTCTTCTGCAATGCATATGAATAAAGGTAAATGGAATCCGAGTTGAGCTATTTCAAATCCTAAAAGATGATGCTGTGAAGGTGCTGCACTCAATATGTCAGCAAATTTGGAAAACTCATCAGTGGCCACAGGACTGGAAAAGGTCAGTTTTCATTCCAATCTCAAAGAAAGGCAATGCCAAAGAATGCTCAAACTACCACACAATTGCACTCATCTCACATGCTAGTAAAGTAATGCTCAAAATTCTCCAAGCCAGGCTTCAGCAATATGTGAACCATGAACTTCCAGATGTTCAAGCTGGTTTTATAAAAGGCAGAGGAGCCAGAGATCAAATTGCTAACATCTGCAGGATCGTTGAAAAAGCAAGAGAGTTGCAGAAAAACATCTATTTCTGCTTTATTGACTATGCCAAAGCTTTTGACTATGTGGATCACAATAGACTGTGGAAAATTCTGAAAGAGATGGGAACACCAGACCACCTGACCTGCTTCTTGAGAAACATGTATGCAGGTCAGGAAGCAACAGTTAGAACTGGACATGAAACAACAGACTGGTTCCAAATAGGATAAGGAGTATGTCAAGGCTGGGTATTGTCATCCTGCTTATTTAACTTCTATGCATAGTACATCATGAGAAACGCTGGGCTGGAGGAAGCACAAGCTGAAATCAAGGTTGCTGGGAGAAATATCAATAACCTCAGATTTTCAGATGACACCAGCCTTATGGCAGAAAGTTAAAAAGAACTAAAGAGCCTCTTGATGAAAGTGAAAGAGGAGAGTGAAACAGTTGGCTCAAAGCTCAACATTCAGAAAACAAAGATCATGGCATCTGATCCCATCACTTCATGGAGGATATATGGGGAAACAGTGGAAACAATGGCTGACTTTTTTTGTGACTCCAAAATCACTGCAGATGGTGATTGCAGCCATGAAATTAAAAGACTCTTACCCCTTGGAAAAAAAGTTATGACCAACCTAGACAGCATATTAAAAAGCAGAGACATTACTTTGCCAACAAAGGTCTGTCTAATCAAGGCTATGGTTTTTCAAGTGGTCATGTATGGATGTGAGAGTTGGACTGTGAAGAAGGCTGAGCACCGAAGAATTGATGCTTTTGAACTGTGGTGTTGGAGAAGACTCTTGAGAGTCCCTTGGACTGCAAGGAGATCCAACCAGGCCATCCTAAAGGAGGTCAGTCCTGGGTGTTCATTGGAAGAACTGATGTTCAAGCTGAAACTCCAATACTCTGGCTCCTGATGCAAAGAGTTGACTCATTTGAAAAGACCCTGATGCTGGGAACATTGAGGGCAGGAGGAGAAGGGGACAGCAGAGAATGAGATGGTTGGATGGCATCACTGACTCAATGGACATGAGTTTGAGTGAACTCTGGGAGTTGGTGATGGACAGGGAGGCCTGGCATGCTGCAGTCCATGGGTTCGCAAAGAGTCGGACACAACTGAGTGACTGAACTGATCTGAACTGAATTAAATGTAGTGACTCATTATGTTACGTCCTTTTTTTCCTACTTTGAATTTATACAATTATCTTATATTACTTACTAATAAATACAACTTAATATTGGTATAATTATTAAATTTAACTAAGAACATGAAAATTATAATTTTTACTACATAGTAAATCTTTATAATTTTTGACATTATAAGAAATGAGATTAAATACTTTAAAAACATTTATTATTAAAATTCAATTTAGATAAAAGCAATTTTATGTATTTAGAATTTTAAACAGTTTCAGAAATGATAAGTTTTTGACTCAGAAAACCATTTTTGAAATTTAAATATATCAAATTATATAATTTAAAAATTAGTTTCAGGTAAATATTTTATGAGGATTGATTTTATATAGTAAAATTTGGAAGATGATAAAAAGTAGACTTTATACAAATATCATTAACTTAGTTATGAGAAATATTAAAATAATATTTTATTTTCATAAAATTCATATATTTATGTTGATTAAACTATGCTTTAAAGAGTCTTTTAAAGCTCTTAATTTTTACTCCAATCAGATTTGTCTGTTTAATTTTTTTAACCACAACTTTATAGAAAAAGGAATGCAACCTCATATATTTTTTTTTAACTTTACTCTCTACTTGGACTACATATTCCTAGATTCCACACAAATGAAAGAATATTTTCAAGATTAGTCTGCAAAAAATTTTAAGAGGATTGAGAAAGGAGTGGGGAAGAAAGTAAAAAGAAATAGGTAAAAGAGTATTAAGAGGAGTTAGCATCAGACAAATAAAGCATTTTCATTGTTAAAAACTAATCATTTGCCTTCTCCTAAGAGAAGAGGGAGATTACATACATAAATCTTTTTTATGCACACATATATATATCTGCAAACATACACACCAACACAAAGATTTATTATATTTGGCTTATATTAAAATAGTCTCTTTCTTATGTGATCTCTTAAAGATATAAAAGACAATCTCTTCATAAGGGCTTCTTCTGTTTGTTTTAAGGACCTATCAAATTAACAAATTTTCCCATTGGAAAATACTAAATGGTCCTTGTATTTCTAAATTTCTTATTAAAATTATCCAAATATTCAAATATCTGTGCCATTAGCATAATACATATGCACATGTATGTCTTAATTTGACACCATTATTTTCTTATCTGTGCATTCAAAAGCACCCTAGAAAATGAAGGAGAAAATGTAGAAGGTTCTTCTACTTTTTCTGAGGACAATTTTACTAAAGCTTAAGCTGCATTTTGATATAAGCACAAAGCAAGATGGAAGCAGAACTCATATGACAGTCCATGCTTGAGAGCCCCAAAGGGGAAATGACACTGAGTCTCTGATACATCATCCTTTTCCTTTCAAAGCAGAATTATAAATTTCATCCTGATGGAGGCATAGCACCAAAACTGAAGACACAACAGCATACTTATATCTCTTTAGCCCAATTCTTACTACAAGACAACACATGTGAGAATAGCTTTTAAATGAACATTTCAGGAGAAACAAGAAGCTTAACTGGAGGAGGAAATGGCAACCCACTCCAGCATTCTTATCTGGAGAATACCATATCAGAGAAGCCTGTTGGGCTAGAGTTCATAAGGTCACAAAGAGTCAGACACAACTAAAGTAACTTCACATAACAAGAAGCTTCAAGATTTTAGAAAATAGACTGAAGAAGAGCAATCAATGTTCAGTTTTGTTGTGAGAATTGTTCACTGTTCAATTTAGCTGAAAGTAAGGGGAAATATAGGTTTTATTAACTGTGGGATAAAATATAGGGCAGCAAGATTGGGGACATGGATTAGAAGGTGTTGGTTAGACAATTTGGGTTGGTCACTGTAGGTGGGGAGGAACACATTGGGGTGAAGTGCTGGCAGGGGTTAAAGGAAAATTTTCTACTGTTTTGGAGCCTGTCACTTTCAACCTATGATTCTAACTGTATCTAAAGGGAAAATATATTACTTTGCACTTGAGAGACACAAACATACACACACAGACACAGACACACACACACACACTTAAACTTAGTCTCATTGTATAGTCTTTCTTTTTTATGAGGCTAACCTCACATTCTTTGATCTGAAAAGAATTAGAAAACACAGGCTAGCATCCACTCCTTTACTTGCCATTGGCATATGATATTGGGAAAATAACCTTCTTAGTTTATTTCTTGTGTTTTCTTTTTTTAATATACAGAAGAAAATAAGGGTTGATCAAGCGAGTGTGACTAGAAATGGAATCAGAAGATGGTAGAAACTTGGAGAAAATATCACAATTTAAATATAGAGTTCATTTATGTATATTCATGAAAATCACATATTTTATTTAGTCTTTTATTTGATATATTAGTAAAACTCTCCAAATCATTGCTCTTTTTAAAGTATTTAGTCATACTTTCCTTAACAGTATTTTATTTCCTTTAACTATATTTTGGACAGTCTCTGCTTTGTCTTTATTTGCCTAGGAAGATAGCCTTTATTATATATATATATATTTGCAAATGGTTAATTTTTATTTTGTGCTAGTAACTTTGAAAATTTTTTATTCATTATAGTATTCCAGAAAGCAAGTTATGTAGAAAATAAGTAAATTGAATCACATCAGTGTACAAATATTTCAAGGAATAGTTTTTATATGAAAAATAAAAAAGCGTGTGTATGCACTTAAATTTGTGAAGTTCTATTCAAAAATAGATTATTGTTGTTCTGGAGATGAGGTTGGAAGGACACACACATTCTTATGTTGATACGTTTGCAATAATTCTACTGCAAAGGAGTTGTTACCACCCTAATCATAATAAAGATATCTGTACTCGAATATTAGATCTGAGCACATATCATTTTATGCATATAGGAAGATGAGTTTATCAATTTTATGTCTTTTTCCATGTCCCATCATGGAAAATTAATCTCCTGCCAATGTTTGTATGATATGACAATACACTCTTGGTTGTAAATAACTGATACAGAGATATATATATCTGCTCCCAAATGGGCAACCCAAAAGACTTTGGAATGGTTTCAGATTTCACAGTGGTATGGGTACAGTGATATAATATTGCATGCAAGTGAGAGTGAAAGTCATTCAGTCTTGTCCAGCTCTTTGCGACCCTATGAACTGTACAGTCCATGGAATTCTCCAGGCCAGAATATTGGAGTGGATAGCCTTTCTCTTCTCCAGGGGATCTTCCCAACCCAGGGATCAAACCCAGGTCTCCCACATTGCAGGCAGATTTTTTATCAACTGAGCCACGAGGGAAGCCCTAACTTTGCATGGACATATAAAAAATTGATATGAATGAAAAATAGATTATGTAAAACAGAATTAAATAGGATTAGTAGAAAATACTCTCTGGTCCCTGTCAGCTTTCCAGTTCCGCCTTCTTATTCCCAAAAATACCCTTTGCCATTGTCTTTGACTACCTGAAGGTCCTTTTTTTCAAATTTCTTTATGTTTGAATTATCCCAAGTCAGTGTCAGTTGAAACTGATAAAATATTTGGTAAATTATTCTAAACTGAAACTCTGAAATGCTATTATTGGATAAAATAGGCCAAATTTTCTGAAACTTTTCATTTTCAAGGTGACACCTTAAATTATGGACTCATAGAGGTCATCCTTATAGTCTTTCCTTCACTCTCCTTCTCTTTATACACAACAAATTCAAACATCTACTTTAATTTCCCAAATGTGGTATTTCTTTACTAGAAGAGGTTAACTTTGGATTTTTGCCAGGGTGTGTTAGAAACTCCTTAAAATATTGCCTCAGTAGCATTTCCTTGCTTCTGACATAGGCAAACAGGTCAGGCTCAGTTAATGCATAGAAAATTAAGTATTATTGCAACATGTATTAATGAAAAGAGTTAACAAAGAAATTTCAATAGACACTATTGACGTTGTCCACTGAGACCTTTTCAGATGATAACCAGTCCTCAGAAGTAACACTTCTGAGTATATTGTAACAATGTTAATTTTCATCTAAGATATTAAATTTAATATGTGTTCCGAATAATATTTTACCTGCTGAATACATTTTTCCATATCACTTGATTTTTTTTAAGCTTAGAAAATATGTCAGATCAATGAGAATGAACTGTAGCTGCCTCGCTTAGGAAGGGAAGGAAAAAAAAGCCCAAGTTATGTTTATTTCATCACTGAAAGGTACCTTGAGTCACAGGGGGAAATTCTATGATTTCCTTAGTGATTGAAAGCTTTCTCTATGATTTTCAATAAAAGTTTCCAAGACAATGGATGTCTTTCATAAACACTATGTAACTAGTGTTAATTTTATAGTGGACTTCTGCATACATGAACTAGATCAAGTTCCCTTGAGAAATTCCCGTAAGTGTGAGCTACAGCATATTCATCAGGTCATTCATCTTAATCTTCTACCGAAGAAAAATAATGTTGCATGTGAGAGTGTTTTAAAGTGACTGATGAGGATATTGAAAGAACAATAAATTGCTTGTCTTAATGAAAATATATTGATGTGGAAAGTGAAAATCCTTCTCTAGTTGCTCTACCTTGTTTAAAAAAGAAAGAGAGCATAAGAGACAATGATCCCAGATCCTCCTGCCCTACTGTGCTCACTGTGACAAGCCCTAATAGGTAGTGACTCCAATAGGCAGACCAGGAACCAAGCAACATGGATGTGGCAAGCATATTGCATCCTTTCCCAGGATGCATCTGTAAATTCCTGTATACGTCATCAATGTAACTTACCTCACAAATAGAATATGATGAAAATTAATCTTCTTACTTTCAACACACAATGATTTGGTTACTGCTTTGCTCTCTGTATCGCTCTCTTATCACCAACAACATACCATCAAACTGGCCATCTTTCCTTTTCCCAGATACACCCATTTTGCTTTCATCTAAGGGTCTTTGCGCTAGCTGTGCCTTCTATCTAGACCTTTATTCCATGAAATTTCACAGGCTGACACTCTTTGCATTTGTAAAATCATTTCTATTGATATTTCTTATATACTTTGGATGAATAATTTACTGTCCTTGCCTCTTCAGAGTATAGGCTCCATGAGACGTAGAACTTCTCTGTCTTGTTCACTGCTGTATCTTCAGTACCTGTAAGAGGGTAGGCCAGAGAATAGGGAGTCCATATTCATTTGCTGAATGAATGTGTCAGTATATCAAAACAAACAAATGATGAAAGCATATAATACAATGACTATCACAAAATGACTACCATATTATAGTTTACCTAAAGTAGCTAAACTTTAAATCAGATACTTTCAATAAAAACAAAAAAAACAGATGCCTGACTTTTGAAAGTGGTGTAAAGAAATAGGGAACATTTGAATCTTTAAAGAGGCATGACATATTTATGTATTTTCATAAAGGGTCATTGGTTTAAATAAAGTTGAAAATACTTGCTTCAGTGACTACTATTTAAAACCTAGGTAGTCCCCCATGTTTCCTACATATGTGTACATATATGATAACATAGAAAATAGTAGTGTAGTCTCAGTGATAAAGGGAGTAATTTTTTAGCTTCCTTTTAAAATCCAAAGGCTGTATGTTCTTCCTTTACCTGTTGCAGCAAATCCTTTTTGTGGTGAAGATATGTTGTTGTCGTCATTCATTCGCTAAGTTATGTCCAAGTCTTTGCGACTCCATGGACTGAAAGCACACCAGGCTCCCCTCTGTTTACTCTTTCCTGGAGTTTGCCTAAATTCATGTCCATTGAATCGGTGATGTCATGCAACTAACTTATCCTCTGTTGCTCCTTTCTCCTTTTGCCTTCAATATTTTTCAGCCTCAGGGTCTTTTCCAATGAGTTGACTCTTTGCATCAGGTGGCCAAAATATTGCAGCTTCAGCTTCAGCATCAGTCCTTCCAACGAATATTCAGGACTGACTTCCATTAGGATTGACTGGTTTGATCTCTTTGCTGTCCAAGGGACTCTCAAGAGTCTTCTCTAGCACTGCAATTCAAAAGCATCAAATCTTCAGCACTCAACCTTTCTTTAAGGTCCAACCCTCACATCATACATGACTACTGGAAAAACCATAGCTTTGACTATATAGACCTAGCAAAGTGGTCTCTCCTATTACATTGTCTAGGTTTGTCATAGCTTTCCTTCCAAGGAGCAAGTGCATTTTAATTTCATGGCTTAAGTTGGAAAAAGAATAAAATTGTTCCAGCTTCATCCCATTCATCTAGGTCACTGCAGGTTTTTACACTGAGATTATCCTTCATTTATCTTCCCTGACTCATTGGTCATATTTTTTTTTTTAATGTCCCCAATCCCTAAACTCCATTAAGAACACTGGCATTATTATGGAGTGGTAGAATGATTTAAGTAACTTGACTATGTGATCAGACATTCCAGAGTTGGAGATATTACTGCATAACTCACTAGGAGAATAGTTTTCATTAAATGAATTTAGTATTTAATCTGAAGCTTTCTTTCCATAATGTTGGGGAAAATAATAGTATGTTATAGGGTGATGTGAAGAACAAATGAGAAAATACATTTAAGTGACTTACTGTGTTGCCAATTGCCTGGCAGATGTTTCATTACTTTTAGCTCACTAATGATTCTGCTAATCTAAATCACCTATGATGACCTCCTCGTGAAATACTTATAGTTACCTTCTTACACTAAACATCTGGAGAGAGAGTGTGGTGATCATGGATGCTCCCAAATACTTCTGATTATCCCACTTATCTGACATATGGTAAGGTTGAATCCTCTGATTCTTTGAGGTTAATTGTGGCTAATGCAGAGAAGGCAATGGCAACCCACTCCAGTACTCTTGCCTGGAAAATCCCATGGACAGAGGAGCCTGGTAGGCTGCAGTCCCTGGGGTCGTAAAGAGTCAGACACGACTGAGAGACTTCACTTTCACTTTTGACTTTCATGCATTGGAGAAGGAAATGGCAACCCACTCCAGTGTTCTTGCCTGGAGAATCCCAGGGATGGCGGAGCCTGGTGGGCTGCCGTCTGTGGGGTCGCACAGAGTCGGACACGACTAAAGCGACTTAGTAGTAGTAGTGGTACTAGTAGTGGCTAATGCACTGACTGCAGTAGTAGATAATAATGATCATCTGAGTTAAATCACCCATTCCAGTCCATTTTAGTTCACTGATTCCTAGAAAGTTGATGTTCACTCTTGCCATCTCCTGTTTGACCACTTGCAATTTGCCTTGATTCATGGACCTGACATTCCAGGTTCCTATGTAATATTGCTCTTTACAGCATCGGACCTTGCTTCTATCACCAGTCACATCCACACTGGGTATTGTTTTTGCTTTGGCTCCATCCCTTCATTCTTTCTGGAGTTATTTCTCCACTGATCTCCAGTAGCATATTGGGCCCCTACTGACCTGGGGAGTTCCTCTTTCAGTATCCTATCATTTTGCCTTTTCATACTGTTCATGGGGTTCTCAAGGCAAGAATACTGAAGGGGTTTGCCATTCCCTTCTCCAGTGGACCACATTCAGTCAGACCTCTCCACCATGACCTAAAGATCTCTTCAAGAAAATTAGAGATACCAAGGGAACATTTCATGCAAAGATGGACTTGATAAAGGACAGAAAGGCTATGGACCTAACAGAAGTAGAAGATATTAAGAAGAGGTGGCAGGAATACACAGAACATCTGTACAAAAAAGATCTTCACGACCAAGATAATCACGATGGTGTGATCACTGACCTAGAGCCAGACATCCTGGAATGTGAACTCAAGTGGGCCTTAGAAAGCATCACTACAAACAAAGCTAGGGGAGGTGATGGAATTCCAGTTGAGCTATTTCAAATCCTGAAACATGATGCTGAGAAAGTGCTGCACTCAATATGCCAGCAAATTTGGAAAACTCAGCAGTGGCCACGGGACTGGAAAAGGTCAGTTTTCATTCCAATCCCAAAGAAAGGCAATGCCAAGGAATGCTCAAACTACTGCACAATTGCACTCATCTCACATGCTAGTAAAGTAATGCTCAAAATTCTTCAAGCCAGGCTTCAGCAATACGTGAACCGTGAACTTCCACATGTTCAAGCTCGTTTTAGAAAAGGCAGAGGAACCAGATATCAAATTGCCAACATCCTCTGGGTCATGGAAAAGGCAAGATAGTTCCAGAAAAACATCTATTTCTGCTTTATTGACTATGCCAAAGCCTTTGACTGTGTGGATCACAATAAACTGTGGAAAATTCTGAAAGAGGTGGGAATACCAGACCACCTGACCTGCCTCTTGAGAAAGCTGGATGCAGGTCAGGAAACAATAGTTAGAATTGGACATGGAACAACAGACTGGTTCCAAATAGGAAAAGGAGTATGTCAAGGCTGTATACTGTCAACCTGTTTATTTAACTTCTATGCAGATTACATCATGAGAAACGCTGGGCTGGAGGAAGCTAGAATCAAGATTGCTTGGAGAAATATCAATAATCTCAGATATGCAGATGACACCACCCTTATGGGAGAAAGTAAAGAGGAACTAAAAAGCCTCTTGATGAAAATGCAAGAGGAGAGTGAAAAAATTGGCTTAAAGCTCAACATTCAGAAAATGAAGATAATGGCTTCTGATCCCATCACTTCCTGGGAAATAGATGGGGAAACAGTGGAAACTGTCAAACTTTATTTTTGGGGGGCTCCAAAATCACTACAGATGGTGACTGCAGTCATGAAATTAAAAGACGCTTACTCCTTGGAAGGAAAGTTATGACCAACCTAGATAGCAGATTGAAAAGCAGAGACATTACTTTGCCAACAATGGTCCGTCTAGTCAAGGCTATGGTTTTTCCAGTGGTCGTGTATGGATGTGAGAGTTGGGCTGTGACGAAAGCTGAGCACCGAAGAATTGATGCTTTTGAACTGTGGTGATGGGGAAGACTCTTGAGAGTCCCTTGGACTGCAAGGAGATCCAACCAGTCCATTCTGAAAGAGATCAGCCCTGGGATGTCTTTGGAAGGAATGATGCTAAAGCTGAAACTCCAGTACTTTGGCCACCTCATGCGAAGAGTTGACTCATTGTAAAAGACTCTGATGCTGGGAGGGATTAGGGGCAGGAGTAGAAGGGGACGACAGAGGATGAGATGGCTGGATGACATCACTGACTCTATGGATGTGAGTCTGAGTGACCTCCGGGAGTTGTGTTGGACAGGGAGGCCTGGTGTGCTGCAATTCATGGGATCGCAAAAATCGATCACGACTGAGGGACTGAACTGAACTGAACTGAATGCATTGACCAACACAGTGTAGGTGGGAGGGTCCATGTCTTTTCTAGGAAAACACAGTTAAAGCTAGTGAATGATCTGACATCTTGTCTTCTCCTTGCCTGACTAGCTGAAAAGGTTCTATGTGATGAATGCTTTCTCACTCTGAGAACTGGACTAAAGAATGTGGAACAGGATTTCCAACAGGCTCTGTGATTAACACATAGTATAAGTAAGAAAGAAGCCTTTGTTGTTAAAATGCCATTAAGATTTTGAGGTATCTCCTAGTGGTAGTGTAATCTAGCCTATCAGGGTCTACAAAGGGGACAAGATTTTTATCAACTCCTAAGATTTCATTAGGTGAAAGGTAATCTATTCATTCTTGTTTGTGAAATATTTCTTAATATCTGTTTTGGATCTTTGCTTGTTTCTTGGTGAATAAATGTTAATATGTTGCTTTTGCTGAAGGATAAAGGAGGGCTCTGTTGAAGACAGTTCTGTAGTTTTAGGATCATGGGGATTAAAGCAACAAAAGGCAATCCCTGTAATAGAAAAGAGATAAGTATTGCAAATTAAAGAAATGATATACACTCCTCAGAATTTAGAAATTCTATCTCTCATTCTTCCATGTGACCATG
Organism: Bos indicus; assembly: GCF_029378745.1. Classification (NCBI taxonomy): domain Eukaryota; kingdom Metazoa; phylum Chordata; class Mammalia; order Artiodactyla; family Bovidae; genus Bos; species Bos indicus. The sequence continues at coordinate 55,741,167 of NC_091768.1, read as the reverse complement.
GTTATCAAAACATTTAACCAAGGATAGATGGGTTAGCAATCATGTCAAATTTGGCTTTTGCCATATAACTCCCTGACACTAAAGGCAAATGCAAATGCTTGCACTTATTACTAATTATACTGTGGTTAATATAGATTAATATACCCAGGTTTCCATTTTGTGAAGAGCATGGACAATTTCCTGATTACCCTGGTTGATGGGAACTTTTATTCTCTCTCTCTCTCTTTTTTAATGGGGATCCCTGAAGCCACCTAGAGACAACAATCATCCCTTATTTAAGTATCAGTTCAGTTCAATTCAGTCACTCAGATGTGTCTGACTATTTGTGACCACATGAATCACAGCACACCAGGCCTCCCTGTCCAACACCAACTCCCGGAGTTTACTCAAACTCATGTCCATCGAGTCGGTGATGCCACTCAACCATCTTATCCTCTGTCGTCCCCTTCTCCTCTTACCCCAATCCCTCCCAGCATCAGGGTCTTTTCCAATGAGTCAACTCTTCACATGAGGTGGCCAAAGTATGGAGTTTCAGCTTCAGCATCAGTCCTTCCAATGCACACTGAGGACTGGTTTCCTCTAGGATGGACTGGTTGGATCTCCTTGCAGTCCAAGGGACTTTCAAGAGTCTTCTCCAATATCACAGTTCAAAAGCATAAATTCTTCGGTGCTCAGCTTTCTTCACAGTTCAACTCTCACATCCATACATGACCACTGGAAAAACCATAGCCTTGACTAGACGGACCATTGTTGGCAAAGTAATGTCTCTGCTTTTCAATCTGCTATCTAGGTTGGTCATAACTTTCCTTCCAAGGAGTAAGCGTCTTTTAATTTCATGGCTGCAGTCACCATCTGTAGTGATTTTGGAGCCCCCAAAAATAAAGTCTGACACTGTTTCCACTGTTCTCCATCTATTTCCCATGAAGTGATGGGACCAGATGCCATGATCTTCATTTTCTGAATGTTGAGCTTTAAGCCAACTTTTTCACTCTCCTCTTTCACTTTCATCAAGAGGCTCGTTAGTTCTTCTTCACTTTCTGCCGTAAGGGTGGTGTCATCTGCATATCTGAGGTTATTGATATTTCTCCAAGCAATTCCAGCTTGTGCTTCTTCCAGCCCAGCATTTCTCATGATGTACTCTGCATATAAGTTAAATAAGCAGGGTGACAACATACAGCCTGACATACTCCTTTTCCATTTGGAACCAGTCTGTTGTTTCATGTCCAGTTCTAACTGTTGCTTCCTGACCTGCATACAGCTTTCTCAAGAGACAGGTCAGGTGGTCTGGTATTCCCACCTCTTTCAGAATTTTCCACAGTTTATTGTGATCCACACAGTCAAAGGCTTTGGCATAGCCAGTAAAACAGAAATAGATGTTTTTCTGGAACTCTGTTGCTTTCTTGATGATCCAGCAGATGTTGGTAATTTGATATCTGGTTCCTTCCTCTGCCTCTTCTAAAATGAGCTTGAACACGTGGAAGTTCACGGTTCACGTATTGCTGAAGCCTGGCTTGGAGAATTTTGAGCATCACTTTACTAGCATGTGAGATGAGTGCAATTGTGTGGTAGTTTGAGCATTCTTTGGCATTGCCTTTCTTTGGGATTGGAATGAAAACTGACCTTTTCCAGTCCCGTGGCCACTGCTGAGTTTTCCAAATTTGCTGGCATACTGAGTGCAGCACTTTCTCAGCATCATGTTTCAGGATTTGAAATAGCTCAACTGGAATTCCATCACCTTCCCTAGCTTTGTTCATAGTGATGCTTTCTAAGGCCCACTTGACTTCACATTCCAGGATGTCTGGCTCTAGGTGAGTGATCACACCATCTGATTATGTGGGTCATGAAGCTCTGGAGCCTGATGGGCTGCTGTCTATGGCGTCGTACAGAGTCGGACATGACTGAAGCGACTTAGCAGCAGCAGCAGCAGCCTGTGTATTCTTGCCACCTCTTCTTAATATCTTCTGCTTCTGTTAGGCCATACCATTTTTGTCTTTTATAAAGCCCATCTTTGCATGAAATGTTCCCTTGGTATCTCTAATTTCCTTGAAGAAATCTCTAGTCTTTCCCATTCTGTTGTTTTCCTCTATTTCTTTGCATTGATCGCTGAGGAAGTCTTTCTTATCTCTCCTTGCTGTTCTTTGGAACTTTGCATTGAAATGGGGATATCTTTCCTTTTCTCCTTTTCTTTTCACTTCTCTTCTTTTCACAGCTATTTGTAAGGCCTCCTCAGACAGCCATTTTGCTTTTTGCATTTCTTTTCCATGGAGATGGTCTTGATCCCTTTATCCTCTACAATGTCATGAACCTCCGTCCATAGTTCATCAGGCACTCTGTCTATCAGATCCAGTCCCTTAAATCTATTTTTCACTTCCACTGTATAATCATAAGGGATTTGATTTAGGTCATACCCGAATGGTCTAGTGGTTTTCCCTACTTTCTTCAATTTAAGTCTGAATCTGGCAAAAAGGAGTTCATGATCTGAGCCACAGTCAGCTCTTGGTCTTAAATGTTAAAAATAGGAACACTTAAATCAGGAATAGCTATCATAAATCTTTACATTCTCCAAACATGCTGATTCTTTATACTGTCTAGATGCTTAAATCCTAATGTAATACCATTGTTGAATAAGAATGAACATTATTTGATACGAAGAATATATATTAGAATTCTTCCAGAGAAACAGACTAAGGTATCTATCTCTCTATCTATGGGGAAGACAGAAAAAGACAGAGAGAGAGAATTTTAAAAACTGACTCATAAAATTGTGGAGGAAGCTGGCAAGTGAAAAATTTGCAGGGTAGAAGGGCAGGCTGGAAACCCAGAAGAAAGATGATGTTGCAGCTGGATCTGAAAACACTCTAGAAACAGAATTCCCTCCTCACTGGGGAAGGCAATTTTTTTTTGTTGTTGTTCTTAAGAGTTTAGTTGATTGGTTGTGGCCCACCAATATCATGGAGTGTAATTTGCTTTACCCAAAGACTGTTTAACTGTTTAAATGTTAATTTTATCTGAAAATACTTTCACAGCAATGTCCAGAGTAATTTTTGACCAAATATCTGAGTGTTGTGCCGTGGCTAACTTGACACATAAAACATAATCATCAAATATATTAAACTGTAAATGTTCGGTGACTTGCTTTTTCATTTTTTTGTATGTACTGTTTTTACCTATTATTTTCCTAAGAACAATAAGATGCACTTATATAAATTTAGAAAAACATATTCACTTATGAAATTGAATTTTATAAATATGTTTTCTCTTAACTTTCTGACTCCTTAGTTTTCCTGTGACTATTGTTTATCCTCTTTGAGAATGAGAAATAAAAGCCATGTTCAGGTTAAGGCTGTTGGTGAATATTTATTAAATGAATATAGTGAGCAGGAAAACTTAATATACAGTTCTTGGTAGAGTAAGCTGTAATGAGTTGGTCGTTCTGTCTTCCTTCCCTGCTCTTTATTCTAGTACCTCTCATTATCTTTATTTTTCATTTGTTTGTTTCTGTGAAACTATTTATGTTACTGATATGTACTCTTTATTTTTTTCTATGTTTTGAAGCTTCATCCCTTAAGGGAGGACTGAAGCCAAAATAATATCAGTGAGAGCTAATCAGTTAATAACTGGCCTATTGTAACTTTGCTAGATGCTGTTCTCAAGCCTTGCACCTCATAAGCCACAATCTAGCCTAATTGGAAGTGTCACTCTTTGGTTTCTCATCCAAACAGTTGTGGCTTGTGTGGATGTCATGTTGTACTAATCATGACCTCTTTCATGTTAAGAGCGGCTTCTCGCTGCATGCTCAAAAGAAAACTATGCAATCAGTTACCGTTTCCAGATTGTAAATTGTAAATTCCCTCGTGGCTCGGATGGTAAAGAATCCGCCTGCAATGCAGGAGACCTGGGTTCAGTCCCTGAGTGAGGAAGATCCCCTGGAGAAAGATGGCCAACCCACTCCAGTATTCTTGCCTGGAGAATTGCATGGACAGAGGAGACTTGTAGGCTGCTGTCCATGAGGTCACAAAGAGTTGGACACTGAGCAACTAGCACTTTCCAGAATTATATGCAGTACCACCAAGACCTGGATCACTACATTTCTATAATAATTTCTAAAGCAAAAATAAAAATACTTTCTAAGCCAAGTATTGTATGTATAAATATATAGATATAATTTGTCTTATAAAAGCATTACAGATATATTTTAACAAAAGATAAAAAATTAGTTTGACATTTTTAGAGCATGGTACTATCTGAGAGACCAAACATAAGATTTTGGTTTTATACTGATGGAAAAAGGTAATTTATGCAAACATGAAGGCAAATTATCTAAGCAATTATGAAAAGATCAATGATAAGCGAAAGTGAAATTCTTTTAACTATCATTGCCATAAGGATAAGAGTGCAGCCAGTGTCCAATTATTGAAAATAAAATGGTATAAAATTAAAGTCGAAAAAAAAAGTGAAAGGTTACCAAACTAGCTGGTAAGCAAATAAATTAAATAATCAAAATAGTGAAAGATCAAAAGTAATTGATGCTTTTCACAGTACTTTCAAAGAATCTTAGTCTAAGCAGTCTAGGTATCTGGTTGAAGAGTATTGTTTTAATGAGGTCTGCTTACTCCTTTCACTGATTTCAGATTGCTTTGCTTATAGGAAATAAAGGGACCATAAAATGTTAAGTTTGTGAGAGATATTTAAATAATTAGTGGAAAGGCACAAAGTGACCCATTTACATTTCTTTTTTTCATTAGTAAAAGCAAACACCCTACTAAAAGATACTTTAAAATTTCCTTTTTCTTTCTGTTTCCTTCATTAAACACCAGTCTAAATAACAGGCATATTTTATGGGATGCATTTGTTGTCTGACACTTGTTTCAAGTTTATTATTTTCTTATGAGAAAAACAAAGCATAAATCACATAAATCTCAATGAGAGTGGCATACTAATGGAGGATTTTTTTCTCATATATCTAGTTAGTACTTCTTTTGTAAAACTAATTTTGGATATAGTCCTTAGTTTTCAAATAAATGATTGAAACAACTCTAAGCCTAAGTAACTGAGCTCAATTAAACTTCACTTGCTTCATTTCTGACATTTTCTTACCATTTTAATTCTCTGTCATTGACATAATATGCCAGGCAGGTATTCCCTTTGGCATTACTTATCATCCTTTGTATTTTTGAACATCAACTTAATAGTTAACATCATATGAGTTGTATATTTTTGTTAAAGATGTCAAAGCAGGGCAATAGGAAATAAAGGAAAAATTCTAATAACTGATTGAAGGAGAGATTATTTATTCAGTTTATGTTAGCTGATTATTAGTTATCTGTTATAAATGCACATATAAGATACAAAGACACATACACATTCTGGCCCCTAAGAACTTACTACCTACTACATACGACAGACATGTCATTTTCCTCTATTGTCTTTAACATAAAGAGAACACTGGCTTTTTTACAAGGTTTTAAACTTTTCATTTATAATATGTAACTTGTTTGTAAACTCTTGACTTGTTGGGCAGGTGAGAGGCAAAGTGTAACAGTTTCCAGACTGCAGTGAACTGGTAGAATCCAGTGAAATGTAAAAAGGAGTAGCAATGGATTAAAAGCATAAGAAAAAGTATTTTGGATATTGTTAAATATGTGAGGAAAATGTTGTTTCTGTGACATTTACAGGGAATAATTATTGACACATACCACCTTGGAATGTGATAAAATAGGATAAGGATTTTCAATTTACTATATTTTAAAATTTACTAATAACCATGAAATTGTCTTTTTATTTTTCTCTTCTTAATTGATGTCATTGTCCTAAGGAGTGATTTTGATTTATTTTTTTAAAAACTCTTAAAATTTGACCTCACAGAATTCTCAGTTCTTTGGGAGTTAAGTGTGTAATCAACCCTTTGTGACCACCTTAGCAAGCAAGCCTGTACATTTCTGAACAGGAATGCAGCTTACCTCTAGGCATACGTACTGCTCTATGAGGCTGTCTTCAAGCTTCTGTTTCAAGAAAGGCCCTTAATAATAACAGATGATTGTCTTAATGATGTTGAGTAGGTTGACATTGTCAAGCTCCTTTGAAAAGATGAAACTTTAATAAACCAAAAACAATATTTAGAAAATGCATTATGGTTTTAAGATTCACTTCATTGTTTTCATTTGGCGGAAAATATTTTCCTATTACTAAACAAGAAAATTGATAGGTAAGAAACCTGATCTCTTAAATCACAAAATGAACCTACATTTATCTAGAGAAAATAAACCCAAAGAATATAAGCCAGAAAAGTGCAAATTGGTTTTAAAAATACAGTTTTAAATAGCTATCAAATGCCATGCACGCTCCATAAAGCGCAGACGGCTTCCTGAATAAAATATGAGGACATGTAGCTCTGTGACTATCTATCTCAGTTAGTTAAAAAAAAAAATTCTGAAGAAAATTTCTAAATAGGCCATATACTATCTGCAAAGGAATAAACAAAGTAGCCAGTGTGACAGTGTTTGCTTTTCATGTGGTGGGACTGTGTGCAAATACAAGGCCTAACAAATGTCAGCTCCTCATTTGCAAATGAAGATGTAAAAGGAAATGTCAGTGACAGTACATGCAACAGTTCATATTTGAAGTCTGGCACAGTGAACTGACAGCCACAGAGGAGCTGCAGTGGCCTAATCCTTTCTTTCTGCCTTCTAGCGATGATAGTTTGGAAAGAGGGGGAAGTTAATAAATATGTGATGAGGAAAAGCTGTGGAAGAATGGCATCTCTTCTCCTCCACAAGAACTCATCTTCAGAGATAATTAACTAGGTGACAACATACAATGTGCCATTAACAACAGCATTCAAATCATTTCTGGACTTAAGTACAGTTTTAAGCCGCTTATCAGATTTTCATTTCTGAATCCATTCAGCTGTCAGGCTTACATCCTGGCTCTTTATTGAAGCTCACATGGGAATCCAAAACCTTCTAATTTTCTATACAGATTCATTTCAGAATCAATTAGAGTTGGTGGCAGCCTTGTCCCTGTGTGCAAAGGGGATTAGCCGGGCACTTGCTCAGCTGAATCTACCTCTGAATGTACATTCAACCTTCCGTCAAGAGTGAGCTCTTTCTCCCCCCTTCTAGAGGACTCTTCAGCAATTGAACTGCTGTAGACAACAGATGGCAGATAATCACTCGAACAGCCTCCAATTTTGTCAGGAAAGGAAAAGTGATCATCCAACTTTCTCTTACAGTAGGTAAGAGACCTCTGGGCCTTTGAGGCATGCTCTGTTTTTAAAATAGGGAAATCTACAATTGCCCCCTCTTCTCCGGCAATCTCCTAACAATGTCATCCTTGAGTCCTTGTCCCTGACTTTCTGTCATCAACTATTGGCATATGTTCTCAACCTTTCTGCTTTCTCATTCCCTATCCTGCCTCACCCAATTTTTCTGAAACCTTTGTTCTTTCTATGTACTATTCAGATCTAAAAATTATCTTTAATATTAGCAAGAAGACACTTTAATGTTATTCTTTCAAAAAAATTGTCCTATAACATACCAAAGGCAAAACTGTCCTATATTGGTTTTTTTACAGATAAAGTATTTTACAATCTAACATTGTGTCAATTACATTATCATCGGAAATAAACACATTGGAAATGGAAGCAGTCAATTGAGCATATGTTTGCTTTTTTACCTTTTCCTATATTCTGCCTAATTAAATTGAACATTCAGAAATTGTTTGCTGTAATAAAATTGTTTAATTATATTCATTATCCATGTGCTTAGTTTAAAAACAAAGTTACAGCTTTTACAATAAAAAAGCAAAGGCCAATAGCTTGTGTTTTTTACTGCCTGTGAATGATGTCTTTCAATTATTTTAGAATTTTTCTGATGTTATATTTCATATTTTGAAATGCTTCACTATTCGGAAATTGCTGTTCCCTAACCTTTCAGTTTTACCTGTTATGTCTTGACTTCTAAGAAATACAGGGTTAGGACTCATTTACTCTGTGCTGTAACATTACAGTTTTGAACTTGTACTCCAAGAAACACCATATGTATAGACTGGAGCATCGTGGCCATGAGGTTGTACAAGGTAATAGAGATCCGGTATTTGCTCCACCCCTACCAATGGCGTTCTTTCCTATTCTGTCCTCACCTGTGTTAAAATTTAGTAAAGCCTAAGCTGTCACTGGTTGTAAGATGCAGTGTATGTTATTACTTGGATAAAATTCTACTAATTAAACTATTATACTTTTTTTTATAATTGAGTTTTTCCACTATATGTATTTAAGTAGTATTTTAAGACTTATTTAGAAGTGATTTTTAAAATCATATATCATACTTTTGCCAACATAAAAAGGAAAATACAAATATTATAATTGGTTACTGCTGCTAAGTCACTTCAGTCGTGTCCGACTCTGTGCGACTCCATAGATGGCAGCCCACCAGGCTCCCCCGTCCCTGGGAGTCTCCAGGCAAGAACACTGGAGTGGGTTGCCAAAAGGTTTCCCTAAAATTTTGTTCTGTTGAAAATCAGATTTATGCATTACTCTTTAACTTGGGTTTTTTTAAATGTCCTTTTCAAAATAATTTTGTTGTCTTCTGTACTATCAAGAGTGCTGGAAATGTAGGATATTGCAAAATACTGCCTCACTATTGTCTCTTGAATTCTTTCCAACCCCCTAATACTGTGACATTTCCTTAATTTTAAGAAAAGATGTCAATGGAAAGTTTTCAGACCATTACTAGTGCTAACATTTCTTCCTTAAGTAGTAATTAGATAGTTCATTGCCTGAAAAAAAAAAAAAAAAAATCAGGTTTTAGATCTGTCCTGGGCAGGCCGCTAGGATTAGTAACCATATTCCTTCATGTCTAGGCAAGGACAACTATTATAAATGAATCCTGGTGAGAGCTTTTATAAAATAATGTCATTTGATTATAAAATGTGTTCTAATTTGGAGTTGTTAAACTAGGGTAAAAAAACTAATAACTGATGAAATAGTCATCAGGGATCAGTTAAATGAATACACATTTCTATCATTCTTATGATTATCAAAGATATCAGTTCAGTTCACTCGCTCAGTCATGTCCGACTCTTTGTGACCCCATCGACTGCTGCATGCCAGGCTTCACTGTCCATTACCAACTCCTGGAGCTTGCTTAAACTCATGTCCACCAAGTTGGTGATGCCATCCAACCATCTCATCCTCTGTTGCCCCCTTCTCCTCTTGCCCTCAATCTTTCCCAGGATCAAGGTCTTTTCCAATTAATGAACTCTTTGCATCAGGTGGCCAAAGTATTAGAGCTTCAGCTTCAGCATCAGTCCTTCCAATGAATATTCAGGGTTGATTTCCTTTAGGATTGACTGGTTTGATCTCCTTGCTGTCCAAGCGACTCTCAAGAGTTTTCTCCAGCACCACAATTTGAAAGTATCAATTATTTGGTACTCAGCCTTCGTTATGGTCCAACTCTCACATCCATGTACTTGGAAGAGACATTTTAAAACCACTGATTGTTTGATAAAACTTTAATAATGGCCTTACATATGATCAAAGTCTTGGCTGTGTATAGAATATTTGGATGAAATAGTGTTTCTTTAAAATTTAAATGGCATATCTCCACTATACAATGTTCTCAAGTGTTACACTTGACCATTCTGATGAAACTATCATTTTCTTCCACCCTATGTGAAGTGTTTAATTTTTTTTTCAGAAATTATGAAAATTTCTTTTATTCTTAAAAATATCATGATATTGAAAAAGTCATATTTGGATGTGTATGTTGAGTGCTGTGCTTCACTGAGCTTTTTAAAAATATAGAAACGTGTTTCCTCAGTCTGGAAATTTTTTTTCTATCAATATTTATTAATTTCTTTCTCTCCCTTTTCTTTGACCTGTACTTCTGGAGTTCCTAATATAGGAACTTGATACCTCTGGAATTGAACCTCTATTATACTTACCATTTTCCTAGTATTGGCTATCTCTGTGTGCTAAGTTGCTCAACTATGTCTGGCTCTTTGTGACCCACTGGGCTATAGCCTGCCAGGCTCCTCTGTCCATGAGATTTTTTAGGCAAGAATACTGGGGTAGGTTGCCATTTCCTTCTCCAGAGGATCTTCCCAATCCAGGGATTAAACCCGCATCTCCTGTGTCTCCTGAATTGCAGGTGGATTCTTTAGCTGCTGAGCCACCAGGGAAGTAATCTCTATTTTTTCAAAAACTGTCTCTTACCTGAGTGATTTTCTTAGCTAATTTATTAATTTATTCTAATATTTTTGATTTGAGTTATTATATTTATTTATTTGGGGCTTTCATAAGTTTAATTTCTAAGAATATTTCCTTGTTCTTTGATCCTGTCTAAATAGCACAATCCCAACCTTATTTCATATTGCAATTTCTTCTTTTATTCACACACAGACAAAGCTCTCAAATATTTTTATGGTTGTGTTGTCCTCATACATTTAGCAATGTATAGCTATCAGTTTATATTTTATATTGTGCAATAAAACGCTCATTAGAATTTCTGTGTGAAAAGCACAGGTTTGATCAGTAGGCTTCATTGCAAGGTAATAAAAGAGAAGAATATCCAAATATTGAATATCACTGAACTTTTCTTTGGTGACATATTTTCCAAGGAGCAGAGGCTCCAGTGTCTGTGATGAGTATGTGTGTGCCTAAGATCTCTGTGCTAAGTACAGAAGGATCAGATGCCTATTTTTGTGATGGCAAGAGAAAGATTTAACTTTACAGAATTAAGATCTAATTATACCTTAAAATTTTTAGATAATTTGCTTGTTTTAGACCATTTCTCATCCTAGTCATCCAAGACAGCTGCTGCCCTCTCTTGCCTGAACTTTTGGGGGTGGAGTTCTGTGGCAGAAAATACCGTCCAGCTTCCTATTGACTTTCTTCTTGGCAGCCACTTAGGTTAGTTTTCCCTTAAATAATAAATTCTCATTTCTTTGGTTCAAATATATTTTTCTTTACATCATCACAACCTCCTTATTTTAGCTTCATTATGAATATATATCTTTTAAAATATTTCACTTTTATTTTGTTGATGTTTCAGTAGAGAGTGGAAATAAGTGATTATATTCAATCCAACACACAGAGCAAAGAAGCTCCAAATTAAACATTTTCATAGTAGACATATAAATTGAACATATTTAAAATATTCAATTGGATAAGTTTTGACATTTATATACAACTGTAAAATCATCACCAAAATCAAGACACTGAACATACATATCACCCCCAATGTTTCTTCTTGTTCTTTGTAATCCCTTCCTCCTGATCATCCCCCTTCTAACCCCAAGCAGCCACTGGTCAGCTTTATGTCACTATATATTAATTTGTATTTCTTTACATTTTATATATCTGCAATTATACAAAATCTACATTCATTTTCATCTGAATTGTTTCACTCCACAAAATAATTTGAGAACAATCCATGTCAAAGGACAAATTAGTGTTTGATTCCTTTTATTTATTTTTGGGTGTGCTGGGTCTTCGTTGCTGAAAGTGGGCTTTCTCTAGCCTCCGTGCATAGGCTTCTCATTTCTGTGGCTTATCTCGTTGCAGAGTATGGGATCTAGGTGCCTGGGCTTCAGTAGTTGTGGTGCAGGGCCTTAGCTGCCCTGCAGCATGCGGTAGATTCCTGGACCAGGGATTCAACCTGTGGTCCCTGCATTGGCATATGGGTTCTTAACCACTGGACCACCAGAGAAACCCTGATTTCTTCTTCTTCTTTTTTTTTTTTTTTGAGTGATTATTCATTATTTTAATCTATTACAGATAAAGCTGTTAAACACATTGTATTGGATTGGCCAAAAAGGTCATTTGGGTTTTTCCATAAGATGTTACCAAAAAACCCAAACGTACTTTTTGGTCAACTCAATATATATAATGTGTGTTGGTGTTAACATCTTCTAGGTCCTACCTGAGTTTTCTCTTTCTGGCCAGTAGCCTATATACTGTCCTAAGGTATAAATTGGGGTAATGATAATACTTTGGAAGGAATGATGCTAAAGTTGAAACTCCAGTACTTTGACCACCTCATGCGAAGAGTTGACTCATTGGAAAAGACTCTGATGCTGGGAGGGATTGGGGGCAGGAGGAGAAGGGGACAACAGAGGATGAGATGGCTGGATGGCATCACCAACTCGATGGATGTGAGTTTGAGTGAACTCCGGGAGTTGGTGATGGACAGGGAGGCCTGGCGTGCTGCAATTCATGGGGTTGCAAAGAGTTGCACACAACTGAGTGACTGAACTGAACTGAACTGAATCATAATACTCGCTGTTTTTCTCCTTATTCTTTCAGAAATCATTGTCCTTTGATGCTTGATTTGCAAAGTCTTGAAAACATTGCTTAATGTAATTATTGGTGGGGGAGGAGTGAGGTTTTTTTGTTTCTGATGGGACAGTAAATGTGGGCACTATTATACCATCTTGGCCGGCAGAAGTGCTCTGATAGTATCATTACTAAAATGTTATTTTTTTTCAGAGTTATGGAGTGCGAACTTATCCATTTTTCATTTCCATTAACTTTAGACAATAAAGGTAACTATTTTAAAAGTAGAACTCATATGTCTTTATCTTAATTAAAGATATTGTCAGGAAATTCAAAAGCAAACTAGACCACACTCAGGCTTTCATCAGTCTGTCAAAATTACCACTTGTGTTTCTGTATTTCCTACCCGTTGCTGCCAGTGGCTTCTGCTCCAGTTTAGGAGATCTCAGCTCTGACTTTCTGTATCCCCTTGTCACTCTAGCTTTTGTGGTTGTGGTTTATTGAACAACCTCCACTTTCTGATAGGTCTAAGGAATGTCACTGATTTTCAATTTGTTCAGTATTTTTTTTTTTCTTTCTTTCTTTCTTATTATAAATTGGGGAGCGATGACTTCCAAGATCTTTCCAGGTTGGAAGTTTGGTACATAAAATTTTGAACTATTACTTTACCTTATTAAAATAAATAGTAGCCCCCAAATTATATCACCACCAGTATAAGAAAGCACTTAAGTATTTAACTATCTAATCTATACTCACTGAGTAAAAGAATACTATACACATAGTCCATGAAAACTGGGCATGTTTCTCATGTTGATTAGATTTATTAATAGACATACCTCACTGTTTAAAGAATATGATGATATTATTTTTTGAAGTAGATAAGTGTTTGCAAGGTCAAATTATTTTTAAAAGTATTTTTTTTTATACTCAAATCAAAATATGTGTGACTGATTGGTTCTCTTTCCTCAACAGTGTTACAGAAAAGCCTTGTCTACTAACACATGACAAACTTTGTAGTCATGTTTAATTTTGTCCATACTCATATTATCAGAAAACCCATTTTTCATTATCTCTAAAATGTATCCATAAACTGCTCCCTTATTTTCTCATCCACTGGTACTATCCTCACCCAAGCCACAATCACTTTTATCTGGCCAAGTACAGTGGCCATCTAAAGGATTTCCTTGCTATCACTCCTGTCCCTGTTTCATATCAGCTAACAGAAGATAGCTCAACCTGTTTTAAATGATAAAAGCATTTAAATGATAAAGGCATCACAAAACCAAGTTCAGAGGTAGGCTTCATAAGTGAATTAATTCTATGATATGGCTCATTTTGCTGATAATCCATTGGCTCTGATCTATTCTGTGTGTCAGCTTCAGGCTTATAGTGAGATGATATATTCATGTGGCATAGGAATGGAGAGAAACAGTCACTGGAAGAATTTCTCAGAATTGCCAGACAAACATCTCTCAGAGTCTCTTGGCTATAAAAACCCATTCTGAAATAATTCCTCTTAAGAAGAATGGTAATAACCTTAGAAAAATCAAGCCTCTTTGAGCAGAACTCAGTCAACATCTCAGGGCTCCATGAGAAGGGGTAGATATTTGAACAATATTTTTTTTTCAGAAAGGAAGAGAAAAATAATGGAAAATAGTAGACAAGCAAAATATATTTGCTATACCTAGGAATAGCATATGTTCTGATTTACTAGGAATAGTTCTGTGTATCGGAGAAGGCAATGGCACCCCGCTCCAGTACTCTTGCCTGGAAAATCCTATGGACAGAGGAGCTTGGAAGGCTGCAGTCCATGGGGTCGCTGAGGGTTGGACACTACTGAGCAACTTCACTTTCACTTTTAACTTTCATGTATTGGAGAAGGAAATGGCAACCCACTCCAGTGTTCTTGCCTGGAGAATCCCAGGGACGGGGGAGCCTGGTGGCTGCCGTCTATGGGGTCGCACAGAGTCAGACATGACTGAAGTGACTTAGTAGTAGTAGTAGTAGTAGTAGTAGCAGCCAGAATAATCTTTTAAATCACAAATCAGGTTATTTTTCTACCTAATTACTCCACAATTACTTCTGATTCCCACTGAATAGAATATAAAAGCTTTTCATTACCTTTTCCTTCAAAGCCCCTTTTTACCTCTTTGACATAATCTCTGTCCATGGCATTCCAGTCACACTATTTTTTAACTGCTCAAACAAGTCAAGCTCCACTACACCAAAAGTAAGACTTTTGCATGACTATCTCCTCTCAACTGCAAATGCTAGTCCCCTTGATTTTTATAAGGCATCTCCTTGAGATTTACATCTTAGCTCAGATGATCAGATTTGCTAAGCATTAGATCTAAAGATGCCATCCTGATTTACTTTGTAAAATTATGTTTTATTTTTCTCATAGCTTTTACACTATCTGAATTTTTTTTTATTCATGAATATGTTTACTTTTTTTCTCTTCTATTTCACTTGACATAAAATCCATGAAAGCCTGGAACTCATTATTCTTGATACAACCATCTCTAGTGCCTAAAACAGTGATCCTCAAATGGTTGCCATTCAATTAATTTAGTAATTGAATAATTATATTTAAATTAGCTATTTTGTTCTTGTTAAATTTTGTTTCCAGGCCAAATTTTTTCAAACGTTTTCATTTTTCATGGTGAAATACTGAGATTCTTTAGCAATCCTTTAATAAAATCTTGGGTGTGTCTTACTTTGATTTAGTTACTCTTATGGGAGAAAGTGAAGAAGAACTAAAGAGCCTCTTGATGAAAGTGAAAGAGGAGAGTGAAAAAATTGGCTTAAAGCTCAACATTCAGAAAACTAAGATCATGGCATCTGGTCCCATCACTTCATGGCAAATAGATGGGGAAACAATGGAAACAATGGCTGACTTTACTTTTCTGGGCTCCAAAGTCACTGTAGATGGTGATTGCAGCCATGAAATTAAAAGACGCTTACTCCTTGAAAGGAACGTTATGACCAACATAGACTGAGCGACTTCACTTTCACTTTTCACTTTCATGCATTGGAGAAGGAAATGGCAACCCACTCCAGTGTTCTTGCCTGGAGAATCCCAGGGACAGGGGAGCCTGGTGGGCTGCCGTCTATGGGGTCGCACAGAGTCAGACACGACTGAAGCAACTTAGCAGCAGCAGCAGACAGCATATTAAAAAGCAGAGACATTACTTTGCCAACAGAGGTCCGTCTAGTCAAGGCTATGATTTTTCCAGTGGTCATGTATGGATGTGAGAGTTGGACTATAAAGAAAGCTGAGCGCCGAAGAACTGATGCTTTTGAACTGTGGTGTTGGAGAAGACTCTTGAGAGTCCCTTGGACTGCAAGGAGATCCAGCCAGTCCATTCTAAAGGAGATCAGTTCTGGGTGTTCATTGGAAGGATTGATGTTGAAGCTGAAACTCCAGTACTTTGGCCACATGATGTGAAGAGCTGACTCATTTGAAAAGACCCTGATGCTGGGAAAGATTGAGGGCAGGAGGAGAAGGTGACAACAGAGGATGAGATGGTTGGATGGCATCACCGTTTCAATGGATATGGGTTTGGGTGGACTCTGGGAGTTGGTGATGAACAGGGAGGTCTGGCATGCTGTGGTCCACGGGGTCACAAAGAGTCGGACACGACTGAGTGACTGAACTGAACTGAACTGAAAGTACAAAGAACAGAACATAACACAGTTCCAGAATGTACCTGACTATTATAAAGCGGGACTACACACTCACATATGGCTGCACTAACAATGCATATGGAGCCTAGGATAGCTATGTCTTACAGTTCTCAATGCCCATCATTAGTTATTTTGAATTACATCAAAGATTAAAAACGCCCATCATTAGTTATTTTGAATTACATCTAAGATTAAAAAGAAAAACTCTTCTATTCTTTTTTTTTGTAATTAATACTTTAAATCAAGGACAACTTATTTCTATTTATCTCTCTTAATATTAACTAAACTTGTAAACTGCTTATATTCCAAGATGTAGCTTATATGAACATAGGGAACCTAATGTCATGAAATAATTATTAAGATCAGTTCTGCTACATCATTTTTCTATGGCAAAATATGACTATTCACCATTTAAAATAAACTCTGTCTATAATACGCATGAAATAATTCAGAAATTAATTGTTTTTATGCCTTAGTTGCAGTTCTTTATATGTTTGCTTATGCTTATAACCAACATTTAAGCAATAGAGCATTATCACACTATTGTTTTGGTTCCTTTTGACTAATCATGTATTGTTTTCTCTGGAAGTATTATCAAAGACAATAATGAACCCAGTTGCAAGACCAGTCAAGATTCTCAGACACCAAATCAAGAAGATGTTTCATTTTTTGATTTTTGATGAACAAATTTGTATCCTGCAATCTCGTTAAACTTATATATTCTAGAAAGATTTATTTCTTAGATTTTTTTGAGATATTCTATGTTGACAATTCATGTCATCTTTAATAGATGAAAACATGATATTGCCCACTGTTTTGGTTATAAACAGAAAGTTATATTTTAGAACAATGAAAAAATAAGAAAACTAAAGTTTATTGTTTCTAATGTTCTTCAGATTTCATGTAGATACACTTTTTTGATTAATATTGTACTCATCCTGTTTGAAAAATCACAATTATCCTTTCTTTTTTATGTAATTCAAACTTTATTGTAAATAAAAAATAATTAATGGAAATGATGTATAAGAATATCATAAAAGCATTCTAGTGAGCAACAAGTCCTGGAGATAAATAGAAAAAGCAGCATGACAGTTCTTAGCAGCCCTTGCCACCCAAAGATGTACAGTGTCCACACCAGTCCTTAGAAAAATGAAGAAAAGTCTCCTATGTTAAAATATGGGTTTTAAATGGAGCTTCCTAAAGTCAATTTCTTATAATACAATGCCTTGTGATGTGGCTGTATTGACCCTTGATGCTCACAACAATGTTTGGGTATTAGTGTGTATGGCCAGACCAGTCATCTGCTTTCACTTGATGTTAACAGCAGACTTGGCCTGTGGTTTTGGCCTTACTGTTCATCAAAGTACTGGCCATATACAGAAGAAACGTGTGGAACAAACAGCTCTCTGCTCAAAATCATTTTCTTAAAATTACTGGTTTAGTTGGGAGCCTAAAGAGGAGAAAAATCAGTAATGAAAAATCATCCCTTTGGTGGAAATCAATGAATAGGCCCTGACATTAGTTCTCAGTTGGGGGTTTGGGGGTGGTCGGTGGGAGGACTGGGGGTCGAAGACACTTAAATATAGCTTTATTTATGAAACACATAGAATATCCCATGATTCTCTTTACTGTCCCACATGACCTGGAGGGTCCATCCCTAATTTGGCTTCAGGGTCTGGTATGGGTCTTACATCTGTTAGTACTGTGTACTGACCCCAACCCACAGGGGAGGGAATCATATGTAAGGGTCATCTTTCGCGGGCCATGGATATAAAGTTGTGGTCAGGGGCAAATGGGACAACCGTGTTTTTTAGGAGGTATAGCAGGGGACAGCCTGGAAGATGTCTCAACTGAAAGCTGAAGGATTGTTGAGGGAGGGGTCTTCTGAACTGCCCTTCACCACCAAGTGGGCCACACAAAGGCCTCCTGTGGCTCAGGAAGGAGATGGGCTCTGGATGCGGCCATGCTGCTCTTTGTCTGGCATATCCTCCTCCTTCTGCTCCAAGTCGATGTTCGCCAGCTCCTGCAAAACCTTGTCCATGAAGTCCTGGGAGCACTGTTTGTAAGACACAGCTAATCGAATTGTATCATTAAAGAGCTTCACAACATTGGTACCATTAGCAGCTGAGACAAAGTACAGGGGCAAGGAGAATTTCCTGGCAAAATTGAAACTCTATTGGGCCATTTTGATGTCTGTGTAGATTTTATTGGCCACCACAATGCACAGAATCTCTGGCCTGAACTCCTGAAGCTCCATATACCAAGTGTTCAAGTTCTTGTACGTGAGTTTCCTCTGTACATCAAATACCATGATGCAGGCATGGGCCTTGTGGCAGCAGGAGGCATGCATACTTTGGAACTGCTCTTGGCCTGCTGTGTCCCAAAAGTCCACAAGGACACTCTTGCCATCTACTGTGGCTGTGTGCTAGTACAGGGTCAGGGTGTATGTGGACAGCTGCTGGGACTGAAATCCATCCTGAGAAATCTCTCCATGAGTTTGGACTTGCCCCCAGTGCTGTCTCCTAGGCAGATGATTTTCACATTGTCATCAGCATTGTATTTCTCCTGGTCCAGCTCACAGGGTTTGGCTTTCTCCCTAGCCATTGGCTCCTGGCTGTAGAAAGGTCATCAGCTCAGGGCAGGGGGATCTTGTCATCAGCTTCTAGCTCTGCCCAGGGCCCTACAGCTCACAATTATCCTTTCTTATAGGCAGTTCTGTTGATAATTTTCTTTTTTTTTTTTTTTGTATGACAAAATACTGATTTTTCCTTCATTTCCAAGAGATACATTCACTCAGTTTAGAATTCTTTGTTGTAACATATTTTATTTCAGCACTTTAAGGAAATCACTTCTTTTTCTTCCATTGTAGATGATTTTTGACAAGAAATTTCTGTAATTACTTTCTTTGTATACAATGCTTATTTTTTCTCTTACTTGAAGAGTTTGTCTTTTGTGACAGTTTCAGCCTGACATGCTTAGGGTTGTGTGTGTGTGTGTGTGTGTACATGTTTATCATGCTGGATGTTCTCTGATCTGAGTTTTGTCATGTAAGTTTGGAGACTGTCATAGAGTTTTTAAAAAGCTTTACCATTATTTCCTGAAACACTTCTATATTTTTTTCTGTCTCTACTCCTCTGGTATTTCAGTTAGATATTATTAGATTGTTTGGTGGGCTTCCCTGGTGGCTCAGTGGTAAAGAATTCACCTGCAATGCAGGAGCCACAGGAGACATGGGTTCCATCCCTGAGTGGGGATGATGCCTTGGAGGAAGGCATGGCAACCCACTCTAGTATTCTTGCCTGGAAAATCCCATGGACAGAGAAGCTCTGCAAGCTACAGACCATAGTGTCACAAAGAGTCAGACATGACTGAAAAGACTCAGCATTCACGCATGCAGTGTGTTTGATATCGTTTCACACTTCTTGAAT
This sequence comes from Bos indicus, assembly GCF_029378745.1. Lineage (NCBI taxonomy): Eukaryota > Metazoa > Chordata > Mammalia > Artiodactyla > Bovidae > Bos > Bos indicus. Next base: position 55,721,778 of record NC_091768.1, on the reverse strand, counting down.
TCTCATTTCTGATTTTTTAATTCATTTTTTCTTATATTTCAGTTTTGGTAAACTTTAATGACCAATCTTAAAATTCATTAGTTTTTTTCATAGCTCATTACATTGCTTTCATCTATGAAACTCTAGTCTTTCTTCTTGTCCTCTATTTATAGTTTGCATTATAGTTTCCAACTCTAGGCTGAAATTACTTGTATTATCATGCATGTTGCTACTTTTCACATGAAAGCTTTTGCATATTAATCACAGCTATTTTAAATTCCCTGCTATATCTGAGTGTTTCTTTGATTGTTGTATCTTTTGGAATGTTTTGATTTCTTGATTTTTTTGATGCATACTATATTGTTTTTTTTCAATATGAAAGCTTATATATAAGACAATAAAAGCTGAAGTAAACAAGATTTATGCTTTGAAATAAACATTCCTTCATATATTTCCTTGTGCTAGACTTTTCCTGTGAGGTTTGAGGTTAATTTGTTCAGGAGTAAAGGTGAATTGTTGGATATTGTTGTTTCTATGGTTACCCTCAAAGCCCATAGGCTTTAAATTCCTTTAGTGACTACTTCTATTTAGAGTGGGAATTTATTTGTCAGAGATTTTCTTTTCCTTCATGTTCCACATTCATTTCTAGGTCTTTCCTTTCTGCTCTGTTTCGGAGAAGGTTTCTCTCTAGGAGTATTTCACTGCTGATTGTTTTTAATTTGGTTAGCCTGGTAGTTAGTTGTTGCATTATGGAGGAAACACATTCTTTTTTTTTTTTAATTTTATTTTATTTTTAAACTTTACAATATTGTATTAGTTTTGCCAAATATCAAAATGAATCCGCCACAGGTATACCCGCGTTCCCCATCTTGAACCCTCCTCCCTCCTCCCTCCCCTACCCTCCCTCTGGGTCGTCCCAGTGTACCAGGCCCAAGCATCCAGTACCGTGTATCGAACCTGGACTGGCGACTCGTTTCATACATGATAATATACATGTTTCAATGCTATTCTCCCAAATCTCCCCACCCTCTCCCTCTCCCACAGAGTCCATAAGACTGATTTATACATTGGTGTCTCTTTTGAAGTCTCGTACACAGGGTTATTGTTACCATCTTTCTAAATTCCATATATATGCGTTAGTATACTGTATTGGTGTTTTTCTTTCTGGCTTACTTCACTCTGTATAATAGGTTCCAGTTTCATCCATCTCATTAGAACTGATTCAAATGTATTCTTTTTAATGGCTGAGTAATACTCCATTGTGTATATGTACCACTGCTTTCTTATCCATTCATCTGCTGATGGGCATCTAGGTTGCTTCCATGTCCTGGCTATTATAAACAGTGCTGCAATGAACATTGGAGTACACGTGTCTCTTTCCCTTCTGGTTTCCTCAGAGTGTATGCCCAGCAGTGGGATTGCTGGATCATAAGGCAGTTCTATTTCCAGTTTCTTAAGGAATCTCCACACTGTTCTCCATAGTGGCTGTACTAGTTTGCATTCCCACCAACAGTGTAAGAGAGTTCCCTTTTCTCCACACCCTCTCCAGCATTTATTGCTTGTAGACTTTTGGATCGCAGCCATTCTGACTGGCGTGAAATGGTACCTCATAGTGGTTTTGATTTGCATTTCTCTGATAATGAGTGATGTTGAGCATCTTTTCATGTGTTTGTTAGCCATCTGTATGTCTTCTTTGGAGAAATGTCTATTTAGTTCTTCTTAATTACTCTTACTAATTCTCAGTCTTGGGCAACCACTCTTTACCAGTCTTGAGAGTGTGGCCTGCTCCTCCTGTAGCTGTACTTTTGAGTACAGCATGCGTTCCTGTCCTTTCCCCAGGTAGAAAATGTGTGTCTATTTACTTCCACTATCTTAAGGGTGACATTGTTTGTTGCCCTTCACCTCCAATTTACAGCTTTGCTTCTCTATTAGAAGTAGGAGATAAGGAATTGTATCATATGTTTCCGGCAGAAGCTGGTCTCTTTCCTTGGCCTTTACTACAAGGGATGTTTTCTCAAGTTTCTTATCAATTGTTTGGTGAGCCCCCACTGAAGTTCACAGTGAGGAGCATGTAACTGGATGCATTTATATCCCCCATGGATTCTATATTCTGCTGAAGCACCTTTAGCCTTTGCTAGTTCTTTAACAATTTTCATTTTTTTCTCAGCAATTCTCCACATTGTCAGACTGCTTCTGCCCAGATAATCATGTAATTGTGTGCTTTCTCTTTTTGAAGATTTGAATTGGTTTCAGAGATTTCAGATTCTATAGATTTCAGTCAGTTTTTGCCCTGCACACTCAGGTCTCTGGTGGGTCAAAGAAAAGTGATAAATTATACATTTTGCCTAGCTACTTTGTTTGTTTCTGTAAGGTTGGAAACAATGCTCTTTCTAGTTTTACATTATCATTGCTGTTCAGTCCCTCAGTCGTCTCTGACTCTTTGCAACCCCATGGCCTGCAACACACCAGGCTTCCCTTCCTTCGCCATCTCCCAGAGCTTGCTCAAACTCATGTCCAGTGAGTCAATAATCCCATCCAACTATCTTGTCCTCTGTCATCCCATTCTTCTCCTGACTTCTATCTTTCCCAGCAGCAGGGTCTTTTCCAAAAAATCAGCTCTTCCCCTCAGGTGGCCAAATTATTGAGCTTTAGCTTCAGCATCAGTCCTTCTAATGAATATTCATTAGGACTGATTTCCTTTAGGATTGACTGGTTTGATCTTCTTGCAGTCCAAGGGACTCTCAAGAGTCTTCTCCAACACCACAGTTAAAAAGCATCAATTCTTTGGTGCTCAGCCTTCTTTTGGAAAAGGCAATGACACCCGACTCCAGTACTCTTGCCTGGAAAATCTCATGGATGGAGGAGTCTGGTGGGCTACAGTCCATGGGGTCGCTAAGAGTCCGACACGACTGAACGACTTCACTTTCACTTTTCACTTTCATGCATTGGAGAAGGAAATGGCAACCCACTCCAGTGTTCTTGCCTGGAGAATCCCAGGGACGGGGGATCCTGGTGGGCTGCTGTCTATGTGGTTGCACAGAGTCGGACACGACTGAAGTGACTTAGCAGCAGCAGTAGCAGCCTTCTTTATGGTCTAACTCTCACATCTATACATGACTATTAAAAAAACCATAGCTTTGGCTAGATAGACATTTGTTGACAAAGTAATGTCTCTGTTTTTTAATATGCTGTCTAGGTTGGTCATAGTTTTTCTTCCAAGGAGAATATGTCTTTTAATTTCATGGCTGCAATCACTGTGCACAGTGAGAAAATAAAGTCTGTCACTGTTTCCACTGTCTCCCCATCTATTTGCCATGAAGTGATGGGACCAGATGCCATTACCTTCGTTTTATGGATGTTGAGCTTTAAGCTGCTTTTTCATTCTCCTTTTTCACCATCATCAAGAGGCTCTTTAGCTTCTAGTTTTATATATCCCACAGAAATTAGAAGTCCCTTTCCTGCATTATTAAAATATACTTTTGCTGAATGTAGAGCTCCATATCATAGTTTTTGGTTGTTTTCACAGCATTTTTTTGGATGACATTACCTTTTGGCTTACATAATTCCTTACAGAAAGTCCACAATAATATTTATATTTGTTTCTGTAGAATGTAAACCTTTTTTTTTTTCCTTTTGCTGTTTTTCTCTTTAGCAGTGATAGTGAAACAATTCAATTATGGAATATCTTGTTATTATTTCCCTGAGTTCAATTTGCTTGTGATTTTTGATGGTCTTGTGTCTATAGACTTGTACTTATTATCAAATTAAAAAGGCATTATATTTAAATGTTATTTTGTATGCTCCATATCCATAACTTTGATTACATGTATGTTATATTCCTTAATATTTTGCATGTATCACTGCAGTGCTACTTATTTTTTAATTATCATATTTCAAGGTAGCCTCCATTTTTGATAGTTTCTGTTGCTTTCTGAGTTTGCTGATATTTTGTTTTGTAGTATCTAATCCTGCTAATCCAATCTAGTGAAATTTTCCTTTAAGACATACTTTTCATTCTTTGATGTTGATTTTTGCTATTTTGTTAATATCTTCTCATGTTCTTTTTATTATGTTCATGCTTTACATTTTTACATTTACATCTTTACATTTGTGTACATATTGAATATTTTTGTAGCTGCAAAGTTAATGACCTTATCTACTAAGTCTATCATCTCCCAGTCATGTTGCAGTTTGTTTCTACTGACTTATTTTTCCTAGTTATGATTTAAATATACCTACTTTTTTCATATTTGATAATAATTGATTGGATGCCAGATTTATAAAGTTTACATTGTTGAATGTTGTATTTTTTCTTTTTTTTAACCTGTTAAAAATTCTTACTTTGTTTTGAGTTATTTACAGATCAGTTTACTTGCTTTGAAATGTGGTTAAACTTTATTCAGATAAATATTATAATAAACTTTAATCTGGAACTAGTTTCACCCCACTCCTAAGGTGTAACCCTTTTGGGATATTTAATAAGACATTCAACCATGAATTTAATAAAATCTCTCTAGTCTACCTTGTAAGAATCTACGTGACACCCAGTTCCATATGATTTCTGAGAATAGTATGGTTTCAGGTTATACATGTGCAGATTAGTATTGGCTGAAGATGCAATAGGACCTATGTGTAGCTTTGTTAATATATTTGATCTTCATTGATCCCTCTTCTGTAGAAGTCTGCTTTATAAATATCTATCTGACTTGCTCAGTCCAAGCAAAAATTTCTGTCTTTCTGACTCAGTGAGTACGTTCAGGTTTCTACATTCAAGTGGGGATTGAGATTTACTTGATTTTATTACTTTATAGTACAACTACATCTGAACCCACTGCTTCTTCTGCTACTACTAATACAGAAATATCCATAAGGTATACAACCAGTAAAATCCTGGTAATATATTTTTGTATATTTTCCTCAATTGTACAATTATTTATTCTGTTAAACTTGATTGACACACTTCCTGTAACTAACACTTTTTTTTATTAGTAATGAGAAAGACATTCAACTTGGCCTGGAGATAGTCTTTCAGCTTAAAAAAGTATTGAATATAGTTATTCTATTCACAGATTAAAAAAAACCCATTTGTGGAAAATCAACTTAGATTGTATAGATTTATGATATTTTATACATTAAGGAAAATGTGGATTAAGAAGGTATACTCATTATTGAATTAGGTAGTTTTAAAAGGCATGTTTTTATTGTCATCTGGAATCTACCTGGTTTAATAAGTTCAAGGACCTTAATTTTATATCTCTAATAATGATTACCTCTTATTTTAAAAGTTTTTAAGTTTGTAATCCTTGAGATTACAGAAAGCATGGTAGTCAGACAATAGAAAGAAGCTATGGATATTTATTGTTGTAGTAATTTCAATATCACCAACATGAATTTTCCATGTTTAAAAGATAAAGATCAAGTTATATAACTTTAAGGGATATAAAGATTGAAATGAGGCTAAAGAGACTGTTCTGTGTTTTTCCCTTTCCTTTTCTTTCCAATATATTTTCATCATTTCCTATGTACTAAATGAACTTCCCTGATGGCTCAGTTGGTAAAGAATCTGCCTGCAGTGCAAAGATCTGCGTTGGATTCCTGGGTAGGGAAGATCTCTTGGAGGAGGGCGTGGCAACCCACTCCAGTATCCTTGCCTGGAGAATCCCCATGGACAGAGCAGCCTGTTGGGCTACGGTCCATTGGATCACAGAGTCGGACACGACTGAGCACAGCACAGCACACATGTACCAAATACAACTACGAGGGCAGACTAACAGGAGAAATCTACTGAAAGATTTTAGTTGACCTAATAAAATAAGAGCTGGAATCTGACTATGCAATGTGCTTCACGGCAGAATGTAGGCACATAAAGACAGGAATCTGGTTTTTTCATTACTGATGTATTAGAAGAGGCTAGAAAACAACCTTTGCAATTCAGTTCAGTTCAGTAACTCAGTCATGTCCCATCTTTGGGACCCCATGAACTGCAGCACTCCAGGCCTCACTGTCCATCACCAACTCCCAGAGTCCACCCAAACCCATGTCCATGGAGTCAGTGATGCCATCCAACCATCTCATCCTCTGTCGTCACCTTCTCCTCCTGCCCTCAATCCTTCTCAGCATCAGGGTCTTTTCAAATGAATCAGCTCTTTGTATCAGGTGGCCAAAGTATTGGACTTTCAGCTTCAACATCAGTCCTTCCAATGAATACCCAGGACTAATCTCCCTTAGGATGGACTGCTTGGATCTCCTTGCCGTCAAGGGACGCTCAAGAGTCTTCTCCAACACCACTGTTCAAAACCATCAATTCTTCAGCGCTCAGCTTTCTTTATAGTCCAACTCTCATATCCGTACATGACCACTGGAAAAACCATAGCCTTGACTGGACGACCTTTGTTGGCAAAGTAATGTCTCTGCTTTTTAATATTCTATCTAGGTTGAACATAACTTTCCTTCCAAAGAGTAAACATCTTTTAATTTCATGGCTTCAATCACCATCTGCAGTGATTTTGGGGCCCAGAAAAATAAAGTCAGCCATTGTTTCCACAGTTTCCCCATCTATTTCCCATGAAGTGATGGGACTGGATGCCATGATCTTTGTTTTCTGAACGTTGAGCTTTAAGCCTACGTTTTCACTCTCCTCTTTCACTTTCATCAAGAGGCTTTTTAGTTCCTCTTCCCTTTCTGCCATAAGGATGGTGTCATCTGCATATCTGAGGTTATCAATATTTCTCCTGGCAATCTTGATTCCAGCTTGTGCTTCTTCCAGCCCAGTGTTCCTCATGATGTACTCTGCCTGTAAGTTAAATAAGCAGGGTGACAATACACAGCCTTGATGTACTCCTTTTCCTATTTGGAACCAGTCTGTTGTTCCATGTCCAGTTCTCACTGTTGCTTCCTGACATGCATACAGCTTTTTCAAGAGGCAGATCAGGTGGTCTGGTATTCCCATCTCTTTCAGAATTTTCCACAGTTTATTGTGATCCACACATCAAAGGCTTTGGCATAGTCAATAAAGCAGAAATAGATGTTTTTCTGGAACTCTCTTGCTTTTTCCATGATTCAGCAGATGTTGGCAATTTGATCTCTGGTTCCTCTGTCTTTTCTAAAACCAGCTTGAACATCTGGAAGTTCACAGTTCACGTATTGCTGAAGCCTGGCTTAGAGAATTTTAAGCAATACTACTAGCGTGTGAGATGAGTGCAATTGTGTGGTAGTTTGAGCATTCTTTGGCATTGCTTTTCTTTGGGATTGTAATGAAAATTGACCTTTTCCAGTCCTGTGGCCACTGCTGAGTTTTCCAAATTTGTTGACATATTGAGTGCAGCACTTTCACAGCATCGTCTTTCAGGATTTGAAATAGCTCCACTGGAATTCCATCACCTCCCCTAGCTCTGTTCATAGTGATGCTTTCTAAGGCCCACTTGACTTCACATTCCAGGACGTCTGGCTCTAGGTCAGTGATCATACCATCGTGATTATCTGGGTCATGAAGATCTTTTTTTTGTGCAGTTCTTCTGTGTATTCTTGCCACCTCTTCCTAATATTTTCTGCTTCTGGTAGGCAATCATCCATTGCACTGTTTTTGGACACATGTTATCTTTTCCTGAGCTGATTTATTGTAAATAATGCTTATAGGACCATCTTATACATTTGTGATGCACATGTGTGTGTGTGTTTGTTGGCGTATACTCAGGAGTATATACTTGGGAGTATATACTTAAGGAGACTTGCTGGGTCACAGGAAATGCAAATGGTAAGCTTTAGTAGATATTGCTAAACAATTTTCCAAGGGAGTGATACCAATTTCACTCTCAATAATAACATATGAGACTTCAAGTTGGACATATTCTAGAAAACTCTAAGGATTGTCACTCTTTAATCTATTTGTGTACTAAAACAATATAACAATAGAGCTGTATTTTGTATTTTCCTGAAGCTTATCAATGTTAAGATGTTGAACAAGTTTTAATATGTTTATTGGCCATTTAGCAAACTCTTTTGTTAAGCACCTGTTGAAATATTTTGCCTATTTTTTAGAATATTGTTTAAATAGCACTTTGTTACATATTATACAAATGTCTTCTACAACTCTTAAAATTAAATCCTTTGGGAAACATGAGTCAAATATATTTTACATAGATATATATGCATAAGCCTTTCCTTTTTCATATCTCTGTCCAGCTACAGCACTTTAATTTCCTATCTATTATCTATCAATCTGTACTGAATTTTCATAGTAGATATTTAATGTACCCATGAAACAGTCAAAAAATAATTGTCCTTTTAAGCAAGAATAGTGCTCACAAATGCCAAAGCAAGAATTTTTTTTTTTTTAGATGACTACCAGAAAACAGAAGAGGATACATCCCTAAAGAATGCAAATAGGACGCAAATATTTCTTTTTGTGTGTGTGTGTGTAATCAAGTTTTATTAAAGTATAAAGGAGATAGAGAAAGATTCTGACATAGACATCAGAAGAGGGCTGAAAGAGTGCTCCCTGCCCCGCCACTAGTCTTTAGAAGGAAGTTATATACCCACTAGCAGGCTGCTAATTAGAGAAAGGAAACGTCTCAACACTCAGAGAGTGGCACCAGACTCCTCACCCACAACATGTATCTTGAGATAACATTGGCACAAGGTGAGTCATCCTGGGCCATAAAATGATTGACATGAATCTTGAAGAAAGGCAGGTTTCCAAGCATTACATAGTCTTAATAACATAGATTAGGAGAACAATTGTATTTGTAAAACATACTGATTTGTTGAGGCATTCTATGTTCTGAGTCTTAGGTGGAATGGACTTGAAGACAGACAGAGTCTAAGGGTAAAAACATAGTTCATTAACATAACTTAAGAAAAACATTTCCATAAGAAAAACACATTGGTTAGCTCAAGGTTTGAGAAAGTTAAGTTCATGTGGAACCAGCTGTCGTCATGGCAACACATTTTAAAGAAGCCTCCTTTTAATTTTGTATAGAGAAGGGGAAAAAAATCTGACACTTGTAGTTTGTTTCCTCCTGCTGCTTCAGAGAGAGATAAAAATGTCTGACACTTGCAGCCTATTTCCTCCATTGGCGGGCCCTTAGGCTTCCTGCCTCTTACCCTCTCACTTGTTCCTTCCCAGACTATAGCCTTGTTGCTTGTGGCTCTACCTGGCCCAGCATGTGGCATGATGGCTCTTTGACCTGCAGCGGATTGTAAACAACCGCCAACTATCCGTCATGATCAGTGAACAAACTGAAGTCTTGCTTAGCTACATGATCGATTTGAAGGTCAGTGAGGACAGGTAGGTAGGGGAGCTGGGTAGGGAAGTGGGGAATCATCCGGTGTGAGCACTTGGAGTGGAGAAGCAGAAGCTGTTGATGCCTGCCCCGCAGGCAAGCTACAGACACTAGAAACTTGCACATTTCCCCCCCTCCTGGTCCTGGCAGGTGCAGGAACTGAGGCATCCCTGGTCTGGCTGCACACTGCTAAGTTGCTTTTCGGAGTAAACCCTACTTCAGGAACACAGTCATCGTTAAGGAGTACTACCATGACATCATTGGTACAATTTGCCTCCCAGGGTGGTGTGGGTGAGTGGGGAAGGGAGTGGATGCTCCTCCTGCGCGATCCTTCCCTGCCTCCCCTGTCTTGCTCCAGGATACATGCCGTGTTATTCCACTCCAGTCCATTGGTTCCAGATTTATAAATGGGGAGCTCCAAGCCGCAGGCTGGAAACCAGCAGCTTTAACTTCTTCAACTGGTTGTTGGATCACAACATCCCAGGATCAAACAGGATTGCTGAGATGGAGTTGCTCCGGGCCTCTACAGAATTGACGATTTGTGTTGGAGTTTTTCGCTGTTCATGAAATGTTCAGGTCCTAGCGAGCCCCATGCTGACTTTGTTCGTGTTTCCAGCAGATAATCAGCTAAGACCTGTGGCTCAACCTCCTGCAGTACTTCCCAGCGGGGTAGATCCTGCCATGAGAGCTTACTGACAGAAACACAGGTTGTGAGGGGATCAAAGGTGGGCCCTGAAGGACAGCCATATAGAGGCTGGGACACTCTCCTTTCCCAAATGGGGATGCTCAGGCTCATGCAGGCTGGATGTGGAGCCAGGATTCGGGTCATACTGGTAGCAAGTGACAAGCTGAGACTGGAGGTTTGGGGACTTCATGTGTCCACGTCTCACTCAAAGAAGCTGTGATTACAAGATGACAGAGTCCTAGGTGATTCTGACATAGACACGGTGAATGCAAGCACATTTGTCAGAATCATCTTTCCCCAGGTTGAGCCACCCCCAGGCTTCCTGCTGCTCACTGAGTTTCAGATTCCCCTGGGTACCTAAGTCCCGACTGCCTTCTGGATTTGACCACCAGTTGGAATGGGTTTCTCTCCTGTGCCCTTTGGCACTTTTGTGCTGACTTTGGGGTCTTCTGTGAATTTCCACATCCACCGATTGGCCTCTCACCACCACCATAAAGCCAGAAAGGACTTAATGCTGGCTAGTGATAATACTGAACAGCTGGGGGAAGAAATGGACAGGGATCCCAAAAGGGCAGGACACGGTGCCTACTGACGCCATCTCCCATATTGCTGGACACAGGCATCTTCAGCTACTGAAACACCTGTGTTCCCTGTTTGTGTTTGTGTTGCTGTGCCTTCCTCGTGTATGTTTACACAGGTATGCTTATGTTGCCTCTATTTGCATGTCTTTCTGTGTGTGTGCCCACACCAGAAGCAAAGATGAAGGTGACAGAACATGAGACTTGGAGGAACACGAAGAGGAGGCACGAGGCATCCACAGACTCGGGGAGACTGGTCAGTGTATCTCTGTGGCGCCCCTGTCCAAAACAGGAATGAGGAAAGGATGGCCATTGACATCTCCGGACAGTTGTTCCACAAATCTGGAAAGATGCTCTGTTCTTGCAGGCTTCATCATCTTCCACGAGTGCCTGCCAATTGTCCGTATTTTGAACAATATCGGGCATACAATAGATTTCAGATCCCACAGAAATTAAAAGGATTCTGTGACGGCTCTCGCATTGCCAAATGATCCAGACTGACTGAGAGCTAAGTAAGACTGAAACAGCGTCACTCTGCACAGCCACTGACTGTGCCGAACCTCGCCACTAACCAAGGCAGCAATTCAACTCCTTCGAGAAAAGTGTAAAACTCGGAGAATAACTGCACTCTTTGAAAAGCTGCGCAACCGAACCCAAGCATACTGGTATACACACGCCTCTCTGCCAGAGTTCCAGCTCCGCGACCTCAGTGCCTGAGCAGGAGACGAAGGAGGGCGAGAGTAGTCAGACTTCCGCGTGTACTCCAGGACGCAAATATTTCAACCTCACGAAACTATGTAGGTGATATTAAGAAATGTGAGAATATACAATTAAAATAATTCAAATTCTCACTTTTTTTGGCATATATTTTTATGACTATCCCTCATATTAGATTTTACATCATAGTGATTGATATATGTTTTCCCTGTTAAACAGTAACCTCTCTGATAAAGTTTTCAATTCCTGTTTGGAACTCCATGGACATTTAATGAATTGACAAGCAAATTAACATCTGGCTTCTTACTTAGCCAGATGTAGTCAAAAGATAAACAGCAGGTATATAACTTAAATAACTTTAATTTAAAATTTAAGAAAAATTTAACAGAAAGCGAAGAAGAACTAAAGAGTCTCTTGACAAACGTGAAAGAGGAGAGTGAAAAAGTTGGCTTAAAACTCAACATTCAGAAAACTAAGATCATAGAATCTGGTCCCATAATTTCATGGCATATAGAAGGGGAAACAACAGAAACGGTGACAGAGTTTATTTTGGGGCTTCCAAAATCACTGCAGATGATGACTGTAGCCATGAAATTTAAAGATGCTTGCTCCTTGGAAGAAAAGCTATGGCCAATCTAGACAGCATATTAAAAAGCAGAGACGTTACTTTACCAACATGTATGGATGTGAGAGTTGTACTATAAAGAAAGCTGAGCACTGAAGAATTGATGCTTTTGAACTGTGGTTTTGGAAAAGTGTCTTGAGAGTCCATTGGACTGCAAGGAGATCAAACCAGTCCATTCTAAAGGAAATCAGTCCTGAATATTTATTGGAAGGACTGAGGCTGAAGCTGAAACTCCAATGGTTTGGCCACCTGATGTGAAGAACTGACTCATTGGAAAAGACGCTGATGCTGGAAAGATTGAAGGTGGGAGGAGAAGGGGATGACAGAGGATAAGATGGTTGGATGGTCTCACCAACACGGTGGACATGAGTTTGAGTAGGCTCCAGGAGTTGGTGATGTACAGGGAAGCCTGGTGTGCTGCTGTCCATGGAATCACAAAGAGCTGGAGCCGATTGAGCAACTGAACTGAAAAAGAATTCAATGCCATCAGATTAATTTCTAAACTAACAATACAGATCATCGGTGTGAGAAACAGACATATTTAGAAACTAGAAAGACATTTAGATTAAAGGAAAAGAGATTAAAATATAAATGTTAAAGAACAGAGAAGATCTGGATGCCATTGTTTTCTCATCTAATTATAATATGAGTGGGTAGTTCTGTTGTAATGACCTCATTCAAGCACTGAAGGAGATGGTCAAAACCATAGGCACCTCTGTCTCTCCTGGAGATTAAAAATTAAAACAACCTTGATAGTCAGCATGTTGGAGCACATGGTGGGTGAAAAGTTTCATCCTAGTTATGCCCTGTAGATTAATAGCCTAGGGAATTCGTGGTATCCACAAACAAGAGAAACCACCTTGAATTGTCTAGTACCATGTAATGAATAGCAAGGAGAGACAAGAAAGGCTTTCTCAGTGTTCACTGAAAAGAATTAGAGGAAAACAATAGAATGGGAAAGACTAGAGATCTCCTCAAGAAAGTAAGAGTTACCAAGCAAACATTTCATGCAAAGATAGGCTCAATAAAGGACAGAAATGGTAGGGACCTACAGAAGCAGAAGACGTTAAGTAGAGGTGGCAAGAATACACAGAACTGTAAAAAAAGATCTTCATGACCCAGATAATCATGATGCTGTGATCACTCACCAACAGCCAGACATCCTGGAATGTGAAACAAGTGGACCTTAGAAAGCATCACTACGAACAAAGCTAGGGGAGGTGGTGGAATTCCAGTTGAGCTATTTCAAATCCTGGAAGATGATGCTGTGAAAGTGCTGCACTCAATATGCCAGCAAATTTGGAAAACTCAGCAGTGGCCATAGGACTGGAAAAGGTCAATTTTCATTACAATCCCAAAGAAAGGAAATGCCAAAGAATGCTCAAACTACTGCACAATTGCACTCATCTCACACGCTAGTAAAGTAATGCTGAAAATTCTCCAAGCCAGGTTTCGGCAATACGTGAACCTTGAACTTCCAGATTCTCAAGCTGGTTTTAGAAAACACAGAGGAACCAGAGATCAAATTGCCAACATCTGCTGGATCATGGAAAAAGCAAGAGAGTTCCAGAAAAACATCTGTTTCTGGTTTATTGACTATGACAAAGCCTTTGTGTGGATCACAATAAACTGTGGAAAATTCTGAAAGACATGGGAATACCAGACCACCTGACCTGCCTCTTGATAAAGCTGTATACATGTCAGAAAGCAACAGTGAGAACTGGACATGGAACAACAGACTGGTTCCAAATAGGAAAAGGAGTACATCAAGGCTGTATATTGTCACCTTGCTTATTTAACTTATATACAGAGTACATCATGAGAAACGCTGGGCTGGAAGAAGCACAAGCTGGAATCAAGATTGCAGGAAGAAATATCAATAACCTCAGATATGCAGATGACACCACCCTTATGGCAGAAAGGGAAGAGAAACTAAAAAGCCTCTTGATGAAAGTGCAAGAGGAGAGTGAAAAAGTTGGTTTAAAGCTCAACATTCAAAAAAATAAGATCATGAAAATGAGTATACTACCCAAAGCAATTTATAGATTCAACGCAATCCCTATCAAGCTACCAACAGTATTCTTCACAGAGCTAGAACAAATAGTTTCACAATTTGTATGGAAATACAAAAAACCTCGAATAGCCAAAGCGATCTTGAGAAAGAAGAATGGAACTGGAGGAATCAACCTACCTGACTTCAGGCTCTACTACAAAGCCACAGTTATCAAGACAGTATGGTACTGGCACAAAGACAGAAATATAGATCAATGGAACAAAATAGAAAGCCCAGAGATAAATCCATGCACATATGGACACCTTATCTTTGACAAAGGAGGCAGGAATATACAATGGATTAAAGACAATCTCTTTAACAAGTGGTGCTGGGAAATCTGGTCAACCACTTGTAAAAGAATGAAACTAGACCACTTTCTAACACCATACACAAAAATAAACTCAAAATGGATTAAAGATCTAAATGTAAGACCAGAAACCATAAAACTCCTAGAGGAGAACATAGGCAAAACACTCTCTGACATACATCACAGCAGGATCCTCTATGACCCACCTCCCAGAATATTGGAAATAAAAGCAAAAATAAACAAATGGGACCTAATTAACCTTAAAAGCTTCTGCACATCAAAGGAAACTATAAGCAAGGTGAAAAGACAGCCTTCAGAATGGGAGAAAATAATAGCAAATGAAGCAACTGACAAACAACTAATCTCAAAAATATACAAGCAACTCCTACAGCTCAACTCCAGAAAAATAAACGACCCAATCAAAAAATGGGCCAAAGAACTAAATAGACATTTCTCCAAAGAAGACATACAGATGGCTAACAAACACATGAAAAGATGCTCAACATCACTCATTATCAGAGAAATGCAAATCAAAACCACTATGAGGTACCATTTCACACCAGTCAGAATGGCTGCGATCCAAAAGTCTACAAATAATAAATGCTGGAGAGGGTGTGGAGAAAAGGGAACCCTCTTACACTGTTGGTGGGAATGCAAACTAGTACAGCCACTATGGAGAACAGTGTGGAGATTCCTTAAGAAACTGGAAATAGAACTGCCTTATGATCCAGCAATCCCACTGCTGGGCATACACACTGAGGAAACCAGAAGGGAAACAGACACGTGTACCCCAATGTTCATCGCAGCACTGTTTATAATAGCCAGGACATGGAAGCAACCTAGATGCCCATCAGCAGATGAATGGATAAGAAAGCAGTGGTACATATACACAATGGAGTATTACTCAGCCATTAAAAAGAATACATTTGAATCAGTTCTAATGAGGTGGATAAAACTGGAGCCTATTATACAGAGTGAAGTAAGCCAGAAGGAAAAACATAAATACAGTATACTAATGCATATATATGGAATTTAGAAAGATGGTAACAATAACCCGGTGTATGAGACAGCAAAAGAGACACTGATGTATAGAACAGTCTTATGGACTCTGTGGGAGAGGGAAAGGGTGGGAAGATTTGGGAGAATGACATTGAAACATGTAAAATATCATGTAAGAAACGAGTTGCCAGTCCAGGTTCGATGCACGATACTGGATGCTTGGGGCTAGTGCATTGGGACGACCCAGAGGGATGGTACGGGGAGGGAGGAGGGAGGAGGGTTCAGGATGGGGAACACATGTATACCTGTGGCGGATTCATTTCGATATTTGGCAAAACTAATACAATTATGTAAAGTTTAAAAATAAAATAAAAATTAAAAAAAAAAGTTAAAAAAAAAAAAAAAAAGATCATGGCATCTGGTCCCATCACTTCATGGCAAATAGATGGGGAAACAGTGGAAACAATGTCTAACTTTATTTTTCTGGGCTCCAAAATCACTGCAGATGGTGACTGCAGCCATGAAATTAAAAGACGCTTACACCTTGGAATGAAAGTTATGACCAACCTAGACAGCATATTAAAAAGCGGAGACATTACTTTGTCAACAAAGGTCCGTCTAGTCAAGGCTATGGTTCTTCCTGTGGTCATGTATGGATGTGAGAGTTGGATTGTGAAGAGGGCTGAGCGCCGAAGAATTGATGCTTTTGAACTGTTGTATTGGAGAAGACTCTTGAGAGTCCCTTGGACTGCCAGGAGATCCAAGCAGTCCATTCTAAAGGAGATCAGTCCTCAGTGTTCATTGGAAGGACTGATGTTGAAGCTAAACTCCAATACTTTAGCCACCTGATACAAAGAGCTGACTCATTTGAAAAAACCCTGATGTTGGGAAAGTTTGAGGGCAATAGGAGAAGGGGACAACAGAGGATGAGATGGTTGGATGACATCACTGACTCTATGGACATGAGTTTGGGTGGACTCCGGCAGTTGGTGATGGACAGGGAGGCCTGGTGTGCTGCTGTTCACGGGGTCACAAAGAGTCGGACATGACTGAATGACTGAACTAAACTGAACGGAATTCTGATATTCTTCAATGAAAATAATGAGTTCTTGTGTTACATATCAACATGAATGAATCTTTAAAATAGAACTGAGTAAAGAAAACTAATTAATATATGTATTATGTTTCTACAGTGTTTCAATAATGAACACAAATAATCCATGGGCAGTAATGTAGTTACCTTTGTGTTCATGAAAGTTCAGTTCAGTCTCACTTGTGTCCGACTCCTTGCGACCCCATGAATCGCAGCACTCCAGGCCTCCCTGTCCATCACCAACTCCTGGAGTTCACCCAGACTCACATCCATCGAGTCAGTGATGCCATCCAGCCATCTCATCCTCTGTTGTCCTCTTCTCCTCTTGCCCCCAATCCCTCCCAGCATCAGAGTCTTTTACAATGAGTCAACTCTTCACATGAGGTGGCCAAAGTACTGGAGTTTCAGCTTTAGCATCATTCCTTCCAAAGAAATCCCAGTGCTGATGTCCTTTAGAATGAACTGGTTGGATCTCCTTGCAGTCTAAGGGACTCTCAAGAGTCTTCTCCAACACCACAGTTCAAAAGCATCAGTTCTTCAGTGCTCAGCCTTCTTCACAGTCCAACTCTCACATCCATACATGACCACAGGAAAAACCATAGCCTTGACTAGACGGACCTTTGTTAGCAAAGTAATGTCCCTGCTTTTGAATATGCTATCTAGGTTGGTCATAACTTTTATTCCAAGGAGTAAGCGTCTTTTAATTTCATGGCTGCAGTCACCATCTGCAGTGATTTTGGAGCCCAGAAAAATAAAGTTAGACATTGTTTCCACTGTTTGCCCATTTCCCATGAAGTGATGGGACCAGATGCATTGATCTTCATTTTCTGAATGTTGAGTTTTAAGCCAACTTTTTCACTCTCCTCTTTCACTTTCATCAAGAGCCTTTTTAGCTCCTCTTCCCTTTCTGCCATAAGGGTGGTGTCATCTGCATATCTGAGGTTATTGATATTTTTCCCGGCAATCTTGATTCCAGCTTGTGCTTCTTCCAGCCCAGTGTTCCTCATGATGTACTCTGCATATAAGTTAAATAAGCAGGGTGACAATATGCAGCTTTGACGTACTCCTTTTCCTATTTGGAACCAGTCGGTTGTTCCATGTCCAGTTCTAACTGTTGCTTCCTGACGTGTATACAAATTTCTCAAGATGCAGGTCAGGTGGTCTGGTATTCCCATCTCTTTCAGAATTTTCCACAGTTTATTGTGATCCACACAGTCAAAGGCTTTGGCATAGTCAATAAAGCAGAAATAGATGTTTTTCTGGAACTCTTTTGCTTTTTCGATGATCCAGTGGATGTTGGCAATTTGGTCTCTGGTTCCTGTCTTTTCTAAAACCAGATTGAATAACTGGAAGTTCATGGTTCACGTATTGCTGAAGCCTGGCTTGGAGAATTTTGAGCGTTACTTTACTATTGTGTGAGTTGAGTTCATGAAAAGGGGGTAGTAAATGCCAGCTGGCATAAAGGGTCTTCTGAGACACTGGTAATATTTATTCTTGATCTAGATGGAGATTATGTAAGTACATTAAGTTTATGACAATTCATCAAATGCTACAGGATAATTTTTTATACCTTTCTCTCTATTGCATCAATAAAAGTTTATTTGAAATAGAAATTAAGTCATTATGTAACAGTTGTAGTTATTTAAATGCTTAATATGTATTTAATCTTCATTATTAAAACAAACTTTTAAAAATATATTTACATAGTTGATAGTACTGATATCTTCATTTCCACACACCCCACAATCACAGGTATACATTGGAAATATTCCTTTGGAAAATGGACCAGCCATCATCACACTTTAAAATAATTCTAGATATACACACTAATTATATAAAATAGATAACTAATAAGCAGGGTGTAGTACAGGGAACTCTATTCAATACTCTTTTATGACCTATATGGGGAAAGAATCTACAAAAGAGTGGATTATGTATATATATCATTGATTCACTTTACTGTACAGCAGAAACTGACACATTGCAAATCAATTATATGCCAATAAAATTTAATAAAATAATATACAATAAAATTATTTTTTAAATATTGGATTTCATATTTTCAAAAATGGACAACATTTTAATATCCTTTAACCCTGAGAAAACTTAATTCTTATGTGTTCTCAAGGATGAATTAATTTGTTTTACTTACTTCCCAAATCATCTCTTAGTGAAATAAAATTAAATGCAGTCTCTGTCTTATCATTTGAGAGCCAGGTCTGATATTCCAAAAAATTTTTCAGTGCTCATCCTTATTTGTCCAAAATACTAATAATTATAAAATACAGCAGCTTATCATCTTTTAATGGTACTCTAAATAATATGTTAATTATACAAATGATACCTTACTACATTTCACAACATATACAAGTCGTTATAAATGTTTAAAATAATGCAATATGCTAGTATAATAAGGTAGAATTTAAGACCAATATAAGCATAATATGTTAAAATAATTTTATTGTATGCATCTTTTAATTTGCTTATCAATTTAGTAAGGAATAATTGTGACTTAAAAACATATTGTAAATAAACGCTCTATAATGTTTAACATTAAATAGATGAATGAATGAATGCTGAATGACAAATCACTTCAGTTGCGTCTGACTCTGCAACGCTATGGACTGTAGTCCACAAGGCTCCTCTGTGGGATTCTCCAGGCAAGAATACGGGAGTAGGTTTCCATTTCCTTTTCCAGGGAATCTTCTCCACCCAGGGATTGAATCCATGTCTTACATTTCCTGCACTGGCAAGCAGGTTGTTTAAAGCTAGTACCATCAAATAGATATGTACAGTTAATTTTCTATGCAGTGTATTTAAAATCCTTTGACAAAATTTCAGATAAAAGCAGTATATATTTATTTATTTGTTTTTATTTATCTATTTTATTTTTCCCAATTGAACTTATCACTTGAACTCCTTAGAAAGATCAATATTAGATATTGACCTATCAATAACATCTTTAGATTAAAAAATTATCTCCATGTCATAGAGTGCTTTATAAGTCATAATGTCTAATGCAGAATTGTAAGTATCCATGCCATTATAACTGTCATATGTTTTTTATTTATTTATCTGACTTTTCCTTATGAATAAAATATTTTCCCACTGATATGTGAAGCATTTGTGAACTAATTGAATAGTTCTACTCATAAAAGTTGTGTGTTCATTTTCCCTCATGTATTTCAAAAATACATGTAAATATAAAATTACATTCAATAATATACACAAAACAACAGAAGTAACATCATTTATCTGTCAGAATTTTTGCTCTATTTTTGGAAGTTAACAAAGCTTAAATAGTCTTTTCCTATGTAGCCATGCAGAAAATTATAATTCTATCACTTTTACTTCATTTCCCTGGATTCTTCACTGTTTGTAACAATTCAATACCTATTTCAAAAACGCAGCGAACCATTTTTCATTATGTCACTGAAGGAGAAATATCCTTATTCTCTTTCAAGATCCATTTCTCTAAGAAGCACATTCCAGAAACTGTTTGCAAGATATAAACATTAGTATTGCAGCACACTATTTGACCATAGCCAGTGGGGAGAATTTTCATGCTTCAATACAGTATAATACTCAAATTGAAAATAAAACTTTTAAAGCTTGAAAGGGAGTAAGGCAACATGGACTACCATCTTGAATTAGATATTCTGACAGTATACCCATTTCTTCTTTTTAAGCTTCATTTTCCATTAAAATACAATATGAGCAATTCAAATATGGACTGAATCTCATACTTTTCAGAAATCCACTGTATCGGTTCCAAATCATAGTTTCAATTTACTTCAAGGACTTCAACATATAAAAAATTTCTGAACATGGTTAGTATAATGGGGCCTTTAAAACAAGACACTATATGAAATAGATTACTAAAGCAAAGTGTCAATACTCTTTTTCAGATGTGTTCACCAGGCCAGTGGAGCCTTGACTGCCAAGTGCTCAACTGAAGCTAGTTATATTCTATATCATGGTGATGCAAGTAATTTTTATTATCAAAGTAAAGACAATGAGATTCAAGAAAAGTGGTGATTTGCCTCATCTAATAGGACAGTTGCTAGGGTTTATATTTCTTAGTTTTCTATATTATAATTTTTCTATATAATTAAGATTAATGTAAAGAAAGTAAATTTATGACATTAAGTGAAGCATAATCAACATAAGATGTTTATAATGAGCAATATATACATTCTGAGTGTCATTTCTCTTTTCTTCTTTTCCATTATTGGTATAATTTCATGTGCTTTAATAGGAAAAGGAGTACATCAAGGCTGTATATTGTCACCTTGCTTATTTAACTTATATGCAGAGTACATCGTGAGAAACGCTGGGCTGGAAGAAGCACAAGCTGGAATCAAGATTGCCTGGAGAAATATCAATCACCTCAGATATGCAGATGACACCACCCTTATGGGAGAAAGTAAAGAGGAACTAAAAAGCCTCTTGATGAAAGTGAAAGAGGAGAGTGAAAAAGTTGGCTTAAAGCTCAACATTCAGAAATTGAAGATCATGACACCTGTCCCATCACTTCATGGGAAATAGAAGGGGAAACAGTGGAAATAGTGTCAGACTTTATTTTTTGGGGCTTCAAAATCACTGCAGATGGTGATTGCGGCCATGAAATTAAAAGACGCTTACTCCTTGGAAGGAAAGTTATGACCAACCTAGATAGCATATTGAAAAGCAGAGACATTACTTCGCCAACAAAGGTCCATCTAGTCAAGGCTATGGTTTTTCCAGTGGTCATGTATGGATGTGAGAGTTGGACTGTAAAGAAAACTGAGCACCGAAGAATTGATGGTTTTGAACTGTGGTGTTGGAGAAGATTCTTGAGAGTCCCTTGGAATGCAAGGAGATCCAACCAGTCCATTCTAAAGGAAATCAGTCCTGGGTGTTCTTTTAAAGGAATGATGCTAAAGCTGAAACTCCAGTACTTTGGCCACCTCATGCGAAGAGTTGACTCATTGGAAAAGACTCTGATGCTGGGAGGGATTGAGGGCAGGAGGAAAAGAGGACAACAGAGGATGAGATGGCTAGATGGCATCACCGACTCAATGGACATGAGTTTGAGTGAACTCCAGGAGATGGTGATGGACAGGGATGCCTAGCGTGCTGCGATTCATGGGGTTGCAAAGAGTCCAACTTGACTGAGCGACTGAAGTGACTGACTTGACTGAAGACCTTTGGATATTCATTCTGCCACAACAACCCAGTATTCAATGTAATTTGAAATGAACACTCTCAGGACTAAGTGTTATTTTTTGTTTCAAAAAGGTAAATTAAGATTTGGTTTGGGCTCCCTTGATTTCTCTGTTGACTCGTGCCCATAGATAACCCAAACTATTCCTTGGGATATACCAAAATACCTAAATATTCCCAGAGAGAGATATGGACAATTAATGATACTATAATTTTATTACCAACCTTGAGATTAGCCACACCATCTAGAATCATCTAACTGAAGGCTGATTAATGTATTTGGTTTACAACCTGTTTAGATAAAATTCAATTATATATTATGAAAGACACTATTTGTAAGAAAACTCTTAATGTAATATTTTCTTAAGAAATTCATTTTGTCCTCTGAGATACTGTAATCCTGGAAGGGTATATACCATAATTTTCAAATGTATTTTTCAAATATGAAAAAAAAAATGTTTTCTGGAGAGGTCATGTATGAAATTGTATCTTAAAGATCCTGACAGAAGAAATGCTGTCTGTGATAACTTTTAATTGCGTGAACTCCACTTATGGAGAGAAAGAGAAATGTGGTATCTCACAATAACTCTGTGACACAGATATTGTGGACTTAGATATTTATGTTTAGAAGAGTAGGTATTTTTTTTAATATAATCTCTGAATCTGCAAATAATTATCACTGAAAACATTCTTTGATAGATTGTGCATATGCTATTTAACCCATATGTATGATACTTATTACATGTTAATTATAAACATAATTAAGACTGGCATTTTAAACAAGAATTTGTTAACCAAAAGGCAAATTAAAAGCATAATTAAAGTGTTTCACATTCTAAAAAAAATTCAAAAACCTTTTTTTGTATTTATTCTACTATCTGCTGTTTTCTGTCTTTTTAAAACCTTCTATTCTAACATAGTATTGAATGAACTTAGGCCTAAAATATTTTGCAATGAAGATATTAGAATCTGTGAAACATGCTGTATAGGACCCTTGAAAGAATATTCTGCAAATTTGATCAATAAAATTACCTTAATAGAAATTGATGATGCATAACCATTTAATCATATAATGTTTTGGTTCATTATTTTGTCAAAAATGATCTTCAAGCTGAATATAATCAAAGCAGTCATCACTGGCTAATACTATAACAAGTACTAATATTTTCATCATTGGTTTAGGCCTGTTTGATAAACAAGACACTTCTAGGATTATCCAGCACATAAAATATTTTCATATATCTTGACATTTATCATTATTTATTTAACAAAAAAAAAAAATCAGTAAAGAGTAGCTTTACAGGAGACATGAGACAATAACACCCCTATTATGTAAGACAATAATCATAGAGATGATCTGATTCCCTGATTTTACTAAAAGAATCAATGACTTGCCTAAGGAGATACTACAAAAACTATTAAAGTCAGAATCAATAGGAATAGCTAAGTACTATCTTCATTCCTCCATTCCACATCCTCCCTAATTTATAATATAATGCATTACATTGTTTTTCTATTAATTATATAGAAAAAATATGTCTCTGAATGATTAGAGTAGTGCTGGTTTATTCCTATTGCTATAACATAATTAATAACATCCCAGACTCTTGAGAGTCCCTTGGACTGCAAGGAGATACAACCAGTCCATTCTAAAGGAGATCAGTCTTGAATATTCATTGGAAAGACTGATGCTGAAGCTGAAACTCCAATACTTTGGCCACCTGATGCAAAAAGCTGACTCATTTGAAAAAACCCTGATATTGGGAAAGACTGAAGGCAGGAGGAGAAGGGGATGACAGAGGATGAGATGGTTAGATGACATCATCGACTCAATGGACATGAATTTGGGTAAACTCCAGGTGTTGGTGATAGACGGGGAAGCCTGGCGTGCTGTGGTTCATAGGGTCGCAAAAAGTCAGATACGACTGAGCGACTGAACTGAATTGAACTGTTCACTCCCAAAAGTGTCCACATTTGGGCAACAAATTAAGCGGTTGCCCTAATTAATATCATAATATTGAATTCATGCTAATATTTACATATTAATATGTACTCTTAAATTGAACCTGACCATAAAGGTATAATAATATGCAGTTTTAAGAGGCAGCTAATATGCAAAGAGCATGGACTTGGGAATCACACAGAACTCAGGTCAAATCTTAGCTTGGCACATATTACATATGATGCCTGGGATGAGATAACATCTCTGATATCAATAAAATGTATGTTGCAATATGTGTGTTAATATGTTATATTGAAGATTAACTTAGAAAACATACCAATTAAAGAGCAACCAAAAATGTTATTTCAATTCCTTTACTACTTTAATTTTATAAAGAAAAATCTTTAGCATAATATTTTGGACTATTTATAGCACTGAAAAACTGTTCAGAACCTTAAATGAAAACACTACCTACAGCTGTGGTAGAATCCATTTTGAGTCAAAATTAACAATTGCCCCACTTATCACAGCAAGGAATCCATTTTGCTAAAGATAACAAAAAGGGACATGTTGTATTCCAAAAAAGTATATTGGTTCATTGAAACACTTGAAACAAATGGATTTAAAATGTTTTCTGTGTGGCAGCCTGCTAATTTCGTTCTCTCGTTTCCTGATAGATCATTGTTTTCCCTTATTTTCAGCCTAAGTCTTAGAGTTTCTTCAAGAATAAGCTGTCATTTTGACATAGTATCCTACTGAGTCCTCAGAAATTTTTTTTTAAAAAAACAAAATGGAAATGTTTTACACAGGAATTTCTTTAAAGTATTTTTAAGATTAAGATATTTAAATTTTTATTCAGAATATATCAAATATATGAAAAAAATCTAATGAAATTAAAATAAGGATTTTATAACTAACAAATATTTTGAAATGAGTATAAATGAAATTCATAATATATGTAAGTATCTAGCAATGAATTTAATACAACTAATCCTCCATTCTTTCAGTAAATATTTTTTGAAGCTAGCTATTTTTAGGGTGTGGGTATTGACTGACAGCAATCCTCCAGGGTCAGTGACTCTACACATGTAGTATTTTTGAAATAAATGTTATTCCTTTCTCTTTTAAAAATACAGGCTTCACTGATGATTTTACTCATACCCTCTCCCCACCCCCACCAACATACCTACAGAGATATATAAGATTGTGTATAAAGAATATGAGATTTATTGAGCATATAAATCTGGAGTCTAGTGGTTAATCACATAAATTCAGAAATAATATACATTTAAATGGTATTAGGGCTGCAAGTTTGTAAGATTTTGCTTATTCCTTGATTATCAGTACAGAAGGGAAAAGAACAGAGATCCTAACTTGGCAATCCAACATATTTATATTTGGAAGATAAAGAAGGACCAGAAAAGGTGAACAAAAAGGAATGAGCTGGACTTCCAATTTTTCTGACATGTCAAAACTTAGACGTTCTCATTCCCAAGAATAAACTAAAGAAAATAGGAATAAACTGAAAATATGTACTTTTAGGGATCCCATCTGAAACTGAGGTTGCAGTTTGGAAACCCAGTGTGGAAACCCAAGCTTATTCACAGACTGAAAGTTGCTCAGTCATGTCTGACTCTTTGCAACCCCATGGACTATACAGACGATGGAATTCTCCAGGTCAGAATACTGCAGTGGGTAGCCTTTTCCTTCTCCAGAGGATCTTCCTAACCCAGGGATCAAACCCAGGTCTCCCACATTGCAGGCGGATTCTTTACCAGCTGAGCCACAAGGGAAGCCCAAGAATATTGGAGTGGGTAGTCTCTGCTATTCACAGGGATACAGCCAAAATCTAGGTATCTGGAGCAAAAACCTCTGGATAGGCCAATTGAAATTGTAATGGGAGAAATACAGCCATGGTAATATTAATGAGAAGCTGGAAGATGAGTGTGGGATATCATGAGAGTGAAATAAGTATTGCGAACTGTAGACTTAAAAGTCCCCACTATTCTACAGGTGTTGCCTCCAGGAATCCCAATACAGTCTCATAGTAAAACTATGAGAACCATTCCTCCTGGCTCTAGCAAGGGAGGAAAAAGGTTAACCATTTTTAAATATAGCCATAAATTTATCCATTAAAAAAGTCTCAGGAAAAGATGATTAGAGCTTCATTCCAGGTAAATTAAGGCTTTTCTCTATTCCAATCTCCTGTATAGCATTTCTATTTCATTTAAGGGGGCCAGGAAAAAGTTATAGGAGTCAGGACTTGAAAGAAGTCATATAGAAATATTGCTGCCACAGCATGAGATAGCGTACAGAGAAGGAATATAGGCTACACCACCAGATAAACACATGGGAAGGTCATGGTCTTGCAAGGTTTAATATGCTGTCTATATTATGACCAACCTAGACAGCATATTAAAAAGCAGAGATATTACTTTGACAACAAAGGTCCATCTAGTCAAAGCTATGGTTATTCCAGTAGTCATGAATGGATGTAAGAGTTGGGCCATAAAGAAAGCTGAGTGCCAAAGAATTAATCTTTTCAATTGTGGTGTTGGATAAGGCTTTTGAGAGTTCTTTGGACTGCAAGGAGATCAAACCAGTTAATCCTAAAGGAAATCAGTCCTGAATATTCATTGGAAAAACTGATGCTGAAGCTGAAGCTCCAATATTTTGGCAATCTGATGTGAAGAACTGACCCATTAGAGAAGACCCTGCTACTGGGAAAGATTGAAGACAAGAGGAGAAGAGGATGACAGAGGATGAGACAGTTGGATGACATCACTGACTTGATGGACATGAGTTTGAGCAAGTTCCAGGAGTTGGGGTGGACAGGGAAGCCTGGCGTGCTGCAGTTCATGGGGTCACAAAGAGTCAGATATGACTGAGTGACTGAACTGAACTGAATCAAAAGGAAAAATCAAGCAAAGCAAATAGACAAGACCAAAGTTTGAAGACCAGACTCAAACATAACAGATGTTGGAGTTATTAGGGAGGAAATTTAAAATAACTAAGATTAATATGTTAAAGTCTCTAATTGAGAGTATATAAGAACAGATGCATATTATAAACAGAGAAATTGCAGTTTTATGAATCAAAAAGAAATGCTAGAAACAAAAATAAAATTCTAAAAGAAATGAATATTTTGAATAATTTCCTCAGTAGAACTGACACAGTCAGAGGAAGAGGAAGCAGTCTTAAATAAAGGTCACTTGGAAATTATAAAACAGAAATAAATACAGCAGAAAAAAAGAGAAAGAATAGAATAGACAAAAAATGTGGATGAATTTGAAATTGTGTAGCATATGTATACTTAGAATATCAGAAAGAGAAGAAAGAATGGAGCAGATGAAATATTTGAAGTGATAAAATAGCTGACAACTTTTCAAAAATAAAGACAGACAACAAATAAGATACAAAGAGCTGAGGGAACATCAAGCAGAAATAATAAATGAAACAAATAAAAAACACATGTAGGCATATTATATTCATACTGAAAAAAAAAGACACAAAACTGAGAGAACATAGAAGTTGATGGGTGATACCATACATGTAAAGGAACAAGGATTAGAATTCTAGAAAATTTCTTATAAAAACCCAGTGGAAAAACAAAATCAAACCAAACTGAAAATCCACAGATTTTTTTTGACCCATTAGAGAACTAAAGTTGCAAGTAAACCAACATATCAAATGTGGAGATACAAGTTAATTCAGAGAGTCATAGCCAATATCTGCTTGCCTACAGCAGAAGCTGTTACGTCCGTAAACTGGTATGGACACTTACATGGTAAATTTGTTGAATTGCTGGAGACTGAGCTTGGACAAATCTGAGAGAACTCTTTGAGACTGATGTTTTAGGGGGACATAACTGTGTGCTTTACCTCCAGGAAAGCCATTAGGTTCTTATGGTGAAGAACTGAGAAAGACTCTCCTGGCTGTCAAGGAAGAGTAAAGTTTCTGAGATCG
Organism: Bos indicus; assembly: GCF_029378745.1. Taxonomy (NCBI): domain Eukaryota; kingdom Metazoa; phylum Chordata; class Mammalia; order Artiodactyla; family Bovidae; genus Bos; species Bos indicus. The sequence goes on along the minus strand of NC_091768.1, from coordinate 55,694,348 downwards.
TGGATTTCCAAAGATGGCTTTATTTTACTCAAATTAGAATACTTCCTTGTATAGGCATAGAATTCTTAACCTGATTCAAATTTAATTTGAGCCATATGAACTATATCAGTTGATTTCCTAACAGAATCCTAGATTCTGTTTGGGTTTAGTCCTCAGCAATACTGAAGGAAGATGCAAAGGCTGGGAAGGAGATAAGAAGCAAGTATTTCCATGTGTATTAGGCACAGAGATAGCCCCTAAAAGATGTCCATACTCTAATCCCTGTAATTGTGGCTTTGTTACCTTAAACGGTAAAATAGACCTCTCCATCTAAGGTTAATGGCCTAGAAATGGGAAGAGTATCCCGACTTATCAAGGTGAGCTCAAGGTACTCACATGACTCTTTAAAAGAGAAAAACTTTCCTGGTAGGTATCTGTTTTAAATGTTGAAATAGATGAAGAATCAGAGATGTGACGCCGTTGGATTTGAAGATGGAGGAGGTAGTCATAAGCCAAGAAAGGTAGGTCTAGAAGTTATAAACAAGAAAATAAATTTTCCCCTAAAGCTTCCAGAAAATGCTCAACATTAGGAACATGTAAATTTAAACCAAATGATACTAGCAAACAAACTCTAGAAACATAGCAATATATACCATGACTAACTTAGATTTATCCCAAGAATATAAGGTTGGTTCAACATTGAAAA